>NC_042624.1:9092923-10437113 GCF_901001135.1 Rhinatrema bivittatum | reverse complement strand
TGCTGCCCTGAAATATGATTTCCGGTGCAGTATTGTAAAGCACACAGTAGAGAGGGGCCTGTCTCAGGTATATTTTTTTTCTGCAGCGTATTGTAAGGCAAACATGTGGCAGTGTGAGAGCACTTTTGTCTCTGAAGGAAACTGCATATATGTCACAAAAACTATGAGAACAGAAATGTATTCATTCACCAGCCTTCCATCCCTATAGTGGCCCTGCTCAGATTGCTGGAACAGAACAAAGAGACAAAGGATATAGGAGTCATGATGCGGCCCAGGGTACTTAAAGCTCTGAATTTTTCCCTCACTCCCCAGCAAACTTTATTTTTGCCTGAACAGAATTTACCAGGATAAAAAGATAGAGCACTGAGGGCCTTCCCAGGCAGCAGTTTCGCTTTGTCCAAGCAGCACTGATACCAGGATAACTTTATCCAGATATGTTCAGTGGCACTTTTAGTTGGATACTTTTCACTGAATATCCCAATTTTTTAATATGTTCTTATGTTGCAAAATTTTGAGATAAGAAAATGCCTTTGTGAGTAGTTATTCAAGTTTGCATACTTTGGAGGATAGTTTACATTTTTTTGTGCAGTAGGTAACGCTTCATTAATATTAATTGGTGTGCAGAAGGTTTATGCAGACACATTAACCCATGACTACTCAGCAAAAGTGCCATGTAAAGGCTTTAGTGATTAACTAAGAAGCTGTAAATGGCTAACTTATCTCCATATCCTCTCATGCTGCTGGGAGCATGATATTATTGTAGCACTCCTGACCCAGTGATACAGCTGTTTAAGCTCCTCCCCAGAATGACTTTTTTTTCCAGAGAGGCAGTGTCCTATTGTACATAAGAACATAAGATCATAAGAAATTGCCATGCTGGGTCAGACCAAGGGTCCATCAAGCCCAGCATTCTGTTTCTAACAGAGGCCAAACCAGGCCACAAGAACCTGGCAAGTACCCAAACACTAACTTGGAGGGGCACGTCAACCGATCTTGAGGAAAAAGCAAGTTTGCTTACCGTAAACGGTGTTTCCTTAGATAGCAGGATGAATTAGCCATGCTGCCATGGGAACCGCCAATTGTACATTAGTAACTGGATAAATGATGGGAAACAGAAGGTAGGATTCAGTGGTCAGTTTTCAAAATAGAGAAAGGTCATTAATGAATTGCCCCTGTGCTATTTAGTATGTTTAGAAATGATCTAGAGAAAGGAATAATGAATGAAATCACCAAATTTGCAAATGGTCCAAAATTGTTTCGCATGTAAAAACAGCAGCGGATTGTGAAGAACTGCAGAAGGACCTTGGGGAGACTAGCCTTCTTAATGGCAGCTGCAATTTAATTTGGACAAGTGCAAAGTAATACATAGAGGGGAAAAACTATCCCAACTACAGATACAAGATGCTGGGTTCTGTGTAAGGAGTCACCACCCAGAAAAAGGACCACGGAGTCCTTGTCTTCAATACCTTGAAATCTTCAGCTCAGTGCACGACAAAGGTCAAAAAGACAAATAGAATGTTAGGAATTATTTGGAAAGGAACAGAGAACAAACCAGGAATATCATAATGGCTCGGCATAGATCCATGGTGCGACAGCGCTTTGAGTATTATTGTGTGCGTTTCTGGTCACCCACCTCAAAAAAAGACATAGAAAACGTAGAGAGAAAGGCAACACAAATGATAAAAGGGATGGAAAAGCTCTCAGAGAAAAGGTAAACAGATTAGAGCTCTTTAGCTTGGAAAAGAGATGAATGAGAGGGGATATGATTGAGATTTATAAAATAATGAGTGGGGTGGAAGGGGTAAACAGGGACTGCTTATTTATCCTTTCAAAGCACACTCCATAAAAACAGCAACCAGATATAAAACATCTTTTTCCTTCAGCTCACAAGCTATGGAATCTGTTGCCAGAGGATGTGTTCAAGGAATCTAACATTTTGGGGTTCAAAAAAGGATTGGACAAGTTCCTGAAGGAAAAGTCCATAAATAGTTCTTAGCTAGGTGCACTTGGGGAAAGAGGCGCTTATCTCTGGACGTGAGTAGAAGAAATAGATGAACTGTAGGAGATCTGACGGGTATTTGTGATCCAGACTGGTCACTGTCAGAGAGAGAATGCTGGGCTCGATAGACCTTGGTCTGACTCAGCAGGGCACTTCTTATGTTCTTATTTCGTAGGTTTTAGCCTTATCCGAACAGTGGGAGTCATATTTAAACCCCCAGGTTTGCCCAGCAGAGTCCCCAGGTCAGCCGGAAAATCTCCTTTGAATGTTGCCCTTTATTAGATTATTATAATTTTCTCAATGAAATCTACAATTATTACAATTAAATGTTAAACTTAATCATTTCATGATCCATTTGATTTACACATACGTTTAAGCATGTCAATTAACTTTATGCTCTTAATTATGCAGTTGTGCAACAAGCAAGCACATCTGGGATCTCATTTCAATAAACAGAAGGCAAAAGTAGATTAATGGAATTTTATTGCAAAAGAAGTAATTTGCAAACAGAAGCTTAATGGTGTCAGCAAGTGATCAATTAATTTGAGAGGAGGTCATCAAGTGACAATGGAGAAAAGTGCTGTAGCTAAAAATAGAAATCATGACCCAGTTCTTGTTCTAACTGCAGCACGAGTCAATATGTTTTATTCTTGTCTTTTCACAAAACAATAAATAATCCAGTCAAAACTAGCTTTTAAAAGTTTAGAAATCCCTGGGTGGGTACTCTTTATTAAATACATTCCTTTGACAGCCTGCTATTTGCCCAGGAAATTATGATTCACAAAGCCTCACCTCCCAGATGTTCAATAAAAGTTTCACCAAGAGCAGCACGGGTGAAAATTATTAGAAGGCCAAACAATTATGCTGGTCATTTGGGATTCTGAAAGAGAACTAATGACTATAACATGGCCTAATGTCAACAAAGAAATATACAGGCATTTCTGGTATTCAAGGGAGAAAGAATAATTTTTTCTATTACATTACTACTTGAATTAAGAATGCAGACCTTTTATTTTTTTTTCCAACTTGATTTTTATTCTTGTCTTCTTCTTCTTGGGGTACTATGTTAGTCTACTGCTAATAGCATTAGTTATAAGAAAACAGAATCTAAGTCATTGGATAGGGATAATGCCTGTTGTGTTCGGTGATCCGTGGGCTAAACCCGTGAGCCACTGCTCTCATCTTCCAGGCCGGGCCCCAGTCGCAGCATGTGATCCTTGCGGCAGGATGCTGCTCCCCTCTGTGTCAGGCCACAGTCATCTTCGCAGCAACACGCCGCCAACTGGCTTCACGATTGGATGCCGCCAACTCCCTGCCACCACGCCTTCCCGTAGGTGCGTGTGGAGCCAAAGTTGCCGCATTTAAAGAGTCCAAGGTGGGAAAAGCCCCGTGTCACAGCCTGAAGACTTCTCACAAGCTGGCTTAGAAAAGGCTCTCCAACTTCAGTTCATCAGCTTCATTTTTCAATGTCTCAGACCTCCTTCTCGTGCCTTCCTGCCCTGCCTATCTGTCTAGCCTTTCCTTTCAAAGGGATACCAGGTATGGACCTCAGCCTGACTCCTATTCTTGATCCCGCCTGCCATGGACTTCTGCCTGTCTCCGGACATGCCTCATCTATGTCTTCTCCAACCCAGCTACCTCAACGGACCTTGACACCATCAGAAGAGGCCTTCATCTAGGTCCTGCTGGCCTTGGCACCCAAAGGCTCAACCTGAGGGAAATGTGAGTTGGTAAAAGTGAAGCTCCAGTTCGGCCTCTGCCTCTTCCCTGCAGGTTACATCAACCCGGCCTCAGCCTAAGAGTCCATGAGCACAAAATGCTTTTGTGCATAGGTTAATAGAACCACTGGGACCTCTAAAGTCCCTCCATCCAGCCGTATCCTGACAATTTACAAATTGAAATATTTATTAGCTTTATCAAGGTGTTCCCTCTACCCAACAGCTTTGCTGGTTTTCTTTTCACTAATGTTACATATAATCATTTTTAAATTATTATTTTTGCCATAGCAACAACAGTAACTCCATTATGAAATTTGTGTACACAAATGGTAAATCGTTCAGAATAACAGTGCAGTCAACATAAACAGTCATATTCAAAGGAGCTTAAAGGCATACAAATAGATAAAAACTGTTATTCAGAACATGGCCCTCTTTTCCTCTGATTCCCCCTCATCCATTGTTCTTGAACAAAACCCTGTTAACAGCAGTAGGCATATAAGAATCAATGTAAATATAAAGGCACCAATGGGCCCTTCTCTAAGATCTATGCTCCTCCAATCAGAGGATGGTTTGAGGTTCTAATACTGCTAATAATATCACAAATCCCCGCCACTCTATTATATTACCTTAGGCAAATAAATACCTTACTTGACCTTCATAATAGGCATCATTGTGCGGCAACACGTACCATTTGTCACTCTGCCTTATTTGTAATCATTGGTCAGTCCCTTTTTTTTTTTTTTTTTGTAATGCAAATCATAACGTGCTCCGTGCTTTTTCTGTGCTTATTATAAAAATTCATTTCATTCCACATAAAACTTTTCCTTTTCCCACATTTCTTAGAATCAATGAGAGAAGTGTGATCACTTAGCTTGTAAATCCAATATTCTGCGTGATGTTGCCCAAATTTCTTCACATCCGATGTTCTATAGCAATGTGGCTGTGTTTCACACCGCTATACTGTGTCTGTGCCCGACACTGTACAATGTTTCGGACGGAATTGTCCTTCCTCAAGGGCGATTTTCTATGCCTTGAAAAAAATACATGTTTCAATCGAATTGCTCATAGTACACAAGATAAAAAGTCCTAATGTGCATAACTACTTACTCCGTTTTTCTCCATTATGGCTCTCAGCGTTTTTTTTCCTTTCTCTTCCGGTTTAGTACTTCCCGCCTCCATTTTTAAACCCCTTGTCTTACGTGAGTGCGTACCTACGTCACTTCTGATTCCTTTATTTACAAAGAATACCACTCGATCATAGAATTCAAGCCACTTGGGCTCACAGTATGCATCCAGAAAATCCATTGTTGTTCCTTTACATTCAACAAAACATTAGGATCGCCACCACGTTTGTGCATTGCAACTACCTCTAACACTCGCCATCTTAACTGATGAAAATCATGATGTTTTTCTTGGCAATGAGCTACCATTGGAGCCATGATTTTTCCAGTGGTTATACAGCTACGATGTTCAATTAGTCGCACTCTTATCTGGCGTTTCGTGCGTCCTATATAATACAAATTGCAAGGGCAAACTATAATATATATAACTCTAGATGTATCACAAGACGAGTATTGTCGAGCCTTATGTATTTTCCCATGCTTGTCCATCCAAGTTTCACCCTCAATAACTTGATCACACAGGGAACAATGGTTGCATGGCCAATGTCCAATTTTCTCATTAGCGCTACTCACAGATAATACTGTCATGAACGAATGTGTCACCAGATCCCCCACATTTTTGCCTCTCGAATATGCTATGATCGGTGGTTCTTTAAAAACATCATGCACTTTTAAAACCGGCCAGTGGTGATGGATTAATGCTGAAATCTTGCGTGATCGATTAGAATATGGTATAGTGCACACTATGCGCGGTTCTTCACTATCCAATGATTTATCTAGGAGCAACCATTGACGTTCAGCATTATATGCTCGCTTGTAAGCCCTTTTAATATATTTGATCGGGTAACCTCGTTCAAGTAATCTTACTTTTAAGAGATCTGCTTGATGCACAAACGCTGCTCGTGTGCTACAAATTCTCCGTATTCTGAGAAACTGCCCTATTGGTAGATTATTCCGTAATTGATAAGGATGGAAACTAGAATAATGTAAGAGAGTATTCCTCTCACATTCTTTACGGAACAACGTGGTGGTACAATATCCATCAACCAATTTGATAGCAATATCTAAAAAGTTGATCTCCGTTTGATGATAAGTGCTGGTGAATTGTAGGTGCTCATCTAATGTATTTATCCATTGCAAAAACTGCTGTAATTGCTGTGCATCCGCATGCCAAATAAAAAATACATCGTCTATATAGCGTGTCCAATCTGACACCGGACTGAACTCATCTTGAGAATACAATTTCTCTTCTTCAAATTGACGTACATATAGGTTGGCTAAACTGGGGGCCATTGTCGCCCCCATTGCGGTACCACTGATCTGCTTGTACCAGATATTCAGAAATGTGAAAAAATTCTCACACAACGCCAATTTGGCTATAGCCATTAAGAAGGATGTTGGTATGCGATGTGGGCGTTCCCTATTATCTAAATATTTTTCCAAAATTAATAGGGTGTCTGCTTGTGGTATAGACGTGTACAGTGATTTTATGTCTAGGGTGACCAGTATCACCGAACCTTCTACATGTATGTTTTGTAATTTTGACAGCATGTGCTTAGTGTCTTTGCAATAGGATGATGCATCTGCGACCATAGGATGAATGATCACATCTATCAAAGTGGACAATGGTTCTAAAAGGGAACCTATGGTTGTTATGATGGGGCGTCCCGGAGGATTGTACAAATCTTTATGTACCTTCGGTACCATATATAGAGTCGGAGAAATGGGAAATTTTACTCGTAAAAATTTAACTTCTCTATTGGTCAAAAAACCCTCTGCAAAGGCATCCTCTGTTAGTTGATCAATTTGAGATTGTAATCGTTCAGTCGGATCTTCTGATAATATTTCATACGTGGACGCATCTTGTACGTGTTCTGTGACCATGGCCACATATTTAGCCCGATCTAAAACCACCACTGATCCACCCTTATCGGCTTTTTTTATAACAATTTTGTCTTCATTTTTCAAACTATGTAAAGCCGCCGCTTGTTCACGATTCAAATTGTAGCTTGGAGGTGATTTCCTTTCCTCCATGCGCTCTAAAGTCCCACAAAACAAGATCAATGTATGTTTTGATTGCTGCATCCATATTCCCTGAAGGTAGCCAATTTGACTTTGGGAATACCAGTGAACAATCGCGTTGAGTATCTATTTTTGAGAAAAATAGCCGCAGCTGTAATTTTCTAAAAAATTTATACAAAAATCGCCGACTGGTAAACGCATCATAAAATGTATACGGTACAAAAGATAATCCTTTAGACAAGACTTGTATTTGTATATCCGACAGCTCAATCTCTGACAAATTGATTATGTTTGATGTTTGGTTTGTGACCTGGTCCACGGGCGTTCGCCAATATCTGGGGCTGGTGGTTGTCGGGTCGTCCGAAAAAACCTCCTATTTTGGGATCTGTATGTTGATCGATAATTTCTTCTTCCTCGCTGCTGGTATTGATTATCTTGCTGAGGAGCTGAATACATACTTTCCTCTTCCGATGTAGATGAAGACGTATCTTCAGACGAGCCTGCAAAAGCTACTTTTCTAGGAGGCGCATTTTTCTTGCGTTGCCAAATGTATATTTGTCCCGTGGCATAATCTTTTTCGTCTCGTTGGAATTTTTCAATTTTACTCTGCTTAAGATCTGAACGAAATTTATCCAGGGATTGATTAATTTCTTGTAAATGTTGATCATACGTTTCTAAAGATTCGGCATGCTGTAAACCTTGTTTAATGACATCACTGTCATTACGAACTGTTTCAGCTATCTTATTCGTGGTTTCTATTAAGAGCAACATGATGTCTAACGAACATTTGTTCAAGATTTTAATCCATCGATCTACAAATTCTTTGTCATCAGCATAAATAGATGGTGCTATACTCATGCGGAGACCGCGTGGAATCATTTCTGTCTTCACATACTGTAACAAAGTTGCTGAATGTAACTCCAACCGTGTTTGCCGCTTTTTAGTAGTCAGTAGTTCCTCCCACGTATGCATTTCACTAGCAACTTCATGGTCTTCTAAAAGAAGATGCCCTGGAGGGCCTGTGCAATTTGTTGATCGGAGTAGCTATACACGTTGGACCACATTTTATGTGTCACCCTATAGTTAAACTTGTGCAAACAGTGAGACCCTATAGTTGACACTTTCATTAACGATTGAGATGGGGATCAGTCTACACTGCTAATAATATCACAAATCCCCGCCACTCTATTATATTACCTTAGGCAAATAAATACCTTACTTGACCTTCATAATAGGCATCATTGTGCGGCAACACGTACCATTTGTCACTCTGCCTTATTTGTAATCATTGGTCAGTCCCTTTTTATAATTTTGTAATGCAAATCATAAAGTGCTCCGTGCTTTTTCTGTGCTTATTATAAAAATTCATTTCATTCCACATAAAACTTTTCCTTTTCCCACATTTCTTAGAATCAATGAGAGAAGTGTGATCACTTAGCTTGTAAATCCAATATTCTGCGTGATGTTGCCCAAATTTCTTCACATCCGATGTTCTATAGCAATGTGGCTGTGTTTCACACCGCTATACTGTGTCTGTGCCCGACACTGTACAATGTTTCGGACGGAATTGTCCTTCCTCAAGGGCGATTTTCTATGCCTTGAAAAAAATACATGTTTCAATCGAATTGCTCATAGTACACAAGATAAAAAGTCCTAATGTGCATAACTACTTACTCCGTTTTTCTCCATTATGGCTCTCAGCGTTTTTACGTCAGAAGTGACGTAGGTACGCACTCACGTAAGACAAGGGGTTTAAAATGGAGGCGGGAAGTACTAAACCGGAAGAGAAAGGAAAAAAAACGCTGAGAGCCATAATGGAGAAAAACGGAGTAAGTAGTTATGCACATTAGGACTTTTTATCTTGTGTACTATGAGCAATTCGATTGAAACATGTATTTTTTTCAAGGCATAGAAAATCGCCCTTGAGGAAGGACAATTCCGTCCGAAACATTGACAGTGTCGGGCACAGACACAGTATAGCGGTGTGAAACACAGCCACATTGCTATAGAACATCGGATGTGAAGAATTTGGGCAACATCACGCAGAATATTGGATTTACAAGCTAAGTGATCACACTTCTCTCATTGATTCTAAGAAATGTGGGAAAAGGAAAAGTTTTATGTGGAATGAAATGAATTTTTATAATAAGCACAGAAAAAGCACGGAGCACTTTATGATTTGCATTACAAAATTATAAAAAGGGACTGACCAATGATTACAAATAAGGCAGAGTGACAAATGGTACGTGTTGCCGCACAATGATGCCTATTATGAAGGTCAAGTAAGGTATTTATTTGCCTAAGGTAATATAATAGAGTGGCGGGGATTTGTGATATTATTAGCAGTGTAGACTGATCCCCATCTCAATCGTTAATGAAAGTGTCAACTATAGGGTCTCACTGTTTGAGGTTCTAATAATCAGAGTAGTGAGTGTATTGAACCATTAGCATTCAGCTTTAGGACAGGCTACAATGGTGTAATCCATGGAGTTGGTCTGATAAGCCCAAGAATATTCTGCTCAGTGAGGAATTGGAGTTTGGAAAAATGGAATCAATTTTTCTCTCTCCAAAGTTCTGTAGTGGATTTTGAGGATGCCCCTGTTATGATTTCAGTTGCTATGCAGCCTCACCGCACTCTGACAACAGAGCCTCCCTTTCAGCAGAGGCCTACAGTGAGCACTGTTCAGAACTGTTCTGACCATCTCAGCCATGGTCTCATGTCTCAGCCTGTCAGGCAACCTCCTCTTCAACAGGGAAATTCAATGAGCATACACTCCAAGCTGGCCAAGCTCCTTCTGGCCTGCATCACATACAGACTCCAGCACTATATGACCCTTCCTTATCAAAAAAATGCTTCTGCATCGAGTCACCCTTGACTCTTTGCCCTAGCCACTCTTGCCTACTGGCCTTCCCAGGCCTATCCTTGTTTTGCTTTGTAGACTCCAGGCCTTCTCACTCCTTGTGCATTGTGGTCATCCTGCCTTCTCGCTACTTGCCTTGCTTTGTGGCCCAACGGCCTTCTTACAATTTGCCTTGCTTTGTGGCTGATCTAGGCCTCTCCTTGTCTTGTCCTTTGGGGCCTTCTTGTATTGCTTCCTTCAGGCCTGTATGTTCAATGTTCTATTTTGTCCTTGTCTTATCCTGTTCTGTCCTGTCCTCATTAGTTCCAACTTTACCTGCACACTGTGTTGCGCTGATGGTGGACCCTTGGCCTGAGGTGGGTTGATGCTACCTGCAGGGCAAGCCCTATGGGTCCCCACCTTGGGAGGTGGAGCAGTCTAGGAGATGGAGGCCGACTGGAGCTTCACCAATACCAACCTACATTACCCTCAGGGTGGGACCTCAGGGCTGACTGGTCTTAGGAGGGCCTTCGTGTGACTACTCCCAGTTGGTGTAGACAAGGGTACACCAGGAATCAGAAGAGGTATTGGAGGGCCAAGGAAGGTCCAGATGAGGCAGGGTTCCAGAATCCAGATGCCAACAGGGAAACGGGGGGTGTCCAGGTAAAGATAGGCTGAAGCCTGAGAGGCCAGGTCCATAGGACAATGAAGAAGAGTCCAAGGCAAGCATGAGTCAGAGCAGGCAGCAGGAAGGCACAGTACTGGAAGCAGGACTGGGGTCAGAGCCAGGAGATCAGATCAAGCAAAGTCCAGACGAAGCAGGGGTCAATACCAGAGAATCAGTTCAAGCGTAGTCCAGACGAAGCAGGGGTCAATACCAGAGAATCAGTCCAAGGGTATAAGTAGCAGACAAAGGAACAAGCAGGAACAGGAACCAGGAACAATGACAGGAACAGGATGCAGGAACGATGACAGAAATAGGAACCAGGAATGAGCAATGAGCACACGAACAATCATGGAGACCTGTTGCCAAGGCAGGGGGGTTGCTATTTAAAAAAAACCAAAAACCTCTTAATGTGCATGATAAGGCCATCTGGCACAGCTTGCTAATGTTAGTAGCCAGCTTAATTTTATTGCATAGATCCCTACAATAAACTATCTGTAAACATGTAAACCTACAAATGTTCATTACATACCTCCTCTGAATGTAGGTTAGTTATACCAGGCAAACAAAGACTATTAATAACAGGATGGTATATGTTAGAAATAAACTTGCAATGGTAATGTCTGAAGTCCTTTGTGTTCTTTTATCAAACTTGGCTGTCATAGTTCTTCAGCTTGGCAGTCAATATGCTTTTTCATCAACTTGATTATGCATCATATCCAATAGACAATTTACTGATACTCCATGTCTCATTCCATAAAAATAAACATTGTATTTGCACAAAGACAGTACCTCCAAATCTTTCATTACAGTGACTAACAAAATGCTGTATTCTGATACAATCAGAAGTGACATCTCACATATTTTGGTGCCAACCAATTAGGCTGCTTTGGATGCAAAATGTACTGCATAAGAAAAGAGAGAGCTGAAAATAGAAAAAAAAAAAAACGTTATTAAAACTTAAGGCTGTTAAAAGCAGATTTCAGGCACAATTCCCATTATCATCAGAATGTGACATCAGCTACTAAGTAAGTGGTGAAAGACATACATTAGCAAATTCAGCGATCTAAAATCACTTCTGGCATATCAGGATAAATTAGGGCTGCCTTTAAATATGTGGAAAAAAAAAAGCCAGAAAGAACCAAATGTATATTCAACTTTTCTCAGTTCTATCTCCAGGATAGAGCTAGTAGTGCAGGAAATGGAGAGCAAGTAAGGTCTACAAGGAGTTCCACTGGCAAACTTGATGACTGCTAACATTAAGAAACAATAAATGAGGTCAATCATTTTTTACAACTAAATTCTAACTAGCACACTCTTCATGCATTGTGCTACAAGCATTTTCACTAACTTGGCAAGCTGATGTTGATTCTATTTTTCTCTTTTTTTTTCAATTTATCCTTTATTAATTATAACAATATTTGATAATAACAATTCAAGTCAATAACGATATTATAACATCTAGAAGAAAGAAAACCAATATCCATAAAGAAGTATGTATTATTAACACCATATTATACTAATACAGCATTTAATACTTAACATTTATATTTAAAATATAATAATTAATATACTTAGTACTATGTAATAGGGGGAACCATGATTCAAAAGAGTTATATTACTAAAGCATATTAAAAAAAAAAAAATGAGGATATCCGGTTATTTCCATTATACGATAATAGCTTTTAGGCCTGGATTTATCAAAATGCAATAAGTATTGCATGCAATAGCAAAAGGGGTATGGTTTATTGCCATTTGTGCTAATTACCTATGTGAAGAGCTAAGTTAGCAAAATTGCAATAACATTTTCAGACTTTGTGTGTGTGAGAGAGAGAGAGAGAAAGAGAGAGAGACTCTAGCCATGATGCCCTCACCCTAGATAGGTATTTGTATCCCTATGGGAGGCCCACCTAGTAACTCGAGGTGAGGTTTAAGTAGTAGTGTAGGGGGTTAGGGGCCACTTTGACATTCAACATGAGACATACGAACAGAACAGTGGTCTCTTGTGAAGATTTGATGACCTTCGGAGTGAGGAAACTCACTCCAAGATGATATTTGTGCAAGGTTCTCTCAAACTAGCTTGATGAACACTCTACCTGGGTAATATCAAGCTAGGTGGAGAGAACCTTGCACAAATATCATTTTTGGGTGAGTTTCCTCTCTCCGAAGGTCATCAAATATTCACACAAGACCACTGTTCTGTTCGTATGTCTCATGTTGAATGTCAAAGTGGCCCCTAACCCCCTACACTAATACCTAAACCTCACCTCGAGTTACTAGGTGGGCCTCCCATAAGGATACAAATACCTATCTAGGGTGAGGGTACCATGGCTAGAGTCTCTGTCTCTGTTTCTCTCTCTCTCTCACTCTCACTCTCACTCTCTCAGGCTGCTGTTCTGGGAGCTTCAAACCTACTAAAACAGGCCTTTCAGGAGACATTGCAAAATATGCTAATACCTTACCACCTCATATTGCACAGCTTAATGCTACTGAAAAAGATGTAGTTAAAATCAGCATTAAGTCTGTGCAATAGCACTTCACAAACTGGCAAACCCAGCCCACTCCTCCTCTTTTTCAGATTTGCATCGCACCATACGATATGGTGCTTTCGCATACATTAAAGGCATTTTCGCATTCGTTAACAGGGCTTTTCACATATGATAAGCCCTTAATGTATGTGAAAATGCCTTTCCTCATTTTGATAAATGACCCTCTTAGCTTGCTGTGTTCCCGATTAAAACTTTTGCAGCAAGAAAAGACTTAAGATCCTAAGGCTCATAATAAATATATATTTAACATTCTTAAATCTCTTAATACATTTGCAGGGATACCAAACAGTAATCTGAGCTCCAATTTGTCTAACTTGTTGACAAAGAACTAGAAACTCCTTCCTCCTTGCTACGTGGCTTTTAGTATATCTGGAAAGATCCACAGCTTCTATCCATAATATAGGACCTGTCTATTTCGCAAAATCAATTTGAGCACCAAATCTCTATCTGATGGAAAAATGAACTTAACTAATAAAGTTCCATATTTTACAACTTATTATTCTCCAGATGATTCCAGCAAAACTGATAGATTAGCTGTTGGAGGTTCTGGTGACATTCATCCAAAGGCAACCAGCCATCATAACAAGAAAAGGAGAGAGAAAAAAAATCTGCATATATAATTTCTCACCTATCATTAAAATCATCCATTGTACCTGAAGACTGGCGGGTGGACAATGGTAACACCTATGTTTAAAAAGAGCTCCAGGGGCAATCCAGGAAACAATAGACCAGTGAGCCTGACTTCAGTGCCAGGAAAATAGTGGAAACTATTCTAAAGATCAAATTCACCGAGCATATAGAAAGACATGGTTAAATGGAACATTATCAACATGGATTTACCCAAGGGAAGTCTTGACTCACAAATCTGCTTCAATTTTTTGAAGGGGTTAATAAACATGTGGATAAAGGTGAACCAGTAGATGTAGTGTATTTGGATTTTCAGAAGTCGTTTGACAAAGTCCCTCATGAGAAGCTGCTAAGAAAACTAAAAAATAACAGAATAGGAAGTGATGTCTTTTCATGGATTACAAACTGAATAAAAGACAAGAAACAGAGAGTAAGATTAAATGGTCAATTTTCTCAGTGGAAAAGGGTAAACAATGGAGTACCTCAGGGATCTGTACTTGGATCGGTGCTTTTCCATATTTTTGATAAATGAACTGGAAAGGAATACGAAGAGCGAGGTCATCAAATTTGCAGATCATACAAAATTATTCAGAATAGTTAAATCACAAGCGGATTGTGATACATTGCAGGAGGACTGGAAGATTGGGCAATCAAATGGCAGAGGAAATTTAATGTGGATAAGTGCAAGGTGATGTATATAGGGAAAAAGAACCCTTGCTGTAGCTACACAACGTTAGGTTCCATATTAGGAGCTACCACCCAAGTAAAAGATCTAGGCATCATAGTGGATAATACTTTTAAATCATCATCTCAGTGTGCTGCAGCAGTCAAAAAAGAATGTTAGGAATTATTAGGAAGGAATGGTTAACAAATCAGAAAATGTCATAATGCCTCTGTATCGCGCCATGGTGAGACCTCACCTTGAATACTGTGTACAATTCTGGTCACCACATCTCAAAAAAGATATAGTTGTGATGAAGAAGGTACAGAGAAGGGCAACCAAAATGATAAGGGAACAGCTCCCTTAGTGAAAGGCTGAAGAGGTTAGGGCTGTTCAGCTTGTAGAAGAGACAGCTGAGGGGGGATATGATAGAGTTCTTTAAAATCATGAGACATCTTGAATGAGTAGATATGACTCTGTTATTTACACTTTCGGATAATAGAAGGGCTAGGGGGCATCCCAGGAAATTAGTAAGTAGCACATTTAAGACTAATCGAAGAAAATTCTTTTTCACTCAATGCACAATTAAGTTCTGGAATTTGTTGCCAGAGGATATGGTTAGTGCAGTTAATGTAGCTGGGTTCAAAAAAGGTTTGGATGGGTTCTTGGAGGAGAAGTCCAATAGCAGCTATTAATCAAGTTTACTTAGGGAATAGCCACTGCTATTAATTGTATCAGTAGCATGGGATCTTCTTAGTGTTTGGGTACTTGGCAGGTTCTTGTGGCCTGGTTTGGCCTCTGTTGGAAACAGGATGCTGGGCTTGATGGACCCTTGGTCTGACCCAGCATGGCAATTTCTTATTTTCTTATGTTCTTATGTTCTAACCCACCCAAAAAATAGTTTCAGATTCAGGAAACTGATTGGCATGTCAATTTGAACAATACATATTTTGTAAATGTAATGGGTGTGATTTTCAAAGCAACATATAGGATAAATCCCCGCTTTATGCATGTAAATGACATTTTGATAATCAATCAGGGGCCAATACATATTAAAGTATGCATTTATCCTGGTTTTTCACTGAACAGAGGGATGCCAGAGATGTAGCTGGGCAGAGTTTTAAATTATGTGCATACTATTTGATTTAAAAAAATCTAAGGAAGTTATCCCACACAAGTTGTGTTCAATTTGGGTAAGGTAATTTGGGTGCATACTCAGCCAAACACCCAAGGAATTCAGAGTGAAGATATGGATATAAGTTTGCTTGGAAAATACTCAGTAAAAGCTGCATGTGCAATGTAGGGATGTGCAGCAGGGACAGATACGTCCCATTCGGTATTCATATTAGTCGGGACCCAAATCCGTTGCTTCCGTTCTCGGGGGACCCCGATCCGTTCAATAGTTAGATATGTATACATTTCCCAAACAAAACCCCATCCCAACCCTTTAAATTTAATTAACTACAACCCCCCACCCTCCTGACCCCCCAAGACTTGCCAAAAGTCCCTGGTGGTCCAGCGGGGGTCCTGGAGCGATCTCCTGCACTCGGGCTGTAGGCTGCCGGTATTCAAAATGGCGCCGATAGCCTTTGCCCTTACTATGTCACAGGGGTTACCAGTGCCATTGGTTGGCCCCTGTCACATGGTAGGAGCACAAGATGGCACCGGCCATCCATTGCTCCTTTGGACCCAAAGGAGTAATGTATGTTTGGATTCCTTTGGATCCATGTTTGTTGGATTCCTTTGGATCCAAAGGAACCCAACAATTTCCACCCCATTTCCAATCTACCATTTTTAGCTAAGATCATGGAGAAACTAGTCAACTCCCAACTTTTAGATTATCTTGAAGATCATCAAATACTGCACCCTACACAATATGGATTCCTTAAGGCTCTAAGCACTGAAACCCTCCTCATCTCTCTAACAGACCACCTCATTATGGGATTGGACAAAGGACAGTCCTTCCTACTAATCCTTATTGACCTCTCGGTGGCTTTCGACACTGTAAACCATTCCATCCTCCTCAACCAATTATCTGACATCGGAATAACAGGAACCGTCTTCAAATGGTTCAAGTCATTTCTCAGTAACAGAGGATATAAAGTCAGAATCAACAATAAAGTGTCCCCTCGCATCAATTCATCACTTGGAGTCCCACATGGCTCCTCCTTATCCCCCACTCTCTTCAATATATACCTCCTTCCCCTATGCCAGCTACTAACAAATCTAAAATTAAACACTTCCTTTATGCAGACTATGTGCAAATCCTGATTCCCATAACAGAATCCATCACAAAAACACTCAAGTTCTGGGAACATTGCCTCCAAGAGATCAACCTCCTGCTCACCAACTTAAACCTGATACTCAATTCAGCTAAGACTGAACTTCTTCTCATCTCCCCGGACAATAGTGATCCCCCTTAAAGGACACTCACTAACACCTTCATCACCCAAGCAAGAGACCTGGGAGTATTAATTGACAACCGTCTGAATTTAAAAACTGTCATCAACCACACAACCAAGGGCTGCTTCTATAAACTTCAGGTACTAAAAATAATTAAACCACTTCTACACTTTCAAGATTTCAGAACTGTCCTCCAAGCCGTTCTATTCTCCAAGATAGACTAATGCAATTCCATATTGCTAGGTCTCCCCGCCTCTACCATTAAACCCCTTCAGATACGTCAAAATGCGGCGGCCAGATTCTTGTCAAACACCTGCAGAAGAGACCATATCACACCCATCCTCAGAGATTTACACTGGTTACCAATAAGCTTTAGAATTCTACACAAGTCCCTCACCATCATCCACAAAACCATCCATAACCAAACCCCCCTTGACCTTCAAATCCCGCTTAGATTACACACCTCATCCAGACCTATCAAAGAAGCCTATAGAGGATCCCTGCACACCCCCCCAACTAAATCCACTCATCATCTAGCAAATAGAGAATCTCTACAGCAAGACCAACCATATGGAATGCTATTCCCACTGAACTCAGGCAAGATCCCTGCCTGTAAACATTTAGGAAAAGGCTTAAGACTTGGTTATTTAAACAGGCCTTTCCCGAAATCATCGATCCACCATAACTATCATTACCGAACTTCCAGCACAATGTAAATATTTGTTTCTACCATTGAGTTACATTCTGCTCTGTCTTCCTCTTCCCCCAGTTCCATTACCTTTGTTTAATTGTAACTTTTGCTTCTCATCTCTGGTTTAATATTTAAGGTTATGTTTTTCTACCCCGGTTCCTTGTAAACCGACATGATATGATTGTATCATGAATGCCGGTATAAAAAAGCACTAAATAAAAATAAATAACTGTAGGTGCCCACCCTAGAGAGCTTAGGCTTTGATTTTAATTGCCATTCCTGCTGGATGCAGTGATATAATGAAATTGTATGAAACCTTCCTCTTCTTTCCTAACAATTTTTTGTGGTGAAAACTTAGCTCTCCAGTCCACCGAGAGATTTAAAATTAATTAATTGTTTAGAGACAGTCCCCCTTTTGAAGATGTTCAGAGAATAATAATATGATTTATTAGAGGTGATATCTTGTTTATTTGCTGAAAGTTATGTCAGGCATTGCACTCGATCTCCCTGTACTGTGATTCCGATGGCCCTGGAGGTTTTCGGGGGTGCCAGATTGGGGAGGAAGGATTCAGAAGGAAGGGGGAGAATGAGGTTGAGGAGGGAGCATGGAGACAGATATAGTTTGTAAAAGCAATGGGGTTTGGGATGACCATTGGGTGATAGGCTTGCAATTTTATCACTATCTTATGAGGGGCTTAGGGAGAGTTATCCAGCTAAATGCTGACATTTGAAGATTTCTGCCACTTACCTGGCTTAAGTTTGGCTGGATAACTTAGAGGCATTATAGGGGCATTCCAGGGCGGTGTTGATAAGTTATCCAGCTAATTCTGATATTCAGATTATTGAATTAGCACTGCTTGGTTTCTACTAACCATCTTATAACACTCAAAATTCAAAATCTTTTTAAAGGATTTTGTAAAGAATTACATAATGTTTGCATATAAACCCATAGAAAATGTATTAAAGAATGAGAAAATATTCCCAAGCTACATTTCAAGTTGCACTCTGTGTATCAAATCTTCAGCTATTACAAAAAGAGAAATGTGATATTGCCCAATTAAGAAACACAGTTACTTTTAAAATCTTGATTTTGCTATCCATGCATTTCTGAAATTCATGCTGATGGGATGATAGTAAGGTTGCATGTATCTCTGTGTGAAGGATGCTTTTTTTTCCTTCAAATCTAGCTTTCCCTACCAAGGAAAGGATTAAGCCTACCAGCGCTGAGAACATTTGATAAAGCTCCACAAGAGTTATAGTTTCACTAAAGTCAGAAACACAATTTGAGATTTGTGCTGCCATAAAACTGTTAGGTATGTAATATTTTATTTTTCTTGCTAAAAGTAGAAATAATTTTATTTCATGGGGTGATGCTATGAAGCTGGAAGGAGCAGACTCAGGAATAAAGTAAGACAATATTTCAAGATTGGCAATGCATGAAAAAGCCTTCCAGAAAAGATGGAGGGGAGGGTACAAATTAAAACTAGGATTCAAGACCGCCTGACACAGAGAGCCTGAGAAAATCTGCATGCAGCAGGTAAGGAAACACGCAGACTTGACAGATCTGGAAGCTTTCAGCTGCTGTGTGCTGTTTATAGTAATATAGTGAATGACGGCAGATAAAGACCAAAATGGGCCACCTAGTCAGCCCAGCAAAAGTTATTTTTTATATTTTATGTTATTGTTTTTGATAGGGTAGGAGCAACTGCAGCTCCATGCAAGCTAAACTCAAAGCCTTCAGTTATGGTCAGGCAACTGCCACTCTGTGCAGGCTACCCTCAAGCACTTTAGATGTAATAGAAAAGTTACCCTCTTTCTTCATTCCCACTCCGTAGACAGCAGGGGTTCTCTGTGTTTATCCCATGCCATTTTGAATGCCGTTACCACTCTCGTCTTCATCACCTCTTCCGGTATGTCCTGCCATGCATCCGCCGATAGGAAGAGGAGATGATGAGCGGTATAGGGTAGTGGTGACTAACCATAAATAGAAATGGTATAGCGCTGGAGAATCACGGATGCTTGTGGTGAGTTAGTCAAGTGAAGATTTGGTCCCTCGTCACGGGCCATGTTTCGCCACAATGGCTGCATCGGGAGGGACAGAGGCCCAGAGGACACTGCCAGCAGAACCCAAAGAGAAATAATTAAATAAACAAAGAAACGAACATAGAAATGTAAATATAAATATGACCAAGGATCCACAGAACAGAACAAGACACCATATAGCAAACAATTCTAATTAGGAACTTAATACAATTAACTTAAAAGGACCAAGACATGGCATCTATTGGAGAGAGATCAGAAAACATCAAAAAACATACAAACGTGTGCATATATGTATATACAACGGGGAGGGGAGAGAGGGGAAAGGGAGGGGAAGGAGGCAGGGGGGAGGGAGGAGTGGGGAGGGAAAGGAGGGGGAAGGGGAGGGGATGAAAGGAAGGGGAAAGGAGAGGAGATGAGGGGGAGAGACGGGGGAAGGGGGAGGGGGGGGAAAGGGGAAAAGAAAGGGAAAGGGGAGAGAGAAAGAAAGAGGAGCTCCACAAGTGGCATACATTCCTAAAATCCTTTAAGGACAAGCAATGAATGAATCCGGGGTGAAAAGGACATATGAGACAGCGAGATGGGGGGACCAATTGTTGGTGTTTATAAAAGGGTAAAAGATGAGGGTCGGAGATAGAGGAGGTGAAGGGAGACCCCGCTGTCCGGGAATGGAGTGAAAAGGCAAGGTACCTGATGTTAATGGAGTCAAATTAAGTTGCAAAGAATCTGAAAGAGAAGGTGCCAACAAAGTTAATGTTGGAAAGAAATGAAGAAGTCAGGAAAAGAAAAGTTATATTGTAACTGCGTTTTTCGTTCCGCACCTGTTAATGTTCTTATTGTATCTTCTTTTTACACCCCTTTTGTTAATTGTAAACCGGCATGATGTGATTCTTATCGTGAATGCCGGTATAGAAAAACACTAAATAAATAAATAAATAAAAGCAGATGGGACCACAGGTCAGCTAACAAACAACAACAAACAACGAGATTTCCGGTCAAAGGGACTGCCAAAAGTTTGGAAAGGGGTGCCTTGCAGAGAAATATTCAAATGAACTGCTGAAAAACACGGCGAAAATTAACAAAAGAATCAGACACAAATAAATCCAGTTAAGATAAAAGGGGTCCCAAGGGAGCAAAGTGTACCTTCCAGGTAGCCACAACCAGTGGTTTGCAGAGAAATCTCAGCCCCTACCAAAACACAGCTTAATAACCTATGAAGCAATATAAAAGAATGATTAATGGAGTTTACATTAAGAAACTGTGGATAGAATGTACACAATAAACCTGCCTGAAGCTGAGCAGCAAGGGCGTCAAAAACATCAATGAACCCTCATTTCAATAAGGGGCAGGAAGTATAAAATCTTGTGAGATTAAAACATTAAAGGACCGAAGAGAAATAAAAGAACCAAAGAAAAATGAAAAGAAAACTAGTGCGACTGAGTGGAAAACTGGGTGTTGGTGAGGGGGTAATTAAATTGATAAATCTTCAAAGAAAGAGGGAAAAAAAAAAGTGTGTATATATATATATATATATATATATTGCACGGCTGGGGAGGGAGCCGGGTGATGGTAGAGAAACACTTAGAAATAGATAAAAATGTATGGGATGAGGAATAACAATGCTATACGGGCTAAGAGTGAATGGAGAAGGGGGAGTGGAGAAAGGGGGAAAATGGGGAGAAAGGGGGAAGGAGGGGAAGAAAAGGGGAGGAAGAAAGGAATGGCAAAAATGGGGGAAGGGAGAAGGAAAAAAAGATGAAAATAAAAAAAGGGGAAGGGGAAACAGAGGGGGGAAGAAGAAAGAAGAGAAAGGGGAAGAGACAGGGAATGATGAGGAAGGCAAGACAAATTCAGAAAAGGGGGAGAAGGAGCAGGGGAGGGGAGGGGGAAGAGGGAAAGGAAAGAAAAAGGGGAAGGGAAAAGGGGGCAAAGAAAATTGGCAGGGGAAGGGGAACAGAAGGGAAAGAGACAAGGAGGGAAGAGGTGGTTAAGACTGGAAAGAGGAGGAAGAGAAGAGGAGGAAAGAATGGGGAAAAGAGGAAAATGCAGAGGAGAATGAAAGATATGGGGAAAAGAAGACAAAACAGGGAACCTGAAATAGGTACAGTCTTAAAGAGCTAAAATAATACAGACCATTGAATATCACAATTGAGGCCAGCGGGGTGGGATGTGTTGAGAGTAAAGAGCCACCATTGTTCGCGTTTCAGTAACCAGGCATTGAAGTCACCTCACCGAATGCATGAAGTAGGGACTTCAATAGCAAAAAAATGCAGATCATTGGGCCAATTATGAAAACTAGACCAATGTGAGACCAGTGGAGCTTCTTCGCGGGCATTGCGAATGCGGCTCAAATGTTAAAAAATGTGAGTTTTTAAAATGTGAGAAGTTTTTCCTACATAAAGTAATAAACAGGGGCATAATATCACATACACTACACCTATGGTGTTGCAATTCAAAGAGTGGCAGATGAGGAAAGATTTGCCAGAGGACTGATGCATGAAATATTGTATGTTGAGTAAAAAGGGACAAGCAGCACAAGAACCACATGGGACGTGGCCCAGATGGTCAGTCGCCATTGATGAAGTAGAAGGCTCAGAAGAAACAAGCATGTCTTTAAGATTGTGGCCTCAAGAAAATGCGAAATGAGGGACATCATGAAACAACGGATGAGGTGAAAGAATATGCCAAAATTGTCGAACAATTTTACAAACCCGGATGGCCAGTGAGGAAATGGGCAAGACACAAGTAAGTTCAGAAGATTGGGGATGACGTTGCGGTGATAAGAGAAGGTCACGATTACTGAAAAGGGCCTACTTGAGGGCTCATTACAGAAGTTTAAGAGGATAGCCTCGTGATTGAAACCGAACCAACATGGAGGTGGCTTGAGTCAAGAAATCAGCCTTAGAAGAGCAAGGTCTCCTCAAACGGAGAAACTGACCCACCAGTATGTTTTCACATAGGATCTTAGAATGATGGCTAGTAAAATGGAGAAGCATGTTCCGATCAGTTGGTTTCGAAATAAAGAGGTAGAAAAAGTTACAGATTGCAAAGTGATGGAAATATCTAAAAAAGAAATCATGAATGGGTGAATCTGTGAAAGCAGAGATTGGGGTCATGGGAGTTCAATATATCCAAAAACATATAGAATTGAACATCAGTCCCAGACCACACCATGAAGATATTGTCAATATATTGCAGCCATGTCACGATGAAACTCGAGAAGGGGGAGTTGTGGAAGATTTATCAAAATGGGCTACTTAAAGGCATGCAATATCTGGGGCCATTGTGGCACCCATCGCTGTTCCTTTGATCTGTTGGTAAAAAACTACATCAAACACAAAAAATTGTTTTTAAATGCTATATTAGTGAGAGTGACCAGAAAGTCAGTAGGTATATGACACGGAGCAGAATGTCGCTCTAACGTGGATCGGACAATTTCAACAGCTTCACCTTGCGGAATGTTGGAGTACAAGGATTCAATATTTAAAGTGACCAAGAAACATGGTGAGGCCGACAAGACGAAGTCTTTGAGAAGGCCAATAAGATGACTGGAATCTCGGACGAATGAGGGAATCAACGGGACGAAAGGGGCAAGGAATTTGTCCACAAAAATGGAGAGGGATTCTAAAAATGAACCAATCCCAGAAACAATTGGACGTCCAGGGGGATGTGTGAAAGACTTGTGGATTTTAGGAAAGACACAGAACACAGGAGTGGTAGGGCATTTTTCTACTAGAAAATCAGCTTCTTATGAAGTCAGAAAATGCGAGGAAAGCCCCCTGTTAACCAATTCATGAATCTGCGGTGATAATGAAAGAGTAGGGTCGGTTGCTAAAGGTTGATAGTACTGAATGTCCGATAGCTGGCGGTGTATCTCTCTGACATAATCCGTCCGATTCAAGATAACCACCCCTCTGCCTTTGTCTGCTGGCTTGAGAATAATGGAAGAATCAGATGCCAAGGCCTGTTCTGCCTGACGTTCAGAGCGCGAAAGAGTCTGGAAATCAGGGGTAGGGTCAGACTCAATTAATGAAAGATGGTGTAAGATTAGCCACTCAAAGGATTTAATTAACGGGTCAGGGGGACCAGGAGGCATCCATCGTGATTTTCTATGAATAATCAAAGAATCAGGCGTGGAAGGGTGGGATGCAAAAAAGAATTTGATATGCAGCAAACAAAAAAACTTAAAAAGGGACACGCGTATTGAAAAAGGATTGTAATGGCAGGTAGGAACAAATGAGAGACCCTGGTGGAGAACCTGGGTTTCTGATAATGATAAAGACTGTGAAGATAGATTAAAGACCGGAACATCACTCAGTACAGTTGGTGAGGTATTCATTGCCATGGGTCTGGCAGGGATGATTGCTTCGATCGTGTGATCCGATATGTCCGTGGCGGACTCTGTTGACGGGGACGATTCCGATATCCGTGCAGGGGCCCAGATGTAGGCTGGAATTTGGTGCATTGTGCTTGCTCTAAAAAAAGGATGGGCACGGGAGAGATAGTGGGGGCAGAGACAGCAGATGAAGAGGAAGAGGACACAGGAGGATAATGGGTGGCTGGACATAGTTCATCTCCAGAGGAATCGTCTGAGAAACCAGCACCCACCATGCCCTCTGTGAAGAAATATCTCCCGATATTTTTCTTGAGTCTTCCCCTTGGAGTTTCAAATTGTGACCACCCTAGTTTTTCAGCTTCCATGCTATCAGAAATTATTTCATTTTGTGCATCATTAATTTTCCTTTCAGGTATTTGAAGGTCTACATCTCTTGTCTCTTCTGAAGGAGTTTAATACATATTAAGCTCCTTCAGTCTCATCTCATAGGCTTTCCATTCAGACCCCCATACCATTTTGGTCGCCTTTTTCTGGAGTGCTTCCATTCTGTCCTTATCCTTTTTAAGAGGAAGTCTCCGGGACTGAACACATTATTCCAAATGAAGCCTCACCAAGGATCTGTACAAGGACATTATCATCTCTTTCAGTACAGCTCAGCAACCCTCTGGCCTTAGCCACCACCTTGTCACATTGCTTTGCCACCTTCATAACATCAGACACTATCCCCCAGAGGTCTCTCTCTCAGCTCATGCACATAAGTCTTTCACCCCTAAACACATACAACTCCTTCAAATGCATGATTCTGCACTTCATGGCATTGAATCACAACTGCCAAACCTTCAATCACTTTTCCTGTTTTTCTAGATCACTTCTCATTCTCTCTACTCCTTCAGGTGTGTTAACTCTTTTGCATATCTTCTGTGATTTTCTGTGCTACAAGTGCATCATAAAGGTTTTTTCCAGTTGCAGATCTTAGTTTCATCCTCAAAAAGACAAATTTTACCTGCCACACCCTCTGCAATATCACTCTCAAATAATTTGAACAGAAGCAATCCCTCAGGAACTCCACTTATCACTCTTCTTTCTTCAGAATAGGGTCCATTTTATCCACTGCTAGCTGATGTCAGTCAGTCAATCTGTAATCTACCCTACCACCCTGGGACCCACTTCCAGGCTTCTCATTTTATTTATGAGCCTCCTATGTGGGACTATCAAAAGGCTTGCTAAAATCCAAGTAAAACACACTGAGTGCTTGTCCTTGGTCTAGACACCTTTAAAAAAGTCAATCAGATTCATTTGACAGGATCTTCCACTGGTAAAACCATGCTGCCTCAAATCCTTTAACCCATTGGATTTCAGATAGCTAATTATCCTTTCCTTTAGCAATCTCTCCACTAATTTTACTACCACTGAGAAAAGGTGAACTGGCCTGTAGTTTTCAGCCTCCTCCCTGTTATCACTTTTGTTGGGACCACATCCGCCCTTCATCAATCATGTGGCGCTACTCCTGTGTCAGGATCTTTCAGCGGACTAGCCAGTACTTCTTGGAGCTCTCTCAGTATCCTCGCTTGTACCTCATCTGGTCCCATGGCCACCTTCTGGTTTCCTAGTTACACCCAAACGCTGTTTTCTGTAAATGGGGATGTATCTACTCCACTCTCGTCTGTATCCTTGGTAGCCAACAACAGTCCTTCTCCAATGGCATGACATGTTTGTTTGTTTATTTCATTGTGGAAGAAATGATAAAGTCTTCGTTTTTTAGTCTTTGAACATGAATTACATAAATGTTTTAAAAGCAAGGAAAACTGATAATCAATAAGCCTTGGGCCTATTCCTTTCTACGCTGAAAATGGGTTGTGAATAAGGTCCTGGTTATGCCTTGATATTTAGGCGTCTGTTCAGATGATTTACGTTTTAGGCTTTTTTTGGCTGTTTCCATTTTCTGCTTGCTTTTTCCGTTGTATTTATGCTCTGTATATATGAAGTGGGCATACCCCAGTACACCCTGGGTGTCACACTTTGAAGGGCCAGTACTGATACTACCCTGCAGGTAGTATCAGTATTGGCCACTAAGCTTACAGGGGACAATTTTGTAACTATTGGTGCAAAGTCTGCAGGTAAGTGTTGCCCATGGATTTTCTACCAATTTTGAAAGTGAAAGTCTGCGCATACTTTCACTTTGAATATTGTCCCGTATAAGTTCACCTGCACATTAGGTAGGTAATTCTCTAAAAGGCCATTTCTGTGGGTAAAACTCTGTTGTACTGTCAGAAATGCCCTTGAAAAGCACCCAATAAAGCAAATCGGAAGGTGGTCCCACGTAGCCAAGGCAAAAAACAACAAGGTATAAGGTTGTCCCCTTGTTGTTTTTTGCCTTGAAAAGCACCCTCCATGCATTCAAATGTTAAGATTTTGCACATTGTGAATACCATGTTTCAGAATGGCATTTTAGCTTGCATATTAAAAAAATGTAGTTTTATTTATTTTTTTTTACTTTTTATATACCGGCATTCGCGATGGGAGTCGCATCATGTCGGTTTACAATTAACAGGATGTGAACAAAAAGGATAAGAACTTAGAACAATAACATGTGATGTAAGAAGAAGTAGCAGTTACAATAAAACAGGGACATAATGCAACTTGGAATGGAAATAAAGCGATAGAAAAACATTAACAGTGAAATAGTAGAGTAACAAGGTAATAGACCTGTCCATTAAAAAAATAAAGATCATTTTGGAGTTGTCCAGTTATTGATTATCCTGAAGGGAGGTCTTTGTTGTTTGAGTTGAAGAAGGATTCAATTGGTATCTGGAAAGGCTTTCATAAATAACCAGGTTTTCAGTCTTTTTCTGAAAGTAGGAAGGCAGGGTTCCTGTCTCGGTTCTGGTGGGATGGAGTTCCATAACATGGGTCCTGCTGTAGAGAATGCCCTGTCTCTAAGCGTCATGTGGTGGAAGGTTTTGGCAGGGGGGACCTGTAGAGAATCTCTGTAGGACTCTCTGATAGGTCTGGTGGAGGTATGTTTTTTAAATGGTATTTGGAGGTTAAGCGGAGAGAGTTGATGGAGTGATTTGTAGATGGTGGTAATGGATTTGTATAAGATTCTATAGTGCACTGGCAGCCAATGTAGGTCTTTGAGAATCGGCGAGATGTGGTCTCTTCTTCTTGTGTTTGTCAAAATTCTGTCAAAATAGTTCCTCCATTCAACAAACTTTAAGCCCAAGCTGTTAGATTTGATCCCCAGAGAATATATTGCTGCCTTCCATACATGCTTTCCTCATGTAACTCACTGATTCCCGTACAGTGAAAGGCAGATTCCCAATCTCTAGCTACAGTATCAGGGGTTTGCTCACATTTATTTAGCATAATGGGCAGATGTTGGCATGCTAAAATGAAAGTGCTTTGCGAGCGTGCTGCCAAGGCACCTTCCATCATCGTTCTGAAGGGCGTAAGGAGAGAGGCATGCTTTTAGCTGTCTAACAGCCTAATATTCAAACGCGACATACGCAGCAGCACCTTCTGACTGAAAATTGCCTTGCTTTCCCGCTGGCTTCAAAGTGTGTGTACACTTCTGCGGTTCATGTCCCTATTAAAAATTGACGCTAAAATGCATATTTTTATATGATATACAGAATATATTAGCATCCAGTACTTTTCTATTTAAAAAAAGGCTTCTTAGACTAATTTCTTCTGCTCTCCCACAGCACAGACACCATGGAAAAAGTGTTAATTGACTTTGAGATGAATTCAACACCCTGAGAAATAACAGAAAATTGAAAAGAAAAAAATAGCGCTCAGTTGCTTTCCTGTGAGATTTATTTCAACCACTTCTTTACATAATGTCCAGAGCTGAATATCTCAGAGGGATAAGTAATTCAGTGGAGCAAACATTTTTCAGTGGGAAGGAAATTTCTGGACAAGAAATCTTGATATGAAGCTTACAAGTGATAGACTCAGGAATGACATTAGAAAATGCTGTATTTCTTCGCTGAGAGAGTGCTGGGATAAATTAGACAATTTCCCAGTAGGGGTAGGGAAGACAAAATTGATAACAGAATTCAGGAAAAGATAGGAAAAGCAAAGAGGATTCCTTCATTACAAAGAGAAAGCCAGGAAATTACTGAAATCCCTGGCTCAGTAATAGGAAGTCAATTGGACAAACTGGTCACTTGCCAGGTTCTTATGGCCTGGATTGGCCTCTGTTGGAAACAGGATGCTGGGCTTGATGGACCCTTGGTCTGACCCAGTATGGCCCTATGGCTGTTGTCTGCCATTTTATTCTATGCTTTCATTTTAAGACAAAGAGATATAGGAACATTTCGGGATGTCTAGTGACCATTTTTGTGCAGAAATTTGAACATGATTCAGTCCATGATCTGCTATTTGTCAGGATGACTTAGGGAATAGCCACTGCTATTACTGGCATCAGTAGCATGGGATCATGGGTACCTGCCAGGTATTTGTATCCTGTGTTGGTCACTGTTGGAAACAGGATGCTGGGCTTGAATGGACCCTCGGTCTAACCTAGTATGGCAACTTCTTAGGTTCTTATGTTATAAATAGTTTATTGTGATTTTCTGTGTATGAAGAGCATCACAAAATACTTTTCCTTTAAGGAAACTAGAAAAGAAGAGGACTGAACTTGTTGACTACTTGCACTAATCAGTGGCAAGGCAGCTTTCAAAGTGCAATAAGGCCATGGTGGTTTCATGCCAGGTCAGGCCATGTCACGGACCAGGTGCTTGTTTGACCTTTCCTTTCCCCCATTACAGCTGGCGCAGAGGGCGAAGGCCACCATTAGCAATGATCTGGTACCTTCTTTTCAGAAAAGCTCCACTGTCATCACAGCGTGCAGTGACCTCCCTAATATTTCAGCTGAACTAAAAAGGGATTCTAAGTCTCTGGGACATTGAAGGCGCATGAAAAGTATGCGCCAGGAACCAATGAGGGCTCCACTATGTGCAAGACATTTGAATGAAACGGGATGAATGTTTCAACAGCAGGAACTTTGCTCAATGACTTATGTGTGTAACCTACTGCCTGTCTGTTTCCAGCACTGCTGGGGGAAGCAGAATTATGTTTTGTTAATTAATAAAAAAACTTAGAAAAGAATAGCCAGAATCCAGACTGAATCTGCCCTGTGGTAAGACAAAGACAGCTCACGGTGTCACCCCTCCCCTCCCCTCCCTTTCTCACCCCCTCATCTTCTTTCTCTTTCCTCTTCCTCTCTCATCTCTCTCCCTTCCTCCATTCTCTTCTCCTTCCTACCCTTTCACTTATAGTCCCCCTTCCTTCACCTCATCCCTCTCTTTCCTCGCACTCTTTCCCCACCCTCATTCCTTACCTTCCATCCCTCTCCCTCCTCCTTCCCTTCTCCTCTCTACCCTCTCCCTCTCTTTACTCTCATTTCTTCCCCCACCCTTCCATTTACTCTTTCAATCCACCTACCTTCAATTTCTCACTCCCCACTCTATCCTTATTTTAACTCCCTTTCCTTGGTTCTCACTCCCTCCCTGCAAATCTCCTTCAGTGGTTCCATTCAGTGGCATGGGTCAGATGGCTCCTTGTCCACTGGCAAGGCCTGGGAAACCCTGCAGTTTTTCTGTCACTACCACAGTGCATCATCTTCTACTTCCATTATAAGAATTACTGAGGGGAAAAAATAGGCACAAAAATTTGTACCAGCTTTTTCGGTGGATAAATTGTATTTATTTGGATTTTAATTGCCAAAAATAGCTATAGGCATTGTACAAATCCCTTCAAAACAACATGCCTAGTTTTGAAAATGAAAACGTATGTGCACTGTAGCATTTCTTGCCTGTTCTTCCGCTCAATGTGGCTAAAAGTATTTGCATAGAGACTGGGCAATCTTTGCACAGCCAGTTTATGTGGCTAAATACCACTTACCCACATAAATGATGTTTGAAGATTGCCCTCCAAAAATTGTGCAGCTATGCTGGTAAAATATCTTGCCATATCACAAGTGGAATACATGGATGCTGACATTTTTTTTACCTCTGCATACATAGGAAAGGGAAATAAAATTACTTGCTCCTCTGGTAGAAGGCTAGAGTTCTCATTTAGCTTGGAGTCCTTATCTAAAGCTACTTGAAACAAGATGGAAATAATAAGGGAAAGCAATGGGTGGTATTGGAAGAGAAGCATCTTTGGGGTAGTAACATTCAGAAACTCTGGACCTAAATTAGAGGCATTAAGTATGCTTCCAGCTTTTAGAGGAATGTTAGGTTGTGTTGATGCAAGAGGATAACTTTCAACAGTATGCATAAGTCAGAAGATATACAAATTCATATGATCTTGTTCATACTATAGAGATATCTGTTCAAAAATAGACTGTGTACATATTTATATCGTATCTGAAAGTGACCATCATATACCTCGGGTTGTTAATCACTAAGGCTATAAGATACCCGGAATGAGGTATATGATGGTCACTTTGAGATACGATATAAATATGTACACAGTCTATTTTTGAACAGATATCTCTATAGTATGAACAAGATCATATGATTTTGTGTATATTCATTTCTTGTATAGATTGTAGAGATGTGAATCGTGTCCTCGATCGTCTTAACGATCGATTTCGGCTGGGAGGGGGAGGGAATCGTATTGTTGCCGTTTGGGTGTGTAAACTATCGTGAAAAATCGTTAAAATCGTGAGCCGGCACACTAAACCCCCCTAAAACCCACCCCGACCCTTTAAATTAAATCCCCCACCCTCCCGAACCCCTCCCCAAATGCTTTAAATTACCTGGGGATCCGGCGGTGGTCCAGAACGGCGGCAGTCCGGAACGGTCCCCTCAATAGAATCGTGTTGTCTTCAGCCGGCGCCATTTTTCAAAATGGCCACCGCAAAATGGCGGCGGCCATAGACAAAAACGATTCGACGGAGGAGGTCGTTCCGGACCCCCGCTGGACTTTTGGCAAGTCTTGTGGGGGTCAGGAGGCCCCCCCAAGCTGGCCAAAAGTTTCCTGGGAGTCCAGCGGGGTTCCGGGAGCGATTTCTTGCCGCGAATCGTTTTCGTATGGAAAATGGCGCCGGCAGGAGATCGACTGCAGGAGGTCGTTCAGCGGGGGTTCCGGTACATGCATTCATTTTTTGTGTGTACTAATTGCAACAAGTGCATGTAATAACTCAGTTATTTGCACAGGCAGGTATTATATAAAGTTTGGGCATACTCCATGTATGAATATATTTCATTATACACGTATTTGGAATCACCAGTTCACCCACACATTAACCAGTTCACCCACACACATTTTCACCAGTTCACCTCTACGCTCTAGCACATCACTTTGACCCCTCCAACACTTAACACATACCTCCTACCCAAAAACTGAAGACAAAAGACAAGTACAATTTCTCTTCCATGACTTAATGAGCAGGTGTAAAAGCGTTCGATAATGTATGCATCTTCATCTATACTGTTTATAATATAGCCAGCCACTTGTGCACATACATCTGAATACCCTAAACTGCTCCATTTTTTCTGTTAACATTTAGGTACTACACTGCGATGTTTCCAAAATAGCATATATGTGTGTATAAGCTACTTACAGGTTTGTTTATTTGCTGATTTTATGTGCATAACCATGACATAGTTCTTTGAAAATTACCCCTAAATGCTCAGCCTGATCAAGCTAGATCAGAGCTATTTACAATACAAAATTGTTTGGCTCAACAGCATTCAAGTACAATGTAAATTGATCACATAGACATAGTCTAGGACAAGTGGCTCATGCTACTGACTCACTAGCCAGAGAAGGACAAGTCAATTTAATAAACCATATGGCCAATTACATACAGCAAGATTTCATCAAACATTTCTGCATTTTCCCTTTTTAGTATGGTAGTGAAACACTAATATATTTCAAATTAATACACATTTTATATCTTTAATTCCCGACCCTTCTACGCCAGAAATAGACACTGATTCTAAGGCTGATTGATGATCCCTTGATTAAGATTTGTATAAATCAAATGAATATTTGTTTTTATTGTATTTTTTTTTGCCTTTGGTGAGGGCTGTTGTCCATTAACTAGCCCTTTATTTTCTGTAATGTTTCTTTTTTGACATATTATTGAAGGAGGAGGAGTTTCTGTATCTGTATAGTGCAGCTCTCCCATGCTTTCTCTTTCTTTCATCTCCTTCTCCTGTCTATTCTCTGTGGCCTTTTCAGCATATGCTTTCCTCTCCATTTATTAGTGGATTATAATTCCCTCATCTTGAGCTACTGCATTTGCTATTCCATTCAACACAGCATGGGGCTTGAGTTCTAACTTGGTTGATATATTGGTTGGCATTCAGGCTATTTCACAACAGGTGTCCAATTTCCACTTCAGAACATTCTAGCTGCTTACTGATGGCCACAACAAACAAAATAATATGGTTGGATTCATCCCCACTAGTTTATCTGCTTTGCTTTGATATATTTCTGGGTTTTGATATGAGTTTGTGACAGCTGATGGAGAGGTCACACCCCACCGTGAAGCTTGCCTGGTGTGTTTTCTCTCATCGAGTGAATGCCCACAGTATATTTTGCACCAGAAGGAGGAAATAAAATCCAATCCATTCTTGGCTGGATTCATTACCTTGGGACACTCTCCTGGCTGACCTATCTGACAAATGATACAGTGAACATCTATTAGAACCCTCAGCCATGGTTCTTATTAAGTGAACTTACGTATTTAGATTCCTATTGTAGCTGGGATGTTTTCTGAATTTTCTGACCCCAAATAGAGCTCTGCATATGAAACAGCAGGCACAAGACTGGGCATCTGAGTGTTTTAGTGGAGAGAGACACTCATGTTTCACCTCTGAAAACCTAGTTTTAAATCTAAATTTAAGCCCAAAAGGAAATGAGTTTTCTGTGGACAGTCTACATCAGAGAGAAAAGCAATTGTACAATTCAGCAGAATTCACAGTACTGGCATCATTCAGAAGAAATGCATGATTGGAATACTAAAGAAACCTCTGATTTGCTGGAATGTGCAATGTTTATTAAGACTGTGTCACCTTTTGCATTTATATTATTTTATTATTTCTGTGGCTTCACGTTTATGCATGAATTGTATATCTATGAACTGGGCACCTTTTGGATTCATGGTTTATAAATGAAGCTGGACTGGCCAATTAAAATCCTATGGTGTTAGAGCCACAGAGCACAGCATGTAGAAAATGGGCTGTATGTCCCGTCCCCCCCCCCCCCCCCAAAAAAAAAATAAGGGGGAAGGAAGAGCAAAAAAAAGGGGGAGGAGAGAGATCAAAAAGGGAATTAGACTGGAGTGGAGGGAGAAGAAGATAGGTTGTAACCCCTAGGTGGGGAAACTTGAAAATAGTGGGCTCAAGGGCTCACATCTCAGATCAGGTATTAAATGCTCAATTCCCAAAAGGTGTCAACTCACATCTGCTAGTCCAGGATTCCCTGTCGGGGGAAGATTAGCTTCTAGGCCTTTTTGTGTTGCCTAGTTCTTAACTGCCTTTTAAGTCCTTTGTAAATAGCACTATAATAATCTTTCAAAGTTAAATAGCAGCAGTAATCACACTGGAAGCTGTGTGGCCAGCTCAGTTTTACAGATAAGTTGTAAAGTGAATGAATGGTTTGTTACAAATTTTAATAAAAACAGTCCAATTAATAATTATATGTTGAAATTTAATGAATGTGTGACCTTAATCTTTCAGCAGAAGTCTTCAGAATAATTAAGCCAGTTCCTTAAGTAATTTAGATCTTTATGTCTTCTCAATTTGTAAATGAATCTTCATCTTCTCTCATTATGTAATGGTTGGAAATTTTATCACAATTATTTAAAGAATGAAAAGTCCCAATTCTCAAATATCTCCTGTAGTCTTGCCTGTTCTCCTCCGTCCCATCAGCAGTACTGAGTTGGCCCTGCTTATACCTTCTTCACAGGTGACTTTCACCTGGGTCAGCAGTGAAACTCTTGAGCAATATTTCCCCAAACTTTCTGTCTTGTAAATAATGTGAAGTCGCTCCTTCTGGATGGCACAACTACTCCTCAGGTTCTTTTAGGCACATGACACCACTTCCTCTAGGTGACAACATTCTTACTCCGTAGGCCCTAGGGTGCTCAGTGAGTGCATAAAGGAAAACCAAATAAGAGGCAGGAAGGGTGGAATAAACTTTTTCCTCATATATCAGAAAGGTTTCCAAAAGCTGGGCAGAATTAGGGGTAAGGCATTCTGTCTCTAGTTCCTTACCCAGGCCTCTGCCAGCAAGAACCCCAGGGTGCTTTTCCTGGAAAAAATAATTAAAAGTGGGGGCTACACAAAAGGGTAACTCAGGAAAATCAAGTAAAAGAACAAGCTCTAAGATGGTGGCAGAGGTTTATAAACAGCCAGAGCACACAAACGTCTTTTCCCTTTTGGGGGAGCCTAAACCCCAAAATCTACACAATAATCTCTCTGCACTCACTAGACTTTTTGTTTAAACCTTCTGCTAAGGAATCCTATGGTTCCTTACAAAGCTAAGAGCAAAGGGGAGAGGACCTATGTTGGAGGGAAAAAGGAGGAAAAAGACGCAGAGGAATAGCTGGGAAGATGCGCTGTACACTTGCATCAGTGCGGGCAGGAAACGCTGTGGCTCTGCACATAGAAGGGGTGCAGAGGTAGGAAGGGAGGAAGAAAAGGAAAGATGATGAAGACATTGCTCAGCATTTTCTGGTAGAAATCACTATGCAAACATCAGACCTATTAGTAAAAATTTGTAACCTATCATTAAAATCATCCATTGTACCTGAAGACTGGAGGATAGCAAATGTAACCCCAATACAAATACTGGAGGATAGCAAATGCTGGAGGATAGCAAATGTAACCCCAATACAAATACAAATACAAATGCATCACTTAACATTGTATATAAAGAATGTTGTATAACCTTCTATATAACCTCGTATATAACGAGTGTTGTATGCGGGGTTATATAACCTTGTATATAACGAATGTTTCGCTAAACCCTGTACATAACCTTTCCCTTTGTGTCATTGTTTTACTCCTTCCCCGCCCCCACCTTTGTCACCCCTAGTTGAACCTCTCCTTTCCAATTTATCTAGTTTTTGCTCTGTTACTGCGTTCTATTGTTTACTGTTCTTTGTAAAGGCAATGCCTATATATACATTGGTTGTAAGTTACATGTAAACCGACACGATGTGCAAACGGTTGTCGGTATATGAAACCGTTTAAATAAATAAAATAATAAAAAAATATTTTAAAAGGGCTCCAGGGGTGATTCGGGAAACTACAGACCGGTTAGCCTGACTTCAGTGCCAGGAAAAATAGTGGAAAGTGTTCTAAACATCAAAATCACAGAACATATAGAAAGACATGGTTTAATGGAACAAAGTCAGCATGGCTTTACCCAGGGCAAGTCTTGCCTCACAAATCTGCTTCACTTTTTTGAAGGAGTTAATAAACATGTGGATAAAGGTGAACCAGTAGATATAGTATACTTGGATTTTCAGAAGGCGTTTGACAAAGTTCCTTATGAGAGGCTTCTAGGAAAAGTAAAAAGTCATGGGATAGGTGGCGATGTCCTTTCGTGGATTGCAAACTGGCTAAAAGACAGGAAACAGAGAGTAGGATTAAATGGACAATTTTCTCAGTGGAAGGGAGTGGACAGTGGAGTGCCTCAGGGATCTGTATTGGGACCCTTACTTTTCAATATATTTATAAATGATCTGGAAAGAAATATGACGAGTGAGATAATCAAATTTGCAGATGACACAAAATTGTTCAGAGTAGTTAAATCACAAGCAGATTGTGATAAATTGCAGGAAGACCTTGTGAGACTAGAAAATTGGGCATCCAAATGGCAGATGAAATTTAATGTGGATAAGTGCAAGGTGATGCATATAGGGAAAAATAACCCATGCTATAATTATACAATGTTGGGTTCCATATTAGGTGCTACAACCCAAGAAAGAGATCTAGGTGTCATACACATTGAAATCGTCAGTTCAGTGTGCTGCGGCAGTCAAAAAAGCAAACAGAATGTTGGGAATTATTAGAAAGGGAATGGTGAGTAAAACGGAAAATGTCATAATGCCTCTGTATCGCTCCATGGTGAGACCACACCTTGAATACTGTGTACAATTCTGGTCGCCGCATCTCAAAAAAGATATAATTGCGATGGAGAAGGTACAGAGAAGGGCTACCAAAATGAAAAGGGGAATGGAACAACTCCCCTATGAGGAAAGACTAAAGAGGTTAGGACTTTTCATCTTGGAGAAGAGATGACTGAGGGGGGATATGATAGAGATGTTTAAAATCCTGAGAGGTCTAGAACAGGTAGATGTGAATCAGTTATTTGCTCTTTCGGATAGTAGAAAGGCTAGGGGGCACTCCATGAAGTTAGCATGGGGCACATTTAAAACTAATCGAAGAAAGTTCTTTTTTACTCAACAAAGTCAAAATAGGCAATCATGAATCTAACTCGGTCAAGTTATCACATGGTGTACCCCAAGGCTCTTCCCTCTCCCCTACCCTCTTTAACATTTACGTTTTACCCCTATGCCAATTGCTTGCAGATCTTGGACTCATACACTATGTATATGCAGATGATGTCCAGATACTTCTTCCCATCACCGATTCTGTAACAAATGCCCTTAAATTATGGGATAAATGCCTATCTTCAATCAATAGCCTTCTCACCAACCTTAACCTTGCCCTTAATTCCTCGAAAACTGAACTACTCTACATTTCTCCTGCCTGCCACCCTCCTACTCCTCCACTCCCAACTCACCCCTTCTCACAACATGTCAGAGACCTGGGGGTCACCTTGGATGACCACTTCAATCTCCAAAAACATATAACCAACATTACAAGAGACTGCTTTTACAAATTACACATCCTGAAAAAATTAAGACCCCTCTTACACCATAACAACTTCTGTACTGTCCTCCAAACCACTTTATTTTCAAAAATCGACTACTGCAATACCATACTTTTAGGATTGCCTGCATCCACCACCAGACCTTTGCAGATGCTGCAAAATGCAGCAGCTAGAATTCTTACCAACTCCCGTAGATCAGACCATATCACACCAATCCTCAGAGACCTCCACTGGCTTCCTATCCCAGCTAGAATCCTTCATAAAAGCCTATTTTTCATCCACAAAACCATACACAATAATGAGATTCACTGGCTTAATGACTCTCTCCAGTTTCATATCCCCAACAGGCCTACCAGATCCGCCTACCTAGGCACTCTTACTGCCCCCTCACACAAATCTGCCCAGCTCACTTCCACCCGAGAACGTGCTCTCTCCATCGCAGGTCCTACATTATGGAACTCGATGCCACCAGACCTACGCCTGGAACACTGTTCAAACACCTTTAAAAAAAAGTTAAAAACCTGGTTATTCAAACAAGCATTCACTTAATCCTATCCTAGTCTCTGCACTCCTACCAGTTTCCATAACTCCATCTATTTAACCCTTTATCCAACTAACTTTCCTATAGCCATCTCTGGTAAACCCAAATATTATACATTATCACAACAATTTGCTGCAACCACTAGGGCTTTTGACTATCATACAGTTTTTGTAAATATATTATGTAATATAGTTGCTATCTCAACAAAGTTGTAAGTTTGCTGTATCCTTCCTGCTACTACTCTCACTTGGTCCCTTAGACCATTCCGCATTCTCTCCCTGTTCCTTATGATCCCCTGTTAATTGTAACTTTATCCTTCCTTTCTCCCTACTAGTTTTTTGGCTTCCCAGTTGTATGTGAACCGATGTGATATTCATTTGAATGTCAGTATATAAAAGTTATAAATAAACGCACAATTAAACTCTGGAATTTGTTACCAGAGGATGTGGTTAGTGCAGTTAGTATAGCTGTGTTTAAAAAAGGATTGGATAAGTTCTTGGAGGAGAAATCCATTACCTGCTATTAAGTTCACTTAGAGAATAGCCACTGCCATTAGCAATGGTAACATGGAATAGACTTAGTTTTTGGGTACTTGCCAGGTTCTTATGGCCTCGATTGGCCACTGTTGGAAACAGGATGCTGGGCTTGATGGACCCTTGGTCTGACCCAGTATGGCATGCTCTTATGTTCTTATGTTCTTAAAGTGCCTTATGTGCACTTTGATGTTTGCATAGTGTTTGCATAGTGATTTCTACAGGAGGGGGTATCATCTTCTTCTTTCCTGTCACTTACCATGTTGATGGCATCTGCAGTATATACATGAAAGGGGCTTCCAGAACTACACAACAATTCCCATCATAGGTACCAGAAAATACTAAGCAAATTTCCTCCTTTTTCTGACCCCTCTCTGGTTATTCAGAAATCTCAAGATGAGTACAAACTAAATGTTCTCTGGTATGATTTACTCAAATCTGACAAAGTGAAGATTTTTCTGCCTATGCTAAGAACTCTTGTTAGACTTGGATATCTTTAATTGAACCAGCATAGAAAATATCTAAAGATTTTATATGTGAGCTTTACAAATTACATGAGTTCCTTATTCACTTTTAAACTAAGTGGCCTCTAGAGCTCATCATGCACAATAATATATTTACCTAATTCTTATGTTAAGAACATAAGAACATAAGAACATGCCATACTGAGTCAGACCAAGGGTCCATCAAGCCCAGCATCCTGTTTCCAAGAGTGGCCAATCCAGGCCATAAGAACCTGGCAAGTACCCAAAAACTAAGTCTATCCCATGTTATCGTTGCTAGTAATAGCAGTAGCTATTCTCTAAGTCACCTTAATTAATAGCAGGTAATGGACTTCTCCTCCAAAAACTTATCCAATTCTTTTTTAAACACAGCTATACTAACTGCACTAACCACATCCTCTGGCAACAAATTCCAGAGTTTGTTGATCCAATGAAACATTATCACATCTTTCAATGCAACCAGTTAGTTTTTTTTCAGGGCTAGTACAACTGCAGAAAAGCTGCCTATATTTATTCATTTAAAACATGCTTCATGTTTCAGTATATTGGGAGCTTTCCCTTAAGTACGGCGGTTACTACCCCCAACCCAATTAGCTAGATACTTCACTTAGATGCAGCTCCAGCACTGCTGTCTGCATCGATGGTGGGGCTGGAAGGGAATTGGAACCAAAAAGTTACCAATAAGGGCCCTGACCTCAGCGGTCTGAATAACAGATTATGAAAACAAATAGGTGTGAAAGCTTGCTGGGCAGACTGGATGGGCCGTTTGGTCTTCTTCTCCCGTCACTTCTATGTTTCTAAGTATGTTCCCTGGAGGCTGCAGTTTTCTGTTGTATAAACTTTGCACCATTTCATCTCATCCAAAGTAAGTTACTAGCAACCGTGCTGTCCTGTCCAATTCCTTTGCATTTTAAGATCACTCAGGCCTTGAACTCTCACAAGGAGAGAAGTGGCATTTGTGTTGCACACAGTTTTTTTTCTATGAAAAATGCATCTTTCTGGTACGTTATTGAAACCTGCTGGATATTTGAATATTTTTATTGTATCATCTTCATTTCTTTTCTCATTCTAAGGAATTTTTATCTCTTTAAGTTTCTCTGTGAATTTTTATTTATTTATTTAATGTATATTCTGCGTACTCCACTGTTTGCAGAAGGTAATATAGATGCATAAATAAAAATGTTTACAGACAGACGAATATGGAATGAAATGAAGAGAAGAGGCATGGGGGTGGCTTGCGGGAATGATGGCTACTACCCTTATTCAATAAACATACACAAGGTTAATGTGACTCCAACATTGCTCTATGCTTCAACAGCAAGAGGAAATGTGAGGAAAAAAGATCTGCATTCACAAATAAGCTTAGGAGTAGCTTGCTTGTTGTGGCGGTTACTACCCCAAACCAAATTAGCCTGAAGCTTCACTTTTATTGCATATCCAAGCAGCAATCTGCTTCAATGGCATGGGGGAACGAAGAAAAGAGGATTTATATTCAAATAACCAACAAGGACTAAATCACACAGGCTGGAAAAACAAATAAACGTGGGAGTAGCTTGCTTGTTGCGGCGTGTTACTACCCGGAACCAATCAAGCCTGATACTTCACTTTGAATACATATATGGGTAGATTTTATAAATTTACGCGCACACGCACTTTTGTTCGTACACCAGGCACGAACAAAAGTATGCTGGATTTTATAAGATATGCACATAGCCGCGCGTATCTTATAAAATCCGGGGTCTGTGCGCGCAAGGGGATGCACATTTGTGCAACCTGTGTGCGCCGAGCCCGGCGCGCGTTGCCTGTTCCCTCCGAGGCCGCTCCGAAATCGGAGCGGCCTCGGAGGGACCTTTCCTTCCACCTCCCCTCACCTTCCCCTCCCTAACCCACCCCCCGGCCCTATCTAACCCCCCCCTACCTTTGTTGGCAGATTTACGCCTGCCGAAAGCAGGTATAAATCTGCACGCACCAGCGGGCTGCTGGCGCGCCATCACCCGACCCAGGGGCTGGTCCGGAGGCCTCGACCACCCCCCTGGGCTGGCACCACACCCCCGGTCCCTCCCTGAACCGCCCCCTGACACGCCCCCTCCCCGCCCCTTTTTACAAAGCCCCGGGACTTACGCACGTCCCGGGGCTGTGCGCGTGCCGGTGGCCTATGCAAAATAGGCACGCCGGCACGCAGGGCTTTTAAAATCCGGCCCATACAGCGCAGCTCACTGCTTCAATGGCAGGAGGGAATGAAGAAAAGGACAACCAACAAGGACTAAATTCCACAGGCCGGGTAAACAAATAGGTGTGGGAGTAGCTTGCTTATTGCGGCGGTTACTACCCCTAACCATTTAGGCTTGATACTTCACCTTGATACAGCTCCAGCACTGCTCTCTACATCAATGGCAGGGGGTGGAAGGAAATTAGAACCAAAAAGTTACCAATATGGGCCCTGACCTCAGCGGTAACAGATATGTATGAGAAAAATAACTGTGAAAAATTGCTGGGCAGACTGGATGGGCCATTTGGCCTTCTTCTGCTGTCATTTCTATGTTTCTATGAGATGACATACTAAAATACATATAAAAAATGTTACATCAGAGATACCGATGGACTGCAGTTATTAAGAAGAAACCTTGCTGGAAAAAAAGGGACAGCAAGATATACAAATCAAGCATCATCTAACATAAGATGGAAAAGAAAGGTCTTTAGCTGCTTTTTGAATAACTTTTGACAAGAGGCTATGTATGGCTTATAGTTTCCTTTCCCTGTATATATTAGACAATTCCATCATTGGAAACCTTAACCAAATGATAGTACTATTCTAACCTATATTGTTTCTGGGAGCCCGACCTCTTTCACCCTCTGCATGTCATGAGATGTCGTCCTGGATGGTGACATCAGCATCACTATTTTAATTTTGCTCCTTAAACACAGAATGCATTCATTCTTATTCTGCTACCACAGCCAATGCCTAAATATGCACATATTTAGTAGGAAAAAAAATGAAAATGTAGCATGAAAACATGGAACAGAGTACAACAAATGCCAAAACAACTTCTTATGTTTGTTTACAGAAACATAAAAGATGTGTAGGGATAAGGAAGACTTGATCCACCTAGACTGCCCGTTTGGACCTGTCGAATGTGTTATTAGTATTACAAGTCTTTGTTTATCTGTGGTCTTCGCTTTCCCATTCTCCATCAATGTTTCCACTGGATTGCCAAGGGGACCATTAAACACCTTTTTTCCCCTGTCGAGTATCTCGAGCCATTTTATGGTTTAAACTGCATGGAGCCCCATAGTCCGCAGGAACTGCTGGCTAGATGCAGTTCAAATCACAAAAGGACTGGAATTGCACTCGATTGGAAAAGAGGTGTTGGCAGTCCTCTGCTCATCTTAGTGGGAACAGTGCTTCTACCATTATGGCCTGTTTGTGCCTGTTTCATTCACAGAGGAATTCTGCCACATTTTTGCTCCTAATCCTTCTGATGAAAGTCTATCCTAATTGTCCAGCAATATCTTATTGAAAAAAATGGAAATAAAGTAACAGAAAAACATGACAGCAGAAAAAGACCATATGGACTATTTAGTTTGCCCATCCACACCAACTTTTCAGCTTTACAACCCTACCACACCCTTTAGGATCCTTTATCCCATGCCTTCTTGAATTCTTATACTATCCTTGTCTCCACCACCTCCACTGAGAGGCTGTTACATGCCTCTATCACTCTCTCTGTAAAGAAATATTTCCTAAGATTACTCCTGAATTTACTCCCTTTCACTCTCATCTCATGATCCATCATTCTACATCCTCCTTTCTGTTGAAAGAGGCCTGATTCCTTGTATCAAAACCTTGGAGATATTGAAATGTCTCAATCATATCTCTGCTATTCTCTTGTGTATACATATTTAAATCTCTGTTTGTCCCATATGCTTTAGAACGAAGAACACTGACAATTTTAGTAGCCACCTTCCGGACAACTCTGGTTTTGAAAGTGTGGTTTCCAGAACTGCATACAGTATTCCAAATGAGGTCTCAGCAGTGACCTATAAAAGGGCAAGATCATCTCATTTTTTCTGCTGACCATGCTTCTCTTTTTGCCGCAAGTATCTTTCTGGCTTTTGCTGTCACCTTATCCACCTATTTGGCCACCGTAAAATCATGATACAGTCACCATAAGATCTGAGCTTTTGTTTTCTACTTAGAAGAATTTCACCTCCTGGACCATTCCATTCCCTTAGGTTTTTCAACCCAAATGCATGAGTCTAAATCTTAGCTGACAGATTCTAGACCATTCTATTCCTAGACCATTTTGTTCACATTCTTTTTAAGTCAACTTCATATAATGATCCCTTGTTCATGAGTTTTTCATTCTATGCAAAATGTAGCCTTCTGGTACCTTATTGAAACCTGCTATTTCAATGTTTGTATAATATTGCTCCATTCCCTTTTTTATTCAAAAAGGTACAGTATTACTATAAATCTCTCTCTATACATTGGCTTATAGTGTAGGTCATTCATCAATTTGTTGCTCCATCCCCCTTTGAATTGCAACCATCTTATCAATGATCTTTTATAGACGTGTTCTCTAAAACTGCGGCACTCACTGGTAGGGCGGGACCTCAACAGAGACCGGCACACAGATAATGTTATTCCTTTCTTTCTATTCATGGCGGCTTGCTTTAGGAATTCAAGCACAGTATGCACTTTTCCATCTCTTTGTCACACTGACAGGCTGCTGTACCTTCAGGTCATCAGGAATGATGAACCTTTGGTGACTGCTCGTTCTTCCCCTCCAAAATCTCATTTGGCTTTTAGATTTCTGTATCCTAAATAAATGATTTTGCATTTTTTTGGAATAAAGCATGGCTTCCAAACCCAAATTTCAAACGCCATCTATTATCTTATCTATCCCCCAGAGGGTCTACTGTTCCACAGACTTTGATATAATCTACAAACAGGCGTACTTTCCCATTCAGGCCATCTGCAATGTCACTTGTAAAGATGTTGAAGATGACTGGGACTGTGCTGTCATTTCATTTTCAAAACATTTTGTCCTTGCCACACTATTAAAAAAAAAAAAAAAAAGACCACCCTTTTTAATTAGCCCCTACCTGACTTTCTTCCACTCCCCTTCCCCCAGGCTCACTGACTGTCTCCCACCTATCCCCACTGGGTTCCCCCCCCCCCCCCCCCCCCCCCCAAGATTTGTGTGCATCAAAGCTCAATGTTACCTGCACCAATGGCACAGAACTGTTAGGTGATAAAAAGTAGGACAGGAAAAGAGGCAAACAAGCGATAAGGGAGGGTATCAGTTTGGGGCTGCTTAAAGTCACATTGACAGCAGAGTGAAAGAAAAGCTGCAAGGGAAGCAGAGGCTGTCAGCAGCCCTGCATGGGTCCAGGAGAAAGAAGGGGTGTGGTCAGCAGCATGTGTGGGCTGAAGAGAAGGCAATATTCATCTGACAGCAAGAAAGAGAGAGAGGGCAAGGGAAGGGATGAGAGATGGAGGGAGTGCAGGATGCACTGAACCATAGCATTAAAGGCAAGAGAGAAGAGAAAGTTGGTGTTGGTGCACCATCCCCACCCCCCCTTCCCAATGCACACCAATCTCCTTTTAAAAATAAAATTGCTCCTCTCTACCTTCTCCAGCATCCAAAATGTACTGTAGACTCTCCCTCACTTTGATACTTGACAGTTCTTTTGCCTCCAGTAACCCAGAGGCTGAGCCCATCATGATTACTATTTTCCTCGGTCACACCTGCTGTGTCATGCAGTAGTGGTGACTGCACCGGGATGCTTCCATGGTCCACTGCACACAATGGCTGGGGAGGAAAGGACCTTCCTCTGGAGCTTAACAAAGCCTCCAGACAGGGAAACATGCACCACCCCCATCACCTCTTGTGATAACCCAACTCCAGGGAGTCTAGCAGCTGATGCCTGTTTAATGAAAGTACCTATGTGAATGACTGCCTATATATAAGGATTGTTGGAATAATATTTTTCCTTTCTCTTCCTCTTCACCATGATTACACTGTTTTCCACAAACATTTAATCAAGCTTCAGTGGAAGTCATCCAGCAAATTTATCTGGTGTCAGCCATCTTGACGCTTTCCCTGGGAATTAGTATTTTTTGAGGGTAAAAAGGTGAAAAAATGTGAATTTATAATCAGATTATTTATGACCAACATATTGCTATATAATATTAGTCTTAAGATTACACTTAGAACATAAGACTTGCCATACTGGATCAGACCAAATGTCCAGCAAGCCCAGTATCCAACGGTGGCCAATAGGGAAGGTCAGAAGGAACAAATTAATTTTGGTTAATTCATTTGGTTCATTGGGACCCATATGTGTTTCATTAGCTTCAACACAAAAAAAATGTGTTTCATTAGTTGTATTTGTTTTCTATTAAAACCTATGGATGAAGCATTCTGGGCTCCAGAACAATGATTTTGTTATAAATTCTAATGAAACTTGTGAGAAAAATCATCAGAATGGGGAAAGAACTCCAACGTATTTAGAGTGTGGGACAGTGGCATCAAAACTGGCTTAAAAAGTAGTCTAAGGCTCCTCAAAGGGGTAGAAGGCTTACATGATTGGCAGGAGTTCTCTAAAGCAATGTGAGTGGAGCAAAGAAGCAGCAAGAGAATGAAGAACACCCCAAGAGAATTCCAGCCCAGCAATGGTGTCATGAACACTTGATGGCATCATGAGAGGCAAAGTGGCACCAAAAGTGACATCAGCACCCTAAGGCACCATGAAGGAGGAATGAAGCAGAAAACATGGCAGGAAACATCCCAAGGTACAGAGAAAGAAACCAAGAATCAGAAAGAGTGGTATCAAGATTTCAAAAGTATAAGAGAGGTGCACAGAAGCACCACAGATTGGCAAGAAGATTTCAAAGTGCAAGAGCTGGAGTGTGCCAGGAAGGTGCAGTGGCAGAAAGAAGTTAAGAACCCCAAGGTGTAAAATCTGCTCATGAGGACAAAGCCGAGCGGCTCAAGGATCTGAAGGGGTAGGATGAGGGGCATAGCATTAAGGCAGAGTGGCATGGAAGATGCCAGTCATTCCATTGGCACATACAGACAGCCATAGAGAAGTATGCTTCTCCCTGTCAAAGTATAGCTGCACCTGTTCCATCAGTCCAGTAGGATATGTTTAAGAAATGGAGTAAGCCATGCAAGTCATAGGTAGGTAAGTACCCAAGTGCGCAGTAGAGTGGAACTGTGAGTAGGCCATGAAATCGGTTATGATTCATGAATTGGTGTAGCAAACGTGCAACAGAATGGAGAGCCATGGTAAGAGCAAGAGATGGCAAGAAGGTGAGTGCCATAGATGAAGAATGGTATTCAAATCCTGAGTAGTGTTTCAGTAAGTTTGCAAAGCAATGTATGAAGAAAGGTGGACAGGTATTTTAGGGGAAGGAGATTTGGCAAGATCTTTGAAAAGCAGCTGGAGTAGTAGGAAGGAAACACCCTCAGGTACCAAGCCTGGCTTGGAATGGCAGTCGCTGCAGTGGTCCTGGTATATCTTAAGAGCTGGAATGGTAGGAGCAAAGCAACACAGTAAGAAGTGTTTTCGTAACATCCTCCTAGGTGTTTGCCAGTTCATGCCAATGCACAGGGCAGCAAAGCGAGAGAGAGCACCATAATGTGGCAAGAATGGCTTGGAGCAGCAGGAGCAGACGTGGTGTCAGTTAATCATTTAAACACGTTGGAATGCTAGGAGCAGAGCAATGCAGTGAGAAGTGTAGCCGTAACAATCCCAAAGCTGTAGCGTTCTCCATGTCAAGTCCATGCAACATTTGAAACATACCTGTGCAGGCAGAAAATATAGTTTTCTTGGGCACTGCAAAGTTTATTGGAAATTAACAAGGATCCTGAGCCTTTCTAAGACTGTTTTGATATGGTTGGAGCATGGCATGATGAAACTGGAAGTGTCAGGTCCCAGGATTTGTGGCTGGAGCAAAGCAGATTTATGCTGGATACATCAGGCCTGAGTGGATGTGGTGGGGCATGGGATGTTGCAATTGGAAGTGTCAGACGACAGTGCTCATAGTTGCAGCAAAACAGGCTTATGCAAGGTATATCAGGCTTGAGTGGATATGCTGGAGCATGGAAGTGTCAGGCCAAGGAAGTCATGACTGCAGCAAGACAGGATTATGCAGGATACTTCAGGCCTCAGTGGTGGTATTTGGAGCAGAGGAGGCAGAGGATCTCAGTGGAGTCATCCCCAGTGGTGGTGACTGTGGCAAAGCAGGCAGAGGAAGTCAATGGAGACATGTCCTTGTGGTGGTGACTGTGGAATGCAACCATTAAGGCATGACTCCACAGATTTCCACTGTCTACTTTGCCAGAAAAACTGACACTACTGCTGAGGCATGATTCCACCAAATTCCCCTTTCTGTTTTGCCCCAATCAGCTGTTGAGATAAAGCAGACAGAGTTGGTTGTTAGTGTTATGCTTCAGTAATGGTGTTTGACAAACGCCAACTCTGAGGCATGACTTCACCAACTTCCCCTGCCTGCCTTGCCTCAACAACTGTTTGGGGCAAAGCAGGCAGGGGAAGTCAGTGGAGTCATGCCTAAGTGATGGTGTTTGACAAACATCATCACTGAGACATGATTCCACTGACTTCCCCTACCTGTTTCCCCCTAAAAATGTATTGAGCTGAAGCAGACAGGGGAAGTTGATGGAAACATGTCTCAGTGGTGGCATTTGGCAAACTCCACCACTGAGGCATGACTTCACCGACTTCCCATTCCTGCTTTCCCCCCAAATAGTTGTTGAGGGAAAGCAGACAGGGGAAACTGGTGGAGTCATGCCTCAGTGGTGGCATTTTGAGACAAGAAGCCAGAGGAACTCAGTGAAGTCATGACTGGCTGTGGTGCTTGGGCCTCAACAGGCAGAGGAACTCAGTAGAATCATGACCTGGCTGTGGAGCATAGGGGTAAGCAGGTAGAGAAAATCAGTAGATTTATGCCCCGGTGGTGATGCTTGGAATATAGCAGGCAGAATCAGGATGTGAAAAAAACCCTGTGTTGGTTTTGTGGTATGACAATGAACGACTGATGCTGGAGGTGTTGCTAGAGCCCTGTAATGTCAGGACCCAGTGTTGTTGTTGGGAATGTGTAAGGAGGAAGCAGGAGGAATGAAGTATCAATTTTGTTGTTAGAGATTCGTAAGGAGGAAGCAGGCTGAGTCAGGTCCCAGTGCTGTTTTTGAGGAAGAGTAAGGAGGAAGCAGTAGGAGTGTTGATGTTGGGAACGTGTAAGGAGGAAGCTGGAGGAGTGAATCCCCAATGTTGTCTCTGGGGATATATAAAGAGGAAACAGAAGGCGCCTCAGTGTTGTTGTTTGGGACCTGTAAGGAGGAAGAAGACTGAGTCATGTCCCAGTGCTCTTGTTGGGGACATGAAAAGAGTAAGCAGGAGGAGTGAAGCCACAATGTTGATGATGGAGATAAGTCAGGAGGCAACAGGGTGTAACAGGCCTCAGTTGTCTTGATGGGGACAAGTCATGATGCACCAGCATGTGCAAGGCCCTAGCTGTCTTGATTGGGACCAGTCAGGAGATAGCAGGATTGGTCAGATTCCAGTGATGGTAAACAGGACAAGGCAGGCAGATTGTGTCAGTGCATGTTATCCCTAGTGAAGTTGCTAAGGGCTAGGCAGTAGAAGGTGTCAGTTGATGTTGGCCCCAGTGATGTTGCTAAGGGCTAGGCAAGCAGATTGTGTTGTGGTCATTGGAATGTTTTTTTGGGCCTGGGCAGCAGCAGCAGTGTGGTTGTTGCAGTTTTGCCCAACTGGTAGTCTTGGGAACTTAGCAAGACTCAGCATGCATGTGTTCCAGTTCTTGATCTGGCATTTCAGGTCAGCGCAGCAGCAGCAGTGTGATGGTGGAAGTGTGATCCAACTGGCAGCCTTGTGGACTAATCAAGACTTAGCATTTGTGTGTTGTGACCCTTGAAATGGCTTTTCAGGCCTCGGTGGCATCAGCAGTGTGGTTATTGAAGTATAGCCCAACTGGCAGTATTAGGGAAACAGCAGGACTCAGCATTACAGCATTGGGTATTTGCCAGGTTCTTGTGGCCTGGTTTTGGCCTCTGTTGGAACCAGGATGCTGGACTTGATGGACCCTTGGTCTGACCCAGCATGGCAATTTCTTATGTTCTTATGTTCTTACAGGTGTTCCAGTCCTCAATTTGGCATCTCAGGCCTAGGCAGCATCAACAGTATGATGGTTGAAGTGTGGCCCAACTGGTGATGTTGGGGACACAGCAAGACTAAAAATTAGTATTTTGTGGCCCTTGGATTGGCTTTTTGGGCCTGGACAGCATCAGCAGTTTGATTGTTGAAATGTGGCCCAACAGATGATGGTAGGGACACAGCAAAACTCAGCATCAGTGTGTTGTAGCCCTTGGAATGGTTTTCAGGACTGGGAGGCAGCAGCAGTGTGGTTTTGAAGTGCGGCCCAACTGGCAGTGTTGGGGACACTGCATGATATGGCATTGCATATGTTCCAGCTCTTGATCTAGCATCTCGGGCCTGGGTGGTAGCAGCAGTGTGATTGAAAAGTGTGGCCCAATTCATGGTGATGGGGATACAGGAGGATTCAGCATTGGTGTGTTGTGGCCTTCAGAATTTATTTATTTATTTATTTATTTATGTATTTATTTTAATTCTTTTAATATACCGATGCTCAAGACAAATCTTATCGTACCGGTTTACAGCAGAACCAGGGGAAACAATTTAACTCAATGAAAGAAAGTTACAATGAACAGGGAATACAGTTCAGGATATTTAGGAGAGAGAGAAAAAACAGTTTAACATAACGTTCCTAAAAGTAATGCAAGATAGCAAAAAAACAGTTGAATTAGTGTGGAGAGCTAATTTAACATTTAATATAAATGTTATAAATAAGTAATTCGAACATAACAGTTCCTTTAGATACTTGGCTGCATAGGCATCATATTGGGGCGATGACTTGGGCCAGGAATGGGGCAGTGGCAGGGGAAGTGGTTATAGGCATGGAGGAAAGGTGATGGGATCAGAGTAGGAGACATTGCTAGTTGGGGAGTGACTGCTCAGGGGAAGGCTTGAGAGAACAGCCAAGTTTTCAGATGGCATTGTTCCTGGCCTATATCTGGGGGTAATGAGTTCCATTGATGTGGTCCTGCGGTGGACAGTGCTCGTTTTTGAATGAAGTTGTGAATGATGGATTTGTTTGGGGGTGCCTGGAGAGATCCTTTGTATGCGGATCTGATCGGTCTGGTGGAGGTATGGAGTTCGAGAGGGATTATGAGTTGGCGTGAGGAATGATGATAGATGGTTTTGTGGATGATGGTCAAGGTCTTGAACAGTATTCTATAGTGGATGGGAAACCAGTGTAGGTGTTTAAGTATCGGTGTGATGTGGTCCTTGCAATGAGAATTTGTGAGGATCCTGGCTGCGGCATTTTGCAGCATCTGTAGAGGTTTAGTTGTGGAGGAGGGGAGGCCGAGCAGCAGCGCGTTGCGGTAGTCAATCTTTGAAAACAGTATGGCTTGGAGCAGCGATTCTCAACTGGTGTGTCGCCAAGCACCGGCTGGTGTGTCGCGTGCCCCCGGTCTCTCCCGCTGCTCTTTCTTCCCTGCTGCCGTTGCCGCCGGGCTATCAGCATGTTCAAGCCCAGTGGGAACAGCAGCGATGGTAGAAGAAGCAGTGGCACCCATGGCTGGGCCTTTTCTTCTTCCCGTGCCCCCCCCCCCCCCCCGTGACCCGGAACAGGAAGTGATACGCGGTGCGCGGGAAGGAGAAAGACCATGCCGCATGATAAAGTAGCAGCGGCGGCTGCAGCATCGGCCCCCGAGCAATTGAAGCAGCCGGTAATCGAGAAAGGAGACAGCAGCAGGAGCCTCCCGTGGCCGATGGGATTCTTCCTTCTTGGCCTGCGGGGGCTGGAGGAGGAAGCTGCTGCAGCTACCATTTGGGGGGGGGGAGGGGGGGAGGAGGAAGTGAATGAGAGAAAGAGAGAGAAGCAGCCAGCCAGCCTGTGTGTGTGTGATTGATTGAGAGAAACTGGTCAGAGAGCTGATGTGTGTGTATATGTGAGAGACAATGAAAGTGACTGCTCAAGGAGATGACTGATGTGTATGTGAGAGTGTGAGACATTAGTCAGGGAGGTGACTGATGTGTGTGTGTGTGTGAGAGAAAAAGCATGGAAGTGAGAAATCTGGGTATGTGAGAAAGCATGGAAGTAAGAAGCCTGGTGTTGGGGGGGGGGGGGTGAAAAAGCATGGGAGTGAGAAGCCTGATTATGTGAGAGAGAGTATGGGAGTGGGAAGCCTGTGTGTGTGCATGTATGAGAGAGAGACTGGTTGGTAAGGTGACTGTGTGTATGAGAGAAAGAGACTGGTGTTTGTGAATGTGAGAGAAACAATGTGATTCAGGGTATGAGAAGCCTGTGCAGTGGAGAGCGAGCATGGAAATGAGAGAGAGACTGGTGTATGTGTGTGTAACAGAGAGAAAGTGATTATGGGAATGAGAAGCCTGTGCATGTGAAGAGAGTGAGCATGGGAGTGAGAAACCTGGGTGTGTGTGAGACACAGCATGGGAGGGAGAAGCCTGTATGTAAGACAGAACATGGAAATGGGAAGCCTGTGGGGCGGATTTTCAGACTCCGCGAATAGGCCTACTTTTGTTTGTGCTCCAGGCGCAAACAAAAGTACGCTGGATTTTAGTAGATACGCGCAGAGCCGCGCGTATCTGCTAAAAACCTGGATCGGCGCGCGCAAGGCTATCGATTTTGTATAGCCGGCGCGCGCCGAGCCGCGCAGCCTACCCCCGTTCCCTCCAAGGCCGCTCCGAAATCGGAGCGGCCTTGGAGGGAACCCTCTAACGCCCTCCCCTCACCTTCCCCTCCCTTCCTCTACCTAACCCACCCGCCCGGCCCTGTCTACACCCCCCCCTTACCTTTCTCCGGGGATTTATGCCTCCCGGAGGGAGAAGTAAATCCCCGCGCGCGAACGGGCCTCCTGCGCGCTGGGCCGCGACCTGGGGGCGGGTACGGAGGGCGCGGCCATGCCCCCGGACCGCCCCGGGCCATAGCCACGCCCCCGTACCCGCCCCCAAAACGCTGCCGACATGCCCCCGAAACGCCGCGACGACCGGGCCCGCCCCCGACACGCCCCCAACACGCCCCCCTCCGAAAACCCCGGGACTTACGCGAGTCCCGGGATCTGCGCGCGCCGGTAGGCCTCTTTGAATGTAGGCATACCGGCGCGCAGGGCCCTGCTCACCTAAATCCGCCCGGTTTTGGGCGGATTTAGGCGAGCAGGGCTCTGAAAATCCACCCCTGTGTGTGTGTATGCATGAGAGAGATCAGGTGACTGGTATGTGTTTGTGAGAGAAAGAAAGTGATTATGGGAATGAGAAGCCTGTGCATGTGGAGAGAACAAGCATGGGAGTGAGAGACTGGTGAGTGTGTGTGTTATGTGAGACAGAGAAAGTGATTATGAGAGTGAGAAGCCTGTATATGTAAGATAGAACACGGGAGTGGGAAGCCTGCGTGTGTGTATGGCATGAGAGAAACTGTTCAGGAAAGTGACTGGTGTGTGTGTCAAAGACTGGGAGATGATTGGTGTGTGAGAGACAGAAACTGGTCATGGGGGCATGACTGGTATGGTGTGTGTGTGAGAGACATGGGCACTAAGGAAGAGGACCATGAGTATAGAGCTTAGCCTCTACTGCTGCTTCTGCTGTGTGCTATGGCCTGCATGGAAGAGGAGTAGGAGAGCTGCTGGAGGGGGTAAGTAAAGGTGACTTTTTAAGTTTATTTTTCTTGATTGACTGCCATTTTAATTATTTAATATTATGTGATGTGTCTGCTGTTTTTTGAAATATTTTATTGGTGTTTGGAGAATTCTTAATAGTTTTTATGAGTTTTTAATTGTTGGATGTTATTCTGTTCATAGCTGTTTTGAAACATTTATTCTACTTATTAGTATAGTTTTACAATTATTTCTGTGTGGGGATCTATAGCTGCTTGCTAGTTCTGTTTTCCTAATAAGAGGTGTATTGGTTTTTAGGGCCTGATTTAATATTTGTAGTGTTGCCTTTTCATAGATAGGGTTGCTCCTGTTTGAGTGTATTCCATAATACAGGTGTAACTGTGTGCGGATTAGTTTATGTGCATTACTACAGATCCTGGGAGTATGTTAGGTCGGTTCTGTGTGTGTTACCAAGATGAGATATTTTACTAGCATGTAAGCATTTTATCAGTCTTATTTGCTGTGTTTTGTCAAGAGGACATGCATTGGTGGTAAACTGCTGTCTTTTCATAAGTAGGGCTATTGAGCCTGGAAGTAGAAGGAGTTTGAGTTGCTGTTACTGCAATGACACCAGAACCAGAATATCTTTTTTGTAGGGTGAGTTGTATGGGGAATGTCATAATTTTGCTTTACATCCATTATTGTGGGTCAGGGGGGTTCCTGTGGATGCAAACTGTACTTTTACATCTAGCCCCATGACGATCATGGGTCAGTGTGTCACGCATGTGAGAACCATCTGTCAGGTGTGTCCCGACAGAAAAAAGGTTGAGAACCACTGGCTTGGAGGACTGAACGGTAATCATGAAAGTGCAGGAGAGGTCTTAGCTGTTTTAAAACATGTAGCTTATAGAAGCATTCCTTTGTAGTGTTGTTAATGAACATTTTTAGGTTCATTCTGTTGTCCAGAATAGCACCAAAGTCTCTCACCTGGCTTGCTGAAGGTAAGATTGGGTTGCAGACGTGGGGGTTATTATAATTGGGACTGATGACAAGGAGTTCAGTTTTGGACGTATTAAGAACCAGATTGAGACTGGAGAGTACGAGGTTGATGAAGTGAAGGCAGCTGTTCCAGAGGTTTAGGGTGCTGGAGAGGGGATCTGTGATGGGGATTAAGATCTGCACGTCGTCAGCATAAATAAAGTGGGTAAGGTTGAGACTTTCTAGAAGCTGGCATAGGGGTCGCAGATAGATATTAAACAGGGTAGGGGATAATGAGGAACCCTGGGGTACTCCTTGATTGGAAGGGATTCTTTGTCGTTTATTCTAACTTTGTAGTGGCTGTTGTTGAGGAATGATTTGAACCAGGTGAGAGCGGTGCCTGTGATGCCAATTTCAGCCAGACAGTTTATGAGGGGAGAAAAAAACTGATACTTCACGCATATCCAGCATAGCTCCCTGCTTCAACGGCAGGGGAGAAGAAAAAACAACCAACAAGGGCTGTACAACATAGTCTAGGTAAAACAAATAAGCATGGGTGTAGCTTGCTTATCGCGGCGGTTACTACCCCTAACTAATCAAGCTAGATATTTCACTTGGATGCAGCTCCATCACTGCTCTCTACATTAATGGTGGGGGTGGAAGGGGAATAGAACAAAGAGCTAAGAGAAACAGATAAGTATGAGAGAAAAAATGTGTGAAGCTTGCTGGGCAGACTGGATGGGCCATTCGGTCTTCTTCTGCCGTCATTTCTATGTTTCTATATTTCTATGAATGATTTACTGTGTCAAACGCTGCTGAAATGTCGAGGAGAGCCAGAAGGTAGGATTGGCCTTTGTCAAGACTCATCAGGATGTTGTCCGTTAACGATAGTAAGAATGATTTAAGCATTTTTAAGAGTGTTTAAGCATTTCCGTAAACCGAATTGAGATGGGTAAAGAATGTTATGGGAGTCAAGGTAATCTATGAGTCGGTTGTTGACCAGTTTTTCCATTAGCTTGGCGATAAATGGTAAGTTGGCAATGGGGCGGAAGTTTCCTGGGTTGGCTGGATCCAGGTTAGGTTTTTTTAGTAGGGGTTTAAGAGAAGCAGTTTTTAATGAGTCCGGGACAGATCCTTGAGTGAGGGAGCAATTTATAATGGCTTTTCAGGCCTGGGAGGCAGCAGCAGTATGTTTGTTGAAGTGTGGCCCAACTGCCAGTATTGGGGACAAAGCAGGATTCAGGATTAAGTTCTGATTAAATATTGAGACTGTGTACATTCTAATCACTTTCAATGAAAAGATTTAAGCATTAAATTAGGAGCTAAAGGAAGAATAAACTAACTTCGATCTATGTAATATGAGGAAAGTGAGTATGTTTCTTCTCCAAGAAAACATTTCAGTGTAAATAATGAGTGCTTCCAAAGTGATCAAAAGACTTTGATAGAAGTTGTGAAATCACAAATTTATTCTATCTGCAATCTTATTTATTGTTGCTAATAAATCAATTAATAGAAATATAAATATTATTCAATCATCTGATCAAACTATCAGTAAAGAATTTGGAAACCACCATTCTTCTCCTGTGTGATTATTGGATGAAAAGACAGTACAACTTGTCAGTTTTGTGAACCGAAGGATGGAGACAGGGCTTGATCACAAAGAAGCAGGATGTAAGCTCTATTGTTCAACCCTGCTCAATGAACCCCTTGGACTCAGAGGAAAGCTATTTGGTTGGAAGAAATGAGTTGCACAGAGTCATTGGAGTGTTTGTGCAAAACAGGTCCGTCCTTTATTCTTTCTATATTTCCCTGGGTGCCAAGTAAAGGACCCAACTCACCCAGGGTTACACATCAACCATTTTTGTTTTCATGTCTTGTGAAATTTCAAAGGCTCCCTTTCCTCTCTCAACTCCATTGGAAGGGCATTCCACCAATTTGGTACCAGAGCAGAGAATGACGTGTTCTGTAAATATACTTGAATTAGATCTCAAATTTCTGCCAGTCCCATGCCACTTCAATTGATTCTTCACATGAGTTTGCCTCATCCCTTTCAACATTTTAAAAGTCATCACCAGGCATTTGAACTTACAATGTATTGCAATTAATAGCCAACGTAAATTCAAAAGCAGAGCTGCGCTGACTTATTATTTTATGACTTCAGTTTGTATTATTTCTTTAGTATTTAGGAATTTAGGCATCTATTTATGCATTTGAGTATTATTTATTATTCTTATAGCTCTGTCTGTTTTATTTGTTTAGCATTTTATTTGTTCGAGTTTGTTTTATTATGCTTTAAAAATATTTATATTATTTTAAAATGTTGTACATGCATTATTATAAGCCACTTTGATTTTCAGATTATGTGGTTGATAATGCTAAATACATAAATATAAGAAATCGTGCAAAAGATTCTAGTGTAGATACCAAGGAAAGATGTTAATCACATGAAATCATTGGTGGCAAAACATATATGGAAATCTGAAAAAGTAATGATATGCTATTCAAAATAGACAAAAAAAAAGAGGTCTAGCCCTTCCAGATAATAAGGCTGAATAATATTGCATGTTTTATGAGATTAATACATGACTGGATTGCAGAAGGTTTTAGATGCTTGATTTCAAATCTGATAGAAGAAATTAGTAAATCATACTCTTCTATCAATGTATTACTTAGGAAAGACTTTCACGGCTTCAGAAATGAAAGATGGACCCTTAATAAGGTCTATCTAATTAGCTTGGAGGTGGTAGAGGTGAAATTGGCGACATAAACTCAATATTTCACTATATAATTTATTACCTTTCATGGTAATATTGATTTCCCTCTAGGAATTCAGAATTGAGTGGTTCATGTTTGCCAAGGTAAGGGAGTTCGCAATCTGGGAATCTGCTAGCAGAAAGGAGAGACTGCTTCCCCACTTTTGAACAAATGAGAGAAATCTGATTTGACCAATTCTCATTTATTGGCATTTTTACAAGCTGAAAAACCTTTTTAAACACTTTAAGAGCACAGTGCCCAGTGGAACTGAAATGGGAAGCCATAGGAAAATGTATTCAAAATACGACATTATCAATGGATAGAATTCCAAGATGGGACAGGAACCAGCATTATATTGTTATTGTTACAGACATATCTGTTTATTGTAACACAAAAATGGCAGACTTTTGAAGAAAGCTGGTTCAATGAACCTAATACCATGTTATTATAAAGATTGATGTTGGTTCAGAACATAGTTCAATACAAAATATATATACTGACCCTTCTGACATCATTGATCTTTGACCAATTGTTTACATTGAACCACATGGTAATGTGATGACTGAACTCCAAGTTGGCCCATCATAAACTCACTTTCCAGGAATCTACAATAATATCGGGGACAAGAAGAAAAGCAGGAAAGGACTCTGCTTAGAGGTTCTCAGGGTCTAAGACATGAAATTCCTACCTCATCAAGATGAAAATCTTGAACTTCTCATCAAAATGTTCAAGGAACTATTGAGGCTTATAGACCAGTATTTTTCTATAGGCACAAAATGGGAAAATCAATTTAATACATTAGACCCAATGCTGAATTAGTGGATAGATTAGTTACATTTGCAGAAAGAAAAGTAAATGTGCTGTCAAGAACAATGTTAGTGTGGAAAATCTTAAAAAGTGAAAATATTCCACATGAATATCTAAGAGGACAAGAACGATAAGAATCTCGGACAACAAATAGTAGGACTGTGCTTTATCAATTAAGAGAATATGTTTTCCCCACCTGCTAATAATGTGCAAAGCCCACTGGCTGTGATTTTTTCCTGCCATGTTATTGAACACCCAAACATTAAATAGATCCTATGCTACTGATGCCGGTAATAAGCAATGTCTATTTATTTATTTATGTATTTATTAGCTCTTATTGATCACTTTCCAGATAAAATATCGCCCAACAGCCCAATTTTAAAAACCCAGCGCATGTTAAAACCAGAAGATATATGCATGGCCGGGCTGTGCGCACGCCACGGAGATTTTCAAAGGCCTGCGGACACGCACATATCTCCTGGTATGCGCTGAACAATCAGATCAGAAAAAAGGGGACAGGCCAGGGGCGGGATCTAGGCAGGGCATGGGCAGGGAATGGGCAGGCCGGGACAGCGCCATTAGGCACTGTCCCGCTAAAGTGCAGGCCAGCAGTCAGCCAGCCAGCGCGACTTGCTACTGCTTCGGAGAGCAGGTAAGTATTAAAACAAAAAGAAATGAAGTCGGTTAGCGGGGTTTTAGGGTTCAGGGTAGATAGGGGAAAAGGGAGGCAGGATAGCTAGGGTGTTTATGAAGTTCCCTCCCAGTCCACTCCTTTATTGGAGAAGACTGGGAGGGAACTGGGGAAAGGGCCCATCGCGTTGCTGCGCGCATCTTATAAAATTTCTCCCCTTACACGTGCAAGTCAGCACTCGTGCGCACATGCACACGCCAATATAAAATTGGGCACGCATGTGCGCACAGTTAGTAGATTTTATAACATTCGTATGTCGACTCGCGCATGTTATAAAATTGGCGCATCCATGTGTGCGTGCCAGGAACTGCGTGCACATGGATGCCCATGCGCGGGTATTAAAATTTCCCTTTAAGTCAACTTGACAAATAGCAGTTTATGAACTAATGATAAATGTACATGAGTAGTTTTATGTGGGTAAAGTGAGGTTTTATGCATGCAACTTTACCCAGATATCACTGAATATCCACACTCACAGGGTAAAGTCCCATCCCAGGATGCCTCCATTGACACCCCTTAAACTCAGGTAAATTCTGCTTGAACAACAGAATGATGTGCATAAAATGTATGAGGTAGATCTTCAAAACATACGTGTGCGCATACTTTTGTTCGCGCCACTGACGCGAACAAAAGTACACCAGATTTTATAGGATACGCGCATCTTATAAAATCCGGGGTCGGCGCACGCAAGGCTGCGCAAAATCGGCAGCCTGCATGAGCCGAGCCGCGCAGCCTGCCTCCATTCCCTCTGTGTCCTCCCACCTTCCCCTCCCTTCCCCTATCTACCCCACCCCCCCAGCCCTACCTAACCCCCGCCCACCTTTGTTGGGCAAGTTACGCCTGCTTGAAGCAGGCGTAACTTGCGCGCGCCGCCCCGGCATCCCCCGGCACAGGCCGCAGTGCCGGGGGACTCGGGACCACCCTCTCGGCCTGCCCCCGAACCGTCGCCACACCCCCGAACCGTCGCCACGCCCCCGTACCCGTACCGCCCCTGCCCCGGTCACGCCCCCCAGACCCACCCCCTCCCGCCCCTTTTACGAAGCCCCGGGACGTACGTGCATCCCGGGGCTTTGCGCGCGCTGGCAGCCTATGCAAAATAGGTGCACCGGCGCGCGAGTGCCCTGCGCGCGTAAATCCGGGAGGATTTACGCGCACAGGGGTTTTAAAAACTACCCCTATACGTTTGGCAGAGGACATTTTTTGAAGCTGAGATGTTCTGTACATAAGTCAAAAAAAGCTTTCAATATTGACTTCCATGAATTCTAATTTGAAGAAAGTTTAACAGTGATTTCTTTAGATAAGTTGTGTTTAATGTCTTTTGTCTAACTTGTCTTCATTTGTTTGGCACACCACATTGTCTGGTGTGTCTTTTTATGAATGGTTGTATGGGTGAACTTGCTTGGTTTCAGTTTCTCAGTGTCTGTCTCTATCTTGTCTATTTTGAGGTCCATATCTAGAAGCATTTACAGAGATAACTCAGAAGTTATTTGGCTAAATTAAGGTTTGGGCTCTTAGCGGAATATATTTTAGTTGGCTATCTTATTATCTAGCTAAAATTTAGCTGTTTAACTTAAGGGCATTTTGGCGATGTTTCAGGGAGGAGTTACATTAGTTAGCTAAATTAGCTGGCTAACTCTGATATTCAGAGTTAGCCAGATAACTTAGCTGGCTAAGTCTAGTCGGGCCAGTCCTAAAGTTAGCTGGAAAACGTTAAGCTAGCCAGTTACATTTAATAGTGTGGCCGCACTATTGAATATATCTTCAAAGTCAGCCAGATAAGTTTATCCAGCTAACTTTGCTATCCAGTGACTGAATATGGACCTCTTTGGGTCTAGATTACGACAATGATGAGCATGGGTGCAAGACTGTGAGGACAATGAATGGTGCTAAATGTAAGTGCAATTAAGCATGTTAGGAGAGTGCCTTGGGAGATGATGATCAGAGGAAAAAGTGATTGCGGAAGGAGGAATCAGAAAGAACAGATATGAAGAAGGAGAATCAGTCAGAGCAGTGGGCAGAAGAATAGGGAGCAGATGTTCTAGGGGACAGGGGATTTAGAGGAGAAAGAGGAGAGCAGTGGAGAGGAGTGGGTAGACAAGGGAAAGAGTTGCCAGCAGGAAACGTTATTAGTGGAAGAGGAGAAGGAAGAAAGAGCACATATAGAGAATAGTAAAGAACCGATAAAAGTAAGGGATGAGACTAAGAGGAGGGGTAAGAAATTGCCATACTGGGTCAGACCAAGGGTCCATTAAGCCCAGCATCCTGTTTCCAACAGAGGCCAATCCAGGCCACAAGTACCTGGACAGGGTAGGGAAGAGGGAGGAATTGATTGGAAAAGAGAGTAGAAGGAGAAGTTGCAGTGGGGGAACTCTCACAACTAATCCAGCAGCAGCACAAAGAGCCACAACATGATAAGTCCCAACCAGGACCACTATACTCAAGTTAATAGATCAAAAGAGAATGCTTCACGGCGAAAGAGAATGGCCTTTTGCTGGAGAGGATGGCAAAAAATTATCATTCTGTTTGAAAAAAACTCCATCCAAAAAATATGTTGCCAGCAAGGCTAGAATTTGGAAGAGGACAGCCAATGAAATCAATAGTTTGGGGGAATCTGTTACATATAAAGCACTAGCAGTCCAAGGCAGACTGAATATGGGCTCACACAGTAGCATTTGCCTTAGCACAGTTGAGGAGTATCTCATGTTCAGATAAGGGACGAATGCCATCACTGGCCTTGCCAGGGTGCTTAACATCGGACAGTGAGTTGCCTGCAGAAAAAGCAGATAACACTTGTTAAATTCTCTCAGATAACAGGAATCTTGTATTTCTATTCTGTTTGAATTTTCTTTAGGTCTCTCTTATCTTTTCATTAATACATGAATATAGAATTTCATACACACAGCTGCTGCAGTCCGTAATTCAGAGTAGTTTTAATTTCATTTGGCAGCTTTAATCATAGCTTTGTGCTCAAATCCTGGACAAATCCCAGAAAATGGGAAAAACACGAAGAAATAAAATAAAGCCTTGGAGAGATCTAATTCTTTCTAGGAAAAGGATTTCTGCTCTGAAGCTTTAAAAGTGTCATTTTAACTCCACAGACTTGATTTATCAGGGTTTCTTTCTATAGGCATCTAAAGGAAGAAAATGTTTAATGTCAAACCTTTTGTGAAAATGTTGTTTCTATCTTAATGACATTTTATGTATGTGTGTGTGTGTCTGTACTACATGTGTATTTGTTAGGAAGGTAGTGGGAACGCATATAGCAAGAGGCTGAAGAACACCATAATCCCACAGAGACAAGAAAACAGATTGCTGGATTACTGATTTATCTTCCTATCCTAGGGACACGTGTACAAGTTCTAAGCTGTAATGTAATGTGGTCTGCTCTACTTGCATTATTTTAACTATGTTTATTGTTGAGTTTTATACACAACCATCACAGATGTTCAGCCTTTCTTCCTTTACTTCACTTTAAAAAACAAAGTCGTATTTTCAAAATGTTCTGCAAGTAAAAATTAGCATATACGCATGTAAGTAGTCTCTACTCACGTATGCCATACTTTATAAAATATTTCTGTTTGTTCATTTTTGTGCACACATATACATATGTAAAAATGGCTGGTTTTAGAGGATAACTTTCAAACACTTCATGCAATGGCATATACATGTGTGTGTGTCCGCATATAGTTTTACTATATTATTTTATAACATACATGTATTACATACACACATAGGGGGTAATTTTCAAAACAGTTTACACATGTAAATATGACTACTATTGTAACAATTTTCAAAAGCCATTTACCTGCGTAAAGCGCACTTATGCAGGTAAATCCTATGGACAATTCAATGTTATATATAGTAGCAATTTTCAAAAGCCCACTTACATGCATAAAGTACATTTACACATGTAAAACCCATTTTTAAGCGTGTAAATGCTTTTGAAAATCAGGCCCATATTTAATACACATATGTTTATCTCATAACATGTGCATGTATGTAGACCAATGCATGAATACATGCAGTGTATGTAAACCATTTCTTTCCTTTCATTGAACATGCTTACTCTACCCACCGATTTTAAAAACACATGTGCAAAAGTTGGCCAATTTTAAAACATGCACATGTCTAGGAAGTTATCCAGTTTACCAGTCCACTAGTTGATGCTATCTTCTTCGAGGGAAGGATATAGTGGGATGTATTTTAAAAGGGTTACGCACATAACCCTTAAAAAAAAACCCTGCGCATGCTGAGCCTATTTTGCATAGGTTCGGTGGCGCGCGCAAGCCCTGGGAAGCACGTATGTCCTGGGGCTTGCAAAAAGGGGCGGAGTGTGGGCGGTCCGGGGCGGTCTGGAGGACGGGGCGAGGCATGGCCTGAGCCTCCAGGCACAGCGGCCATTTGCCGCTGTGCCCGGGATCGCGGGCCGGCGGTCGGCCGGCGCACGTAAGTTACCCCTGCCAGGAGGCAGGCGTAACTTCTTCAACAAAGGTAAGGGGGGGTTCTAGGTATGGCTGGGGGGGCGGGTTAGGTAGGGGAAGGGAGGGGAAGGTGCGGGGGTGGTGGTGGTGGAAAGAATGGAGGCAGGCTGCGCGGCTCGGCGCACGCAAGTTGCACAATTCTGCACCCCCTTGCGCGCACCGACCCTGGATTTTATAACATGCGCGAGGCTGCGTGTGCATGTTATAAAATCAGGCATAGATTTGCTCTCATAAGGTTGTGCGAACAAATCTGTGCCCGCGCACAGGTTTTAAAATCTGCCCCAGTGTGTTGCATTTTTCTGAGCAACACAGCCAGAACCTGATCTGCACACATAGAGGTGGCAGACCTGCTGACTCCAGACATGACCCTAGAGGTTTCTGGAAGATGCTGGTGGCAAAAATACCAGGGCAGTAGTGACCTTGACATGTACTGTCAAGACATAGCCCCTTCAGGTGGTAGGTGGCAGGTCCCACTAACTGCTGCCATAGGTAGAGTATGGTTTCCTTGATGAATCTGAACCTTTCCATCACTTGCTTCTCTGACAAATACAAAAACTGTGTCATAGACCTGTATACTCGCTGTAAGGGTTACCTCTTCCTCTGTTATTTCTCTGTCTATTCCAGATGCAGTCACTCCCGCACATTCCTGTATGACCCAGTCTATTTCAGTGAATCCCACTCCTCTCCATATGACCCAATGTGTCCCAGTCTATTCTAAGAATACTCCTTCCCACCCCCAGCCTGCTTTTGTTTCCACTCACCCGGAGAAGCCAAACTGCCAAATGCCAATTCCAAAAGCAAAATGAAAGTTCACACTTAGGTGCATAAATTAGCAGTAGTAAATTAACATATGTAAGTTGCATGATGTTCACGTACATTGCTTTTAAAGAAGCTCATTAAGTGTGCACATGCAAACCCCGCCCCGATACACCCTACCACACCCATTTTCTGTATGTGTACTTATGCTCACACACAGGCGCATATATATATTATGAGCTCTTGGTCCACATACACGAGTATATGGCCTTTTTTCTGCAAGTAAACCTTTGAATATTTACCTTTAAATGTACAATCAAGTATCAGGTGGTTCATTTACTTTGCTATGATCCAGCCCAGCTGGAGATATTTCTAGAAGAAAGATCATCTTAGCTGAATTGCAGTATCTTGAGGACCATTTAAAATGTGATGTCCATTGTCAATTTTTCCTATAATAATTATTTTCTATTTCTTTTTTGTTTCCTTCTTTCCCCCTTCTATTTTGGACTAATTATTGTTTCATTTGTGGATCCTTGGGCTGACATAATGTTGACGCAATCTGCAGGGAGGAGCCCTGTGTTGCGCCTGTCGGCCGCAGACACCTGCGGCCTCTCTGTCTCATCTCTTTTCTGCCTTTCTCCATTCCAGTTGGCAAGAGAGCTGCCTCCACTTCCACACGCCGACCGCTCCGGCATCCTCGGACCAACAAGGGTGATTGTGTTCGCCATTTTCCTTCTGGGATCACCTAGGGCACGCACTCACGCACGCGCTGGCCCTCCTTTTACGTACGTCATGGCGGGAACCTTGGGGGCATCCCCTCCGCATGATGTCATTACCTACAGGTATTTAAACTCTAAACTCCATTCCAGCTATGAGTTAGCAAGGATTCGTTCCTGTTGATTTCGTTCACGTTACAGACGCCTTCGCTCTGTACTTTCTCTAGACGACCCAGGTACCCGCTCCTCGGGGGCCTTGCTACATTCCTGTTTTACCCTTCGGGGTCATCTTGTTCCACCTAGGACACCCTTGGTACCTGTTCCTCGGGGGCCTTGCCTCGTCCTGGGCCTCCGCTCATCAGAGGTCCCTACCTTCCTCATCCTATCGCTATAGAGTGAGTATCCCAGCTTCCAGTCTCTCTCTCTCACCTATCTACAGCGTGGATTCACAGTGTACCCTGCTCTATGGACCACTACCGGATCTACCTCACAGGCTTACCATCTACAGCGTGGATTCACGGCATACTCCGCGCTGTGGACCACTACTGGGTCATCAAACACTGACTTGAAAAGAGTCAGAAACCCAGACAGGCCACACGAGACTGGGTCATTGCGTTCCCAGAGGGGTGAAGCCCAGGCCAGGGCTGTTACTTCTTGGAAACAGTGGAAGGAAAGTATTTAGGTTGCAACGAAAAGTGCATGCAGCACTGGTTGAGGAAGCCCCTACATATCTGGTCATCTCCAGAGAAGCATGTAGGGTCAGGTAATGGCACCATGGTTTGGTCCTTACTCACCTGAGAAGAAGCATTCTTCTCTGGAACAGGATGAATGATCAGTCTGGCATTCAACTGATTGAAGGCAGTGGTTAACATCTCCAGGGACATCTGTTGTTTGTTGAGCCACTGGGCCAGGCCAGGAATGGCCTTCAAGGCTGAGAGCTGAGCCGGTTCCATGGAGTTAGCAATCTGTTATGTTTTGTTGGTGTTGTGGTCCCTTGGTCATAGCAAGAGATGGAACCTCCCACAGGGAGGAGCCCTGTGGGGACTTGCTGCGATAGGCTGGCTCTAATGGTGTACACACACAGAAGTCAAGAGAGTCTTTATTATACAGCTGATGATGGAACTAACCCGAGGAGTGGGCAGAGTATCTCTACACAGAGGAGGATGGTCCCAGAGGAGTGCTCTCGCTGATACTCTGCAGCATGACCTGCAGAGCTGAACTCTCACTGATAGACTATGGATCTGGTAGTGGTCCGCAGAGTGGGGTATGCCGTGAATCCATGCTGTAGCTACTCCTTTCCTGCTATCATCAATACATGGAGAGCCTCTACCTGAGGATGTCTCCCTTCTTACGCAGCCCATATGCTTATGCACCAGGGTGCTCCACTCTGAGAATATCTCCTTCTTGGTCCTCAACAAAGCCATTCACCCCATTGTACCTGGCCTACCCTGGTTACAAGAACACACTCCTCAGTTCAACTGGACTAAGATGGAACTTTTGCAGTGGAGTTCTGGCTGTCATGACCGATGCCTAAAGAATGTCTCTCTCTCTCATCTTTCTACAGTGTGGATTCAAGGTGTACCCCGCTCTGCGGACCACTACCAGATCTACCCTACAGGCCTGCCATATACAGTGTGATACTCTGCCCATTCCTAAGGTTATTTCCATCATCGGCTGTATAATAAAGACTCTCTTGACTTTGTGTGTTTACCATTAGAGCCATCCATTCGCAGCAAGTCCCCACAGGGCGCCTCCCTGTGGGAGGTTCCATCTCTTGCTACGACCAAGGGCCCACAACACCAACAAAACATAGCACCCTGCGGGTTCTAACCATTGGCAGGTGGACCCAGATGAAGCACAGGCCCAGCTGGAGCTTCATGTTTATCAGCCCAAGTTCCCCTCAGGTTGAGCTTTTGGGTGCTGGGGCTGGCAGGTCTTAGGTGGGGGCCCTCTGCTGATGGTGGAGAGATGTATAATAGAGCAGCTGGGTTTGAATAAATGGAGGATGGACATATCCAGAGGAAGGCAGTTGTTGATGGCAGGGAGTGGTCTAGTATATCCAGAGGCAGGCAGTGATCAGTAGCAGAGACAGTCAAGTGTATCCAGGGGCATTCACTAGTCAGTGGTAGGCAGTGGTCAGGTATATCTGGAGGCAGATAGTGGTCAGAGGCAGGTAGTGGTCAAAGGCAAGCAGAGGTCAAGCGTGTCCAAGATAAGGCCAAAGTCAAAACATGTATCCATCTTAAGAGAATGAAGGGACAGATAGGCAGGACAGGAAGATAAGAGAAGAACAGGTGGGCAACGAGGGAGATACTAAAAATCCAAAGATAAGGACACTGGAACTGAAGAATTGCAGACAAGGACATTGGAAGTGAAGAACTGAAGACAAGGCATTGGAACCAAGACAAAATGCTGGAGCGAATTTCACCACTTCAGAGAGAATTGACCCATTGTTGAGACAAGTAGGAGTTATAGCACTGCCCGTTTATAGGGCTTGGGTGCTGATGTCATGAATAGGGGTCACAGGGTCTTTCCTGATGTGGTCCCTTTAAATGTGGGGCAGAGACACATGCACCAAGGGAGGACATGCCACACAGGAATCGTTATCAGCATTTTATCGCGTTGAGGAGTGGTGATTGAATCTTCCTAGAACTGTTGGCGGCATCCTGCCACATGAGCAGGTGGTATCCTGCCACCTTTTGGCCTGGACCAGGAGGTAAGAACAGCAGTCCATGAGAGCAAAAGGCCAATGTATGATTATATACAATGCATCAAAATCATGCATTTCAATGCATTGTACATGCATACTTTATCCACGTATTTTTTTAAATAAATGCGTGTAAAAATAAATTATGACTTAGAAACTTAGCAACATGACAGCAGAAAAAAAACATATGGCTCTATTCTAGGGATGTGAATCGTGTGATCGATTGTCTTAACGATCGATTTTGGCTGAGGGGGGGAAATCTGATCGTCTTAGTTTTTTTGGTTAAAATATCGTTTTATCGGGGGAGGGGGGAGGGCGGGAAAACCGGCACACCAAAACAACCCTAAAACCCACCCCGACCCTTTAAAATAAATCCCCCACCCTCCTGAACCCCCCAAAATGTTTTAAATTACCTGGGGTCCAGTGGGGGGGTCCCGGCACGATCTCCCGCTCTCTGGCCACGGCTGCGTTAATAGAAATGGTGCCGGTGGCCCTTTGCCCTTATCATATGACAGGGCAAAGGTAGCGCCGGCGCCATTTTGGTTCCTGGCTCCCGATGTCACGCGTGCAGGAGATCGCTCCCAGACCCCCGCTGGACCCCCAGGGACTTTTGGCCAGCTTGGGGGGGGCCTCCTGACCCCGACAAGACTTGCCAAAAGTCCAGCGGGGGTCCGGGAGCGACCTCCTGCACGCAGGCAGTATTGCCAATATTCAAAATGGCGCCGGCGCTACCTTTGCCCTCACTATGTCATACGGGCCGACATATCGTCAAAAAATCGTAAATCGGGGGAATTGCTATTGTATCGCGGCTCTAACGATTTTTGACGATTTAAAATATATCTGACGATTGGTTTAAATCGTCAAAAAATGATTCACATCCCTAATCTATTCTGCCTATCCTCTCAATTAATTTAGCTTTATAATTCCCACCAATCCTTTAGAGATCCCCTGTATTTATCCCATGCTTTCATGAATTCAGATACAGTTTTGCCTCAATCACCTCCACTGGGAGTCTGATCCAAGCATCCATCATCCTCTCAATAAAGACACATTTTTTATGATATTTCTAAATTTATCCCCTATCATCCTTATCCCATGCCCCCTTATTCTAGAGACTCCTTTCTGTTGAAACAGGCTAGCTTCCTGTGCATGGAAACCTTTGAGATACATAAATATCTCTATCATATATCTCCTATTTTTCCTTTCCTCTAGGGCAGTGATGGTAAACTCCAGTCCTTGAGTGCCACAAACAGGCCAGGTTTTCAGGATATCTACAATGAATATGCATGAGAAAGACTTGCATGCACTGCCACCGTTGTATGCAAATCTATCTGATGCATATTGATTGTGGATATTCTGTAAACCTGGCCTGTTTGTGGCACTCGAGGACTGGAGTTCTCCATCACTGCTCTAGGGTGTACATGTTTAGATCTTAGTTTATCCCCATATGCTTTAGACATATTTCATCCTTTTTATATCCTTTTGAAGTTGCGTTCTCCAGAATTGTACACAGTATTCCAAATGAGGTCTCAACAGGGACCTCTACAGGGGCAATATCACCTCCCTTTTTCTGCTGACCATTCCTCCCCCTATCCAACCAAGCATCTTTCTGGCTTTTACCATTGTTTTATCCACCTGTTTGACCGCCTTAAGGTCATCAGATACAATCACCCCCAGATCTTGCTCATCCTTCATTCTTAGAAGAATTTCACCTCCAAAACTGTACCTTTCCCTTGGGTTTTTGCATCCTAAATCAATTACTCTGCATATTTTAGCATTAAATCTTAGCTGCCACACCCTTGACCATTCTTTCAGCTTTGCTAGATCCTTCTACATGTTTTCCACACCTTCCTGGCTGTCCACCCTGTTGCAGATTTTTATATCATCAACAAATAGACAAACCTTTCCCAATAAATCCTTCTGCTATGTCGCTCATGAAAATGTTGAAAAGAGCGATCCCTGAGACAGACCACTAATAACATCCCCCTCCTCGGAGAAAACTCCATTTACCACTCCCTTTGCCACTTCCCACTCGACCAGTTTCTATACCCAGAGTGCCCAACTTATTTATAAGTCTCTTGTGTGGAAGGGTATCAAAGGCCTTACTGAAATCCAAGAACACTACATCTAGTGCTCTCCTTCGATCCAGCGTTTTGGATGCCTAATCAAAGAAATTGATCAAATTCATCTGACATGATTTACCTCTGGTTAAACCACGCTGCCTCAGAATTTGAAATCTATTGAATTCCAAAACTGCACTCTCCTCTGTTTTAGCAGCAATTCCCATAATTTGCTCCCCACAGAGGTCAGGCTAACCACTCTGTAGTTCCCGGCCACCTCTTTATTTCCACTTTTCTGAATAGGAACCACCTCTGCTCTTTTTCCAGTCCTCCGGACCTACTCCAAGCTCTAAAGAAGCATTAAAAAGGACAGCCTATAAATATCTGCCAGGACATCTCTAAGTTCCATTAGTACCCTTGGATGTATTCTGTCCGGCCTCATCGTCTTATTCACTTCAAGTTTAGGGAGCTCCTCATGAACACGCTGTTCTGAAAATCAATTGAGCTTTACCTCACTTCCAATCTTATTTATGTTCATTTTACGTGATCCTGCTCCAGCACCTTCCACAATGAACACCAGACAGAAATATCTGTTCATTAACTTTGCTTTTGCCTCATCATTTTCTACATATGCCTCCTCTTCACCTTTTAATCTCATATTGCCACCTTTGCACTTCCTTGTCACTAACATATCTGAAAAACATCTTTTCTAACCATTTGACCGCGTTTACTATTTTTTCTTCCATTTGAATTTTAGCCTTCCTGACTACTTTCCCAGCTTCTCTTAATTTTTCTCGATATTGTTGCCCTGTCTTCCTCTTTCTGCAATTTCTTGTAGTTTATAAATACTCTCCTTTTCTCTCTTACCTTTTCAACTACTTTAGAAATGCATAGCAGCCTTCTTTTCCTCTTTCCTTTACTTTCCTAACAAAAAGGTTACTTGCCCTTGTGATATCTCCTTTTAGTTTTGCCCCCTGCTTTTCTAAGCGCTATTGAGCAGGGACTGTCTTTTTGTATGTTTGTACAGTGCTGTGTATGTCATGTAGCACTATAGAAATGTTAAGTAGTAGTAATAATAGTAGTAGTAATACTTCCCCTAGATTTCCCATCCAGTTAATGAATCCTGACTTATGCACTGCGGGTAAAATTTAAGAGGTATTTCACAATTAGAGTAAGGTTTACTTCCTATCCAGGTATTCAGTCTGTGCCCTTTTACCATAGACTTTCTCAGTAAACAGTCGACAGAACAAAAGAAGACAAGCCTTTTGGTTACAGACAAGGTACAGACTTCCAGGCTTTAGCACAATATAACAAGAATAAACATCCATGGAAAGAACTTGCAGTTCTTCTTCACACTTTCTTCAGGCCTCCATGCAGCTTAAATGCTGGAAACACTTCCCAGGTGTCCCAGCACTGCTTTTGAAACCACCGAGGACCAGTCCAGATCCTCAGGGGTGGGGCTACATAGGAGGCTAACTTTAGTGTAAAGCTGTCTTTCTCTGAGGCACTTTGTGATTTCGTGCATAAGGTACATTCTTTTCTGTGACAATTTTAAGCTAATTTGTATGTATGTAACATTTTGAAAAATTCACCTTTAAGTCTAATATGCTCCTGTAAGTTTTAGGCAAACATATTAAGAAGAAAAGGAGGATTTTCCACAAATAACCAAACCAGAAGCAAAACTCTGACTTTCACTTTTGTTTCAAAATATTTCCACATTTCTACTCAGCAACAGTTGTGTTCATCTTCCCACAGCAATGCAAATTAAAGTGCTATATAGCAAGTTTCAGTGCTATATAGCATGATTTACCACGACCAAAAGCCAATACGTTCTGTGAAACAAAGGCTTCCTTTATTAACTATTCAGTTGTAAATATGTATTGTTGGTAATTATAGATTTAAACACAATAGTACTTCCCTCCAACCACACTAAACCTTTGCAACTTTTGCAAAACGCCGCAGCACGTGTTCTCACTAACTCTAGAAAAAGAGACCACATTACACCAACCCTCATCGAGCTCCACTGGCTACCCATCCAATCACGCATCCTATTCAAAACACTATCCCTCATCCACAAGAGCATTTCTAACGATAACCTCCACTGGCTCTGTCCCCCTTTCCAGCCTCGCTCCTCCACAAGACCCACACGTCCTGCCCTTCAAGGAGCTCTCTGCACTCACTCTATTAAACCCTACAAACTGGTCTCCACCATGAAGAGGGCCCTCTCCCTCGCTGGCCCGATCCTTTGGAACTCCCTTCCAACAGATCTGCACACTGAAACATCTACCCCTAAATTTAAAAAGAAACTAAAAACTTGGCTTTTTCTCCAGGCCTATCCATCCGCCAACCCCTCCACATGATCGTCAGCTGAAATGTGTAATTTTGTTCTCTGGTTCCCTTCTGTTAATAAGTTATTCTGTATTATAGCAATTGTTTCTTGTTTTCGCTGTTAACTATTGTTACCGTTCCATGTAAAGACCTTTGCCTATCTGTTCTAAGTTAACTGTAAACCGATACGATGTGCAAACGGTTGTCGGTATATAAAAAACTCCAAATAAATAAATAAATAAATAAATAAATAAATATATATCACAGAAATGGAACATTCACAGCAAGCAAAAAGATCTCTCTTCCTACCCCCATGCTTGATCTCGTAAGCAGCCTCCTTGATGTCTTTAAAAAGGGCTCCAGGGGTGATCCGGGAAACTACAGACCGGTTAGCCTGACTTCAGTGCCAGGAAAAATAGTGGAAAGTGTTCTAAACATCAAAATCACAGAACATATAGAAAGACATGGTTTAATGGAACAAAGTCAGCATGGCTTTACCCAGGGCAAGTCTTGCCTCACAAATCTGCTTCACTTTTTTGAAGGGTTTGATAAACATGTGGATAAAGGTGAACCGGTAGATGTAGTATATTTGGATTTTCAGAAGGTATTTGACAAAGTTCCTCATGTGAGGCTTCTAAGAAAAGTAAAAAGTCATGGGATAGGTGGCGATGTCCTTTCGTGGATTGCAAACTGGCTAAAAGACTGGAAACAGAGAGTAGGATTAAATGGACAATTTTCTCAGTGGAAGGGAGTGGACAGTGGAGTGCCTCAGGGATCTGTATTGGGACCCTTACTTTTCAATATATTTATAAATGATCTGGAAAGACATACGACGAGTGAGGTAATCAGAATTGCAGATGACACAAAATTATTCAGAGTAGTTAAATCACAAGAAGATTGTGATAAATTGCAGGAAGACCTTGTGAGACTGGAAAATTGGGCATTGAAATGGCAGATGAAATTTAATGTGGATAAGTGCAAGGTGATGCATATAGGGAAAAATAACCCTTGCTGTAATTACACAATGTTAGGTTCCATATTAGGTGCTACAACCCAAGAAAGAGATCTAAGCGTCACAGTCAAAAACACATTGAAATAATTGGTTCAGTGTGCTGCGGCAGTCAAAAAAGCAAACAGAATGTTGGGAATTATTAGAAAGGGAATGGTGAATAAAATGGAAAATGTCATAATGCTTCTATATCGCTCCATGGTGAGACCCCACCTTGAATACTGTGTACAATTCTGGTTGCCGCATCTCCGGTGGTACGCCATTATGTTTGGAAGAAAAAGAACAGTGCGGGTAACAAAAATGAGCCCTTGATAAAGGATTACCAATATCAGAAACACGGTCCCGTGTCAGGCAGAGTGAGCGGGCAGAGTGATCAGAATGGCACAGTCTACCGGGCCATTTGATTTGGACAATGTGGCTTTCATTTATTCAGCTAAGTACTGATATGATACGTTGCATGATTGCAAAAATATAAGACATTTACAACAAAATATGAATGCAAAATTTGAATGAGTGGAATACAGGTGGAAAGAGCACAATAGAGGGGATACAATTTAGAAAAGAAAATATAGTGACCTATGATTAAACAGAAGGTGGAGTATTAAAGCGTCAATAAAGCTATACGATGACACCTATTATGATGGTCAATCTAGCCTAATGTATACATGTATTTTATAGGTTCTTGGTAAAAGAAATAAATAATTTGGATACTATTGGTACACTTCTGTGCATGAGACTGCTATATAATTGCTACCAGCTAAAGAAGTAGTCTTTATCTGTGTTATAAATCAATGCTTCTTCGGTTGATAATAAGTTTGATTTGATTTTTACATAAATTTTAGAATGTCAAGTTGATTTATTTTTAATTACTGAATCATGGCATTCTGATGCAGATGTTTTATTGCTGAATCAATTATGTCCGCCTGGATATTTGTTTTGGCATCATACAAGGGGTGGTTGGAGAGGTGGTGGGCTGGTGATTATTTATAGAGATTCTTTAGCCATCTTATCAACTTCTCATAAATTAGGAGCAGAGAGTAGTTAGAAGTTACCTGTGGGTATTGGGTTATTGCATTAAAATATTGTTCACCTGGTAAAAATAGGGAGTTCATCAATAACATAAGAACATAAGAAATTGCCACGCTGGGTCAGACCAAGGGTCCAACAAGCCCAGCATCCTGTTTCCAACAAATGCCAAACCAGGACACAAGAACCTGGTAATTAACCAAACACTAAGAAGATCCCATGCTACTGATGCGATTAATAGCAGAGGCTATTCCCTAAGTAAATTTGATTAATAGCCGTTAATGGACTTCTCCTCCAAGAACTTATCCAAACCTTTATTGAACCCAGCTACACTAACTGCACTGACCACATCCTCTGGCAACAAATTCCAGAGCTTTATTGTGCGTTGAGTGAAAAAGAATTTTCTCCGATTAGTCTTAAATGTGCTATTACAAACTTCATGGAATGCCCCCTAGTCCTTCTATTATATTCTATCCTTCTATTCTAACTAAGGTTAACTCGCTATCCTAGATGTATAAAGTTTAATACGCTATCCTAGATGTATAAATTTCTGTTATCACTACCGTTATACAGTTGTTAAAGCCCACTGGTACCTACTCCCTTTACCAGCCTTGATCCTCCAGTTATTCTGCCTTTCCTCCTTTATCTCGCATTTTACTCCCAGTTCCTCACATCCCTGTTATATGTAACTATTATTCTTTTCCATGTTACCCTTGTTATATGTAAACTGGTATGATGTCTTTTGATGAATGTCGGTCAAGAAAAACCTTAAATAAATAAAAATAAATATCATCTGAAAGTGTAAATAACCAATTCACAACTACTCGTTCAAGACCTCTCATGATCTTAAAGACCTCTATCATATCCCTCCTCAGCCATCTCTTCTCCAAGCTGAATAGTCCTAACCTCTTCAGCCTTTCCTCATAGGGGATCTGTTCCATCCCCTTTATCATTTTGGTTGCCCTTCTCTGTACCTTCTCCATCACAACTATATCTTTTTTGAGATGCGGCGACCAGAATTGTACACAGTATTCAAGGTGTGGTCTCACCATGGAGCGATACAGAGGCATTATAACATTTTCTGTTTTAACAGCCATTCCCTTCCTAATAATTCCTAACATTGTTTGCTTTTTTGACTGCTGCAGCACACTGAGCTGACGATTTCAATGTGTTATCCACTATGATGCCTAGATCTTTTTCCTGGGTAGTGGCTCCTAATATGGAACCTAACATCGTGTAACTACAGCAAGGGTTATTTTTCCCTATATGCAACACCTTGCACTTGTCCACATTAAATTTCATCTGCGATTTGGATGCCCAATCTTCCAGTCTCGCAGGTCCTCCTGTAATGTATCACAATTCGCTTGTGATTTAACTACTCTGAAGCAGATAATAGATTAACAATATTTTCTGATAATTGGGGATTTTAATATTCAAGTTGATAGTAAAGATAATTTTTCCCAGGAATTTTTAATGCTGATTTCAACATTTGGGCTGTCCCAGGTAGTTAATAGTCCAACCCAACATGTTGGACATACTTTATATTTGTTCCTTCTCCCCACTGCATTTCTGGATGCTAAAGTTGTTTCAGATGTTTGCTTAACAGAAGCCCCTTAGTCAGATCGTCTATTAATATTATTTTGTTTTAGTACTGTATCACCTTTAAATGTAAGAGGGCATCTGATTTTATGTGTCAATCTCGAGGAAAAATTGATTTAGCTCAGTTTACATCCAGATGAGATGGAATTAAAGAAATGTTAGTAGTTAGCTCTCCAGACAGTTTGGCAAACTCCTTAAAGGATTTATATGTTATCTGAGGTAATTAATGACATTGCACCCATGAAGACTATAAAACATCATGTATTAAGGCACCGAGTCCCTTGCTTCACGACAAGTTTAGTCCAATTAAAGAGAAAGATGAGGAGCACAAAACAGCTTTGGAGAATTTGCTGTACTTTAGATAATATGGAGATTTTTAAGACTTGTAGGAATGTTTATAGGACAGAATTTATGCAGAAAAAGAAAAAATATCTTGCACACAGCTGAAGGCTTCTTTGAATAGCCCAAGTGAACTGTTTCCTCATCATCAATCAATTGACTAGCCCCCTAGAGAATTCTATGGGCATTGGGGGTAATTGTGCTAAACTGGTACAATTCTGGGAAGAGAAACATTTTTTAATTTTCTCTACTACAGCAACAGGATCTCAAGTTGCTACTTGCCCAGATTTTGTGTCATGTGAGTCTGTTATATGGTCTTCTTTTGAATTTGTAGCATTGTCAGAGATCAAAGTATCAGTATCAGGTCTGATTAGGTCTTGTAGTCCTATCGATCCGAGTCATTTTTGGATATTACACTCTTTGAAAGATTCATTTTTAGCTGTTTTGGATGAATTCATCTTTCACTGAGTGAAGGGTATTTTCCAGATTGCATTAAAAGAGCAATCATTTGCCCTATATTAAAAGGGACTAGTAAAGACATAGATCATACTGACTCAGTAAACTATCGCCCCCATCTCTGTTCTTCCTTCTGTCGGAAAGTTTAGTGAGAGGACAGTTTTGAAACAGCCGACTCTCTCAGAAAATAATATATTACATCCATACCAGAGTGTTTTTAGATGGGGCCATAGCTCTGAGATTGTGTTAACTTCCATAGCAGATTTTGTGCTTCGGGAGTAGCAGTCTTCTTAGAAATGTCTGCTGCCTTTGACGTGATCTCACATGCTATTCTTTTGACGAGACTCGTGGATATTGGGATTGGGGGAAAGATGGGGGAAATGTTTGCCTCTTTTTTGGAAGGCCAGTTATATCAAGTGAAAGTGGATCAGGAAATGGGGTGCTTCACAAGGTTCTTGTTTGTCAGCAATGCTGTTTAACATCTAATAATGTGCATTATTAGGTGATGAAGGGGTTTTTTTTTCACCTTTGTGCAGATTATTTTGATTTACAGTTGCTCTTTACTGTAGCTGTTAGCTTAGATCATCATATGCATGAGATCACCATTACTGCAAACAGAAACACTGTCTTACAATAGATGAATCTTGTTTTTACCATTACTGGTTAATGTTAAAAAAAAACAAATGGATTCCATTTGCACATGTTACAGAGTTAAACACCCCTGATTTTCAGGTTAATGGGGTTAGGATTATGGCAGTTGAATCAGCCCGAGATTTGAAGGTGTGGTTAGATACCAGGTTTATGTTGTGCCCCCAACTCCAGTTGTTGTGAAAAAGGCATTTTTTTTTTAAATTGAGGAGTCATCAGAGATTAAAATAGGTACTTGAAATAAATGATTTTAGGACATTGATGCTGGCCTTTGTTTTATCTTGTTTAGATTACTGCATGGCCCTTTTTTTTAGGACTTCCAAAATGTTGTATACATGTGTTGCATTGCAGTTATTGATGAATGCTGCTGCTTGATTGATTGTTGTCTGCCCTATATCTGCCCATATTTCCCCAGTTTTAAAAGAATTACATTGGCTCCGTGTTGTCATGGATTCAATTTAAAATTTTCATACCTGTACATCAGATTTTATATGGTGAATGCCCATGATATTTCAAGCATTAGTACAGTTGTATTGTCCACAGTGAGCTCTATACTCTGTGACTCAACAGCTATTTATGATCCTAGCAGCCAAAGAGGTGAGCTTGCAGCAAACTTCACACCGTGATAGTGCCAGTATTATGGAATTCTATTCTTCTAGATACAACTTGTCTCTGATTATCAAAATTTTAGGAAAAAAATTGAAACCTTTCTTTTTATTATGGCTTTTTATTGACATTATGGATGTTGAGTTTTATTGAAATGTATGTTTGTTATTAATTATGAGATTATAAGATTATTATATATAAGAATGGAATGATCCGCTTCTATCAATTTTTGACAATGAATTGCATAATATAAATATATGTAAATAAATAAAAAAATAAAAGAAATGCTGGAATTCTGAAAAATAATGAATGAAGAACTAGATATAATTGGCATCTCGCAGACTTGGCAGAAGGAAGGTAACCATAACCAATGGGACACTGTGAGACCAAGACAGAAATTTTATCACAATGATAGGATGATTCAAATTGAGGGAGCTGTGGTGCTATATGTTAAAGATGACATAGAGTCAAACAGGATAAAAGTTCTGGAAGAACCAAAAAGTAGTGCAAAGATCCAGGGGCATGCAATGAATTTACTAGATGAGACATTTAAGACAAATAGAAGAATTAGTTGTAATTAGTTAATGAGTTATCTGTCCCCTCTATTCTCCTCCTCCCCAGTTCCATACCCCTGTTTTATTGTAACTTTTAAGCTCCCCCCTAGTTAAGGTTATGTTATACTTTGTTCCCTGTAAACCAATATGATATGATCTTTTTCATGAATGTCGGTATATACAAGTGCTAAATAATTAAATAAAATACTTTTTTACTCAACGCATAATTAAATACTGGAATTTGTTTCCGGAGGATGTTGTAAAATTTGTTAGTGCAGCTGGGTTTAAAAAAAGGTTTGGACAAGTTCCTGGAAGAAAAGTCCATAAACCGTTATTAAGGTAGACTTGGAGAAATGCACTGCTTATCCCTGGGATAAGCAGCATGGACTCTGTTCAAATTAAAAACCCTGCCAGCTACTTGTGGTGCGGATTGTTTTGTAAGATGTCTATTACTGTGTACATTTTTCACATATATTTGGTTTTAATAAATAAGATCAATATCTCAGCCTCTACAATTCCATTGAGCCCTTAATTAGTGTCACTGAAATCAATGGTGCCATAACCCCCAGTTTGTAAGCTCTATAGATAACAAAGCATATAAAACTGGGGACAGCTAAAGCAAAAGTTCACGCTCCACTTGTGAAAACTTTCTTTATGAACCACAAATTACCGTGATTATAGTCCTTGCAAAGGTACATAGCACTGAAGATGAACAGCAGAGCAGCACAGCTATCCTGCAATACCATTGGAACCAGTTATAGAGCATTGTGGGAATTGAAGTCCTAGGGAGAAATATACTGTATGTACAGGTGAGCAAGCAAGGAGATGAGCCAGCACGTGATGCAACAGCAGGATTGAATCCGTTTTTAAATGTTTGTATAAAATACCTTTCTTTCTTCAAATCTAGCAGCTTGCTCAGTCAGATGTGTTTGCTTTAATCCTCGGAACAGTTAACAGCTGCTCAAATTCAGTAATAATAGCCGTGGGTGATTTTAAACGGCACACTTGACAGTCTTTTTTTTCAGTCTGACTCTTTACGATGCATAGCATCTGGGCGTCCATAAGGCACACTAACCTTAATTGGTGCCAATTAATTGCCATGTGTGTTGAGGATACTACACGAAGGTTGACTACTCATTCAGAAGGAACTCTGCTAGGCTTTGGATGACCCAACTTCCTCTGAAAGATTATTTTATCTGCGTTAGTATTCCCCATGACATGTATAAAATTACAATAATTTGACTTGGCAGTAAGACAAATGTCATTCAAATATACAATGATTGTGCCTACATTTTCTAAGAAAAGATTATAACAAATACACTAACATGAATACTTGTGAAGAGTGGACCAAGGATATTTCTACCATTCTCCACATCAGAAATGCAAAAAAGCCCCCTTGATAATAAATAAATGATGGCAGAATTAGCCTAATAAAAGAGAACAATTCCACAATCAAAAGTAAGTTAAAAAAAAGATAAAATATATCCATATAAAAAAAATGAAAACATTAAGTTTAAAGTATCCCAAACTAAATACACTTTGTAAAACAGTAAAGTTGTCTAAAACAGGATGGGCTAAGTTGACTTTTGTGATTTGGAATTTGCTATTCAGAATCTTACTCTGAAGCCTATTTTTGTTCTTGTACCAGCCTATTGGCAGTAAAGGAGGAAGAACACTCTGTCCCGTATCCTTTTGCTGGTTCAAGGGTCACTCCCTCCCATGCCCTCCTTGTCAAATTTTTATTGTATTTTGCTGTTCACACTGCTTGTTGCCTGAAAGTTTGTTTTGTTTATTTCTTTTACAATTTGTGTGAGGCAGGATTACCCTGATGTGCCTTTGGAGACACCTTCTCTGGGATGACTACAAACGTAATTTGATTGGATGCAGTCATGCCTGGTGTGGACGCCTTGCTAGGGTTGTGGTAGGAGGCATATATGGGGTGATGCCTATAGGCCTATTGGCCAGGAGCTAGATTACCAGGCTATGTGTGGGAGACAGATTACCAGGGTATGTGTGGGAGACAGATTACCAGGCTATGTGTGGGAGACAGATTACCAGGGTATGTGTGGGAGACAGATTACCAGGCTATGTGTGGGAGACAGATTACCAGGGTATGTGTGGGAGACAGATTACCAGGCTATATGCAGCAGAAAGGTATGTGGAAAAGGGGGCATTGGTATGATGTTGTTTGGATCAGGTACAATCATCTTAGTTAATAAAAGCTGATCTCCAAAACGTGTCTGTATTTTGTTCCATTTGTTGGTGCTATATGATATAAAATTTGTAAGGAGAATATTTTTAAAAGAATGTAATTGTGTTGAGCTGATATTCAGAAGTCATTTAGATGGATAACTGAAAAGCTATCCATCTGAATGGCCAACCAGGTATATTCAGCTCCATATGCGCCTAAACTCTAGAGGCACATTGAGATGAGCACCTAGAATATAGGCACAAAAGTTGGGGGCATTCTGGGGGTGAGCGGGCCAGAGTTAGTCACTTAAACAATGCGGTTAACTCTGGTCAGCCCATAGGGGCCGCTGAATATTCCCGTTAAGTTAACTGGATAGCTTTATCCAGCTAATTTAACTAGCCACTCTGCTGCTGAATATTGGCCTTGTAATAATTTATGCTTTTGTTTTTTAATATATTTTATTTTTATTATATTTGTAATCAGCTTAGCATGTGCCATTATAAATGGAATAGAAATAATGTAAATAAATAAATATACAAAAGGAAGGGTGTGCATACAAATGGATGGGTGAATGGTCCTAGATATTCAGGATATTTCAATACTTTCTCATGTAATTGGAAACCAGTTAAAGAAAGAGGGAGCACAGCCTAATATCTAGCAAGTGCAAGCTTGCCTGCTAGTAGAAATTAACTTATCAGAGACATTGTGTCTTGGAATTCAGATATCATTTATAAGTCTACACAAAATAATATCTCCCACACCCTTCTGCATAAGGCAGCCCTTAATATCCATTATAGAACTGTGCACAATGTTCTAGAGAGAATTAAATACTATACACTTTACACAGATGTGTATCAATGCTCTTATACAACAATCTCTTCAATATCTCTCAATCATTCTCTAATGAGGCTTCTTTTATGGGGATAATATAGACACATTATTCATTTAGATTTGAACTCTACAAGCTTGCCCCTTTGTCACACTCCTTCATGCATGACGCACCAGCACACAGCACCTACAGCATTGCGGCCATCCTTCTATAGCCATCGCCCAGATGACATCACAAGGGACATAGCGTGGGAACCCGCTGACACAGGCAAGCAGAATAGCTGAGTAGTGGGATGAATAGTCCAGGAGATGCATAGAGAAGAAATTCAGCTCACTGTGTGACAAGGTAAGCTGTCAGAGGCACAGGCAGAGGATTTCACAGAGGGCATAATACCGAATTACTGCTGTTATCTTTGATGGACACTCTATTGTGTGTCTGGACCAGGGAAGGGAAGATATCTGGATCTAACTTGATGTGTCAACTGCTTTTGACACAGTCAATCACTTTATCCTGTTTTCCAGGCTTGAAACCTATGGGATTCCAGGGAAAGTTTTACAGTGGTTTGAATAATTTTTGCATGGAAGGAAACAGTAAACTCATATTGGGTGTGAGATTGGTATGGGGGTACCACAGGCATCTGCTCTGACTTTGACACTCTTTAATCTTTACCTCACTCCGTTGGGAAAACTGCTATTGAGGTTTGGGTTACAATATTTTATTTTTGCAGATGATGTGGAGCATATTCAGCCCTTGTAGTGTTGATGGAGGGTTCCCTTTGGTCTTCTTTCAGGAGTGTATGGGAGAAGTTAAGTCTTGGTTAGCCCAAAATGGATTAGTCTTAAACATCATGAAAACACAATTGTTATGGGTAGGTTCTCCCACCTTACTTTTGTCTATAGTTCCTGTAATAGTTGAGAACACTGTGTTGCCCTTATCGACTGAGGTGAAGAACTTGGGGGTTTTACTGTATTCTGAACTTTTCAACTTACTATGCGTAGCCAAGTTCTCTGAGTGGCATAAATGTGTTTTTATGAGTTGAAGTTAATAAAGCCTTTCAAATACATTCTGTCAAAAGAAATGTTTAGAACTGCACTTCAGGCATTGGTTTTGGGTCAGTTCTAATATTGTAGTTCACTATTGGGTACATTTTAAAAAAGAGCGCGCGCGCGCGAACAAAAGTACGCCAGATTTTATAAGATGCGCGTGTAGCCACGCGTATCTTATAAAATCTGGGGTTGTCACGCGCAAGGGGGTGCACATTTGTGCAATTTGCGCATGCCGAGCCCTGCGCGCGCTGCCCGTTCCCTCCGAGGCCGCTCCGAAATCGGAGCTTGTTCTTTGTCAAACGCTCTACACGCATATGTTTTCTGTTATTCTGTAAACCGATGTGATATCATTGATGAATATCGGTATATAAAAACCAATAAATAAAATGAGCCATAGAAAAGCTTTCACGTTAGTTTTTGTTTACAGGATTGGAACCTAGGTCATTTCCTTGACCTTCTGATGCTGCTGATGGACCTTCTCCTTTCCAAGGGCATAGCTGCGATATTGGACTTCTTGTCCCCCTAGCAAACACTTTTTAGGGCTGGCTGCCAGTCTCACTTTCCATATACTTGTTAGCATGTTCTGGAGTTGACTTAAATGTATATTCCAATCTGGGATATATATATGATAATGTCATCAAGGTAGACAACTGCAAAAGCTTAGAATTATCCACACTGAACAATTGCATTTGGATGCTGGAGAATATAATAATATAAAATAAATACATAGGCTATTGACCAAGCACTGAAAGATTGCTGGAAGCCTATGGAGCCCAAAAGGCAGGACTGTGAATTGCAAGATTTCATCTGGTATGGAGAACAATAGAACAGTCTTTTTCCTAACTGCTGGGGTGAGGGGTACTTACTAATACTCCTTTGTGAAGTCTAATGTGGAAATAAAATTGGTTTGTCCCAGGTGCTCAATAAATTTGTCAACTCATGGCATTGGGTAAATGTTGTTTTGAATCCTTGCTGACTTTTCTAAAGTCTATACAAAACCTGATGCTACTATGAAGCTTTGTACCAACATGATGGATAAGAACCATTCGCTATTAGACTCTTCTATTACTCCAGATTGGTGTATTGTCTTCACTTCAGCCTCAATAACATAGCATCTGGCCTCAGGAATCTTGTATGATTGCTGCCATATTATGACTCCAGAAGGTATGATGTCATGTTGTGTGAGATGAATATGCAATGGTAGGTTGGAGAAGATATCCTTATTTCTGTGCACCAATTGAACTAAATTAGCTTTCTGTGAGGTGGAGAGTTGATTTCTAAAAGGAACTTGGGGATAGGTCTGTATTAGTGGCTACTTCTGTACCAAATTCCTTTTCCTGAACAAGTCCACATTTTGGAGAAACCCATTTCTTCAGTAGGTTTATGTGGAAGATTTGAGTTTTCTTCTGCTTATCCAGTTGGGTTATTTTGTTGTTCATGGGTCCTGTTTTCTCTTTTACTTCACATGGACTTTGCCATTGTGATAACAATTTTTTTCTGCATATAGAAGGAGGAAAAGGACATGGTCGCCCAGCTGTTACTTCTGTTGTACCACGGACTGATTGAATACTCAGGCTTGGGTAGACTTGGCTTTCTCTAGGCACAAACATTCAACCTCCCTCGCATTTTTTTAACTGTTCTTGCATTTGGATAATGTAATTGACTAGGTTCTGTTTGGAGGTCGGATCCTCATCCCAAGTCTCCTGAGCTATATCATGGATTCTCTTTGGTGTTCTCCTGTACAGCAACTCAAATGGTAAAATGTTCATGGATTGTGAACAGCATGTAGAGTAACAATAAGTCCTAGTTCTTGCCTTGTTCTGCCACACATTTCCTCAACAATTGCTTGAGGGTTCTGTTGAAGTGCTCAAAAAGGTCATCAGATTGTGGATGATAAACCAAGATCTGCAGAGTTTTACTCCAAGCAAGATGCAAAGTTGTTTCATCCCTTTGGGATTTAGGAACCTGAAAGTCTTTAACATATAGGTCTGGATCTTCAGGAAATGCCAGTTAATTGTTGTTGGGACTAGGTGAACTCACCATGAGACAGTTTGTCGGGGTTCTGAAATCTGGATAGTCCCACCCAATCATTATAGGAATCGAAAGCCATGGAAGGACTTTTATTTCTATCTTGATCTGGCCAAATGGAGTCTTCAGCTAAACTTGGCTAGTTGAATACTGTCACCAGTCCCTGAGGATATAGGAAGGGTCAAGGTTCTTTCATTGTAAACTTGTATCCACTTAACTAATGATCTTCAAATAAGTATCTTCATGTTCCCAGAGTCTACTAATGCCTGGGTTTGAGAGCCCTCTTGTTCTATGGCAATCACAAAAGTTGAGAATCCTGAATTGGGAACATCTAGAAAATTACAAAAATGTGGGGCCATGAGGTTAACATCCATGGGCTCATCTTCCCTGCATTGGTAGTCCGAGGCAAAATGGCCCCTTTTCCCACAATTGAAACAGATTGGTGAGTTTGGGGCTTGTGATTGAGGTGAGGAGTCATGTTTGTCCTGATCTAAGAGTCATCGTGAAATTCTGGCCTTAGGAATTTGGCATCTTTTACCTGCTGTGAATGACTTCTCCTGTGATTGTGGTGACTCCAGCATTGTCTGGGCCTGGATAAAAGCCTCTGCAACTTCTAGAGTAAGGTTTTGGTATTGGCATACCCAATGCTGCATAGGCTGATCCAGGCCATCTAGGAATTGATCCAGCAGAACTCTCTTGGCTGCTTTATCCTGGTCTTCCCCTTTGGACATAGCCATTTCCAGCCAACATCTTTAAGTCTGGGGAAAAGGTTTTGAGAGTTTTCCCCAGGTTGGAGAACTCTCTGCCAAAATTGTTGTTGGTAGGCTTCTAGTATAAGGCCCACACTTAGGACTGCTGCTTTGACTTCTTTGTATGTAGTCCTTTCTTCCAAGTTGGCAGCCTTAAAGGCAACTTGACTACTGCCTTTAAGCAAATTACCCAGATAGGTAGTCCAGGTGTTTTCTGGCCCACTTGTCAGTCAAGTTGCTCTTTCAAAAGTTCTTTCAAAAGTGCTCAAAAATCAATCAGGACCTTTTCCCGGGGCCATTCCCCAGGACAAGGGGAATGTCCAGGTTATGGTAGTTTGTACTAACTGTACTATCTGAAATATTCCCTGTTCTAAGCTTGGCATCTATCATTAAAATGGTCTATTGTACCTGATGATTGGAGAATAGCCAATGTGACCCCAATTTTTAAAAAGGGTTCCAGGAGTGATAAGGAAACCTTAGAAGAGTGAGTCTGATGTCAGTGCTAGGAAACATTGTGGAAACTATTCTAAAGAACAAAATCACAGAACATATAGCAAACCATAGTTTAATGAGACACAGTCAGTATGGATTTGCACAAGGGAAACCTTGCCATACCAATGTTCTATAATTTTTTTGAATGGGTTAATAAACATGTGGATAATGGTGAGCCAGTGGATATAGTATATTTGGATTTTCAGAAGGCATTTGACAAAGTCCTCATAAAAGACTCCTGAGAAAATTAAAAAGCCATGAGATAGGAGGCAATGTCTTATTGTGGATTGCAGAGAATAGGACTAAATGGTCATTTTTCTTTCATTGGTGAAAGGTAAATAATGGAGTGCCTCAGGGATCTGAACTGGGAATGGTATTTTTTAATATATGTAAATGATTAGGAAAGGGGAACAATGAGAGAGGTGATCAAATTTGCAGTTGATACAAAATTATTCCAAGATCTTAAATCACAAGCAAATTGTGAAAATTTGCAGGAGAAACTTGTGAGATTGGAAGATTAAGCATTCAAATGGAAGATAAAATGTAATGTGGACAAGTGCAAATTGAGGCACATAGTGAAAATAACCCACACTGCAGTTATATGGTCTTAGGTTCCATATTAAGAAAAGGATCTAGACATCACAGTGGACCATACTTTAAAGTCCTTGGCTCAGTATGCAGTGATGGTAAAAAAAAATGTTAGAAATTATTAGAAAAGGAATGGAGAATAAAATGGAGAATGTCATAATACCTTTGTAGTACTCCATGGTGAGACCACATCTGGAATAATGTGTTCAATTCTTGTCGCTGCATCTCGGGTAGAATATGATAGAGGTCTATAAAATCATGAGTGGAATAAATAAATGTTAATTGGTTATTTACTCTTTCAAAAAATGCAAATACCATGAGGCACTCTCTCAAGTTATTAGGTAACACATTTAAAACAAATTGTAGAAAAAAAATTTTCATTCACTTTACAATTAAGCTCTGGAATTCATTTCTGGAGGATGGAGTTAAGGCAGTTATTTTAGCTGGTCTTTAAAAAAGGTCTGAACAATATGTTGGAGGAGAAGTCTACTTAGGGAATAGCCACAAATTATCACTGCATGTCAGTTGCTTGGGATCAATTTACTCTTTGGAATTTTGACAGGTACTTGTGATCAGGATTGGCCACTTTTCAAAACAGAATACTGGGCTTGATGACCCTCAGTTTGACCCAGTATGGCAAGTCTTATGTTCTTATCCCAGGTAAATTCACACTGGACAATATTAGACAGCTGCTTAATTTTTGGGATGCTGCCCATTTATATGGAAAAGGCCTTCTAAAGGATCCATTGTTTTGTAGGGAAGATACGGCCATCAAGGAAAGATTAAATGATTTCTTTGCTTCGGTGTTTACTGAAGAAGATCTTGGGGAGTTACCTGTTCTGGAGAAGGTTTCATGGGAAATGATTCAGATGGACTAAACCAAATCATGATAAACCTAGGAGATGTGGTAGGCCTGACTGACAAACTTAAGAGTAGTAAATCACCTGAACCAGATGGTTACACCCCAGGGTTCTGAAGGAACTCAAAAATGAAATTTCAGATCTATTAATTAAAATTTGTAACCTATCATTAAAATCATCCATTATGCTTGAAGACTGGAAGGTGGCTAATGTAACCTCAATATTTAAAAAGGGCTGCAGGGGTGACCTGGGAAACTAAAGATCAGTTAGGCTGACTTCAGTGCCAGGAAAAATAGTGGAAAGTTTTCTAAAGATCAAAATCACAGAACATACAGAAAGAAATGGTTTAATGGAACAATGTCAGCATGGCTTTACCAAGGCAAGTTTTGCCACACAAATCTGCTTTACTTTTTTAAAGGGGTTAATAAACATGTAGATAAAGGTGAACTGGTAGATGTAGTGTATTTTGGATTTTTTAGAAGGCATTTGACAAAGTTCCTCATGAGAGGCTTCTAAGAAAAGTAAAAAGTCAGGGGATAAGTGTTGATGTCCTTTTGTGGATTACAAACTGGTTAAAAGACAGGAAATAAAGAGTAGGATTCAATGGACAATTTTCTCAGTGGAAAAGGGTAAACAGTGGAGTGCCTCAGGGATCTGTACTTGGACCCGTACTTTTCAATATATTTATAAATGATCTGGAAAGTAATATGATGAATGAGGTAATCACATTTGCAGATGATACAAAATTATTCAGAGTAGTTAAATCACATACAGATTGTGATAAATTGCAGGAGGACCTTGTGAGACTAGAAAATTTGGCATCCAAATGGTAGATGAAATTTAATGTGGATAAGTGCAAGGTGATGCATATAGGGAAAAATAACCCATGCTATAATTACACAATGTTGGGTTCCATATTAGGTGCTACAACCCAAGAAAGATCTAGGCGTCATAGTGGATAATACATTGAAATCGTCGGTGCAGTGTGCTGCAGCAGTCAAAAAAGCAAACAGAATGCTAGGAATTATTAGGAAGGGAATGGTGAATAAAACGGAAATGTCATAATGCCTCTGTATCTCTCCATGGTGAGACTATACCTTGAATGATGTGTACAATTCTGGGCATCACATCTCAAAAAAGATATAGCTGCGATGCAGAAGATACAGAGAAGGATGACCAAAACGTTAAAGGGGATGGAATAGGTCCCCTATGAGGAAAGACTAAAGAGGTTAGGGCTGTTCAGCTTGGAGAAGAGACGACTGAGGGGGGATATGATAGAGGTGTTTAAAATCATGAGAGTTCTAGAATGGGTAAATGAGAATCGGTTATTTACTCTTTCAGATAATAGAAGAACTAGGGGTCACTCCATGAAGTTAACATGTAGTACATTTAAAACTAATTGGAGAAATTTATTTTTCACTCAACACACAATTCTTTTTTACTCTATGCACAATTTTCACTCAACACCATGTTTTAAGATGGCGTGGGCCATCCATTGCTCCTACCATGTGACAGGGACCGACTAATGGCACTGGTAGCTCCTGTCACATTGTAAGGGCACCATTTTGATTACTGGCACCATTTTGATTACTGGCAGCTGATGGCCCAAGAGGGGAAGATTGCTCCAGGGGCCCCTGCTGGATCAACAGGGACATTCAGCAAGTCTTGGGGGGGGGGGGGGGGGGGGGGTTGGGATTTGTAATTAAATTTTAAGAATGGGGTGGATTTGGGTCTTTTTCTTTTCTAAATTTGCCCTTTCTACCCCCTCCCCCCCCAAAAAAAAAAATGATAGGAAAACCACACAAAATTTATTGGGTTTTCTTTTCATTTTGTCAGCCTCCTGAAATTAACAAAATAGAACATAAGAACATAAGAAATTGCCATGCTGGGTCAGACCAAGGGTCCATCAAGCCCAGCATCCTGTTTCCAACAGAGGCCAAAACCAGGCCACAAGAACCTGGCAATTACCCAAACACTAAGAAGATCCCATGCTACTGATGCAATTAATAGCAGTGGCTATTCCCTAATAAAAATTGATTAATAGCCATTAATGGACTTCTCCTCCAAGAACTTAACCAAACCTTTTTTGAATCCAGCTACACTAACTGCACTAACCACATCCTCTGGCAACAAATTCCAGAGCTTTATTGTGCGTTGAGTGAAAAAGAATTTTCTCCGATTAGTCTTAAATGTGCTACTTGCTAACTTACAATAGAAATAGAAAATATTGTCTTTATTTCCTAGTTCGTTGCAAACGAATGCACATCCTTAGTGAGCACCAGCTCAAGTATCACACATTCCTTTTTTTGTTCCATTAGCATTCTTCTGAGCAGAACCCCTTGAAGGGCATCGACTATCTCTCTACTTTTTGTAGATTCTGCAGAAGGGATTCTCTAGTCTACATCGAGCACCACTTCTCCCTTCTTTCCCATCTTTTGGATGTCTTCAACCACATATCTGTAAAGGTCTTCTATTTGAGTTGGAGGCCTGTAGAACACACCACTAGAAATGGATGTATCATCATCTTTTTTTTTTTACACCGACCCTTCTTCTCTACCTCATGTCCCTTGCAATTCAGTTAACAAAAAGAACCATGCCTCCCCTTTTCTGTTCTCTCTGTCCTTCCTTAACAAGTTATAGCCCAGAATGGCCATATCCCAATCATGAGAATACATGAACAATGTTGCCATAACAACAACAATGTCCAAGTCTGCCTCCACCATTAGGGCCTGCAGGTCTGGGATTTTATTGCCCAAACTATGAGCATTTGTCATCATAGCTTTTCAATTCTTCTCTCTTGATTTGCTGCCCTTCCTAGTTACTTTTTCTGCTTTTTCAATCTGATAGATTTTGTTATTTTCTCCTCCCACTTCATGTATTGGTTGGGGGTGACATGCCAACTTCCATCAGTTGACCCAGACTTTCACTAGTTCCGCACCCACTTCACCAGTTCACGCAAACCATCCACAACTTGCTCAAAACTCCTCACCTAAAAGCTGCCGACATAGGGAAGTCAGGTATAATTTCTACTTAATGATTAGAGGGTATAAAATTGCATGTCCAAATTTGGTGATGTATACACATACTCCATTTAGAAAATAAGTAAATATGCATAGACTTTCCAACCCTGCCCTGCAATACCCTCAAGACATCCTCTTTATAAGCAAATACTTTTCTGAATGGCAGCAACATACTTCCACCATTCTGAAAATGTATTTACCACACACAAAGGTTACTTACATATGTATATGCTGATATACATGCCCAGCCCCACCTCTATATGTATTAAATCTTTGAAGTGAAATGTAATATAAGTATGCTAGCTGCTTGACAAATAGGTTTTGTGCATGATTCTGCTTTGTAAAATACACACCAATGTTTCTATTCACAGTGCATATTTACTTCATAATCTTCCAATAAAAGAATCATTTGTAGAGTATCGTATAAAACTGGCCTGAAGCAAATTTAGATTTCTAAAAGCTTAATAAAGCATGCATGGTTTGTTAAAATAATTGCTTTTTAAATATGCTTCTCCATTTTCTTAATATCACCCTTGCTGGGGTCAGTGGCAGAGTGTCAATAATGTAAAAACACATTATCTGAAAATCAAAATAAAGTTTAACATGTTAATTTACTGTAAAAACTTTCTCAAGCAGAATGTCAGGCCTTTCATTCTGAGAATTTAATTAAGCCTGGTACATTAATTTATCCTATCTAGAGTGACATTCTAACTGCTATAATATTTATATAATGTTACTCATACCATGCTTGACACAGTAGCCCTGCTTACAGAACAGCAAATAAAAATGAACTTGATGTTGTGAAGTATACGTTTTTTTAAATAATATCAAGTGAAGGATGTTTGTCAAAATATTTCGAGCTGATTAGGAATGTAAACAGCTATAGTTCTAATTAAGTGTAAGATACCTTAGGGAGGTATCTTATGTATCTTAAAATAGCACATCTTCCTAAACCCAATCTTGTATCCTCACAGAAGGATAAGAGCTACCTGGGAACTGAGATCTGACACAACTCTCCTCAAACCAGGTTCCATTCTGAACAAGGGGAAGGTTTGCTTCAGGACCCTTAATGATTCACTCAAGACAAGTCCTCTTCACATTGGAAGTGGTGTACAACATCAACATCAACTTAAATTTCAACTTCTTCAGATGTGACAATTTTTTAGGCGATGAATCCATATCTGCACAGTTCACAAAGATACTCTCTCTGGATCCTCTTTAGTTTTCTGTACATATAGGAGGTGAGTCAGATCTGGAGGTAGATGAAAGAACAGCAAAAGCCAAAATAATGCTTAGATGCATAGAGAGAGGAATGGCAGGAAAAAAGGAGATTATATTGGTAAGATTTCATTTGGAGTACTGTATACAATTCTGGACACCACACCTTCAAAAGGATATAAACTAAATAGATTCAGTCAGGAGGACAGCTACTAAAATGGCCAATGGTGTTCATCATAAAGCATATAGAGTAAGACATAAAGATCGAAACATGTATACCCTGGAGAATAGGGGAGATATGATAGAGACATTTAATTAGCTCTAAGTAATACATGCACAGGATATGGGCCTCTTTTGATGGAAAGGAGACTCTGGAATGAAGGCCTATCCAATGTCACGGATGGGCTCCGGTCAGGAGTCGAGAACACCACTAACAGGGGTGTCTCCGGGTGGAGAGAGGCAGGGTTGCAGAAGCGTCCAGATGCTGGCTGGTGCAGGCAGGAATGAATGAACCCTATGGGCAAGTGGGAAGGTGGAATAGGCAAATGGAGTTTCACACTGACTGGGGATACCTAATATCAGATGCATGTAGGTAAGGGTGAACTTGAGTACTGGTACTGCATGGAGGTATGTGTGAATGTGAATGCAGGTACGGGTGTACAGGAAACTGGAACTGGGTGCTGGTAAGGATGAATTCAGGAAGCGTGCAGGTAAGAGTGATAATGGCTGGAGGTATAAGTGACTGAGATGAGAAAACAAGACTGACAGATAACGGTACAGACAAACCAGGACAGCACTGACAATGAACATTTTATTTATTTATTTATTTATTTAAAATTTTTATATACCGACATTCATCCAGGATATCATATCGGTTCACATTGTAACGCAAAAACAAACGCATGGCATGGCGCTTTACATTGAACAGTAAAAAACATGATAACAAGGCATTAACGAGAGGGGGGAACAATAATATGGGAAGTTTTGCAATAAAATTATATACAAGAATTGCAATTATATACATATGTACAAAAGAAAGAAAACTATGAGGTTAATTTTAATCAGGCTAGGAGATAAGATGGGGAAGAGAAGGGAGGAGAGCAAGGAAAGAGGGGGGCAGAGAGAAAGAAAAGAAGGTGGGGGAGAAAAGGGAGGGGATAGTGGGGCGGAAGAAAGGGAAACAGGGGAGGAGTGTGGAGAGTGGGAACAGTGGTGAGGTATAGTGAAAAATTAAGTGTATGCTTTTGCAAAGAGCCAGGTCTTGAGCTTCCGCTTGAAAGATTTGAGGCATTCTTCTTGCCGTAGTTCAACAGGCATTTTGTTCCAGAGGGTCGGCCCGGCTATCGATAGTGCACGGGCTCTTGTGGAAGTGAGTTTATAGAGTTTAGGAGAGGGGATAGGCATGGTTGCTAGATGTGCTAGTCTGGTGGGCTTATTAGACTGGTGTAAACGGAAGGATTCATTGAACCAGTTCATTTCGGGATTGTATAGGGCTTTGTGGATGAGAGAGAGAGCCTTATATTGTATGCGGGAGGCAATTGGAAGCCAATGTAGGTCTTTTAGAACAGGTGTAATATGGTCATGTCTACGTAAATTGGTCAAGATCCGGGCTGTGGTGTTTTGTAAGATTTGAATGGGATGGATGGCATTATTAGGTAGGCCGAGGAGTAGGGAATTGCAGGTAGTCGGTTTTGGCGAAGATTGTGGTTTGGAGAACTGTACGGAAATCGGGGGGATGTAATAAGGGTTTGAGTTTTTTTAGTGTGTGGAGTTTAAAGAAGCCGTCTTTTAGAATGTTATTTATGAATTTCTTTAGTGTGACGTGACCATCAAGAATGATACCCAGATCACGGACTTGTTGAGTAAATTGGAACTGAGGAAAAGGGGGGAGGATCGGTTGGCTTTGGGGTGAGATGAGCATAATTTCAGTTTTATTGGTATTAAGAGCAAGGTGGATGGAGGAAAGGAGATTGTTAATGGACTGGAGGGTTTCATTCCAGAAGTCCATGGTTTTTGCTAGGGAGTCAGTGATGGGTATAAGCAGCTGAACATCATCAGCATATATGTAATGAGGGAGGTTTAGACTGGAGAGGAAGTGACAGAGGGGCAGAATGTAAATATTGAATAGGGTTGAGGATAGGGAGGATCCCTGAGGGACACCTCGGTTGAGGGGGATGGCCTTGGATACGTGATTTCCTAGCTGGATTTTGTAATCTCTATTACTAAGGTAGGAGTTGAACCAATTGTGGGCAACACCTGTAATACCGATTTCAGTTAGCCGCTGTAGGAGAATGGGATGGCTAACGGTGTCGAATGCGGAGGAGATGTCAAGGAAGGCAAGAATGTATGATTGCCCTTTCTCAAATCCTTTGATAATGTGGTCTGTCAGGGAAAGTAAAAGAGTTTCAGTGCTATGAGATTTTCGAAAACCGTATTGTGCGGAGGCCAGGATATGATTTTCTTCTAGGTATTCTGTGAGTTGCTTGTTGACAGTTTTTTCAAGTAGTTTAGAGATGAATGGAAGATTGGATATGGGGCGATAATTAGCTGGATCAGAAGGGTCAAGTTTGGGCTTCTTTAGAATAGGTTTGACTATTGCCTGCTTCAGGGAGAGCGGCACCTGTCCAGAGCTAATGGATAGGTTGATGATTTTTGTTAAAGGTTTGGCAATGATGTTGGGTATTGTAAGAAGATGTTTAGTGGGTATGGTATCAGATGGGTGGGTGGAAGGTTTGGCTTTCTTGATAAAGGTTTCTATTTCTAATGTTGAAGTGCAGTCTAGGGAGGAGAGGGCATTGGTGTAATTGCTGGTTTTTGTTTGATTGATGTTAGGTTCGAAGTGGTTGGTAGGATTGGCAGAGGAGGAGAACTTGGATAGCAAATTGTCGACTTTGGTTTGGAAGAATGTGGCAAGTTCTTCACATTTGGATTTGGCTACTACATCAGGGATGTGAGGGGTAGCTGTTTTAGTGAGGGAATTCACATAATCGTATAATACTTTAGGGTTGTATTGGAATTGATGAATTTTGTTGGCATAGAAGTCTCGCTTTGTCTTGTTAAGTTTGTCACTATAGAGATTTAGGGAGGATTTAAATTGTGCCAGGTGCGTTTGTGAGGGATCCTTGCGCCAGATCTTTTCAGATTTCCGAAGGAGTTGTTTGAGATTTTTTAACTCTTGGGAATACCATGGTTTCTTACTCTTGTTGTTTTGTGGGCAGACACTTTTGGATTGTAGGGGACAGGTGGTGTTGGCTATACTATTGGTGATGTCAAACCATGAGGTAAGCGCTGTGTCTGCATTGGTGAGCTCTAGGTGGTCAAGTTTGTTGGCGAGAGCCGATGTAAGGTCGTCTCTTGTGCAATTTTTTCTGTAGTGAATGGTTATGTTAGTGTTGTCATGGCAGGTGGGTGTCTTAATGGAAAGAGAGGTTTCAATGAGGTGATGATCTGACCAGGGGATGGGTGTGTGGGAAGGGTGATCAGTTTGTATGAGGGCATTGGTGAATAGAAGGTCGAGGGTATGGCCCGCCTTGTGGGTAGGAAAATGGATAGATTGCTTATATCCTAAAGCATTTAGTGAATCAAGAAAAGCGTCACAGGAAGGGGTGCGAGGGGAGCTATCAACATGCAAGTTGAAATCTCCAAGTATGATGGCTGGAATGTCAATGGAGATATTCGTTGCAATGTATTCTATAAGGGTTGAGGGGTTGTTATGTAGGGTGCCTGGGGGGGCGTATATGAGACATAATTGTAAAGAGGGGGATTTGAAAAGGCCTATTTCAATTTTCGGAGGGGGCGGAGTAGAGTGGAGAATCATGTTGAACTTTTTCTTTATGATTAAGAGTAAACCTCCTCCTTTCTTTTTTGGCCTGGGGATGGAGAATGTATCATATGTTTCGGAAGGAAGCTGATTAAGGAGGACAAAGTCGGTATCCTTTAGCCAGGTCTCTGTTAAGGCACAAATATCTGGGTCTTGGTCAGAGAGTAGGTTGCAGAGAAGGGGTATCTTTTTGTTTAGAGATTGGACATTGAGAAGGACAAGAGATAGTGCAGTAAGACCAATAATTTGGGTAAGAGGGGGGGCGATCATGGAGGGGAGAATAGTTTTTATATGAGAGTGGTGTCGTGGGTATAGGGGGATGATGGGTCTGCGTTTGTTATAGTTGAGGATGGAGATCTGGTGCTGATGCATTTTGTAGGATGGGGTGTTGGGAGGAGGTGTGAGAAAGGAAAGAAGGAAACAAGAAAAAGAAAGGATAATGAGGGATAATTGGGTGATTGGTACAGCTGAGTTGTGGTGGTGGAGAGAGTCACAATAATAGGTAAAAACTTCAATTTTGAGCACAGTGAGAGGAGCACAATGATAGGCAAAACACTTCACTTTTTGAGCACAGTGAGAGGAGCACAATGATAGGTAAAACACTTCACTTTTTGAGCACAGTGAGAGGAGCACAATGATAGGCAAAACACTTCACTTTTTGAGCACAGTGAGAGGAGCACAATGATAGGCAAAACACTTCACTTTTTGAGCACAATGATAGGTAAAACACTTCACTTTTTGAGCACAGTGAGAGGAGCACAATGATAGGCAAAACACTTCACTTTTTGAGCACAGTGAGAGGAGCACAATGATAGGCAAAACACTTCACTTTTTGAGGGAACAGACATCTGTGAAGGAATAGGTGGCAAGTTCATGCGTCGGGGGATATAGCCTAGAAAAGGAGGGCTCTTACCCCAACAGGAGGGTCATTTCCTTCTTTGACCCTTTGTTTTTGTCTGGGCAGCGATTTGGGAGGATGACCAAAGGCTAGTTCTCACCGAGTTGGTGGGCGGGCCGTCAGCCATGAAACACATAGGCCCGAAGGCAGCAGAGCGGGGCAGAGAGCCCGTAGGCCACCCACACACGGTAGGCAGAGGGCCCGTAGGCCACACACACACTGTAGGCCGAGGGCCCGTAGGCCACACACACACACTGTAGGCAGAGGGCCCGTAGGCCACACACACACAGAAGGCAGAGGGCCCGTAGGCCACACACACACACAGCACAAGGCGAGTCAGGTCAGAAGGCCCGTAGACCAAACACAGCAAGCAAGGCAATACAGAACAGGACAGAAGGCCCGAAGGCCAAATAGCGAAGGCAAGGCAATACAGAACAGGACAGAAGGCCCGAAGACCAAACACCGAAGGCAAGGCAATACAGAACAGGACAGAAGGCCCGAAGGCCAAGCACGGGAGGCTAGAGCAGGGAGCCCAGGTGAGCTCGATGCTGAAGCGCCGATGGTACTGCTAGACAGGGTTATAAAGACAAGAGTGGTGTATAGAGTAGACAGGAAGGAAGGAGTGGGCCAGCCAGAAGGACATGCTCGTGGAGGACCTCTGGTGGTGAGGTGGTTACATAGCAGGCATAGCCGTAACATCCAATGACTCAGGAGTAATCATAGGTATTATTTCTTTATTATAAGATGTGGTAGACACATGGAAGTGCTTCCCAGTGAGAGTGGTGGAGACAATGACAATGTTGTAGTTTAAGAAAGCATGGGGCAAGCACAGAAGCTCTCTGAAGGACAGGAAGAGACTATAAAGCTGAGCAGATGATATGGATGGGCAGACTGGATAGGCTGTATGGCAGGGGTGGGCAATTCCGGTCCTCGAGGGCTGCAAACCAGTCAGGTTTTCAGGATATCCTTAATGAATATGCATGAGAGAGGCCTGTATACACACTGCCTCAGTTGTATGCAAATCTATTTCATGCATATTCATTAGGGGTATCCTGAAAACCCGACTGGTTTGCAGCCCTCGAGGACCGGACTTGCCCACCCCTGCTGTATGGTCTTTATGTGCCATCATGGTCTATGTTTGAGTTTGTCTTCCTCAGAGTCTTCTACTGAATGTCTTTAAGGGTTCCTTTACTTTCTGGGTCAACCGCTTTACTTGAAATCCAGTGTTCTGTAAATATATACATTTGAATCATCCAAATTTGAAATTTAATCCAAATGAGTTGGTTTTCAGTTTGGGTCATCTGAACCAAATGGGTGTAGTCCTCTGAAAATTCTAAATCCTTTTCATCTCATTTGGTTTAGTGCCATTAAAGTCTAAGGAGAAAGTAAAGACAGAGAGAATGGTGCTAGCCGGAGATCAGACAAGAAAGGAGCAGGGCCAATCAAGTTTTAATACCTTTTCAACCCAGCTAGGAGCTATATCAAATTGACTTCATCATAAATACAGCCAATAATAGCTTAACCAATTTTTATTTTTTTTTAATTTTAAGCACTCCTATCAAGTTCAACTTATAACCAGCAGATGAAGGTTCTAAAGTCAGTATTCCCTCTGGACTCACTCATTGTGCCTGTTATGAACAGCGCTGCCCGCGGGTTTCTCCGCGAGCAGGCTCACTGACTCACCCATGCTGTTCTTTGCCGACATGGCAGGATGCCGCCGTCGGCCTGCCCACGCAGCCCGGAGGCCGCCCTGGATCCTCTTCTGCTCCGCGGTCGGAGCCGCGGCCTTCCGGTGGCTCCCACGGGGCTGGGACCGCCCCCCGACATCGATTCTATCTTCGCGGCTGGAGGCTGCAAAAGCCCCGGGCTGGGGTAGCGGCAGCAGCTGGAGCCGCTGCTCACATTGGGCCTGCGTCCCAGGCCAGCCCTGCCTCGTCTGACGCTCCTACGCATTTACGTCGGTGCAGGCCACTGTCCGCGGTCCTGCACAGCTTCCTGATCTTCTTAGGCGTGCAGCCGCGTCTCTTTGCAATATTTAAAGGGCCAGACACAGGAAGTGTCTGGGCCCCACCTTGCTGACTGTTTCCTGTACCTGCCCTATAAAGGACTGCTCCATCAGTTCTCCAGTGCTTTGCATCATCATGAGTCTTCGCTCTGGAGGCTCCGGCCTGCCAGAGTCCATGTAAGGTCTTCCAGTCTTCGTGGAGCTCCTCGTCGTGTTCATTGTTCCATGTCAAGTCTTCGAGCCTGAGGTCCTCGTCAGGTGTCTTCATCCTCTACGTCCTGGTGTTCCTGCCTTCCGTGATGTTCCTTCCTATGCCATGCCTCGTCTTCGTTCTCAAGCCTTCTGGTACCGGTAGGCCGGGGGTCCCTCAGATGCAGTACTCCTGAGAGGACTAGCCTGCCGGTGGACGGTGGTCCTGTGCTCCTGAGCCGTCCCACTCAGTCCCGCGGGTGGCCTGAGTAGGGCGCCCTGAGAGACAGTGCCAATGTCCATGCCTCATGTTGCCTTTGTGGATGTCAAGAGTCTCGTCCTTGGATGCTGTTGCATCAGCCATGTGTCTTCGTCCCTGGATGCCGTTGCATCAGCCATGTGTCTTCGTCCCTGGATGCCGTCGCATCATTTCATAGTCATGTCTTCATGTCAAGGCCCGTCTGCCCTCAACCTCAGGCCAGGCCTGCTGCTCCATGCTGCTCGCAGCAGGTCCGAAAGGGCCCGGAATGGTCGGAGGACCATTCACCTTCCAACATCCTCGGATGTTGGCCATGGGTGCTTGCCGGCCTGGCGGAGGGTAGACCGTCAGCCATGCGGGGCCACCGTCAACCCTTGGCGCGGCCCTGAAGGTCTGGGTCGGGCTGAGGCCCATGGGCACACTAAAACCACCAGAGTATAACAGTGCCATCTCCAGAGTAAAACAGGAAATGGCACTCGCTGCTGATTTTTCTCTTCCCTGGGTCAGGGTCTGGGTGTGGGTGGGAGACAGTATGGAGAGTTGCAGCAGTGATAGTGATTTTTTCTTCTCTGTCTGGGCACCAGTGAGATGACAGAGCAGTGCATTGACATTGATGCTGTCTATACCAGGCGGCTAGTCTTTTGTTTTGTGTGGAGTCTGTCAGGACTAGGGATGTGCATTAATTTAAAATGAATGGCCTATCTGTGTCAAATATACCATATTTGTTTGATTTGTTTGCCCCAGAAAACATATGAGCAAGTCCGACAAATGAAACATGTCATTCATTTCATTTATTTATATTTCCCCATTGAAACACATTGGCTGCATTAAAACAATAGACTCTTAGGCTGGGCAGGTCATGTGGGAGTTTCCATAGCAACCAGCTCTCATGCCTATGACTTAGGTGTGAGGTCAGAGGAGAACTGTGATCTGTTGTCAAGGAAACCAGACTGACATAGCAAGGGAGCATATCAGAGGGAAGAATTTTTCTAAAGCAGCAAATCACTGAACTTGCAATCCCTTACTGTTTCATCTTGCAGTTGTTTTCTATCTCTCACTCGTGGAGGATAGATCCTGCTTTGCTGTTGTCTTTGAATTCTGTATTACTACAGTCTTCTGTATTAACAGTGCTTTGGTTCAAGATTAGAAACATTCCATCTGTCCTAATCCTGTTAGTTGTTAGCTGCTGTCACACTGTGTTAATTTGCACAGGTTTATCATTTTTTTAACATCTCACTGCTGTCACTGCTACTGACTTAGAGGCAAGTTAATGTTCTCTAGAATTCCCTTCTCTTTAGGGGGAAGTCAGTCCAGGCTGCCTGGCCTGCCTGGCTGGTACTGGATATTTTTGCCATGATCTTTTAAATTTTAAACCTATTGCTACAGTATAGATCCAGCATTGTAGCTGAACTATTCCACAGTATCCCACATAGGGAGGCTGTTTTAACTCTTTGTTTTGTCTTTGTCTGTTGGATATGTCAGTTCATCCACAAAGAGTGCAGTAGGTCTCTGCCAGTTACCTCCACAGATACAGCCAGCCACTTTGTCGATTATTTAATTTTGCAACTGCATTTAAATTACTAGTGCACTCACTTTCACTTCTGTTTTACCAGTAGTGAGTTCACACACACAGGGGGTAATTTTCAAAAAGAGTTACATGCGTAAATGTAGCTACTATTGTAGCAATTTTCAAAAGCCATTTACTCAAGTAAAGTGCACTTATGTGATTAAATCCTATAGACAAGTCAATGGCATATATTGTAGCAATTTTCAAAAACCCACTTACTCAAGTAAAGTGAATTTACTCCAGTAAAGCTGGTTTTTACTCGAGTAAATGCTTTTTAAAATCAGGCCCATAGTATAGTATAGTATATATCATTCTTTGATTTTTCTGTGTGTGTTGTGTGCATCAGTATCTGGTCACTAGCAGAGCAAAATACTACAATTGCTGTAGTGTATTCTCTCTGTGTGTTGTTCAACCTTACACACAGAAGTATCACTGTAGTAGTAGTTCATCACACTAGTGTCATCAGTGTGACTAACCACCAAATTTTCTGGTCACCGCATCTCAAAAAAGATATAGTTGCGATGGAGAAGGTACAGAGAAGGGCGACCAAAATGATAAAGGGAATGGAACAGCTCCCCTATGAGGAAAGACTAAAGAGGTTAGGACTGTTCAGCTTGGAGAAGAGACGGCTGAGGGGGGCTATGATAGAGGTGTTTAAAATCATGAGAGGTCTTGAACGGGTAGATGTGAATCGGTTATTTACTCTTTCAGAAAATAGAAAGACTAGGGGGCACTCCATGAAGTTAGCATGTGGCACATTTAAAACTAATCGGTGAAAGTTTTTTTACTCAACGCACAATTAAACTCTGGAATTTGTTGCCAGAGGATATAGTTAGTGCAGTTAGTATAGCTGTCTTCAAAAAAGGATTGTATAAGTTCTTGGAGAAGTCCCTTACCTGCTGCTATTAATTAAGTTGACTTAGAAAATATTACTAGCAATGGTAACATGGAATAGACTTAGTTTTTGGGTCCTTGCCAGGTTCTTATGGCCTGGATTGGCCACTGTTGGAAACAGGATGCTGGGCTTGATTGACCCTTGGTCTGACCCAGTATGGCATGTTCTTATGTTCTTATGACATATATAGTATTAGCAACTTATCCTTTTGCAAATTCAAGATTACAACATAGAAAGTATTAGTGGCAACCCAATAGCTACAATATAGCTCTAATGTTAGAGCTGATACAAGCACAACTATATGATGGCAAGTAGAAGGCCTAGACAGTCCATGTTAAGGAGTGAACTCAAAATGGGGCAGCCTATGGGCAAAGTTCAAGTAGAAGAGCCAGACGGTGGGACACTAGCCTTCCTTCCCCTCACCTGGGACCCAGTGGTTTGAAGGGGATCCCTGCCACGGGCATAACCGAGGACACCTATGTGGAAGACTCAGGGTCCTTTAAATCATTGCAAACAGTGGCGTAAATGGGGACACCAGCCTTCCTTCCCCTTGCCTGGGACCTGGTAGTTTCAAGGGGATCCCTGACATGGGCACATCTAAGGACACCCGTGTAGAAGACATTAAGACCCAGGGTCCTTTAAATTGCAGTGAACAGCAGCACACTGCTTCCGACGTTCTTAAGCTGCACACCAAAGGGGTGCACCTCTTATAATGGTTTTTCAGCTTCTAGCATAATGGGGAAGAAAAGGAAAGGAAAGAGGTCATCATTAGTGTTAACACCCACTTCACTTCCACACTTCAGTCTGTGGAACAATGGACATGCATGTCCATAAATCTAACTCATCACTACAGGAACTGAGTACAGAATTAGCTGGGATCTCTTTTTCTCCCAAAGCACATTCGCCATCTCCTAATCCCCAAGTTTCACCAGGTATGTTGCTGGGGAATCTCAGCATTGCTTCTCATACTTCCAATAGCCCTCAGAGCAGTAATGGCTCTAAGGGTGTACAGGGTGATTTGGCAGTCTCTGGAAATATGCATGTGTTGGGTGCTGGGGAACTGGCTATACCTGTGTTAGAGCCCATTAAGTCTATGGACTGTGCGGGTTGTATAAGTACAGCCCCTGTGCAATTTAATCTGCCTAAGGAGCAGTCTGGGGTTAATGTTCAGGAGAAACCGGTTGAAATATCTCTGACAGACATATGGAGAGCAATATCTTGGATTGACAATTCACTGTTGAATGTGTTGAATCAACTATGTGACTATACTACAGCAGCTTCTTTGAAATTCTCTGATATGGAAAAGAGGACTTCCAATTTGGAATTTAATGTAATTCACAGGTTAGAGCAATAGCTAGCTTGCAGTCAACTTCAGTGGCAAATATTAAGGACAATTTAATTATACATCAAAAGTTTGAGATAATGGAGAACAGATTATGTTAAAAAAAATCCATTAAATTTTCCTATTACTCACTTCATATCAGGAACGGAGTTATTTAAGAAATATGTAATAGAGATGCTACAATTCTCTCCTGATAGAAACATTTTGTTATTTAATTTCTATTTGCCTACTAAGTAGAGAGTTACTAGTTTGGAAGAAGGAGCTTTTGATACTTTAGCCCCCATATGTAGTCCTGATATATATATATATATATATATATATATATATATATATATATATATATCATATAGTCCTGATATATATATATATATATATATATATATATATATATCATATAGTCCTGATATATATATATTTATATATATATATCATATTGACAAGAGCTACTTTTGTTATCACACGTGCACTTGATTCTGATAAAGATATTTTCTTTCAGCAATATTTCCATGGAGACCCAGCTGAGAAGGAAACAATTTCTTCAATTGAAATCTCATGTACTAGCCATCGGAGCATCATTCTACCTGAAGTTCCCTTGTAAATGTGTGATTCATTTTCAGGGGAATACATTTATTTTCCTAGATCCTGCACACAGGGGTGGATTGGCCTATCGGGGGATCGGGCATCCCCCCGGTGGGCCGGTCGCACAAGTCATGTGGTCTGCCGAGCGCGGCCGTGACAGAGCCGCACTCGGCAGACCACGTAGTACTCCTGGGCCGGCCTGGGTGGCGAATCCCCGGGCCGGTCTTCCTCGGGAATCCGCCGCTGTCTGCATACCTAGAAGTATTTATAATTGATAAGATTTAAATTGTGCTTGGGGTTAGGAGGTTCCCAGGTAGGAATTTCTTAGTCATTTTCATCTTATTATTATTTTGTATCCCCCTTATAATGCGGGCTTGTTTATGTAAGTTTTTTTTATGACTTAATTCTTGGATTAATGTTTTTCTTTCTGTTCATAATTTTTCTATTTTGTATCAGTTGATGCTATAAAACAAAGTAAAAAAAAAAAAAGGGCCAAAGAGTCCATGTTGAAAATGGCACTTAAAGGGTGAGGCAGCCTAAGGGCCATGACAGCAGAGCTCAAGTAGAAGGCAGGAGCACCCAGACTGGAGAGCGCAGCATGGAGGCAGGAGCAGGATGAGACGAGAGAAGAACCAGCATCAGGACCAGGAGATGAGACATGATGAGAAGAGACACCAGCAGCAGGACCAGGAGATGAGAATTTGTTGCCAGAGGAGGTGGTTAGTGCAGTTAGTGTAGCTGGGTTCAAAACAGGTTTGGATAAGTTCTTGGAGGAAAAGTCCATTACCTGCTATTAATCAAGTTTACTTAGGGAATAGCCAGTGCTATTAATTGCATCAGTGGCATGGCATCTTCTTAGTGTTTGGGTAATTGCCAGATTCTTGTAGCCTGGTTTGGCCTCTGCTGGGCTTGATTGGCCCTTGGTCTGACCCAGCATGGCAATTTCTTATGTTCTTATGAGGAATGATGAGAAGAGACACCAGCAGCAGGACCAGGAGATGAGAATTTGATGCCAGAGGATGTGGTTAGTGCAGTTAGTGTAGCTGGGTTCAAAACAGGTTTGGATAAGTTCTTGGAGGAAAAGTCCATTACCTGCTATTAATCAAGTTTACTTAGGGAATAGCCAGTGCTATTAATTGCATCAGTGGCATGGCATCTTCTTAGTGTTTGGGTAATTGCCAGATTCTTGTAGCCTGGTTTGGCCTCTGCTGGGCTTGATGGACCCTTGGTCTGACCCAGCATGGCAATTTCTTATGTTCTTATGAGGAATGATGAGAAGAGACACCAGCAGCAGGACCAGGAGATGAGACATGATGAGAAGAGACCAGAAGCAGAAGTGCGACTGGAGACTGCATGAAAAAGACAGGACTATGAGCAGAGAATAGAGGAGGGAATAAGAAACAAACAGCAGGAAAACACATGACGGTAGACCATCCCCATCAGCAAGCCGGCACAGGCACTCATTAGTGATCTTGGGATCAGCAGTCTTCTTCCACCTTGTCAGCACAGGAACTCTGTAGTGAAGATGGGTGCAGCAGTCTTCTTCTATCTAGCCGACACAGGAGCTCAGTAGTGTGGACAGGCCTGGCTTGTTTGGACAAGTCAACTTTGACTGAAAATAGTTACCCTTTAAAAGTTAACTATTTGGGGTGGTGGGGGCTGCCTCATGGCCCTTTTCCTTGCCTGGGCTTTTGGTAGGCTGGGGGTGGCATACTTTGAGAGGGCCTACCCCTTGGACATCCTGAAAGCTGGGGACTGCTGCACTGCATCAACTCCTGGGAGGATGAGGATAGCACTGCTGGAGGCTCAGGTAATCTTTCAATTAATAGGGTGATAGCAGATATGAGGTTGTTGATAGAGGTGACAATGGTGGTTATGGCAGCTGAGTGTGCCTACAAGACAATGGTGGTCCTGATGTGAGCCGACTTAGACACACCAGCTCTCCCTGTATGTGGTGCAGTTGGAGGCCATGCCTTCTCTCAATGTGGTCAATTGTTTCATGGACCTGCTCTTCCTCTGCTGCTGGGGTTCCTGCTGTTGCTGGTGGAGGCTTAGATACTGTCTGCGGAATGAATACTGGCATGTCCGGGCTAGTGGGCTGTTCAGGCTGGGTGCATGTAGTATATGGCTGGGGAATGGGAATGCTGGAGCGAGGTGAGGACTGGCCAGCTTGGTCCCATGGCATGAGGCTGGAGAGAGAGAGTAAGATTCATATCCAGTTGCAGGGGAGAGCCAAGGGGGTGCAAGCAACTGGTGCTCTTCTGGTGGCTGCTGGAGCTGCTGCTCCTCTTCTTCCTCACTCCATTATGTCTGTGTATCCAATTGGAGGGTTGCTGCATGAGCTGCTGCTGCTCCTGCTGCACTGCTGGTACATGGGCCTGAGCTGCTGGCCATGGGGTTTTGACAGCTGGGACCAGCACTTTCCCAAGCAAGAGCTGTGGAAATGAAGAAGACATAAGTATAAATGCTAAAAAGTACACATGTAATGTTTGGCATAAAATGTGCATTTTGCATCAATTCATCAATTTATTTATTTATTTATTTATTTAAAAAGATTTCTATACCGTCTTTCACAAATAATAATTTAACCAAAATGGTTTACAGATATTAGAATAACGTCAGATAAAATAAAAATAAAATAAAAATAAAAACATCGAATTAAATAAATTAAATTTCTCAATGTGAGCATCTTATGCCAAAAAAATGTGTACATCTGAAGCAGACTTGATAATTACAGGTGGGGTGAACTTACCAGCCCCGCATCGTGTGGTGTCCAGGGCCTCTTTTCCATCCCCTCAAATATGTCCGGTCCCAGCCGTTCAATCAGAAACTGCTCCATGAGGGTCAGGATGATGGAGCAAGAGACTCCTCCTTCCGTCTATCACTGATACTTGTTCCTGCTTGCCACTTTGCTCTTGAGATGTGCCTTTATATCACGGTAGTGGTGGTGGACAACCTGCTCTCCATGTTACGATCGTGCACCCTTGGGCCAGCTGAGACAGTGGATGGTGCACTGTGGAAGCCCACAGCGAGCGTCACAGCCGGGAGGCGGCACGGAAGAGACTCGGAGAGGCTTCACCACTGGAAGTCTGAGGTCCCCCCAGGAGGAGCCCGTAGGGACCTGGACCTCTTGGACTTAGGTGGGACCCTATGCGACCAAGGATCCAGGCTGCAGCCGAAGAGATGGACGGAGGACGGCTGGGCCCAGGTAGATGAAGAGTCTTCACCCTCGGAAGCCTGCAGTTCCCCTGGGAGGAGCCCGTGAGAGCCTGAGCCACTGGGACTTAGGAGAATCCTCTGGGCCAGCAAGTACCGGATACCTGATAAGATGGAAGAAGCCGAAGTCGGAGTCCAAGAGCGAAGCCAGGTCAGAAGCCAGAAGTCAGAGATCCAAACCAAAGCCAAGGACGAAAGCTGAAGACGGAGTCATGGGACGGAGCCGGGTCAAGCCAGAAGTCAGAGGATGAACCAAAACCAGGAGCGGAAGCTGAAGATGAAGTCAGGAGACGAAGCAGGGTCAGAAGCCAGGAGTCAAGAGTCAGCGGAGGTGAACCGAAGTCCAACTCAGCAGCTAGAGACACAGAAGACTGTGGAACCTCATTGCAAGGCAAAGGTTAGGTCCCAGCTGCAGGGTGATATACACTGCAGTGTCTGGCATCATCCAAGGGGCTGTCTCAGAGTTCCCGCGCTGGCCCCTTTAAATCTGGAGCCCCTGCGCACGCGCCTAGGCGGCGGAGCCAGCAACAGAGAATCGGCGGTGTGTCCCTTGCAGAGGGGACACCACGGCAGGCTGCAATACAGGCCTGGACGGCCTGGGAAGAGACCGCGCGGGCCGGGCTGGCCCCAAGGTAGGAGGAGGGACCGGGGCACGGCCCGATCCCGTAACAGTACCCCCCCTCCTATGCCCCCTTCCTGGAGGCCTGGGTTTACCCAGATGATCCAAATGAAACTGGGAAAGGATAGACTTGTCCTGGATATGGGAAGAGGGCTCCCAGGAATTCTCCTCCGGGCCATACCCCTCCCACGAGAGGAGGTACTCCCAGTGGCGACGGTGGAACCAGATGTCCAGAACATATTTTACCGTATATGTGACGTCGGTTTCGGCCTCAGGGGCAGTAGGTTCCGAAGGTTTATCATGAAAGGTGGAGAGTACGACAGGCTTAAGCAGAGACACGTGGAACACGTTGTGGATTCTCAGGGTGGACGGCAGATGTAACTGGTAGGAGACTGCCCTACTCGCTCCACTACCGTGAATGGCCCAGTGTACCTGGGGGCCAGGCGCATGGAGGTAGTTCGTAGGTGGATGTTTCTGGTACTAAACCATACCTTTTGCCCTGGGAGGAAGGTTGGGGCAGACTGCTGCGACTGATCTGCATATCTTTTAGCCTTGGCCACCGTCTGATGAAGTTTCTCCTTGGTGGCGCTCCAAAGGACAGGGACGGGACCGTCAAAGGCAACGGCAGGGGAGGTCTTAGGGTCTTCCCATAGACCAACTGGAACGGGGACTGGTTGGTCGCAGAGTGCTTGTGACTATTATAGGAGAACTCCACCCATGGTAACAAGGAAACCCAATCATCTTGGAGATACCCCACAAAGGACCGGAGGAAGGCCTTTAAGGTCCTATTAGTGCGCTCGGCCTGCCTGTTGGCCTGGGGATGGAAAGCAGTAGTTAAGTCAAGTTGCACGCCGAACTTCCTACAAAGGGCCTTCCAGTATTTTGCAGTAAACTGCGGGCCCCGGTCAGAGGTTATGTGCAACAGAAGGCAATGTAGGTGGAAAATGTGCTGCGTGAAGAGGGTATCTAATTCTGGTGCCGAAGGCAGTTTAGCGAAAGGCACAAAATGGGCCATGTTTGAGAAACGGTCGACCGTGACCCAGATTACGGTCTTCCCATCTGAAACTGGAAAATCGACAATAAAGTCGGTGGACCGGTAGGTCCAGGGCTCGGTAGAAATGGGTAGCGGCTGAAGAAGACCCCAGGGGCATCCGTACAGGGGTTTTTGCTGGGCGCAGGTAGGACATGACTGGACGTAGAGGCAGACATCCCTCTTGAGCTGTGACCACCAATAGAATTCGGACAGAAGATCCAGGGTCCTGGCTATTCCTGGATGTCCAGCGGTCAGGGAGTCATGGGCCCAGGCTAACACTTTCCGATGGGAACGAGATGGCACCATGGTCTTCCCCGTGGGAGCCACCTCAGAAGCTGCTAGGAGAACCTTGGCTGGATCCAGAATGTACTGGGGCGAGTGGGTGACATCTTCAGTCTCTGTTGTGCGGGAGAGAGCATCTACTTGAACGTTCTTGTAACCCCACAACCAATGAGAACCCAAATATCATCACATCCCACAAATAATATATAAACATGAAAAATATTTTATTAAGAATAATGCATCCTAACTAGACACATAACACTATCTAACCAATCATCATTCACCCTCATTCACACATTAAAAATTCAAAATGTAAATAACGCATAGGCAAGTGTAAAGACAGCATACATATATCACTTGCATATGAATATATATAATCACAGAGTAATTATAAGATGGAAAATATCAGTTAGAGACTAATCTCTTCCTCTAAATGTATTACACTATTAATATTTCTTTTATACTCAAACAACTGATGACACAATATTATTGAAAAAACTCCCTAGCTGCAAGGCTCTTCTCCTTTAACTGCTGCCACAATATTCATTCAAATGCTTCTCAACGCTGTTTCCATTATCCACTACCACAATGTTATTCACTCGAAAATCAATCCCTGATCACTCAAAAATCGATCCCAACGAAGATCTCCGTTTCACCCGTCTAGCGGGCTTCCTCAGGGGAAACTTTCACAGACCAAACAATTCCAGTATTTCAACACCACCAGTACTTGCTTCCAATTTATCATTTATCCAAAGACTTTAAACATGTATCATCTTCATCAATGCTCATAAACCTTCATCAATTAGTCGCGAAACTTCAACGTACGGAAGTGATGATCCCACTTTCTTTCGTGGCAGTGGATAATGGCAACAGCGTTGAGAAGCATTTGAATGAATATTGCGGCAGCAGTTAAAGGAGAAGAGCCTTGCAGCCAGGGAGTTTTTTCAATAATATTGTGTCATCAGTTGTTTGAGTATAAAAGAAATATTAATAGTGTAATACATTTAGAGGAAGAGATTAGTCTCTATCTGATATTTACCATCTTATAATTACTCTGTGATTATATATATTCATATGAAAGTGATATGTATGCTGTCTTTACACTTGCCTATGCGTTATTTACATTTTGAATTTTTAATGTGTGAATGAGGGTGAATGATGATTGGTTAGATAGTGTTATGTGTCTAGTTAGGATGCATTATTCTTAATAAAATATTTTTCATGTTTATATATTATTTGTGGGATGTGATGATATTTGGGTTCTCATTGGTTGTGGGGTTACATTGAATATTGGAGAACCTGTTGTACTTTTTGCCCTTAGTAACTGTATTACCTTGAACGTTCTTGTAGGCAGGTCGCTAACGGAGGGAAAAGTTAAAACAGCTGAAGAAAAGCGACCAATGCGCCTGCCTTGGATTAAAGCGCTGGGCGCCTTGTGGTCTGTGAAGACAGTTATCGGGTGTTGGGCCCCCTCCAGCCATTGGCGCCACTCTTCAAAGGCGAGTTTGATGGACAGTAGTTCTTTATCCCCTATGCCATAGTTCCTCTCAGCAGGAGAGAACTTGTGTGAGTAGTAGGAACATGGCAGGGGTTTTCCTCCTTCAGATAACTGGCTTAGAATGGCCCCAACCGCTATGTCAGAGGCATCAACCTCCACGATGAACGGGCGTTGGGGGTCAGGGTGGCAGAGGCAAGTGTCTTGGAGGAACGCCTCTTTTAAGTCCTGGAAGGCTCGTTGGTCTGTCTGCAGCCAGCGCTAAGCGTCGGCGCCCTTCCTGGTTAGGGCCGTCAGTAGAGCTACCTTCTGGGAATAGTGGGGGATAAATTGCCGGTAAAAGTTGGCGAATCCCAGGAATCGTTGGAGTGCCTTCACCCCCAGTGGTTGTGGCCAGTCCCTGATCGCCGTGGCCTTCTCAGGGTCCAAAAGAAAACCTGTGGAGGATACAATGTACCAAAGGAAGGGTAACGAATCCTGCTCGAAGATGCACTTCTCAAACTTAGCGTAAAGTTAGTTGTCTCGCAGATTCTGTAGTACTCGTCAGACATCTTGGCGGTGCGTCTCCAGGTCTTTGAAGTATATGAGCACATCATCGAGGTAAACGATTACCGAGGAGTGTAGCATGTCTCTGAGGACCTCATTCATGAGGTTTTGAAAAACTGCCGGGGCATTGCAGAGGCCGAAGGGCATGACTAACTACTCGTAATGGCCATCCCTTGTGTTAAATGCAGTTTTCCATTCATCGCCTGGATGAATCCTTACCAGGTTATACGCCCCACGGAGATCCAGCTTAGTGAACACCTTGGCCCCTTGAAGTCTGTCCAGAAGTTCCGGGATCAAAGGCAGAGGGTACCGATCCCGCTGGGTAATGCTGTTTAAGCCACGGTAATCTAAGCAGAGTTGGAGGGACCCGTCTTTCTTCGCTACAAAGAAGAAGCCCGCTCCAGCCAGGGACTTAGATGGTCAAATAAACCCACGGTCCAGGTTCTCCAGGATGTATGCAGACATGGCTTGTGTTTCTGGAAGGGACAACGGGTAAACCCATCCTCGTGGTGGCGTGGTACCCGGGAGCAGGTTGATCATGCAGTTGAAGGGGTGGTGCTCCGGGAGGATCTCGGCATTCTCTTTGGAAAAAATGTCGAGATAGTCCTGGTAGTGGGGTAGCAGTACCACGGTCGACGTCAGGAGAGGTATCGGTGGCCGAGGGACAGTAGCCAGGCAGGAATCGAAGCACACTGGTCCCTAGCATGCCACCTGGAGGGAATCCCATGAGATTACAGGTGAGTGCTTCCGAAGCCAAGGTAGCCCCAAGATGACCGGATGCATGGACTTCTCTAGGATGAGGAACGAGATCTCCTCCTGATGCAGAATGCCAGTGCGTAAGGTGAAAGGCTTGGTACGGGGAGTGATGGTGCCTGGAAGGAGATTCCCCTGAATGGAAAACACGTGGAGAGGGGGCCTTTGGGGTTGAACCCCAATCTGGAGTTGCTGAACTAAGTCCTCAAGTATGAAGTTCCCCCCGGCTCCAGAGTTGATCAGGGCTTGCGTATCGCACTCCCCCTCGGGAAGGAGTAAGGTCACCGGCATGATGCACAGGGCATCAGAGGTGGTGTGACCTAGGGTTAGCTCCCCAACTGTCCCTAGGTCCGAACGTTTCCCGGACACTCGCTACAGCGAGCAACAAAATGGACCTTGCTACGCAGTACAGGCATAAGCCCAGAGACCGGCGTCTCCTTCTTTCCTCTTGGGAGATAGGCCCCTGACCCACCTGCATGGGTTCGGTGTCTTGGGCCCCTGGAGAAGCTGGTGGAGAACTCCTGCTTCAGGAAGGAGTGATTCCTAAGGTCCCAGGCCTATGAGCCGACCTCTTCTCTTGGAACTGGCATTGAATGTGGCGGTCCACACGGCCCGTTAGATCAATGAGATCTTTCAGGTCATCTGGGAGGTCTCTGGCTGCCAATTCATCCTAGAGTCTTGAGTGCTCATGTGAACTAGAGCCACCACTTGCCCTACCATCTTGTGTAGGAATTTAAAAAGCCTTATAAATCGATGGACAAGCTTCAGCAGGCAGACCCAGAACTTCCATGAAGTACTTTCCTGTAGTCTTGGGAAAACTTAAGAATTGTAAATTCAAACATCTTGAAAAGTTTTCCAATTGTTCTGATTTCTTATGGGTAATGCTTTTATCTTGAATTAAGACTATAATGATCTATGGATTTCTTGAACTTTTTTCTCCATATCCATTACCCTAGACTCAATTCCTTGCAGTCTTTGTGAATGAACTTCCTGAAGCTCTGAGACAGATTTAACCAATAAACCAATGCCTGAAGCACAGCCACTGATAGCAGAATCCACCTGCGCCAGTACAGACCACAATGAGTCCATGGAAGTAAGAGTTGGTCATATAAGAGGCTGAGAAGAACAGTTCAAGAGAGAAGCTGGCAAAGTGTCACCACTCACAACAGAAGAAGGACTTCCAGCAAGCAGCATCTCTCTAATTCCTCCTGCTAGAATAACATCCATATTGGGCAGAATAGTTGGAGCTACAGTCCCACCCACCCTGCCAGAAAGCCTGTCGCATTATTCTTCTGCGAGGGCACCGCCGAAGCTGCTTCAGCAAAGCCAGGTTGAGAGAGAGGAAATGGCTCCAGAGGACTGAGGCTGACTTCCAGCAGTGCCCGCGCTCAATGAGCAGGCTCTACAATGGACTTCTCATTCACAAAACCCAATGATCAGCATACGATGGAATCCAGCATGGCACTCAGTGTTTTATATATTTAAACCTCTCCCCTATTCTGGGAGGGCCCACAAAAATAATTCCACCTCTCAGTTGTGTGTTTGGGGACAGACACACATAATGTGCCCACACAATGAAAGGGTCTCCCAGGGATGGAGAGGAGAGGCTGGAACAGAGAATCGAACAATAAGTGATAACATAAAACCTACCTTATGTAGCTACAGCAAGTATTACATATAAAATCAGTGCATGCACAGTTACATAGAGTGTTAGGATTATTATACTCTTTAGCAAACACAGACAAATGGCATTATAGTAAACAATAGAAAGAAGATTTTATTAACACAAACTCAAAGGAACACATTACACCAGTTTTGAAAGAGTTACATTGGCTACCCATTCAATCTCGCATACAGTACAAGACACTAACACTTATCCATAAAGCCCTCCACAATCCTGAAATGAAATGGTTTAATAACTCGCTACAATTTCAAACATCTATTAAACCTACCAGAAATCCTTACCTCGCAACATTACATACCCCCTCGCCCAAACTATATAACCATGCCTCTACCAAAGCACGAGCGTTTTCATTTGCAGGCCCCTTGCTATGGAATACCATGCCCTCCGAACTACGCCTTGAACTGTCCCCCAAAACATTCAAGCAAAAGCTCAAGACATGGCTATTCACGCGTGCTTATACCTGAAATACATTTTTCTATTTACTCCTCTATAAGCCTTGCCTCTAACTACCCAATACTTCCTTTTATGCATCAATTCTGATTTCCCATTATATCTGCTTACTACTTTCAATACCCCTCTTTACAGCTGCTCCTAGTTGCAATCTAAGTGCTTCTCTCCTTTCGGCATCTCCCCCTCCTACCACCTCTAATTTAGAATCCTATATCTTCTTTCTCCTCCCTAACCTTATACCCAAATTTCCTAGAATCCCTATTCTCTACAGCTCTATTTTAACTCAGTTCAGTTAAGTTATACCTAAATGATTGTTTTGATTTAATTACTCCTACTAGTTTATGTTCAATTGCCTATATCTTAACCATTGTTAAATGTATAACGCTCCTAAATGATTGTTTTGACCTAATTACTCATACTTGTTTTATGTTCAATTTTATATATATTTTAACCCTTGTTAAATGTATAACACTCTAGCGTAAGTTCCTGTTCTCTGTACACCGACGTGATATCTCTGATGAGCGGCGGTATATAAAAAACTATAAACAAACAAATAAATAAATAAATAACATTGAAAAGTGAGGAAAATCAGGTTGCAAGATATAAAAGAAACATCACTAGCCCTACTCTGTATCTCAGTTCAGTTCACTTGCAAAATACTTCAAACTCCCACCTAAATTCTGGGCAGAATAATAACATAATTTCTCATTCAAATCTTACGTGAGTTCTGTTTTCTTTTCTTTAGACAAACTGCTCCACTGTGTGATTGATTAAGCCAATGTACATGTGTGTAGATGCTTGTGGGAACTGCGAAGTCCCAATACATATATGTAAATTCCCTCTCTAAAATCATGACAAATCTTCCGAATTTCCCTGCATCTATGTCAGCCTGATACTGAATATATGCAGATACTATTCTAAATACTGTCCTTTTAGCTATAAATGAAACAAAAGGTCAGGAAATACTTGAAACTGTTATGATTGTCGCTGCCCGATGTCTCCGCTCCACCCACCTTACCTTTTTTGTGACTCTGGCTGCCGCGGCGTCTGCCTGACGTCCTCTCTGGCATCCCCGGTCCGGCTTGGGCGCTGCATCCCGCCATGTTGTCCAGGTACCATAGGGCGCGCGCGCTGCGCGGCTCTGCTTCTTATTCTCTCTTTGGCACGAACCTCAGGGGTGTCCCCCTGTGATGACGTCATGCCTCCCGAATACAAAAGCCTACGCTTTCTGCAAGCTAATCAAGTTAGCAAGGGACTCCTTACGGATGGGATTCACTCTCCGTACCTAGCTACTCTGCCTCTCCAACTTTTGAACTTTATCCTAATGGGGTACCCGCTCCTCAGGGGCCTCTCTCATTTCTTTCAGGTCACTATCAGGAACCGGTACTCATTCCTCGAGGGCCCACGTTCCCTGACTCGCTGCCTGAACTTATCACTTCTGCTTGGAAGAAACCGCTGCCTACATCATTAGTGAGTTACCAACTTTATTTCCTCAGAGCTGTTCCCTGGAACCAGGTACTCGTTCCTCGAGGACCTGCCTCTTTTCCAGCTTCTGTGTTACCTTCTGGGAGAAACCGCTGTGTGAGTAACTTTACCAATGAGGCTCTATACCAGAACTCTGTGTATGCTCCACTGTACTCACGCTCTCAGTTTTCTCCACTATAGCACAGCCATAGAGGGAATCGCTGTTCCAGTGTCCTGAGGAACCCTAAGCCCAGCCGGGCTTCATCTCTACTCACTACTGCCACCTCTGGTGGCTTCTCAACTCTGTCTAATAAAAGATATAACTCTGTGTTGTGTGTCCCAAAGCTGAGCCTGACCTGTGGCCCCTCACGGGACTTCCCCCCGTGGGCGTGGTCAGCTGCCACAGTGTCCAAGGGTCCACCCAAAACCTTACAAACAACAAAAGAAACTCACACTGTTTTCTCCTACTACAAAATAACAAACCCCTGCTTTCTTGGCACTGCTATATAATTACTATTCTATAGACTATGACTATGAGGAATGTTCCCTTCTGTCTGCAACTGCTCTTTCCTTTGTGGTAGCAGACGTGTGACTGGGGTAGGAATCTCACCTCATTGCTATGTCATTCTGTCTAATCCCCACTCTGATTGTCTGACGTACACAAAAGACAACCTTTCTTTTAATATCACTAATAGAATAGGGAAAAGAACCACAAAGACCCGAGTTTTACAGTTCAAAAACACAGACTTTGAGGAAATGGGAAAGTACCTGGAGGAAGAACTTAAAGGATGGGAGAACGAGAGAGATGTGGATCAGCAGTGGACCAATCTAAAAGGAGCAATCACCAAGGCAACTGCTCTATATGTTAGAAACATAAAGAAAAGCAAAAGAAAATTGAAACCTATCTGGTTCTCAAAGGAGGTGGCTGACAAAATTAAAGCTAAAAGAACAGCATTCAAGAAATATAAAGGATCCCAAAGGGAGGAGCACAAAGAAGAATATTTGTATCAACTGAGGGAGACGAAGAAAACAATCAAGTTGGCAAAAAATCAAGCAGAAGAGAGGATTGCCAAGGAGATAAAAAATGGTGACAAAACATTTTTCAGATACATCAGCGAAAAGAGAAAGGTCCAAAGTGGTATAGTGAAATTGAAAGGTGGTAATGATCAATGTGTGGAGACAGACGAAGAAATGGCAGAAATATTAAACGAATACTTCAGCTCTGTGTTCACTAAAGAAGACCCTGGAGAAGGACCATCTCTACACAACAAGAAACTGGAGGGAAGTGGAATAGATGAAAATCCTTTTACAGTAGAAAATGTGTGGGAAGAGCTAAAGAACCTGAAAATGGACAAAGCCATGGGGCCTGATGGGATTCATCCAAGGATATTGAGGGAGCTCAGAGATGTTCTGGCAGGTCCGCTGTGTGACCTGTTCAATAGATCCCTAGAAACGGGAGTGGTGCCGAGAGACTGGAGAAGAGCGGTGGTGGTCCCGCTTCACAAGAGTGGGAACAGGGAGGAGGCTGGCAACTACAGGCCGGTTAGCCTCACTTCGGTGGTGGGAAAAGTAATGGAGTCTCTGCTGAAAGAGAGAATAGTGAACTATCTACAGTCCGGAGAATTGATGGACCAGAGGCAACATGGATTCACCAGGGGAAGATCCTGTCAGACAAATCTGATTGACTTTTTTGACTGGGTAACCAAGGAATTGGACCAAGGAAGAGCACTCGATGTCATATACTTGGATTTCAGCAAAGCTTTTGATACGGTTCCGCACAGGAGACTGGTGAATAAAACGAGAAGCTTGGGAGTGAGTGACAAGGTGGTGACCTGGATTGCAAATTGGTTGACGGACAGAAGACAATGTGTGACGGTAAACGGAACCTTCTCTGAAGAGAGAGCGGTTTTAAGTGGTGTACCGCAAGGATCGGTGTTGGGACCGGTCCTGTTCAATATCTTTGTGAGCGACATTGCGGACGGGATAGAAGGTAAGGTTTGTCTTTTTGCGGATGACACTAAGATCTGCAACAGAGTGGACACGCCGGAAGGAGTGGAGAGAATGAGACGGGATCTAAGGAAACTGGAAGAGTGGTCGAAGATATGGCAGCTGAGATTCAATGCCAAGAAGTGCAAAGTCATGCATATGGGGAGCGGAAATCCAAATGAACTGTATTCGATGGGGGGGGGAAAGGCTGACGTGCACGGAGCAGGAGAGGGACCTTGGGGTGATAGTGTCTAATGATATGAAGTCTGCGAAACAATGCGACAAGGCGATAGCAAAAGCCAGAAGAATGCTGGGCTGCATAGAGAGAGGAATATCGAGTAAGAAAAGGGAAGTGATTATTCCCTTGTACAGGTCCTTGGTGAGGCCTCACCTGGAGTACTGTGTTCAGTTCTGGAGACCGTATCTACAAAAAGACAAAGACAAGATGGAAGCGGTACAGAGAAGGGCGACCAGGAAGGTGGAGGATCTTCATCGCATGACGTACGAGGAGAGATTGAAGAATCTAAATATGTACACCCTGGAGGAAAGGAGGAGCAGAGGTGATATGATACAGACTTTCAGATACTTGAAAGGTTTTAATGATCCAAAGGCAACGACAAACCTTTACCATAAGAAAAAAATCAGCAGAACCAGGGGTCACGATTTGAAGCTCCAGGGAGGAAGATTCAGAACCAATGTCAGGAAGTATTTCTTCACGGAGAGGGTGGTGGATGCTTGGAATGCCCTTCCGGAGGAAGTGGTGAAGACCAGAACTGTGAAGGACTTCAAAGGGGCGTGGGATAAACACTGTGGATCCATAAAGTCAAGAGGCCACCAATGAAGAGTGGGTGACTTGCCAGAATGATGGCTACTGCCTGGAGACAATACCCTTATTCAATAAACATACACATGGTTACTGTGACTCCAACATCACTCTAAGCTTCAACAGCAAGAGGAAATGTGGAAAAAAGGATTTGCACTCACAAAGACGGGAGTAGCTGGCTTGTTACGGCGGTTACTACCCCAAACCAAATATCCAAATTACTACCTCCACCTTCCTCTATTCCTGATGCCTTTCAACTAGCTTGATCACTCCATTCTTATACTTCACTTCAATGCATATCCAGTATAGTTCTCTGCTTCAACAGCAGGGGAAAAGAAAAACTGTTACTTCACACATCCAGCAGAGCTCTCTGCTTAAACGGCAGGGGAGAAGAAAAAAGGATTCACACTCACAAAGCGGGGAGTAGCTGGCTTGTTACGGCGGTTACTACCCCAAACCAAATGTGCCTGATACTTCACTTTCAATGCATATCCAGCATTGCTCTCTGCTTCAACGGCAGGGGAGAAGAAAAAAACTGATACCTCACGCATATCCAGCATAGCTCCCTGCTTCAACGGCAGGGGAGAAGATAAACAACCAATAAGGGCTGTATAACATAATCTGGGTAAAAACAAATAAGCATGGGTGTAGCTTGCTTATTGCGGCGGTTACTACCCCTACTACCTCTAACTACTCAAGCTAGATATTTCACTTGGATGCAGCTCCATCACCGCTCTCTACATTAATGGTGGGGGTGGAAGGGAATTAGAACCAAGAGCTAAGAGAAACAGATAAGTATGAGAAAAGAAATGAGGGAAGCTTGCTGGGCAGACTGGATGGGCCATTTGGTCTTCTTCTGCCGTCATTTCTATGTTTCTATGTTTCTATGTTTCTATATCTAATTTAAAATGTTCATTAGCCTTCCATCCCCTGCTACTCATTGGCTCTGGTCCAGGATTACACCCCACGTTCTGAATCCAAAAAACTGCCATAGGTCCATTCAATCAAAATTTTGCAGAAATATCCATTTAATCCAAGCAATTGTAGCCAGCCCACTTGGTGACACTGTAGTTCAGGGGATAATACCACTGGCTTCCAGCCATGGTACCACCTCCCCCCCCTTGTAGTGGAGACTAGGGGTGTGCATTCGTTTTCGCCGTATTGGCGATCCACAACGTATATTGCACTATTCGTAGTATTCGTGGGGAAGCAAAACATAAGAACATAAGAAAATGCCATACTGGGTCAGACCAAGGGTCCATCAAGCCCAGCATCCTGTTTTCAACAGTGGCCAATCCAGGCCATAAGAACCTGGCAAGTACCCAAAAACTAAGTCTATTCCATGTAACCATTGCTAATGGCAGTGGCTATTCTCTAAGTGAACTTAATAGCAGGTAATGGACTTCTCCTCCAAGAACTTATCCAAACCTTTTTTAAACACAGCTATACTAACTGCACTAACCACATCCTCTGGCAACAAATTCCAGAGTTTAATTGTGCGTTGAGTAAAAAAGAACTTTCTCCGATTAGTTTTAAATGTGCCCCATGCTAACTTCATGGAGTGCCCCCTAGTCTTTCTACTATCCGAAAGAGTAAATAACCGATTCACATCTACCCGTTCTAGACCTCTCATGATTTTAAACACCTCTATCATATCCCCCCCCTCAGTCGTCTCTTCTCCAAGCTGAAAAGTCCTAACCTCTTTAGTCTTTTCTCATAGGGGAGCTGTTCCATTCCCCTTATCATTTTGGTAGCCCTTCCCTGTACCTTCTCCATCTCAATTATATCTTTTTTGAGATGCGGCGACCAGAATTGTACACAGTATTCAAGGTGCAGTCTCACCATGGAGCAATTCCCCACGAATACACAAATCTTCGCCGAATTATACGGCCACCTAAATAAAAATTTAAACATAGAAACATATAGAAACATAGAAACATAGAAATGACGGCAGAAGAAGACCAAATGGCCCATCTAGTCTGCCCAGCAAGCTTCACACATATTTTCTCTCATACTTATCTGTTTCTCTTAGCTCTTGGTTCTATTTCCCTTCCACCCCCACCTTTAATGTAGAGAGCAGTGATGGAGCTGCATCCAAGTGAAATATCTAGCTTGATTCGTTAGGGGTAGTAGCTGCCGCAATAAGCAAGCGGCACCCATGCTTATTTGTTTTACCCAGACTATGTTATTAGCCCTTATTGGTTGTTTTTCTTCTCCCCTGCCGTTGAAGCAGGGAGCTATGCTGGATATGCGTGACGTATAAGTCTTCTCCCATGCCGTTGAAGCAGAGAGCCATGCTGGATGTGCATTGAAAGTGAAGTATCAGGCACATTTGGTTTGGGGTAGTAACCGCCGTAACAAGCCAGCTACTCCCCGCTTTGTGAGTGCGAACCCTCTTTTCTTCTCCCCTGCCGTTGAAGCAGAGAGCTCTGCTGGATGTGTGAAGTATCAGTTTTTCTTCTCCCCTGCCGTTGAATCAGAGAACTTTGCTGTATATGCATTGAAAGTGAAGTATCAGGCTTATTTGATTTGGGGTAGTAACCGCCGTAACAAGCCAGCTACTCCCCTCTTTGTGAGTGTGAATCCTTTTTTCCACATTTCCTCTTGCTGTTGAAGCTTAGAGCGATGTTGGAGTCACCGTAAGCCTGTGTATGTTTATTTAATAAGGGTATTGACTCCAGGCAGTAGCCATCATTCTGGCGAGTCACCCACTCTTCATTGGCAGCCTCTTGACTTTATGGATCCACAGTGTTTATCCCACGCCCCTTTGAAGTCCTTCACATTTCTGGTCTTCACCACATCCTCCGGAAGGGCATTCCAGGCATCCACCACCCTCTCCGTGAAGAAATACTTCCTGACATTGGTTCTGAATCTTCCTCCCTGGAGCTTCAAATCGTGACCCCTGGTTCTGCTGATTTTTTTCCTTCGGAAAAGGTTTGTCGTTGTCTTTTGATCATTAACACCTTTCAAGTATCTGAAAGTCTGTATCATATCACCTCTGCTCCTCCTTTCCTCCAGGGTGTACATATTTAGATTCTTCAATCTCTCCTCGTACGTCATCCGATGAAGATCCTCCACCTTCCTGGTTGCCCTTCTCTGTACCGCCTCCATCTTGTCTTTGTCTTTTTGAAGGTACGGTCTCCAGAACTGAACACAGTACTCCAGGTGAGGCCTCACCAAGGACCTGTACAAGGGAATAATCACTTCCCTTTTCTTACTCGATATTCCTCTCTCTATGCAGCCCAGCATTCTTCTGGCTTTAGCTATCGCCTTGTCGCATTGTTTCGCCGACTTCAGATCATTAGACACCATCACCCCAAGGTCCCTCTCCTGCTCCGTGCACATCAGCCTTTCCCCCCCCCATCGAATACAGTTCATTCGGATTTCCACTCCCCATATGCATGACTTTGCACTTCTTGGCATTGAATCTCAGCTGCCATATCTTTGACCACTCTTCCAGTTTCATTAGATCCCGTCTCATTCTCTCCACTCCTTCCGGCGTGTCCACTCTGTTGTAGATCTTAGTGTCATCCGCAAAAAGACAAACCTTACCTTCTATCCCGTCCGCAATGTCGCTCACAAAGATATTGAACAGGACCGGTCCCAACACCGATCCTTGCGGTACACCACTTAAAACCGCTCTCTCTTCAGAGAAGGTTCCATTTACCATCACACGTTGTCTTCTGTCCGTCAACCAATTTGCAATCCAGGTCACCACCTCGGCACTCATTCCCAAGCTTCTCGTTTTATTCACCAGTCTCCTGTGCGGAACCGTATCAAAAGCTTTGCTGAAATCCAAGTATATGATATCGAGTGCTCTTCCTCTATCCAATTCCTTGGTTACCCAGTCAAAAAAGTTAATCAGATTTGTCTGACAGGATCTTCCTCTGGTGAATCCATGCTGCCTCTGGTCCATCAATTCTCCGGACTGTAGATAGTTCACTATTCTCTCTTTCAACAGTGACTCCATTACTTTTCCCACCACCGAAGTGAGGCTAACCGGTCTGTAGTTACCAGCCTCCTCTCTGTTCCCACTCTTGTGAAGAGGGACCACCACCGCTCTTCTCCAATCACTCGGCACCACTCCTGTTTCTAGGGATCTATTGAACAGGTCGCACAGCGGACCCGCCAGAACATCTCTGAGCTCCCTCAGTATCCTTGGATGAATCCCATCAGGCCCCATGGCTTTGTCCACTTTCAGATTCTTTAGCTCTTCCCATACATTATCTACTGTAAATGGATTTTCCTCTGTTCCGCTTCCCTCAGTTTCTTGTTGTGTAGAGATGGTCCTTCTCCAGGGTCTTCTTTAGTGAACACAGAGCTGAAGTATTCGTTTAATATTTCTGCCATTTCTTCGTCTCCCTCCACACATTGATCATTTCCACCTTTCAATTTCACTATACCACTTTGGACTTTTCTCTTTTCGCTGATGTATCTGAAAAATGTTTTGTCACCATATTTTATCTCCTTGGCAATCCTCTCTTCTGCTTGACTTTTTGCCAACTTGATTAATTTCTTAGTCTCCCTCAGTTGAATCAGATATTTTTCTTTGTGCTCCTCCCTTTGGGATCTTTTGTATTTCTTGTATGCAGTTCTTTTAGCTTTAATTTTGTCAGCCACCTCCTTTGAGAACCAGATAGGTTTCATTTTTCTTTTGCTTTTCTTTACATTTCTAACATATAGAGCAGTTGCCTTGGCGATTGCTCCTTTTAGATTGGTCCACTGTTGATCCACATCTCTCTCATTTTCCCATCCATTTAGTTCTTCCTCTAGGTACTTCCCCATTTCCTCAAAGTCTGTGTTTTTGAACTGTAAAACTTGGGTCTTTGTGGTTCTTTTCCCTATTCTTTTAGTGATATTAAACCATACCGTTTGATGATCACTGGTGCTGAGGTGGGCGCCCACCTTGACATCAGAGACGATTTCTCCATTATTGAGCACTAAGTCGAGAATAGTTCCTTCTCTCGTGGGTTTCAATACCATTTGTTTGAACAAAGATACTTGCATGGCATCCAGTATTGGATGCCATGCCCCCACCCTCCTGAACCCCCCAAGACTTACCAAAACTCCCTGGTGGTCCAGCGGGGGGGTCCGGGAGCCACCCCCTGCACTCACACCCTTGGTGCCGGTTTCATTATGGCGCTGATAGCCTTTGTCACAGGGACTACCGGTGCCATTGGTCAGCCCCTGTCACATGGTCATCTGTGCCATCTTGTGCTCCTACCATGTGACAGGGGCTGACCAATGGCACCGGTAGCCCCTGTGACATAATATGGGCAAAGGCTATCGGCGCCATTTTGAATACTGGCATCGGACGGCCGGAGTGCAGGAGGTCACTCCGGGACCCCCATAGGACCCTCAGGGACTTTTGGTCAGCTGGGGGGGGGGCCCTGACCCCCACAAGACTTGCCAAAAGTCCAGCGGGGGTCCGGGAGCGACCTCCTGCATGCCGGCCGTCCAATTCCAGTACTCAAAATGTCGCCGATAGCCTTTGCCCATACTATGTCACAGGGACTTCTGTAGGCTTCAAATGAAAGAATTTGCATTGGACCCACTCTGTTTTGACTAACAAAGGTACTGCCAAGTTATTCACATGTCACCATTGGCTTTTACTCTTCTTCCCTGACTTTTTTTTTTTTTTTGCTTCAGAGAGTGCACAGGGGTTCTCCCCTTTCAAATTTAATTCACCTTTGCTAGTCAGAGCAAGAACAATATATTAAGCTTCTGACTTGCATATTGATCACCTGTTTATCAGTGCTGTACTCTGAAATTTAATCAGATTAAGTTAAAGCAGTAGCATTCCCTGCTATATACTCTTCGAGAGATCACCTTCTCCTTGATTCCTTTCTTGTATGAAAATTATACACAGCTATCCTTACTTTTTTTGACAAAGCTCATTTGAATTCTTTTAATTTTACATTTCTTTTACATCATTTTTTAAAGGCTTTGCACCTTGGTTAAAAGTCACATTCTCAGAGATCATGCTTTAGTTCTCAATGCAATTCAGTTCTTATACAGGCTTCAGACAACAACCGGTGCTCATGGTACACTGTGATCTATAATAGAGGACGGGAAGAAGGAGGAACATTTAAAAACTCAAATTGCTTATTTCTCTTGAGGACTGAAATACAATTCTGAAAGAAGATGAGAATCTTAATAATTATATTTCTGACTAATTTGTTATAAAAATTGTTGGTAGTGCTACTTCTTTAAATGTCATTTCCTACAATTTCAAGGGAGATTTAACAGAAGTGTGCTTTGGTAGGTGCAATTCATTACTCTGCCAGCAATGATTATACTTAATTTCATTCACTTTAGGCATTCACTTGCTTTACAGAAGCGAAACCATTTTCTGTGACAGATTGCTTTCAAAAGACTGGGTACTCCTACACAATAAATGATGTAAGATTCCTCCATAATTCCTTTCCTCCTAGGATTTACATTTCTAAAGTAACTGGAGTCCCAAGGGGAGTTTCCTTCTTGATAGGAGACTGGCCAGGGCTCTGTAATCTCACATAAATGTATACTCCGAGGCTTCTTCTCGAGGGACGTTGCTGATGAGATGAATCAACTTCATTAATCATCCGAGAGTTATTTTACAATTAACTCCCTGTTCTCTTTCATAGAGAATGAGACTGCATTGACTTTATACTTTTCAATTAAAGTTAAATAAATGTATTTAACAACTTAAGGTCATCCTATTTTCTTTTAAGTATGTTAATTCTTAGAGGTCAGTGTTATGATTAAAAGTATCATACTGTACTGCATCATGCATACCCCATATCCCACAATGGGAGATCTGTTTCTATGTCCCTTTTAATTAGTGACTGAGGGGCATTTGGAATCGTTTTCTGTGGAATACCTGTAAATACTTCAATCTTGGTGGGCCCTTAGTGCTGTGGCATGGTTGATACTAGGGATGTGCATTCGTTTCATCCGTTTCATACGTTTCCTATACTATGAAACGGATGAAACGAATGCACATCTAATGGACATGTAATGGGAAACATATGAAATGAATGCACATCCCTAGTTGGTACAACCTAGTAGGCAAGCCTGCTACACTCATGCTGTCAACAGGGCAGGCACTCCCTGTGGTGGGAGAAACTGAGCATCACCTATAACAGTCACCTTTCCTGCAGATTATGTCCTTGGGTTCTGATGGCCGGCAAGACTTAGGTAGGTCCCTGGGGTGGTTGGGCAGACAGGGATCCAGAGACAGACTGAGGTCAAGGCTGATGGCAGAAAGGATATACCAAAGACAGACCAGAGGTCAAGGCAAGCAGCAGACAATATACTGAAAACAGACCAGGGGTTGAGGTAGGCAGCAGATAGGCATAGTCAGTTCCAAGGCAAGGTCTGATCCAGGTGTCAATCAAAGCATGGCCAAGGTCAAAGCAGAGGTGAGAATTCAGTAAGGCAAGCCAAGGGAAGACAAGACAAAGACAAGGACCAAGACAAGGGCAAGGACAATGGCAGCCACAGCTGGGCAAGATGGATAGGGATGAAGCAAGGCAAGGGCAAGACAAGGTGCTCAGGAACTCAGGAACAAGGTTGGAAGGTGAGAGAAAGACAGGAATTCAGGAACAGGAACAGCAACACTGGAACACAGAAACAAAGGCAACACACACTGAGGTATAAAGCACATAGGGAGACCTGTTGCTGAGGTGTCTTTTGCACTGCAGGAGCCTTTAGTAGAGAGGAGCCACTAACATCATCAGAGGATGCAGTGGCTGATTTCCCACCTCAGGCCCTTTAAGGGTCAGGCCATTGGGTGTGCATGTGCCTGAGGAAGGACAAGGGGGCAGCATGCTGACGGAGTCCTGTGCCACATTCAGCAGGATCATGTTCTGGTGACAACCAGGCCATATTGGGGTGAGTGAGGCAGCTTGTGGGGACATCCCACAAGCCGCCAAACCTAACAGTACCCCAGGGATTGGTTTTGAGGCCAGTTGTGTGCAACATTTTTATAAATGATATTGCAAAGACGTTAATGGGGGAGTTTTGTATTTTTTCAGATGATGTTAAGATCTGCAACAAACTGGACACACCTGAAAAGTAGACAGTATGAGGAGAAATCTAAGAATGAACATGGCAGGTGTAAGATTCAAGATAAAAGTGTGGAGTATGCAATTTGAGTGCACAAATCTAAGATAATAGTACATGATGGGATGAGAAGCGGATAGGCACCAATCAGGAAAGAGACCACAAGAGTGATCATTTCTGAAGATCTCAAGTTTTCAAAACAGTGAGACAATGCAGTCACCAGAGCCTGAGAAATACTAGGGTGCTGTGAGGAACCTTACACAATCAGAAATAGGCTAAAGATGTGGATTAAATAGAAAGCTAGAGGCAAACAGTATTGTAGAGGGGATCTCAAGGATAATGCCACTATAAGAAAGTAAAAAACAGAGAACTAGATATTTTTCCAAGAAGAACAGAGAGTAGGAGGCTGCTGGGAATTGTGGTTCTGGAGAATCTTAAGCTAAAGGCAGTCAGGAGGAAGGTATTGACCACAGAGGAACAGGATACCAATTTAGTAAGACAGGTGAAGCTTATAAAGAATGTTCTTTGTTAGCGCAGAGCCTCTCCTAAGTTAACAGACTGTTGGGGAGGGAAAGGGTTGCCACAGAAGAGACTGGTCAGAGAAGACTGTGGTAGGCTGAGATCTGCCACTCAAGGTGAGAAATATCCCAGTAAGAGGACTTGCTGCAATAGGGTAGCCAATTGACAAAAGAAAGTAGAGTATTCGGTTGCAGCATTATGGCAAAATTTGTGTAAACACTTGTTGTATATGCCTGGAGTAAATCTGTGTTTTTCCAAGCAATTTTTTATTCACTATATCCAAGGGGTTGTTTGTAAATGAATAACTAAATCACGAGAAAACTGAGACATACAACTTTTCAAGGATGTAAAACAAGTTTACATGAACAAGTACACAGAATACATGACTGAAGAGATCATGACAGGATTATAAACTGTATGCACTGTTTCACAGTATCTATCTTCTCTGAGAAGCAATCTGAGACAGTTATCTGTTTCATGCATGAGATTGTCAAGCCTTTGGCAATAGTTTTCTTAAATTAATCAATTTGTTAAATAAATTCTGTAAGGCGATATTCATAGCATTCTTCTACTTAGTGTTAATACTCTTTCTAAATTGTACCATACAAATGTATTTCTTTTGCCAAACTATTTTGTTTGACATTTTGAGGGGAAAAAGTGTTTTCCAAGTGGAATAGCAAACTCCAAGTTGTGTGGTTGTTCTGTTATAGATGCACTTCTTGAAAATTAAATGTACGTAACTTTTGACTTTTCATTTCATAATAGACCTCAGACAGACATGGGGAGGTCAATTTTGTAACTGCGGGCTTGCAAGCAGATTTTGAAAAAGAAACTCCACTTCAGTGCCAGGAAAAATAGTGGAAAGTGTTCTAAACATCAAAATCACAGAACATATAAAAAGACATGGTTTAATGGAACAAAGTCAGCATGGCTTTACCCAGGGCAAGTCTTGCCTCACAAATCTGCTTCACTTTTTTGAAGGAGTTAATTAACATGTGGATAAAGGTGAACCGGTAGATGTAGTATACTTGGATTTTCAGAAGGCGTTTGACAAATTTCCTCATGAGAGGCTTCTAGGAAAAGTAAAAAGTCATGGGATAGGTGGTGATGTCCTTTCGTGGATTGCAAACTGGCTAAAAGACAGGAAACAGAGAGCAGGATTAAATGGACATTTTTCTCAGTGGAAGGGAGTGGACAGTGGAGTGCCTCAGGGATATGTATTGGGACCCTTACTTTTCAATATACTTATAAATGATCTGGAAAGAAATACGATGACTGAGATAATCAAATTTGCAGATGACACAAAATTGTTCAGAGTAGTTAAATCACAAGCAGATTGTGATAAATAGCAGGAAGACCTTGTGAGATTGGAAAACTGGGCATCCAAATGGCAGATGAAATTTAATGAGGATAAGTGCAAGGTGATGCATATAGGGAAAAATAACCCATGCTATAATTCCACAATGTTGGGTTCCATATTAGGTGCTACAACCCAAGAAAGAGATCTAGGCGTCATAGAGGATAACACATTGAAATTGTTGGTTCAGTGTGCTGCGGCAGTCAAAAAAGCAAACAGAATGTTGGGAATTAACAGAAAGGGAATGGTGAATAAAACGGAAAATGTCATAATGCCTCTGTATTGCTCCATGGTGTGACCGCACCTTGAATACTGTGTACAATTCTGGTCACCGCATCTCAAAAAAGATATAATTGCGATGGAGAAGGTACAGAGAAGGGCTACCAAAATGATATAGGGGAATGGAACAGCTCCCCTATGAGGAAAGACTAAAGAGGTTAGGACTTTTCAGCTTGGAGAAGAGACAGCTGAGGAGGGATATGATAGAGATGTTTAAAATTATGAGAGGTCTAGAACGGGTAGATGTGAATTGGTTATTTACTCTTTCGGATAATAGAAGACTAGGGGGCACTCCATGAAGTTAGCATGGGGCACATTTAAAACTAATCGGAGAAAGTTCTTTTTTACTCAACGCACAATTAAACTCTGGAATTTGTTGCCAGAGGATATGGTTAGTGCAGTTAGTATAGCTGTGTTTAAAAAAGGATTGGATAAGTTCTTGGAGGAGAAGTCCATTACCTGCTATTAAGAGAATAGCCACTGCCATTAGGAATGGTAACATGGAATAGACTTAGTTTTTGGGTACTTGCCAGGTTCTTATGGCCTGGATTGGCCACTGTTGGAAACAGGATGCTGGGCTTGATGGATCCTTGGTCTGACCCAGTATGGCATTTTCTTATGTTCTTATGTTCTCATGTGGAATTTCCCTTTGAAAATATGAGCAGCACACACTCGGGCCGATACAGAAAACTCGCGGGAGAGCTGGCGAGTGCCCGTTCTCCCGACACGCGCCCAGTACACTCTACTGGGCACGCGATTCAGGAAGCAAAGGTATGCAAATTAGGGCCCACGGTAAAATGGAGGCACTAGGGACAGAAGCGGCGGCTTTCAGCAGGTTTGAAAGCCGATGCTTAATTTTACAGGCTGACAGCCACGGGTTCGGAAAACGGACGCCGGCAAAATTAAGCATCCATTTTCCAAGCCCTGGGCCATGGGCTGATTTTTTTTAGATTTTTTATTTTTTTTATCTTTGGGGCCCCCCAACTTAATATCGCTATGATATTAAGTCGGAGGATATACAGAAAAGCACTTTCCCTGTGTCAGCCGAAATTAACTTCTGCCTTTGGGCAGGCGTTAATTTCTGAAAGTAAAATGTGCTGCTTCGCTGCACATTTTACTTTCTGTATCGCGCGGGAATAACTAATAGGCCCATCAACATGCATTTGCATGTTGCAGGCGCTATTAGTTTCGGGGGGATTGGCCGCGCGTTTTCCACGCGCTATTACCCCTTACTGTATAAGGGGTAAAAATAGGGCATTGAAAATGCGCAGCCAAATGGGGCCTCAAGGTGTGCTCGGCCGAGTGCACCATACTGAATCGGCCCGACAGTCTGCGTATTCTGTACTTGAATTATTTGAAACTGCATTGGGATAGGTGTAAAGAATATGCTGGAATGCATATTCTTTACGTCAGTATCCTTTTATGGACAGTGTTTAATAGCAGACTGCGATATGGACTTCCCCCAGCAATAGTAAATCTAAAATGGCCGCCACCAACATCACTGCCCATATATGGACACTTATGGTCTCAAAATGGCCTCCTCAGTGACGTAAATGCCCATAATAGGACACACCCACTATCTTTGGCGCTTTTTTCAGCTGCTTAAAGGTCGGCGTTTTTGAACCGCGCACCGCCGATAGTACATCTACAGCACAGCGATTGACTTCAGCATTCTGATAAGGTAGAGTACATGGACTTAAGGCAAGTAGTTTTCATCAACTTTAAAGGGTGTATTTTCATTGTATGTTGTTCCACCCATAGAGCGTAATAAAGACGCTGGTTAGAACAGTAATTCAAGTCAGCGTATCACATACAGTGAGTGCTCTTCCCATTGATACTGCTATCGCAATTTTGTGGTGGGACTCAATATGCACCATCTCCTTTGTGCTTTCTTTATTTTCACCCGTAGTAAGTCAAGTATTTTCGGCAAGAGACTAAAGCAGGAAACAGCGGTGTCCGACCCCCTGAGGAAGGAGGTTTCCCCTCCGAAACACGACGTGTCGGAAAGAAGTCGGACTTCTCTATCACCAGCTCCTGTCAACTTGACGTCGTTTTTGAAGTTGCAAGTTAAGTACAACTTTTACAGCACTTTGGAGACCATTAGTGCATTAATTGGGACAGCTGTGGTTTACAAGCGTCCCCGTTAAACTCAGCTCATTGAGACCCATGATTATACCATAGGAGAAGCTTACGCCACTATAAGCTCTCATAAAGCCTAAACATTGGGCACGCAATATATGAGGTCTCATTGGGTTTCCCACCCTTCATTTTCTTCAGGAATATTTGGTTTATAGTCTATATTGGTTGTTTCCTGACATCTGTGGATTCTTCTATTATTGGAATGCACCATGGGGCAGATTTTCAAAGGAGTACGCGTGTACCCCCAAAAACCTGCCCAAAGCTCCCCCTACACGCGCCGATCCTATGTTGAATAGGTTCGGTGGTGCACGCAAGCCCCGGGACGGGCGTAAGTCCTGGGGCTTTGCTAGGGGGCGTGTCGGGGCGGCGCAACATTTGGGGGCATTCCAGGGGGCGTGTTGCTGGCGAGGTGCCGGCCCAGGGGCATTCTGGGGGTGCGGCCGAGGCCTCCGGACCAGCCCCCGGGTTGGATGATGGCACGCCAGCAGCTCACCAGTGAGCGCGAGTTGCACCTGCCTCAGGCAGGCGTAACTTTTCAAACAAAGGTGTGGGGTTAGATAGGGCTGGGGGGTGGGTTAGGTAGGGAAAGGGAGGGGAAGGTGCGGGCGGTGGAGGGAACGGAGGCAGGCTGCATGGCTCGGCGCGTACAGGCTGCCGATTTTGCGCAGCCATGCGCGCGCCAACCCCGGATTTTAAAAGATACACGCGGCTATGTGCGAATCTATTAAAATCCGGCGTACTCTTGTTTGCGTCGGTCACGAGAACAAAAGTACGCGTGGCATACTTTTTAAAAATCTGCCCCATAGTGATTTGAAAATGTAATCACCACGCATACTTTCCTTTTCTCGATATAACTCTGCCCCCTTTTTTGTGCAGGTAAAATTACACTTACTAGACAGGCGAACACGTGGATCTTCTACATCTAGAATGACGAACAAGATGAAGTGGACTCTGTCCATGAAAGCTCATGCCTCAAAAAATTGGTTAAGTCTATAATATGCCATCTGCCTCTTTTTATTTTTGCTACAGCAGACTAACATGGCTATCCTTCTGAAGATTTTCAATAGGAGAGGGATGTTCCAGATATTGTCAACTGTCCCACTGTTGAAAACAGGATGCTGGGCTTGACAGAATATTGGTCTAACCCAACATGGCAATTCTTACATTCTTATGTACCTGCACAAAGGAATAGGAGTGAATTTTTTAAATGTGTTAAATGTGTTTTAGGGTGGATAAACATGTTCACCAGCATTAAACCTTTTCAGTATTGCCCCCTTAATTTTAGAACCACAAATCCTGTCCTAAGAGATGTTCTACATCGAACATCATCAAATTACTCACAAATCAATTTCCCACGCAACTCTCCAATTATTATTGAGCTCTCTGGGTGAAAGAGTATGCTTCTTAAAATTATGAAATACTAATCAAAACAAAAATTATGTTTTGAATAAATAATATTCCCCAAATGTAAATAAATCAGCCAAAGAGACGTGTGAGTTTTTAGGATGGGAAATATTATTTCTTTGTGTCTAATATAAATTGCAGCATTCAGAGCAGTCAATTAACCCGTACTCGGAGGGACTATCCATCATTGGGATTTGACTTTGCCACTTGGCACCTCATTCATTGGAGACTTACCCAGTCTCATACTAAGCATTTATGAAAGCAGACTTCTGATTCTGACTGTTCATCTCTGTTCTTATGATCACAATGAAATACACGAATGACTAGGCTGATACTAATGACTAATGACTCCCAAACCTTACACCATCCATTATACTGAATAGAATATGTGTTCATATGTTGACCTTACAGTAAGTAAAGATAAGGTGTTAAGGTAGTGGTGATTTGAAGCTTGTGAATAATATCATGATTAAGGCTTCAACTCTTGTTCACAGTTTTCCTATTGTGAACAAATTCTTTTGAAATGACATGTTATGTGACTTTCCATTATCATGGGAACTTTTTCTAGAAATTTAAGTATCTATTCTAAGTCTGATGTAACAGAAAAACATTCAACAGCACTGAATTTCAAAGGGATACTTTTGAAATAGGTAAAATGGGAATTTGAAAAGTCCTGTTATCCTAGTGTTAGTTGTTCCAATCTCTTCTCTTCTTCTTCTTTGCATTTTCTTTAACCATTTAATTAAGGGAGAACAGTGTTCATGAAAATGTGAAAATTTTAGTAAAAGAATGAGCCACACCAAAATGACTGACATTTGTTTACAAATTATTTACCACTTATAATGAAAAACGTGCTAAGCAGATAAGATAAGAAAGCAAACTGTTGCATTAATTATAATCATTACTGCAGATGAGTAGGAACTAGCTCACCAGAATGGGTCAAACATGTACCTTCAATGTGCACATCTTTCTGTTACGCATGCTGGCCGCAGCAGACACGTGGCCCGGCCCCCTCACCTCTCTCAGACGAATCTAGTGCCTGGTTCCTCGTCCCTGGCAGTGGTGGGCCACTGGTTCCATCCTCGGGCCGCCCCTGGTGCCTCCAGCTCAGCTGCAGATTCCTGTGCTCCGTTGAGAGACGCCGATGCTCAGTGCTGTGCCCCCTCCATAGGCGCGCATGCATGCTTCACTGCTTCCAGAATTCCGCCGGCCCTTACTCCAGATTGCCCTATGATGCTTTTTCAGTCTACGACCTGAACTTGGCCAATTCAGGCTTCGGCCTGTTCTTGCTCGGGCGCCCCCTGTCTGACTTTGGTTCTATTGGCACCCTTGTCTCCAGGATTCTGCCTCGTCCAGTACAGACTTCTTCTCTCCACTGTTGCTGCCTCTGGGCTGACCTCTCGATCCTTCCATCGATGATGACATACGGAGGCCCACCTAAGTCCAGCCAGCCCCGGTACCCAAAGGCTCAACCCATGGGGAACGAGGGCTGGTATTGGTGAAACGTCAGCCGGCCTCCGTCCTTCAGCCCACTCCTTCTGCCGACGGTGGGGACCCGTAGGATCCCTCCTATGGGTAGCGTCAACCCCACCTCGGCCCAAGGGTCCACCTCCAGTGCAACACTTTCCTGCTGCAAATTGACAGCAGTTTTTAATTACCTATTTCAAAATCCTATTTCAAATATCATAATGTTATTTGAAATAAATCTCAAGGTAAAATGATTGCCATAACCTTGTAGTGCTATGATTACAGTTCAGAAACAGCAAGGCGTTGTTCAGATAATGTATATCGCTACACATATGGATTTGATGGTAATGTCCTGCTTTCATTCATTACTTTCTGCATCCTCATTACATAAGAACATGCCATGCTGGGTCAGACCAAGGGTCCATCAAGTCCAGCATCCTGTTTCCAACAGTGGCCAATCCAGGCCATAAGAACCTGGCATTTTCATTTTAGTTTTTTCTTATTAGACATAGCAAGGAGGAAGTCTAGAGCTTTACAGGCAGTGTTGCATGCAACCATGTGAAGGAACTAGGTTAATTCTCAGGCCTGGGGATGTTGTAGAGGGGTAGCATTGTACATGTATTTATTTATTTTATTTATTTGATGAGTTTTATATACCGTTATTTGGTAGAGCCATCATAACGGTTTACAAAGTGAACATTTTTCTTAGCAGTGTTGAAACATTATAGCAATTTGAGCATATACAGAAATAAACATATCAAGTTCAATAAGTATTCTTAGGTTGGATGAGGAGGGTAAACATGTTTGGTTGGAGATTATAGCTAAGAGTTCATTTGATGGTTGGTATGGTCAGATGACTGAGGGTCAGTGAAGAGTCTGTCGCCGGTCCAATACTGTGGAACACACTCCCAGAACATATCCGCCTGACAGCCAACCATACAGAATTTAAGAAATTGCTAAAAACTCATCTTTTCACTCATGCATACAATTTATATTAAGTTTGTCACATTACATTATGAATGTTAATTTAATTGTCTATTTTATGAATTTTAACATGCTTGTATATGAATTTATGAACTGTTTGTTAATATGTATTACTACTTGTATATGTGCAAATATGTAAACCGCCTAGACGGATAGACCCCTACCCATTGTGCGGCATATAAGAATTTAAAATAAATAAATAAATAAATAAATAAATAAATGAAGAGTTTGCGAAAGAAAAGAGTTTTTAGGTCTTTTTTGAATGTTTTTATGTTATATTGGGTTCTCAGGTCTTCAGGTAGTGTGTTCCAAAGTTTGGGGGAGGCGGAGAAGGCTCTTTCTCTTGTTGTTGCCAGATGCGCATCTTTGATGGTGGGGATGTTTAAGTAACTTGAGTTAATGGAGCGTAGGTTTCTTGACAGGTTTTGAGGAGTTATGTTAAGAGTGTTTAGACCTTGATGATCATTGTTTAAAATTTTGTGAATCATGGTCATTGATTTGTAGGCAATACGTGCAGTAATAGGAAGCCCGTGCAGTGAGGTCAATATGGCTGTTATGTGATCACTTCTTTTTGTTCCTGTTAGGACTCTGGCAGCTGAGTTCTGCAGTATTTGTAGTGGTTTGAGAGTTGAAAAGGGTATTCCCATTAGTAAGTTGTTGCAATAGTCGAATGTGGAGAAAATGAGTAGTTGTAGGACTGTTCTGAAATCTTCAGGGTTGAGAAATGGTTTCAGATGTCTTAGGGTTAGGAGTCTGTGGTATCCTTCTTTGGTTTTATTTGATATGTAGTTCTTAAAAGAAAGATCTTTATCAATGATAACTCCGAGGTTCCTAGTATGGGTGGTAGGGATTATAGATATAATATGTTTGTCTGGAATTGTCAGGGGTGGTGGAGCTGGATTATGTTTTTTGTCCATGAGAATTATTTCAATTTTGTCAAAATTGATTATTAATTTCAAAGAATTTAGGAGATGTTTGATTGAAACCAGTAGATCTGAGGTTTTCCTGTAGGTGTCTTCAATTGAATTTTGTATGGGAATTAGAAGCTGAATGTCATCAGCGTATAGGAAATGTGTGATTCTGTGTTCTTCTAGTAGTTGGCAGATGGGGAGAAGGTATATGTTGAAAAGGGTGGCGGATAAAGCTGATCCTTGAGGGACTCCAGTGTTAAGGTTGATCATTTTTGATGGGTTGTTTTTGATTAATACTTGGTATGTACGATCAGATAGATAGGAAGAGAACCATTGTAAGGTGGTGCCAGTTAGATCAATTTGTGTTAGTTGCTCCAGCAGTATCTTGTGGTTTACTGTGTCGAAGGCGGCAGAGAGGTCAAGGAGTATGAGGAGGTATTTTTCCCCTCTGTCAAAGCCTCTTAAAATAATGTCATTTAGGGAGATAAGGAGAGATTCTGTATTTAGGTTTTTTCTAAATCCAAATTGGGATGGGGGTAGGATTTTGTTTGATTCAAGATAGTCATCAAGTTGAGTGTGTACGACTTTTTCAATGGTTTTGGCAATGAATGAGAGATTTGATATGGGGCGGTAGTTGGTAAGGAGTTCAGGATCTAGGTTGCTCTTTTTTAGGATTGGTTTGATGACAGCAGATTTGAGGCATTTGGGGTAATTGCCTTCGGTTAGAGATAGGTTAACAATTTTGGTGATGGTTTTTGATATGGTGGGTTCGATTGTTTTGAGGGTTGTTATTGGGATGCTGTCTATTGGATGGCTGGCGGGGTTCATTTTATTTATAATAGATTGAATTTCAAGTGTGGATATGGTATCAAAGTTAGACCATGATGATGTTAATTTGGCATTAAATTTGGTGTTCTGGTTGTTGTCGGTTATGTTGGATTGGATTAAGTGAGATATTTTATTGTTGAAGAAATCAGCAATGTCATCGCTTCCATGTTTGGTACATGTGGACTCTTGGGTGGTTTTGGTAAGTTTCTGAACTATTGTGAACAACATTCTGGGGTTATGATGAAATTTGGAGATTTTGCTGGAGAAGAATTATTTTTTTGCATTGTTGATGATATTTTTGTATTCAGCTAAGTTCTGATAATTGTTTAGTGTGGTTGTGTTTTTGTTTTTTCTCAATTCCCTTTCTTTTTTCCTGAGTAGGCGTTTGGCAATTCTGATGTTTTCAGTATACCATTGGTTATTGTGTTGTGTTTGGCTTGTTGTTTAGACTTTGTAATGATGGGGTTAATGGAGTCTGCTACTTTTTTTGTAATATTTATCCATGATGAAGTTGCAGTCTCAGAATTTGTTAGGTTTATGTTGTTAAGTTCTACTTGAAGGGATTTTTGAAGAAGATCCGTGTTGAATGGTGGATGGTAGGAGATCTTGTTTGGAGTGGTTTTGGGTGGCTTAATGTTGGAGTTGGCGTTTAATGTCACTTGGATAAGGTGGTGGTCAGACCAGGGTATTTCTGTGGTTTGAATAGAGTTTGAGTGCCAGAAATCAGTGTTGATGAAGATGAGGTCGATAGTGTGGCCAGCTTTATGAGTTGGGGATTGGATTATTTGGTTTAGATTCAGAGTTGAAATGGCATCGGTGATAGTTTGGCAGGTTTTGGATTGCGATGGTGAGTTGAAGTGAATGTTGAAGTCTCCAAGGATTATGATGGGTTTGTTGAGGGAGATATTGTTCATGATATATTCTATGAATGGTGAGCAGTTTTTTTCGAGGGTTGCAGGAGGACAGTAAGCAAGGCAGATCTGTAGTTTAGGTGAATCGAATAACGCAATTTCAAATGGTGGAGATACGTTTGATGGGCGAAGTTTTAGTTGAAGGTTTTTTTTTTAGATAAGCATTAAACCACCTCCTTTTTTGTTTTTTCTGGGAATTAAGGTGTTATAGTCTTGGCTGGATAGTTGGTTAATTAGTATGGCATCTGTTTTTTGAGCCAGGTTTCGGTTATTGCGATGAAATCAGGTTTGGAGTCAATGAGTAGGTCATTGACTAGAGGAATATTTTTTATTATTGAATGGGTGTTGATAAGTATGAATGAGAGTAGTAAGTAGTTTGAGAGTTGGATATTTGAGTTGCTTTTGTTTTTTGGTTGTTTTAGTTTGTTGAGGGGTTTGGTTGTATGTTTCATATATGTTGAGTGGTTGTTTGGGAGGGGTGTGGGTTGTTTGTTTGGAGGTGAGATTTTTAAATGCATCTTTATTCTTTTGCTTATAGGTGGTAATAAGTTGGGGATGCGCTGAATGGGCTGCACAAAGGGGCGCGCAAAGGGGCCTGCTCCTTTGGATGCGCTCCTTCGGTGCACGGCACGCAGCGCCTGGGGTGAGTATAGGTTTAAAGACACTCACCCGGCCCCTTCTGCAACGTCAGGGGGCTGTCCTTGCAGCGAGTCAGGTGGTAGAGAAGAAGAAGCGGAGAGGCCTTTCCGAGGCCTGTGAGCAGATCAGTGACGTCGGGTGCAGGCGCTTTTGGGGGGGTCGCCTCGCTAGGCTCTTCTCTCGGCAGTGGAGGCAGTCGGTGAGATGGTTAGTCTGCGGGGAAGGCCCCTGCGGAGTCCGGCGGTGGCAGCGAGGAGAGACGCTTCCGATCGTGAAGCCAGAGGCCGGCAGAGATGGTGGATTCCCAGAGAGGTGGAAAGTGGGGAACGAGTCAATTAACGGTCCTCTGGTGTGTGGGGGGGGCTCCTGGGGGTAGTGTAGGTTTAAAGACACTCACCCGGCCCCTTCTGCAATGTCTGTATGTCCTGTTTTGTTAAGTCACATTTATTATTTGTGTATTGTAGCCCCTGAGGCAGCCCCATTGCGTGGGCGAAACTCGGCCTGTCTGGCTTTTTTATTTGATGAGCAAGTCTCCAAAATAAAGATTCTAAATGGACATTTGGCATCTTATCCATTGTGTTGCCCCCATTGCTTTTTTAGATCGCCTACCCTCTTCTTTTATCAATACAATGAGACTATGTCCATAGTCACCAATAATATTGGAACTTCGCCTAACTGGATCTCTGTCAATTTATTCAGAAAATGGATCCTATCCTTCAAATATGAAGGTTTCAATTGGACAAAAGGCTGCAAAAACTTGACCAAAAAAATTGCTGGAGGTTCAAGAACCGAACCCCTGAAGGAAACAATTGGAAGGATGGGTGGATTCATCATATCCTTATGTATTTTGGGGAGACCGTATATTACCGGTATCTTTGGATAATCTGCAATGAGAAAATTTTTTTTCTCTCTCTGTTAAACATCTAGTAGATGCAACAATGTCCTTAATTTGATCTCTCAAACTCATTGTTGGATCCTCATGTAAAATACTATATATAGCAGTGTTCTTAAGATGATCTAACATTCTTGATTCATATGTCAATCTGTCTTGTATGACGATCGCACCCCCCTTATCAGCAGGTTTAATCACCAAATTGTCATAGCTAACCAAAGACTGTAACGCTTCAAGTTGAATAGCAGGGAGATTACAGAAAACTTTATTGGTAGAATTTTCAAATTCCTCTATGTCACGCAGTACCAGATCTCTAAATGAAGCTACATGGGAATCAATGGGACCTGGGGGATTCCAGCTGGATTTACACTTAACTGTTGAGTGATCTTGAATCTCTGTACTTCCTTGAAAGAATAATCACAAGTTTAATTTTCTGATAAATCGATATAAAGATATCCTACAATCAAAAGCATTATGGAAGTTCATAGGCACAAAGGACAGTCCATTGTCCAGAACCTTTTCTTGAGCAGGCCTCAGTGCTGTACCAGACAGGTTTACTATAGACGTTGATTTTTGGAATTCTGTCGTGTCCTTCTCGTGTATCGTGGTTCTACCTGTTCTTTGATCCTTTCCTTTTTTGATGTTGTCTGACGCTGATTTCTTTTGTCTTTTTTCATTCCCCCTCCTTCGGGTAAAAAAGACTTAGGTCCACAAGAATCCAAATTTTCCTCTTGCTCGTCCGATCCACTTGAACTGTCCCTGGACAAAAATGGAAAACAAACTTTTTTCTGGTTTTTATCATTCTTTTTTTCGGTCCAATTATACACTTTGTTACTGGAATAATCGGACTGATCCCTTTTACATTTTTTGATCTTTACTTTCTTAATTCCCCTGCGAAAATCCTCCAAATTGTTCTTAAACTAACTTAACTTCTGATCAAACTCAGAAAGTTTATTATCCATCTCTGCTGTCTCCTTCAGATCTTTCTCAATCTCCTCAATTTGATGACTTAATTCATCAGTGCATCTACTGACTCTATTAACTATGAGCAGCATCAGATCTAAAGAACACTTAATTAAAATTGCTGTCCATGTTCCCACAAACTCTTCATCTGAAAAGAGCATCGGAATCTTGTGCATTCTTAAACCTTGATGGATAATCTTGTTTAATATACTCCACCAATGTTACTCCATGTAATTCCGACCTAATCATTTTTTTATTTAGCCGCAGAAATTCATCCCATTGTTGATTCTCATTAGAAATAGTTGGTTCTGAGAACAATGATGTTTGTTTCTTAATATCAGCAATTTGATCAGAAGAAAAGCTGAAAACATTATGGGGTAGATTTTAAAACAATACACGTTCGCGTACTTTTGTTGGCGCACCAGTCGCAAACAAAAGTACGCTGGATTTTAGTAGATACGCACGTAGCCACGCGTATCTGCTAAAATCCAGGATCGGCGCGCGCAAGGCTGCCGATTTTGGGCAGCCGGCGCGCCAAGCCGCGCAGCCTGCCTCCGTTCCCTCCGAGGCCGCTCCGAAATCGGAGCGGCCTCGGAGGGAACCCTCTTTTCCCTCCCCTCACCTTCCCCTCCCTTCCTCTACCTAACCCACCCCCCCGGCCCTATCTAAACCACCCCCCTACCTTTGTCGACGGATTTACGCCTCCCAGAGGGAGGCGTAAATCCACGCATGCCAGCGGGCCTCTGGCGCGCCGAGACGCAACCCGGGGGCGGTTCCGGAGGGCGCGGCCACGCCCCCGGACCACCCCGGGCCGAAACCACGCCCCGGGCCTGCCCCCGAAATGCCGCGTCCCGCCCCCAAAACGCCACGTCAATTGGCCCCGCCCTCGACACGCCCCCGACAAAAAACACCGGGACTTATGCGAGTCCCGGGGCTCTGCGCGCGCTGGCAGGCCTATGGAAAATAGGCGCGCCGGCGCGCAAGGCCCTGCTCACGTAAATCCGGGCAGATTTACGCGAGCAGGGCTCTTAAAATCCGCCCCTATGCCATGTGTCCATGATGACTATATGTCACAAACTGTGTAACACTATATAACGGGTAACCACTACCAATCCACAAAAAATGGGGGTAATCAAAATCCAATCGCACTGCACTTATTTTATAGCCTTTAGAAGCCAACAGTAAAAGTCAAGAGAAAAAGAGAACTGAGCATGCTTTGTTTGACATGATTATGCTGTTTAGCTGGTCCTTGGTAAATGTGCTTATGCTATCCAGCAATGCATTTTTGGGTATCTGTGCACAATAAGAGTAGGAGAATTCTATCGGGGACATATTTTACTGTAACCATACTAGATTTTATTGCATCAATTATTAAGTGACATTTTAACATGCACATTAAAATGTTTGTATGTGTTTTCATGCATATAATAAACATTGTTTTAATGTGTATTTTATTATTTAGGACTGTATGTGTCCAGGAGACAAGCACATATTTTTCTATCAGGTTATAGCAAATTCTAAGACACATCATCTTGATGTGTGATCGTTTGTAATAGTATGTCTGCAGGCAGTTTCAGACAGAGCACCACTGCACCTTCCTAACTATAGTGATTGCTCCTAATAGTGGTTTCTGGTATTACAGGACAATGGGAGCAAACTGCTAACAGCAGGAAACCTCTCATCCTATATCCAGTACATTTACAAAGCTGAGAGGACTAAAAAATCAGTCAGTGTATCCTTCCCAGGGAGGGTCCACAGAACTAAAAGTAATTTTTATTTCTCACTGACTTATTGTACTCACACCTCAATTTCTCAAAGCCCAATTTTATTCTGGACTTCAATTTTGCATCATTTTTATGACTGTTATATCTTCTCTTCAATAGCACCCTATGTAGACAAATCGCTTATTCTTGGTATATATGATCACATTAAGCAGATAGCATGAATTCACTTGCAGTACAGAGAGAGTACTACCCCACTGTGTCAAAAAATATGAATTCACCATTTGCTAGAGTGAACTAGCTCTCTTAACCCTCTGGGTGCCATTTCTCCATTCTTGTTCTTAATGATGGGTAAAGAAGCTGTGATAGTCTCTTCAGAGAGAGCTCACTTATTTTTCATGATGCTTGCAATTCTTGGTACCATACCTCAAAAATCAGCTTTCATCATAAGATGTTATCACAGCTCTTCTACACTGTGCTGCCTATGGAAAATTAACAATGCTAGGACTAACGAGGTTCTTTGATGTGCTTGACCTTGTCAGAATGTTTGTTTGCATATTTACAGTAACTGGCTCCAAAGCAGGAGAAAACGGGCAGCAGGACAAGTGTGAGGGCACAGCACGCAACTGCATGGCTTAGTTCTGATGGCATTTAAAAATAAATCATAGACGACAGCAAATTCCCTCAGTAGGTTCACAGCCCTGAAGCAATTGCACAGCCATCCATTAACCTATTTTCCTTGAACTGGAAGAGAGGCAGGGAAAGAAAGCAAAAAAGGAAGGGTGAAAAGGAAGAGGCAGAGGCTGAAAGCAAGCAGTCTCTTCATTAAGAAAATCTAATGACTGAGCTGAAAAGTATCCTCCTCAGTTTGGGTAAAAGTATATACAGCAGACAAACGTAGCCAGGCTTCAAGGAGGTCCTCCAGGAGCATGTCTAAGTCAGGGAAGAAAAATAGCTTTTTCACACACGTGTGCGTTATTTTACTCCACTCAATGGCCAGTTCAGTAGCACAGGTGCAATGTGCATGGCCAGGGCTAATGCATGCACTTTATTCTAATTTTCCAAGAAATAAACACCTACGAAAAGTAGGACAAAAATGGGAATAAAATCTGTTTCTTTGCACAGTTTTGAATGTCGGTTTTCCAAACTTGTTAGCCAGTTAAAAAATGGCCCATTCTGACGGGCTAAATGTTAAAAATGGGAGGTGCTGGAGGTGTTCCTGGGACGTGTTTGCACTTAACCAGTAAATGCTGACAATTTGCTGTAATAGGACAGCATTTACAAGGTTTTCTGGTAACATCTGCAGTTACTTGGAGAAAATCTGAATGTTTCCTCCTATTCACTGGCTAAAAATTGTCCCAGCAACTCATTACCCACAGAAAATTAATTAATCTGGATACAAAAAGTCAGTGCTGAGGTCACAGTTTTACTTTATCTGGGCAACACTCCACTGATATTCCACTTTGCTCAACGTTAGCTGAAAAAAGAGCTGCCCCAAGTTACTCAGATAGCTTTATCCGAGTATATCGATGTAAACAAAGTGTTTGTTTCCTTCCAGCTTTTTGGTGTTCCAAATAAGATTTTTTGATGCTGATCACAGATATTACTTCGAAATTTGTACATCGCATAAGGATTTTGAGAAACGGCCACATTTGTATTACAATAATTGTGAAATTTTAAAATATAATCTCGTGTACATATATTTTCTTGCTGGACTGTAGTTTTTATGATTTTTAAATTTCATGTCATATTTTTGAAGGCCATAAGAAACGTAACATATAACAGAGACTAACTTTTTTAAAAATACACCAAGAAACTCTGCCTGATCATGCCAGAACTTGTTCGGGCAAGCCCCAGCTCAGCTGCAAGATTCCAACTTGTTTCCATGACAACACAGCCTTATATAAGCAGCAGCAATGAGTAGTCTCCTATGCAATGTCTGTATGAATGAGCAAATCGTATCGCTGAGTAAAGCTTGTGGATTTAATTTCATATAATTTACGAAATGTCTCACTGATATCGTAATAGCAGTGACACGTTTTGTTACATCTGTGGTGAGTTTAATCTAAAAGCAGAGAAAAAGAGTATGACTGCACTCATTAAGAAGGCATACGAGTTATACTTTGGGTGCAAAATTGGTGACCAGGACATAGCATGTGCTCCTCATATATGTTACTCATCTTGCGCCAGTAGTCTGCGAGCTTGGCTGAAAGGTGTCAACCATCCATGCCATTTGCCATCCCAATGAGATAGAGGGAACAGAAAGATCATATAACTGACTGTTACTTCATGACGAATGTGGCAGGATACTCATCAAAGAACAGGAAGTGTATTGAGTACCCTAATCTTGCATCGGCAATGAGACCAGTGCCGCATGACGACAGTCTTCCTGTTCCAAAACTGCCAGAGGTATGGACATTTGATTATGAGTATGAGGGGTAGGTGATGATGGCGAGCCATCGCAGATGGAAGCTCTGGTTGATCCTGACTTTGTTCCATCAATATCCAGCAATCCTCATATAATATCTCAGTCAGAGCTGAACGATCTGTTCAGAGATGTGGCTTTATCAAAGAGTCAGGCGGAGCTGTTTGGGTCAAGGCTGCAAGGATGGAATCTTTTGTCATCTGATATGAAAATTTCAATATTTCACAGCCGTCATTAAGATTTGACAAAATATTTCAATCAAGTTGACAGTCTGACTTTTTGCTGTGACATCAATGGATTGTTTTGTGCTCTCGGATGTGAGCATGACCCAACAGAATGGCGACTGTTTATTGATTCATCAATCTTAAGTTTGAAGGATGTTTTGCTGCACAACGGCAATATCTACCCATCAATACCTATTCATATGAATGAAACATATGAGAACATGCAGCTACTGCTGAACCACATTGAGTACTTGAGGCACAACTGGAATCTGTGTGGTAATCTCAAGGTAGTTGTAATTCTACTGGGTCTGCAGTTTGGTTACACCAAGTATTGTTGCTTCCTTTGAGAGTGGGATAGTTGAGGAAGAGATTCACATTACGTCAGAAAAGTCTGGCTTCTCCGCAAGAAGTAGGTTCCAGGGCAGAAGAATGTTGCACACGACCCATTGGTGGATCCAAATAAGATATTTCTTCCACCTTTGCACATCAACTTGGGCTGCTGAAAAACTTTATTAAGGCAATAAACAAACAAAGCAAAGACTTTGGTTATGTGTGGCAAATGTTTCCATGCATACCTGCAGTACCTGAATGTAATCCACTTTGAAGTGCTGAAAAAAGTGTGAAAAATGGAATATAAATCTAAATAAATAAAATAAATAAATAAGTGACACCAAGATAAAAGAAGGTGTTTTCGTTGACCCACAAATCCAAGCTGTGATGAAGGACAGCCACTTTGATGGTCTTCTGCAAGGTACAGAACATGTTGCATGGACAGCCTTCAAGAATGTCGTTTGTAACTTTCTAGGCAATTATAAGGCAGCAGGCTATGTCAAACAGCTTGAAAATCTGCTTTAGGCATACAAACTGATGAAGTGCAACATGTCATTGAAGATACATTTTCTTCATTCCCACTTGGACTTCTTACCAGACAACCTTGGCGCTATGAGTGAAGAACATGGTGAAAGGTTTCATCAAGACATTGTCAAAATGGAGAAATGGTATCAAGGCAAGTGGAACCCCTCCATGATAGGTGACTATTGTTAGACTCTCATCCATGAAGCATTGGAGAGTGATTACAAGCGAAAATCTGTGGCAAAACATTTTTAGTTTTGTTTTCTGATGCTAACATTGCCATTATAGTTTATGCCGCTACAGACATGTAACAATGCTTAATGTGTATTGCACTTTTCTGGCAAACAGTACATGATACAGACATAATAAATGCATATTTGTGTTCAGCTTGTTAAAATATACTTGTTTCACCGAAGGTTGTGGAGAAAACAAAATGTTCCCAGAAATTTGTTTACCAGTGTATTCAGCAGAACACTTTTCTGAGTATCTTCCACTGAATATCTGGCCAAAGAGAACTGTCCTGTTTGCTGGATTATTCAATATGTAGCTTGAACTGGCTAAGTTTAGGCAATTAACTCCAGCTGCACAAATAACTGGCCTAAATTTAATCAATCATGAATTTATTGAAGATAATTTTCAGACCAAAACTTACGACCTAATCCTAAATTTAGGTGCTTAAGTGAAGCATTGAGCATTTTTTTTAAACTTACCCTTAAAAAAAGTTAAAATTCTTACAATGTATATTTTTAACTTGTAAACCTTTCAGATCTACAATGGAAAACAAGTAGATCTACAAATAGATCTACAATGGAAAACAAGCAGATTGTGATAAATTGCAGGAAAACCTTGTGAGACTGGAAAATTGGGCATCCAAATGGCAGATGAAATTTAATGTGGATAAGTGCAAGGTGATGCATATAGGGAAAAATAACCCATGCTATAATTAGACAATGTTGGGTTCCATATTAGGTGCTACAACCCAAGAAAGAGATCTAGGCGTCATAGTGGATAACACATTGAAATCGTTGGTTCAGTGTGCTGCGGCAGTCAAAAAAGCAAACAGAATGTTGGGAATTATTAGAAAGGGCATGGTGAATAAAACGGAAAATTATCATAATGCCTCTGTATCGCTCCATGGTGAGACCACACCTTGAATACTGTGTACAATTCTGGTTGCCGCATCTCAAAAAAGATTTAATTGCAATGGAGAAGGTACAGAGAAGGGCTACCAAAATAATAAGGGGAATAGAACAGCTCCCCAATGAGGAAAGACTAAAGAGGTTAGGACTTTTCAGCTTGGAGAAGAGACGACTGAGGGGGGATATGGTAGAGGTGTTTAAAATCATGAGAGGTCTAGAATGGGTAGATGTGAATCGGTTATTTACTCTTTCGGATAGTAGAAAGACTAGGGGGCACTCCATGAAGTTAGCATGTGGCACATTTAAAACTAATCGGAGAAAGTTCTTTTTTACTCAACGCACAATTAAACTCTGGAATTTGTTGCCAGAGGATGTGGTTAGTGCAGTTAGTATAGCTGTGTTTAAAAAAGGATTGGATAAGTTCTTGGAGGAAAAGTCCATTACCTGCTATTAAGTTCACTTAGAGAATAGCCACTGCCATTAGCAATGGTTACATGGAATAGACTTAGTTTTTGGGTACTTGCCAGGTTCTTATGGCCTGGATTGGCCACTGTTGGAAACAGGATGCTGGGCTTGATGGACCCTTGGTCTGCCCCAGTATGGCATGTTCTTATGTTCTTAGAAATAAATAAAACAAATAAAAAAGTGCATTAGTGTATATCTGTGCTATATGTGTTACGACTGTCGCTGCCCGACATCTCCACTCCACCCTCCTTACCTCTCTGGTGACTCCTCCCGCGGTTGATGGACTTTTGGCTGCCGCGGCATCTGCCTGCCCTCCTCTCCGGAGTCCCCAGTCCAGCTTCGGCGCTGCCTCCTGCCATGCTGTCCAGCTGCCTTAGGGCGCATGCGCCATACGGCCCTGCTTCAAATACTTTCCTTGGCGTGAACCTCAGGGGCGTCCCCCTGTGATGACGTCACACACCCCGGATACAAAAGGCCTACACTACTGCTAGCTAATCGAGTTAGCAACAGGTATTCATACTGGTGAACTCCTTACGGATGGGATTCACTCTCCGTACCTAGCTACTCTGCCTCTCCATTATTGGACTTACTCTATTTGGGGTACCCGCTTCTCGGTTGCTTCTCTCTTCTCTTTCAGGTCGCTGTCTGGAACCGGTACTCGCTCCTCGAGGGCCCATGTTCCAGGACTCGCTGCCTGGACTTCACTTCTGCCTGGAGGATACTGCTGCCTACACCATCACTGAGTTACTATCTACTTCTCTCAGAGCTGTTCCCTGGAACCAGGTACTCACTCTTCGAGGGCCTGCCTCTATTCCAGCTCCTGTGATTCCTACCGAGAGAAACTGCTGTTTGAGTACTCAACCAACGAGGCTCTATTCCAGAACCCTGCATATACTTCATTGTACTCACTATCTCAGTTTCTCTTCACTACAGCACAGCCATTGTGGGATCACTGTTCCAGAGCCCTGAGGGACTATAAGCCCAGCTGGGCTTCATCTCTGCTCACTACTGCCACCTCTGGTGGCCCCTCAATACTGTTGATAAAAGATCTATCTGTATTGTGTGTCCTAAGCTGAGCCTGACCTGTGGCCCCTCACGGGACTTCCCCTCGTGGGCGTGGTCAGCAGCCACAGTGTCCAAGGGTCCACCCAAAACCTTACAAACAATAACATATGTAGGGTCCCATGCTCTAAGAAGGCAGCTATGAAAGTGATTTAAAGGGATAAAATGCATTTAACCTGTGTTAATCAAGTATATGAAAACTGCCCTCTCTCAATGAGGTTACATTTAGCCGCAGTGAGAGGGGGCATTCCCAGCAACATGCTAAGGTCAGGTGAGGAAAAACACGTACATAGTCAGCATTTTCAAATCTTCACCCACACTTTACCAGCAAAAATCTATCTGTAGAAAAGGTAGGTTCAAGTGGCTGCCTGCTGTGTATGGCTACAGCATATTTCAAGCCAAAGTTTGCAAATACTTTTCCTTTGAAAATTGGTGCAGAGCCTGCTGGTAAAAAAAAAAACAAAACAAAACAACAAATAAAATCTGAATGGTCTTTGTCTCAATGCAGACCGTTTGAAAATTCATCCCTAAGTTAGAGATGGGGTCACTCTAGTTCCATGCACACCAGTTCAAGTATGCATTGTGTTATGTGATAGTCAGGAGGTATGTGGACCTCTAGAGGGATGAGTTTTCCTCTAGGTTGTAGAAGAGAAGGAATTTTGCAGGACCTTAGAGAGTAAAAAGCTGCAGAAATTAATCTCCAACGTGTCATCTCCAGAAGAGAGAGAGATGAGAGACTGTTTCTAGAAAGTTCACGGGAGCCTACTTAGACAGTAAGGATCTGCAAAAGCTTGCCTCAGGAGACAGCTTGAAACGTTCCCTTGCTACCTCAACTACATCATCTGTGGTGACAAACCTGCAAGTTGCCAGAGTAAGCTGAGTCAGTAGATTCCCTTTATAGTTGACATTGGGAGTAATTCAAGTTTCTATTCATTCATAAGCATATGAAATGATATATTGAAAAGTTGATGATTAATACTTTGCATGAATTGTTTAAGGACTGTGGTTTTATCTGTAGTTAAGATCCTTTGCTTTAATTGTGAAAATAAAGAGACTTCTTGTGAACCTGAAGAGATGTGTATCGACTTGTTTTTACAAGCAGAGCGAGATCACCAGATGGGTCCTGAAACGTGCTTTCTGTCATAGATCCCTTGAGCCTGTCTCAGGAATCTGAGTGCTCCTGGTCTACATTTATTTACTTATTTAGATTTAAAATTGTTGCTTGCCTAATCATAATCCCAAAAAAAGTGCTCTAGATGAGGTACTACAAAATATTCAATTGCAATATCAACACATTTATAAACATGGATAAAATTTAAATCTCTAGGGTACCAAGAATGCACTTAAGGTAAAATGTGGATTTCCTAGCAATCACGGGATTTAAGGTAGCATCTTACTCCTGCAGTAAAACATGCAGTTTATCATGGCAGGTGCATGGAATTTAGCTTTTTAATGTACATCCTAGCATTTGGCTTTTTATCTTAAAAACCATTACTTGTTTGTTTGCAGTTTTTGTATGGTGCCTTATTCTAGGCGCCTTCCAATAGCAATAACAACAAAGTGGAAAGACTTACAATACAGCATACATTATACTGGAATCAAGATGAAAGATATATATTTGGATTGTTGGTTGATAATCATATATTATTAAACTGTCCACATTGATTTACTTCAGCATTTTGCAAAATTATTTTTTGAGGGCAGAAATGTATTATTCATGTTCTTTGTACTTAAAATTGTTTTTATAGCTGTCTGTCACTTTCTAAGGAAGATCTTTCCTAGTAAAACACTTTACCAAAATATGTATTAGTGAATTTGGGGAGTTGTAGCCACCACCATGCCACAAAATGATGCTTTTTAAGCAAAATAATGATATATAGCAGGGTTATTTTTGCCCTATTGAATTTAATGCTAGGTGCTAGATTGGAAATCAGAGTTTAAATTTTATTTACAGAACCTCCCTGTGACTGTACTGTGCATCAACCCCATTTTTCTGGGTGAAAGGCTCAGTCACCACACCTGCTCAGTCATTGGATTCTCTGCGGAGACTGAGCACAAGGTGCCAATTATTTATTTATTTTATTTTATTTAAGTTCTTTTAATATACCGATGCTCAAGACTAGGTCTTATCGTACCGGTTTACAATAAACAAGGAGGAAAAAAACAGTTAACATAGGAAGCGAAAAAGTTACATTAAAACAGGGAGATCGAACATGGCTGTTAGAGGAAAAGGATAGATTAACAATATCTATTCTAAACGTATAGAAGAGTCTATCAGCAAGGAGCGGTTGCTTCGCTGTTAAACTTAAAAACATATTTACATAATGGAGATTCTATTGCAATGTTAATATAAAATCCTGAAATATGTGTTTGTCATGTGAGCACCTATCCATTCAAAACTGAACTGAGACCACCAACTCATCTCCTGTAGGTGACTATGTTATTTTCAGATGCTTTCAAAATAGATCTCAGCAGATAAGCTAGAAGTGATGGGCGTGTAACCCTATACCAGTTCACTAAGGAGTCAATTTTCAAAGCAATCTAGCCAGCTAAATAAAGCTAAGAAAATCTACTGAGTGGAGACACTTAGCTGCTCAAATCCTGGGCAATTAAAGGGGTGTGATTAGGTCAAGGGGAGAAATTTAGTGTTGGAGTCTGGGAGGCCCAGTAGATGTGCCACAAGTTTTTTTTTTTAAGTTGGGGAGGGCCCAAGGAGTACAGCCGCAAACGTTTTAAAAAATGGAAGAGCCAGGAAGAGCAGCAAATGAAAGCACCTGTCAGCTGCAGGGCTAGAAGTGCTGCGGTAGCCTGGGGAGTTCTCCACAGCAGAGGAAAAGAGAGGCTGCATGGGGCGGGAATGGAGCGAGCAGCTGATGTGGCTGCCACAGGCTCTCTGGAATTCCCAACTTCAGCTAGGATCACGGCGGTGAGTGGGTGTTTTGGCACTGCCATGGGGAAGGGCCAGCATTAAACAGCGGCAGCCTTGGGGAAGGTGACACAGCCTGACTGGGGTAATCCTGGCTTCAGGGGCCTTCGGTAAGCCCCCAGCACAACGAGGAAGTGGAGGCCAGGTCCTGCCTATGTCATTGATGACATCAGCAGATGTTCAAGGTCCTGGTCCCAGGAGCAAATTTCAAAGTTAAAAAAAAGGAGAGTAAGCAAATTTAGATGGGAAGCCTGAGGGGAGTCTTCCTATGAGTTTTCAAGTCCTGGGAAACACCTTGATGAATCTGGTGCCGTCGAGTGGGAAAATGCATTACAAACGTATTAAAAAATACAAAATTTGCATAAAATGCTGGTGATGGTCAGGTGAAAAGAGGGAAAGGACCTGAACCAAACTTTGTTTGGGGCTAAGAAAGTTATTTTAAAGCAGTTATTTCACCCATTTAGCACAAAGCCATAATTAAAGGGAAAAGTGGGATAAGAATGGGAGATTGTTTTGAACATCCGGGGAAGTGCTGAAAATCCCTGTTTCACCTTTCTTTTGAGGTAAAATATGATAATTATTAAATTTTGAGCATTATTGGTTTGAGGGGTATTTGTGGCTTTGATTGGGAGTGTTTGGGTGACATGGGATGACTCTGGGTGATGGTTGGATGAGGAGGAGTGCATTTGAGTTTCTGGATGGGATTTTTGTATTTTATTTCAATGGGTTTATTCAGATTTATTTTTAATTTTGTGCTGAGTCCAGCAAAAAAAAAAAAAAAGAAGGTCCAACAGCTCAGAGAGCGAGGGAACCTCAAAATTCTGATGCTGTTATTAAGCACATGCCATAGAAACAGAATGTTTACTAGAAGCTATGATGTTAGAGGATTAAAATAATTACCCATTTTTAGTCAAAATCCATACTATTGTATTTAAATGAGTTAGAGAAAAATTCTGACAATGAGACTTGTACTATCTCTCTGATAACATCATTAATACAAATACAAACAGTCTAACTTTAGTTAGTCAGCCAGAGTCACTCACTTCTCTCTTGATTAACAATCAAACCAAATCACACTCCCCAAACACCTTTCCAAGGTGAGTGCTGAACTTTTAAACCTTTTTCCATAGGTATACACTGTTCCTAGCTTATTTCTAGCTTCTGGCTACTTTTTATTTATTTTTTTTTTAATATACAAACACTAACTTCTGCTTACTAGCTGCCTTACAGACTTTTAAAAATAAACACACTACCTACTGCTTTCTAGCTGCCTTATTGACTATTTAAAAACACAAACAGTCTAACTTCAGCTTATTCACTGCCTTACTGACTATTAAAAGCACAAACACACTAAATAATATTCACAAATAGTTAACTTTGTCCCAAAACTTTAAAAAAATAAAATTTCCCAAGCAAAAACTTACTGATTCTTTTCAGCCACCAGCAAGGTGATCCTCTCCTCTCAGTGCTCCCACTAGATTGTCTTTGTTCTCTCCAGCACCCTTCCTTTGCATATGCACAAAGCTATGCAAAATGAAAAACAACCAGCAACACTTGTGTGGCTACTGCCTGAACATTCATCCCCCAGGTCCCCTGTATATCTTGTCAGAAAAACCCAGCTATGTCAGTACGTGCATTTCTACTTGCAGGTCTAGCTATTATGGAAACAAAGAGGTCCATATTCAAAAGCATTTAGCTGGCTAACTCAGAAGATAGCCGGCTAAATGAATATTTGTGCATGCATCTGGCTACATCTAGCCACTAATAAGATAGCTAGCTAGAACTAAGCTGGTTAATTTAGGGGCATTCCATGGGTGTAACTGGGAAGAGTTTTGTTAGCTGCTTAAGGGGTCATTTTCAAAAGCGATCACACGTGAAAAAGGAGTTTTCACATGCGAAAAGTCCCTTTTCGCGTGTGATCACTAAATGGGGGTGGAGTCGGCCCCGGAAGAGGAGGAGTCGGGATGGCACCGAGGTCGAAGCTGCGCAGACATTGCTGGCGGCTAAAGGTAAGGACCTTTATTGCTGCCAGTTTTGCAACAAATAACTACACCTTTTATGGTGTAGTTATTCGGTGCGAAAGCCGTTAGCCAGCGCATCACAGTGGTGCGATGGGCTGCCGGCTTTCACAGGCCCGCCCCCTGCCCCCCGTTACCGCTGGATTTTCTAAGGTCTACAACCTTAGAAAATCCAGCTCTAAGGGGGTCATTCTCTAACGCTATTGCACGCGAAAAGGGACTTTTTGCATGTGAAAAGTCCTTTTTCGCGTGCGATAGGTAGCTCGGGGCGGAGTCGGGGAGGAGTCGGCCCCGGAAGAGGAGGAGTTGGGGCGGCACCAGGGGCCGATGCTGCGGACAAATCGCCAGATTCGCGCCAAATAGCTATACCTTTTATGGTGTAGATATTTGTCGCGAAAGCCGGCAGCGATCGCACCGCGGAGGTGCGATCGCTGCCAGCTATCGCAGGACCCCCCCCTGCTTCACTCCCCCCACTCCCTGTTACCGAATCCAGGCCTAGGTTAGCTAACTCTGATATTCAGAGTAAGTCTGGTTGGGCCAAAGATCCTCCTTGAAGTTATGAGGCTATAGTTAGTCAGCTATCTTTAACATAGTTGACTATATTCAATAGTGCAGTTTCACTATTGAATATACCTCCAAAGTTAGCTGGATAAGTTTATATGGCTAACTGCTATATGAAATGTGTCTGAATATGGACCTCAAAGTGTTTTGACTGTGTGTTTGTGTGTGTGTGTGAGTATGTGTTACAATGGTGAAAGGAGTAATCTAAGGAAAAATTTCTTTACAGAGAAGATGGTGGTGGTATGGAACAGCCTCCCAATGGAGGCAGTGGAGACAAAAACAGTGTCTACGTTCAAGAGAGCATGGGACAAGCACAGGGAATCTCTGAGGGACTGGTGGGGATTGTAATATTTGATATAGATGGGCAAACTAGATAGGCCGTATTTTCTTTTTCTTAGAGATCTGCATACATTTTTCACGAATTAGACAATTTCAATGAAATTTCAGAAAAATTCGTAGTTCGTGTTAGTGTGGTTAGCGCACACTAACATGAAAATCGGGACCCACAAAAAAAAATACAAACTGCGGGAAAAACGGAATTTCTCATGGGGGCCAGAAAACGAAGCCTGAAATGATAGGCTAGGGGTGAGGAATCTAAAGGCTAAGACAGGCCAAACCTTCCAGGTGCTTGTCCCCAGATTTCACTCTAATTAGAATTTTCTCTTACTTACTTGAAATTGACAGAGAGGAAGAGATACACATAAAACCAATTTGTACAATTTAGTAAAATGTATTTAATAGCCAGCAAATATTTTAGAGCAAATGAAATCAATCTCACTTATTGTTTAAGAGTTAATGTTTATGGCCATATCTCTATTCCAGGGGAGAGAATACTATGGCTCCTACAAGTTGTAAGATATCCCTGTGCACTTCTCTCCAAGGTTCATTTTACAGTAGGCTCCCTTTTATTCTATGTAAATACGTGCCAGGCAGCACACAGAAGCTGATCTGTCTTTTGTTATATTCCTGTTATTCCCACTGGCCATGGCGTCCCATGACCGGTGTCCGCCATTCACCTCTGCTGCATTGCTGCTTCAGGCCTGGGCACGCTGGCTGCGGCCAGCTGCTTCCAGGGTACTTTCCTATGGTCCCTTCTGCTTCCACGTGGGTAGGCCTCGCGACCAGGGCCTCCTCGATGAGCGGGCCATTCCCAGCGAAGGCCCCTTCCCCACTAGGCTCCTCTAGGTGCGTGAACGCATTTCCTCTCTGGATTTAAAGGGACTGCGACAGGAAATTTCTGCAGCCTCTCCTTCCGGCTCCTCTCTTCCTTTTCCTATTAAGGCAAGGCCTGGCTCACAGACCTTGCCTTGGCTTCTGGCTTTCTAGGTTCCGTTCCTGTTTCCTCCACAGAGGATCTTTCCTGCATTCTGGTTTGCTGAAGTCTTCTGTTATTCGACCCTTGCTTGGAACCCCAAATACGAGTATTGCTGCCTGTCCCGACCTACACCTGGAACCACGATCTAGAGTATTACTGCCTGACCCAACCTATGCCTGGGATCTTGACTACAAGCACGGTTGCCTGTCCTGACTCTCGCCTATGACTCTACTCTTGTGTCCTCATGCCTACTCCCGGACCTGATCCAAGGCTCCACCTGGCTTCATCTCCGCTTCTTCCAGAGACCCCAAGTAAGCCCAGCCAGCCCCAGTACCCAAGGGCTCAACCTGAGGGGAACGCGAGCTGGTAGTGGTGAAGCTCCTGTGGGGTCTCTACACCATCCCAGCCTCGCCTACCAATGGTGGGGACCTGTGGAGGTTTCCTCCACAGGTAGCATCAACTCTACCTTGGGCAAGGGGGTCCACCCTCCAAAACATAACAATTCCCCAATGTCCCTCTTGAACCTGTTAATACTGTTTTTTTTATTGATGACCATATCCTTTTCCACAGTTTGTTCTTTAGTTCCACTGTTTCTGGGGGGAAAAAAACTGTTTTTTTTTATGTCCGTCCCCACCCCCTTTTCTTCAGGCACAGAATTCAAATCCTGCCCCTCACAGTGCATACTGTGGCATTCTGGCTGCTAACTCAAAGCACACGTCATCCAGGCCTCCTCAGTGTTCCATATGTTTCTATTCTTTTTCATACATAAGAACATAAGAACATGCCATACTGGGTCAGACCAAGGGTCCATCAAGCCCAGCATCCTGTTTCCAACAGTGACCAATCCAGGCCATAAGAACCTGGCAAGTACCCAAAAACTAAGTCTATTCCATGTTACCATTGCTAATGGCAGTGGCTATTTTCTAAGTCAACTTAATTAATAGCAGGTAATGGACTTCTCCAAGAACTTATCTAAGGAATGTCTTATCTACTAATGTCTTTTTGTCCAGTGAAGCAGAGCTGGCCAGGCCCTACCACACAAGGATTAGTCATTCTGTGGACTCCTACAGCTGTGCTGGGCTCCTACAGTTGTGCACATCTCTACAGTTTTTATTGTGCATGCAAAATACTTGTAGATTTGTAGGCATCTTACGATTTTCTTTTGCCTAATCAATTTGCCTCAATTATAGTCTTATAAAATAAATAATAATATTTATTATTTATTAATATTTATATCCAATCTTCTCAAACCAATCACCACCCAACAGCTGACAGCAACAACACCCTATAACACCGCTATGTCATTCGTCACCCAACCTCAGACATCCTCACCCCCCAGCGCTCCGACTTACTACAAAAAATGCAGCTTATCATCATTCGAGACCCCATCATCCCTGGAAATTGAAATCATCCTTAATAAATTAAAACCATCCTCTCACCCACTGGATACCATTCCCTCCAATCTATTACTTTCGACTCCCAACATCATCTCCAAAGCATTAGCAAACATCATAAATTGCTCTTTAACTCAAGGAAAGGTCCCAGAACAACTGAAAATAGCCATTCTGAAACCATTACTAAAAAAACCTAACTTGCCAACAACAGACCCTGCCAACTTCCGCCCAATAGCCAACCTGCCCTTAATCTCAAGAGTAATGGAGAGATTTCTCAACAGACAACTGTCCGATTACCTGGAGGAGAACAACATTCTCTCACCCTTTCAGTTTGGATTTAGGAAATCACAAAATACAGAAGCTCTTCTAACGTCACTTTCCGACACCATCCTCCTCAACCTTGAAAAAAAACAATCATACCTCCTCGCTCTTCTCGACTTATCCGCCGCATTTGACACCGTAAATCACGACATCCTGCTCGAGCGGCTATCGGACATTGGAATACAAGGAGAAGCACACAGTTGGTTTCAATCATTCCTAGAAAATAAATCCTATAGAGTCAAGATAAATAACGTAGAATCACCTCCTATCAAATCAATCAGAGGAGTACCTCAAGGTTCTTCACTCTCCCCTACCCTTTTTAACATCTACCTGCTTCCGCTCTGCCACCTACTCTCCAGCCTCAAGCTAAAACACTATATTTTCGCCGATGACATCCAGATACTTCTTCCCATCACAGAATCACTCCAAAAAACCTGGACGCATTGGAACAACTGCTTACTATCCATCAATTCCTTGTTATCCAGCCTCAACCTCATACTCAACACAAACAAAACAGAAATCCTCATCATTTCGCCTGACGAAAACCACACACTCTTCAACGTCCAAAGTACAACACAATCTATAATACCACCTTTCAACCACTCACCTTCAGTAAGAGACTTAGGGGTACACTTTGACAATCAATTCAACCTTAAATCTTTCATCCACAACACAACCAAGGAATGTTACTTCAAACTACAAGTACTAAAAAATCTGAAACCACTCCTTCACTTCAAAGACTTCCGCTTAGTAGTTCAGTCATTAATTCTGTCCAAACTAGACTATTGCAATTCTCTCCTGCTAGGTCTTCCGCTATCATCCATAAAACCCTTACAGATGGTACAAAACGCCGCGGCGAGGCTACTCACTAACACCAACAAAAGAGACCACATCACCCCAATTCTGATTTACCTCCACTGGCTTCCCATAAAAGCTAGAATCACCTTCAAGACACTATCAATGATCCACAAGGATATTATGGGAAGCGCCCACTTAAATCTTACCTCTCAACTCCGCCTTCACACATCAAAAAGACCCATCAGATATAACTATAAAGGTTCTCTACATAATCCCCCGATTAAAACCTCGCTAGCCAAACGAGCACTCTCCACAGCCGGGCCCACCCTTTGGAATTCACTGCCGCCAGTGATTCAACTTGAAACCTGCCACCTAACCTTCAAGAAAAACCTTAAAACATGGCTCTTCCGGCAAGCCTTTCCAGAAACACAGGATCACTTCGACACAGGTCAAAGAACAAAATAGCGCAATACAAAGTCCACCACCAACCTTACACCCTCAGGACCCTCAGGACCTTATTGCACACCTGATGTGAAAGATCCTCTCTTGATCCCCTTCCCATGGTCATGTCCTTTGACATGGAACACGGTCTCCTGTATACTCTACCTGTACAATTCAAACTTATCAACTATTTTGCAGTATCCGCACCATTTATTTAAGTTATTAATCAAAACATTTTTTTGTCGTCTATTCTATATTTTATATATTTTATTTTACTTTATTACTTAATATTAATTGATTTTCATTTTTTTGTTCAATATTCTGTTGATTGTCTGTTGATTGTTCAATGTAAAGATACACGTTCCCTGTTCAATACTATGTTTATTGTTCAATGTAACGCCCCCGGCGACAGTTCAATACTACGTTTATTGTTCAATGTAACGCCCCGGCGACAGTTGTGTTATATGGAAACCGACTTGATTTGATATATATATATCAAGAAAGGCGGTATATAAAAACCCTAAATAAATAAATAAATAAATAAATAAATAATTAAAGCATGCTAAGCAGATAAGATGGTCAATATAAAGCAATATGAAAATGAGCTAAACATTGTCCTTTTCATTTTTGCTTGCAGTGTATTTGAATCATTGATATGCAGACCCATAAGGTAGTAAAAGGTAAGTAAATTGCTACTCTTTCCATGGATTTACTCTGAAGTGGTATATTAACTATTTTAACACTTACAAGTACAAATGATTCTATGTCACCTGGATTGTATTCTAAAATATAATCTGAAAGCTTTAAAAATTGAAAGCATTATACAAGTGCCAGATGAACCAGGCTTCTTTCCCCGTAGATACAAAATGGAAAAAGTCCTTTAGTACATCTGCCCCCTTGATTGTTAAGTTACTGTTGACTTCCACACCTTACATGATTACAAACTTGATTTCCTTACAAGATAGGATTGATAAGAGAGCGGAAAATCAGGATTATCTTTTCCATTTCTTATGCTTTGCTCTTCTAAAATAAACCAGCATATGAAACTGCTATGCTGTTACTGTGAAATTAAGTACTTTATGTCAAATACAGTATCGATTGCTTTAAAAATATTCAAAGTACACTGTTGTATAAAAGTCTTTCATTTATGCAGGTACATTCAATCAATTTTGTCTCCACTATAATTAAGATAAACCAGAATTTTCTGTATGTTCGGATTTTGCTAATAGGAGAAGTCTCTTGAAATATTCTTTTCTTGATGTCATAAGAGCTACTCTGCTTGGTTTGTTTGCTTTTGCCCTGGATCTTAAATCATTTTAAATTACTTTTGAATGGTTCACCTCTCTCAGTGCAGATTTCTTCAGTTTACAATGAGCTGCCTGGACCTTGGGATCTTCCCTTACTTTACGATTCATTATGCTGTTTATTGAACCAACTCTCAGAACACATGCAATGGGAAGTTTTGCTGCAGGGTAGAATGAAGACTAATCTTGCAACAAATGCTGGCAGAGGACCCATGCCAGTTATTCCAGATAAAGTCACATTTGGCTTTTCAACTCTATGGCAGCAGCTCTATCATTCTGACAAGTTGCTATAAAACTGGATTTTATATTTTGCCTTTTTAATCCTGTTCTCAGGATCAGCTGTTGTAGTCCATGCAGACTATTATATGGCATTCACTGTTGACTTAATAAACAGATAAAAAAAGATTAAGAATATAATTGAGCATTAATTAGAAGATTATTTTAATAATGACTGTTCCTAGGGAGCCCAGCTTTCCAAACTGTGGGCAGTTCACCATTTGCATACATAAGGGAGCCTGCAGAGATTTGTGGGCAATAACTTGCAAACAGCAGGCATAGATGCCTGAAAGGCCAGGGAAATGCTACGTTATGAGGGCTTAGGGGTAAGGTGGTACCAAATGGAATGAGTTATTGTGGATGGAACTTAAGCAATAGATGTTAAATTATAGCATATATTTCAATCTTCCTATCTAATCAAGTGGAAGACCTCAAGAAGAAGGCCTGGTAGCTGTGCTGATTAGAGGAGTAGTGGTTGAAGAAGCTGTGTCTCAGGCAAAAGCAGACCAGAAGTAAATACTGTAAACTCACATCTAGCAGGTTTCATCATTGTCTATGTACAGCTTCCATCATATAGCCGCTGGTGCCCGTCTAGCCATTTTACCTCTGACCAAGTTCTAACTTTACATTTTGCCATATTTAGGGATCTCTCTCTGTACCAATAGGTGGCTATTTAAGGTAATCTATAGAAACATAGAAATGACGGCAGAAAAAGACCAACCAGCACATCTAGTCTGCCCAGCAAGCTTCCACCCTTATTTTCCCATAATTATGTTTCACCAACCACCAACTTCAGGACTCTTGTTGGTAACTGTTTGATTCAAATTTCCTGCCATACCCTGTCATTGATGCAGAGAGTAATGTTGGAGTTGCATCAAAGGTGAGCATAAGGCTTATGGTTAAGGGTTGTAATTGCCACATCAAGCAAGTTACCCCAATGCTTGTTTACCCAGATTGCACAGGTCGATGCCTTGTTGGATGATGTCTGAATGTTAATTTTGTTTCCCTCACTTCCCCCTACCGTTGATGCAGATAGCAACGCTGTGAATGCTTTCAAAGTGATGTATCAGGCTTAATTGGTTTAGGGTAGTAACTGCCGTAATAAGCAAGCTACCCCACGCTTATTTGTTTCCCCAGATTACGAAGTTCAGTCCTTGTTGGTTGTTGTCTGAATGTTAATCTTCTTTTCCACATTACCCCCTGCCATAGAAGCAGAGAGCAATAATGTGTATGCATTCAAAGTGATGTATCAGGCTTAATTGGTTTAGGGTAGTATCCACCGTAATAAGCAAGCTACCCCCACATTTATTTGTTTACCCAGATTGTGAAATTCAGTCCTTTTTGGTTGTTATCTGAATGCAAATCCTCTTTTCCACATTTCCCTTTGCCATTGAAGCAGAGAGCAATGTTTGGGTTGCATTAACTGTGCAAGGGATTTTTTTGAGTAAGGATAGTAATCACCAGGTAGCAGTTAACATTCCAGCAAGCCATCCCCATGGCTCTACTCTTCATTCCCATCCTCTAGTGGATAATGGTGGATAATACACAAAATCTGTCTCATTGTTTGCAGTTTCCAAGTGGCACACCTCTAACTACAGTTTCCGCCCAACAGTCAGTTAGATTTTAAAAGTGTTGCTTGAGCAAGAACAGCCCCATACATGTGTATGTGGTTAAGAAGCTGGGAAGTATGCACATACATACCTGTGTGTGCCAAGGAGAGAGAGAGTGGGAGAGAGAGCGAAAGAGATTGAGAGAGAGAGAGAAACTCTTTTAAAGAAACAATCTGATACTCCATATATCTCCCTCTATAAGAGGGGCACTTTCAACTCAGGGTGGTTTGTTTTTTTTTTTGGGGGGGGGGGGGGTTACATTTGTCTGCCTAGGGTGCATGGGTCTGTAGACTCTTGTTACACTGCCCCTCCCAAAACCCATCCTGAGTTGAAAGTGCCCCTCTTATAGTGGGAGATATATAGAGTGTCAGATTATTTTTCTCTCTCTCTCGCTCTTTTTCTCAGGTCACTTGTGCGTATGCACATAAAGGCTCCAACACATACGTGCAGTAGGGATACTTTAAATGGTATGCGGGTACTTACACACACAATATAAAACTGAGCATATTTTTGCTTGGCCGCCCAATACACACATTTATGGGTGTTACAATTCTGCTCGTGGCCAGGGCTGCGAGCAGCCTCTCAACTTTTCTCCGTCCTTCCTCCACAGCCCGGAGGCCACCAACATCTTGCCTCGCGGCGGGTTAGCCACTGCTGCTGTGCCCATGCAGTCCAGAGGCCGCCGACGCTGTCTCTACGCAGCTCGGAGCCGCTGTCATTTAGCCTTGCAGCCAGGAGGCTGCCTATGCTGTCTCCACACAGCCCGGAGGCCGTCAACATTCTCCTTGCTGTGCGGCGGCAGGGAGCCGCCACCGTGCTTTCATCCAGCCTGGAGGCCGCCGAAGTCAGCATCCTTCTCCGCAGCATGGTGCTGCCTCCAGCCTCCTTTCTGCGGCCTGGAAGCTGCCGCTGGCGCTAAGACCTGGTTTTGCAGCCTAGTGCCGCTCCTGCTCTTCTTCACGGCATGGACGCCGCTCTCCAGGGTCTTGCCCTAGGCGCAATGCCACACCTCTCTCCACTTCTTAAAGGGCCATGGTGGGAATTGTCCCACGGCCCCTCCTGATGATGTCATCCTGGGTGTTCTTCTTTAGCCCTATAAAGAGGACTCTTCGTCAGTTGCCTTTACAAGGAGCCTGTCCGCTCATGGACTTCTCATCATCTCAGCTTCTCCTAGGCACTCTGTTCTTCGTGGGAATTCCTTGTCTTCATCTATGGTTCCATGTCCTGGTCTCTTGTCAGATCCCGTGTCTCCGTCTTGTTGGCTCCTGATGTCATTGCCTTGATGTTCCAGATATCAGTTTTCCTAATGTTCCTGATGTTCCATATGTCCTATTCTTCAGATGTTCTCTTGTCCAAATGTTCCATCTCTCGGTGCCTCCTTGCTGCTCTTGACTGAGTGTCCTAGGGGTCCGAGGTCTAGATCTCCTGATGTTCCAGATGTCCAGTTCTCCAGATGTCCTGATGCTCTATGTCCAGAGGTCATGTGCTTTGCCTTCTTCAGTCAGCAGCGCTAGTCTCTGGAAGACCCTTGTTTTTAATGCCTAGTTCCGAGTATCCTGAATACTGAGTCTTCAATCCTGTATCCTGAATCCTATCCTGGTCTTCAGAGTTCCTGGTGTCTGCTTCCACTATGCCTAAGACTTTGCCAGAGTCTTCTTTGCCATCAGTGTGGTCCATGACCAGCCACGAGTGGCTGTGTAGGGCGTGTGGCAATGCAGCACTCACTCAGTACTTTCTCCATAATCCTGAATCTTGCCTGAAACCTCCAAACAACCTGAATCCTTGTCTGAGTCCTCCGAGTATCCTGAGTCCTTATCTGAGTCCCTGATTAACCTGAGTCTACGTCCGAGTCGTCTGAATATCCTGTGTCTTCATCTGAGTCTTCTTGTTCCTGCCCTCAGCCTCTGTCCATCCTGTCACATCTAATGTACCAAGCAGCAGGTCTGAAAGGGCTGTCGAGTGGCTGGAGACCAGCAATGCGTTGTTGGGTTTCTCTCGATGTGCTCAGGTTCAACAGAAGTCAGGGCTCCTGGTCTTCAGCCTGTCTGCCCGTGCTTGGACATGTCTCGCCTGCCTCGGCGCTTCCCCGGAGCCCCTCTATGGTCACACCATGGTCCAAGGGCACACTAATCGCCCCGGAATTGGGAGCGATGCTCCTGTAACAATGGGCGCATATGTGCTTCTTTTAAAATTTACTTGTAATTGCATATTATGTGTTTCTATGGGAACTCTCCCCATTTTAACTAAGTAACCACTTTTTCTCCACTCTAATCATCACCACAGAGACCAAGGAATCCAATATAGCTTCCAAAAAATTGGCTTTTCACTGGTTCTTTCAGCTTGTCTCTACTATGTTGTCACCACTATGTTGTCTTCTTCTCAATTTTTGCTAATAGAACATAAGAACAAAAGACATTGCCATACTAGGTCAGACCAAGGGTCCATCAAGTCCAGTATCCTGTTTCCAACAGTGGCCAATCCAGGCTACAAGTACCTGGCAAGTATTCAAACACTAGATCAGCCAGTAATAGCAGCGGCTAATCCCTATGTTAACTTGATTAATAGCAGTTAATGAACTTCTCCAAGAACGTCTCCAAACCTTTTTTGAACCCAGCTGCACTAACCACATCCTTTGGTAATAAATTTCAGAGCTTAATTGTGCATTGCTTGAAAAAAAATTGTCTCTGATTAGTTTTAAATATGCTACTTGCTAACTTCAAGGAGTGCCCCCTAGGTCTTTTTATTATCTGAAAGAGTAAATAACCAATTCAAATCTACCCATTCTAGACCTCTCATGATCTTAAAGACCTCTATCATATCCCCCCTCAGCCGTCTCTTCTCCAAGCTGAACAGCCCTAACCTCTTCAGCCTTTCCCATGGGGGAGCTGTTGCATTCCCTTTATCATTTTGGTCACCCTTCTCTGTACCTTCTCCAGAAGAGTATGCCACTGCTTTTTTCGCATCCCCAAAACCTCCAGCCCTCCCATAAATCAAATCCACACTTACCTCCCCCCCCCAAAAAAAAAATCCAGATTGCAACCCCTTTTACACCAGCTCATCACTTACCACACACATTTGTCTCTCTTCACAGAGGAGGAGGAGGTAGAGAAAAAAAAGTGGAAGAGATCCTGGCCCTCCAACTGCAGCAGCTGCTGTTCTGGTAGCTGAAGTCCTACCACCAACACTACCAGTTGCTGGATCCCATCAAGCCCTCCCCACAACAAATGGCCCTGAGCATCTTAGGATTGGGCCACCATAGATTTGGGGCTAAAGTTCTGGTGTTCACAAGGTGCATAGTTCTTAGTGATGGAATCATATGGTGGGCCTGAGATAGTGACTGTAGTGTGCGTGCAGGTATCTAGGAGATGAGAGAGCTGCTGAGCTTGGTTAGGTCAGATCTTTGAAGGATTTGTAGGCCAGGATCAGGATCTTGAATTTGATATAGTATAGTGTTGGTAGCTAATGCAAACTTTTCAAGACTGAGAGTTGTTTATATCTAAGTCTATTTTTATTTGTTTATATTTGAGAGTCTGTGTGTTTGGATTTGCTTTTATGTATTTTTGCATGCAATTTGACTTGAACTATATTGTGATTGGTGCAAACAACAAATTGTAATTTTTTTAATCTATGTTTTTGTATCCTTTGCTTTTGCAGTCATTGTTGTAAGCAGACAGAAGCATGGTAACTCAGGAACCCATGTATTTGGGTTCACACATTCCAGTTTTAAGAAGATAATGCTATTTTGGAATGTGACAGGAAGCTTTTGCAGTGAGCACCCAAGTAAAGAGAGTTATTTGAGCCACTTTAGAAGAAGAGAAAGACTGGGACATGCACAGAAACAGCATGTATCCTTATTGTTTAAAAAGACCATGTGATTTTTGACTTATCACAGGACCTCAAACCAGATATGCTGTGTGTTACAGAGTCATGAATGTCTGAAACAGATCGGGTAATACCGAGTCAACTTTGCCCACCAGAATACAATTATGTCTCAATCTTGGTCCAAAAGGAGAGGGAGAGGCTTATAGTGATTTTATGGAAAAGTCTTGACTTTAAACATTTAAATTGTATTATTGACTCACCTTTTGAAACCTTGGTTATTAATTTAAAGGTTTCTAATATTTTTCTGTTTTATTCCCCCCCCCCCCCTCCGGGCTTGCAATGTGTCTCCATTGATTGAATTTGTTCTAGCTTAAGCATTGACCTAAAATTAACTATTGTGTTGGGAGATTTTAATCTCCATATGGATGTAAAACTTCTGACAGATCCCTGCCAAATATTTTTAGAGTCAAATGATGCCTTGGATTGGGAATTATATGTGAGTGAGCCTATATACATTGACATGACCATCAGTAAGATTTAATTTTCATTTACCCAAACTTTATGATGGATTCACCACCTACAGAGTAAGAAGGCACTTTGAAAAGGTGTTATGGTCGTATTTCATTTGGTGGCTCATGAGATGGCCCCATGAGTTGCTGCACTCACCTCTGACACCAAAAAACTTTGCAGCAGGACACCACCAAGCCATGCAGCAGGACGCCACCGTCACTCACCATCCTGGCAGTTCCCTAGGTGTGCACATGCCTGTCAGTCAACTTAAAAGGCCCACGGTGGAAAAGGACCATGGTGATTGCTGATGTCATCACTGGCATAGGCCTATTTGAGGCCATTTAGACTGTTCTCCATGTTAGGAGATGTAAAAATAAATGGTGACAGAAATGGACCTAAAAAAACCCTTGGAAAATATTAATGAAACATGTAGAAGAATGTTTAGGGTATAACCAAAGTGAACAATTAAAGTTTTTAGCCTGATGTTTGTGCATATTTTCAGTGTGTGTATTTTTATTAATTACTATTTTATTAATTTTAACCATGTGTTTTTTCTATTATTTATATTTAATTTGATTATTTATCATTTATATTTTTGTGATGTCAATGCATCTTTTCACGTTTTTAAATGTTTATGTATGTTTTATAATTATAGTAGCCCCTGAGGCAGCTCGATGAATAGAATGAAACTCGGACAGAGTCAGGCCTACATTGTTGCGCTGGAGGTGGACCCTTGGCCTGGCGCAGGATTGGTATGGCCTTCTGAGGGTTCCCAGAGGGCACCTGCCGCCAGGAGGTGGAGCACACAAGGAGACAGAGGCTAGCTGGAACTTCACCAATAACAGTCTGGGAGCTCTGTGGGTTGAGCCCTTGGATACCCAGACCACCTAGGCTTAGGTGGGCCTCGTGAGGGTCTCCCAAAGAGGTAGCAGAGAGGTGTGCCCACCAAGAGCAAAGATGTGTGGCTAGTGGAAAATAGATAAGCTAGACCAGAACAGAGTGTACCGGAAACCACTGGAACGGAACAGGAACTGAAGGTCCTCCGGTCAGGATAGGCAGTAGGGATGTAAATCGTGTGCCCTATCGTCTTAACAATCGAAATCGTCTGGCAGGAGAAGAAAATCGTTAAAAATAGTTTTTTCCAGTTAGTACGCACTAACGGGAGTTAGTGCGCACTAACGGGAGTTAGTGCGCATTAACAGAAAATGATACAATTTGACACTTTTCAGGTCAGTTAAGGTCAGTTTAGGAATGAATATGTATTCCTATTGGCTGCCCTCTTATTTATTCATGTTACCAAGGTTCCCACTGACAGTATATGGGGGATGGGAAATGGAAACAGTTGGTAGCTTGACAAAAAAAGTAATGTGATCAGTCAATGTGACTAGAACTTGTGCCCTAACCCTGATACCAGGGGTGTTGTGATCTTCCTGCCCACAGTGCCCTAACCCTGGCACCAGGGGTGTTGTGATCTTCATGTACACAGTGCCCTATCCCTATTAATACCAGGAGTGTTGTGATCTTCCTGCACACAGTGCCCTAACCCTGATACCAGGGGTGTTGTGATCTTCTTGCACACAGTGCCCTATCCCTATTAATACCAGGAGTGTTGTGATCTTCCTGCACACAGTGCCCTATCCCTATTAATACCAGGAGTGTTGTGATATTCCTGCACACAGTGCCCTAACCCTGACACCAGGGGTGTTGTGATCTTCCTGCACACAGTGCCCTATCCCTATTAATACCAGGAGTGTTGTGATCTTCCTGCACACAGTGCCCTAACCCTGACACCAGGGGTGTTGTGATCTTCCTGCACACAGTGCCCTAACCCTGACACCAGGGGTGTTGTGATCTTCATGTACACAGTGCCCTATCCCTATTAATACCAGGAGTGTTGTGATCTTCCTGCACACAGTGCCCTAACCCTGATACCAGGGGTGTTGTGATCTTCTTGCACACAGTGCCCTATCCCTATTAATACCAGGAGTGTTGTGATCTTCCTGCATACAGTGCCCTATCCCTATTAATACCAGGAGTGTTGTGATCTTCCTGCACACAGTGCCCTAACCCTGACACCAGGGGTGTTGTGATCTTCCTGCACACAGTGCCCTATCCCAGTGTGTCAGTGTGTGCAGTAAAGGAGATCTGCCTTGTCCACAAGCTGGAGTCAATGTGTGCAGTAAATGAGACCTGCCTTATCCCCAAGCTGGAATCAATGTGTGCAGTAAAGGAGACCTGCCTTGTCCCCAAGCTGGAGTCAATGTGTGCACATAATGCACAAAAATAATAAACAAACAAGTTCTAGTCACATGAGTGATGATCATCACATTACTTTTTTTGTCAAGCTTCCAACTGTTTCCATTTCACATCCCCCCAACCATTACCTCAGTGGGAACCTTGGTAACATCAATAGATAAGAGCACAGCCAGCCAATAGGAATACATATTCATTCCTAAGTGACCTTTACTGACCTGGGAAGTGTCAACAATTTGTATCATTTTCTGTTGGTGTTCGTGAGTTTCCAGTTCCATTTCCCATCCCCCCAACCATCACCTCAGTGGGAACCTTGGTAACATCAATAGATAAGAGGGCAGCCAGCCAATAGGAACACATATTCATTCCTAACTGACCTTCACTGACCTGGAAAGTGTCAATTTGTATCATTTTCTGTTAGTGCGCACTAACGATTTTTAACAATAAATCGTTAGAATTTCTATTGTATTGTATTGTGTTCTATAACGATTTAAGACGATATTAAAATTATCGGACGATAATTTTAATCGTTGAAAAACGATTCACATCCCTAATAGGCAGTGCTTAGTGGTCTAGCTTGTAGAAGGCCATGAGTAGCATCAGAACAGGCAGGCCTGGTGGTCACAAAAGAAGCAAGGAGAGTGTCAGAATGCAGTGCTAGGGTCAAAGCCAGTGGGTCCATGGGTGGTCAGCCAAAGGAAAGGTCAGTTCCAGGTATCCATCCGAGCATGGTCAGTAGCAAGCAGAGGTCAGATCCAGGCAGTGGTTCAAATTTGGTCAAAGGCAAGTTGAGGTCAGTACCGTGTATCAGTCCGAGAATTGTTATACTAAATAAGAAACAAAGTGACATCAGATCAACTATCAACAATTTCTGGCCACAAAACCTCTTTTAGAGTGAACCCTTTTCTACTTTGTTGCTTATTGTCCTTTCCTTTCTTCTTTTTTCTCATTTTCTTTATTTACTTGTTTGTCATTTGTGTGCCTGTAAACTCAGGCCTGGCTGTTTGTTAATGCTTGATTTATATATTTATCTGCTGTTCTTCCTTCTTCTGTTGCTGCTGGCCATTTCTTTCCTCCACCACTTCTTCCTCCTTTCTTCTATGTTTTCTTGAACCCACTGACCTATTCTTTAAGCAAATAAACAAAAGCAACTGTTTCCCTACAACCTCCTAGATCTTCCGCAGCCTAAGTCAGTAGTGTTCCCTCTGTGATTGTCACTCCGCCAGGTTATTGTTATTGAGTTTTTTTTCTCACTAATGAAAATCAAAAGATAATTACTGAGGCCCTAATTCTCTCTGTGAAAGAAAAGTTTACAGTTTACTCTTGCATTCAATTTCTCTCACTTTATCGCTTTGTTCTTCCTGACGACCGCTTAGTAACTTGCTGTCAATGAGATGGTAACAGGCAGAATTTCTTCTTGAGACAGGGGTTACTCTATTGTCTCAGGTATTATTATTATTGGGTTTTTTTTTAAACAAATTTCCCATGTACTTTGAAATTGCTATGGGTCATTCTTGATGAATTCTCTATCCAATTAATAAGAGTTTCCTGTTAATCTCTCCTTCTGGGTGACCTCAGTATCAAATCACTGAATTTCTTTTAGTGTGCAGGCATTCAGTGTGCAACATTAATGAGAATCAGTCCGACTCTATCATTGTCTCTTCCAAATGCTGTTCTAACATGTGGTACAGCAGGAAATTAACTATTAAAAGGTTTCTGCCTTATTCCTTAGCTTGGCTGGAACAACATTCACACTTCCATTTAACCGATATTGCATTGTTCTTTATTTAATAAGGGTGTTTGTTCACTTTTTGTAGGCCTGAGGACAGAGGACAACTACAGCACCTCTGACACATCAGTCTCCCTTCTGCCCAGATTCTATAACTGACCCTTGATTTCTAGGTCTGGGATATCCCTGCTCTGGATGGTGTCATCTGAGGAAATAGGACCAGGGACTAGACATTAAGAACTCTAAGCATCCATTGATGGGTCACTTTTCCTTTTATTCCTTTTACTATTAGTGTTGGTACATTTTATATATCTTTAAAATCTCTTGTGATTGTTTCTCTCTTTTTTTGGACCCTGCACTGTGACTAATGAGGATAATGCTGTGTTTACACCATGGCCTGTCTCTAGGGAAGCCGTCACTAAGGCATCATGACTACGGCTTTGCTTCTCCATCTCATACAGTGATCCCTGGTTTTTTTTCTTTTTTTAGATGCTCCAGATTGCATCAATTAAATTAGGGGTGCTTGAGGAGCTACCATCAGGCTAAAATCTTTAATTTTTCACTTTGGTAATACTCTAAACATTCTTCTACATGTTTCATTAATATTTCCCAAGGGGTTTTTTTTAGGTCCATTTCTGTCACCATTTATTTTCATATCTCCTAACACTTTCTATGGTTTTTAATCTTTATCCTTTAAAAACTGTAATTTGTATAAGATATGCAATAGCTGAACAGGCATCCTCATTACTTCAGCTGGTGACCAGCATTGTCTTTTCATAGGTTTTGTGGTTTTTGGAGGGTTTCAATCTTAAAATATGCAGGATACTCATTGGAGCAACATCCATTGTTTAAATGATCTTTGGGGGCAGAGGAGTTAGGTGGCCAATGTCCCCTTACCTGACCTCCACCTTCACTTTGCTTTCATTTTCTTTATTTTTGTTTTTTAATAGCCCCCTTCTCCAGGCTTAGCGTATTCCGTTGATGTCATCAGTGACATCAGCAGGATTGCAGCCCAGTCTTGATGGCCACATCAGGTCTTTCCACTGATGCCATTCTGCATTTATTTTTAAAAAGAAACAAAACTACAGCAGCAGCCATACACTCACCATCAGTCCGGGCAAATTGTAGCAGGAGGAAATTGCTGTGGCAGTGACCCGAAGCGCGCCTGCCTGCTCTGGCAAAGGTCCCTCTCTCACTTTCCCACAGCTGTCTGAGTCTCTCAATGGCCTCCTGTCTCTACAATCTGTCACTGCCACCCTGCTCCAAGTAGGGTCACTGATACCAGGTGAGCTGACTGCTATAATGAACCCTTTTCCACTGCAGTTCCAAGAGTCCCACTCTCGTTCCCCTACTGACGGGCTGGCCAAAAGCTGTCTCCATTTTACTGCTGTTGCCCCCTCAGCTTCAGAAGGACTGATGTCGTTGGTGCCCTGACTTCTTCTCTGTGGTTCTTCACTAGCGTGGCCTTCCTCTCTCTCTCCTCTCCCCTACAGGCCTTTTACTTGGCTCTGAGTTATCCCAGCATAACTGCTCTCTTACATGGCTTTCTGCTTTTGCCATCTCTCTCTCTCTTTCTGCAGCTCAAGCCCCAATATGGTTGGACCTCCATCGCTGCTTCAAGCCCACCGTCTCCTTGACTACATTCTGGGCCTTGCCTCCCTAAATTGGTCCTGTTTCTCTTCAGCGGCCAAACACCAGTATCTGTTTTGGGCATTCCACTACTTGCCTCAACTCTTCTACCCTGGCCAGCCTAGCCCCTCAGCCCTGCACCAGCCTCCAGACTCCTGCTGCCTGTCACCCCAGCACTCAGGTAATTTAATCATTATTGTTTTGGGGTATCCTATTTACAAATACATGAGTCTAAGAGGGTGGAAAAGACTCCCAGCTCAGTAAAAGGAAATGTACCTAAAAATGGTCTTAAAAATAAAGGAATGCTCTCTGACTCCACATTTATTTTTATTTTATTTATTTAGGTTTTTTTTATATACCGGCATTCAAGACAGCAGTCACATCATGCTGGTTCACATAAAACGGGAGTGCAAAATAAACTTTAAACTAGAACTATGGTGCAGAAAAAAGCAGTTACATGTAACAAGGGTTGATAGAACTGGGCGAAGAGGGAAAAGAAAGGACAGGCTAGTAATGGATAACGATAATTACAGGTAGTTAACATTGCAGTAGTTGATGTTTATGTATAGATGTTGAAGGATCTGTCCCAGATCTCATTACTAAGAATCCCAGAGACCTTACCCCTTCAACAAAATTAAAACAGGGGGCAACCATAGCATGTTACTCCTATGACAATACAGCCAACAAATAAATAAATAAATATACCGCAGGCAGATCAATCAAGTGCTCACAAGCCGCTTCCCTAGTGGATCAGCCACCATGCCTGTGAAAGCTATTTATTTTACATCATCGGTTACAGTGTTGTCTTATAGGGGTGGGGGTGGGGGAGGGCACCCAACTGTCCACATCTCTAAGGGCAAACAGGGACATGAATCCATCACTCGGGCTGATACAGTAAAGTGCGCTCCAGCGGAGTGCACTGTTAGCCCGCGTTTGGCCACGCGATTTTGACGCGCTATTTTTACACCTTATACAGTAAGGGGTAATAGGGTGTCGAAAACGCGTGGCCAACCCCTCTGAAACTAATAACGCCCGCAACATGCAAATGCATGTTGATGGGCCTGGCCTATTAGTCATTCCCATGCGAATCAGAAAGCAAAATGTGCAGCGAAGCCGCACATTTTACTTTCAGAAATTAACACCTGCCAGCACCGGGAAAGTATACAAAAAAGCAGAAAAAACTGCTTTTCTGTACAACCTCCGACTTAATATCATAGAGATATTGGGGTAGATTTTAAAAAACTGCGCGCACGCGTACTTTTGTTTGTGCGAACAAAAGCACGCCGGATTTTAATAGATACGTGTGTAGCCGCGTGTATCTTTTAAAATCTGGGGTCGGCACGTGTAAGGCTGCGCAAAATCGGCAGCCTGCGGGCACCGAGCTGCGCAGCCTGACTCGGAGGGAACTTTCCTTCCACCCACCCCACATCTTCCCCTCCCTTCCCCTACCTAACCCACTCCCCCAGCCCTATCTAAACCCCCCTAACTTTGTTGGAAAAGTTACGCCTGCCCAAAGCAGGCGTAACTTGCGCGCGCCGGGCTGTATACTGGCGTGCGATTGCCCGTCCCGGGAGCAGTTTTGGGGGCCTCGGCCATGCCCCTGAAATGCCCCAGGGCCAGAACCATGCCCGCATCCATGCCCCCAGAGGACGCACCGCCACAAAATGCCCCTGACACGCCCCCCACCCCAGGAAAGCCCCGGAACTTGCGCGCACCGCCAAGCCTATTCAACATAGGCTCGGCGCACGCAGGGGGAGCTTGGGGCAGGTTTTCGGGGGGTACGCGCGTATCTTACGTGTGTACCCCTTTGAAAATCTGCCCCATTAAGTCGGAGGCCCCAAAAATAAAAAAATATCAAAAAAATTAAAAATCTGCCCGCGGCCCTTGAGTTGGAAGACAGATGCTCAATTTTGCCGGCGTCTGTCAGTGTGTTCGAGAACCGATGCCAGTAAAATTGAGCGTCGGCTGTCAAACCCGCTGACAGCCGCCACGTCTGTCAAAAAGGAGGCGCTAGGGACGCGCTAGTGTCCCTAGTGCCTCCTTTTACCGCGGACCCTCATTTGCATGCGGGCCGATACTGAATCGTGCGCCCAGGACACTGGCTTGTGCGCGCGTTGGGAGAGCGGGCACTCGCCGGCTCTCCCGCGCTTCTTTCTGTATCGGTCTGACTATAGTACAAAGCCCCTTGGGGGCTAAAAATAATTGAAATACAAGCATGAGTCAGTCACAAATGAAAAGTCTGGAGAAAGGCTGATCTCCTACTAGCTAGGTTGGAGGAAGGAAAGGAGAGAAAAAAAAATACTGGGGATCAGATTGCAGGGAATGGAGTAAGAGATGAAAGAGGATAAGAGGTAGAGTAGGGGAAATTGCAAATTCACTTGCCTGCTTAAATGCCTAGTTGCAGCTCTGCAATCTATGTTTCCAGGTCAAATGATGTCAACCTTAGAATACAATTTTAACTGTGCCAAATTGTATAAATTTAAGCTCCAGACAAAGCCAAGTAAAATGGATTAGAGTTGATCTGCATCTACAAGTACTGTTTGAAACTAAGCAGATTAAGCTAATTGAAATAGATGAGTAAGGTACCTAGAAGATAAATAGAGGAATATTTTATTTCTTTCTCAAGACTACAGCGAAATCTGTACGTTTTGCTATCAAATGGTGTGATGGGGTGTGCAGACCCCAACCAGGAAAGGAAAGGGTTAAACGTTGCCTGTTCTGGCTGCCTGCCCAGGTGGGGGTCAATTAAAACATTATTTAGGTGATTTTAAAAGTAATGTACATGGCTAAAAACAGTGCTTTACCTGCAGAAGGGCAGATAATGACTCTACATGCAGAACTTTTCCCATGCTGTGAAGAGGCAGTCCTGGGGGAGGGGAGGGGAGGCATTTCCAATTATACTCATACTTTGGAATTTTCAAAAGTGTGCAAGTTTTTTTTTTTCTCAGGAAAGCAACCCACACAAACTAGCAGATGTAAAGGTTTCACTTTCAAAATTAATGCCATAACTAGATAGTAAACTCCAAGGAGTGGGGACTGCCTCTTTTCTGTATCTCTACAGCACTGCAGCCTAGTAGTGCTATAGAAATGTCAAGATGTAATAGTAGAAGTATGATGGAGTAATAAGAGAATGGATAACCAAAAATAGGCAAAAAAAAAAGATAAAATACTTTGGTTCAGCAAGGAGCGATACTGTTTACCTCAGTACTAAAGTCTCTAGTTTGGAGTCTGCAATCCCAAAATCCCAAGTTTTAAAATAAAATGAAGCTAGAGCACTCACTTTCTTGCAGTGCTGTTTCAAAGATTTCAAAATGTGGCCCTTGTTCTGGAATTGCCAGTTCCCCCTAGAATCATGGATCTGTGTAAAGTGAGTGGGTGCACTTAATCACTTTTTGTATCAGCGGTGCCTCTGACCACTTCCTCCTCCTCTGTTGCGCTTTGAAGCCAGAGTGTTGACCTTTCATGCGCTCCTAAGAACATAAGAACATAAGAAATTGCCATGCTGGGTCAGACCAAGGGTCCATCAAGCCCAGCATCCTGTTTCCAACAGAGGCCAAAACCAGGCCACAAGAACCTGGCAATTACCCAAACACTAAGAAGATCCCATGCTACTGATGCAATTAATATGCAGTGGCTATTCCCTAAGTAAAATGGATTAATAGCCATTAATGGACTTCTCCTTCAAGAACTTATCCAAACCTTTTTTGAACCCAGCTACACTAATTGCACTGACCACATCCTCTGGCAACAAATTCCAGAGATTTATTGTGCGTTGAGTGAAAAAGAACTTTCTCCGATTAGTTTTAAATGTGCTACTTGCTAACTTCATGGAATGCCCCCTAGTCCTTCTATTATTCGAAAGTGTAAATAACCGAGTCACAGCTACCCGTTCAAGACCTCTCATGATCTTAAAGACCTCTATCATATCCCCCCTCAGCCGTCTCTTCTCCAAGCTGAACAGCTCAAACCTCTTTAGTCTTTCCTCATAGGGAAGCTGTTCCATCCCCTTTATCATTTTGGTTGCCCTTCTCTGTACCTTCTTTGCCCTTCTTTGTACCTCTTCATGATATCGCCCATAGTTCAACTGCAGCTTTTTGCAGCAGTAGAGGAAGATGTGGCCTGAGACACTGCCACTGTCCTACTCTTCCTGCTAGCCCTGATTAGTAGAGGTTGGGGGTAGATCATTGTGAGAGAGGGAGGGGAGACATTGGGATTGGGAGAATAAGGATGGATTTGTGGAGTAAGAGGGGTATTGGCTGGAGGTGAAGAAGGTTAGAGCTGAGAAAAGGAGGAACTATGCATGTAATTGGAATTGGGAGAAGGGTGGGAGAGAAAATCATGGAAGTCGGGAGGAAGAAGGGAGAAAAAGGTCTGGGTTGAGAAAGAGGAGAAGGACTGGAAATGGGGGCTGGAGAGAGGGGCTTGGGCTATGAAGGAAAGGAGGACCAGAACTAATGACCACATCTACCTCTCTTCTGCAAGTTGGATCTTTCCTCCCCTAACTAAGGCTTCTCCATCCATCCCTCATCTCCCCATTCCCCAAAAATCCCAGAATAAAACTCCTTCTCTCTTCTCCCATGGATCCCAGAGCATTCTCCTGCTTTCCTTCCCTCAATCTCAGATCTTCCTACTTTCTCTCCCTCTCCTCTCTTGTTCCCCAAACCCAGAAGTTTCTGACCTCTTTCCATCCTCTTCCCCTCATTTCTAGCTTTTTTTAGTTTTCTTCCTCCCTATTCCTAAAATACCTTCTTCCCTTCCCCAAGATCTCCTCCTTATGCCAATTCCTTTTCCCACCCATAAAAGCAAATTAAATAATACACACAAGCAAGGCTGGGAAAAATGCTGGTTTAAAATGTAAAACAAAATGTGAATGGTTTAATATTCAAAAAACATGCAATACAAATATGCCAGAAAATTTAATAACTTTTCACAACTTTTAGTTGGTGCAGGAACTTGGGGCTACATTTATAACACTGAATCTTCCTCAACAGTTTTTAAAACTGGTAAGTAAGGCTCCTGATATTTGATGGTTAAAGGAGTCTTTGCATTTTCTGCTGTGACTCTGTGCCTCTATTCCCACCCCCCAACCCCAACTATAGAGCTCGTTGTATTCCTATATATTTGATGATAAATGATAAAATGTAATGATGAATAACAGACATAAAGTTGGTCCATTATCCTGGAATTGAGAAGGTAGCAACCATTTTCGCCAATTATAAGCATTTCCCAGTGAAAATCAATGTGTCCTCCCTCTCTCTTGAATCCCGAGTGTAGAGGATCAGTAACACCTGACAAGCATGCTAGGAACTCCCATTACCAAAACTGAAACTTTTTTAGTAAAAGCACATCGTTTGGACAAACAACACAGAAATTAGTCATCCAGAAAAACAAAATGAAGTTGCTAACCTGAAAGAGTATTGCAAAATTAAATTTGTGGCTGAATCTATCTCCCATTTATCAGAAAAAAAAAACATTGTTCCTCGTGGCATAGCTGATGATATTGTTTGAGTAATGAAAAACTGATAGATATATTGCAATCAGCAAATTAATTACTATCAATGACCTGTAACCACTACATACAACGGGCCAGATTTTAAAAGAGTTATGCGCGTAACCGGGTCTACGCGCGCCAGCCCTATTTTAAAAATGTCCGGCAACGTGCGTAAAGCCCCGGGACATGTATAAGTCCTGTGGCTTTACAAAAGGGGCGTTCCGAGGGTGGGGCGGGGGCAGGAGCAGAGGGCTCCAACAGAGCGGCCAATACCCGGAGGCAGGCGCAAAAGGTAAAATAAAAATGTTGGGAGGGTTAGAGTAGGGCTAAAGGGAGGAAAGGTTAGGGGAAGGTCAGATTAGGGGGAAGGGAAGTTCCCTTCCAGGCCGCTCCAATTTCGAAGTGGCCTGGGTGAGAACGGGGGAAGGCAGCATGGCTCGGCGCTCACAGGGTACACAATTGTGCACCCCCTTGCCTGCGCGTGCAAGTTATAAAATCGGGTGTACATGTGCGCGCGCCGGGTAGCGCGCGCACATGTACGCCGCGCACGCTCCTTTTAAAATCTGCCCCAATATCAATGACAGCTTTGGAGAGATTAAGAAATATAAAATCTAGTTAAATTATGTATAAGCATCTTCCTGTATGAAGAGGGATAAATCAGGTCCAGTATTGCAGCTATCTGCCTCAATTTAGTTAATTATTTTAGGGCAGGTAATTTTCAAAAGCCATTTCCATAGGTAAATGGCTATTTCCCTGCTTAAAAGGGATTTTTGAAAATTACCTGCTCTCCTCATGGGTAAAGTACATATAGTGCTCTATAACGTATTATTTTTTACTCTCATTGAGGGCAGCATTTCCCAGGGTCAGAGATATGGTTCAAAATACATCAACATACATAGTTTAGCATTTTCAAAACTATATGCATTGATTTGAAGAGGAAAAACATCCACAGAAACGATGGTGCAAATCTCATGAACATTCTCTGATACTTTTTCTTTGAGAATTAGTGCAAAGTTCATTGGTAAAATTATCCATGGACTTTACAAGCATGTGGAAAGATTTGAAAATTGTTCCCATAGAAGTCAATTTTTAAACAAACGTGCATGTGCCCATACAAGCGCATATCGATGCGTGAGCAAGATTATGCTGGAATCTTTTATTGTGCAGACACTTGCGCACATATATTTTAAAATTAACCAACCATGTATAAGTATCCTCCTGATTTTAATAGGGATGTGCATTTGTTTAAAATGAAAGTGCAAAATGTGACAAATAAGGCAATAGAGATGTGAATCGGAACCGGAATCGGTTCCGAATTACATCGGTAATTTTTTTTCGTGCGGCCCGATCACGGTTTTGTTTATCGGCTGTGCCCGAGCCAATAAACAAAAAACCCACCCCGACCCTTTAAAACTGATCCCTTAGCTTCCCCCATCCTCCCAAACCCCCCCCAAAACTTTTTACAAGTACCTGGTGGTCCAGTGGAAGTCCCGGGAGCTATCTACCGCTCTCACGCCGTCGGCTGCCACTAATCAAAATGGCGCCGATGGTCCTTTGCCCTTACCATGTGACAGGGTATCCGTGCCATTGGCCGGCCCCTGTCACATGGTAGGAGCCCTGGATGGCCCGCACCATTTTTAAATTCATCGCCATCTTTTTTAATAAGAATGTCCAAAAATTCAATTTGTTGATGATGATACTGCATGGTAAATTGAAGATGCTGGTCTAATGAATTAATCCAATGTAAAAACATCAATAAACCCTGTTCATCAGAATGCCATAAGAAAAAGACATCATCTATATATCGGACCCAGTGAGAAACCAATTGAAATTGTGTAGTACCATATAGTAATTTTTCTTCAAAAGCTGCAACGTATAGGTTAGCTATGCTTGGAGCCATAGTTGCTCCCATTGCCGTGCCCTGTATTTGTTTGTAGAAGGTGTTCTGAAAAATAAAATAATTTTCAGTGAGAGCAAATTTTGCTAATTGTAATATGAAATCCGAGGGAATTTTATGGGGTCGAGGTCTCTGCTCCAAAGTGTCATGAATGATTTCCAAAGCTGCTGTTTGTGGTATGTTGATATAAAGGGCTTGTATGTCCATAGTGACTAAGATGGTATGTTGGACATTGTGCATCTGTTGCACCTTTTTAAGCATTTCTTTGGTGTCTTTTATGAAGATGCCTTGGTGGTAAACTGCTGTAAATGATAGTCAACAAAGGTAGACAAAGGCTCCAAAATTGAACCCAGGGTGGTAACTATGGGCCTACCCGGGGGATCTACGACATTCTTATGTACCTTTGGTAAATAAATATAAATGGTTGGTCTTGTAGGAGAATCAGTGAGTAAGAATCTACATTTTCTGGAAGTCATCACTGTTCGATGAAGCCTATTACGATGGTATATAATATAGTAAGCATCTGTAACTAAGATGTTCGACAGGCACTTTTGGCTGCTTCATATGATTTTCTGCCATAGTCCTTTACACATTTAAATAGACGGGGTAACGTGAATTACACATTGATTCATTACTGTTTTATGGTACATCTCTAGTATCCAAGCTTCTCCCACCCTTTTTTCTTTATTTTGTCCCCCAAAAAAAATCTTAATCAGAAGGAAGAAATGCAGTCTCAACTGAAAAGTTGCACTAAAGAGATCCTTTACATGTTATGAATGTGGTCAGCGTTTCAGTAGGAAGAGAGAACTAATGCAACACCAGAACATATACAAAGGGAAGAGACTTTGTTCATCTACAAAATATGGATAAATCCTTCTTAAAAATCTCACACATTACTAGGAAAGACCATTTTCATGTTCTGATTGTGACTGTTTCAATCACAAAGCAAATTTTATAAGAAACCCAAAATTCCACCTATGCAGCAAAATCAACTTCAAGTCGGCAATGTAATGAAAGCTTATGTCACAAAAGTGATACTGATGGCAGATCATTTTCTTGTATTAAATCTGACAAGTGGTAAATGCTTCAAGAGGAAGACAGATATATCCTGTGCTGCTCTGCATTCCTGCTATACAATTTATCCCTCATCTTAGGAGTCTCTCTTTTACTCTGCCATGCTATCATACCCTAGACTGTGCATGCTGGGGTGTTCTTGCCACTCTGGGGACTGCTTTTTACATCTCATGGTGCTTTGTTGTGTTGATGCCACTCTTTATTCTTCTTTAAGAACATGCCATAATGGGTCAGACCAAGGGTCCATCAAGATCAGAATCCTGTTTCCAACAGTGGCCAATCCAGGCCAAAAGAACCTGGCAAGTTCCCAAAAACGAAGTCTATCCCGTGTTACTGTTGCTAGTAATAGCAGTGGCTATTTTCTAAGTCAACTTAATAGCAGGTAATGGACTTCACCTCCAAGAACTTATCCAATCCTTTTTTAAACCCAGCTACACTAACTGCACTAACCACATCCCCTGGCAACAAATTCCAGAGTTTAATTGTGCGCTGAGTGAAAAAGAACTTTCTCCGATTAGTTTTAAATGTGCTACTTGCTAACTTCATGGAATGTCCCCTAATCCTTCTATTATCCGAAAGTGTAAATAACCGATTCACACCTATCCATTCTAGACCTCTCATGATTTTAAACACCTCTATCATGTCCCCCCTCAGCTGTCTCTTCTCCAAGCTGAAAAGTCCTAACCTCTTTAGTCTTTCCTCATAGGGGAGCTGTTCCATTCCCCTTATCATTTTGGTTGCCCTTCTCTGTAACTTCTCCATTGCTACTATATCTCTTTTGAGATGCGGCGACCAGAATTGTACACAGTATTCAAGGTGCGGTCTCACCATGGAGCGATACAGAGGCATTTAGAGGTGTGCATTCGTTTTGAACTTATATGTAAAACGCTACTTTTTTTTTTTTTTTAACTTAAAAAAATTTAAACCCCTCACCCTCCTTAATCCCCCCCAAGACTTACCAAAACTCCCTGGTGGTCCAGCGGGGAGTCAGGAAGCCATTCCTCTATTCCTTTGCGAGGAGAACGTGACGTCCGCGTCACGTCGGAGTGACGCGGCCATCACGTGGTCCACCGCGGTTCCGCTCCCGGACCCCTCGTTGGACACAAACGGAACTTTTGGCCAGCTTGGGGGGGCCTCCTGACCTGGATTAAGGAGGGTGGATTAAGGTGGATTAAGGAGGGTGAGGGGTTTAAATTTTTATTTAGGGAACCGGTGCACGTATGGACATAGACTCAACTTATGGAATTCTCCATATGTCCATATTGACCGAAATTGACCCCCCTTTTCGACTTATGGACTTATGAACATAAACTTTTTGTCTGCACATCCCTAGAGGCATTATGACATTTTCCGTTTTATTCACATTCCCTTTCTAATAATTCCCAACATTCTGTTTGCTTTTTTGACTGCCGCAGCACACTGAACTGACGATTTCAATGTGTTATCCACTATGACGCCTCGATCTCTTTCTTGGGTTGTAGCTCCTAATATGGAATCTAACATTGTGAAACTATAGCATGGGTTATTTTTCCCTATATGCATCACCTTGCACTTATCCACATTAAATTTCATCTGCCATTTCGATGCCCAATTTTCCAGTCTCACAAGGTCTTCTTGCAATTTATCACAATCTGCTTGTGATTTAACTACTCTGAACAATTTTGTATCATCTGCAAATTTGATTATCTCACTCGTCGTATTTCTTTCCAGATCATTTCTAAATATATTGAATGGTAAGGGTCCCAATTCAGATCCCTGAGGCACTCCACTGTTTACCCTTTTCCACTGAGAAAATTGACCATTTAATCCTACTCTCTGTTTCCTGTCTTTTAGCCAGTTTGTAATCTTTGTCCCTTTATAGATGCATTGGGAATTTTCTTGCCACCATTTGTGCTTTATCCCCTTTCCTTAGGATGTTGGTTCCATTTTTACTCTTGGGCTGCCTTTGAGGATTCATGCCACTGTTGTTGGTGCCTTCTTTTGAAGCCTTGGGGTGTTCTTCCCTCTCTTGCTGTTTCTTTGTTCCTCGGATGATGCATTAATTTCCAGCCTCTGCTGGTACCCTTTTGCCCCTTTGTGGTGCTTTAGGCTATTCATGCCATGTTTGATGCCACTTTTTCACAGCCTAGGTATTTTGTAATTCTTTACCCCTTTCTGATGATGTCTTCCTATAACTTTCATTAGAATTTATGAGAAAACCCTAATTCTGGAGCCCAGAATAGGCTGCAGTTCCCCTACTGACTTTAACTGCAAAAGAATGAAAGATCCTGGGAATAAGAAAAATCAGAAGTTCACTGTCCCCAACCTCTGAGCATGGAAGGATGGCCTCAAGTGTCCTCACCAGCTCAAGAAAAAGGACAAAACCCAAAATCTTCTCAAAATTCCAGAACATAAGAACATAAGAAATTGCCATGCTGGGACAGACCAAGGGTCCATCAAGCCCAGCATCCTGTTTCCAACAGAGGCCAATCCAGGCCACAAGAACCTGGCAATTACCCATACACAAAGAAGATCCCATGCTACTGATGCAATTAATAGCAGTGGCTATTCCCTAAGTAAACTTGATTAATAGCTGTTAATGGACTTCTCCTCCAAGAACTTATTCAAACCTTTTTGAACCCAGCTACACTAACTGCACTAACCACATCCTCTGGCAACAAATTCCAGAGCTTTATTGTGCATTGAGTGAAAAAGAATTTTCTCCAATTAGTCTTAAATGTGCTACTTGCTAACTTCATGGAATGCCCCCTAGTCCTTCTATTATTCGAAAGTGTAAATAACCGAGTCACATCTACTCGTTCAAGACCTCTCATGATCTTAAAGACCTCTATCATATCCCCCCTCAGCTGTCTCTTCTCCAAGCTGAACAGCCCTAATCTCTTCAGCCTTTCCTCATAGGGGAGCTGTTCCATCCCCTTTATCATTTTGATTGCCCTTCTCTGTACCTTCTCCATCGCAACTATATTTTTTGAAATGCGGCGACCAGAATTGTACACAGTATTCAAGGTGCAGTCTCACCATGGAGCGATATAGAAGCATTATGGCATTTTCCGTTTTATTCGCCATTCCCTTCCTAATAATTCCTAACATTCTGTTTGCTTTTTTGACTGCTGCAGTACACTGAGCTGACAATTTTAAAGTATTATCCACTATGATGCCTAGATCTTTTTCCTGGGTAGTAGCTCCTAATATGGAGCCTAACATCATGTAACTATAGCAAAGGTTATTTTTCCCTTTATGCAACACCTTGCACTTGTCCACATTAAATTTCATCTGCCATTTAGATGCCCAATCTTCCAGTCTTGCAAGGTCAAGACTGGAAGATTGGGCATCAGCTTTGGACACTCAGTCAGAAAACCCTAATGAAAAGACTCATATTTCTTCATAAGTACATTATCACCTGTTAACAAAATGCTCTCGAACCTAACATCTGGTAATGAACTATTATTAGTATATGCATAAACATTCAACATTTTCCAACACAAAGCACACTGATAACTCCTGGGGACTCCCCCACTCAGAGCTTTCTGTACACCCACCAGGCTCACAAAAGATGCAACCATAATTGGGGGTCTCCCTACAACTTTAAAGATTGAGGACCTCAAGAAGAAGGGCCCAGGTGCTGAGGCGCAAGGAAGGGGAGTGGCTGGATCAGCTGAGTGCAGGATGCTGAAGATAAGTACATTCATGCCTATCAGAGAGATATAAAAAGATCAGTCTATTTCTTGTTTCCTTTTCTGGCTCCATTATTGTGCTTTCAACAGCATGGCTCTCTGCTTCAACAGCAGGGGAGAAAGTCTGATATTTCACTTTCAATGCATATCCAGCATAACTCTCTGCTTCAACAGCAGGGGGTATGAAGAAAAGTGGATCTATATACAGACAACAACCAAGAAGGACTGAATTACATAGTCTGGGTAAACAAATAAGCATGGGTGTAGCTTGCTTATTGCGACGGTTATTACCCCTAACTAATCAAGCTTGATATTTCACTTAGATGCAGTTCCAACACTGCTCTCTACATTAATAGTGGGGGTGGAAGGGAAATAGAACCAAAAGGTTACTAAGAGCCAAGAGAAGCAGATAAGTATGAGAAAAAAAGAAGTGCGAAGCTTGCTGGGCAGACTGGATGGGCCGTTTGGTCTTCTTCTGCCATCATTTCTATGTTTCTATGTTTCTATGTTCTTTATTCCACATGACCCTATCTGTTAATTTATATTTCTTCAAATATCTACCTATACATATTGTTTATTGTTAATGTATATTTCGAATGTTCCTATAAATTCTCTCTCTTTCCCTATCCTTCCTACTGCTGTCCTCTCTCCTCCTTCATTGCTGCTCCCCCTTCCCCTTCCCTGTTTATTGTATTTCTCTCTCTTGTTAATTTGTTACAATGTAAACCGGCAGGATGTTCCGATGAATGTCGGTGTATAAAAATCAACAAATAAATAAAAACTGATTGAAGTTTACCTCAGTTCCAATCTTTTTTGTGTTCATTTTATGTGGTCCTGCTCCAGGCCCTACCACACTGAACACAATACAGAAATATTTGTTAAGCAATTTTGTTTTTTCCTCATCCGCCTCTAACTATTCCTCTCCTTCTCCTCTTACAATGCCACTTTTGCACTTCCTTTTAACACAATGTAAAATAGTTTATGTCCCCCTTTTTTACAGTATTTTTTTCTTCCATTTGAATTTTTGCATTCTTGACTACTTTCCCAGCTTCTCTTGACTTTTCCAAATAATATCACCTATCTTTCTTTTTCTTTGATCTCTTGTAGCTTATTAAGGCTAACTTTTTCTCCTAGTTTTTCAGCTTCTTCTTTAGAAATCCATAGAATTCTCTTTTTCCTCTTTCCTATATTTACTTCCTTAGCAAATAGGTTAGTTGCCCTTATGATATCCCCTTTTAGTTTTGCCCACCGCTCTTCCACTTCCCCTAGATTTTCCCATCCAGTTAACTTCTTGGGGTACTCCCCCATTTTAACAACGTTAGTTTTCCTGAAGTCTAAGATCCTCACTTTTGAATGAACCTCCTGCACTCTAATAGCGAACCACTTCATCCACTGATCAATGGATCCCAGATGACCGTCCACTACAATATCAGGGATGCTGACCCTGCTGGTGAGCACCAAGTCCGGTTTTGCCCTCTCCTATGTGGGTTCCGTTACCAAATGACAGAATAGTGCTCCCTGCAAATAATCCAGCATCTCCCTACTTCTAAGAGACATCACAGCTAGGATGTCCTAATCAATATCTAGCAGATTGAAATTCCCTCCCAATAGCACCTCCCCTTTCATAGCAATTTTGTGAATATCCTCCATTAAATCTCTATCCATTTCTTCTGCCTGTGAGGGAGGTCTGCATATTACACCAATATAAATAGATGATTCATTCACTCTTCGCAGAATAACCCACAGTGCCTCCTCCTTACCTCATAAGCCCTGCAGTTCTGCTGCTTTAATATTAGTTGTATGTACAGAGCACGCCTCTTCCCTTTATTCCTACTTCATATCTATTCCCTAGTTTATTTTTCTGCTCCTTAAGTGGTTAATCCCCATATTTTCTGGAGCTGAATTTAGCGCTCACCTTGGAATTTATCATCAGTGGTGAGTATCCATTGGTTGAGAATTAGCGATAACTTTAGGGACCAAATGCGTGCAGCATGTCTGAGTGCAAAATGTTTATGGAATGCTCCCGTGCTAATTTTAATCTGCTTATGTGGCAAGGACTGATGCCTGATTTTATTCACAGGATGAAGAGGGATTCTCTTTTGTAAAATTACTTTGGTCTCATATAATTCCTAGGGGAATCTGAAGATACGCTCAGGACATGAAAGCTGTGGATCAAATTTGTAGACATCTTAATTCGGAAACTTCAAAATTAGTAGTAATGCTCAGAGGTTTGATATTAGGTCACAAACTGATCACAGTTGATTGCCCAGATTTGTATTGACCTGACAGGGTTCATCTTTCTAAAACTGGGTCGGGCATTGTTTTAAATTCATTTCAGGACATTATTAAATTGGGTATTTATTATTTTATAATTTTATAATTTGTATAGATTGTTATTATTTTTTTTTACTAATTGTGTTTATAATATTGTGTTTTTTAAGTTTCTTAACCAATTGTTTTTTATAATTTTTATTTTTTAAATACGTGTATAAGTTTAATTTCTGGTTCCTATGATTTTATTGACCTTGTTTTATTTTGATGATATTTATGTTTTCATCTTTTGAAATGTCTGTAAACCGATGTGATGGTATTTCCAAACATTGGTATATAAAAGCCTAACAAATAAATAGATAGATAGATAGATAGATATTCGGAGTCCTAGGGTCACAGCTAATGGGCAGTAAGCAAGGACAAGGTAATCACAGTTCTTGCTGTTGGTGGGATTTAACCATTCCACCCCTCTCAGATGTTAGTTTAAGAGCGTGTTTATAATCTTTTAAAGCTGATTCCATGGGTGCTACCAGAAATTCAGCAGTGATCTGAAAATAGCTTTTCAGCTTAGAGACACGACAGGTTACAGGGAACCAATCTTTGAACTACTCAGATGGCTGTTCTGCAGCAACTTTGATCAGGGCCCTTGAAGGGACATACTTTGAGCTAGTAGCCATATTTATGTAAAAAGGTATATATGATGAAATGTTTTTTTCTGATCTGGGGGAGTTAGAGAGGAAGGTTATGATCTGACCGAAGTTTTCTGTAATCCAAATAGTTCTAACCTTTCTAATTGATTGTATTGTTAGTTAAAATGTTTACTAAAACTGCAGCTCCAACGTTTCACTTTATATTTGTTGGATATTATTTTGGTTTGGGAGACTGCGTCAAGAGAGGATGTGAGTGCCTATGTAATGAAGATCCCAAACATATCTTATCACTTATAATTCTGTATAGTAACTTTAAGATTGCTTGTGTTTGCTGAGGATGTTTCACTGACTAAGAAAAAGTGCATGGATTTGCTATTGGCTTTTGCTATTAATCTTATTTTAGCAAATTAGAACAATTTCTCTCTCATCACATGGCTGAATGTGGCTGAATGTGGCTGAATGTGGCTGAATGTGGCACTGATAGCATGCAGCTTTTAAACTAGAACAAAGGGGAAAGCCGACAGTCGCTCAGCAGCGCATGGTTCGGAGAGATGTATCTTTAAAGGATACTAATGATGCACTAGAATTAGGGCATCCCGACAGTGAGGTTCCAATAATTAGAAAAGTAGTCCAAATGCCTGTAACTAAAAACTCACCTGAGCTAAAAAATTCTAACTTATCCCTATCAATTAAAAAGCAGAATAAAAATACAATCAAAAAACAAACTTTGAAATGTTTGTATGCTAATGCCAGAAGTCTAAGAAGTAAGATGGGAGAATTAGAATGTATAGCAGTAAATGATGACATAGACTTAATTGGCATCTCAGAGACATGGTGGAAAGAGGATAACCAATGGGACAGTGCTATACCGGGGTACAAATTATATCGCAATGACAGAGAGGAGCAGTCGGGAGGAGGTGTGGCGCTTTATGTCCGGGATGGCATAGAGTCCAACAGGATAAACATCCTGCATGAGACTAAATACAAAATTGAATCTTTATGGTTAGAAATCCCTTGTGTATCAGGGAAGACTACAGTGATAGGGGTATACTACCGTCCACCTGGTCAAGATGGTGAGATGGACAGTGAAATGCTAAGAGAAATTAGGGAAGCCAACCAAATTGGTAGTGCAGTAATAATGGGAGACTTCAATTACCCCAATATAGACTGGGTAAATGTATCATTGGGTCACGCTAGAGAGATAACGTTCCTGGATGGAATAAATGATAGCTTTATGGAGCAAATGGTTCAGGAACCGACGAGAGAGGGAGCAATTTTAGATCTAATTCTCAGTGGAGCACAGGACTTGGTGAGAGAGGTAACGGTGGTGGGGCCGCTTGGCAATAGTGATCATAATATGATCAGATTTGATTTAATGACTGGAAAAGGAACAGTGTGCAAATCCAAGGCTCTCGTGCTAAACTTTCAAAAGGGAAACTTTGATAAAATGAGAAAAATTGTTAGAAAAAAACTGAAAGGAGCAGCTACAAAAGTAAAAAATGTCCAAGAGGCGTGGTCATTGTTAAAAAATACCATTCTAGAAGCACAGTCCAGATGTATTCCACACATTAAGAAAGGTGGAAAGAAGGCAAAACGATTACCGGCATGGTTAAAAGGGGAGGTGAAAGAAGCTATTTTAGCCAAAAGATCTTCATTCAAAAATTGGAAGAAGGATCCAACAGAAGAAAATAGGATAAAGCATAAACATTGGCAAGTTAAATGTAAGACATTGATAAGACAGGCTAAGAGAGAATTTGAAAAGAAGTTGGCTGTAGAGGCAAAAACTCACAGTAAAAACTTTTTTAAATATATCCGAAGCAGAAAGCCTGTGAGGGAGTCAGTTGGACCGTTAGATGATCGAGGGGTTAAAGGGGCACTTAGAGAAGATAAGGCCATCGCGGAAAGATTAAATGATTTCTTTGCTTCGGTGTTTACTGAAGAGGATGTTGGGGAGGTACCCGTAATGGAGAAGGTTTTCATGGGTAATGATTCAGATGGACTGAATCAAATCACGGTGAACCTAGAAGATGTGGTAGGCCTGATTGACAAACTGAAGAGTAGTAAATCACCTGGACCGGATGGTATACACCCCAGAGTTCTGAAGGAACTAAAAAATGAAATTTCAGACCTATTAGTAAAAATTTGTAACTTATCATTAAAATCATCCATTGTACCTGAAGACTGGAGGATAGCAAATGTAACCCCAATATTTAAAAAGGGCTCCAGGGGCGATCCGGGAAACTACAGACCGGTTAGCCTGACTTCAGTGCCAGGAAAAATAGTGGAAAGTGTTCTAAACATCAAAATCACAGAACATATAGAAAAACATGGTTTAATGGAACAAAGTCAGCATGGCTTTACCCAGGGCAAGTCTTGCCTCACAAATCTGCTTCACTTTTTTGAAGGAGTTAATAAACATGTGGATAAAGGTGAACCGGTAGATATAGTATACTTGGATTTTCAGAAGGCGTTTGACAAAGTTCCTCATGAGAGGCTTCTAGGAAAAGTAAAAAGTCATGGGATAGGTGGCGATGTCCTTTCGTGGATTGCAAACTGGCTAAAAGACAGGAAACAGAGAGTAGGATTAAATGGGCAATTTTCTCAGTGGAAGGGAGTGGACAGTGGAGTGCCTCAGGGATCTGTATTGGGACCCTTACTGTTCAATATATTTATAAATGATCTGGAAAGAAATACGACGAGTGAGATAATCAAATTTGCAGATGACACAAAATTGTGCAGAGTAGTTAAATCACAAGCAGATTGTGATAAATTGCAGGAAGACCTTGTGAGACTGGAAAATTGGGCATCCAAATGGCAGATGAAATTTAATGTGGAAAAGTGCAAGGTGATGCATATAGGGAAAAATAACCCATGCTATAATTACACGATGTTGGGTTCCATATTAGGTGCTACAACCCAAGAAAGAGATCTAGGTGTCATAGTGGATAACACATTGAAATCGTCGGTTCAGTGTGCTGCAGCAGTCAAAAAAGCAAACAGAATGTTGGGAATTATTAGAAAAGGAATGATGAATAAAACGGAAAATGTCATAATGCCTCTGTATCGCTCCATGGTGAGACCGCACCTTGAATACTGTGTACAATTCTGGTCGCCGCATCTCAAAAAAGATATAATTGCGATGGAGAAGGTACAGAGAAGGGCTACCAAAATGATAAGGGGAATGGAACAACTCCCCTATGAGGAAAGACTAAAGAGATTAGGACTTTTCAGCTTGGAGAAGAGACGACTGAGGGGGGATATGATAGAGGTGTTTAAAATCATGAGAGGTCTAGAACGGGTAGATGTGAATCGGTTATTTACTCTTTCAGATAGTAGAAGGACTAGGGGACACTCCATGAAGTTAGCATGGGGCACATTTAAAACTAATCGGAGAAAGTTCTTTTTTACTCAACGCACAATTAAACTCTGGAATTTGTTGCCAGAGAATGTGGTTCGTGCAGGTAGTATAGCTGTGTTTAAAAAAGGATTGGATAAGTTCTTGGAGGAGAAGTCCATTACCTGCTATTAGGTTCACTTAGAGAATAGCCACTGCCATTAGCAATGGTTACATGGAATAGACTTAGTTTTTGGGTACTTGCCAGGTTCTTATGGCCTGGATTGGCCACTGTTGGAAACAGGATGCTGGGCTTGATGGACCCTTGGTCTGACCCAGTATGGCATTTTCTTATGTTCTTATGTTCTTAATAGTTTAGTGCAGGTGCAAAGGATCAAGAAACTATTAACATTGTATCTGAATAAAACTAAGGACTCTTTCTTGTATCCCAGAGAGTTATCAGCTTTTCGGTATATTTTTTCTTTAAGCAGTCTTCATTTTATCTGCTTTCTCGTATTGAAAAATAAGCATTTTTTGAATCAAAAAATGTTAATCAAAACTGCCTCAGGTCTTAATTTGCAAGTGTATGGATATGCAGTTGGGACTGACTAAAACTCGATGTGAAGTAATTAAAACTATATTCACACTTTCAAACTGAGACCTCATTGGAGTCTATGTGAGGCAGTGTTTTGATGAAGTCATGAAACACCATACAGAAAAAAAAATGTTTTTCCTCCTCTTTTTGTTTGCATTATTTTGTCTGTGTTGATACGCCACTTTTTTCTGTTTGTTAAAACGCTTAAACATCCAGCATTTCATTTTTATTTCTGGTTACTATGTGATGTTCTGGAAAGTTTCTTTGGTACTCTCCTAAGGATTGCAGGTAAATCAAGATGTATATGTAAGAAACAATTTAGCACTGTCCTAGTCTGTTCAAGAAATATTAATGATAACTTGCGGCAATGAAGGAAGAGGTGGCAGGACCTTCTTAAAAAATGCAGTAATATAACCTTATATTAGCTCCAACACAGTACCGTGCCATCCCCTTCTGCAACCGGTCTGGTTTTCATGTCATCTGAAATGAATATGCATGACTTGTATGTGCATACATTAACATAACACTTAGGATAAATGAATGCACATACATCTCATGCATATTCATTTTAGATGACATGAAAACCAGACCAGTGGGGCATTGGGGAAGGGAGACCCAAAGGTTGTCTCTGTTTCCTACCCTTTTATTTAGTTATCTGTACATAGCTGAAGAAAAACATGGACATGTACAATAGGTATTCATACAGATATATGCACAAAGTCACTTATGTGCACAAATACCGAATGCATGTGAGTATGTTTTCTACCATATATGCATATTTTATAATTGCACAGCTGTATGCATGCAGATTATAAAATATGAGCGCACTTCTGCATGGCCCGATATATAGGCACATACATTTCTTTGAAAATTATCCTATTTTCTGAAATAGGTTCCAAATTCCATGAACCATGTAACAGAAAAGAAAAAAAAAATGTTTTTCCTCCTCTTTCATATGTTTAATGCTTTATGCTTTTTCCCTTACCATTCTCCCATCCTTTCCTCCTCTGCTGAGCTGTCCTGGCATTCTCCACTTTTTTTCTTGCTGCTCCTACCCCAGCTCCTTCCTGCTAGATCTACCCATATGTTCGACTCTTATGCATATCCCATGCCCATAAAAAAACATGCACAGTTGATCAGCACCTTCCCTGCTCATTCTCTCTCCTGCTATGTCCTCTCATGCTGATCTTTCAATACTCAAACTGATACAGAAGACTTAAACAGGAAAACAAACTCACTCTCTCACTCTCTCACATTCACTCACTTCTTGTCTTACTGTAGCAGAGGATAAACAATGGAAAGGTATTAAAGACAAGAAATAAAGGACATAGCACAAGCCACACAGATGTCTTCTGTTTCCTTTTCTCGACCTCTCTGATCTTATTGCACCTTTTCGTCTGGGATCGTATTGCTTTCTCGGGTCTCCCATAAGCACTGACGCCCAGACCCTGTGACAGGCTTCCTTTTATGTCTTTTTAAGGGAAGAGGAGAAGCAATGAAGGAAAAAGGACTGAGCATGCCTGGGAACATTTTAGTTGTGGTCACCCTCAGCACCATATTCAAAAGGATTTGCTCAGCTAAGTTTAGGACACGGGAAGAATGTGCAGCCCCCAAATTTTCAATTTCTTTGTTCTTTTTTTAAGTTTTGTTCATTTGCAAAACTGAAAAAAAATTTTAAACCAGGAAGAAAAAAATGAACTGATAAAAAAAACAAAAACCCCAGGCCTCTGAAAGCCAAGGCAAAGTCTTCCTGGTCCCATCCCTGCCCATACCAGCACCACTCCTAGGCTTGGGTTGAGCCTGGTGCTGAGGTCTAGGCCCAGGTAGGAGCCTCTATTTCCACCTGCCTGGGTCCCAGTGCTTGAAAAATGAGAATGGTGCTGGATTGATGTCATTTCTGTGGCCTGCACCAGTGCACCAGGGCGCCCATTCATCAACATAGCACTGTGTCCACCCACACCTCAGCATATGCCTCACTGCCCGGTGCCAGTACCAGGACTTGGCACCGGGCCCCAGCACAGGCCTAGGACTCAGTACTGGGTCCTGGCCTGAACCTAAGCCTTGGTGCTGGGGTCTGGCCCAGCCTGGCACTAGGTTCTGATGCTGGTTCCAGGTGGGTTTTCGCCAGGAATGCCCAGCCAATGCTGCTGGATATTTGCTTTATTTTTTAAATGCCAGAAATGTGAAATGGTTTCATTTGTTGCTTCTTTGGCTTTCATTACAAATGAACACATATCCCTAACAAACAAGCAAACCTGGGAATTAAATATCTTCTCCCAATGATCAGATATGTTTTAGCTGGGTAAGTCATTACTTGACTAAACCTTAGCCAGATAAAAGAGAGAGGCAGCGACAGGACTTCAACTTACCAGTGCTACCCAGCTAATTTTAGCCCAGTAAGTCTGGTTTAAAGTTATTCGGGGATCATGTATAAAGTTATCCAAGTACTTGTGCCTGGATAGCTACACGATATATTGAATATAGCTGGTTAAAGAAACAAAATCCCCTTAGTTCATCAGGCTCCACCCATCACCACCCCAAAATAATAAAAAAAAATGTTTGTGCTCATGCCAACTCCACTAAAACCCCCAAATAATTAATAATTAGCTGCCCAAGGCTGATTGAATATTCCAATATATGTTCAAGGGTACAAAAGTGCTCAAGCACTTTGCCACTAAGCCCCATAGTGAAATTTGGTTCCTGCATTGCTTTCTACTCTTTATTTTTCTCTTATGACTACATCATGGGACCCACTTGTAAACCTTCTAGGACCATTGTTGGATTTGAAACCTCAGGCTAAGAAGAAATTATTAACATACCAATTTCTTGGGGGTCACGTGATGCGGTGAAGCTGAGCAGATGTTTCCTGCTATAGCTCCATGCCTCGCTCTCCTGATTCAGCACTGATCGTAAGCATCTCAGCTCAGATTGTACTATTTTCCCTCAGGTACAAACAATATATGTTGATAGACAAATTCATGCTAAAGTCGGCGACCGGCATGCCCATTAAGGGAACAAAAAAAGACAAAGAAAAATCTGCCAGCGCAGGAGTTAAAATGGCAGATCTCCCGGGACAATCCCTTTCACCCACTTCCAACACTATGACAACAGGACTTAACTTTAAATGTTACTAATGCGGTTGTTCTGGCATTAGAAAGCCGCTTTAACGAGCTTTCTTCGCAATTCAAGGAGATAAGAGAAGTACTGGCTGAATTTAGACCATGGCTAGACCATGTGGAGGGCCATATTTCAGGCCTGGAAGACAACTCCGCCAGCTTCTTAACTAAAATAACGGCGTTAGAAAAATTAACCGGTGCACAGGCCAAAAAAAACCGACGATTTAGAAAACAGGGCACGAAGGAATAATATTCACTTAGCAGGATTTCCAGAGACAGCAGGAGAACAAAATTTAGAAGCTTTCCTCGAAACATGGCTGCCAGAGGCTCTCCTGCTACAGGATCTGGCCGAGCCCATTCGCAAGGAAAGAGCGCACCGACTTGGTAGGAAAGCGGATGGAGCTCAAAGTCCGAGATTAACAGTCGCTAAAGTCCTAAACTGGACTCATAAACTAAAAATGTTACAAGCATATAAGGAAAAGCAGAAACGTATGTATCAAAACAATGAGATTCGTATATACAAAGATTTCTCGGCACACGTGGTCCAGAAACGTAAGCTATTCAGCCCAATATGTACCGATTTATATAAAAAGAATATTCGTTTTCAGCTAGTCTATCCAGCTACCCTAAGAATTCGACATGGAGGGACTGAGCATACCATCTCTGAAGTGAAATCCGCGAAACCTTTTGTGTCTGAGCTGAAAACTGAAAGACTAACTGTTCTTACCATCGCTGGTATTTGAGCATGGCGATTCACATTTAACTTGAAGGGGCGAGTTGCTCAGTGGCGCTCCACATTTTCTTTTTTTTTTGACAAGTCTAAGCGGAGCAGTTCCAGTGGCCCTGGGATCGATCACCATTCTTACAGCAGATTACACTTTCGTTCTCACTCTGGAACAATTATGGCAGTCTTCGTTTCCTGGCCTAGCTGTGGATGGATTTCTCTCCAGTTTCCTTGCTTGCTACATTGGCTCCCAAGGAAGGTGGCAGTGAAGCCAGCTTGAACAACCATGAATCCTGCCATAATGTTGTTATATGCTACTAACGCTACAGTTATGCTTGTGATGCGCACAGATCTTACTTCACATATTTCTTAACTTCGGCCATGTGCTGCATTTAAAATCTGACTTCAAACATTGTTCTGTTATAAATTTTCTCCTGTTACTATTGCTGGTAATTTGACACGACTAGACTCACACATGATCTGAAGCGCTAGAGATAGTTTCTGCCGCGGTGATGGATTGAAATTGAACTATAACCATTTATTACCAGCCGTTCGACTTGTTATGTGACCAACACACTCATTACCAGCTCCCCAAGCTCAGTGACAACAAGCCCTATTTGAAAATCTTTAGGTTTCAGCATAATGTGGTAATATAGTTCTTTGCATAATTGCTCCACATAGAAGTTTCTCTCTTTTCTCAATCCCTCTTCTTCTTTTCCCTTTTCTTTTCCTTTTCCCCAGGGACTTTGTGATCGTTATGCTCAAACGTTGTTTCAGTGAATAGATGTTGTTAAATGGTGCTGATGAGGGAGAGTTGGGTCACAACGCATCACTATCGTGTTACCCCTATCTCCGTTTTCTGTAGGAGATATGCTGATGCTAAGTTCAACGGGAGGGAAGGGGAGGGGAGGTGTGAGAGGTAGGGGGGGATTTTGTTTACTCTTTTTTCTGCTCTGTGCATGGGGGTCCATATTGATGGGAAACAGTAAGATTTTTCATATGGCCATCCTTCAAAGTATCCCTCTCAAGCTTTTCAAAAAGTACCAACAAGGGAGCACTGTAGGTTTAGGCTGGGAAACCTGCAGTCACACTGCACCAGTTATATTGGTCATAGGAAACGATAATCTGGGAATTACTTGAGATTTTATGAAATTGGTTAGTTTAAATGTCAATGGTCTGGGTAGTCCTATAAAAATAACAAAGGTATTATAATTTCTCAAATGCTACAAAGCACACATAGCATATATTCAGGAAACACATCTTACTCAAGAAGAGAGCAAAAAACTACACAAAGATTGGGTAGGTGCTAATTTCTTTTTGCCCGCACTGGGAAAGAAGGCTGGAGTGGCTATTCTCATTAATATAAATGTTTCCTTCCAGTTAGCTTCTGAACTTAGTGATCCTAATGGCAGATATGTTATTATCATAGGGAAACTTAATGGTAAAGATATCACTATAGGTAACATATATGGATCTAATATCCCAAGTCCTGCTTTCTTTGCAAATATCACCAATTTGCCACTAACCCATGGGAAAGGTTGTATCCTTCTTGCAGGTGATTTCAACTGTGTGCAGAATCCTCTTTTAGCCAGATTTGCTCTCCCAGTTAAAATCGTGCAGGCCAATAAAAAAACAGACATTAAATTACTTTGTCATAACTTCCAACTTACTGATTTTTGGAGGGTTCTGCATACTGATGAACGAGATTACACACGTGTTTCCAAGGCCCATGGTACATTATCTAGGATTGATTACATTTTGGGATCCTCAACCATTTTCCCCTTAATCTGCTCTGAAAAAATTGGTCAACTTGGGGTATCTGACCATCCCTTAATTTGCGTAGATCTAAATTTTGATGAGAAAGTGCCATCTGGCTCATGGTGGAAATTCCCAGCCTACTTAAAAAATGATGTAAAATTCCAGAGCTTTATATGAGACAAATGGGACAGTTTTCAAGAAACGAATGCGCAGCACAAAGATAATCCCACCCTATTATGGGAAACAGGAAAGGCAGTTCTAAGAGGGGAAATAATCTTACGTGAGGAGTAGAAATAAGTCTCTTAATTCCGAAATCTTAAAATTAAGTGATGAAGTAGTACTTGCTATGAGGGACATGGTCAGATCTCCCACCACTGCCCATATGGCCAAATACTATGCAGTCCTTAGTTCCCTGAAGTCATATTTACACCAAAAAGCTCTTAAAGATTATCAATTTAAGGAGTATTCCTATTTTAAATATGGTAACAAGTCTGGGAAACTCCTGGCTAAATTGGTAAAGCGTCGTCAGAGTAGAACATATATTGAAAAACTAAAAACACCACAGGGGACATGGACGGAGATCTGTGAGGTACTTAAAGCCTTCTATGAGAAACTTTATACAGAAGATAGACCAGGAGGACAGCAGGATGAAGATTCCTTTTTTGATAAAGTGCCTGTCCCCAAAGTCTCCGTGTCACAGTTGGCATTTTTAAATTCTCCCATCTCAGAATCAGAAATCTGACAAGCCATCAAAGCCAGCAAGCCAGGAAAAGCCCCGGGTCCCAATGGCTTCACCTACGATTATTATAAAATTCTGGGGAACAAGGTGGTGGAGCCCATGTACTCCTTTTATAAGAATGCATTGGATATTCAGCAGTTCGCCCCCAGACTTCAATAAAGCTTACATTACTATCCTCCCTAAATCCGGCAAGGATCATACTCAGCCAGCCTCATACCGACCTATTTCCCTGTTGAATTGTGATCTAAAGATTTTTGCAATTGTATTAGCTTCAAGACTCGGTTTGGTTTTGCCAGGGCTTATCTCAGATACCCAGGTGGGTTTTGTTAAAGGACGGTCTGCTAGCTCTCACATTGCAAAGCTTATTACAGCCATTGCTTATTGTCAGAACAACCGTATACCAGCTATGGCGGTCAGCTTTGACTCAGAAAAAGCATTCAATCGGGTCTCTTGGGGGTATCTTTTTTTCGGTTTTGGGCTGTTTTGGATTACAGGGAACTATGTGTAACTATATATCCCTCCTTTATAACTCCCCCACTTCTCACATTTTAGCTAACGGCCAAACCTCCCAAGCTTTTATCCCACAACGAGGTGTCTGCCAGGTCTGTCCTCTTTCACCTTTACTATATTGTATGGCCATAGATCCCTTATTAAGAATTATTGCTGTGGATAAGGCTATTTTTGGTCTCGAGATTTCTAAAGCCCCTTTTAAGGTGGCGGCCTTTGCAGACGATATTTTAATTTTTCTCACTCATCCTCCAGAATCCCTCCCAAAGGTATTAGCTTACTAAATTAAATATGGAGAATTTTCAGGCCAAAAAATCAATACGGATAAGTTCGAAGCTCTGGATATCTATGGGAACCTATCACAAACTTGGGGTACAGAATTTCCATTAAGATGGGCATCGGGTTCTATTAAATACTTGGGAGTACTTATACCTAGCCGCATAGACACTATCATGACAACATACATCCAATACTCGCCAAAATGAAAAAGAGGTTTGATCAATGGTTATTGTTACCTACATCATTGACGGGGAGGATGCATTTATTAAAGATGGTAGAGCTCCCCAAATGGCTATATCTATTACAGATGCTCCCAATTTGGCTAAAAGGTCGGGATTTCCATTCCATAAATGGCATAATCAGGTACTTTATCTGGAGGGGAAGGAAAGCACAGTTAGCCTTAAAACATTTATTTAAATCAGCAGAGCAGGGAGGTCTGGCTTGTCCAGACTTTCAACATTATAATTTGACTTGCATGATGAGGCACCTTAGGGATTGGATATTAGGTACTGAATATTTCTCTCCTATGTCCTACCTCTCTAGCTGGTGGCAAGGTTTTTCTCTCTCCTCACTTTTACAACTCCAGTTGCAGCATGTTCCCTCGGCTTGTAAAAAATATCTTATATTACATTCCGGGAGACAAGCTTGGGCGTTTTTATGCAAATGGCTGCAGATACCACAAACAGGTTGTTATTGGAAAATATCTTATGTGCAAAGCCAACATCAAAACGTTCCTGTGCTATGTTTTCTTCTCTACTCCGGCCATAAACGGACACAGTCCACTATACCAATATTCTAGCTAAGTGGAATAAGGTCTCTGGAATAACTCTGACAATGACCAGAATTAAATATTATTTTCAGAAAAGTATCCGTATCCCTGAAAATGTTACCCTGAGAGAGATGCAATTTAAATTTATCTGGCAACTTTACTTTTCTAAGGTTAAGGCCTTTAGAGCAGGGGTATGTTTGTCCCCCCTTTGCTTGAAATGTGGGGCAGTAGATGGAGATACATACATTGTTTTTGGTTATGTCCTCGAATACAGGCATTTTGGATATCGGTTGCCAAATACTGTTCTCAGGTATGTGAATTCTACATCCCTTTGGATGTGATGATGTCGGTGTTTGGAATTTACCCAGCTAATCCAAAATCACCTAATAAATACCAAAAAGCTTTCTTGGACAAAGCTGGAGTGATGGCTAAGCAGACCATACTGAATGTTTGGCTATCCGGTGAGCCGCCGGATTTCACCCATTGGGATAGGAGAATGTTACGCCTTGCCAACTTTGAGTTTATGTGAGCGGCCACGTCCAGTGTTCAGAAACAAAGAGTGACAGACCAAACTCGGTCCTCTTTTCTACAACAACATCCTGCTGATCTGATTAAACACTTACACCTCCCAGCTGAACGCAATAGCCAACCAGGTTACACTAAGATTACTTGATACCAGAATGGGTCTTGAGAATCTTTAGTCCTAAATGTTTTACTATTATTATTTGTAGTATTATTACTACTATTAGTTATGTTATCCCCTGGTGCACAGAGATGGGTCGGGTAGGGGGGAGCATAGGGGTGAAAAATGTTATCTTATTCATACCAATCTGTACTGGTTGATACACATTAGCAGCTATTTGTTCGGTACTAAGCATCAATGCATTTGAATGGAGGTTCACCGTTTTAAACAGATAGATATCCTTAGAATTTTTTCTTTTTCATACACTGTTTCTGTCATTAAGGTATAATGATTAGGTACAATGTTGTACTATTAGCACGAGAATGGATTCTTTCTGTAATATTTCTGTTGTCACTCTGTTACATTACATGTGATTATTTGTTTAATGATGTTTGAGATACACTTGTGTACAATATATTGTTTTATTGAAAATGAATACAAATAATTAAAAAAAAACATACCAATTTCTTGATCACATCAGCTTACATTGTATTTGTTTTGTCCTCAGTATAAAGACATATGCAACCATGCATAAACTAAATCTACATTTCAGACTCACATCCAAAGCAACATTGCACTGAACTTGCCAAATTCAGATCTTTCTTTGACTTGTATTGTCCATTACTAGCTAGATAGAGAGGATACAGTAGTTGGGAGAAATCCAAGAACTGGGATTAATTTCAAGAAGAGCTACAGATATTGGACAAAAAAGATATGCAATTCTGATTTCCCACGAGGTCTTAGAAATTGAAGCTGCTCTATCCCAAGAGGGTTTAGCAATAACATTTTAAATAAATATTTTATTATAGAAGCAGGTGCTATTATTGTTCTGTCGCACGTTTCATGAGATAAACAATAAACCGTTGCAATGAATTTTATCCAGGAAATGAAGGCAAATTACATTGCACGGCTTAAAAATATAAATCCCAAATGACATTTTTAATTTTGTATATATAGTTCTCATTTTCATTTTCACTACTTACTGCTGAACGTATTTTCTTGATACGAGTCTGTGCCTGAGCTTGTGTTTGCCACTCATCCATACTGTGTGAAGGCATTAGAAAGAAAAAGTAATTATAACTGAATGTATATTGCAATAAATGAGGGGGAAAAGGCAAATCATTTTCGATATCTAAACAGATATTAACACGAAAAGCTTACTTAATTTTATCCAGGCAATATCTCTGCAAATTAAAACTTTAATGAATGTAATTACTGAAGCATAAGGTAAGGGATATTAAGTATGAGATCACTTTTCATTACATTAAGAATGTAAAATTGTTTCCCTTCTTAACGCTGCCGGTCTTGATTTAAAGGAAAGTTTTTGTTGTTTTTATTATTATTACTATTGCTATGTAGCTTTCTATGTAGTTAGAGAAAAATCTACATATATAATGGCACCAGGGAATAATGCAAGTGACAAACTCCAAACACACTGACTGAGCTGTACACTAGCTCTTTAATAAAAAGTCACATCAAAGTTATTTATAAGGAATATTGCATGAAGCAAAAAAACATATCTGTTTGGGCAGCAACAAAATGCTAAGATTCATTGTCTAGCAATTACATTTCTAGTCATCGCTTTTTGTATCTGTTTATTTCAACTGTCCTTCAGTTGCTCTATTATCAGGACATACCAATGGACAAAAAAGTCCACCATCAATTCTAGCTTTTGAGACAGAATAAGGGTGAGATAGTGACCGATATAATGAAGTGTGATAAGTCATTTATCATTTTGTAAAGGCTTCACATTGGCATTGACTAAAACCTATGCAAAAAAAATGCTTAGATTTCACATGGTAAATATTTTAGCATGGACATTAAAAAAGATCCTAAGAGGAGATGCACAAAGTTTATCAGCCCAGCCACTAAAATTCAGCATCTATAGCAATCACAATTAAAGATGAATTTCCATAGCGTTGCACACATAAAAGAGGTCATATACTATATATGGACAAATGCATGAAATCCTTATTTTTAAAATGAGTCACTTATGCGTATATATGCAAGCAAATGTATACGTACAAGAAAGGGGTGTGCTAGGGGCGTCTTAGGGGTGTGCTACATTTACGCACAAAATGATCCGTTTTCAAAATGACATAGGTGAGTATGTATACACAAATATGCATATACATTTGTTACAGCTCATTTACGTGCTTTCACTTTGAATGTGGTGTGCTGTGGTGTGTGGTGGCCTGGCTTCTCCAGGTGAGTATACACAGGAGCAGGCTAGGGGGTAGGAGGCAGTGTACCTGAGAATCATTAGGACCTACAGAAGCCAAACAGGAATAGACCTGGTCTTGGGGTTGTCAGAAAGGGAGAAAGGATTAAGTGAGATACACTGGGCCACACAGGGTGGTAATTGGGACATACTGGTTTATATTGGGGGTGACAGGAACTGATTGGGAGGGAACTGGGTCATAAAGGTCTCTACTGGGTGGTGTGAGTGCATGTTATTACTGGGACCTATTGAGGGGATGGAGTCATTTATTGTGCATTACTTTTCAATATGACTAATGGTTACTCAGGTCAATATGTCTGAGGAGGAGGAGGAAGACCAGAGCACAGTTTATGAATCTGTCAGATAAATAAGTATTGCACAGCTTCAGATTCAACAAGAAAAGCATACGGCACCTCCTGCAACCTACCACCCAAAGGAGCTATGCTTGCCAACAAGGTCAATATCAGAATGGCATTTTTGGCCATGGAAACCTTCCAGACACCTCTAGAGGTCACAGCTGGAACAAGCCAGTCAGCCACCTCCAGGTGCATAGATCAGTTCCTGGCAGTGTTGTTCAGGAAATCCAAAAAACTATATAATCCTTTCCTCAGAGAAGATGCCAATCACAAAAAAATTATGACTTATTTCTATCAAATAGCATGCTTCCCCTCAGCCCACAAGACTATATCCCACATACTCCAATTTTCCGGATACCTGGGCATGAAATCCAGGATGATACCCTTGGTGTCACAGACTGCCTGCATATTGAGGGAGTGGAAATCCTCGTGGTTGTGGTTTGTGGCCTCATCAGCCCCTGTTGCCCTTAAAAGGAAATTAGTGCAATTGATAGTCTCCCCATCATTGCACTCACTCAAAATGTATTCCTGCTGCCTGATAAATCTAGGGGATAGTTTCTCTACAACCTCTCCAAGGTCTGTGAGATCTTTCTTGCCTGTTGCATGCTGCATAACCTGGCAAAATGGAGATGCCTACCTCCTCCAGAGAGAGTGGAAGAAAATCGAGATGAAAAGGAGGAGGAAGATGAACAAGAGCTGGAAGGAGGAATTGCAGGAGATACATTGCATGAGTCAATGGCAGGCTATAGAGGAAAGGAACACTCTAATACAAAAACATTTTGCAGGTGAATGTGAATTATTTACATAGGTAATCAATAGTAAAATAAATGTGATTAGTGCTTCCATGGCCACCCTTTTTTTGACTTGGGGAAAGCTTGGGAGCCCTGCGGTGTGCATTCGCTGCTAAAGCTTCCCTCAGATGGTTTGGGAACTGTTGGGTTTAAGACCTCAGAGCTGCTGGAGGTGTCTGCAGCTGTGGCCGGCTTTTCGTCCTGTTCCCTGTGAGAGGTGGTAGCATCTTCCTCATCAAGTGACAGTGGTGGTGAGGCTGCAGGTTGCTTGGCTGGAGGTCCCAAAACACGAGGTGGTAGAATTATGAATGCATGTTGAGGATCTGCAAATGGTGGATGTGCAACCTGGGGAGTTGGCCATCCAGCCTGGTGGTGCAGCAAATACTGGTGGTGCCTGCATTAGGTGGGTCATTAAATAGTGGGAGCTGCTGCTGCTGGGAAGGCATTCTTTGCAGCTTCTCTCTCCACACTGCAGTCTGGGCATTGATGGTACTAAGTATAATCCTTGCTTGAGGTTGGCGTAAATGTACAGTCACATCGGGTACTTGGGCTATACTCCAAATGCCACATACTTTCACATACTTCTCTTGGACCTTAGAGAAAAGTTCTTTTCTGGTGTTAGAGAGGATTTTCTCCTCCAAGACCTTGATTGGCAGGGGTGAATCTGTATCTCAAACCTGAGACAAGTATCAATTCTCTTTCACTGTTAAGGGATGTGAGTGCCAAACAAAACCTCTGGAGGCTGAAATTGAAAATCCAAAAGTCATCGTTACTGTAAAAGTTCTTGCATGGATAGATGATACTGTTCATATCAGGTCTTGACAGAAAGATGACATTTTCAGATCTTACTCTTTTCTTTATCTTTGCAAGGGTCTCTCCATACCAGGGTAAGGGAAACTCTTACCCTCCAGGTCTAAGAAAAGGAAGGTTACCAAGTGGACAGAGGAATCTTTGTTAGGGTAGGAAAAAAAGCCTTTCCAAAACTGGTGGAAAATGTTAAACTCAATCTTTGCTCAGTCTCCCCAGAATCTCTCTCTCATGGGGTGTAGACTCCAGATGGGGTTCCTAAGAATGTCTCAAAGGTCTTACTCACAGTTTTCCTCCTTAGATGTCTTAACAGGATTTTCATTGCAAAAAGTCTAACACTGAACACCACAGCTCTCCAGATATCACACCTTTAGGAGACAGCAAAAACCTTTTCCCCCAGATCTGAAAACCAAACTCTGTGTTAACTGAATCCTAACCCAGGAATTTATTGCAGTGGATCACCACCATACCACCATCCTCTAGTATGAGGAATGAAGGGGCAGAGTCTTCCCTATCCTGGCCCCCCTTAGGAAAAAGGCTTCCCCCATAATATCATAGGCCCAAAACCAGGGGACTCGCAAAAATTGCAATTTATCAAAATAAAAAAATGCTTTGGAGGATGCTTAGCCAGTCTGTGAGTGACTGGTAGGGAAATTCCCCCTCACCTTAATCTCAGGGATATAGACTAATGGAGCCTGATCCCCCAGAGAGCCCCAAAAATTCAACCAAGGCAAAAAATTCTCCTACTTACTCTAACTGCAAAAACCAAAGCTACACTGCCCACTCTTGCCTACTGCAAGTTGCAGTTATAATCCCAGGAGCTGATCATTCCAGCAACCTCAAGGGAGGAGCTGTTCAGAATGGTACCTCCACTTTCCCTATTGTTACCTCTCCTATCCTAGCTCAAAAAGAGTAAGAACTAGGGAAAAAATGCGACAGTCCTAGAGGGTCCACTTCTCCCTTACCACTTCTTGGATGCCGTGCATCACCTGCCTCACCACTTCATGGAGGCCATTCATCTCAGCTTTTACCACTTCCTGGAGGGCATGCATATTTGTCCAGACTCATTCTATCTATTCAACCACTCTCTGGTTAATGTCCATTATGCTTTTCTCAGCAGGAGTGTTGCACCACTAACTCTAGAGAAATCATTCCCATAGCACAGACATAGATCCTGAAACACTGCGGTTGTTCTTGAAGACCATATTGACTCTGCAGTAGATATTCTCCCACAGCTGCTCTTTCCTGGGTCATGTGTTAAGCAACAGCATGCTAAGCCTGAGAGAGGACTCACAAATACTGTAGTTCTTCAAAGGGGTGTGACCCACATGGCTACTCCATTTTTTAATCCTCAGCTATCAGATTGGATGCATTCCATCAGTGTCAACATTGGGACAGTATCTCAACACTGGAGACTCAGAAAAGATTAGAGGAGATACTTTATTGAGAATAACTTCAGGCAAGTAGATGAGATAAAGAGGGGTCAACAACCAGAACAGTAGTGGAAAGGGTGGAGCAACAGGTAGTGCATTCCACCAGGGAACAATCACCAGCTAACCTACAACCTATCCTAAACAGTAAGCAGAGTGAACATGATATAGAAGAAAGGAAGACAGCTATATACCATCTGGTGTGTGTGTGGGGGGGGGGAGGGGGGTATACCGAGATGTTAGTGGTACCTGTCTCTAAGACCACTGTCCTGTGTTGTGGGTCTGGAGGTCACTTGAACATGGGTTCAAGGAGTTTCTGTATGCATATTGATAGAGAGGTTACAAATACAATGTTCCTAATTAGACATATCTTTCCTTACCATCTATCAATATCGCTTTACCCAAGCCATTAGTGAACAGAGTTTGTTTTGGGAGAATTTCACCATGAAACTGGAAATCTCTCAGTGCTGATAAATTCATTATGGTTACGAACATAAGACCCTTGGTCTGACCCATGCTGGGTCAGACCAAGGGTCCATCAAGCCCAGCATCCTTTTTCCAACAGTGGCCAATCCAGGCCACAAGTACCTGGCAAGTACCTAAAAACTAAGTGTATCCCATGCTACTGATGCTAGTAATAGCAGTGGCTATTTTCTAAGTCAACTTGATTAATAGCAGGAGATGGACTTCTCCTCCAAGAACTTATCCAAACCTTTTTTAAAACCAGCTACACTAACTGCACTAACCACATCCCCTGGCAACAAATTCCAGAGTTTAATTGTGCATTGAGTGAAAAATAACTTTCTCCGATTAGTTTTAAATGTGCCACATGCTAACTTCATGGAGTGTCCCCTAGTCCTTCTATTATCTGAAGAGTAAAAAGCCGATTCATATTTACCCATTCTAGACCTCTCATGATTTTAAACACCTTTATCATATCCCCCCCTCAGTCATCTCTTCTCCAAGCTGAATAGCCCTAACCTCTTTAATCTTTCCTCACAGGGGAGCTGTTCCATCCCCTTTATCATTTTGGTTGCCCTTCTCTGTACCTTCTCCATCGCAAGGTGCAGTCTCACCATGGAGCGATACAGAGGCATTATGACATTTTCCATTTTATTCACCATTCCCTTCCTAATAATTCCTAACATTCTGTTTGCTTTTTTGACTGCCGCAGCACAGATCCTGTAGGATCCCACTCTCTTGGACAGGGGCCATACAGGAGATACTGGACCCTCATCATTTGTTGTATCAGGAGGTCCACTTCCCAGGACAGGATGTTAGTTTCCCTTAGCAGAGCTGCACAGTCTCTGCAACATGGTGCAAGTAGGAAGATATGGGGTGTGAGTCAACCCTTTTATACATGCAGACATTGTATAAATTATGCATATTTGCATGTGTAAGGGTATTGGTTTACACAGACAATTTTTACATGTATATATAATTAAAATAGCCTCTCTTTTGAGGGGCAGAGATGGTTTCTATCAGGGACTCTTCATCCAGTCCTGGTGACAAACCTAGCCAATCTTGTTTTCATAATTTGCTCAATGATAAACCAAAAGCTAGATTAAGCATATAGGGGTAGATTTTCAAATAGCGCGAATTGGCCTACTTTTGCTGGCGCATTAGGCGCAAGCAAAAGTAAGCTGGATTTTAGTAGATACGCGCGGAGCCGCGCGTATCTGCTAAAAACCTGGATCGGCGCGCGCAAGGCTATTGATTTTGTATAGCCGGCGCGCGCCGAGCCACGCAGCCTACCCCCGTTCCCTCCGAGGCCGCTCCGAAATCGGAGCGGCCTCGGAGGGAACTTCCTTTTGCCCTCCCCTCACCTTCCCCTCCCTTCCCCTACCTAACCCACCCACCCGGCCCTGTCTAAGCCCCCCCTTACCTTTGTCGGGGGATTTACGCCTCCCAGAGGGAGGCGTAAATCCCCGCGCGCCAGCGGGCCTCTTGCGCGCCGGGACGCGACCTGGGGGCGGGTACGGAGGGCGCGGCCACGCCCCCGGACCGCCCCGGGCCGTACCCACGCCCCGTACCCGCCCCCAAAACGCTGCCGACACGCCCCCTAAACGCCGCGACGACCGGGCCCGCCCCCGACGCCCCCCTCGGAGAACCCCGGGACTTACGCGAGTCCCGGGGCTCTGCGCGCGCCGGTAGGCCTATGTAAAATAGGCTCACCGGCGCGCAGGACCCTGCTCGCCTAAATCCGCCCGGATTTGGGCGGATTTAGGCGAGCAGGGCTCTGAAAATCTGCCCCATAATGTATGCAGAGTATACTATTCTAGCTCATGCACATTCATTGTGGATAGCATGAAAATCTGACATAGAAACATAGAATCATAGAAATGACGGCAGAAGAAGACCAATAGGCCGGCCCATCCAGTCTGCCCAGCAAGCTTTCACACTTATTTTCTCATCCTTATCTGTTACTCTGACCGCTGAGTTCAGGGCCCTTATTGGTAACTTTTTTATTCTAATTTCCTTCCACCCCCACCATTGATGCAGAGAGCAGTGTTGGAGATGTATCAAAGTGAAGTATAAGGCTTAATGTTTGAGGTTAGTAACCATCGTATCGAGCAAGTTACCCCGATGTTTGTATACTCATACTGCTCAGATCAATGCCTTGTTAGATGTTGACTGGATGTAAATCCTATTTCTTCATTCCCCCTGCTGTTGAAGCAGTGAGCTGTTCTGGATATGCATTCAAAGTGAAGTATCAGGCTTAATTTGTTAGGGTAGTAACCACCGCAATAAGCAAGTTACTCCCACACTTATTTGTTTACTCAGACTGTGCAATTCAGTCCTTTGTTGTTGTCTGAATATAAATCCTCTTTTCTTCATTCCCCTGCCGTTGAAGCAGTGAGCTGTGCTGGATAAGCTTTCCAAGTGAAATAACAGGCTTAAATTGGTTTGGGGTAGTAATTGCCGCAACATGCAAACTACTCCCATGCTTATTTGTTTACCCAGACTGTGCTACCTTGTTGGTTATTGCCTGAATGAAATCCTCTTTTCCACATTTCCTCTTGCCGTTGAAGCATAGAGCAATGTTGGTTGTTGAAGCATAGAACAATGTTGGTTGTTGAAGCAGAGAGAAATGTTACCTGACTGCTTACCGTGTGACCAGAGAGCCCCAGGTTTATACTGTGCCAAAAAAGCTGGATCCATCTGCTCTGGGACTTCGGCATCCAGCCCATGCTTTCTTCAGAAAGATTGTAATGTGGGGATAACCTAGCCCAGACCTGTCAGCCTAGATGCCATGGATCCAGCAGCTAGTCCAGCACCACAAGTTACATCTTTTAATGTAGGATACCATGAAAGGTGAGAATAATTAATAATCACAGATATGAATGAAAATTTATGTGACCTTGGACTTATTCCCTGTGAAGCTTTATTTCGCTCCATCAGAAAATGGACCATTATTTTGGAAGTATATATCTCCTGTTCATTTATATGTGTCCTGTGTCTCTCAACATATTTGGGCCACAGTTTCTACTCAGATTTGTTTTCCTGTTCTCTCCCATCCCTTCCTTTTTTTTGATTAGTATGAAGGAGAAATAGCTGCTGAACATCATACTTCACACCAACCTACAGGTACGAGGTGAGCTCTGAGAATGACCTTAAATCAAGAAACTGTTCTAGTCCTTAAAGTTTACCATAGATGGAAGAAAATGAGGTGGTCAGCTAATGAGAACACCAATGAGTGCTTTGGTGTTAGCCCTACAAAAGCACATGATCCTAGATGTGTTCTAAAACACAAGCATAGAGGTCTTCCAGTAAGCTGATAGCCTTTGAAAGGTAAGTGTTTGAGAATTAACAGTTATGTTTTGTCTTAGAAGGTATGGGGTGAATTTTAAAAGTGTTGCTTGTGTTAAAAGGCCCATATACATGAGTATATGGGCAGAGTATGAGCAACACATATTTTAAAACCCACAAATTACATATGCATCTGCATGTACGAGACTTACTTGGTTATGTTTATCATTATTGTTACTACAACATGTTTGTTGATATCTAATAACCTCTTTGTTAAAATTTATTCCTTTGTAAACCGTTATGATGGCTTTCCGAATAACGGTATATAAAACTCTTCAAATAAATAAATAAATGTACATAAAAAAATGGGCATGGCCTGGGTGTGAGTATACATACAAATGTCCTATGTGCTGAGGTGCACACACTTATGCACATTCATTTGTTACAGCTCTGTTACACACACAGCCGTGAGATAGACTTGATCTGCATTTGCCAGGTAACTTTCTCCTGCAGAGTAGAAGCAGAAACTGCCCATTAGATGGAAGGGAGACACGCTCAGTGCAGACTGGGATCATCTGAGGGACATTGGGAAAGCCTTGCCCATTTATCCTGGCATAAGGTCAGCCAGGGTTACACAGGGCAATCCTATGAGAGTACCAGGGATATACTGGGACAATCAGGTTGCTACATGTAACATCCTATAACTGGGGATTAGAGGAACATTTTAGATTCCATAATGTGTTGTCCAACCTGAAAGCCTATTGTAATGTTCTCCTATGGCTTCTCCCTTACAAGTGACAGAGGCTATTCACTCAAAACCTGATACGATTGGGTGATCGCCAGGTGTGGTGAACACCACCTGCAGGAGTGACTCAGGATAGAGAGAACAGGAGTCACAGTAAAGTCTCTGACAATAGCTGGAGAGGAATCTCTGGTGCTACTGGAGGAGTCTCTGATACCAGGTGCTGGCTAGAAGGTTTTACATTCAGGTACTGTAGGTATTATTTTTTTTTTGCCCAAGGCAAGTCTTGCCTCTCAAATCTGCTTCACCTTTTTGAAGGGGTTAATAAACATGTGGATAAAGGTGAACCAGTAGATGTAGTGTCCATTCCAAGATGTCTATGAGTCCATTCCAAGATGTCTGTGAGTCCATTCCAGAAAGATGTCCATTACTCCCTAACTCCATTCCAATTGTGTCTCAAGCCTTCCTTGATGTCCCAAGTCTCTTTGTATCCGAAGTTCCATCATGTTTCTGGTCCTAATGCTCCAGGTCCTGTAGGATCCGTGCCTCTGGAGATTCCCTGCTTTTAGTCTGAGTTGCCAAGCTCCACGTTTTTATCTTGTCTTCCTAGTCCTGACTCCGGAGGATCCAAGGGGTCGCTGCAACCCTGTGCTAAGAGACTTCCTGAGCCTGTCCCATTCTCCTCGTGGTCTGCAACCAGCCATCCGGCTGTGTAGGGTGTGACGGATACAGTGTGGTCCGTGACCAGCCCCACGAGCTGTGTAGGGCACCTGAAGGTCTTGCTCATCCTTCCTTGTCTCCTGTCTTTGTCTCCTCGTCTCAGTTCCAAGTCTTCGTCTCCTCAGTTTCAAGTCTATGTCCAAGTCCACATGCAAGTTTACATTTATTTATCTATTTATTTATTTGTATTTTTCTATACCGGCATTCACGGAGTTCGTATCATGTCGGTTTACATAAAACAAGGGGTGAGAAATACATTATAACGTAAATAACTAATAACATAAGAGTATACATTACAAAGTAAAACAAGTGCATGGAAGAAAAAAGTTACAATAAAACGGGGTCATTCTAACTGGGATTAGAGTTAGAGGAAAGATAAACAGTTTAACGAGAAGTAAAACATTGTAATGATTGGTAGATAGAGACTGTTTCAGTTTAATAGGAAATGATCAGTAATGCTGCATTTGATGGTAGTGAATCTTTAAGGGTCCGGATGGTAGTGAATCTTTAAGGGTCGGACTTACATCCAAGTCTCCACATCTACTTCCAAGTCTCCATGTCCAAGCAGAGACTGCATGTGGCACACTGGTTTGAAAGTTGTTTTATGTATTGCTGACATAAAATAATTGTTCACTAGATGAAACTACATTACTGAGTTTCACTCATGACTTTGAAGTGTTCAAGCCCCTGAGGCAGCGGCTGCTGAGCTGCGAAACTCGGCCTGAGTCGGGCATTTTATGAACACGTCTCTGTTTTAATAAACATTGAAAAAGATTAAGGCATCCATTTTTGTGTTTTCCTGACGGCTATTATAGATCGCCTACCTCTTTGCTTTCTTGGACCAAGTCTACATCCAAGTCTCCACGTTTACGTCCAGTCTTTCAAGCTCCATCCAGCTCTGCTCTTGTGCTGCCCATTCCTGCACACTCACCTCACCATGGCTGTGACTCATGTCCCGACCTGAGCTGTTCCGTGGCCCAAGGGCTCTACTTTCCTATGAGCCAAGTGATGCTTGCCAAGCCCACACCATCAGCTCCCAAAGGCTGTGGTCGCAACACTACTTATGTGTGTATGTACACATTTTTATGTGCATAGTTTTGCAGATTTATCCCAATGTCTATTGACTGTGAGAGGCTTCACAATAACATGCAACCATCACAGAAAAATAAATCCAAAAGTTTTCAGGCTACAGTGCAACATTATAAGTTTTTAAAAATGGTTCTACTTTTTAAACTTTCTTTGCTTCAGTTAACTGTGTTTGCACATGTATTTGATAAGGTCGTGTCCTGTCTGTCTCCCTGAAGGTAAGTAGACAGCATGGGAGATTAAGGTCAACATCAGCTCTGAGCAGGCAGAGCAGAAATAAGAAGGATGAAGAAGGAGGTATTAACTATATCAAAGAGGAAGATAAAAGAGACAAGAATTTGGGAATAAGATAGGAGGAAAAAGATGAAATATGAATGGCAAAACATCAGCACTTCACTAAAACGCCTTCTGTAGATTTCAAGCTTATTTAATTTATACAAACTAAATGGATGGTAGGTCTATTACCACTTATTAGCCATTTTGCCGCGCCGACCTGCCTACCTGCCCTTCGGCCCAGGACCCTCCGGCCCACCCGACCGCCGGCACCACCACCGAGCCCCCGACCAGACCCCGGACCACGTGGAGAGGCCCCGACGCACTGCCGTTCCTCTCCCTGAGCTCTGACCGCCTCCTGCCTTCACCAGCCAATAGCAGGTCAGAGCTGCGCTGACATCAGCGCCTGGGAGGGGGGAAAGAAAGCCCTTTAAATTTGGGCTCCATCCCGCGGCTCGCTCCTTTTGCCGCGCCGACCTGCCTACCTGCCCTTCGGCCCAGGACCCTCCGGCCCACCCGACCGCCGGCACCACCACCGAGCCTCCGACCGGACCCCGGACCACGTGGAGAGGCCCCGACGCACTGCCGTTCCTCTCCCTGAGCTCTGACCGCCTCCTGCCTTCACCAGCCAATAGCAGGTCAGAGCTGCGCTGACATCAGCGCCTGGGAGGGGGGAAAGAAAGCCCTTTAAATTTGGGCTACATCCCGCGGCGCCGCACGCCGCCAGGCGCGCGCACGAAGGAGCGTGAACAAAGGGGCCTGCCCCTTTGTTCCGCCCCTTCGTATCGCCCCTCGCTCACCCCGAGCAGCTCCTCACGATACCCCCCAAATTGTATCCAGCAACCTGTCTAATGCCAACAGCACCCCGTCAAGAACCGCGCTCCTATCACATCGAAGACAAGATTCAGCCCCAAGAGAACCACGATCCCTAAAGACAGCAAATAGACCGATCACAAATCTCCAATCTCCTTCTGATAAATCTACCAACACACTGTACTCTAACATCAAGCGTATCATACTTAAGTGTGTCTCCATCATATGTCTTTCTCGGTTAACTCACGTTAACAACATCTGCATCTCATAATCTACCCTGTTCAATTGCATTTCTCTGTTTCAACTGCATTGCTCTGTCTAATTGCATTGCTCTGTTTAATTGCATTGTTCTATTTAATTGCATTGCTCTGTTCAATCGCATTTCCCTGTTCAATTGCACTTCTCTGCTTCAATCGCACTACGAATCCCAACATCCCTACTCACATTGACCTGTATGCATCTCACAATTTATCTTTCTTCCCAATACACCTCTACTAGCCCTCCACCTAACAATGCCTCCACATGCTTACCTCTGTTCCCCCAACTATCTACCCAGACACCCCTCAAAACTATCCCTCCCCCCCCTACAGCCCCCACAACCCTCAAAAAAGGCGTCTGACCCCCATCCCTATTTCTCCCCCCTCGCAAGCCCTCACCCTCTCCATCATCTCTCTAATACTCATCAACGCCCAATCCCTGAAACAAAAAACACACCTTCTCCATGATATTTTAACTGACTCCAAACCAGAAATCTTTGCAGTAACTGAAACCTGGTTTAAACCTTGTGACACCCCCCTCATTAACCAACTGCCCTCTGAAACCTATGACATTTTCTCTATCCCCCGCAAAAAGAAAAGAGGAGGGGGCCTAATCCTCATAGCAAAAAGGGAACTCAAGCTCACCTCACAACCCTGCAATATTCCCAACCAATACGAAGTAGGTTTCTTCAAATCACAATCTCTACAAATCTGCCTTATCTATACCCCTCCCGGGCTACTAGAAAAAGACCCCTCCCCCCTCATTGAATTCCTCACCAGCGCCCTCTCTCCCGACATCCCCACGATTCTCCTTGGCGATTTTAACCTCCATGTCGATTCCACTCCACAATCCCCTTCATGCGAAGCCTTCATCTCATCCTTAGACGCAATGGGTTTCACCCAACTCATTCACTCCCCAACGCACAAAGCCGGTCACACCCTTGACCTCATTTTCACTAACTCACTCATCAACGTCATCCACTCCCCCACATGCCTCCCTGTCCCCTGGTCTGACCACTCCATTATCAATACAACCCTTTCTCCACAAACCCCTTCCACTCCCTCTCCTTCTCAGCCTAAATCCTTCCAATTTCGTAAAACCTGCCCCCTAGACACCCTTGCAACAGCTTGCTCCAACATCCCTACTCACATTGACCTAGAGACAGCAGATAGTGCTATATCCTCCTGGGCAGAAACTACCCAAAAGATTGCTAACAACTTATGTCCAATCATTCAAAAAACAATTACACAAACCAAATCACCCAAAAAACCCTGGTACACCCATGCACTCAAAACCCAAAAAATCCAGCTTAGAGCAGCTGAAAGACACTGGCGCAAACACCCCACCCCTGCCTCAAAAACCATCTATTACCAACTCATGCATGCATATAGAAACTCCATTCAAACAACAAAAAAAGAATACTATGCCAAGAAAATTCACCACCTCCAATTCAACCCAAAGGCACTATTTACCCTTGTCTCTAATCTCACCAAATCCAACGTGTCCACACCCCAAATCCCCTCCACACAGACACGATGCAATGAAATTGCCCATTTCTTTAAGAACAAAATATCCAACATCACTGCCAAGTTTACCCCTAACACCAAAACCCCCCTCCAACACCAACAGCATAATCCCCCCCACCCCTCACACACCCACCATTCTCTCTTCTTTTGAACCCTCCTCAACTCTAGAAATAGAGAACATTCTAAAAAAGATGAGACCTTCCTCCCACCCCTCGGAAACCATGCCTACCAAACTTCTACTCGCTATCCCTAAAGCAATAGCCTCTCCTCTCTCCAAAATTGTTAACTGCTCCCTGGAACACGGCCTAGTCCCTAACTCCCTGAAACAAGCTGTGGTCAAACCCATCCTAAAAAAACCCTCCCTTGATCCCTCCAATCTATCTAACCTCCGTCCCATCTCCAATCTCCCTTTCCTCTCCAAAGTCATTGAGAAACTAGTAAACTCCCGCCTCTCTGAACACCTAGAACAATCCAACATACTCCGTCCAACACAATATGGTTTCCGAAAACACCTCAGTACAGAATCCCTACTCCTCTCCCTTACAGACACCATCATCAAAGGAATGGATGCTGGTAACTCCTATCTCATTGCCATGCTAGATATTTCCGCCGCTTTTGATACCGTAAATCATAATATCCTCATTAACACCCTCATTAACATAGGAATCTCAGGTACTGCTCTTTCATGGATAAAGTCCTTCCTCCAAAACCGTACTTACACAGTCCTCACCGACAACTTTACATCCCCCCCTGTTAATCTCGACTGTGGCGTTCCCCAAGGATCCTCCCTCTCTTCCACCCTATTTAATATCTATATGCTCCCACTTACAAACCTCCTCTCCAACCTTGGGATTACACACTTCATCTATGCGGATGATGTGCAAATCCTCATCCCCTTCACTAACTCTGTACTCACCACACTCCAAAACTGGAGCACCATTCTCACCTCCATAAACCAGCTCCTCACTGACATGCACCTAGCCCTCAATCTGCAAAAAACTGAACTCCTCCTCATCTCCTCTAGACATGCATCCATACCCATTCCCTCCACTCCCCACCCCCCCAACTTCCTCTCTGACACAAGAAACCTCGGTGTTATCCTTGATAATCAACTAACCTTCAAACCATATATCAAATCTATCCTCAGCAGCTGCTATTTCAAACTCCAAACTCTCAAAAAACTCAAACCCCTTCTCTACTTCTCCGATTTTCGTACTATACTCCAATCTATAATTTTTTCAAAAATTGATTACTGTAACGCTCTTCTACTTGGACTCCCTGCTACCCACATCAAACCCCTACAACTCCTTCAAAACGCCACTGCACGCATCCTCACTAATGCCAACAAGAAAGACCACATCACTCCCACCCTCATTGATCTTCACTGGCTCCCCATACACTCACGAATCATTTACAAGACCCTCACCCTCATCCACAAAAGTATTACTAACGAACATTACAATTGGATAAACCCACCCTTCCTCCCTCGTACCTCCACAAGACCCACCCGTTCCTCCCTCCGTGGAACTCTTATTCCCCCTTACATAAAATCCACAAGACTCATCTCCACCACCAATAGAGCCCTTTCCCTCGCAGGCCCCTCCCTTTGGAACTCTATGCCTCTTGACCTTCGTACCGAAACCTCCACATCCACTTTCAAAAAGAAACTCAAAACCTGGCTCTTCCGCCAAGCTTACCCCCAATCAGCTTCCTCACCTTCCAATAACCTTACCCGTTCATCTTCTCTCACTAACACCCCCCATCATGACCTACATCATGACCTGGCTCTTCCGCCAAGCTTACCCCCAATCAGCTTCCTCACCTTCCAATAACCCTACCCGTTCATCTTCTCTCACTAACACCCCCCATCATGACCTACACCCCACACCTACCCCTCAATCTAATTAAGGAATTACAAACCTCTCTCTTAACTTCCTGCTTTTAAAACATGTTACTTAGTACAAGTCACACTTACCACCTCACCCCAATGACTTTTGTTTTCACGTCTATACAACTTTGTATAAAACCATTATACATATCAATTTATTGCCAGAATCCCTTGTACATATCTTATCCCCATGTGTCTGTCCTCACCCTCCCCCCGCCCCCCCCCCTTTGTCATGACTACCCCTACCCCTCCCTCCCTAAGTTATTTAGTTTCTTGCTCTGTTTCTGCATTAGCTTCTTGCTCTGTTACTGCATTTATGTTACATACTGTTATTTGTAAAGGCTTCTGCCTATATATCTTATGGTTGTAAGTTACTTGTAAACCAGCACGATGTGCAAACGGCTGTCGGTATATAAAATTAAATAAATAAATAAATAAATAATGGTGTGGGGATGGGGATCACCACCTCCTATATCAGGAAAGAGATTTTATGGGTATTTTAAAGTGGCCTACATTGGCCATGGTTGCAGACAGGATGCTAAACTCGATGGAGCACTGATGTAACCCAGCATGTTACCTCTTACAGTATGTTCTTAAGACTTCTTGATAAAAAGTCAGCAATACTGAAATGTTTTGTCAAATAAGTATAGTTTGTTAGGAAAATATTTTGCTTTTCTCCCATGGGGCTATAGATGTCACAAAGGGCGGGCTTGAGGGTTCTTGAATGAGTCTCAATAAGAAAGTAATCTAAAAAAAATAAAAAAAACCTACAGGAGTGAAAAAAAAAAGATCCAGAAAAGCTCTAGAAAATGCCCATGGAAGTTTTGCCTACTTTTTTGGTAGATTTTTCTATACCTGTGATAAGTTTTGTGAGTTTGTAAAATCATTATCATTGCCGAGGCCTGTCATCCCAAAAAGCTCTAGAAAATCTCTAAAAAAAAAACCCCAAAAAACCCAGCAGCAATTTTTAATGAAAATTCTCTGCAAATTTCTACTGTCCCTAGCCTTTAAGGTTTTTTTCAGGAACAATTACATTATATAGCCAATAAGACATAGCACAGGATTTCAAAACAATGTTTTGAGGCAGGTCAAAATACATTGAAATCCTTTAGCTTAAAGTAGAAAGTTAGTTTCTTATCTTCCACTGGTTTTCACGTCTTGCAGCCTGTGAGGCTACATCACCTTGAGATATCATTAAAACCTTGCTAAGACCTTGTTAAATATTAAATGAATTGGTCATAAAATTAAATCTAACCCTTTTCATCCAGTTAGATGTTTGATTTTTTTTTTCCTTGTCATTTAATTTTGTCCTTAGTGCTAGCTCCAAAAGCTGTCTCCGGGGAAGCAGGCCCTTAACTGTTTAATTCAGTTTTCCCCATCATCTCTTTGACATCTCTAATGCTCTTGCAGCAAATTCTTATCGCAAAGAAACTGGCTGAGCACTGCCAAAGCCTTTTGATCCTCTAAAATAATTCTTTTAAAGCTTGATTAAAGTATTTAAAGACTATGCAAATTTCCTATAGAGAAGGGATTTAATAGCATAAATGCTGGGACTGGTCAACAATATTGTTTGATTTGACTTTTTCGGGCACTCAGATCCTCTGTACAGCAGTAATGCTGAGTATTAAGCCATATGGATGTGAGAGAGCTTGAAATCATCAGTTTACTGGTACCTCTTCCAGTTCACCGATTCTGCACCCATTCTGCAGGCGAAAAAAATCTTGTTTCCTGTCAAATTGTTTGGGGGTCAATTTTTGTTGTTAATATTTTTTCTTTTTTCAAATTATCGGTTTTGGAAAGAGTATGCACTATTTCTGCAGAGTCCACAATCTTTCTGAATACTGCGCACTGTTTCTAAATAGTGCACACTATTCAGAAATAATGTGCGTTAAAAGCAATAGAAATAAACATGAAGAGGTAGATATTGAAAGCAAAGCATTTAGGTAAGTTAGCTGGAATAGACTTATCCAGATTACCCACCTCAGATATTCAGCAGCACGGCTATGTTGCTGAATATATGGCCAATAATCACTACTTATCCTGATAAGTTGTATTCAGCTAAGTTAGACCTGCTCTATGGCCGCTCTAACTTATTCAATTAACGTAACCAGATAAGTATGAATATCGCTATTTGTCCAGCTAAGTCAGCTGCATAAGGGGCTTATCCAGCTGAGCATAACTAGATATTCAGCAGCTAGCACTTAGCCAGATAGGTTGCTAATTATTAGGGGTGTTCATTCGGTCCCTACGTATTGGAAATCCGCAACGGATGTGGCCATATTCGTTGTATTCATGGGGAAGCGAAACGTATCGCGATTCCCCACGAATACATGAATCTTTGCCGAATTATTCGGCCGCCTAAATAAATCAATTTAAACACCCCCCCCCCCTCCTGACCCCCCCCAAGACTTACCAAAACTCCCTGGTGGTCCAGCTGGGGGTCCAGGAGCCATCCCCTGCACTCACACCCTCGCTGCCGTTTTCAAAATGGCACCGATAGCCTTTGACCTACTATGTCACAGGGGCTACCGGTGCCATTGGTCAGCCCCTGTCACATAGCCATCGGCACCATCTTGTGCTCCCGGACCCCTGCTGGACCACCAGGGACTTTTGGCAAGTCTTGGGGGACCCCCCTGACCCCCACAAGACTTGCCAAAAGTCCAGCGGGGGTCCGGGAGTGACCTCCTGCACTCCGGCCGTCGGATGCCAGTACTCAAAATGGCGCCGATCGCCATTGCCTTCACTATGTCACCTATCAATCTGTTACAAGGTGTTCCCCAAGGCTCCTCACTCTCCTCCACCCTCTTCATTATCTACCTCCTTCCCCTCTGCAAGCTGATAACCAAACTTGGCCTTCCGCACTTCATATATGCGGACGATGTACAGGTACTCATAACCAATTCTCTTCCAGAGGCACTGAAAACATTGGATGTTGCTCTCACAACCATCAACTCTCTACTCGCTGATAACTTCCTCGTACTCAACACAGCCAAAACAGAGCTCCTACACATCTCACCCACACCCAATCGCGCTAGCCCCACTCCCAACCCCTCTCACCCCACAGTCTCATTCGCCCCTCACGTTCACAGCCTGGATGTTATGCTTGATAGCCACCACAACCTAAATAAATTCATCAATTCCACACTTAGAGATGGTTTCTTAAAGCTCCACACCCTAAAAAAACTTACGGTTCTACAAGCCACCATCCTCTCCAAGCTTGATTATTGTAATGCGATACTCCTTGGCCTACCTCAATACGCCCTACAACCACTGCAGATTCTCCAAAACTCGGCGGCACGTATCCTCACTAATGCCCACCGAGGTGATCACATCACCCCACGCCTCAAACTCCTTCACTGGCTACCCATCAATGCACGAATCAAATACAAATCACTAACTATCATGCATAAAGCTATCCATAACCAAGACATGCCCTGGTTCAAAGAACATCTGCTATTCCGTACCTCTAACAGACCTATCAGAGTTCAACACTGTGCCACACTACATACTCCCTCTCCTAAAAGTGCTAAGCTCAAGGCTACCAAAGAACATGCACCCTCTTTAGCTGGTCCCCCCCTGTGGAACAAGATGCCCCCGAACCTTCGCCTCGAGCCTTGCCCAAAAAGATTTAAACAAAATTTAAAGACTTGGCTATTCACACACACATATACCTAATTCTTCCTCAGCTCCTTTCGCCCCCACTCTCCCTCCTGTAAATTCTTTGTAAATTGCATGTTATTACTTGTAAATATTTCCCCTTCTCAGTTACCCCTCCCATAAACTTGTTTACTGTTGACACTTCATTTTAACAGTGTCTTGTTTATCCCCTATTTTTTTTCTTATAATGTTCTTCTGTGAAGCTTCTTGCTATTTTTAGTTATCTGTGAACCGAGATGATGTTCCCAACGTATCTTGGTATATAAAATGCTTAAAATAAATAAATAAATAAAATAAATAAGTTTGCTCATGATTACATGAGAGAATTATCACTTGGTTGGGGATAAAGAAGGTATGAAACTTTCCTCTCCAGCTAAAAAAAATGTTCTCTAAAAGAATTTGTTTGAAAAAATGTCTTAAAAAATGTTTTTCAAAAAGATACTCAATTGAGATATTTAATTGCACATTTGAAAGATTCAAGTAGAAGAAAATATTGCTTTATGAGGTGATTTGTGGTTGAAATTACATTCTATATTTTGAATCCCTCTTAAATACCTAAAAGTTTGTTGCAGTCTGTGAAGCTGCGGTTCGAGAGTGGACCCTTGAGCCGAACCACCCTGGGTAGAGTAGCTCGGGAGGCGGAGCCACAGGCACAGGTCTTCACCCGGGAACCAGGAACCCCCCAGGAGGAGCCCGTAGGGTCCTGGAGCCTTGGGACTTAGGAGACATACGTAGGGGTCTTCACCCGGGTACTGGGAACCCCCCAGGAGGAGCCCGTAGGGTCCCAGAACCTTGGGACTTGGGAGTGCAGCTAAGCTCTTCACCCGGGAACCAGGACCCCCCAGGAGGAGCCCGTAGGGTCCTAGTCCCTTGGGACTTCTGCACAGTGTAGTCTCTCTAGGAAAGCCCGGGCAAGGAGTAAGCACAGAGTCCAGTAGCAAGAGCCAATAGGCCAGGGAGCACAGAACAAGCGGAAGCAGGATCAGAGTCAGTAATGTCTTGACTGGAACTTGCAGGGTGCAAGATGGGAGCCAGCAGCGAGTAGGCCAGAGCCTGGCAGGAAGTAGAAGGTCTCGGAACCCAAGACAGTCTGGCAGTAGTTCCAGCCCAGGCCTGCAGGAGGCACTGTCCGGAGGACAGGAGTGTAGCAGCTGCGGCAGAGAAGCCGTGGGCTGAGGCAGGCGGCAGGCAGCGGTCGAGTCAGGAACGAGCAGAGGTCGGTGGCTGGCGGCAGGCAGAAGCAGAGTCAGGAAAGAGCAGAGGTCGGTGGCTGGCGGCAGGCAGAAGCAGAGTCAGGAACGAGCAGAGGTCAGTGGCTGGCGGCAGGCAGAAGCAGAGTCAGGAACGAGCAGAGGTCAGTGGCTGGCGGCAGGCAGAAGCAGAGTCAGGAACGAGCAGAGGTCGGTGGCTGGTGGCAGGCAGAAGCAGAGTCAGGAACAAGCAGAGGTCGGTAGCTGAAGCGGAACAACGGAAGTGCAACTAAGAACTACACACTAGAGATGTGAATCGTGTCCTCGATCGTCTTAATGATCGATTTCGGCTGGGAGGGGGAGGGAATCATATTGTTGCCGTTTGGGTGTGTAAACTATCGTGAAAAATCGTTAAAATCGTGAGCCAACCCCCTAAAACCCACCCCCGACCCTTTAAATTAAATCCCCCACCCTCCCGAACCCCCCCCCAAATGCTTTAAATTACCTGGGGATCCAGCGGTGGTCCAGAACGGCGGCGGTCCGGAATGGCCCCCTCAATTGAATCCTTTTGTCTTCAGCCGGCGCCATTTTGCAAAATGGCCACCGCAAAATGGCGGCGGCCATAGACAAAAACGATTCGACGCAGGAGGTCGTTCTGGACCCCCGCTGGACTTTTGGCAAGTCTTGTGGGGGTCAGGAGGCCCCCCCCCAAGCTGGCCAAAAGTTTCTGGGAGTCCAGCGGGGTTCAGGAAGTGATTTCTTGCCGCAAATCGTTTTCCGTACGGAAAATGGTGCCGGCAGGAGATCGACTGCAGGAGGTCGTTCAGCGGGGGTTCCGGACCGCTGAGGTCGTTCAGCGGCGGTCCGGAACCCCCGCTGAACGACCTCCTGCAGTTGATCTCCTGCCGGCGCCATTTTCCGTACGGAAAACGATTTGCGGCAAGAAATCGCTTCCTGAACCCCGCTGGACTCCCAGAAACTTTTGGCCAGCTTGGGGGGGCCTCCTGACCCCCACAAGACTTTCCAAAAGTCCAGCGGGGGTCCGGAACGACCTCCTGCGTCAAATTGTTTTTGTCTATGGCCGCCGCCATTTTGCGGTGGCCATTTTGCAAAATGGCGCCGGCTGAAGACAAAAGGATTCAATTGAGGGGGCCGTTCCAGACCGCCGCCGTTCTGGACCACCGCTGGATCCCCAGGTAATTTAAAGCATTTGGGGGGGGGGGTTCGGGAGGGTGGGGGATTTAATTTAAAGGGTCAGGGGTGGGTTTTAGGGGGTTTTAGTGTGCCGGTTTTCCTGCCCTCCCCCTTCCCCTGATTTACGATTTTTTAACGATAAATCGGGGGAATTGGTATTGTATCGTGGCCCTAACGATTTTTGACGATTTAAAATATATCGGACGATATTTTAAATCGTCAAAAAACGATTCACATCCCTACTACACACTGTAGCTACCCTCGTTGCTAGGCAATGAGAGGACTGAGGGACGCCGGTTATATCGGGCTTGGGGCGTGGCGTGGTCAGCTCAGGCGGGGTCAGGCTTCCGGTGAGCATACGTCCATAACGTGCGTCCCCGCGTGCGCGCGGGGCGGCAGCGAGACGTCCCAGCAATGGCGGATGCCCTGAATTCTCAGCAGAGCCGCGGAAGCGGCGTTCCCGGCCTCGGAGGTGAGCCCTGAACACGGCTAGCAAGGGGGAAGCGGTAGAGACCGCAACAAAGTTTTAGTGCATTTGATAGCAGTGAATGATGACATAGACTTAATTGGCATCCCAGAGACATGGTGGAAAGAGGATAACCAATGGGATACTGTTATGCTGGGGTACAAATTATATCACAATGACAGAGAGGAGCATCGTGGTGGTGGGATAGTACTTTATGTCCAGGATGGCATAGAGTCCAAAAGGATAAACATCCTGCATGAGACTAAATGTACAACTGAATTTTTATGGGTAGAAAACCCTTGTGTGTTGGGGAAGAGTATAGTGATAGTATACCACCATCCAATTGACCAAAATGGTGAGACGGACACTAAAATGCTAAGAGAAATTAGGGAAGCTAACCAAACTGGTAGTGCAGTAATAATGGAAGATTTCAATTACCCCAATATTGACTGGGTAAGTGCAATATCAGGGTATGCTAGAGAGATAAAGTTCCTGAATGGAATAAAAGACAGTTTTATGGAGCAATTGGTTCAGGAGCTGTTGACAGAAGGAGCAAGTTTAGATCTAATTCTCAGTGGACCACAGGATTTGGTGAGAGAGGTAACAGGGGTGGGACTGCTTGACAATAGTGATCATAATATGATCACATTTGAGTTAATGATTGGAAGGGGGACAGTAAGTAAATCCATGCTAAACTTTCAAAAGGGAAACATTGATAAAATGAGAAACATAGTTAGAAAAAACTGGATGAGCTACAAAGATAAAAAGAGTGCAAGAGGCATGGACATTGTTAAAAAAAAATATCATCATAGAAGCACAGTCCAGATGTATTCCACACATTAAGAAAAGTGGAATGAAGGAAAAATAAATACCATCATGGTTAAAAGGTGAGTTGAAAGAGGCCATTTTAGCTAAAAGATCTTCATTTGAAAATTGGAAGAAGGATCCAACAGAAGAAAATAGGATAAAGCATAAAAGATGTCAATTTAAATGTAAGACATTAATAAGATAGACTAAGAGAGAATTTGAAAAGAAGTTGGCCATAGAGGCAAAAACTCACAGTAAAAACATTTTTAAATATATCCAAAGCAGAAAGCCTGTGAAGGAGTCAGTTGGACTGAGGGGTTAAAGGGGCACTTAGAGAAGATAAGGTCCTCGCAGAAAGGTTAAATGGTTTCTTTGCTTTGCTGTTTACTGAAGAGGATGTTGGGGAGATACCCATTCTGGAAAATGTTTTCATGGGTAATGATTCAGATGAACTGAACCAAATCATGGTGAACCTAGAAGATGTGGTAGGCCTGATTGACAAACTGAAGTGTAGTAAATCATTTGGACCAAATGGTATATATCCCAGGCTTCTGAAGGAACTAAAAAATGAAGTTTCAGATCTATTTGTTAAAATTTGTAACTTACCAATAAAATCATCCATCGTACCTGAAGAGTGGAGGGTGACTAATGAAACCCCAAAATTTAAAAAGGGCTCCAGGGGTGATCCGGGAAACTACAGACCAGTTAGCCTGACTTCATTGCCAGGATCAATAGTGGAAAGTCTTCTAAAGATTAAAATCACAGAGCATATAGAAAGACATGGTTTAATGTAACATAGTCAGCATGGGTTTACCCAAGGGAAGTCTTGCCTCACAAATCTGCTTCACCTTTTTGAAGGGGTTAATAAAAATATGTAGATAGAGGTGAACCAGTAGATGTAGTATATTTGGATTTTCAGAAGGTATTTGACAAAGTTCCTCATAAGAGGATTCTAAGAAAAGTAAAAAGTCATAGGATAGGTGGGGATGTCTTTTTGTGGATTACAAACTGGTTAAAAGACAGGAAACAGAGAGTAGGATTAAATGAATAATTTTCTCAGTGGAAAAGTGTAAACAGTGAAGGACCTTAAGGATCTGTACTAGCACCCGTGCTATTCAATATATTTATAAATGATCTGAAAGGAATACGACGAGTGAGGTAATGAAATTTGCAGATGATACAAAATTATTCAGAATAGTTAAATCACAAGCAGATTGTGATAAATTGCAGGAGGACTTTCTGAGACTGGAAAATTGGGTATCCAAATGGCAGATGAAATTTAATGTGGATAAATGCAAGGTGATGCATATAGGGAAAAATAACCCATGCTATAGTTACACAATGTTAGGTTCCACATTGAGAGCTACCACCCAGAAAAGAAATCTAGCATCATAGTGGATAATACAATGAAATCATCGACTCAGTGTGCTGCGGCAGTCAAAAACCCAAAAAGAATGTTAGGAATTATTAAGAAGGGAATGGTGAATAAAACAAGAAGTTAGGGTGTTTGTATATTAAAAACAAACAAACAAAAAAAGGTAGCCAGAAGCTGGAAATAAGCTAGGAGCAGTGTATACCTAAGTAAAAAGATTGAAAACTTCAGTTCAGTTAATCAGCTTGCAAAGGTGTTAAGGTAGTGTGATTTGGTTTGATTAGGTACCAACATTTGTTAATCAAGAGAGCAGTGAGTCACTCTGGCTGAATAACTGTAGTTACTGTTAAATGTAAGACATTGATAAGACAGACTAAGAGAGAATTTGAAAAGAAGTTGGCCGTAGAGGCAAAAACTCACAGTAAAAACTTTTTAAAATATATCCAAAGCAGAAAGCCTGTGAGGGAGTCAGTTGGACCGTTAGATGATCCATGGGTTAAAGGGACACTTAGAGAAGATAAAGTCATCGCGGAAAGATTAAATGATTTCTTTGCTTCGGTGTTTACTGAAGAGGATGTTTGGGGAGGTACTCATACCGGAGAAGGTTTTCATGGGAAATGATTCAGACATACTGAACCAAATCACGGTGAACCTAGAAGATGTGGTTGGCCTGACTGACAAATTGAAGAGTAGTAAATCACCCGACCAGATGGTATACACCCCAGGGTTCTGAAGGAACTAAAAAATGAAATTTCTGATCTATTATTTAGACAGCTGAGGGGGGATACGATAGAGGTCTTTAAAATCATCAGAGACCTAGAACGGATAAATGTGAATCAGTCATTTACTCTTTCAGATAATAGGACTAGAGGGTACTTCATGAAGTTATCATGTAGCACATTTTAAATTAATTGGAGAAAATTATTTTTCACTCAACGCACAATTAAGCTCTGGAATCGGTTGCCAGAGGATGTGGTTAGTGCAGATAGTATAGCTGGGTTTAAAAAAGGTTTGGATAAGTTCTTGGAGGAGAAGTCCATTGTCTGCTATTAATCAAGTTGACTTAGAAAATAGTCACTGCTATTACTGGCATCAGTAGCGTGGGATATACTTAGTTTTTGGAACTTGCCAGGTACTTGTAGCCTGGATTGGCCACTGTTGGAAACAGGATGCTGGGCTTGATGGACTCTTGGTCTGACCTATTATGGCAATTTCTTATGTATCATGTTCTTATGTAAGGCTCGAAAGTGCCTTTATAATATATATTTGGGGGGGGGGGAGGGAATTGCCCCCTGGCCCTTTTCTTTGTTTAAGTTTTTATTCTTTAATGACAGTGCTACTTAGCCAGATATCTTTTATAGATATCCAGTTAAGTACCACATTGTCCTGTCACACAAGGCCGAATAACTAAAAACATATCCAGCTCTATTCAAACATAGCCGGTAGGTTTGTTGTTATCTGGCTATATGTAGCTGGATAACTTTAGGCAGGTATATTCAGCAGGACATTTATCCCACTGAGTATATGGGACAAGTTATCTGCCTAACTTTAGCCAGATAACTTGTCCACTAAACAGCCTATTGAATATCGGCCTCGTTTTCTAGCTCAGACTCATAATTCTAACCCTGGAGTGAATGAATCAAGTTATTTCAGGGATGTTTGTTTGAACAGTTCAGATCTAAAGGACGTTTTCTATGATCTGGAGTCTAGGAATTCAGCACCAAATGAAAGTTAGAATGAAGACATAGGAGTACTATTCTGTTCTTTTATTGTAGATAATCCAGACTTTTGCCTTAAAGAATCAAATCAAAGTTCAGATCCAATTCAATCCAGTCACTGTCATCTGAGTTGGAAATTAAGCTCACACAATCTTCCTTACAGGCTAACTCCAGCTGAACAATCCAATTAAAATTTTAACTCTATCTTTCTCTGATAAATATTAATTTTTAACTTTGTAATTTATCAAGTGGGCTTGACATGAGTTTAGGAATGCAGCTCCTGCAGCACAATCCTCTAAATCAGTAGGAGAATGAGGTTCTCGAGAGCCAACAGAAAGTCAAAAAGAAAGGAAACCACAGACAAAGGCCATGAGGGTACACTTTGGAGAGACCACAGTTCAAGCAGGCTGTCGATCTCACGGCTGTTTCAGAAGAGGGCACCTCCTGGAGTCTACATTCAGCAGATTGGACGTTAAAACAAGAGTCTCAATTGCCTTCTAAAACGCAGCTTGAACCTACTTGAAATATAATAAAAATCCCAATGAAAATATTTTAATACATTGGAAAGACTGAAAGAAAGATAGGAATATGCAGTAAAATTACAGTGGAATTTCAAATATAAGTTGAAATCTGAGTTTACCCTTAAGCAACAAGAAATGTAGAGATTGACTGACACACTTATTAATTAATTTCTTTCTAAATTCTTTTAAACCGCCAAGTCAGATAGCAGATCTGGTCAAAGTGGTCTACAGTTTAGGGATGTCAATCGTTTTTCAACGATTAAAATTATCGTCCGATAATTTTAAAATCGTCTTAAATCGTTAAAGAACACAATACAATAGGAATTCTAACGATTTATCGTTAAAAAATCGTTATTTGGGTTAGTGCGCACTAACCGGGAGTTAGTGCGCACTACCGGGAGTGTTGTGATCTTCCTGCATGCAGTGCCATATCCCTGATACCGGGGGTGTTGTGATCTTCCTGCACACAGTGCCCTATCCCTGATACCAGGGGTGTTGTGATCTTCCTGCACACAGTGCACAGTGCAACAGTGCACAGTGCAACACCCCCGGTATCAGGGATAGGGCACTGTGTGCAGGAAGATCACAACACCCCCGGTATCAGGGTTAGGGCACTGTGTGCAGGAAGATCACAACACCCCTGGTATCAGGGATAGGGCGCACTAATCGGAAAAAACGATTTTTTAACTAAAAAATCGTGCCAAACACGATTTTCTTCTCCTGCCAGACGATTTCGATCGTTAAGACGATCGGGCACACGATTCACATCCCTACTACAGTTATACCCCCATCTTTTAAATGGATACTGTCAGACCATTTGAAACTCCGCCTGCGCTATTCTCTTGGATCCATGGTCTGATTGACTCATTCAGAATAATATGGAAGCCACCGGCAAGTTTGGTAGTTCTGTACCTTGTTTTCAGTTTCTTCTGTAGTCTGTTCGTTTTCTTGTTTTGAGCCGCTTGTGTTATACAGTTCTGAAAATCATTCACAGCAGTCACGGTAAATACTTGCTTTTCCTTCTATAGCTGGAACAGTTTGGGTGATATGAGCTGAAGTCCGTGGGCAAAAGAAAACTGAATGAGAACTAAACTGGCCTGTCTGATAACACACCAAGGTGGGAAGCTGCACTTTGTTGAAATGTTCTCATTAAGAAAAGCAGAAATATCTAAAACCAAGTTTTGCAGGCTTAAGAGTGAATTTTCAAAAGATGTATGCACAAAAAGGGGCAGAGACGCACATATGTTAAGCATACACGCAAATATCACCTTTTCAAAACTGTTCACATATGCACATATCTATGCCTTTGCAAGTAAATTTATGCACAGAAAAAGTGGGCATGTTTGGGTCATGTCAGGGCGTGGTTTGATTGTATGTGCATAAGTTGCTATTTTATAAGGCACTTACATGCAAAGATCATCAATACTATGCAAGTAGATTTACCTCGGCTATTTGAAGTGCCAAGTTCAAATTTCTTTGTGTTTTTGACTTGGTGTATGGTGGCTTGGCTTCTCTGGGTGAGTGGTCATGGCAGCAGGCTAGGGGATGAAAGTGACTGAGATAGACTGGTTCATAATGGGGTGTGGGAGTGGGTGTGACTGCAACTGAATAAGCCTTACTGGAGAATGGGAGTGGATCATGGATAATCCTGCGGTGTACCGCAGGGATCGGTGTTGGGACCGGTCCTTTTCAATATCTTTGTGAGCGACATTGCGGAAGGGATAGAAGGTAAGGTATGTCTTTTTGCGGATGACACTAAGATCTGCAACAGAGTGGACTCGCCGGAAGGAGTGGAGAGAATGAGACGGGATTTAAGGAAGATGGAAGAGTGGTCGAAGACATGGCAGCTGACATTCAATGCCAAGAAGTGCAAAGTCATGCATATGGGGAATGGAAATCCGAATGAACTGTATTCGATCGGGGGAGAAAGGCTGATGTGCACGGAGCAGGAGAGAGACCTTGGGGTGATGGTGTCTAATGATCTGAAGTCGGCGAAACAATGTGACAAGGCGATAGCTAAAGCCAGAAGAATGCTGGGCTGCATAGAGAGAGGAATATCGAGTAAGAAAAGGGAAGTGATTATCCCCTTGTACAGGTCCTTGGTGAGACCTCACCTGGAGTATTGTGTTCAGTTCTGGAGACCGTATCTCCGAAGAGACAGAGACAAGATGGAGGCGGTCCAGAGAAGGGTGACCAAAAAGGTGGAAGGTCTTCATCAAATGACTTATGAGGAGAGATTGAAGAATCTAAATATGTACACCCTGGAGGAAAGGAGGAGCAGAGGTGATATGATACAGACTTTCAGATACTTGAAAGGTTTTAATGATCCAAAGACAACGACAAACCATTTCCATAGGAAAAAAATCAGCAGAACCAGGGGTCACGATTTGAAGATCCAGGGAGGAAGATTCAGAACCAATGTCAGGAAGTATTTCTTCACGGAGAGGGTGGTGGATGCCTGGAATGCCCTTCCAGAGGAAGTGGTGAAGACCAGAACTGTGAAGGACTTCAAAGGGGCGTGGGATAAACACTGTGGATCCATAAAATCAAGAGGCCGTCAATAAAGAGTGGGTGGCTAGCCAGAATGACGGCTACTGCCTGGAGACAATACCCTTATTCAATAAACATACACATGGTTACTGTGACTCCAACATCGCTCTAAGCTACAACAGCAAGAGGAAATGTGGAAAAAAGGATTTGCACTCACAAAGTGGGGAGTAGCTGGCTTGTTACGGCGGTTACTACCCCAAACCAAATAAGCCTGATACTTCACTTTCAATGCATATCCAGCATAGCTCTCTGCTTCAACGGCAGGGGAGAAGAAAACCTGATACTTCACGCATATCCAGCATAGCTCCCTGCTTCAACAGCAGGGGAGAAGAAAAACTGATACTTCACGCATATCCAGCATAGCTCTCTGCTTCAACGGCAGGGGAGAAGAAAAACTGATACTTCACGCATATCCAGCATAGCTCTCTGCTTCAACGGCAGGGGAGAAGAAAAACTGATACTTCACGCATATCCAGCATAGCTCTCTGCTTCAACAGCAGGGGAGAAGAAAAAAGGATTCGCACTCACAAAGCGGGGAGTAGCTGGCTTGTTACGGCGGTTACTACCCCAAACCAAATAAGCCTGATACTTCACTTTCAATGCATATCCTGCTTCAACGGCAGGGGAGAAGAAAAACTGATACTACAAGCATATCCAGCATAGCTCCCTGCTTCAACAGCAGGGGAGAAGAAAAACAACCAATAAGGGCTGAATAACACAGTCTGGGTAAAACAAATAAGCATGGGTGTAGCTTGCTTATTGCGGCGGTTACTTCCCCTACTACCCATAACTAATCAAGCTTGATATTTCACTTGGTTGCAGCTCCATCACTGCTCTCTACATTAATGGTGGGGGTGGAAGGGAAATAGAACCAAAGAGCTAAGAGAAACAGATAAGTGTGAGAAAAAAATGTGAAGCTTGCTGGGCAGACTGGATGGGCCGTTTGGTCTTCTTCTGCCGTCATTTCTATGTTTCTATATGTATGTTTCTATCTATCTAACTTCAAAATAGGCTTATGGATACTCATGGCACAATGGATGAGAAGGGAGAGAGAACAGAGGAGGAGGAGAAGGAGAAAGCAGAGGAGGTACCTCTTACAGATAGTACATAGGACTAGGGTATAAGTTTGGATTTGTCAGAACAAGTTGCTTGCTGGTTCAGATTTAAAAAGGAAATCATGATGTACCACCCTAGCAACTTCCAGAGACTTCTAGGGGTCATGGCTGGAATAAGCCCAGTCTGTCACGTCTGGGCTTATTCCAAGCTATTGTTGGCTGCGTTTCTCAGGAAATCAAAGCACTATATTTCTTTCCCTCAAAACAAACAGTAACAACGACAACAGATTATGACCAATTTCTACCACATTGCACACTTCCCTTCTGTCTTGGGGGCTATTGATTGTATAAGGGAACAAAGGGCTGATGAAGCTACCTACTGTAAATGCAAGGGCTTCCACTCCTTCAATATGCAGGTGGTCTGCGATGTCAAGGGAATCATGGACATTTTTGATCAGGTTTCTAGAATCCAATCATGGTGCCTACATCCACTTGCAGGCAGGAATTCATGACCATTTCTAGTTAGGGCACATCACTGGGTGGGGGCTGACTAATATCTCACTAACACTACACAGCGACTAATCTCTTCTTTTTATCTCCCTCGTATTTAAGAACATAAGAACATGTCATACTGGGTCAGACCAAGGGTCCATCAAGCCCAGCATCCTGTTTCCAACAGTGGCCAATCCAGGCCATAAGAACCTGGCAAGTACCCAAACACTAAGTCTATTCCATGTTACCGTTGCTAGTAATAGCAGTGGCTATTTTCTAAGTCAACTTAATTAATAGCAGGTAATGGACTTCTCCTCCAAGAACTAATCCAATCCTTTTTTAAACACAGCTACACTAACTGCACTAACCACATCCTCTGGCAAGAAATTCCAGAATTTAATTGTGCGTTGAGTGAAAAAGAACTTTCTCCGATTAGTTTTAAATGTGCCACATGCTAACTTCATGGAGTGCCCCCTAGTCTTTCTATTATCCAAAAGAGTAAATAACCAATTCACATCTACTCATTCTAGACCTCTCATGATTTTAAACACCTCTATCATATCCCCCCTCAGCCGTCTCTTCTCCAAGCTGAAAAGTCCTAACCTCTTTAGTCTTTCCTCATAGGGGAGCTGTTCCATTCCCCTTATCATTTTGATAGCCCTTCTCTGTACCTTCTCCATCGCAATTATATCTTTTTTGAGATGTGGCGACCAGAATTGTACACAGTATTCAAGGTGCGGCCTCACCATGGAGCGATACAGAGGCATTATGACATTTTCCGTTTTATTCACCATTCCCTTTCTAATAATTCCCAACATTCTGTTTGCTTTTTTGACTGCTGCAGCACACTGCACCGACGATCTCAATGTGTTATCCACTATGACGCCTAGATCTCTTTCTTGGGTTGTAGCACCTAATATGGAATCTAACATTGTGTAACTATAGCATGGGTTATTTTTCCCTATATGCATCACCTTGCACTTAACCACATTAAATTTCTTCTGCCATTTTGATGCCCAATTTTCCAGTCTCACAAGGTCTTCCTGCAATTTATCACAATCTGCTTGTGATTTAACTACTCTGAACAATTTTGTATCATCTGCAAATTTGATTATCTAACTCGTCGTATTTCTTTCCAGATCATTTATAAATATATTGAAAAGTAAGGGTCCCAATACAGATCCCTGAGGCACTCTACGGCCCACTCCCTTCCACTGAGAAAATTTTCCATTTAATCCTACTCTCTGTTTCCTGTCTTTTAGCCAGTTTACAATCCATGAAAGGACATCGCCACCTATCCCATGACTTTTTACTTTTCCTAGAAGCCTCTCATGAGGAACTTTGTCAAACACCTTCTGAAAATCCAAGTATACTACATCTACCAGTTCAACTTTATCCACATGTTTATTAACTCCTTCAAAAAAGTGAAGCAGATTTGTGAGGCAAGACTTGCCTTGGGTAAAGCCATGCTGACTTTGTTCCATTAAACCATGTCTTTCTATATGTTCTGTGATTTTGATGTTTAGAACACTTTCCACTATTTTTCCTGGCACTGAAGTCAGGATATTAGGCTAACCGGTCTGTAGTTTCCCGGATCACCCCTGGAGCCCTTTTTAAATATTGGGGTTACATTTGCTATCCTCCAGTCTTCAGGTACAATGGATGATTTTAATGATAGGTTACAAATTTTTCTAATAGGTCTGAAATTTCATTTTTTAGTTCCTTCAGAATTATGGGGTGTATACTATCTGGTCCAGGTGATTTACTACTCTTCAGTTTGTCAATCAGGTCTACCACATCTTCTAGGTTCACCATGATTTGATTCAGTCCATCTGAATCATTACCCATGAAAACCTTCTCCTGTACGGGTGGACTTACATCATTGGCCCAGGAGGGCGATTCGATCTTCTGCTAGGTAACTTGCTGGCTGCCAAGCACTATGGAATATCTAAATCTGCTCTTCTCTGCTTTCTCTCCTACAGGTGATAGAGGATATCTACTCAAAACCTGGCTCATGATCCTGCTAGCTAACCTACAGGGTCCACTGGCAGACCAAGAAAGTCATCGACAGAGCCATTGGCCTACTCATTTCTGTGCCAGACAGATCTGGGGGATGCCTTCTCCATAACTCTACTAATGTCTGTGAGATATTTTTAGCCTACTGTATGCTTCATAACCTTTCCAAAAACAGAAGCTTGCCTCCTCATAGGGACTAGAAGATCTTCTGGATGAAGAGGAGGAGGAGACACACGACCTGAATCAGAAGTAATTGCAGGAGATACATTGCTAAACTCAATAGTAAGCAATTCAGGAAAGGAAACTCTGATACAAAGACATTTTAGATGGTAAAGGCACATTTATTTACACGAGTGACAAAGTACTGAAAAATATATATACAGTTAATGCTTCCTTGTTTGCCCTATTTTCTTTGGGGATAGCTCCACTGCTTTTGCCTGTTCTAATTGTGGGCTCCTCCATAGTAGTGATCACTGCTGATCATACCCTTGGATGGCATGAAAACTGAGGGTCATGGCAGGACTTGGAAGATTGGGTTGTTCTATCAAGGGGTCATGAGGTTGCAGAGGAGATGGCATGAGAGTAGTGACGGGCCTCTCTTCTTCAGCTATAGAACTAGGTGAAGCCAACCCTACAATGACAGAAGGTGAGGATCCCACCTGTGCCCCCGAGAGGTGATAGCCTCCTTTTGTAGTGGTAGTGGTATTATTGAGGGTTGCATCAGTGCAGGTAGTGATAGCACCATCATGGATGGTGGCGGAGAAAAAGGAGGAGCTACCAATGGAGCAGATAGAACTCCAGCATAGGGAGAAATCATTCAGGGTGGTGGTGCATCAAAAGCTGGTGGAGGTTGCATCCAGGTATGCATCATATTCTACACCTTAAGAGATGTAGCTAACTTTCTTTCAGAATTCTCCCCAGGTTAATGTTCCTAGTAACATTCCCAGAGCACCTTCTGAAAGGGGCCGTAATGCCCAGTAAAATGTGTCCCAGCATCCTTAAAAATAAGTCCTTGGTAGTTAGTTACTAACCTTAACAGAAAATACACCTGCATGGAGCAGCAGTTATTTTGTTAACAGAAGGAACGGGGAGAAGGGGCTAACCTTCATAGAGTGGTAGTTACTATCCTAAAATAAGCATGCTGGGCAGACTGAATGGACCATTTGGTCTTTTTCTGCCATCATTTTCTATGTTACTATATTATTATATCTGTGGCCAAATCCCCCTCCCCCATCCTCCCTCTGTACTCCACGAGGATAAAGAATAGCCTGGGACCATCCACCAACATTTGAAATACAGTATCATGCAAACCATTTAAAAGAAAGATTGCCATTATGCATTGCTGCAATAGTGATCACAAGTAAAGCCAACATGGGATTTATTAAACTGTATAGTTTAGTAAATTTTGCAGTGTTTTTACCTGTGGTAATGGGCAAAGGAATTTCAGCTTCCATCATTGTCTTAACAGGGATTAGTAAATAGGCCCCATACAGGCTGATTCTGACAGGTCCGCAGGGAAAATGGGCATTCAGTGTTGAGCACCCGCTCTCCCAGCCACCTCTCCTAGACACATAATCCTGTATTTAAAGGAGAGATTGCGCTAAAAGGAGGCACTAGTGACGATTATATGCCCCTAATGCCTCCTTGGCCCAGGAAAAGTGGCTGTCAGCGGGTTCAGAAACCGATGCTCAATTTTACGAGCATCGGTTTTCTGAACCCGCTGACAGCCATTTAGGGAAACAGAAGCCTGCAAAATCGAGCATCTGTTTCCCTAACCTACCAGCTGGCACATTTAAAAAATTATTTTGTTACAGTGTCCTGGACGAAATACTAATAGCCTCATCGACATACATTTGCATGTGATGAGTGCTATTAGTGTCGGGGGGGGGGGGGGGGGGGGGGGGGGGGGTGTTGGACACACGTTTTCGACACGCTAAACCCCTTACTGTAAAAGGGGTACTGGATGTGCGTCGAAAATGTGCATCCAACCTCGGCTAAAACAGTGTGCTCAGCCAAGCACATTTTACAGTATTGGCCTGATAGTGCGCTAAAAAACCCAGGCCTGTGTTTAGTCCTTCCTTGCCAGCTCTGATCATTTGAACTTCAAAAGAATTACATTGCTGGATTACTTTGCATTTTTAATATTCTAATCATAAAGGCACTGATGCAGTGGTTGGTCCTGAAAAATGCTCACCTACAGATATTTTGCCTTGGTATCTGTGATGTCTGATTATGTGTTTGTGTAAGCTAATTCTATTTTTGTAGACTTCTGGTCTCATTCAAACAATGTAGCTTGCATTGTCACATTTTCTGCATTGAATGATAAATATTACATTACAGGAGGAACATGAGAAGGATCCCGTTGTGTTGAATGGCTCTCCCATGTAAGTAGCTGCGGGGTCCTGCGATATTTGTTGGCATAATATCCAGAGTGGTATATTGCAGGAGTCTGCCGTTCTCTTCTTTATGAGTTTCTGTTAGAAGTATGTTTTATATTAATCTTTGTTTCTGATGAGGTGGTTGCCAGAAGGTCAATTCCAGCAAAGCAGGGAATATTTCTTTCAGTAATTCATATCTCCAGGAATAGTGGCTGTAGGTCTTTCTATCTCCAGGCTATATGTTACTACAAGGGGTTCTTAATCTGTGCTTTTCCTTTATTTTTAAAGCAGAAGGCTTGTTCCCTGTAAGTTCCCAGATCAGTCCAGACTCCTGGGTTTTACCCCCCCCCCAGAAGATGTAGACAGAGATGTTTTTAAACAAAACTCCACCTTATATAGGATGGTGCCACCTACAGTCCGGCAGTATTACTCTATCTCCAGAAGATGGTGGAGGTGCAAAAACTACAGTCTGGTCGGTGTATTTCTTTTCTTAGGACAGGCGGCCAATATTAGGTTACAGTTTGTGATCCGACTTAGATACTTTAGCTAGAAACAAAAATATAAAGTGCAAAGAAATTTTGGAATTTTAATTTCAGTAGCAGTGTGGTCAGCATCCCAGAGGGTCGGTTAGGCCAGGAGAGGGCCATCCCCTGCTGGTCTTGAGGCAGCTGCAAACCAGGGTTGAGGACCCTATATTTACACTTTGGCAGCTTGGGTGCAATACCGGGGAGCCCTGCTCACTCCACCCTGACAGATCAGCACCCTGGACCACCGCAGGCAAGTTAAAAAAAAAAGAAAAAGGCAATTTTTCTGTTTACTTTCATTTTTGATAGCGGGTCGGCTCTCCCTCTCTCCCCAGTGTGTTTTAGTCGCGATTTGGTTTGGGGGGCTGTTTTTTTAGCGGATTTCTCATCGTGGTTTGTTTCCCTTTATCTCCCGATGCTGCGGGCTGCATCGTGCCACGCGTGCAACTCATCCCGCATATGGCTCTCTCAAGAGGGACTCTGTGCATAGTGTTTGCCGGGGGGGGGGGGGGGGGGGAGGGCTTTTCTGGTGCTTCAAAACTTAAAAGCATTGCCAGATCAAAGCCTGCTTGTATTTTTTCTGTCACTACTGAAACTATCCAGGCTGCTTTTCACCCGTTCTCATCCAGCGCGGGAACGGCGGCCATCTTGCAGACAGGCGGGTCTGCTACTCAGCCATGGGGGAGGGTTGCTTTCTACCTCAGCTTTCTCCGCAACAGCGGTTCCCTTGGGAGCAAGAACCTGCACAGTCTGTTTCTCCTGTCATGGAGGACAGCCCTGAGGGGACTTCTGATTCCTCCTCTGCCTCATGTTTTTCCTCGGAGTTCATTGTTTTACTTCACAAGGCTTTCAAAGCCAGGAAGGCAGGGAAGCTGCATGAGGGGAATAAAATTGCAGATCTAGGGACTAAGTCCAGGGCTAAGAAGCAGGCTAGATCTAGTAGTGATGTAGGTACGGACAAACCTAAGCATCCTCTCGGCACTGGGGTCCAGCAGCTAGACTGATTCTTCTGGGCAGGATACAGACCCAGGGGATCTGGATTCTCAGCCCCAGTGCCCACAGGGAGTGGATGCATATCCTGATCCACAGCAGGTCGAGAGAGGTTTGCAGGCTGCGGAGGGTGATGACCCTAAGGTGGTCCGGCTCTTTCGCAAGAAGGAGCTTGGGCCTCTCATTCCGGCTATTTTAACTGAGTTGGGCATTGATAATCCACCTGAGGAGTCCAAGTTGTGTAAGATGAACCCATTTTTGTTGGGCCTGAGAGGCCCGGCCACCACGTTTCCTTTTCATTTCTCGGCTACGGACTTACTATTCCAGGAACGGGATACCCAGGATCTCAGGTTGAAGGTGAGCAAGGCCATGGATAAAATAAATCCATTTCCAGAGAATGCTCTGGATATGCTGAGAGTGCCCAAGGTGAATGTGGCGGTCTCTGCGGTGACCAAGATGACCACGATCCCAGTCACAGGAGCGACAACGCTCAAGGACCTATAGGATAGGAAACTGGAAGTGCAGCTTAAGAGAATTTTTGAGGTCTTAGCCATGGAGGTTAGGGCAGCCATGTGCAGCAACTTTGCAATGAGAGTGGGCCACCGCTGGGTACAACAATTGCAATCCAATGCGGACTTCTCGGAAGAAGAGGCTGCTCAGGCAGGCCATTTGGAGTCTTCGGTGGCTTACTGTGCTGATGCTTTTCAAGACCTCTTGCAGACGGCGGCTAGATCCAAGGTGTCGGCGGTCTCCGTTCATAGGCTTTTGTGGTTAAGGAAATGGTCGGCAGACGTGTCCTCTAAGGCACAACTGGTATCTCTGCCCTTCAAGGGAAAATGACTATTTGGAAAGGTCTTGGAAGATATGATTCAATCTCTGAGCGACAATTAGGTGCATAGGTTGCCATAGGACAGACCTCGGTCTCGAGGTTCCTTTTCATCCCGGGCCAGGTTTAGGGGAACGTGACGGTATTGGCCAGCTAGAATGGCTAGTTCTTCCTTTCATCCAGCACCACCGAAGATACAGTCATGGTCCCAGTCCTTTCGTGGCCGAAGGTTCGGCAGAACCTGGGCGGCTCAGCAAACTCCAGGGTCCAAATCTTCACAATGAAGAGATGCCGACCCACTCCTCAGTGCCAGCGGTAAAGGGCAGGTTGTCCCTGTTCTTTGAGGAGTGGGCCAAGGTGACGATGGACCAGTGGGTGCTGACCGTGATGTCAAGTTTACGCTCTAGATTTGCACGGCACCCTCGAGACCGGTTTCTCGTATCTCCCTGCGGTTATGCAAACAAGGGAACAGCAGTACAGGATACGTTACAGTGACTTCCAGAACTACAGGCCATCGTACCAGTTCCTCCAGAGGCACAATGAAAGGTTTGCTACTCCATTTACTTTGTGCTACCAAAGAAAGAGGGATCCTTTCGACCCATTCTGGACCTCAGAAGTGTAAAAAAATGTCTCAAGGTACCTCGCTTCCATATGGAAACGCTCCAGTCAGTCATTGCCTCAGTCAGAAAGGGAGAGTTTCTAGCATCTCTAGATCTTATGGAGGCTTACCTTCATATAGGCATCCAGCGAGATCACCAGTGATACCTTCGATTTGCCATTCTAGGCCAGCATTTCAGTTTCGGGCTCTTCCCTTCGGTCTCGACACTCCACCCAGGACTTCCACCAACCACACGTAAGTCAGCGTGTGGAAGGTTTTTGAACTCTGGTATCTAGCCCTGGAGGTCTTGCCAACCCGAGCTTCGGTATCAGATATTCTGTGTTTTCTGCAGTGGTCTGTCTAAGGGCTTGTCGTGCAGTTCTTTACAAGTACAGGTGGCAGCTCTTGGTTGCTTGCGGAGAGCGGTTCAGGGTGTAGCGTTGGCGACCCATCCCAATGTGACTCATTTTCTACTGGGTGCAAAATATTTGTGTCCACTGGTTAGACATCCCTGTCCATCTTGAAATCTGAATTTGGTTCTTACCGCTCTATGTTCGGTGCCCTTTGAGCCTTTGAAGAGGGCGACACTGAAAGATCTTACCTTGAAGGTAGTTTTTCTGGTTGCCATTACATTGGCTAATAGAGTGTCGGAGCTGCAGGCTCTTTCCTGTAGGGAACCCTTTTTGAGGATTTCAGATGTGAGAGTTTCCTTGCGGACAGTGCCTTCTTTCCTGCCGAAGGTGGTTTCGTTTCATGTCAATCAATCAGTGGAGCTCCCAGGCTTTTGGGGATTAGACCGATCGGATCCCCTTGTCGGCGGACTTCTGGAGGCTGGATATTTGTAGGGCATTGCTGAGATATCTGGAGTTTACCAATGATTTCCGTCTGTCGGACCATCTCTTTGTACTCTGGAATGGTCCCCAATGAGGTCAAATGGCTTCCAAGACTACCATTCCTCATTGGTTGAAAGAGGCTATTAGCTCAGCCTATTTGCTGTGAGGAAGGCCTCTTCCCATGGGGCTTAGGGCTCACTCTACTCGCTCACAAGTGGCGTCTTGGGCAGAGTGCCACTTGGTTTTTCCACAGGAAATTTGTAGGACGGCTACTTGGAAATCCTTGCATTCTTTCACGAGGCATTACAGACTGGATGTTTGAGCTATGGAGCCATGACGTTTCGGGGAAGGTGTGCTGTGAGTGGGCCTCTCCAGGTCCCATCCCAGGTAAGGAAGCTCTGGTAAATCCCCAGAGTCTGGACTGATCAGGGTACATACAGGGAAAGGAAAATTAGTTTCTTACCTGAGAATTTTTATTCCTGTAGTACCACGGATCAGTTCAGAGTCCCGCCCGAGAGGGAGAGTCTGCTCAGCTCTTGATTTTTACTCATAAGATCATAAGACCATGCCATACTGGGTCAGACCAAGGGTCCATCAAGCCCAGCATCCTGTTTCCAACAGTGGCCAATCCAGGCCATAAGAACCTGGCAAGTACAAAAAACTAAGTCTATTCCATGTTACCGTTGCTAGTAATAGCAGTGACTATTTTCTAAGTCAACTTAATTAATAGCAGGTAATGGACTTCTCCTCCAAGAACTAATCCAATCCTTTTTTAAACACAGCTACACTAACTGCACCATCCTCATCCTCTGGCAACAAATTCCAGAGTTTAATTGTGTGTTGAGTAAAAAAGAACTTTCTCAGATTAGTTTTAAATGTGCCACATGCTAACTTCATGGAGTGCCCCCTAGTCTTTCTATTATCCGAAAGAGTAAATAACCGATTCACATCTACCTGTTCTAGACCTCTCATGATTTTAAACACTTCTATCATATCCCCCCTCAGCCATCTCTTCTCCAAGCTGAAAAGTCTTAACCTCTTTAGTCTTTCCTCATAGGGGAGCAATTCTATTCCCCTTATCATTTTGGTAGCCCTTCTCTGTACCTTCTCCATCGCAATTTGTTGCGTCCATTGCTGCTCAACGCCCTCACTCTACCCTCTTTACCTCTGTGGCGACTCCCTCTGGGTCTGATGGACGGCTGGCTACCACAGCGTCTCCATGCCGTCTCCCTCCGGCGTACCCATACCGGCTCGACACTGCAACTCCGCCATCTTGTCCTGATGCCTAGGGCATGCGCGCATGTCCCGGCTCTTGTACCAGCAAGGGCGCGAACCTCAGGGGCGTCCCCTTGAGATGACGTCATCTGCTTCCAATATTTAAAGGTCTTTGAAAACGCTAACAAACCGAGTTAGCACGGATACAGATACGGTTAAGCATATGGCTACGTACTCGCTTCAGCTATCCAAGCTACTGTGCCTCCTCGGACTTACCAGAGGTACCCACTCCTCGGGGGCCTCACTCTTTTCTTTATTTTCAGATTACAGTTAGGAACTGGTACTCGCTCCTCGAGGGTACATGTTCCTGAACACTCTGAAGATTCTCTACTGCCTGGAAGCTATCACTGCTACAAACAAATGTGAGTTACCATCGCTCTCTCAAAGATTTTCCTGGAACCAGGTACTCGCTCCTCGAGGGCCTAATCCTTTCCAGCTCCTGAGCTTACTTGAGACCTTACGTGAGTTTTGTCATCTAGTTTTATTCATGAACTCTGCCTACTCACTTTCTACAGCTTCTCAACAGCTCAGCCATCCTGGGATCGTTGTCCCAGTACCTGAAGGATTACAGCCCTGCCGGGCATATCAGCTCACTACTGCCACTTCTGGTGGTTTCTAATAACCTGTTTAATAAAAGAACTAATGTGTGTCTGTTTCTATACTCCAGCCTAGCCGGTGGTCCCTCTCGAGGTATCCTCCCGAGAGCGTGGTCATCTGCCATCAGCCCAGAGATCCACCCACAACTATATCAGATTCATTACAGATTGCTAGACCTTAGCAAGACAATATCTGAGATACTACAGGATTGCTGACTCCTCCCTCTCCAGGAGCCCGCTACACACAGCTTTCTCTACAGATTGCTCCTCCTATCTGATTGCTCCTCCCATCAAACATCTTCTCCATAACAGATTGCTAATTTGAGCAGCAGATATACAACAAATTGTTAACTTCCTAGCAAATCGCTAACAGATAACTAACAGATTGCTAACTACGCAGTCTATAACACAATTATATCTTTTTTGAGATGCGGCGACCAGAATTGTACACAGTATTCAAGGTGTGGTCTCACCATGGAGCGATACAGAGGCATTATGACATTTTCTGTTTTATTCACCATTCCCTTTCTAATAATTCCCAACATTGTGACTGCCGCTTCACACTGAACCGACGATTTCAATGTGTTATCCACTATGATGCCTAGATCTCTTTCTTGGGTTGTAGCACCTAATATGGAACCTAACATTGTGTAACTATAGCATGGGTTATTTTTCCCTATATGCATCACCTTGCACTTATGCACATTATCCACATTAAATTTCATCTGCCATTTTGATGCCAAATTTTCCAGTCTCACAAGGTCTTCCTGCAATTTATCACAAACTGTTTGTGATTTAACTGCTCTGAACAATTTTGTATCATCTGCAAATTTGATTACCTCACTCGTCGTATTTCTTTCCAGATCATTTATAAATATATTGAAAAGTAAGGGTCCCAATACAGATCCCTGAGGCACTCCACGGCCCACTCCCTTCCACTGGGAAAATTGTCCATTTAATCCTACTCTCTGTTTCCTGTCTTTTAGCCAGTTTGCAATACACGAAAGGACATCGCCACCTATCACATGACTTTTTACTTTTCCTAGAAGCCTCTCATAAGGAACTTTGTCAAACACCTTCAAAAAAGTGAAGCAGATTTGAGAGGCAAGACTTGCCTTGGGTAAAGCCATGCTGTCTTTGTTCCATTAAACCATGTCTTTCTATATGTTCTGTGATTTTGATGTTTAGAACACTTTCCACTATTTTTCCTGGCACTGAAGTCAGGCTAATCAGTCTGTAGTTTCTCGGATTGCCCCTGGAGCCCTTTTTAAATATTGGGGTTACATTAGCTATCCTCCAGTCTTCAGGTACAATGGACGATTTTAATGATAGATTACACATTTTTACTAATAGGTCTGAAATGTCATTTTTAATTCCTTCAGAACTCTGGGGTGTATACCATCCGGTCCAGGTGATTTACTACTCTTCACTTTGTCAATCAGGTCTACCACATTTTCTAGGTTCAGCGTGATTTGATTCAGTCCATCTGAATCATTACCTATGAAAACCTTCTCCAGTACGGGTACCTCCCCAACATCCTCTTCAGTAAATACCGAAGCAAAGAAATCATTTAATCTTTCCGTGATGGCCTTATCTTCTCTAACCCTTTAACCCCTTCTCTGCCCCTTTAACCCCTCGATCATCTAACGGTCCAACTGACTCCCTCACAGGCTTTCTGCTTCGGATATATTTTAAAAAGTTTTTACTATGAGTTTTTGCCTCTACGGCCAACTTCTTTTCGTCGACATAGTGAGGGCAAAAGTAGCGCCGGCCCATTTTGAATATTGGCAATATGGCCCGCGTGCAGGAGGTCGCTCCCGGACCCCCGCTGGACTTTTGGCAAGTCTTGTGGGTGTCAGGAGGTCCCCCCTAAGCTGGCCAAAAGTGCCTGGGGGTCCAGCGGGGGTCCGGGAGCGATCTCCTACACTCGTGATGTCGGGTTATAGGAACCAAAATGGCGCCGGCGCTACCTTTGTCCTGTCATATGGTAAGGGCAAAGGGCCACTGGCGCCATTTCTTTTAACGCAGCCGTGGCCCGAGAGCGGGAGATCGCGCTGGGACCCCCCCACTGGACCCCAGGTAATTTAAAACATTTTGGGGGGCTTCAGGAGGGTGGGGGATTTATTTTAAAGGGTCGGGGTGGGTTTTAGGGTGCCGGTTTTCCCGCCCTCCCCCTCCCCTGATTTACGATTTTTTTTTATGATAAATCGGGGGAATTGTTATTGTATCGCGGCTCTAACGATTTTTGACGATTTAAAATATATCTGACGATTGTTTTAAATTGTCAAAAAACGATTCACATCCCTATTATTTATTGATGACATTCTGCCAAAATTAAACCTTAATGAAAATTTTAAAAGAAAGTGTTGTGGACCTAAATCATGAACACGTCTTTATTCTTTATGTTTAGAATGGGTGACATCTGTGTCCCCTGCTTCTTGGTGTGTGTGTGTGTGTGTGTGTGTGTGTGTGTGTGTGTGTGTGTGTGTGTGTGTGTGAAGGGTCCCTGGGTACCTCCTGAGATGCATTACACTTTCTCTGAATGACTTAGAAGCACTCTCCAGAGTCCCTAGCACTTGCTGGTCAATTTCAACCACCAGATTCTTAGCTCCTCATTTCCCCTTTTCTGTCCTAACTGTTTGGTTTACTTTGTACGCCTGTCCACCCCACCTTTTGCCATCAGGTAAGAAGCAAAGAAAAATTCACTACGAGCTTCTGACTAACTTGCCAGTAACCCCCACAATGAGAGGGGCCAGGATAAAGGATAGTCCTCTAGCCCTCCTCTCAACGTCTACAGATGTAGAAGCTTTCCTTATCGTCACTCCCCAGACTCATATCTGGGGTTTTCATCTCCCCTCCTCCCCCTCCCCCCCCCCCCCCCACCACAAACCATTCCTAGGTTTCACTTCTCCTCCCCATTTTTTTCATCCCTCCTCTCAAGGTGTGGTTCCTGCAGGGGTGGGTAGAACACAGACCCATGGTCTTCCAGAGCTTCTTCGGAGTCCTTTTCCTTCCTCTATTGCTCTCTTCCACTTATTCTGTTCATAGACTGTATCACAGTGCTATTGTTACAGTCAAGCTGGTTGGAAGTCTGCTATTGTGGTGGTGATGAATAAGCAGACAGCTCTCTGTGCTGGCTTAGATTTATGAATGGAAAACTGAAAGAGGTGGATATTGCAAAGCCATTTAGATGGATAACTCACAAGTTAGCTACATGCAGCTGGATACCTTTAAGCTAGTATATGGAATGTTTATCCTGCTGAATATATGGGACAAGTTATCCGGCTAACTTCAGTCAGAAAACTTGTCCACTAAATGGCCTATTGAATATTGGCCTCAAAGACATTTGGACAGAACTAGCTTCAAAGAAGCAGCAATCTGGGCTCTGGCATAACTGGGTGGCCTAGATATGAATAGGGATCTACATACTAATGATGATGAACCAGCTGTCCATGGAAAAGCTGATTTACAGTTTTATCATTCTGACAGCTCATAGGGGAGTATAAAATGCTTATTTCTCTCCCTTGCACAAGATTCACAGAATGCTGTTTCTAGAAAAAGAAACAGTGTATGAAACCTTTCACAGTCTCATTTTTATGCACTATGTAATTTTAATAGTTTCTGTTGTGAGTTTTCCATGTTTCTGTGCCTGGTGGGAGTGTTTCTGAGACTAAGCTTTTAAATGTAATTGCCTTTTGGTAATTATGTTTTCTTTATTTTACTGGAAACAGAATCCTTCATGTTTTACTTAATAAAGTCAGGCCTGATTTGTCCGTATTAATTGATTAACTCAGTTAGCATCTAAATAAAAACAATGGAACAACAGAGTGTGTTATAGCATGAGCATGCCCTATTTGTCATTTTAGTGTTATAGCATGGTCAACATTAATTATCAATGAACTGTGATGGGCTGTACAAAGAAGGGTAATTAAAATCTGATTCTAGAGAATGGACATCTGTCTGTACACAGCTCATTCTGTCTGGATGCAGATTAGCAGCATTACAAAGGGAGGAGCCCTGGAGATTAGTTGGTTTAGCCTACCAAAAACTTAATTAGCTTGCTTAACCTACCTAAAAAGTTAATTAAGATGAATCAATAAGCAAGTGAAGAAAATTAAGATCTGTTTCAAAAGTTTGAAGTCTTGACAGAGCAGTCTGTTATTTCAGTCCTGAACAAGGTCATACCAGGTCCCTGAATCCCAAGCGCAAACAGGTAATAAAATTTCTCTCAACTCTTAAGAAGTATTTATGTTAAATCTGAAAAGGAATCCTTTTATTTCAATAAAATAAAATAAAAACTTAAAAGTGAAGATCCATGCAACCCTTGGAATTGCGGACTGCCTGTTCCTGCCTATCTAACAAGCAAATATATTGGATCATTTTTCTAAAGTATGCACATAAATATACAGTACATACAGAGAGTTATACATCCTTGGGAGCAGTTGCTGCAGACAGGCTATTATAAAATTGTTCTCTATGGGCTAGATTTTAAAAGCCCTGAGCTCGTAAATCCTGCCGGATTTACGCACGCAGGTCACTCGCGCACTGGCGCGCCTATTTTGCATAGGCCGCCGGCTAGCACACGCACATATTCGCCACGCGCAAGGGGGTGCATTCCATGAAGTTAGCAAGGGGGTGCATTCCATGAAATTAGCAAGTAGCACATTTAAAACTAATCAGAAAAAATTCTTTTTCACTCAACGCACAATAAAGCTCTGGAATTTGTTGCCAGAGGATGTGGTTAGTGTAGTTAGTATAGCTGGGTTCAAAAAAGGTTTGGATAAGTTCTTGGAGGAGAAGTCCATTAACTGCTATTAATCAAGTTTACTTAGGGAATAGCCACTCCTATTAATTGCATCAGTAGCATGGGATCTTCTTAGTGTTTGGGTAATTGCCAGGTTTTTGTGACCTGGTTTTGCCTCTATTGGAAACAGGATGCTGGGCTTGATGGACCCTTGGTCTGACCCAGCATGGCAATTTCTTATGTTCTTATGTTCTTATAAAAAGAGGGACATGAAGACACTTTCAGCAATCAATGAACCAGTGCTCATTCTTTGCAATTAATTTTTACAGCAGTAAAATTTAACAGATTCTACCATAACATGCTGAATCTATATATATCTTTCTTGGATATTTTAATTTCTGTGCACAACAGAGAACTGGTGACCACCTTGTTTCGCAAACCAACAGAACATAATATTTTTCTTAAATTTCAATGTTTTCAACCCAAACCATTTAAATGCAGTTTACCAGTTGGGCAGTAATTTAGACTGTGCCACATTTGTTCTGATTTATAAGATATCAAACAACAGTATACAGATAAGAACATAAGAACATGCCATACTGGGTCAGACCAAGGTCAAACCAGATCTAATGTATAGATTTCAACAAAGGGGCTATCCAAAGAAAATCTTACGTGAAGTTTACCTCAGTGCAAGATTTTCTGATAGAGATCAATTATTGTGTTATAAAACAAAATCAGTGCAGGATAGAATTGTATGTGTGTTACAACATTCTAACATGAGCAGACATATCACTTCCTTCATTAAAAAACATTGGCACACTTTGAGTTATCATCATGTATTTAAAGAGTTAACATTCTTTTCATGTAGACGCAGTAGAAATATTAGGGGTGTGCATTCGTTTTGAACGCATATGTAAAACGCAACTTATATTTTTAAAAGAGAAAAAAAAAGGTTTGAGGAAAAACGCATCGCGAGTTCCAACGTATTCAACATAGCTATGTTGAATACGTTGAACCTAAATAAACACTTAAACCCCCCACCCTCCTGACCCCCCCAACACTTACCAAAACTCCCTGGTGGTCCAGCGGGGAGTCAGGAAGCCATCCCTGTATTCCTTTGCGAGGAGCATGTGAAGTCGGCGTCACGTCGAGTGACGCCGACGTCACGTGCTCCTCCGCGCCTCCGCTCCGGGACCCCCGTTGGACCCAACCGGAACTTTTGGCCAGCTTGGGGGGGTCAGGAGGCCCCCCCCAAGCTGGCCAAAAGTTCCGGTTGGGTCCAACGGGGGTCCCGGAGCGGAGGAGCACGTGACGTCCACGTCACTCCGACGTGACGCCGACGTCACGTGCTCCTCCGCGCCTCCGCTCCTGGACCCCCGCTGGACCCAACCGGAACTTTTGGCCAGCTTGGGGGGGTCAGGAGACCCCTCCAAGCTGGCCAAAAGTTCTGGTTGGGTCCAACGGGGGTCTCAGAGCGACCTCCTGCCACATGACCTACCTGTCACGTGGTAGGAGTACAAGATGGCGCCGGTGACCATGTGACAGGGGCTGACCAATGGCACGGCAGCCCCTGTGACACAGGCTATCGGCGCCATGAGGAAATCGCAGACGAGTGCAGGGATGGCTTCCTAACTCCCCGCTGGACCACCAGGGAGTTTTGGTAAGTCTTGGGGGGGGATTAAGGAGGGTGAGGGGTTTAAATTTTTATTTAGGGAACCGGTGAACGTATGGACAGACCCTCAACTTATGGAATTCTCCATATGTCCATATTGAACGAAATCGACCCTCAACTTCAACTTATCAACGAAAACTTTTTGTCTGCACATCCCTAAGAAATATCAGTGATCGAGTTGTCTCAACAGCCATACCACAACCAATGGATTCCATTGGCCTATCGCCAGGACATGTTAGTTGTTGAACATGTGACATGTGCCCATTGGCCATTCAGGGCACTTTTTGGCACCATCTGAATACTGGTCGGGTTTTCCATTTTCGCATCACACTGATTGCAATTCTCACATGGTAATTTGTGTGATAAAATGCTCATGTCCTTTGGTTTATATAGGGCGTACTTCTCGGTTTACAATAAATATGAAAATATACAATTCAGAAAGCTATAACAGTAAACATAAAATACAATAATATATTCAAAAATCATAAAAGTACAATTAAAATATATATTCAAGTCTTAATAGTCAATTAAAATAGTTAACTAAAATAAGGCATGGAGTGTAAGGAGTTATGTGTTTCATCAAATATAATGGGCCTGATTTTAAAAAGCATTTACTTGAGTAAAAACCAGGTTTACTGGAGTAAATTCACTTTACTTGAGTAAGTGGGTTTTTGAAAATTGCTACAATATATGCCATTGACTTGTCTATAGGATTTACTCACATAAGTGCACTTTACTTGACTAAATGGCTTTTGAAAATTGCTACAATAGTAGCTACATTTACGCATGTAACTCCTTTTGAAAATTACCCCCAATGTGAATGCTTGTTGAAAGAGCCAGGTTTTTATGCCCTTCTTAAATGTTCTAATATTTGGTTTTAGTCTTAACTCTTGCGGTAATAAGTTCCATAACTGTGGTCCTGCAATTGATATAGTTCTTTGTCATAAATTCTTAGATCTACTATGGACAGTGCTGGAACAGATATAGCTATCACCAAGAGGGGGTGATCTAAATTATAAACTTAACAAACATGAACATTTTTGGATTTTTACACAACAAACTGTCTCCACAGGGTCTTAATGAACGTATCAACTGGTTCTCTCTATAGACTTTTAGAACACCTTTCTAATGTGATTGGACAGTTCAGTGTGCTGCAGCAGTCAAAAAAGCAAACAGAATATTAGGAATTATTAGGAAGGGAATGGTTAATAAAACGGAAAATGTCAAAATGCCTCTATATCGCTCCATGGTGAGACTGCACCTTGAATACTGTGTGCAATTCTGGTCACCGCATCTCAAAAAAGATATAGTTGCGATGGAGAAGGTACAGAGAAGGGCAACTAAAATGATAAAGGGGATGGAACAGCTCCCCTATGAAGAAAGGCTGAAGAGGTTAGGGCTGTTCAGCTTGGAGAAGAGACGGCTGAGGGGAGATATGATAGAGGTCTTTAAGATCATGAGAGGTCTTGAGTGAGTAGATGTGAATCAGATATTTACACTTTCGAATAGTGGAAGGACTAGGGGGCATTCCATGAAGTTAGCAAGTAGCACATTTAAGACTAATTGGAGAAAATTCTTTTTCACTCAACGCACAATAAAGCTCTGGAATTTGTTGCCAGAGGATGTGGTTAGTGTAGCTGGGTTCAAAAAAGGTTTGTATATGTTCTTGGAGGAGAAGTCCATTAACGGCTATTAATCAAATTTACTTAGGGAATAGCCACTGCTTTTAATTGCATCAGTAGCTTGGGATCTTCTTAGTGTTTGGGTAATTGCCAGATTCTTGTGGCCTGGTTTGATCTCTGTTGGAAACAGGATACTGGGCTTGATGGACCCTTGGTCTGACCCAGCATGGCAATTTCTTATGTTCTTATGTTCTTAAGTTTGCGCCAAAGTGGATTCAAAAGATGGATCCCGGTAATATCAACGCGTTAGTAGTCAGTAATACACCAACGAATCAACATCCTTTTTAAGTGATTCATGAGTATATCTTCTTATGAAATAAGTGCTGTGTAAGCAATATATTATATTCTTGAAGTAATTTTCATCTAATATATTTATAAACAATTTTCTGTTCAGTCCTAATATTTAGCCAATTTGATTAAGCCATTGCTTGCCGATATAATCATTTTAATTTCTATGATGCTTATATATTATCATCGTACTTCAAAGAATGGAGAATGCTATATAAGTTAATGATTTCCTGAGGCAGAGAGCAGGGCTCTCAAAATGTTACAGCTTCGATCACATTGATTCTTTGAACCTACTCCATTCCAGGATTACATGACTCTTTGCATCTACTCCATTCCAAGTGGTCATCAAATATAAGGGTAGATTTTAAAAGAAGCGCGTGAGGCGTACATGTGCGCTTGCTACCCAGCACACACACATTTATGCCTCGATTTTATAACATGGGCGTACCGGGGCGTACTTCAGCCCCGGTGCGCGATCCCCGGCACAGCAGCAAATATGGCTGCTGTACCGGGATCCTGACCCAACCCCCACCCTGCCCCTTTTTACAAGCTCCAGGACTTACATGTGTCCCGGGGCTTTATGTGCATCGCCGGGCCTTTTTAAAATAGGCCCAGCGCGTGTAAACCCGGATTTACGCACGTAACCCTTTTAAAATCCAGCCCTTAATTTAATAAGGATTATCTATGAGAACTTTTGAAACATAAAAAAGAAGCCATCTTTAAGATACGTGTTTTTAAGTGCATCAAAAATTTAAAAATGAAAAAGAAATAATTAGAAGAACTGAGTGAGATTAAGCTCTTTGACTGACCTGATGATTATTCTGATAGCACTATTCAAAAACATCAGTCATCAAATTTAAAGATGCAGTTTTGAGTGATGAAGGTCTTTTTAACATAGTTGGTTTATTGTAATTGTTTTAGGCACTTGGTGGAATTTCTATTTTTCTATATTTATTTTTTTATTCCATTTTTTGGGTTCTTTTGACACAATGAATCCATATATACAGTAAAATCCATAAGTACAGCCCACTCATAATTCATGATAACTGGGATGAGCCTTTACAATTTGCCTGTTTTATAAGCAGACTAGGACAGAAATTCTGTGCCTATTTAAAATAAATAAAAATAGCCTGATCAGTAACGACATACATAACCAGAGTTCTTCTTAAATATTTAGAGCCCCAATGTCACATTTAATGGTGCTCAAACCCAATCCTTCAATGAGCCACAGCTATAACCACCTACCTTAAACATTCCCTAGCCATGGTTTTGCTCTCTTAACTTATAGAAACAGAAATGATGACAGAAGACAAAACGTCCCATCCAGTCTGCCCAGCAAGCTTTCACACTTATTTTTCTCATACTTAGATAAGTAAGGGGTAGTAGCTACTGCAATAAGCAAGCTACTCCCACACTTATTTGTTTATCCAGCCTGTGCAATTTAGTCCTTGTTGGTTGTTGTCTGAATATAAATCCTATTTTCTTCATTCCTCCCTCCCGTTGAAGCAGTGAGCTGCAAAGTGAAGTATCAGGCTTAATTGATTCGGGGTAGTAACCGCCGCAACAAGCAAGCTACTCCCACACTTATTTGTTTAACCAGACTATGCAATTCAGTCCTTGTTGGTAGTTGTCTGACTATAAATCCTCTTATCTTCATTTCCCCTGCCATTGAAGCAGAAAGCTACACAGGATATGCATTGAACAACAAGCAAGCTACTCCCACGCTTATTTGTGAATGCAAATCATTTTCCCCACATTTTCTCTTGCCATTGAAGCTTAGAGCAATGTTGGAGTCGCATTAACTGTGTGTATGTTTATTGAATAAGGGTATTAATCACCAGGTAGTAGCCGACATTCCCGCAAGCCACCCCCATGCCTCTTCTCTTCATTCACATCCTCAAGACTTTATGGATCCATAGGGGTAGATTTTAAAAAAGAGCGCGATCACGTACTTTTGTTTGTGCAGCAGGCGCAAACAAAAGTACGCTGGATTTTATAAGATACGCGCATAGCCGCGCGTATCTTATAAAATTCTGTATCGGCACGCGCAAGGCTGCCAATTTTGGGCAGCCTGCGCGCGCCGAGCCGCGCAGCCTGCCTCCGTTCCCTCCGAGGCCACTCCGAAATCGGAGCGGCCGAGGAGGGAACTTTCTTTCGCCCTCCCCTCACCTTCCCCTCCCTTCCCCTACCTAACCCACCCCCCGGCCCTATCTAAACCCCCCCCCCCTTACCTTTGTCCCTCGATTTACGCCTGCTAGAAGCAGATGTAAATCTACGCACGCCAGCGGACTGCTGGCGCATCGTCATCCGACCCGGGGGCTGGTCCGGAGGCCTCGACCACGCCCCCCGGACCGGCACCACGCCCCCGGTCCCACCCCCGAAAAGCCGCGTCCCGCCTCCGAAACGCTGCGTCATTCGGCCCCGCCCTGACATGCCCCCTTAAAAAAAAACCCGGGACTTACGCGCGTCCTGGGGCTCTGTGCGCACCAGCGGCCTATGCAAAATAGGCGCGCTGGCGCGCGAGGGCCCTGCTCGTGTAAATCCGGGAGGATTTACGCGAGCAGGGCATTTAAAATCCGCCCGATAGTGTTTATCCCACGCCCCTTTGAAATCCTTCACAGTTTTGGTCTTCACCATTTCCTCCAGAAGGGCGTTCCAGACATCCTATAGCCTCTTAGTTGCTTTTTTGTTGTGTACCCAGCAGTCTAGACTGTAAGCTTCAAGGAGTATGAGCTGTCCATCATATGCATCTCTGTACAGTTCTGCGTATACCTGGCATGCGCTCTATCAGTCATGATAATAATCAATAATCCACTTCCCTAAAATCTTATATGGATACTACTTCCATGTGAAGTGGTATTTAATTTATCAGTTTCCTTTTTCTTATTTTATTTTGCATGGAAAAGTAGCAATGTAGAAACTTTAGAGCTTTGAATTTTAACTCGATTAAAAAGATAACAACTGGCACTCCATCCTAAAAATAGAGGGTGCGAGTGATGATGCACGAATTCACCACATGATTAAAGCATCTGTCACCCTATCAGGGAACACAACACATTATTTTTAAATACAGAAATTGGGAATCCCAAGATTCATTTCATTTTCCTTACGTTAAGTTTCTAAAGTTTCTTTTATTTTAAGCATTTGTGCTAGTTCCTGTGACATAAAAAAGCTAGTCACAACTTTGGGGCAATTTACCACTGCATTGTGTGTGAAGACCGAAGAAATGCTGAAAATAAAATACAAGTATTTGAAAGCAAAAGAGTGGCAGCCAAGTACCAGAGAGAAAATATGCACATTAAAAATAGGCTCAAGGGGTAAAACAAGCGAGTTACTGTAGCTGCATGTAAATGTTTTCAAAGGTTAGGCCAGGAATAAAGGCGTGTTGTTGCTATGTTAATTCACTTGGATAAACAAAAAGAGGTGAAGAAACAAATTGTGGCTGAAACCTTTCTATTGGAAGGGCAATATGCAAAGTCATTTCCATAGGAAAATAGTGATTTATGCTCTGAAAATCACCCTTCTGAGCATTCCTGTGAGCGTGTTTTCATCCTCCTCCTCATCGTATTTCTTTATAAACCTTCCTTACCTACAGTGCTCAAAGCGAGATCAGAACATATGACAGACAGATTGGATTTTCAAACCTGCATCTGATATTTTTTTCTCGGGAAAATCTTTCCAAACAAAAAATTGATTCAAATGTCCACTTTGTGTCCTTGGCAAGCTTCAAAGTGAAAATTTGCATGTGCTTTCTCTTTCAAAACCGGTACAATGTCTGCTGGTTCAAAGTATCCTCAGACCCAACGCTGACAGGTAAGAAACTTCCCTTTACATATCTTAAGTTAGGTTATTAAAAATATGTCACCTACAATGTGTTTGACCTTTACTTAAAAGTTAGGTCATAATTTCTGTCTAAAGAAAGCATTTGAGAAAAACACTGCAATTTTCCGCATGGCTAAAGAAATGCTTCCAGGACAAAAGCTCAAAAACATCACATGGGGTCTATTGTATTTAGTATGAGTATTAATGTGCATTAAATACCAATTTAGGGCTTATCATACAAGGTTGGTGCAAAAGTATTAGGTGCCCTAGGTGAACTGTTAAGCCTTACTCCGTCCTCCCCCACAGTCCTCTCCACATTGTTTAAAAATTATGCACATGAAAACAGATTTTACATGAAATAGGACATTCAAAGTACAGTCTTCTGAGGTAAAATTATCACTTACATGTTTATTATATTTATGTGACGAGGCTACGTCAGTCACTGACATTATCCCTATGTGATTTTGCTATCCAGGGGCAGTAAGAGGGGTTTTGATATTTTTTATTCTCCCCATTGTTTTAACCATCCCTTTTGGGGGTATAAAGTCCTTTGGAGCATACCCAGTGTTTCAGAGGGTAGGTGGGTGAGGAGCAAGAGAGAGGAGCCGAAACGTTCCCTAGGTTTCAATAGAGAGAGGATGGGAGGGCAAGAGTTTTCCCCCAAGATTTCAAACAAGGTGGTTGGAGAGTTGGAGATTCCCCCTGGATCTTACAGAAGGCAATTCATGATTTGGCAACGAGGTACTGAGGAAGAGATTTTTTTTTAGAATACTTTTTATATTTTGATTGACCAGTGTCAGAGGGAAGGAATACCCCTGGTATCTGAAAGAGCTGGGTGAAATATCTTTTCACCCATTTGACCACTTAACAGATTGGGTGAAGAGAAGGATGTAGCGTTTTGAGTCAATAATTCAAGAGACTTCTATTTTTTGAGAGTTTGAATTACCATTGAAAAGTATGACTTTTGAACCCAGTTTGGATATTTTGCTTGGAGATACATTTTCCAACCCAGTTCATGCCAGAACTGAAACTACACTCTAGTTATCCCACTCTTATTGGTGAGGATATTTTCAATCAGGAAAAAGGTGCAAACACAAGAAGGAAAGTGAACAGAATAAGGTTGGACAGAGAAGCCATTTGTATTTTATTGATCATTAGATGTATTTTTTCTTAGATTTGTCATCTTCACTTGGATCCTCTTCTTTGAGTTACGATAAAGACTATATTTTTTTGAACACCAACTATGAAATCCACTGTTTTCCTTTGAGTGTGCCCCGTGTGGACATAGTAGAGGATTGTTGCGTTTGGCCAGTCGCAGGTCCATACTGCAACTGGCTGCTCTTACCTCCAGCCTTTGTCGAATGAGGCCCACCGACGCTAAGGATGGGCCCCAGTTGAAGACATGACCGGCCGCCGCGCAGGCATAATGCACTGCGCTGAGAATGCCTCTCAGCTGAACTGGGCATCCCTAGGTGCAAGCACTTTTAAAGGACCCATGGTGGGAAATCCACTGCGGCACCCTGGTTGACATCACAGGCCTTTCCCTATATAAGGTCTGATCTGCCCTGCTTCACATGCCTAGGCTATAGGTCGAACTCCTCAGAGTGGCTGTTTGCCTCTTCATTCCTGGTTATGGTTCTTGCTCCTATTCCAGTGCCTTGTGTTTGTTTTCCTGGTTCCTTCCTGTATCGTCGGAGTTCCTGCATTCCTGCTTTGTGGTTCCTTCCTCCAGCTTCAGTGTCTTCCTGCTGTTCTGCCTTGCCTCCTTCCCCTTGGATTTACTTCTCGGTTTGACCTCAGTTCGGATCCCTGGCTTTGACATCATTTGGATTCCTGGTTTGACTTTGGACAGCTTTTCAACTACATTTGACTTTTGCCTGCTTTGTGACTGTTATGGTAGCTGGCCGCACAAAGCAGGCCACTCCCTAGATTTAATCTTTACAAACTCCCTAATCTTTCCAGATCCCCCCTCATGTACACCTAACCCCTGGTCTGATCACTTCCTCATAAGAACAACCTGTTCCATAAAAAACAACATCCACTTTAGAAAGCCGTGTCCCAGGGATGACTTAATCTCAGCCCTCTCAAATGATCTTGATAAACTATATTTAACCGATTCCGACTCTGCCCTCTCTTCCTGGAATCACCTCACCAATGTTATTGCTAACAGAATCTGCCCATTACAATCTAAAAAATAAATCCTGCACATAACACAAAAAAACCCTGGTACACTCCAGAATTAAAAATCATGAAGCACAACCTTAGAGAAGAGATGGCGAAAGAATCCTCCCCCTCACAACTCGCAAAATACAAATTCTCCCTACACATCTTCCGTGAGACTATAACTAAAACCAACGAGACTTCCTTGCTCAGAGAATCCATAACCTACAATTCAATGCCCGAGCCCTTTTCGAATATGTCTCAGCCCTAACTAGAACACTGCCCAATCCCACAACTGAAGAGGACGCCAAAACAAAGTGTAAAGACCTAGCACTATACTTCTACGATAAGATTTCCAAACTCATGACATGCTTTCCAACAACCCCATTGCCCACCAGAACCTTTCCAAAAAATCCCAATGTTGAACTAAATACCTTTGAGATCTCCTCTTCCTCTGAAATCGAATCTATCCTTAAGAAAATAAGACCACCTTCTCACCCATCAGAAACGATTCCCACCAAAGCCCTCCTGTCCATCCCTAACATAACATCCCAACCTATAGCCGATATTATTAACAGATCCATCACCCTAGAGACTGTTCCAAACCCACTTAAACAAGCTATAGTTAAACCCATACTAAAGGAACCCAAACTTGACACCTCATAACTAGCCAAATATCGCCCCCATCTCTAACCTACCGTTCATAGCAAAAATCCTTGAGAAAACAGTTAATCTACAACTAACTGACTACCTAGAGAAACATTGCATTCTCTTCCCATCCCAATACGGTTTCCGTAGGCATCACAGCACTGAAACCCTCCTCATCTCCCTAACAGATTACCTCCTCAAAGGCCTGGACAAAGGCCATTTTTATATCTTGGCACTACTAGATATATCCTCTGCCTTTGACACCATCAGCCACAATATTCTAATTGAATGGCTCACAGAAATTGGTATTACAGGAATCCCTCTTCGCTGGTTCAAATCCTACTTAGACAATAGACATTACAAAGGTAAATTAGGTAACAGTGAGTCCAAAGCAATTGACCTTTCACAAGGTGTTCCACAAGGCTCCTCTTTGTCCTCCACCCTTTTCAACATATACCTACTTCCACTCTGTCACTTCCTCTCTGAGCTTGATCTTCCGCACTTTATATATGCGGATGACGTACAAATCCGCATACCTATTACTGACACCTTACCCAAAGCCCTTAATACTTGGGAAACGGCCCTCTTTCAATTAACAATCTCCTCACTAACCTCAACCTTGCTCTCAACGCATCCAAAACCGAACTCATGATAATATCACCACAACACATCACTATCAATCTCTTCTCCCCCCACACGTCCCCCTCCACATTTTCCTTATCACAACATGTATGAGACCTAAGCATTGTACTTGACAACCAAATTAACCTAAAACAATTCATTAACTCCACACTAAAAGAATGCTACTTCAAAATTCACACCCTAAAAAAATTAAAAACCCTTCTACACCTCAACAATTTCCGCACAGTACTCCAGGCAACCATCCTATTGAAAATTGACTACTGCAATACCTTACTCCTAGGCCTTCCCAAAAATACAACCTACCCACTACAAATGCCAAAAAATGCTGCTGCCTGTATTCTTACCAGCACCAGCAGAAACAAACAAATCACCCCTGTTCTCAAGGAACTACACTGGCTCCCTATCTCATCACGGATACACTGTGGGTAGATTTTCAAAGGGATACGCGTGTAATCCCTGAAAAGCTACCCCTACGCGCGCTGAGCCTATTTTGCATAGGCTTGGCGGCGTGCGCATGCCCCAGGACACGCATACGTCCCGGGGCTTCGAAAAAGGGGCAGTCTGGGGGCGGGGTCCGTGGGCGGGGCCATGGTCTTGGGGTATGGCGGCAGCCCAGGGGCAGTCTGGGGGCTTGGCCGAGTGCCCTGACACAGTGGCCTGTGTCGGTGCCTGGCGCACCGGTAGCCAGCTGGCGTGCACAAGTTACACCTGCCAGAGGCAGGCGTAGCTCAACGAAATAAGGTAGGGGGGGATTTAGGTAGGGCTTGGGGGTGGGTTAGATAGGGGAAGGGAGGGAAAGGTGGGGGAGGGACCAAAAAAAAAAAGTTCCCTCCAAGGCCGCTCCAATTTCGGAGAGGCCTTGGAGGGAATGGGGAAAGCCATTGGGCCTCCCCTAGGGCTCGGCGCACGCAAGGTGCACAAGTGTGCACCCCCTTGCGTGTGCCAATTCTGGATTTTATAACATTGCGCGCAGCAGTGCACGCATGTTATAAAACGGGTGTACGTTTGTGCGCGCCGGGTAGCACGCACAAATGTACCCCCACACGTAATATTAAAAATCTGCCCCATATGACCCTTACCATCATATACAAATCCCTACATAATCAAAATATGTAATGGTTCAACAATTACCTACTATTTTGTACCCTCACAAGACCCACCAGAACTCAATACCTGGCAACACTACACACTCCGTCACCTAAACTCACATATTTCACTACCACGAAAGAATGTGCCTTATCTATAGCAGGACCTGCACTATGGAAAACAATGCCAACCGACCTGCGCCAAGAACACTGTCCTAAAAAATTTAAACAAAAGCTCAAGAACTGGCTATTCATGCAGGTGTATACTTGAAATCTCCCACTGACCCACCTCCTTTCTGATATCTTCCTCCCCTACCTTCCACCTTCTCTATACCCACCCTCACCCCCTTTACCTCCTATGTACTACTAGTAATAGTAGTAATTTATTGTATTTAATAATTTATCTTTCGTTCTCCCCCTCTTTTTTTCCTTCTCCCAGTTAAGGCAACCTTGTTATAATGTAACTTTTATGCTCCTTCTAAATGTCTCTTGTTGAATTGTTGGTTATAGTTCTGCTTAGTTTGATGTAAACCGAGTTGATTTGATCTGTATCAAGAAAGTCGGTATATAAAAGCCTTAAATAAATAAATAAATAAATAAATGCCTCCCTAATTTATTCTCCTTATCTAAATACCTTAACATTCCTACCTTGTTACCTCTCCTCTCCCTAGAAATGTTTTACTCTATGGTATTTCATACTTCTAAACCCTTATTTTCTCTTAGAAATGCAATTCCCTTCCCATTGTAATACCTTTTGTTACTAAAATGTTAAAGTTTCTGTTCCAATTTTAGATATTATATGGTTTGAATCCAGTTCCTTGTAAAGCTTTTTACGCTGCTTTCATGTTCTGTGTAAATCGATGTGATTTTTCTAACAAATGTTGGTCTATAAAAAAAAAAAAAAAAAGTAAAATAAATAAATAAATCCATAGATACGTGGGTCCACGGTTCCTCGGGAGTTGGAAGTGGTTGCAGGAGACCCAAGGTTGACCGACCGGGGGCATTTGCTGTGCACAAGTGTTACAGGAGTCAACATATGCTTTAGCATCAGAGACCATAGTAGGCCACCAGAAGAACTGCTGGAACAGTGCCAAGGTTTGTACTCGCCCTGGGTGACCGGCAAACCTAGAATCATGTGCACAGGGGAGGACTCTTTCTCAGAGTCGCCAGGGCACAACAGTCTTCCCAGCAGGGACTGGGTGAGTAGCTGACAAACAGATACAAGCTGGGTCTATTATATGGCTGGGTTCTTCCAGAGTGTCTTCAGTCTCGAAAGAGCGTGATAGAGCATCTGCCCGGAGGTTTTTATTGGCTGAACAGTAACGAAACTCAAAATTAAATCTGGAAAAGAACAGAGCCCATCGGGCTTGACAGGCATTGAGACGCTGGGCATGGCTCAGATGTTCCAGGTTCTTATTGTCGGTGAACACAATTAACTTATGTTGTGCACCCTCTAGCCATGGGCGCCATTCTTCGAGGGCCAATTTTATGGCAAGTAACTCGTGATCTCCTATACTGTAGTTCTGCTCCACAGATGAGAATTTGTGGGAGTAATATGAGCATGGGACTGTAGTACTGGAAGCAGTGTGTTGACTCAGGACCACCCCAGCTCCAATAGTGGAGGCACCCACTTTCACTTGAAATGGATGGTTAGGGTCTGGATGATATAGGAAAGACCCCACCTGGAAGGCTTCTTTAAGGTGGTGGAAGGCTGCGACGGCTTCTGGAGTCCAATTCCGAGTATCTTGGCCCTTACAAGTTAGGGCTGTCAAAAGAGCAGCCAAAGTGGAATAATGTGGGATGAAATGGCGATAGTAATTTAGAAACCCCAGGAAGCACTGGAGGGCTTTAAGACCAACGGGTTGTGGCCAATCCCGGATTCCTTTCAACTTAGCAGGGTCCATAGAAAATCCTCATTGGGAGATAATGTATCCGAGGAAAGGTAGGCTGGATTTCTCGAACAAGCATTTGTCCAATTTTGCCAACAAGTGATTTTCATGAAGGCGTTGGAGGACAGTACGGACATCAGTGTGGTGTGTGGCCAGATCTTTAGAAAAGACAAGGATATCATCCAGGTAGGCCACAACCTTGAAATCTCTGAAATTTTCTTCATCATTCGTTGGAAAACTGCGGGTGTGTTACAGAGGCCAAAAGGAATCACTAGATATTCATAATGCCCATCCCGGGTGTTAAAGGCAGACGTCAAAATGTTGTCGGGACAGATCTGTCCCAAGTTATATGCTCTGCATAAGTCCAATTTTGTGAATATAGATCGGGGTGGGCAATTCCGGTCCTCGAGGGCTGCAAACCAGTCGGGTTTTCAGGATATCCTTAATGAATATGCATGAGAGAGACCTGCATACACACTGCCTCAGTTGTATGCAAATCTATTTCATGCATATTCATTAGGGGTATCCTGAAAACCCGACTGGTTTGCAGCCCTCGAGGACTGGACTTGCCCACCCCTGATATAGATGCTTCCTATAGAAGTGGTCCCCAAACCTGTCCTGGAAGGCCACCAGCCAGTCAGGTTTTTGGGATATCCTCAATGGACTGCTTACTGTAACAAGATCTCAATTGTTTCAGTGTATTTTCTCCTTCATACTTCGCTTCATTTCTTGTTATTGTTTTCCAAGCAAAATATTGAATTTTGTAACAAAAATTAATAAAGGTTTAAAATCTCTGATGCTCTTAAAAAAATAAATATTTCAAAACTACTGAATAGGACAACATTAATAATTAAAGTCTCCTATAAATATTTTTTACAATTTTCCAAACACCAATAAAATATTTCAAAACAGTAGAAACATCAAATAATACCTAATAATTAACACTAAGGATTTAAAAAAAATCCCTTGCACTCCATACCTGGAAATTTTTGTATTTCCATATGCCCTGAAAATGTGAATGGGGTAGGAATGGGGTTGTTGTTGTGCAAAAGCTTTCTCCTCTCTCTCTCTCATATACACAACCTCTCTAACACACTCAGGCTCACTCACTCACATACATATGCTTTCTCACTTACATGCTCTCTCTTACACTCATACACTTAGGGGGTCATTTTCCAAAGTGATCACACGTGATAAGGGACTTTTCACATGCGATCACTAAATGGGGGAGGAGTCAGGGCAGCGTCAAGACCAGAATAGGAGGAGTCGGGGTGGCACCGCGGCAGACGCCGCGGCAGACATCACGGACAGCAAAAAGGTAAGAACCCTTTTCGCTGCCTATTTCGCGCCCATAAGCACCACCTTTTATGATGGTGCTATTGGGTGCAATCGCTGCCGGCTTTTGCAAGCCTGCCCCCTCCCCGCCCCCCTGTACCACACGATTCAAAGAGCCCAGCGGTATTAGTGAATCTAGGCCTTACTCTTTCTCACTCATATATTCAAACATGCACACTCATGTACATGCTCACTCATATACCCACTCACACATACTCTCAGACACGCTTTCTCACAGACACATTCCCTCTCTTTCTCACTCATACACATACACATGCTTTCTCACATGTGTAAATCACAAACACACATGTAGCCTCTGTTCCAACCAACTGAGAAGCATCTGTTCCTTGTCCTGATAATTTGTTTTCAACTCAATTATCAATGCATACTAACCAACTGGCTAAAAAATTGAAAGGAGTGTATATTGTACTTTCTGAAACAAATATCAAGAACACCTTTTCACATAGCATCATCCAATAGAATACGTTCAAGTGTATAATATAATGAGCATCCTCAACAAATTGTTTTGAAATAAAGGAAATTTGAAGCTCCACCTGCTAAAGGTATAAAAATGTCCTTTATTAATAATTATATAGGAGTAGCAATTTCCCTGGAACAGATGAAATACATCCCTACAGTTCTGAAAGAACTATAAAATGAAAATGCAGACCTATTGCTAGTAATTTGTAACCTATCATTAAAATTGTATATTGTAGTTGAAGATTAGAAAGTGGCCAATGTAACACAGTTTTTAAAAAGGCTCCAGGAAACTATAGACCAGTGAGCCTGATGTCAGTGCTAGGAAAAATAATAGAAACTATTCTAAAGAACAAAATTACTGAAAATATATAAACATGGTTTAATGGGACAGAGCCAACATAGATTTACCAGAGGTAATTCTTGCCTCAATAATTTACTATATTTTTTTGAAGATGTTAATAAACATGTGAATAATAGTGAACCAGTGGATATACTGGACTTGGATTTTCAGAAAATGTTTGACAAAGTAAGTCATAAGAGACTCCTGAGAAAATACAAAATTCAAGGAATAGAAGGCAAAGTCCTCTTGTGGACCATGATCTGGTTTAAAGATAGGAAACAAAAGGTAGGATTAAATGATCAGTTTTTATAATTGAAGAAGGTAAATAATGGTGTGCCACAGGGATATGTACTGGGACTGGTGCTTTTTAACATACTTATAAACAATCTAGAAAAGATAACAATGTGTGAGGAAATCAGATTTATGTATGATACAAAATGATTCCAAGTTGTTAAATCATAAGTGAACTGTGAAAAATTGCAGGAAGACCTTGAAAGACCGGGCATCCAAATGGCAGATTAAATTTAATGTGGACAAGTACAATTGATTCATAAAGGGAAAATAATCCAAACTGTAGTTATTAGGGATGTGAATCGTTTTTTGACGATTTAAAAAAATCGTCAGATATTTTTTAAATCATCAAAAATCGTTAAGAGTCGCAATACAATAGAAATTCCCCCGATTTATCGTGAAAAATCGTAAATCGGGGGAGGGGGGAGTGCGAGGAAAACCGGTACACCAAAACAACCCATAAACCCACCCCGACCCTATAGAACTAATCCTTTACCTTCTCCCACCCTCCCGAACACCCCCAAAACTTTTTACGAGTACCTGGTGGTCCAGTGGGGGCATGGGGACCGATCTCCCATTCTTGGTCCATCGGTGCCATTTTGGCTGCCACTCAAAAATGGCGCCAATGGCCCGATAAAAAAAAAACCCCACCCGACCCTTTATAAATGACCCCTTAGCTTCCCCCACCCTCCCGAGCCCCACAAAACATTTTAAAATTACCTGGTGGTCTAGTGGTGGTCCAGGGAGTGATCTCCCGTTCTCAGGCCGTCGGCTGCCACTCATAAAGATGGCGCCGATGGCCCTTTGCCCTTACCATATGACAGGGTATCCGTGCCATTGGCTGGCCCCTGTCACATGGTAGGAGCACTGGCTGGCTGGCGCCATCTTTAAAGATGGCCGCTGCCGTCTTTAAAGATGGCCACCGCTGTCTTTAAAGATGGCCACCGCTGCCATCTTTAAAAATGGCCACCGCCGTCGTAAAGATGGCCATCGCCATCCAGTGCTCCTACCATGTGACAGGAGCCGGCCAATGGCACGAATACCTTGTCACATGGTAAGGGCAAAGGGCCATCGGCGCCAACTTTATGAGTGGCAGCCAATGGCCAGAGAACGGGAGATCGCTCCCGGGACCACCACTAGACCACCAGGTAATTTTAAAATGTTTTGGGGGCTCGGGAGGGTGAGGGAAGCTAAGGGGTCATTTATAAAGGGTCGGGTGGGTTTTTTTTTATCGGGCCATTGGCGCCATTTTTGAGTGGCAGCCAAAATGGCGCTGATGGCCCGAGAGTGGGAGATCGGTCCCCGTGCCCCCACTGGACCACCAGGTAATCGTAAAAAGTTTTGGGGGGGTTGGGGAGGGTGGGGGAATGTAAGGGGTGGGCCTCACTAAAAAAAAAAAAAAATAACGATGTGAATTGGACTCGGTTCCGATTCACATCACCACCGATCAGATTTTTTTCCCCCTCTAGCTGAGCCCGATCGTTAAGACGATCGGGCACACGATTCACATCCCTAGTAGTTATATGGTTAAGTTCCATAGAAACATAGAAATGATGGCAGAAGAAGACCAAACGGCCCATCCAGTCTGCCCAGCAAGTTTCACACTTTTTTTTCTCATTCTTATCATACTTATCTGTTACTCTTGGCTCTTAGTAATCTTTTGGTTCTATTTCCCTTCCATCCCCACCATTAATGTAGAGAGCAGTGATAGAGCTGCATCTAAGTGAAATATCTAGCTTAATTAGTTAGGGGCAGTAACCGCCGCAATAAGCAAGCTACACCCATGCTTGTTTACCCAGACTAGGTAATTCAGTCCTTGTTGGTTGTTCTTCGTTCCCCCTGCCGTTGAAGCAGAGAGTTATGCTGGATATGCATTGACAGTGAAGTATCAGGCTTATTTGGTTTGGGGTAGTAACCGCCGTAACAAGCAAGCTACTCCCCGCTTTTTTGTGAATACAAATCCTTTTTTCCACATTTCCTCTTGCTGTTGAAGCTTAGAGCAATGTTGGAGTCTTAGAGGAATGTTGGAGTTGCAGTAACAGTGTGTATGCTTATTGAATAAGGGTATTATCTGCAGGTAGTAACCGTCATTCCAGCGAGCCACCTACTCTTCATTCACATCTTCTTGACTTTATGGATCCACAGTGTTTATCCCATCAAAGAAATTAACCAGCTTACCAATTAGTCTACCAGTTCATCCAGTCCTTCTCTGGGTCATCGAGGCCCTCCTAGTTCTTCCACCTGAACTCCCTCCAGTCCATCCAGACATCCCACCCTGTCAGTATGACACACTAACACCTTTAATATCACATTCATTGGATAATTAGCAGGTGTAATTAAGCTGGAAAATGTATGTGCATAAGCATCATTTAAAATGGTAACATGAACAAGACTGTTAGCCCCACCCTGGAACATGCCAGACCACCCTTGTTTACATGAATATATCTGCGTGCGAAAGTGAACATAGGCACGTCATTTTCACTTTAATAAAATTGGAAAATGCGAGTAAAGACTACTTTCCATTGTGCTTGGAGGTGGACCCTTGTCCTGGAGCAGTGGAGAATGGCTCCCTGGTAGGTACCAGGAAGCTCCTGCCCCCAGGGGGCGAAGCACTGGAGGAGACAGAGGCTAGGATGAGCTTCACCATTGGAAGCCCGCGGTGCCCCCGGGTGGAGCCCGTAGGGACCCGGGCCGCTTGGACTTAGGTGGGCCTTGCAGGGTCTCCTGGAGAGGTAGTAGAGAGGCGTGCCCATGAGCAGCAAGGGAGTGCAGTCGGACTCTAGGCTGTAGGTCTGGAGGAGCAAGGTAGACCAGAACAGCATAGGCAATGACACGGCAAGGGACAGATCCAGAATCAGATGTGGTCAATGGAAGCCGAGGTCAGAATCCGAGGATCAGTCCGAGGAGTAGTCAACGAGGCAGGTGTCAGGCTCTGGAGGTCAGATGAGGTCACAAGGTAGGCAGAGGTCAGGATCCAGGTAGTGGACAGAATGGTCAAGGAAAAGGCTGAGGTCAGTATCAGAGAGACAGGGAGACAGGACAGACAGACATTGGAACAGAAGGACGCTGGAACAGAAGGATGATGGAAGGCTGGAATAGTAGGATGCTGGAACAGTAGGACCCTGGAACAAGGCTGGAACAAGGCTGGAACAAGACTATGAACGCGGAGACAAACTAGTACACTTATAGTACCAACCTGATTGCCAAGGCAAGGAAGTGCAGGCAGGGACTTCCTTAAATTGTTCAATCAATCAGGGGCAGAACTTGGACCTGCCCCTGGCCCTACAAGAGGCCAGGCAATCCGCATGCGCCTGCGTAGGGGCGTGGCCAATGCCATTGGAGATGCCAAACTCCGGCATGAGGCCTGGTGCGCAGTGGAAGGCCTGGCGACCACCGATGCAGGACGCTGAGGCCTGGAGGAGCTCACAGGTGCCGCTGGGTAGGCCGACCCGTGACCTGCAGAGGAGCTAGCAAGGTGAGCAGGCCCGTGCACTGGCTGGACGCGGATGTGGCGCGCAGCACTTTCGTGCATATATGCTAGATTTTATGTGCATAGCATTTTGAAAATTCACCTTTAAAGTTTTCGCTAAGGCACTTGGTAATAGATCTGCTGTACTGCGCTGTAAGAGGCCAGCAAAAAGAAGCAGACTTCAATCATGATTCCTTAGTACTGTTAACTTCTCACGATTGATTTACCACAAAGATTGACATAATTAAATCCTACAGTATGCACTGCTGATTCTAGTTAGGAAAATTATTTCAAACAGGTACTGTAGATGAAGATTTTATATAGAAAGTCCAGACTTGCTAGCCTGCAAACCTACTTAATAAAACTGTAGCACACATGTAGCAGAGGATGGAAATTAAATGAAACTAGAACTTGAAGTACTGTAAAACTATCCAAATTATAAAATGTGTGGAATACGTAAAGGAATGCTTTAATTATAAAACATTGGGAGGCCAATATTCTGCACTATTTAGCTGGATAAGTAGCGTCTTATCTGGCTAAGTGGCAGTCGCTGAATATCCAGCTATCTTCAGCAATCACCACCTAGCCAGATAAGTAATTAACTGGATATCTAATGGTTGGGCAATGGGTAGATCGGGGAGGAGCTCTATCTGTCTATTGTAGCTGGATAAGTGCCATTATTCGGACTCATCCGCCTATAGTATTTTTATTTTATTTATTTTTAATTTTTATATACTGACATTCTTACATCCGATGTAAATCATACCGGTTTACATTAAACAGAAAAGTAGGAAATAAATTTCCATAGTCTAATACAATGAACATTTCTAATTAAAATTGTTAACAAGCGAAAAGAAAAGTTAAAGAATTGGAATAAAGGTTAAATAACAGAAAAATATAAAATATATATATTTTTTTTAGAAGCACAAGGGTTGCACGAAGGGGTGCACAAAGGGGAGAGCCCCTTTGTCGTGCCCCTTCGGCGCGCGACGCACAGCGCGCAGCGCCTGATGGTGAGGCGCTCTTCAACTGTCGCCGGAGCTCCCAGTGACGTCAGGGGGGGGCGTGGTCACACATTGCATCGCAGTCATTCATTTCCCTCAAGTTAGACTTGCTCAACAGCAGATCTATACCAGAAGGAGGCAACTCCAGTCCTTGAGTTTAGGTTGGGTTTTCAGCAAATCCATGATGAATATGCATGAGATAGATTTTCATGCAATGGAGATGGTGCATTAAATGCATTTCATGAATATTCAGTAGGGATATTTTAAAAACCCAACCAGCTTGAGGTACTTGAGTACCAAGATTACCTACCCTTTGGTCTATAACATCATGAGCCTTCATTAGCAACCACTTAGTGTTTTTGCCCCTAATTTTATTGGCCCCCATCCCAACGCCATCCATCCACTGCAGTGACAATGTTCAATTAGAGGCTACAATCCATGTCTCCCTCTGCAGCCTGGGCTCATGTGGGTTTTAGGTCTGGTCATTAGGTATCATCAGTGAGCAAGCAATTGGTGACTCTCTCCTACTGAGATCGCAATCTTTACACATTCCCCAACTTCAGCCAGCCTGGGGAGCTGAAGCCCAACTCAGGGCTCCTTCATGGCAGAGCACAGCACTTGCCAGTAAGCCACTGGGGGCCAGCCTTCGGTACAGCAAAACTCAATTTACTCTGTCATCCCTGGTGTACCTGCACTTTAGGGAAATTATTTTTTCCACAATTTTTGTTTCTTGTACAGTATTTAAAAAAAACAGCGAACCTATCTAACTGCAAAGGTGACTAAATCAACCTTACATATGCAGTCACCGTCAACACACATCAAGCATAACAGATGGTGGAAGAATTTAATTATGATGCCAAGGAAACTAAAGTGAAAATTAATTGGAGCAAAACATTAGTTGTGCTTACAACTTCATCATGTTATTAAATAAGTACAAGACTACATGTAACCTTGATAGCTGTTCATATGAGCCACAACCACTGGGCAAAGTAGGCAATCACTGGGAGCAGCTATTGGCAATAAAATCTTAGAATTAGTAAAGGTGACACATTGTCTGCTGTCAGAAGAAATTGCACAGCTCCCAAACATGAAAAGTGACAGACCTTAGCTTATGCAGAGAACATGAGGTCTCCACCAAGTGGCTGTAGTCCCCAGCCTTTAATTTTAGTCCAGCTGCATGGCAGGCTAAGCCGTTCAGCTCCGCTCCTGCCCCAGAGGCTTGCAGGGGTGGGCAGTCTGTTAGGCGGGGGGTAGACCATGTGACGAGGAGGCAGTGTGGTTTTGATGTCAAGAAGGAAGGCTGTGTTTCAGCTGCTTTCCAGACGTCGGCCCTCAGCTTAGCAAAAGAAGGGAGCGGCACTGCCCTGGCCAGTTCTTGGGGATAGGCTGGAGGGAGAGAGAGTGATTTTTGTAATTTTTCCAAGACTGAAAGTGAGGATATTGGCGGGTTTGACCTGCACTTTCTGGGAGGCTGTAACCCTCTCTCCAGAGGTGCAGGAGGCACCTATACATCCCTTTTGCCCATCAAGAGGAGGCTGCGGTGCCAGCAAGTGAAACTCTTTGGTTTTTTTTCCTGTTTTGTAGGAAGGGGGGTGTTTTTGCTGCCCCCTCCCCCCTTCTTCTCCCAGGGAGAGAGCTATTTTTCAAAGATTAGTTTAGAGAAGAAGAACATCTGGAGACCCTAACTGGAGTTTCCAGCCAGGGAAGATCGGGAGTGCCCTTCTGGAGTCAGGCAGTGTTTGGGAAAAGAGACCGCTGCCCTGGTTAGGAGACCCCAGCCCTTGGGACAGACATTCATTCCACGATGGATGGGTTACAAACTCCACAGAGGGATACATCATTTAAACTGGTATACATCAAAGGCAAGGAATCTGGATGCATTTGGACATTATATTTATTCATTTTATTATCATTGTTACTGTTGTTATTATTATTACTTTATTTTTACTATTTTACGTTTAGTATTGTTATATTGTTATACTATAGTGTATTCCTAATGTTCCACATGTACTTTGTTTCCGCATGTTCATTGTAACTCATGTTTCATTGTATCCGCCCTTCGGTGGCAGTTCAGTTTCATGTAAACCGGTGCGATATGTATCCTATACAGGAAAACCGGTATATATAAATTAAAAATAAATAAATAAATACATTTTATTAATTTTCCTGCAAACTATATAGTAATTATTATTTTGAACACCCATCCAGCAAGTCCTGCCTGTTTTGATCAGGTACCTGTCCCATAGAGCAAGGGTAACACACACAGAGAAGATTTCCATTGCCTGAGCTACAAAGGTTATCCTTCACCCCCATAGAAAGGATACACCCCCACCCCCCCTTTGGGAGAAAGAAGAGTTGGGGAAAAAACAGAAGAGCAGCCCACGGAAATCCTCACTATTCCCCAATAAAGGGTAACACTTAGAAGAGGAGGAACAGATTTATGTCACTAAACACAAGCAGGATAATTTTCACAAGACCTTACAGGTAAACTTTCCCCCACCCCCTGCAGGTAAAAGTACCCAGGGGTAGGAGGGTGGAGCCCCGGAAAGCCTCAGAGATTTCATCTTGAAATCCCCATGCATGATTCACATCCCAAGGTTTGCATCCCCGCTCAGAGCAGGTGCTGTGTTTTTATATCCAGCCCCAGATTTATTATAAAGCAACCCACGAGGAGGTTCAAGTTCCCATAGAAAATGTGATAGCAGGCACATGGGTACCCCTGGGTCTGCAAGTCCTGCACAGATGTAAAAAAATGGCTCCTTAAGTTCAGCGGACATCGTTTTGATTACTGCACATTTTGGATTATCCAAAAATGTGCTGCTTAAGCAATAAGGAATAATAGATAAGCACTATTGATGTATTGTACACATCGTGAGTGTTATATAAATTAGGGATGTGAATCGTTTTTCAACGATTAAAATTATCGTCCGATAATGTTAATATCGTCTTAAATCGTTATAGAACACGATACAATAGAAATTCTAACGATTTATCGTTAAAAATCGTTAAATCGTGTTAGTGCGCACTAACGGGTGTTAGTGCGCACTAACTGAAAATGATACAAATAAACACTTTCCAGGTCACTGAAGGTCAGTTAGGAATGAATATGTGTTCCTATTGGCTGGCTGCCCTCTTATCTATTGATGTTACCAAGGTTACCACTGAGGTGATGGTTGGGGGGATGGGAAATGGAACTGGAAACTAACGAACACCAACAGAAAATGAAACAAAGTGTTCACACTTCCCAGGTCAGTAAAGGTCACTTAGGAATGAATATGTATTCCTATTGGCTGGCTGTGCTCTTATCTATTGATGTTACCAAGGCTAACACTGAGGTAATGGTTGGGGGGATGTGAAATGGAAACAGTTGGAAGCTTGACAAAAAAAGTAATGTAATGATCAGCACTCACGTGACTAGAACTTGTTTGTTTATTATTTTTGTTAGCAGGCACCTGAAATGCTAGTGCATGTTGAATTTGCCAATCACTGTGCATTTTAGAAAGGTGGTCCTGGCTGGAACTGTACACAGTTCAAATATATGTAATTGATTGTTGGTAAGTGTAGATTTTAAGTGATTTTCCTGCACACAGTGCCCTTACCCTGGCACCAGGGGTGTTGTGATCTTCCTGCACACAGTGCCCTAACCCTGATACCAGTCTGAGACAGCTCCCTCCCTGCATTACTAGTGAGAGGCTGGCTTCACAGACAGGGGGGAGCTGCCTGACCCTCACTCCTGACTTCCCCCATGTCCCAGCTAGTGAATGGTGTGTGGGTGAGGGGGGGGGAGGATGGTGAAGTCTGAGACAGCTCCCTCCCTGCATTACTAGTGAGAGGCTGGCTTCACAGACAGGGGGGAGCTGCCTGACCCTCACTCCTGACTTCCTCCATGTCCCAGCTAGTGAATTGTGTGTGGGTGAGGGGGGGGGGAGGATGGTGAAGTCTGAGACAACTCCCTCCCTGCATTACTAGTGAGAGGCTGGCTTCACAGACAGGGGGGAGCTGCCTGACCCTCACTCCTGACTTCCCCCATGTCCCAGCTAGTGAATGGTGTGTGGGTGAGGGGGGGGGGGGAGGATGGTGAAGTCTGAGACAGCTCCCTCCCTGCATTACTAGTGAGAGGCTGGCTTCACAGACAGGGGGGAGCTGCCTGACCCTCACTCCTGACTTCCCCCATGTCCCAGCTAGTGAATGGTGTGTGGGTGAGGGGGGGGGGAGGAGGATGGTGAAGTCTGAGACAGCTCCCTCCCTGCATTACTAGTGAGAGGCTGGCTTCACAGACAGGGGGGAGCTGCCGGACCCTGACTCCTGACTTCCCCCATGTCCCAGCTAGTGAATGGTGTGTGGGTGAGGGGGGGGAGGAGGATGGTGAAGTCTGAGACAGCTCCCTCCCTGCATTACTAGTGAGAGGCTGGCTTCACAGACAGGGGGGAGCTGCCTGACCCTCACTCCTCCGGGGTATTGTGATCTTCCTGCACACAGTGCCCTATCCCTGATACCAGGGGTGTTGTGATCTTCCTGCATGCAGTGCCCTATCCCTATTAATACCAGGAGTGTTGTGATCTTCCTGCACGCAGTGCCCTATCCCTAATACCAGGGGTGTTGTGATCTTCCTGCACACAGTGCCCTATTCCTGATACTAGGAGTGTTGTGATCTTCCTGCATGCAGTGCCCTATCCCTGATACTGGGATGTGTGCAAGAAGATCCCAACACCCCCGGTATCAGGAATAGGGCACTGTGTGCAGGAAGATCACAATACCCCTGGTATCAGGGTTAGGGCACAAGTTCTAGTCACATTGACTGATCACATTACTTGTTTTGTCAAGCTACCAACTGTTTCCATTTCCCATCCCCCATATACTGTCAGTGGGAAGCTTGGTAACATGAATAAATAAGAGGGCAGCCAATAGGAATACATATTCATTCCTAAACTGACCTTAACTGACCTGAAAAGTGTCAAATTGTATCATTTTCAGTTAGTGCGCACTAACTCAAGTTAGTGCGCACTAATCGGAAAAAAACGATTTTAACGATTTTTTAACTAAAAAATCGTGCCTAACACGATTTTCTTGCCCTGCCACACGATTTCTATCGTTAAGACGATATGGAAAACGATTCACATCCCTAATATAAATTACTACATCCCAAGAATCTTTAATAGAAGTAAGGGGAACCATCACAAAACACAGATACTGGAGGTGTCAGTGAAAAAATATATAGAGAGAGAGAGAATAATTCGAACAATTTTCAAAGCCATTTGCCCACATATATAGGTGGGTTGGATAAAAATTGTTCTGAACATGGCTAAAACATTCAGGAGGACAATGTGCACACTTTCAGCTACATTAAATGGGGGTGTCCTGAGGGCGTGTTTAGGTCAGGGGAGTAAAGTTTGCCTGCAGAATGCTGTTTTGAAATCTGTCTACCTGCTTTTCCCCCTATTTTTCTGCCTGTGGGTTAAGGAAGTGGAAAGTATTCAGGGACAATTTTGCCCTCTCCTTTACCCTTTCCATCTTCTTTATTCCACCTACTCTGCCTGCTTTCCGGTGAGGGATCAGCTGTTTTACCATCAAACCCATATTCTGCTTTTCCTGCGTCATCAGAAATAACACCACCTTTTTTTCCTGTGCATTATACCCATGTTAGTGGGGAAAATGTCTTTATCACATGGGAAGAGGGGGAGAGAGAGAGTTCAGTGAGCCTGTGGTCCTGTGCATTCCAGTGTTCCTCATCTGGTCTTGCCTTGCCCAGCCTGCCTTGTCCAGCCTTGCTTTGGCCAACCTGTCTTGTCTAGCCTTGCCTTGTCCAACCTCTCTGCTTCAGCCACGCCTCCTCGTCTCAGTCTTGTCCTGTGTCTCTTCATGTGTCCTCGTCCATCTGATCTCCTGGTAGGGAATTCTTGACTTGGACCTGACCACTCTTGTCTGCCACCTTGACCTGACCTCTCATGCTGGACCCGACCACGCGTGCCTGCCACCTGGACCTGACTCCTTGCATTCTTCTGACCTCGCTTGCCTTCTGCCTGTCCTGACCTTGGCCCGCCTCCAGCTTCTCCAGTCCCTGATATACCCTCGGATTCCTGTTCTCTCTGCTTCCCTAGGGAGCCACCTGAGCCCTGCTGGCGGCCAGAAACCTGTGGGGGAGGCAGCTGGTGTAGTTGAAGCTCCAGCCTGGGTGTGTTTGCCAGCTGTTGGCGTAGGCCTCGTAGGTTCGCATAAGAGGCATTAACTACACCACAGCACCAAGTGCTCACTTCCAAGCACTCATCACTCATGTGTAAAACCCAGCTTTAAGCATGTAAATGCTTTTGAAAATCAGCTTTAAGCATGTAAAATCAGCTTTAAGCATGAAAATCAGCTTTAAGCATGTAAATGCTTTTGAAAATCAGGCTCTTTGTATGTTACATTTATGCATGTAACTTCTTTCAAAAGTCACCGAATGTGTTTTACACTCTAACTGCACAGTAAAGATATTGAACAAAGACAGAAGAGATCGCTTTCAAAATAAAGAATTATTTTGTAACAGAAAGAGAAATAAGTGAAATAGCCTACGGAAGGTGCTGGGGCAAAATACATAGAATTCAAGAAATAATGCAATTAACAGAGAGGATTCTTAGTTGTAAAGAAGCGAAGATAAAATAGGAAGGAGAATGATATCTAAAGTAGGTCATATGGATTTAATCTGCCATCATATTCTCTGTTTCTCTAAGTTTAGAAATATTTTAGTGTTTGCAGTTTTAATCTGATCCTATCCTCCTTTGGGACTTCTTTATTGGAAAAGCTCAATAACATTTCAAGTGGAATTTAAAAGTGTTGTGTGAGCAAAAATTATATGCAAGAATAAATCTCCATGGGACAAATCTGAATATATCCAGAGTTAACCCATATATCTTTTCTGCAGTATGAGTAAAATATTGTATGTTACAGTCTAAGTACAGTTAGATATTTGTCCAATTATGTAGTTCTGAAATTTTGCTGAATGAACGTCTTTAGGAATTTCCCATGGAAGAAGTCCTAGAGTTTACATGTTTTAGAGGAAAGCCTGCTTGGGACTCCAGACAGCAAGTGAATCCAAAATTCAATGTTTGATCAATCATAAATTTATGTAAAATCGTGTTACTGTAGATCTGGAGGGCACACGTTCAGCCGTGACAAGAGAACAGCTGGTGCACTGTATTGAAGATCCTCAGAACTGAGAGAGATACCAAGAATATCTTAAAAACAAGGCAAAACCCTGAAAAAGACTTGTGTGGTTGATCAGCAATGCAGTACAGTACTTACAAAAAGTAATCCTTTGAACTTAATAGCATATTGAGCTATTATGATTATCCAGGAAAGATTTGAATGTCGATGAATTAGCAGTCATCTTGCTCCAAGCAGCCCATGCCCAGTTTGAAGCATGTGAAACTCACTGTGTTTTATCCTGTCCCTGCAACGAGGATGAGCCACATCAGTTCACTGGAAAATTAGCATACTAGCTGGAAGGAAAAATGAAATTATAAAACAAGCTCCTTGCTCACAAAGCCTGAGGCTGTACCATAAAATCCAGTAAAGAACAGGCTCAGATGACATTAATATTGCATCTCAACAATGACAAGCTGTTTCCCCGTCATAATAAACTTTACCATGTTGAACTTTAATCTTTAATTCCATCTTTGGAGGATAACTTTCAAATAACTGTACATGGCAGCATATACTGCATATGTGTATGCGGCCACATGTAGTTTTGCCACAGTATTTTATAATGTGAGCGTATCATACACTATGTTTAGCAATGTGTGAATACACACAGTCCACTGAAACCATGTATTTCAATGCATTGAGACTGTAACTTTCAGACAGGTGCACGGGAGCACATATCCATGTGTACATGGGAATGCAGCCAGATACACGGCAGCTTTATATCTTGCATGCACATGTGCACACATGTTATAAAATAGCCTTGGTGCATGCATGTGTGCTCCTAATTTTACACACAAGTGTGTGTGCACAGCCACATAATGTTGGCTTTGAGCTGTGCAAGGGAGGGAATTTTATAGCAGGCATACATCCGTGCCATGATGTTTCGCCAGTTTGTCCACCAGTTTCTCCAAGTCTAGAGCTAGGTCCTCCAAAGCCCCCTGGTTCTTTAGCCTGCTCTGTCCACAGTTATCCCAGACCTCTCAAATACTTCAGAGATGCTGGAAGGGTTTTTTTTTATTATTGAGACTTACATCTCCTCCATAGCAGAAGTAACTTGGGCCGTCAGCTGCCAGTATTCAAAATAGCGCCGATAGCCTTTGCCCTTACTATGTCACAGGGGCTACCGGTGCCATTGGTCTGCTCCTGTTACATGATAGGAGCAAAAGATGGCACTGGCCGTCCATTGCTCCTACCATGTGACAGGGGCTGACCATTGGCACCGGCAGCCCCTGTGACATAGTAAGGGCAAAGGCTATCGCGCCATTTTGAATACCGGCAGCCGACAGCCCGAGTGCAGGAGATCGCTCCAGGACCCCCGCTGGACCACCAGGGACTTTTGGCAAGTCTTGGGGGGGGGGGGGTCAGGAGGGTGGGGTGTTGTAGTTAATTAAATTTAAAGGGTTGGGATGGGGTATTTTTGGGAAATGAATACATATGTAACTAATGAACGGATCGGAGTCCCCCGAGAATGGATGCAACGGATTTGGGTCCCGATGAATACGAATACCAAATGGGATGAATCTGTCCCTGCTGCACATCCCTATGTTCCAGTCTTGTTCCAGTCCTGTTCCAGTATCCTTGTGTTCCAGTGTCCTTCTTTTCCAGCGTCCTCCTGTTCCAGCGTTCCCCCAGGTAGTACCTCTTGGACTGACTTGCTGGTACTGACCTCTGCCTGCTCTTGACCATGCTGATTGCTGCCAGGATACTGACCTCTACCTGCTCTTGACCACGCTGATCGCTGCCCGATACTGACCTCTGCGACTACTGACCACGCCTCCTGGATTCTGGCCCTGCTCCTAGTTTTGTCATTGCAGACACTGTGCTGGCCTTCCTTGATCCCTCAGGCCTCCAGTCTAGACATCGACCGCGCACCCTTGAACCTGGTGGGCACACCTTTTAACTTCCTTTCTGGGAGACCCTACAAGGCCCACCTAAGTCCAAGTAGCCTGAGTCCCCAAGGGCTCCACCCTGGGCGACCGCAGGCTTCCAGTGGTGAAGCTCCAGCTAGCCTCTGCTCGCCTCCTGGTGGCAGGTGCTTCCTGGGTCCGACCAGGGAGTCGCCCTACACTGCTCCAGAACAAGGGTCACCTCCAAGCGCAACAACTCTCTGCAACTGAAAATGTCACAGCTCTGAATTTTAAATACTGCAAAATATTACTTCCAGCAGAAAGCCAAAAATGCTGGTAAATCCTCTACTAGTTTATGTAGTTTGGTTAATGTATATATTTAAATGACATCATTCTTTTAAATATCTATTTTATCCATATAAGAAGTTCATTGCAGAAACAATCTGTTGTGAGTTTTAAATGGTCATTATTCCATGCATTCTGAGAGGCTTATGCGGTAGGCCAGAATAGAAATGTCCATATGAGAGGCTTATAGTAGACAAATAAGGCATTCTTCGGAAGCTTATTCTATCTTCCTATCTACTAATCTAAATGTAATTTCTCCACCCCAGCACTAATCATAACAAAAAAACTGCAGTATAATCAACCAACAAACAGGGTGATAGATCTAAGCTGTAGAGGGGTAAAAGAAAAAGAAGTGTGGATGAGTGTAAGACAAAGAAGAACTTTAGACCAGGTGCTGTGGTAGTAGAAGCCTGTATCTTTTGTCTATTCTTCATATTATTTTCTGGGGAAAAAACATCCCAGTATAATAATCCAAGTAGAAAGTGTGGGAAGAGCATCCCAAGGATCCAAAAGAGGGCACCAATTATAGTTTTCTGATATGGCAGCTGGGAATGAGGCAGCAAGCCCCCTATGGTGGTATTAGGGGTATGGCAGTTATTCATGTGCCAGCAAGTTATAACATAAGAATATAAGTATATACGGACATAAGTTATGCCATACTGGGTCAGACCAAGGATCCATCAAGCCCAGCATCCTGTTTCCAACAGTGGCCAATCAAAGTCACAAGTACCTGGCAAGTAACCAAACAATAAATAGATCTTGAGCTATTATTACTTATTAATTAATAGCAGTTTATGGATTTTTCCTCTAAGAATTTATCCAAACCTTTAAAAAAAACCCCATATATTTATTTATTTAAAATCTTTTCTATACCGTCGTTAAGTTATATACCATCACAACGGTTTACATGCAGGCACATAAATTAAAGTTGGTAAATGTGTCGGGTAGTACATTCTAACAAGTGCCATTAAGGTTCGGTTACATCATGTCATATACACTAAGGGGCAGATTTTCAAAGGGATACGTGCGTAGCCCCCAAAAACCTGCCCCAAGCTCCCCCTGCACGTGCAGAGCATATGTTGCATAGGCTGCCGGCGTGCGCAAAGCCCCGGGACGTGCGTAAGTCCCGGGGCTTTCCTGGGTGGGCGTGTTGCGGTCGGTGCGTCATGAGTTTTTGCCTCTACGGCCTACTTTCTTTCAAATTCTCTCTTAGTCTGTCTTATCAATAACTTATATTTAACTTGCCAATACTTATGCTTTATCCTATTTTTTTCTGATGGATCTTTTTTCTGAATGAAGATCTTTTGGCAATCATTTGATCTTCCTTCCACCTTTCTTAATGCATGGAATACATCTGGACTGTGCTTCTAGGATGGTATTTTTTTTAACAATGCCCATTCCTGTTGTACACACTTAATCTTTGTAGCTGCTCCTTTCAGTATTTCTTTTAACTGCTTTTCTCATGTTATCAAAGTTTCTCTTCTGAAAGTCATTATTTCATATTTGATCAAATTATGGTCATTTTTGCCAAGCAGCCCTATAGCTGTTACCTCTCTCACCAAACCCTGTGCTCCAATGAGAATTAGATCTAAAATTGCTTCCTCTCTTTATGGTTCCTGAACCAATTACGCCATAAAACTGTCATTTATTCCATCCAGGAACTTTATCTCTCTAGCATGTCCAGATGTTTCACTTACCCAGTCTGGGTAATTCCCATACTAGAATTAGGGGCATGGCGGGAAGGAATGAGGCAGGAAGTCCCCTTCCGCCTTGCTACTCCTTGCTGACTCCCAACAAGTCTGCTACCTTTTTCCTCTTTTCCAAACAGAAGGGAGTAAACAGGATCATCTGCATGCTCTCCATTTGTCAGTTTCTTCTGGGTAAAAAGAAACAACCATTTTAGGCTTGAAGAAGTCCTGTTTCAACTTAGGTGCATGATTGCTTCTTTTGTTGCTGCTGCCGCCAACCTTGCTAATATTTCCTTTACCACTAAATATAGATAATTGTATCCACTAACTAGCTGAACAGCACAGTAGCTGAATACGGACCTTAAAGAAGTTACCAATACTTTTACCAACCTCTAACAAAATATGATATTTTATTTAAAAATGAATCTAACGTCCTCCATTCCTTAGAGCCATTAATTTAGCGATTGTAAACTTTTTTCTAAGTGGAAACAATATAGTGGGTAGGAGCATGGCACGTTTGAAAAGATGGGTGAAAACATGGCAGAATAATCATAGCAGTGCTAATGCCTGTGATCGCACAATCTCAGGCATCAGCCTCATCATTTCCCAACCTAATTATGCTAAAGACAACCCCCCTCCCCCGCCATAACAGAATTGTTCTCTTGCCTTTAAAACTTATTGCTTTTATTTGATGTTTTACTCAGTAAATGACTCTGTATCCTCACCCACATGAAAGCAAAGTAAGTGTGAAATATGTAAATTTGACAGATGTTACATGCCACTAATAATTATGCATTTTAAATATTTATGAGTTTAGAAGTCGCACAAATCATAGATCTTGGGGAAGCAGACGTGGTGGCACTGAGACCTGTAAACTTGATGCCTTTGTTGCCCAAGGCTGTGCATTTAGGAATGACAGCATTTATCGCAAAAAAGTTTGGCAAGGAGATGTCAATCAGCTCAAAACCATTTTCTAAACAGCACTAATAGGAGTTGCTGTAGAAGTACATTCCATGTTTAGCAGCATTAGAAGGATGAGGAGGAGGCAGACGACGTCCTAAGATACCCACGCCACCAAAAATATAAAAATGTCCTGCATTGCTTTTGACAATTCTATGACATTTGACTGTAATATACAGACCTAGTTGCTGTGATAGAGGTGCAGAAACAGTGTCTTAATTTTGCTCATATGCCTCTGAACATGCATACAGCATTAAAAACTAAACATGTAAGTGCAAGTTTACACTAGAGATTTAAAGTTGTTCTCAGATGTACACTGGTAGCTTCAATAGGTGTTACCAAGATACTAATATAGTAGTGTGACCTGTGTCATTTATGTTGTATGGTATGTTGTATGGTATGTACTTAACCGCTACCTCATGTTCACTTAACCTACACATATGCTACCGCGCCAATTTCAAAATAAAAAAAGTAAAAGCTAAAAGGAAGTGACGACCACGATCGTGAAGGAAGCCAGGTGAGCCCTTTAAATTCTCGGGCTCTCCCCCCGGCCTTCCTTTCCCTCGCAGCTTACCTCTCAGCGCTCCCCAAGCTCTCAAATCGGCGCCGCCCCGACCGGGACCCAAGCCCCGCCGATGTGAAGCTGAAGCTGCTCGCCCGCTTGCCGACCACGTGGGACCTTTCCTGCCTATCAGAAGCCAGAAGGCAGAGGACTGAAACCGCGCCAATTTCAAAATAAAAAAAGTAAAGCTAAAAGGAAGTGACGACCACGATCGTGAAGGAAACCAGGACCGACACCGATCGCGAGGCAAGGCAGGCTCCTCCAGTGCAAATCGGGCAGCGAAAAGACCGCCCCCGAAACCCAGCCAGCCACTCAACAGACTGCTGTAAGGCAGCCAATCAGCTGAGGCAGCCAATCAGCTGAGGCCCAGAGGCAAATCGGGCAGCCAATCAGCTGAGGCCCAGAGGCAAATCGGGCAGCAAAAAGACCGCCCCCGAAACCCAGCCAGCCACTCAACAGACTGCTGTAAGGCAGCCAATCAGCTGAGGCCCAGAGGCTCTTTAAATTTGATAGACCACCCAGACGCCGCGCGCCGAACGCCGCGTGTCGAAGGAGCGTGTCAAAGGGGCTGGCCCCTTTGTGCGCCCCTTCGTGCAGACCCGAGGGAAGACCACCGCAGACAGTCTGGATCTACGTCATACCAGCGTCAACCCACTCACGAAACCAAATATGGCAATTTCATCCATCCCCATCATCCACAACTTCAAGAGATCCTCAGCAAAAAAACAAGCCATAACACACCCTTTACAAAAAAGATTCATCCCTATCGTCACCTCACCTCTAAACCAACTACTGGGCCTCTCACTTTTCACCTTATCTCTGCTGAACGCACAATCTCTGACTAAGAAAACTCACCTTCTTCATGACTATCTTCAGGAAACAAACACTGACCTATTTGCAATCACAGAAACCTGGTTAAAACCAGAAGACATCGCTACAATCAACCAACTCCCTACTCACTCGTACAACATATTCTCCATCCCCAGACTCAAAAAACGAGGAGGTGGTCTTCTTCTTGCAGCAAAAAAAAATTTAGGAATGTCATTACAAACTGCAATATCTTCACACTCTCTAGAATTCGCCGTATTTAAATCCCCTCACCTTCAAATTGGGCTTATATACGCCACCCCAGGATACCTAGAAACCGATCCATCACCTTTGATTGAAAATATAGTAAAGCACATCAACTCCGACACACCAGCGATTCTCCTGGGGGACTTCAATCTCCATGTGGATGTATCTCCCCATTCTCACAGTTGTGAAACTTTCCTAAACACTCTAAACTTCATGGGTTTCAAACAAATAATTAAGGAGCCCACCCACAAAGCAGGTCATACGTTGGATCTCATCTTCATTAACCAGGAACTTACTACCTCCGCTCACCCTACATGCCTTCCAGTTCCCTGGTCAGACCATAAGCTGATCAACACCGTACTAAAGATTAACCTACCTACCCCCCCAGAAAAACAGAATAACACAATCCAATTCAAGAAAATGTGCAGCCAGGAAACACTCAGCAATAGCCTATCGGGTGAACTTAACCAACTGGACCTCACGAACGCGGACTCAGCCATATTATCCTGGAACAACATTACCAAAAAAGTGGCCGATACTACATGTCCAACTATCACTAAAGCGCAGCAAACAAACAAGGACAACAGAAAACCTTGGTACACCCCAAAACTAAAATCCATAAAACAGGATCTCAGAAAAAAAGAACAACATTGGCGTAAAAACCCAACTGCTGCCAACATCACGGCATTCAAATCCACGATGCACCTTTACAGATTATCCATCCTCCAAGCAAAAAGAGACTTTTACTCACAAAAAATCCACCACTTCATCTTCGACCCCAGAGCGCTTTTTTCTTTGGTCTCAACCCTCACCAAACCCCCATTGACATCCATACCAGATGATAAAGCAGCAAGCAAAGCAGAAGAACTCGCAACCTACTTCAAAAACAAGATCCCAAACCTACTAACTCAGTCCAAGAATAATAATAATACTACGCCAATAACACCTCGAGCTGCCGTCCCATCACAAAAGGCTAGCCTCAGGGAATTCGAACCGACATCATCCTTAGAGATCGAAAATATCCTAAAAAAGCTCAAACCTTCTTCACACCCTCAGGACGCCATACCCACCAATCTCCTCATCTCTTGCGCAAAAACCATCTCCAAACCCATTGCACAAATCATCAATTGCTCCTTTTCTCAAGGGCTAGTACCTGACCCTCTAAAAATGGCAATCATTAAACCACTCCTAAAAAAACCTAATCTTTCTCCAGAAAACCCGGCCAATTTTCGCCCAATAGCCAATCTACCATTCATCGCAAAAATCTTAGAACGAGTTGCAAATAAACAACTAACAGAATACCTAAACGACCACAACATTCTTTCCCCATCGCAATTTGGTTTCCGCCAATCTCGAAGTACGGAAACCCTACTAATCTCATTAACGGACTCTATATTACTGAATCTTGAAAACAGACATCCTTGTCTTCTCATCCTCCTAGATCTATCAGCGGCATTTGACACGGTCAATCATAACACATTAATAGATCGTCTATCAGACATTGGTATTAGAGATGATGCCCTCAACTGGTTCAAATCGTTCCTACAGAATAGACAGTACAAGGTCAAGGTCAACAAGGAAGAATCTCAACCAGTCACCTGCAACTTGGGAGTCCCGCAGGGATCATCACTCTCTCCAACCTTATTCAATATATATCTTCTACCACTCTGCCAACTTCTCATCAACCTAAATCTCATCCACTACTTATACGCTGACGATGTTCAGATACTGATTCCAATTACTGAATCTCTCCAAAAAACTCTGGACTTCTGGAACTCCTGCCAACAAGCAATCAACAACCTGCTTACTAGCCTCAATCTGATCCTTAATCAAAACAAAACAGAATACCTCCTCATCTCCCAAGACGGAACCAATACACATCCCAGTACCATTCTGTCTACTCAATTAACAATGTCCCCACAAGTCAGAAATCTAGGAGTTATACTTGATAACCAAATGAATTACAGATCTCTCATAAATAACATCGTAAAGGATGGATTCTTCAAATTACAAGTCTTAAAAAGACTGAGACCACTCCTCCATTTTCAAGATTTCCGACTAGTTCTACAAGCAATCATTCTCACAAAAATAGATTACTTCAACTCACTTCTTCTGGGCCTCCCTGCTAACGCCATTAAACCGCTACAGATGCTGCAAAATGCTGCAGCAAGGATCTTAACCAAATCCAACAAAAGAGACCACATCTCTCCCATCTTAAAAAGCCTACACTGGCTTCCTGTCAAATTCAGAATACTATTCAAAGTGCTCTCAGTAACCCACAAGGCACTACACAACTTGGCACCACTCGAGCTCAAAAACCCTCTCCAATTCCACACCTCTACTAGACCAGTGAGACAAGCCTACAGAAACAACCTTCATATCCCACCGATGAAGTCAGCATTAAGTAAAAGAGCTTTCTCCACAGCTGGTCCTAAACTCTGGAACACTCTCCCGTCAGAACTCAGATCAGTACAATGCTCCACGACTTTTAAAAAAAGACTCAAGACTTGGTTATTCAACAAAGCTTTCCCATAACATCAAACTGCGGATTATCCCTGCCAATGATACTTTCCATGGTAACCATCTAAAGAACTATTTAGATCATCTCTCGAAATCACATGAACTTTTGCAGTCTAATATTAAAACCCAACCTTATACCTATCAACTTCTATCTAGCCTACATTAGGCACCGTAGCTTGTAATTATGTTATTAACCCCATATATCTTAATCCAAGTTATTTCAACCTGTTCATTGTAAGACATTTACTTGTCAATGTTATTGTTTAGAATGTGAACCGAATTGATCAGTAATTTTGTTACTGGAAAGTCGGTATATAAAAATGCTAAATAAATAAATAAATATGTGAAACAGTGGGATGGGAGCAGATGGTGTGAAATGGGGATTGTGGTTTTATAGCAAGCCTTGATGATATTATAAGAAGACATCTAGAGGCCTAAAGATAGAGATGTGCAGAGATGGAATGTCCTTTTGTCTTTTGTCCATTTTATTCTACACATTCCTGCTTAGGATGCTTTTGCCGACTTGTTGTGATTTTTTTTTCTCTGTAGCGCAGTGATGAGAAAATACATTTTTGAGTGTCCATTAGTGGATTGTTAATTGGATAAAAGTTTGGAAACAGAGGGTAGGAATAAATGGTCAGTTTTCTGAATGAAGAAAGGTCATTAGTAGGTTGCCCCAGGGGACTCTATTGTGACCTGTGCTCTTTAGCATGTTCATAAATGATCTGAAGAAAGGAAACATGAATGAGGTGATCAGATTTGCAGAGGACACAAAATTGTTTCAAGTTGTTAAAATACCAGCAGATTGTGAAGAACTGCAGAAGGATCTTACAAGACTAGGAGACTGGGCATCTGAATGGCAGATTAAATGTAAGTGTACAAGTGCAAAGTGATGCACATACAGAAAATATTCCTAACTAGAGGTTCCATAATAGGAGTCACCATCCTGGAAAAGGACCTTGGAGTCCTTGTGGATAATAGTTTGAAATGTTCGGCTCAGTGTGTGCTGGTAGTAAAAAAGCAAATAGGAATTATTAGAAATGAATAGAGTGCGGTCATGCATGGCGTGACCGCACCTTGAGTATCATGTGCAGTTCTGGTTGCCCCACCTCAAAAAACACATAGCAGATGTTATGACAGTCAGTCGCAGACAGCCATGACCGCGTCTACTCATGTCTTGAACTGCCCTTCCCTCTCCGGGCCTGCATGCGGTGGGGGCTAGCCTCTACCGCCACGTATCTCATGGGCCTTCCTAGGCGCACGTGCGTGCCACCAGGCCCTCTTTGGAAGTTGCTACGGTGGGAACCTCAGGGGCGACCCTGACTGATGACATCATTTGGTCAGGGTTCTTAAGCACCACCTTCGCCCCCTGCAAGACGACTTGGCAATGAGTTCCATCGCTTCTCTACTAGGTCCTGTGTCCTCAGACCTGTGATGACTATCTCGGACCCTTCTTGGACTCTGGACCCTGACTCAGGTACCCGCTCCTCGGGGGCCTGTATGTGCTCTCTCCAGAGACCCGGCTCCTGGCTTCCCCTGCTCCTCGGTCTAGCCCTGCACCTTCCAGGAGTCCTATCAGCCGGCTTCCCACTCCTCGAGGTTGCCTCTGGGAATGCTCTCACCACTTGGGAGACCTATCTCTGTGCTCCCCTGCTCCTCGGGGCAGTGCCTACATTCTACACCAGAGAATGTTGGTGCTTCCCTGCTCCTCGGGGCAGTGCCTTCGTTCTACACCAGAGACCGTCTGTGCTTCACCTCTCCTCGGTGCAGTGTGTATGCTCTACACCAGAGACGGTCTCTGCTTCCCCGCTTCTCAGGGTTGCCTACATCATTACCTGGAGACCCAACTTGGGCTTCCCCGCTCCATGGGTTAGCCTACATCATTGCATCAGTACCTTCCTCGCTATGCAGCACCGCCCCTTGGAGTTGTCTCAGCAGTGCACCTCCTACTCTTCCTGCCTCGTGCTTCCTGCTCCTCGGGCCTGCCTAGCGCCACTCTCTGGGAGGTCTCTGCCCAGGTTCTGCTCTCCAGCCCAACCTGCTTCTGTGGGGTTCTTCTTTGCTGTGTCTCTCACCCCGCTCCTCGGGACCTCACCACAGATTCTCTTCCAGAGCTCCTGCCATACCTGGCCTCACCTCCCGACGATGTGGACCTGTGGGGCTCCTCCCCACAGGTGGTAACAACTCTCACCTCAAGCTAAGGGTCCAGGAAACCAACAAACCATAACAGCAGATATGGAAAAGATACAGAGAAGGGATATGAAAAAGATAAATGGGATGCAAAAGCTCCTTTAAGCAGAAAGGCTAAACAGATTAGAGCTCTTTAGCTTGGAAAAGAGATGACTGAGAGGGGATACATACATACATAAGAACATACATAAGATATGCCATACTGGGTCAGACCAAAGGCCCATTAAGCCCAGCATCTTGTCTCCCTCCAACAGTGGCCAATCCAAGTCAAAAGTACCTGGCAATTACCCAAACATTAAATAGATCCCAAGCTACTAATCCTTATTGATTTATAGCAATACCCAAAATTTAAATAAATCCCATGCTACTGATGCTGGCAACAAGTAGTGGTTATTCCCTAAAGATTGATAGCAGTTTCTGGACTTCTCCTACAGGAACTAAGGGTGGGATGCAAAGGGTAAATAGGGAACAGCTATTTACCTTTTCAAACAACACTAGGGCTAGAGGATAATTCATGAAAATAGTAACAGACAAATTTTAAACAAATCATAGCTATAGAATCTGTTGCCAGAGGATGTGTTCAAGCCAATTATCATAGTGGGAGCTCAAAAGAGGATTGGACAAGTTCTTGAAGGCAAAAGTACATATAGAGTTATTAGTTAGGCAGAGTGGAAAAGCTGACACTTATCCCTGGCAGCAGCCCTGGATTTGTCAATAGGAGCCCATTATATTTGTATCTAGGATAGAAAACATTTTACAGGCAGCAGGTTGGCTAAGATTTGGCACATTCTAGCTGTGCTGAAGCTCATTCAGCAAAGAGCAGCCCTCTGCTACCCTTACAGAATATGGAAGGAGTGAAAACACCAAAAGTGCCTAGAAGCGTCAAAATCCTAAATTCGTCCTTGCCTGGGAGTGAAATATAAAATGGATCAGTTCTTGGGGATCTGTAACCCAGACTGGTCACTGTCAGAGACAGAATGCTGGGCTCCACAGACCTCGTTCAGACCCAGCATGGCACTTGTTATGTTCTTATGTTTTGTTGCTGTGGAGGAAGTAAATCTTACAATCTATTCCTAGGCCTAAGGCAGAGCTTTCATTAGGGGATTCCCTAAGAGGAATTATGGGGACAACACTAAAAAGAAGAGCCTGTCTTGGAAGTCTCATCATTTATCCTACCTTCTGATGTGGAGTAAGTGACTGATTTTCTCAGATGAACTGTGATGTATTGCATCAGGAATTAGTTCCCTTATGCTAAAGAGTTGCGGTACAGCTGACGTACGCCATGCAGGTGGAATCCTGTAAAGTGGATCTTGTGAAGAAAGCCCTGTGCTTATATTTAATAAACTTGGCAATACTGGAACCACTGGCCAGTTTTGGACTGGTCAGTGTAAACCATTATTTACCCTTTAATATGGCTTTGGAAAATTCCCCCCTAATCTTCTCAGCTGTGTTTATAAGGATTTCAGACAATTTTTTTGAGTCATTTTGTCCTAAAAAAAAAATAAAGTCATTAAATTGAGTTCCAACAGTTTCTGGCCACATCAAATGCACTGAATGAAATTGTGCACATTGATTCATTTTTGTTAAGTTGAGGATACTTCTAGTTTCCTACTAGTCTGTAAAAGATCTTATCAGCAATGCAGGCTACATCTTAATATATCTTCCAGTTGTGTCACACACAAGAAGCAAATGCTATTTGTGTACGTATCCAAAGTGGCTCCTTTTCTTCTACCTGTTTACAATCAGGAGCTTGGGTCCGGGGGATACGACTTTAATTTCTTTAGTTCACAAGACAGGGATAGATGCTTGAAATTGCCACTCATATAGATCCATCTGATTTTAAAAGGTTTGCTAAAGTGTTGCAACTGCGACTCAACAATGTTCTCTCCAGTTTGATCCATGACGAACAGACAAGTTTGATCAAGGGCAGACTCTTAACCATTAAAACTAGATGATTGTTTAATGTTTTGCACTTAGTCAAGAAGCGGGGTCTTACAAGTCTGGTAGCATCTTTGGATGCTGAAAATGCCTTTGACAGGTTGCCTTGGTTTTTTTATGTTTGAAGTATTAGAGCATGTGGGTGTTTCTAGAAGATTTATTGCATGGATTCAAAACATGTATAGGAGACTGAGCATGCATTATTATTAAAGGCTGTCTTTCTCCTTTCATTAATATCGTGCATGGTAATAGGCAAATCTGCCCGTTATTGCCTTTACATTTTCACCTCGCTATTGAGCCCTTGGCTATTGCCATTAGGCATCACCCTAGTATACAGGGGTTTTGACTTAGTGACTGAGACTATAACATATCCTTATATGCCAATGATGTTGTTGTTTACTTATCCTGTTTGCAGTAAAATGGACCAGACGTTGTCGAACTTCTGAATGTTCATGACTCTTGTATGGTTACAAAGTAAACTTGGATAAATCCGAATTGCTCCTAGATGGTCAGAAAGTCTCCATACCTGACAGCTTAGCAGTTTTCCAGGTGATGAAAGATGGTTTTTAAATGCTCAGGTATTTATATTCCAATAGAGCTTGAGGACCCTTAGTAAAAAACTATATAGTGCCCTGATAGGGAAGATAAAGCAAGATTTACTTGCCTGGGAGAATATTTCTCTCTCTTGGGCTGGTAGAATCAACTTATTAAAAACGAGCATCCCAAATTACTATATCTATTTCAGCTCATACCTTGTACTATCCTGGCGAACATTTTTGTTGACTTGCATGGTGTCATTAATAAGTATATTTGGCAGCACAGTTCTGCTAGAATTCGGCTGTATTGGTGATATATTATTGAGCAGCTTGGGTGATTTGCTTAAAGAACTAGCTATATAATCACAAGGTCTCTTGGCTGGCGCTGGAGAAGGAACAGACTGATGTGATCGGCTTGGCTGTTCTTTCTTTCTTGTCTTCTGGCTCTGCATTGCTGACGGATATGTTGGACTAGTCCTATCTCAGCACACACTATACAGATAAGGAGGTAAGACTTGAAGTTTACAGGAAGCGCATCTCCTATCTGTGTCATCTCTCTAATCTCTGCATGTACCCTTCCTATTTTAAAGACTGGAGGACTAAAGGCTTGCTTTTTATTGCCCAATTGTGGGAAGATAGCAGCTTTCAGACAATTTAGGAACTTGAAAGGGACTATGATTTGAACCCGGGTTCCCATTACTCTTACCTGCAAATGCATCTGACCAAACCTCTTTCTCCCTTGAATGATTTAGAGGCCTTTTATAAGGATATTACTATCACCTATTAAGGAATATTTACAGCTACGTTTGGGTCAATTAATTACCCCTTTTTCCTTAATTGTTGCATGGAGTGATGATTTAGACACAAATTTAAACTGTAAGACATGGAAGACAATTTGGTCCACTGCTTTCCATAGCCCTATCTATATTAGGAGAGTGGAGCTTATGATTAAATTACTACACAGAACATAGTACAACCCCAGTTTTCTATGCAAACTTTTTTCAGATGTGGACACGGCTTGCTGGTGGTGAAACTGGCACATATTTGTACTTGTGGTGGCACTGTCAGAGGGTCCAGAAATGTTGGTGTCAGGTTGCACAGGAGATAGTTGACATCTTGGGATTCCCAATTCATCTTAAACCTCAACTAGGTCTGCTGGAGAGATGGGAGGACTCCCTAATTTCAGAGAGCTGTCAACAGTTATTGCTGGCAGCTCTCTTTACCACAGCTACTTTTTGGAAATGTAATCCTTGCATGGAGCTCTGGCGAGCTTAGATTCGCAATATAATAGATCGTTACGATCTTAAGGGTGAGAACTTTAAAAAGGACCATATCTTGGCATAGGTTCTATAACGTCTCATTGTACTGAAGCTGTTTCTTCTTCATTGTTATGATTCCTGTAATATTGTTTTCAAGTCATTTGTCTGCTATGTAAGTTTATATATTTTATTGTTGTATGCCATTAAAAAATGCTAAAATAAAGAGTTTAAAAAAAATGCTATTATTAAAATGGTTTAAAAAAATCTAATCAAAAAGTTATCTTTCAGGGGGGGAGGGGTGTCACATGATGCTGCAGTGCTAGGCGGTCACAACTCCCCTGAGCTTCTGGCCTCACAACTACCAAACAGCTCTTCTTTTACACATTTTAGCTCTGCATCCTTCACTTACGGCAGATAAGATTGCTAAAAGGCCCCTGCCACTGATGTGGGGGGAGCAAGCTTTCCGGGTGAAGAGATCTTGCCACAAGCCGGCGGTGGATCAAGCGGCCTGTGCTGGGAAGACTGTATCTGACGAGGACAATATGGCGGAAACCACACTCCTGGCAGATATTGCAGAGGTAGTGAAGGCCACCATTAGCCAGCTGGGGGAAAAAATTCACACGAGCCTGCACTCTAAACTAGAGTCAGTTGTAGATAGGGTGTCGCAGGTGGTTTCAACCGTGGGCGATGTTCAGAGAGTGTCTCGGCCTTCTCCTTGGAAAAAACATCCGCAAAATCAGCGTACTGCAGAAGCAAGGTAAGCAGGGTAGTAGCCATGAGAAGACCAGGGTGAGACACCTCTTGGAGGCAGGAAGAATGGCACTGGGGGCCCCAGGCGGCTATTTGTAGCATCTGCCTGTCAATGCGAGAGGAGAGTTTCTGGAGCCAGGGAAGACCCAAGATTACTGGGTGAATCGTTTTCTCTTGGATGAAGAAAGCGAGCTCCTCTTCGTAAAGAACCCCAAATGTGGAGTCTCACCGGAGCAGTAGTGTGGCTGATCCTCCAGGGAAGAGGGTCCCCTCAGATGGAAGAAATAGTCAGTGGTGGTTCACTGAGCAGTGTGGGTAGATCCAGATGTACGATGAGATCTGCTAGGATAAAATTCCCTCTGGCTCCAGAATCAATCAGGGCTTGGGTAGTAAAGTCCCTGTGGGCGTGGCAGAAGGTCACAGGCACAATACATTGGGGAGCAGAATTGGTGCAGCCCAGGGTCATCTCCCTGCTGACTCCTAGGCTTCTGGCATTTCCAGGCCTCTCAGGACACTGGGCCAACATGTGGCCTTTACCAGCACAGTACAGGTATAGGCATAAGGTATGTCATCGCCACCTTTCTTCCGGGGTCAAACAGCTACGTTCTAGCTGCATGGGTTCCCTCCATAAGGGGTGTCCTGGGTGAAGCTGTGGTAGGCGGCATTATGGGCCATGAAAAGGATGGAGCTAGCTCCACTGGTCTGCAGGAGGGGCACAATTCTCGGAGGCATTGATGTAGTCTTTGGACTACCCGACCAGCACGATCAATTAGAGGCTCCAAGTCCTCTGGAAGGTCCCAGGCAGCCAGCTTGTCCTTAATTCTGGAAGACAACCCTTCCAGAAAGATACTCTGGAGGCTGTCCTCCCGCCATCCCAGCTCCGATGCTAGGGTGTGGAACACTACTGCACACTCCGGCAAGGGGCGTGACCCCTGTCATAAGTGCAGAAGCTTGGAAGCGGCTGTAGACTCTCTTCCAGGCTCATCAAAGACCTGTTGAACACTTGGATGAAGCATGGGCAGTCCTGGAGCAAGGGGTCACCTCATTCCCAGAGGGGGGGAAGCCCACGAGAGCACCTTGCTGTCCAGGAGCGACAGAATAAAGGTTGTTTTGATTCCGTTGTTGATGAGCTGGACCGGCTGTAAGGAAAAGTGCATGAACAGTGGTTTAAGAAGCCATGATACTGCCGGGGATTTCCTGCATAGGAAGGTGGTGCCAGCATCTGGAGGTTCACTGTGGGAGCCATGGGTACTGGAACCAGAGCCAGCTGGGGACTGGAAGACGGGGTGGAGTCCAGTTGATTCGCCAGGTGTTCCATAGTGGTAGCTAGCACATCCAGGCACTTCTGTTGCTGCTGCAGTCACTGGGCTAGACCAGGAATGGCCTGAAGGCTGGATAGGTCCCTCTGGGTCCATGACTCAGCAATCTGTTAGAAAAGTGGACCCTTGAGCCAAGACGAGATTGTTGCTACCTCCAGTGGACAGCCCCTGAAGGTCCTTGTCATCTGTGCGGCGGTTCTGGGAGGGAAGACCCAACAGGAGCTTCACCTATACAAACCCTCATTCCCCACAGGTTGAGCCCTTGGGTACTGGGGCTGGCAGGACTTAGGCGCGGGTCTTTCTGGGCATGATACCAGCAGGCAGGGAGAGGCAGCGTCAGATGGGTCCAGGTGCAGAGGCCGGAGATAATCAAGCAGCTTCAAGTACCAGGCAACGAGTCTAGGTGGAGATCAAGCAGAGTCAAGTACCAGGCAAGGAGTCAGAACCAAGTAAGCAATCCAAGGGAAATGGAGCAAGGCAGGGACCGGAGGCAAGGAACAGGAACAAAGCAAGGCAGAGTCAGGAACGCAGGAATGCAGACAACTCATACTCTATAGGAGAGCAGGATCCATTGCTGACATAAATTGGGAGCAGAGAGGCAGGGTTTAAATACCTGCCTAGCCTGATACCATCAGCCCGTGCAACGGGGAACTTTCCCGCCGCAGGCCCTCCCATGACTTGGTGTGCATGCACGCCTAGAGAGTAAACCATGAGGAGCTGGAGTCGGTGGCATTCAGGGTGCCATAAGAGCAGGCCACGGATTGAGTCAGTGGCTGGGAGTGACAGCGGCAGAGCCGAACCTCTGCTGGCGCAGGTGAGGTGACCCAGTTGCAGACCAGCACAGCTGAGGTTCCTAACAAGCATTGTCTTTCATTTAACTTTCCAATGCTTATGCTTTATCCAATTTTCTTCTGATGGATCCTTCTTCCAATTTTTGAATGAAGATCATTTGGCTAAAACATCCTCTTTCACCTCCCCTTTTAACCATGCTGGTAATCGTTTTGCCTTCGTTCCACCTTTCTTAATGTATTGAATACATCTGGACTGTGCTTCTAGTATGATATTTTTTAATAATTTCTGCACCTATTGCATCCTTTTTACCTTCGCAGCTGCATCTTTCATTTTTTTCTATTTTCTCATTTTATCAAAGTTTCCCTTTTGAAAGTTTAATGCTAGAGCTGTGGATTTACATACTTTCCCCCTTCCAGTCTTTAAATCAAATTTGATCATATTATGATCACTATTGCCAAGCGGCCCAACCCTTGTTACCTCTTTCCCCAAATCCTGTGCTCCACTGACAATTACATCTAAAATTGCTCCCTCTCTCATCGGCTCCTGAACCAATTGCTCCATAAAACTGTCATTTATTCCATCCAGGAATGCTATCTCTCTACCATACCCTGATGTTTCACTTATTCAGTCAATATTAGGATAATTGAAATCTTCCATTATTACTGCACTACCAGTTAGGTTAGCTTCCCTAATTTCTCTTAGCATTTTAGTGTCCGTCTCACCATTTTGGTCATGTGGATGGTGGTATACTATCACTATACTCTTCCCCAACACACAAGGGATTTCTACCCATAAAAATGCAGTTGTACATTTACTATCATGCAGGACCTTTATCCTTTTGGACTCTGTGCCATCCAGGACATAAAGCACCACCCCGCCACCAAGATGCTCCTCTCTATCATTGCGATATAATTTGTACCCCGGTATAGCAGTATCCCATTGCTTATCCTCTTTCCACCATGTCTGTGAGATGCCAATTAAGTGACAATCATTCCTTGCTATACATTCTAATTCTCCCACCTTACTTCTTAAGCTTCTGGCATTAGCATACAAACATTTCAAAGTGAGTTTTTTGTTTTTTAGTTACATTCTGCTTTTCAGTTGGCAGGGATAAATTGGAATATTTTAGCACAGGTGATTTTTTTAATTATAGGCACTTGGACTTGGCAGAAGGGCAACCAGACCTTCCAGTTAGTACAAAATATGGCTGCCAAACTAATCTTTGGTAAAAGGAAACATGATCATGTAACCCCTTTATTAGAAGAACTTCAGAGATTACCAGTCTCTCTTTGTGTCCAATTTAAAATGGGCTACTTCTCCGATTGGGCAGCCCATCTTAGTTCTCTAATCTACTACACCCTACATCCCTGATTCCTTTCCTTGCTACATTTAAGCACTGATACAGAAAGGGCTCTTTTAACTTTGTTTATGCGGCAGTCACATTAATATTATTTAGTCTTAGTTTTTATTTTAATTATAACTTCTGATTAGTTTCTTTTAGTCTGTTTGTTTTTATAGTTTTATTACTTTGATTTTATATTTTGATTATTTGTATCATTTATTTTATTTTTTATTTTACATTGCATTGATTTTTATGAAAGAAATGTGATTCAGCAAATCAAGTAAACTAATTAACCCATTTGGAGGCTGGAGGAGGGGGACATAGTCTATAAAGGCTCAATGTCTGTAAGGAATTCATAGGCCATGGAGGCTAGATTTCCATTCCAGAATGAGTCCATGTGGTTGGACGTGCTCCAAATTATCAGTACAATTTAAACTTTACTTCCAACTCAATCTATACAAAATATATGTGATTGCACATGCGTGCCCATCCATGTGCTTTCATCGGTGTGGTCACACATATTAACATTATCTTCCCTCTGCACAAAAAGATAGTAAGAAAGTGGCTCTTACAGGAAGGCTTCTAAGGAATCAGATCAACACTTTCTTCTCTCAGAAATCCAGTTCTACCCTCTTCGGCATCCCCTGCTACCTTAGACTTGGAGATATAAAAGATTTTTGACAATAATGGAATTTTATTCTCTGAGAAATGTAAGATTTCACACAAATATTTTTTTAATAATTCCCGTGCAGTAAGAAGATGAAACAGGAAAATGTGGAAATTGCAAATTATTAATATTTACCCTCCTATTCTTCTGCAAGAATTCAGGTTGTCGATGAATAATTGCCCTCTTCTTAATAAAATTAGTATTAGAATCTTGAAAATGTTTCACTAGGTTGGCTAACCAGATACTTTAGCTTCAAGCGAGGTGAAATGTAAATCTTATTCTTCATAGTTTGAGTAAAGCCCCCCTCAGTGAATTTACATAACTGGGCTATAGGGTTAGCCAAGTTTTTTCCATTCTGGTAACAACTCTCCATATGTCTAGGAGAGTTACTTTCCCTTTGTCTTTCTCCAGTAAAGGCTCCAGAGGGGGGACAGGTGGAATAGGAAACTATTACTATTTTTAGTGCACATTTTTACTTACTATCTCACCTTTATGTAATGGGGGCTTTTTTTTTTTTTTTTTTAACTCCCGTGAACTCTGCATGTCAATTTATTATGTTGAAAACAAAGTTACATTTTAAGGCAGTAGTTAAAAAAAAATCTGCCTTAATTTTTGCACAGATTATTACCACAGATCTTATTATATCTCCCCTTAAGTATTATTAATGTTGGCAATAATAGTGGTAATATTTATTGAGACCATTATATTAACTTTTTAAAGAATTTGTACATTTTTTCATTATAGTCAGCTAACCAGTGGTAATCCTAATGCACATGAATACAGCACATGTTAACAAGCTTTATAGATGGGCATTAGCTCCTAGCACCCACATTAGCATGCATTAAAGCATATTAACCATGGATATTCATGCCCATTAGCAAATAGGCTCCATATGGGGGTCTTTTAACCTTATCAGGGAATGCTATTATAAGGATAATCACCCATCTCTTGGATCATAATTGAATACATGTTTGGAAAATCAGTCACCTCTCTAATGCACATCATTAGTCAAGCCTGTTCATTTGGTTTATTAAGAACCAATTAAAAGCTAAAGCAGTATGTGCTTAATATTAGACTGATATATTATATGTATGTAATCCCCCTTTCCTGGAAGATCACCTTCAGAGCTGCAGAGGAATGTGAGTGCCACTGCTGCAGCTCCAGGAACAGGTAGAGTCTGCCAACTGGGGTCCAAAATGTCTCTGGGAGGCCCAAGGGAAGATGTGCCAGAAGCACAAAGCCCACTGTCCACACTAGGAGTTGGTTCCAAAACAGAATTTATTTTGTAATTCCAAAGGAAAGTAGGCAGAGTTTCAGAGAAGATGGTTCTTCAAACGATTATAGTTCAGAAAAATCTAATCACGGGAACACTTCTTCTACTCTTTCTTTATAGAATAAATCTCAGCAGTCAAACTGCAGCTCCAAGGCTTTCAGGGCAGCAGTTCACCAACAGCAGAAAACTTACAGAGGGCAAGAGTTTGGCACTGTACACAGGACTATCTGAACCTTGGGTGAACCCTGGACAACAGGAACCTTCCAGAAAGTGTTAGAACCTTTGGACCAGATTAGTTACCCTTGGTAGGGTTACATGTAAATATTTATTTTTAAATTATTTTTATTGATAGTCACAATATTCATTATGGAATCTTAATAGGTTTTTGATGCATGTTTTTACAGTTTTATTATGTCTTACTAACCAAAAGGGTTTGTCAAAATTGGCAGCCAAAATAGGCCTCAGCATCTTTACACTCTACATCCCAGACACTCACTCTCTGGCACAGACTCACCCTCTCATACACTGTTGATCTGACACTCAAAATCTCCTTTTCTATTACACATCGCCACAATGAAATACACACTCTCGTTCACTCTGTCTCTCTTTCTGACACAGTCTGTCTCCCTCAGAGGCCCTGTTTGCCTTCTGTGTGCTTCATGTTGTGGCAGCTCATCATCATTTCTTTTTGCAAGCTCTGTTGTCATGGTGTACACGAGCATCCTGAGCCCATGATTTCACTTCACTGCATACTCCAGGCCTGTACCATGTGTTATGCTGTTGTTCCTGTACTCTGTTTGGCTTTAGTAAATGCTCCACATATTTAGTGCACACAATTGGCCTTGAGCGTGTTCTCCAAGTCATTACTTTGCACTTTCCACATTTAATGTGGATTGTCAGTATGGTCCGTCAGGATTTAGGTGCTTGTTATTGGCGTGTAGCAATCACTTTTTGCCATCCAGAGCTACGGAAAACATATAGGGCTGGATTTTCAAATGCCTACACACGTAAATGGCCTTACACGTGCCGGGCTTATTTTAAAAGGCCCAGCCACACGCATAAAGCCCCTAGATGCGTGTTAGACCCGGGGCTTTGAGAAAGGGGCAGGGAGGGGGTGGGGCAGGGCTAGAGGCCCCGACACAACGGCCATTTGCCGCTTTGCCGGGGGATTGCGTGCTAGCAGGGTGCCGGCAGGCGCAACAGGTAAACTAAAAATTTTGGGGAGGGGCTAGCTTAGGGATGGGGGAGTAGAGCAGGGGAAGGGAGATTAGTGTTGGGGTGGGAAGTTCCCTCCCAGTCCACTCCGAAAATGGAGCGGACTGGGAGGGAACTGTCTAAGGCCATGGGTGTTGGCACGTGCAGGGTGCACCCTGCACATACCAACTACCGATTTTATAACATGCGCACGTTATAAAATCGGGCGTCTATGTGTGTGCACCGGGTACATGCGCACATAGACACATGCTCGCAACTTTATAAAATCTACCCCATACTGTATAATAGGAACATCGTTAACCATCAATATCTCTTCCGACATTTATTCACAGAGTCCCATGTTGGGTGCTTATGGTTCGAACTACTGAAGGATCCCATATCTACCTGCAGATGTCCCCCAAAGTCATGACGGATAATGGGACCAACACACAAATGCTAGGTAATGATTCTGTTTAAAAATGTATATCTGATTATTACATGAGTAATACAGAATATTGCCCAAAATGCACAGATATAGTAACAAATTAAAAAGATTGCAGTAAAGCAGGCAAATACATCAATGTCATTAAAGATGTGAACAATTCAGAGTCCATCTAAAACCAGGAGTATTTTAGCCTGGTTCATGTTTACCAGAAAATTCAGATTTTTCTCAGATGATCTGGAAAGATCTGTCTAATATTTGCTCACTGAGATGATGAAATTCCAGAGGGCATCCGCAGAATCTTAAAAGCAGGTCCATTAAAACCAATAATGGATTTAGCTGCAAATGTGTTTTTCCCTTGAAAAGTGCTCTGTCCAGCTGACTTGACAAACCAGTGAATTTTTCATGGATTCAGCCATTTGGACTGCAAGTTACATTTAAAGTGATTCAAACAAGCCTAGATGTCACTTTGACACCGTAGCATCTAAAATAGAGCTAGATATGTATCAGTGTGGCCTTGTCAAACTTTAACAAAAGGGATGCAAACCTCTCGTGCTTGAACTGAACAGTAACAACTCTGGAATTTAAAAAGATTTCACCTAATCACAAAAATCTTTCTTTTTGCACTTCTTAAGTAATATCTAAAATGGATTAAGTTCATCTTTAATTTTCCTGGCATTTTCACTATTCTGATGTTTTGATGTGGTCTGCTTATCAGTTAAATCATGCTTGCATCTATTGTCCCCCAGGGTATAGATGGTAATTGACTGCTTTCCGTGATGTTGTCTGTTGTCATGGCTACCTGAGCTTCTAAATTACATTTGTATTGTAGCCTAAGCATGCTGAAAAGGGATTTTAATTAATAAACTGGAAATCCTACAGTAGCAGCCCTAAGTAACCAAAAGGATTCATACTTACTCGGTATTTTTTTTTTTATCATGAAAGGAGTAATTTTCTTTCTTTGTCTTGTTGTAAAGGTTATTTTCTATTTATTTAGATTTAGTTCATGTCTTTTCATTAAGGCTGTGCAGAGGCAAAAATATTGTTTTGTTCATTTATTCATTTGATTGGTCATAATCATTTGTTTCAGATTAAAGATAAATTCATTTGTTGTATTTGTTTATTTCACATTAATGTCAATGGGGAAATCTATTTTGGGCAACCACATTAGGGTTGTTTAGTAATTTCTAATGAAACTTGTGAATAGTCATCATAAGAAAGGTGAAAGCACACCAACACATCAAGACTATGTTAATATGACACCAAAAGTGGCATGAATAACCCAAGAACCTATAATGGAGCAAACACTACTAGTACTGGCAGGAGTTCTCAAAGGCAATGTTCGAGGAGAAAAGCAGAAGCAAGAGTGGCCAGGTTACTAAGGATCTGAAAGAGGACCAAAGGGTACCAACAACAGTGACATGAACTGCCCAAGGCAGCAGAAGAGGGGCAAAGCAGTACCAAGTGTGGCAAGAACAGCTCAAATCACTATGATGGAAAGAAAGCGCAAAGAGGAAAAACCCCAAGCCAGCAATAGAAGGTCAAAGCACGGAAAGAGTGGCCTGAAAACCCTCAAAGCACCATGAGAGGAGTCATGCAACCATCTGAAGTGGAAAGAATAACCCAATGTCCCAAACAAGGGACAAAGAGCACCAATCAAATTAATACAAAGTCTTAGGCAGGGAGACGTCAGAGGAAATCCCTCGTGTTCATTTTTTATGGCTAGCTGTACAGACTTAGAGTTGGTTTTTCCCTTTGATGCATATAATCATCTACCTTCTTCACGGGAGGCCCCAAATTCTCTTCAGCCACTAGCTGTTTAATATCATGTGAGTCAGGGAATACACAACACAATTCTTCTTCTGAATAAGATTTTGCAAATACTGCCTCTATTAACTGAAAAGCAATAATAATAGAGAGGTGCAGACCTGCTTTTGGGTGCCACTTTTCTGCTGCCACTACCTTAAACTGTGGTTTAACCCTTCGAAAGCTAAATGCCAGATGAGACCAATAGTCAGCAAGAACTGTAAGGGAAGGGAGTTTGAAGAAAAAATGCAAGAGGACATGTAAGACCCTGTGCCAGGGATTACCAACCCAGCCTCGGGGAGCAGGGTAATTACTATCATGGGATAAGGAAATAAATCTCCATGAGCTGGGGGCAGGGTAACCTGCAGGGCCAGTACCAGGCTGAGAACCCTCCATGCAAACAAACCACTCTCCAGATTCAAGTTGTGCCCCAAATAATAGTTTACTGCAGAATATTCAGGATCAAACCTAACGACAGTGACAGTTCTGCTGGATGCAGAAATCAAACAGAATCTCAGTTCCAGAAATCTTAACTCATCTACTTATAAGTAACAGTTTCTTCTTACAGCAACACAGTAGCTCTGCTTACTTTGTTTCTCCTCTTTCCTCTGCTTTGCATCCCTAGCCAGGTCCTCTCATTAGTTTCCTCAGATAACAAAATAGTTACAAGAATGTCCTGCTCAGCTCAAGGAAAAATCCTTCTGGTGCAACATTAGGTTCCTCCAAGCCCCAACACAAGTTCCCTCTGGCACAGTTTGGCTTCCTGGTCCAGAAAGGTTCCTGCATCAGTTAAGCACAGATTTTATCTTTTAAATTACAAATTCCAGGCTGTATTGTACTTTCTACATCTTCTCATCTGCTTTCAAGCCTCTGGGAATTTTTAAGGGAAAATCCTTGCACTTCTGCTGTTCCCTTCTGAGATCCTGGGTGAAGATCACAGCTCCATTCAACTCTCTTTCCTTGCCATCTGAAACAGTCCCAGACTCAGAAGAGTCAGGGTATTTTATCATTTCTGCTCCATAACCAAACTCCTCAGGGAATGAGCCCCCCTTGCCTGTCAAGAAGGCAAGTTATGCCTCCTGACACTTTGCTGACCCAGAGCTGTGGAATATTCCTATGCTGGTTCCAGATTAACCTCTCACCCATGCATATCCTTTAAATGTATTAGACTAAGGAATTTTACTTCCTGCTCATTTTGTTTCATTGTAAACCGGTTTGATATGCATTTTATGCAGGAAAATCGGTATAAAAAAAACTTAAAATAAATAAATAAATAAATATCCTGAGCACTTCCAACAAATGTTGGCACACTGCTTATAACCCCTGAAAGCTACCATAAAGAGGAAACCTGCACTTTTATCACTAAACTTTTCAATACATTTAACCTCTGTGTACTTTCAATGGCATAAGTGCCACATCTATGAAACAATTAAAGATAATTGGGTACAATCTATATTACACACTGGATAGCCACTGCAAGACTAAGAGTCAGCTAGTACCATAAAGGAAAGGAATTAGGAAAGAACCTCAAAGATAGCTGGAGCAGAGGAGACAACACCCAAAAGTAATGAGTATATGAATGCTAACTCTTTGTACATACAGACAACTCTGAGGCAGAGAAGAAACAGATAAGACTCAAGCTTGTGTTCACTGCAATCTGCCTCTAAAGCTAATAGTAGATGCAGAATAGAAGATAGGACAGCAGCGTATAGCATGAGACAAAAAGACAGAGGGGCATTAAAACCCTCCCAAGGGGTATCACAAAAAGTGCAGTGGCAACAATAAAACCCACGGAGTAAATGCAGAGAATTGAAAATTGCATAAAGGCATCAAAATGTCCGTGGTATAGAGTGCAAGATATTGCAAACAGCACAGGAGCATCCAAACCTTCAAGGCAATATGAAGAAAAGTCAGTGAAGGCACCAAAAGAATAGCAAACGTAGCATCAATAATGGCATGGAATTTGAATGTCCCCAAAGAGAGCACAAAGTGGCAACATGGTATGCATAGTGGCAGATATTCTCCAAAGCAGCATGAGAGAGCCAGGAGCAAGTGTGGCAGTAACAACAGCAGACTTATACAGAAAGGCATGAACCAAAAAAAGAGGTGGAGTGGGAGGAGAAACGTGCAGTTTTTTTCACATTTTGTTTTGGGGACAAAACATTCCAGTAAAACTAAATAAAGAAGTAGGGTAGGAGAAATAGACTGGAATCATAGAGGGGCACAACGAAATAAGAAGATAAACAACCAGAAAAATGATGAGGTTGGAGAAGAAACTTGTTGGGGTCAATACTGAAAAGCTAGCTGCTCATCTAAGTCAGTTGGATAGACATATCAGGATAACTTAGATAGGATATTCAGCAGCACAACTATGCTGCTAAATATCCTTGTAGAAAATGTTACTTAGGCAGATACGTCTTATCTGTCTAAGTTAGACCTGCTATTGAACAGGTCTAATTTATCTGGATACATTATCCATTTAAGGCTGAATATCACTACTTAGTGGATAACTTATTTGGCTAAGTACTGCCACGCTATACCACTCATTGCCTGTCCATAATGTAATCGGCTAACTAGTGTCTGCTAGATTGCCAGATAAGACCTATTTATCCAGCTATCTAGCATCTGAATATTGGCCTAATGTTTTTTTTCTTTTTACATTTTAATTTGGTAACAAAACACCCCAGGATAACCAAGAAAGAAGTAGGGTGGGAGGAACAGGTAGGGATACAAGTAGCAAACTGCACAGAGGCATCAAAACCAGCAGGGTGTAGCATAAGGGATATGGCAGCTAGTCAGAGCATCAGTAAGACTCCCAAGGTGTAGCATCAGGGGCAGCAAGATACCCAAAGTGCAGAGTTGGTGAAAGGGTAGCTGGCTGGATTGGCATCAGGACCTGTAAGGTGTAGTGTCAGAAGCAGGGCAGCGAGGCAGAGTGGCAGCAATTTCCCTAAGGTATAATGTCAGGAGCAGGGGAGATAGATAGTGGCATCAAGATAGCAAGGTATAGCATCAAGGTCATGGCAGCTTGGCAGTGTGGCATCAAGACCCGCAAGGTGTAGTATCAGTGGCACGGCAGTAAAGCAAAATGGCAGCCACATGCCCAAGATGTTGTATTAGAGGCAGGACAGCAAGACAAGGAGGCAGCAAGACCCCCAAGGTGTAGTATCAATGGCATGGCAGCAAGCTGAGCGGCAAAATGACCACCAAGGTACAGTTTCAGAGACATGGCAGCTATGCAGAGCGACGGGAGATCCCCAAGGCTTTTTCAGTCATCCTGCCAGTTGAATGGAAATTCTGGGAAACCCAAGAAAGGCACATTGATTTTCAAGAAGATCAACATTTCCATAAAATCTGGTGCCAGTCTTGAATGAAGAGGGCTCACTGTGTCCCCTGCCATTGGGAAGATATGATAATTTGGGCACACTGGTTTATGAGAAGGAGAAATAGTACTGAGTCACCTTGGGCAGGTTTGGCCAGACCATAGACTTGTGTGCCCAATATGGCCATGTCCTCAATAAAAGCAGTGAGATGCCTCTTTGGTTGGGCATACATCAAAATGGCGCCATCCTCTGTGTTGAATGCACGGAATTAATTAACTCTGGCACGACCCACCAAATGGTGTCAGTTGAAGAAGAAAATAAGTAGACATTGGACCTGCTCTGAAGTTGGAGCTTCGGGCCTGGATCAGACCCTAGTCCGAAGCCATGGCATCGGGCTTGGGTCAAGGCTGAGGCCCTGGTGTTGGGACCTAGCTTCTGGACCAGCCATGGCATCAGGTTTGGGTCCATGCTCCAGCCTAGGCTGAGGCCCAGCGGTTGGGATCAAGCTTCTGGGCTGGTCCTGGTGTCAGTCCTGGGTCCGGGTTTTGACTTTGTCTAAGGTGTGTAGGCTTAAGCTTTGGCCTGAGCCTAGGCCTTGCTGGCAGATCCCCACCAGACCGGGTAAATGGGGATGGGGGGATCCTGGCCCTAGAATTTTTCTGGGTTGGTGGGAGGCCTTGGGAGGCTCTGGGAAGCCCCATTTTCAGATTTTGTCTATTTTTTAAAATATTTAAATCATTTTTTCACATAAATAAAACAAATGAATGATCCACAAACTGAAATTTGTGGGAGAAGCCCCCCTGAAAATGAATTGAAAAATGAAAAAAAAAAAAGATTTCCCTGCATTACCCTAGCAACTACAGCCCTGATTGATTAGGTTAAGGATAACCTGCTACTGAATTTAGTCCTGGCAGTTACTTTGAAATTGGGTGCTAAGAGATGTAGCTGTCAGCAGATGCTTGCAGCTCCAGTTTCCCCACTATCTACAGGGGCTAGTCATCCAGGACAATTATTTCCCTGATGTGTCTTATTATTTCTTTGACTGATGGTGCCTCATTGACAAGGACAGTGATACAGAAAACACCCGATTTCCCATAAGATGACTTGCAACTACAGATGCTTGGCAAGGGGCTGCTGGCCTGCCATAGGCTCATTTTAGGAAAGCGTTTTATCTTTATTTCAAACCTTTGCTACAGCTTCCATTTGGAGTGGCAGAATTCTCACAGGCTAGTACTGCCATTCACCCCTTATGCCAATACTAGCAGGTACTAGGTGATACTGCATACCAGCATTTGTCAGATGCCCCAGTACCTTCTCTCAACTGATGGCTGTACTGCAGTGAATACACTGAGCAAAACTCAAGTTCACCCTCACTTTAAAGAGCCTCCATATAAAGGATATCTTTCACGAACCCTTCTTTGCATCTTTGGGAGCTGCTGTTTCTGTTGATACTGAGAGTGGACCATGAGGAAAAAATCCAGGAGCATTGCTCATGCTCTCTGCCTGCACCATCTGCTTTTCCTGGGGGTTGCTCTCAACACCAACAATATCATCTACCTTTCTATCTTCTCACTGGAGTCTAGATGATACTGACTATATCTTTCAAAATCTTTTCAGCTACTAGCTGTTTGATATCTTCTGATTCACAGAATCCTAGACAAGATTCATCCTCAGAATCAGTTACTGAAAATACTGCCTTCATTACCTCAGAAGCAGTAATCATGGACGAGTGAGCATGGTTTTGGGTGTTGCACTTCTGCTGCCTTTCTAATGCCAGCCTCAGATGGCTCACCATCTTTTTGTCCTGCTCCAAAGCAATAGGGAGAGGAAAAGGTTGTAGTGACACATATTCTCCCAATTTTAATATATTATGGCTTAAGCCAGCTTCCAATCCTGGCTTTCTAGAGCTAAAACAATTCTCCCTTTTTTCCTCACTGTACTTTTCATAGACAGGGCTGGCTCTGCAGTAGCACCCAATTCTCTGCCCCTACCATTCCCTTCTCTCCCCTTTCCTTGAAGTGGCATGAAGGACCTGGAAGTGGCCAATGGGGGGTTTAAGATCATAATATAATGTATTGATACTCATCAATACCACTCTAATACTGAGTTCACTTCAGTGCCTAGCAAGCATTGCCAACTTGTCAAGCAGAGGCAGCGGCTTGCTAATGGCACAAATATAGTCTTTCTAGAGCTCAAAGTGTATTGACAAATGTCTCATACTATATATATATCTTTATATACAGTATGTGTGTGAGCACTGCTGACTAACTCCTTTGGCACATAAAACAGTTGGAAAGAGAATAAACTGAGAAGGCTGGCAAAACTGTGCTTTCCTTCACTGCTATCTGTCTGCAGATAAGCAGCGCAGTGCACTGTGCAGATTCAAATAGACACAAAAAAATCACTGTTCACCGCTTCTGTATATCCAATCCATTACTATGCCCCAATGAGCAGACAGAAAGCAATGCCTCTGTCTGTCTATGACAGTGAGTGAGAACACTGTGACTGTAGCAGTGAATATCAGAAAAATCCCTTTGCCAATGCCAAAATCCTTCTCTCTCCTTTTAAAATTTTTTTTTTTTTTTTGGGGGGGGGGGGGGAGACTACCTAAGCAAGGAAGCCCCAACTCAATTTGGGACATGTTTGGGCATATTCAGTCTGGGAAATTGATCCCCAATTTGCTGCATGTGATGTCATCAACTGGCACAACTGGCCTAAGCAAATAAGGAAGCTATTCCAACCAATCATACCTCAATTTGAGACCCATTTGGGGCATCTCCAGGCTGGGAACTTCAATGAGATCTAAAACTACATCAACTGGTGTTAGATCTCATTGAAGGTAAAGCCATGCAGCAAAGGGGTACACTCCTGTGAAAAGTACTGGTAGATCATTACAATTTTTGAAATTGTTAGAAATTGCTTTTTCCCTCATTTATATTGGAGGCTTTTAGTTGGTGACCTTGTTTGGTGAATGGCTAAGAAGAGAATAGGAGATGTGTGGACTTTTGGGTATGGAAAGGCCTTTAACTAATAAAATTGACAATTTAATATATTCTTTAGGGGAGATAGATACTCATGTGGGCTCACATTCATAACAACATCAAGGAGATAAAATAAGTGATCTGAAAACCCAATCTAAAGTTTTGCATTGCTGTGATGTTGTTTTGATTAAGGACAAAGGAGTCCTTTATCATAAGGTAGAAATTTTTGGAAATTATACTAGAAGGCTTAATCTTCATTTTTTGAACTTTCTGAAGTCCCCATGGATAACAGCATTGGAAATGTTAAAAATATTTAACCTAGCACATTTGAAAGTACTATAGAAAACAGCATCACTCATCTCTGAATATATGGTCACAATAAAAAGAAAAGCTTGCACAAATGAAACTATCAATGAACTTCAATAAAAGTGAATTAATCTGGCTGAGCTGAAACACACCAAAGTCTACTCCACCAGGTATTGATCTTGTAACTTGCCAATTAATCCCAGCAACAAGTGAGAGATATGAGTTCAAATTGATGAAAACCCACATTAAGAAACTGATCAAATCTGGTTTCTACAAGTTATGAATCCTGAGCAGATTGAAACATCTACTAAACATAGAAGATTTCAGAAAGGTATTACAATCTTTAATATTCTCTAACCTTGATTACTGTTATTCCCTGCTTCTAAGACTTCTATCTAGTCACCTAAAACCACTTCAACTACTGCAAAATGCTAAAGCTAGACTATTGTCTGGAAAAAGGAAATACGACCACCCCAATGCTGATTGCCCTACATTGGCTCCCTACACAATCAAAAATAATCTATAAAGTACTTGCCATAATATTCAATATCATTAATCCAAATAATGATCTGATGGGAATAACATTGAAACCACATATATCATCACTATCGCTTCGATCACAAAACAAAGGCCTCTTAGAAATCATGACCATAACAACTCTCATCTATTGCAAACTAGGGAAAGAGAGATTTCAGTCACTGGGCCAAAACTGTGAACAATGCCATGCCAAAGGACCTGTGAACAATAAGACAATAAAAAATTTAAGAGCGAGCTGAAGACTTGGCTATTCAAAAATGGCTACTGTTGGACAGATGCCTCCAGTTCGCCATGAGTCAGACAACCAAATATGTACTGATTATCAACCCCCACCCCTAACCCCTCTATAACTCAGTTATGTTTTCCTAAATGTATCTGTCTCTGAAATGTACCCTTTGTCTCTAAATGTTTAACTAGTTCACTATCTGTACGTACATCTACCTCTGCTTTCATTATTTATTTATGAGTGTCAAATTTGTACACTGTTATGAACTAGTGATTTTCACATGGAATGATGGTATATAAATAAATAAGTAAATAAATGTTCCTCCTATGTAACATAGTAATGATGGCAGATAAAGACCAAATGGACCCTCCAGTCTGCCCAGCAAGTTGCTCATAGTGGTAACTACCACTCCATGCAGGTTACATCTATGCCTTTACTGCTCTGTGCAATTACCGGTTATCTACAGTTTTCTTTCTATCTTTCCACTTTGGTGAGTGGAGTGCCTAGATTGAGTACATCTGTTTTTGGTTTTTTTTGTCAGAATAATTTTTATCGAGTACATCTGTTAAATCTGATTTGTCTTCAAGCAATTTAGGATTAGCTGCCTTTCTGCAGAACTCCCAAATAGAAGTTTCTACAAGGACAACATAGTTGGTTACTTTCGCTTTATAGCCAGATAAGGACTCTACAATGAAAATACTTTTCTGCATTAAAAATAATTGTTTATGGGTCATAAAATAGCGATCTTTCATGATGTAGCCAGAACGATGAGGCAAAGACAGGGGGAGGGGTACAAACAAGGCTGAAAAGTATCAGTTGCAGAAAAAAACAGTAACAAAGTTTCACTGTTTCCCCAAATATCAGGCTATTGAAGGAATGATTACCTTGGTGCCACAAATGACAGGGTTTACTGAAAGTAGGAAGTAACAAGATAAGATAAAGAGCTGTCTACAAGACCTAGAGAAATGACTGATCCTGCCCATGCTTGCATGATTCCAGTAACAAAAATGTAAATGTATACTATAGAAAGCAGTGTATGTATTTCTGTCCCGCTGAGATTGCATGAAGACTGAAGAAAAATATATAACAATTTCCTATTAAAAGGTTTAATACAATTTTACAATATTAATTATGAATCTGTAGTAATTACATATATGTTCAGTATGTGCACAAAGAAATAATGTTACTGCATATTGCTTTAATCTTTTATGCGGCTGTACATTCATTTTCTCTTGGGGTGTATAGATTAATATATAACATCCGAATGAACAATGTTTATTTTGAATCAAATACCAAATATATTTTATAAGAGAAGTGGTTTTCAGTACTGGATACATACAGCATATGTCCATGGAAATGAAAGGTGGTGTATATCATGTTAAAGACAGGCAAATATAGGGAGAAACACAGCATGGTGCAGTATAAGATAATGCATCACCATCTGGACATTTTTTCTTCTTTTACTGAAGCGCTCAAGTGCTTAAGAATGTGAAACAGCCAACTCCAGAAAGGATGCAAAAAGTCCAATGAAATCTATTGCCAGCAACTAGGCAAAGGGACATATTGGGCAATTGAGTTTACTAGGAGTATCCGTAAAACAGTGCTTCTCAACCCAAGGTCCACATACCCCTGGGGGCACCCAAGCCACAGGAAGGGGAGTACCTGAGTGCCAAAAACACCAGTGAAGGGAATTATCCTATTTGGGCTGTTCAGCTGCACTGGTCTCCCCTTCCCTACCATCTACTTGCTGCATCAATCTTCTGCTGCACTCATCAGCCAATCTGATGGGGCAGGAGAACACACAACCTGCTGCAGAAGGCGGTAGGTGCATGCAAGCAACAGCTACTCTTTGTCCATCAACCCATCACTATTATAAGCTGCTGCTGAGATTACAAATGCTTTTGCTATAAGCCTGAGAGCCACCGCCAGAGAAATAGACTTGAATTGAGGTATATAGGTGAGATCTTTAGGGACATACCGGTAGTAGCCAAGTCCCAACTCCAGTATGGCGGCCCTGGTGCTGCTTGGAGAAGAAAGGTTTCTGGGTTAGAAATCATCAATCTGTTTTGGCAGAAAATGATCCTGTAGCAAGGACCTGCTCTCCAAGTGATGCACTGGCTTGCACTAAGATTGAGTCTCCCAGGGCTACTGCCCAGGATGGAAGGGTTAGGTCAGCCATCATAGTTGGTGATTTGATTATTAGAAATGTAGATAGCTGGGTGGCTGGTGCGAAGATGGAGGACCTCAACGTCACCTAGATAAGATTTTAGACACTATTGGGGAGGAGCTGGCTGTCATTATCTCCATTTGAGAGCACAAGGTCAGGTATCACACCCTCCCTTATGGGTTTCAACACCATTTGGTTGAACAGAGCCCCTTGAAAAACATCCATGATCTCTCTACTTCTTGTAGATTTCGCAGATGGGATGCTTCAATTCACATCCGGCAGATTAAAATCTCCACCTAGTAACACTTCTCCCTTCTTTCCCACCTTTTGGATGTCTTTAACCATATATCTGTCCAGTTCTTCTGTTTGACTTGGAGGCCTGCAGACCGCACCAGTGTAAATGGAAGCACCATCTTCAATTTTTAGGATGGCCCATAATGCTTCTTCCCTACCCCACGTCTCTTGCATTTCAGTTACTTGGATATTGTTTCTGACATAAAGCATTACTCCTCTATCTTTTCTGTACCTGCTGTCCTTCTTAAACAAGTTATAGCCAGGGATGGCCGTATCCCAATCATGAGACTCAGTAAACCATATCTCTGTAACAGTAACAATATCCAAATCCAAATCCAAAATCCAAATCCAAAACCAAATCCATATCTCTGTAACAGTAACAATATCCAAATCCAAATCCATATCTCTGTAACAGTAACAATATCCAAATCCACCTCCACCATTAGAGCCTTCAGGTCTGGGATTTTTTTGTCGATACTACAGGCATTTGTGCTCATAGCTTTCCATCTTCTCTCCTTGGACATCTTTTTTGCTCTATTCAGCTGATTTTGGAAGTTATCTGTGCTTCTGCCCTGAAGCAGACAAATTTAGATACAGCTGCGCTGTATATCAGGCTAAGAGGGTTATTTTCTAAGCTGCGTTATGGGCTTTTCGCGAGCGTTAAGGCGTTTTTCGCATGCGAAAAGCACCATAACGCATGGTGCGATGCTAATTTAGAAAAGGGGTGGAGTTTAGGGCGGGATTTCTGGCTAAGTGAGCTGGCTTCGCAAGTTGCAAACCCATATCGCACAGTTTTAATGCGGCTAATAACTACACTTCTTTCATTTGCGTTAAGCTGTGCAATGTGGCGTTCTAGCACTTTGCAATGTTTTCGCTCATAGCATTGTTAGTCTTTTAAGCTACCTGCCACCACGGGGACTGTTAACCATACAAGATTTATGTGGTTTAAAGCCAATTTTTGCTCATATATCTTTTAAAAATTGATCGCTTAATAAATACTGTTTTTAAGAGGTTTCAAATAGTCTGAGAGAATCCTTTTAGTATTTAATTATTTGCATTTAAAACAATTTGTTTTGGAAGAAAGGACCTCTGCTTGAGGATCCAGGTCAAAATCTGTGTTTTTCAGATTGTGAGTACAGTTCAAGACACTAAATTAAAATATTGTAAAAAGTTCTTGAATTTCATAAGATGAAAAAGTGCATTGCCTTTTTCTAAGAGACTTTGTAATGCTTGTTCTTTATCTGCCAGATTTCCATGGCAGACAGCAATATGTTCCAGCAGCTGAAGAACAATGTACTTGTTTTTTTTATTGTCTGACTTTCAGGACTCAGAATACTTTGCTGGTTATAGACAAGATTGTAAAAAAAAGAGCATCTGGAACAGTATCCTAGTGAGAGCAGTAACACACAGCAGACAATGAAAAGCTGTCTACACAATAGGAAAATACATGAAGAACACAGAAGCTAATGTGATTAAGGAATACATTAACTATTATTGTAAAATAAAAAAAATTAGAGAAATTACTCATGTAAGAAAGAATAACAAATTTTATCCTAAAAGGATGGAGAGCAGGGAGCATATGATGGAGACATTCAAATACTTCAAAGGTATAAATCAGACAAGGAATATTCTTCAGCCTTCCTTTCCCAACAGGATCCACTACACAAGGAAACACAAACCCACGCTCACACACACTCACACTGAGTCAGCATGCAATAGATACCTGGATAAGCAGTGTTTATTATTAATGCTAAATTATGTTCCAGGAAGCAAGTAACTACTGTGAGAACAGAAGACGTATACACCAGGTGTGCAGGATCAGTGCGGAGGAACTTATAATTCCAATAGAAAGCCAGTATGTTATGGGAAATCATATCCCATCTAGTGCACAAACAAAAAGGATAAAACTAATAGAGACAGAGAGACAAATAGTGTTCTTCTCTTTCTCTCAGTTTCTGTCTTCTCAACTCCTTCCCTAATCCACTTTTTCTTTAATCCCTGAAACTTTCAGAAGCGATCAAGCCATGTCGTTTCCCTGGGTAAAATGTAATATCTTAAAGGGAGGTATTGTACTAATATTATTCTTGTAACTATTATTATTTTGTAACTGTTATCTTTGCTATATCTATGTATTAATGTTCTGAATATCTGCTGCACTGCTTTTAGAATTGTAACCAAGCATATAATAAAACACTGTCATGCTGAAATATGTAGGTATGCTAACTCGGAGGGAGTGTTCAGGCTGTGAATGTGGCATGTTGTGTAGGAAATGGCCGGGAAATACTGGCCTTGTGTTTTGGGGTAATGGGGTGTGTGTGTGGTCACACTTCGACAGTGAACTTGCATTAGGCACGGACTGGAGAAACTCAGTAGCAACATGAGAATATATTTCTTCATGGAAAGGGTCATGGATGTATGCAATGGCCTATCAGTAGACACAAATAGTAATGGAATTCTTTGATAAGAAAAAGAACATAATTATATGTTCCTATTGTGGCACAGTGAGTGGTCTTTGGCTAGACTCTGACTCTTTACTCATGAACTTTTTATTACTTAGAGAAAAATTAACAGAAACAGTGCTACTTACCTTAGCAGCTTTCAAAAGCAAAAATATAGCAATGTAATTCATAGCTAGTTAGTATTGGCTTTTCCTCGACTTCCGTCTCATTCACGGGCCGATACAGTAAAGTCTGCGGAAGAGTGGGGTGAACGCCCGCTCTCCCGGCGTGCACACTGGCCACTCGCCGGTGCGCGTGATGCAGTATTTAAATTAGGCCCGGCAGTAGATCCGGGCAAAAGGAGGCGCTAGGGACACTAGCGCGTCCCTAGCGCCTCCTTTTTGACAGGAGCGGCGGCTGTCAACGGGTTTGACAGCCGACGCTCAATTTTGCCGGCGTCAGTTCTCGAGCCCGTTGACAGCCATGGGCTCGGAAACCGGACGCCGGCAAAATTGAGCGTCTGGTTTTCGGCCCGACAGCTGCGGGCCGAATTCAATTTTTTTTTTTTTTTTACTTTTTTTACTCTTCGGGACCTCCGACTTAATATCGCCAGGATATTAAGTCAGAGGGTGCACAGAAAAGCAGTTTTTACTGCTTTTTTATATAAATATAAAAAATATTTATAAATAAATAAATAAATAATATAATATAATAAATGCAATGCTGGTCTCTAGGGTAGCCCTCTGGCCACTCAATTGCCCTTTTGGACCTGCCGCTTGGGATCAGTGAGTGCGTCAGGACAGACAAAGGCTGAGGCCAGGACATGGCATGATGAGGAACATGGGCGAAGGCACTGAAGACTTGGAACTTGGACAAAGATGAGGAACATATACGAAGGCTCTGGAGATTAGGAACATGGATGAAGGCTCAGGTTCAGGTTAGAGTTCAGCTTCCCAGAGCACTACCACTCAGCACACCATAAAAAAATATAATCCAGGCAGAAAATACATTTAAAGATTAATTATACTACTGGACTCTTAAGGTTTGTTGATAAGATATAATTGCGATGGAGAAGGTACAGTGAAGGGCTACCAAAATGATAAGGGGAATGGAACAACTCCCCTATGAGGAAAGACTAAAGAGGTTAGGACTTTTCAGCTTGGAGAAGAGACGACTGAGGGGGGATATGATAGAGGTGTTTAAAATCATGAGAGGTCTAGAACGGGTAGACGTGAATCGGTTATTTACTCTTTTGGATAGTAGAAAGACTAGGGGGCACTCCATGAAGTTAGCATGGGCACATTTAAAACTAATCGGAGAAAGTTCTTTTTTACTCAACGCACAATTAAACTCTGGAATTTGTTGCCAGAGGATGTGGTTAGTGCAGTTAGTATAGCTGTGTTTAAAAAAGAATTGGATAAGTTCTTGGAGAAGTCCATTACCTGCTATTAAGTTCACCTAGAGAATAGCCACTGCCATTAGCAATGGTAACATGGAATAGACTTTGTTTTTGGGTACTTGCCAGGTTCTTGTGGCCTGGATTGGCCACTGTTGGAAGCAGGATGCTGGGCTTGATGGACCCTTGGTCTGACCCAGTATGGCATGTTCTTATGTAAGGCTGAGCAATTTAGTGAAAACACATTTCGATGATGCCTATTATGAAGGTCATTCTTTAAAAACAGCGTCTGAGATGTAATATTAAGGAGTTATTTAAATTAGAGGTAAAGGAGGATTTATTTGTCACATGGGTATATCTCTTAAATCTTCCTCAGTGAATACTGAAGCAAAGAATTCATTTTGTCTCTCTGCTATTGCTTTGTCATCCCTAAGTTCCCCTTTTATGCATTGATCATCTATGGTCCAACTGACTCCCTCGCAGGCTTTTTACCTCGAATGCACTTGAGAAAGTTTTCATTATGATTTTTTGCTTCCACGGCAGGCTTCTTTTTAAATTCTCTCTTTGCCTTCCTTATTAATACTTTATATCTGACTTACCAGTACTTATGCAGTTTCGTGTTTTCTTTTTGTATCCCTTTTCCATTTCTTGAAAGATGTTCTTTTAAATATTATAGCTTCTCTCATCTCACTTTTTAACCATGCTGGTCACCTTTACCCTTCCTTCCACCTTTCCTAATGAGTGGAAAACATCTGGTCTGGGCTTCCAAGATAGTATTTTTAAGCAACATTCATGCCTGAGCTAAACTCAACCTTTACAGTTGCTCTTTTCAGTTTTTTCCTAACCATTTTCCTCATGTTATCATAGTCACTGTTTTGAAAGGTAAATGCTGTTGCAGATAATTCGTTAATGTGCTCCCTCCAGTTATTAAGTCAAATTTGATCATGTTGTGATCACTATTGCCAAGTGACTATAACCCTGTTACCACTCACACTAAATCCTGTGTTCCACTAAATAATAGGTCAAAAATAGTTTCCCTCTCTTGTTGGTTCTTGTACTAGCTGCTCTGTGAAGCATTCATTTATTTCATCTAGAAGTCTGGCCTCTCTAGAATGTCCTATTGTAACATTCACCCAGTCAATGCTGAATTAATTGAAATCATCCATTATTACTGCGCTGCTGATTGTGTTAGCTTCTCTAATTTCTTTTAGCATTTCATTGTCTGTCTATTCATTTTGGCTAGGTGGATGATAATATACACCCCCCTCTATTCCTCTTTTCACCTGGAATTTCTATCCATAAAGATTAAATATTGCATTTTGTTTCCTGCAGAAATTGTATCCTGTTTGAGTCGTGTAGTGCTTCTCTTCCACTAATTTGATCCATCCTATCATTTTGATATAATTTGTACCCTGGTATCACAATGACCTATTGGTTATCCTCCTTTTACCAGGTCTCTGAGATGCCAATTATATCTACCTCTTCATCCAGTGCTATGCATTCTAACTCTCCCATCTTATTTTTTAGACTTCTAGCATTTGTATACCGGCATGTATCGTATGTTTTTGATTGTATTAACAACCTGCTCATCAGTTGATGGGGTAATTTGGAATCTTTCTGCACATTATTTAAATACTCCTGGTCCTCTTTGGCATTTATTGTGACCTCTCTACTGGGATGCCCTGTTTTTCCTGTTCTCTTAGTGTCCTTCAAAGATAATCATTCTGAACCATGTGCTTCTGAGTAACTGCTGTCTGATCACTGGGGCTCAGGTGAGCACCTACCCAGACATTAGAAACTTTATCCCCATTTGTGAGCAGTAGGTTTAATATCATTCCCTTTCTCATGGATTACATTACCATTTGTTTGAGCAGAGCCCCCTGAAATACATCCACTCTCTCTCTACTTCCTGCAGATTCTGGATACTCCAAACCTCATCCAGCAGATTAAAATGTCAATGAGCAACACTTCTCCTTTCTTTCCCACCATATAGATATATTTGATCAGATCTCTGACCAGTTCTTCTGTTTGAGTGGGAGGCCTGTAGACCACACCAGTATAGATGGAAAAAACATATTTTTAAAAAAAAGTCCACATTGTTTCTTCTCTGCCCCATGTTCCTTGCATTTTAGTTACTTGGAAATTGTTTTTAACATAAAGAGCTGTTACTCCCCCTTTCTGTGCTTCTGACCTTCCTGAACAAGTTACAGCCTGGGATGATGACCATATCCCAATCATGAGACTCATTGAACCATGTCTCTGTAATAACAACAATGTCCAAGTCCTCTTCCCCTATTTAGGGCCTGCAAGTCTGGGATTTCATTGCCCAGACTATGCGCATTTGTAGTTATAACTTTCCTACTTTTCTCCCTTAGTTTACTGCTCTTCTAGTCACTTTTTCTGCTCCTTTGCTTAAGCGTGGAATATTGAGTTGCTTAATTTTATTTTCTCCCCTCACTTTCTGTATTGCTTTGGGGTGACATTCCAATTTCATTGGCCTCTCATGCCACCCTATCCTCTAGTTTAAATGTTTGATCAACTCCAACATACCAACTTCCAAAAGATCCGATACAGGCCATATTTTGCTGACTTCCTCAGAGTTAACTGAATTTGAGTCAGCATGCTTTATGACTGTAAGTTTGTATGTGTGGTTCCAATACTCAGCCTCTAGTGATTTTATACATTCACAGTTATACACTGTATAATACTGAGTAGACTAAGCGAAGTGTTCTGGTTAGGGGAAAATAGAATGGTCATCTGGATAAGATATTAAACTCATCCTAAGGCTCACCTCACATTCAAGAAGTGACCTATCAATCATAGAGCTCATTGGCAACTATTCTCCTCATGTACAGTACAGTACAGTAATACTAGATCTACTTGATAATTATAGAGAGCCTTCAAACTGCTGCAATTCTGTGGCTTTAGAAATTGCCATAGAATCAGCTCTTTGCTACTGAATTGTGGATGACTGCTCACCCATAAGCCACTCCCATCTTGCTGCCTATTGTATCTTTTTTTGAAGGAGCATTACTCAGACTTCATGCTTCTTCTCTTGCCTTATTCAATTCCATCCTCAATAGTCCACCATTATGAGGATGATTTTAGTTTTCCTTGTTGGTTTTAACCATTTTCCATAATAAACTCCCTAATTCTCTTATTTTCATGTGTCTTGAATAGATTGTAAGCTTTCTGTCTCTTATGTGTATTTGTACCGAGCTGCATATGTCAAGTAGTGCTATAGAAATTATAGATAGTAGTAGTAACAACAGTAGGAGACTAGATCTTGTTGTGGGACATTGTGAATTTCTCACCATATTCTTTATCAGAAAGGACTTCACTTACTTTTACAATAAGCAGCTCATTTCTTCATGTTAAAGCAGACATTGAATATGCATTGCTTTATCTGTGCTGCAAAGCTAGTGCCTCCTCAACCTGATAGACCTTTAGGCTCTGACTCATTGGGCTGTTGATTCCCCTGTATATCTAATTACTCCTTACTCTTCCCATTGCCCTTTCCACCACTTTTCTCCCTTCCTCTCCTCTGGTTTCCCACTCATTCTATCCTAACTCTATTGAATTATCTTACTCCTTCATTCCTCCCCTCCCCCTCACTCCTCTCACAACCTCTCATGTACTATCCCTTCAACTCAAGTACTACACACACTCATACCAGTAATACAGAATGTTTAGGACAGACTAAGACAGAAAAGCCTCTCATTTCTAGACAGAGTGAGAAAAAGAGTACAACAACCAGAAAAAGCTACTACAAAAGACACACATCCCAACACTTGGGGATCAGATGTTCTTTTTCCTTACTCACAGTACCCTGTGTGTTTTGACTTGTCATTTCCAAACTCTCACACATCTTAAATTAAATTGCAAACAAATGATTTAAATGAGATAACTTCTTTTAGTTTTCCTATCTCTGATTAAGCATGATGACTTCACTTACTTTTTCCTAACATTTATTTATTTATTTAATAAAATGTATGATTCACCTACCAGAGTCCAAAGAATCATCCAAAGTGATGTACGACTTTAAAATCAACAAAACATATAAATAAAATTAACATATACAAACAGACTGACACACATATCCACACCACCTCTTATGATTTACAATAATGGTACATCAACCACACATGATGGAAAAAAAGGCCCATCTGAATCTCATCCCACCTCTGAGACAATTAGCCAAGTTTTTTCATTTCTTTCTGAAGTGCATTTGATGTTTCCTGCCTCACTTCCAAAGGTAAATAATTCCATAGGCTGGGTACAGCTATACATAAGGCCCTGTTCTGAAGTTTAAATTTATGAAATGCCTTTACCAAAAGAAGCTGAATTGGTCTTGATATCATAGCCTTAATGATCTACTGGATCTAGCTCACAGCAATCAGTTACTCATATGCAGGAGACAAGGCTCTCTCATAATCTTAAATGCCTGTTACATTCTCCAGTTGCAGGACCTGCCTATGACTGGCAGTGCTCACTTCCTGGCACTGCCAATCTGTCCTGTGACAAAGGCGCCGCCAACGATAGTCCTCACCAAGAGCAGTACTCCCTGCCAGAGCATCACCATGATGCTGTCCCCGATGCTCTCTGATTCTTGGGCTCACCCCTAGATGTACATGCATGTACATTATAGGCTCCATGGCAGGAAAAGCTGAGTGGGACCCCTTGATGACACAGCCTGTTTGGGCTATATAAGCAAGGGCCCTGCAGTAATGTCTCACCTCAGCACAGGGTCTCCTATATTTGTAGTGTGCGTTGCTCCTGTGTTCTCAAGCCTTGCCTCGCCTCATCTTCCTTGCCTTCTCCAGCCTTGTCTCGCCCTGCTTTGCCTATTCCAGTTTTGTCTTTTTCAGCCATCCTCTTCCAGCCTTGCTGAAATCATTTTTCTTTATCCAGTTTTGCCTTCTCCTATCCATCTCATCCAGTATCTTCTGTGGGTCTTCATCTACCCTTGGCTTGTGTCTCTGAATCTTGACATTTTTCTGGACCTCACCATGATTGCCCACTGCTGGACTTAGCCTTTTGCCTGGACCAGACCATAGAGTCCAACAGGATAAAGATCAATCCTACATGAGACTAAATGTACAATTGAATCTTTATGGGTAGAAATCCCTTGCCTGTTGGGGAAGAGTATAGTGACAGGAGTATATTACCATTCACCTGGTGAATGAAATGAAATGCTAAGAGAAATAAGGGAAGCTATTTAATAGAGATGTGCAGAAGAAAAAAATGTGTTTCAGTTTGTTTATTCATTTCGTTGGGACCCCAATTCCTTTCATTAGTTTCAAAGCAGAAAAAATATATTCATTTATTAGTTTGATTCATTTTTCATTTGCCATTAAAGTCAATGGGGGAAGTATTGCAGCATATTTTTGGCTGTAGAATTGGGGTTTTCTTAACAATTCGGATGAAACTTCTGGGGAGCAATCATCAGAAGGAGAAAAGAGCTCCATGGTACTTAGACTGTGGCAAAGTCACACCAAAGTGGCATGAATACCCTAAGGCATCATAAAGGGGCAAAGGGTTATCAGGAGTGGCAAGAGTGCTTTAACAGAGGTGCAAAGCTGCAGCGAGAGTGTCAAAAACACACCACAGCTTCAAAAAAGGACACCAATAACAGATGCATGGATCCTCGAAGGCAGCACAACAGGCAAAGTGGCATGACAAGTGACATCAACATCCTACAGCACAATGAAGGGGGAACATAGCAAGCAGAAAGGGTGTCAGAAAAACTCCAAGGCACCGATAAAGGGAAAAAGCAGCAGAAAGACTAGCACCAACACACTGAGGAACCATGAGGGTGGCAAGAACATCACAAGGAGTAGAGTGAGTCATCTGGTGTATGGCAGGAAGGCAGAGTGGCAGAAAGTTGATAGGGGCAAGACAGGCTGGCAGAGTGGAGGTAGTCAAGTCCCTGTGGAGTTGAAAGGGGCAAGACAAGGAAGCAGAGTAAATTAAATCAGGTCCATATGCTGATATATCTGGAGCATATGAGGCAGGCAGAGCTGCTGCAAGGCTTTAAAGTGCTTTTATTCATCTTGCCATTCACAGGGAAAATATGGAAACCCAAGTAAAGGCATGTTTATTTTCAAAAACACTAGCTTTTCCATCAACTGTGGTGTCAGCCTTGAGCGGTGAGGGCTCATGGTATCCCCTGTCATTGAAAAGACACGTTCACTGGGCACACTGATTGGTGGACAGGACAGATATCGCTGAGCCACTTTGGCTAGGTGTGGCCAGACAGTGGACTTGGGTGCCCAATATGCCAGCACATCTGTCTCCATGTCCTCAGTGGGTTCTGTGAGATATCATGTCCCTGACATTTGTGCTGGTGTCTCCTTTGCTTGGGTGGGCTGAGAGTCCTTCTTGCCAGCTGCTTTCACTCTAGTCTGTGCCAGAAGAGATGATTTTTTAGGGGCAACATGGCTTTGGTGTACTGAAATGGAGGAGGAAGTCCTAGCTGTTGCTGACAGTACTGCTCCTGCTTGGAATTGCACTACTCTCTGAAGTGCCCGCTGTTTCCTCCTCTGCTTCATGCCTAATCTGTCTCTGCCATTTGGTGCTCCTGTTCACAGAACTTTTCTAACAGCATGTTCTTCACAAATGTTAAACAATTGGACTGTAGGGCGAGTTTCCCTTTTACACGGGGATCACAGATTGTGGTGAGCATGTATGTGTGGTGTTTTATTAAAGGTCCTAATCTCTCTTGCACATGCTTCTGCAAAACGTCCAGACAACGCAGCACCTCTACTGTCATTCCTTTTTCCTGTTTAAAGCCCTCCAATTTTTCCTCCAAAATATTAACTATAGGGATGATGTCACCCATGGTAGCACTTCTGGAACTCAGCTCCTCCATGGCATCCTTGAAGGGCTTCAAGATTTTTACCAGCTAACTCATGACTACCCAATCATGATGCCCTAGGGAACTATGCACACTTATCTCTATTTCCAGAGAAAGATCATGAAGGGGTGTCTGCTGCTCCACTAACCTCTGCAGCATCATATAGGTAGAATTCCACCGGGTACCAATGTCTTGAATGAGACGCTTGTGAGGCATCCCCAAATCAATCTGCTTTTCACAGAGAAGCTGCCCCACCTTCACACTTCTGTGGAAGTACCTAGATATAATAAAACAACTTCTAAACCAAATGGAACTAGTGATCAACATAGAGAAAACCGAATTCTTACATCTAGAACGAAAAAACTTAACGATAACTCAGAACCCAATTACATTAAAAAACAACCAAAAAATACAACTAGCAGAGAAAGTACGAAACCTGGGAGTGATAATAGATCCAGAATTAAGTATGAAACAACATGTATCTCTAAAAGTAAGAGAAGGATATGCAAAACTCATGACTCTGAGAAGACTAAAACCACTACTAACACCCACCAACTTCCGATCAGTACTACAAGCCTTAATCTTTGCCAGTACTGACTACTGTAACGCTCTACTACTGGGCCTACCATACACCACAATAAGACCACTACAGATACTCCAGAACTCAGCGGCAAGAATTTTAACAGGAAAAAGCAAAAGAGACCATATCACCGAAACCTTAATAGAACTACACTGGTTACCCGTTGAACAAAGAACACAATTCAAGACGTTATGCACCATACATAAATTAATACACGACGAAAAAGCGGAGTGGCTGAACACAGCCCTACGTGTTCATACCCCCCACAGAAATTTGAGATCAGCAAACAAAGCACTGCTAACTATTCCCTTAGTAAAGACGGCCAGACTAACCCAGGTAAGGGATAGGGCCCTATCTCTAGCAGGACCCACAATATGGAACAATATGCCATTAGAAATCAGACTACAAAGTAACATCAAAACCTTTAAAAAAAAGTTTAAAAACATGGCTATTTAAGCAAGCATACCACAAAGAGAACTGAGAGCAGAAAAAACAGGGAAATTTTGGTTGTAGTAAGCCTAGCTCACACTCACACACCTGTCCCTTTAAGTGTGTGCCTCTCATTACTTTATCCTAAAACTATTCTTTCTTTTCAAACAACAAAGAACCAAAATAAAGGAGTACGATATATCATAACCGATTAAAAAGAAACTGGACATGACTTATAACACTCACCACATTATATTTTTTTTGTGAAACTATGTTACAGTAAATTAACGGCACCTGTTTAAGAGTTTAGAATTCCAGACACTGGATCTAACACATAGTTTTTGTGCCATATTGTAAACCATTGTGATGGTGCCGCTTAACGACGGTATAGAAAAGATTTTAAATAAATAAATAAATAAATAAATAAGTACCCTGCTATGTTCTTGCACTTCTGTATTGCCTTAACTCCTGCAGGTATTCATTGTCTTGGTGCTTGGATTCCAACCCCAGAGCTGACTTCACTACCAGGTGCAGACTGTGTGCAAAACATCAGATGTTCTGAAAGCCCCCTTTGGATATGTTTGCACCATTGTCGTTGACAAATAACCCTGCCTGAAGATTCCTGGCTCTCTGGTGTAGCTGCCAGCCCTTCAGCATGTCTCTGATGCATGACAGAATATTGGCTGAGGTATGGGCCTTGTCCATCAGGTAGGTGTGGAGTAAAGCCCACCTCTACCCTGATACTTGGTCACTGATAGAGCTGCTGCCTGCCCCTGCCTCAGCCAGGTCCCACCAGTGTGCTGTCAGGAAGAGGTAAGAGTGTGAAGCATTCATGGAGGTCTAGATATCACAGGTGAAATGCACACTACTCTCCTCTGCCTTAGCTAGCAGTGCCTGGATGCGACTGCAATACTTGTTGTACAGGCTGGGGATGACCTTTCTGCTAAATGTGGTTCTGGAGGGGACTTTGTAATTTGGAGCTAAGACTTGCAGCAAACGCTTGTGCTCTCTGCCTGTGCTGACTGCTCTTCCTCATCACCAGTTTCCTCTCTCTCCTCCAGCACTGAAGTGGAGGCTAAGACGGAACTAACTAATCCTCCTAAACCTTCTTCAGCTATTACCATATTTTTTCGCTCCATAAGACGCACTTTTTTTCCCCCAAAAGTGGGGGGAAAATATATGTGCGTCTTATGGAGCGAATATAAAAATATCTAACTAACCCCCCCCCCCACCCTCCTGACTACCCCAAGACCTGCCAACTTAATTTACTACAACCCCCCAACCCTCCTGACCCCCCCAAGACCTGCCAAAAGTCCATGGTGGTCCAGCGGGGGTCCAGGAGCAGTCCGGGAGCGATCTCCTGGGCTTGGGCCGTCGGCTGCCAGTAATCGAAATGGCGCTCTTGGTCCTTTGCCCTTACTAGTCCCTGTGACATGGTAAGGGCAAAGGGCCATTGGCGCCATTTCGATTACTGGCAGCCGACAGCCCAAGCCCAGGAGATCACTCCCGGGCTGTTCCTGGACCCCCACTGGACAACCAGGGACTTTTGGCAGGTCTTGGAGGGGGGTCAGGAGGGTGGGGGGTTGTAATAAATTAATTTGGCAGGTCATGGAGGGGGGGGGTTGTTAATTAATTTAAAGGGTTGGAAAATTTTGGTTTTTTTGGGGGGGTGGGTTCCCAGAGAAAGATAAAAGTTTTCTAATCTGGGGAGTGGACCGAACTGGCCCTCACCAGACCCGAAAACAAAATGGGGAGAAAAAAAAAGTTATGCATTTCCCTAATTTGCTCCATAAGATGCACAGATACCCGGGAACAGAGCCGGTTTAGCACAAATTTTTTTTTTTAATTTTCCCCCTCTGAATCCTAGGTGCGTCTTATGGTCAGGTGCGTCTTATGCAGCAAAAAATATGGTATGTCTTCCATTTCTGATGAAGGGAATCCTAAACAAGATGATTCTTCATCAGAATCAGAAGCAAACAGTGACTGCGCTACATCATCAGTGCTAACTAGAGTCTGCTGTTGCACTGCTGCTTTTGGGTCTCATTCTTTTGCTTTCTCCACTACCCCAACTACCTTGGATGGCTCAGCCTCCCCTTCCCTCACCTCCAAAACAACAGGGTCAGAAACAGGTGGTGGCGGTGCATCATCTTTAAATTTAAGTTTTTTCTGGCTAGAATTACCTGCCTCCCCAGAGATTTTGGATTGGAACAGGTCCCTTTTTAACTTTAATGGGGGACTGCCTCTTGAAGTGCCTCCTCTGCCAGTGCCAATAATATTTTTCCCTTGACCTCTAGCTTTCCCTGACATCTTGGATTTTAATGTCACTGCCTACTGGGGATTTGGATTGAAAGGATTATTTCTTTAATGGTTGTAATGCACTGAACACCACTGTACCAATATATGTGAGTGTGGAAAACTACACAGACACACAGTGCAGTGTCTTGCTGTACACTACAACTGAGACTGCTTTATGTGCACAAAAACTGAAACTCCAGATAAAACACTGGAAGCTTCAGCCTGACTACCCCTGCTGTGAGTATGCAAGCCAAATTCCTACAGTACTCCTCTCTGTGCACTCATTGTGATGCTGCTTGTAGTTGTACAATGCCCAGACAGCTAGAGAAAAAAAGAACTCTGTACTGTGGCAATTTTCCCACTATCTCCCACCTATACCACACAAACCCTGCCTGCAGCCTACCCCAGGGGGGTAAGATCAGCAGCAAAATTCCACTGCTGGAAGCTTGTTACTCATTTTCTCTCAGTGGGTGAGACAGAGAGACAGTGCAACACTGTAAGAACATAAGAACATACCATACTGGGTCAGACCAGGGATCCATCAAGCCCAGTATCCTGTTTCCAACAGTGGCCAATCCAGGCCATAAGAACCTGGCAAGTACCCAAAAACTAAGTCTATTCCATGTTACTGTTGCTAGTAATAGCAGTGGCTATTTTCTAAGTCAACTTAATTAATAGCAGGTAATGGACTTCTCCTCCAAGAACTTATCCAATCCTTTTTTAAACACAGCTATACTAACTGCACTAACCACATCCTCTGGCAACAAATCCAGAGTTTAATTGTGCATTGAGTAAAAAAGAACTTTCTCTGATTAGTTTTAAATTTGCCACATGCTAACTTCATGGAGTGTCCCCTAGTCCTTCTGTTATCCGAAAGAGTAAATAACCAATTCACATCTACCCCTTCTAGACCTCTCATGATTTTAAACACCTCTATCATATCCCCCCTCAGCCATCTCTTCTCCAAGCTGAAAAGTCCTAATCTCTTTAGTCTTTCCTCATAGGGGAGCTGTTCCATTTCCCTTATCATTCTGGTAGCCCTTCTCTGTACCTTCTCCATCACAATTATAGCTTTTTTGAGATGCGGCGACCAGAATTGTACACAATATTCAAGGTGCGGTCTCACCATGGAGTGATACAGAGGCATTATGACATTTTCCTTTTATTCACCATTCCCTTTCTAATAATTCCCAACATTCTGTTTGCTTTTTTGACTGCCGCAGCAGACTGAACTGACGGTTTCAATGTGTTATCCATTATGATGCCTAGATCTCTTTCTTGGGTGGTAGTACCTAATATGGAACCTAACATTGTGTAAATATATCATGGGTTATTTTTCCCTATATGAATCACCTTGCACTTATCCACATTAAATTTAATCTGCCATTTTGATGCCCAATTTTCCAGTCTCACAAGATCTCCCTGCAATTTATCACAATCTGCTTGTGATTTAACTACACTGAACAATTTTGTATCATCCGCAAATTTGATTATCTCACTCGTCGTATTTCTTTCCAGATCATTTATAAATATATTGAACAGTAAGGGTCCCAATACAGATCCCTGAGGCACTCCACTGTCCACTCCCTTTCACTGAGAAAATTGTCCATTTAATCCTACTCTCTGTTTCCTGTCTTTTAGCCAGTTTGCAATCCACGAAAGACACCGCCACCTATCCCATGACTTTTTACTTTTCTTAGAAGCCTCTCATGAGTAATTTTGTCAAATGCCTTCTGAAAAAAAAAAAAAAAAAGCCTGGCTGCCTGGCACAGCAGCAAAAAAGGAAAAAAATAGCTTTTTCAGCAATTGAATAGCTTAGATTTGAGACACTCTGAGAGAGATCAATCCAGCAAACAACCTTCTCAGATAGAATCTAAGAAGAAAGTGCACTGTGGTACATTTACTCAAAGTAGAAAAAACACCAGGATCAGCATCACTAGGTCCACAGAGCAGCGACTGGCTGAATTATAAAAATGCTTCACTCTTATGTTGGTATTCTGGTCTCCTTGCCAACCTGTCCGACTCACTCTATGACAGGGCTGTGAGGTCATTTATGACTCACAGAAAAGGGCTGGTTGCTATGGATACTCCCACATGACCTTCTCCTACTGCAAAAGACTGATAAGAAAGCGCTGTGAACCAAACGAATGAAACTAATAGGATATGTTTCATTCATGGGGGGGGTCCCCATTCATTTCATGGACCCATGAATGAAACGAAAAGGGTCCTATTTGTTGTGGATGTCACATTAGTTTAAACAAATGTACATCCCTACCTAATATTAATTGGGTAAGTGAATCATCAGGGCATGCTAGAAAGATGAGGTTTCTAGATGGAATAAATGACAGTTTTATGGAGCAATTGGTTCAGAACCAATGAGAGAAAAAGCAATTTTATATCTAGTTCTCAATGGAGTGCAGGATCTGGTGAGAGAAATAATGGCCGGCTTGCCAATACTGATGATAATATGATCAAATTTGAATTAATGACTGGAAGGGAGACAGTAAGTAAATATATGGCTGTAGCAATAAACTGTCAAAAGGGAAATTTTGATAAAATGAGAAAAATAGTTTTTAAAAAATTGAAAGGTACAGCTACAAAGGTAAAAAGTGTACAACAACTATATAAACTGTTAAAAAAAAATACCATCCTAGAAGCACAGTCCATATGTATTCCTCACATTAAGAAAGATGGAAGGAAGGTCAAACGATTGCCAGCATGGCTAAAAAGTGAAGTGAAAGAGGGTATTTTAGCCAAAAGATCTTCATTCAAAAATTGGAAGAAGGATCCATCAAAAGAAAATAGGATTAAACATAAGCATTGGCAAGTTAAATGTGAGACATTGATACGACAGGCTAAGAGAGAATTTGAAAAGAAATTGTAGAGGCAAAACCTCATAATAAAAGATTTTAAAATATATCAGAAGCACAAAGCATGTGAGGGAGTCAGTTGGACCCTTAGATCATCAAGGGGTTAAAAGGGCACTTAGGTAAGATAAGACCATCATGGAAAGATGAAATGATTTCTTTGCTTCGGTGTTTACTGAAGAGAATGTTGGGGAGATACCCATTCCAGAGACAGTTTTCAAGGGTGATGATTCAGATGAACTGAACCAAATCATGGGGAACCTGGAAGATGTGGTAGGCTAGATTGACAAACTGAAGAGTAGTAAATTACCTGGACCAGATGGCATATACCCTAGGGTTCTGAAAGAACTAAAAAAAAAATGAAATTTCAGATCTATTTCAATTAATTTGTAACCTATCATTAAAATTATCATTGTACCTGAAGACTGGAAGATCGCGAATGTAACCCCGATATTTAAAAAGGGCTCCAGGGGTGATCTGGGGAAACTATAAACCGGTGAGCCTGATTTCAGAGCCAGGAAAAATTGAGGAAACTGTTATAAAGAATAATATCTCAAAACATTTAGATAGACATGGAATAATGGGACACAGCCATCATAGATTTACCCAAGGGAAGTCTTGCCTCATAAATCTCCTACATTTTTTGAAGGGGTGAATAAACATGTGGACAAAGGTGAATCAGTAGATCTGGTGTATTTAGATTTTCAGAAGGCGTTCAACAAAGTCCCGCATGAGAGGCTTCTAAGAAAACTAAAAAGTCATGGGATAGGAGGCGATGTTCTTTTGTGCTTTGTAAGCTGATTAAAAGATAGGAAACAGAGGGTAGGACTAAATGGTCAGTTTTCACAGTGGACAAAGGTAAACAGTGGAGTGCCTCAGGGATCTGTACTTGGATCGGTGCTTTTTAATATGGGGTAGATTTTAAGAGGCGCGCGAACAGCCTACTTTTGCTTGCGCATCAGACTCAAGCAAAAGTACGCTGGATTTTAGTAGATACGCGCGGAGCCGCACGTATCCACTAAAATCCTGGATCGGCGCGCGCAAGGCTATCGATTTTGTATAGCCTGCGCGCGCCGAGCCGCGCTGCCTCCCCCCGTTCCCTCCAAGGCCGCTCCGAAATCGGAGCGGCCTCGGAGGGAACTTTCCTTTGCCCTCCCCTCACCTTACCCTCCCTTCCCCTACCTAACCCACCCGCCCGGCCCTGTCTACACCCCCCCCTTACCTTTGTCGGGGGATTTACGCCTCCCGGAGGGAGACGTAAATCCCCGCGCGCCAGCGGGCCTGCTGCGCGCCGGGCCGCGACCTGGGGGCGGGTACGGAGGGCGCGGCCACGCCCCCGGGCCGTAGCCACGCCCCGTACCCGCCCCCAAAACGCGGCCGACACGCCCCCGGAACGCCGCGACGACCGGGCCCGCCCCCCGACACGCCCCCGACACGCCCCCCTCCGAGAACCCCGGGACTTACGCGAGTCCCGGGGCTCTGCGCGCGCCGGGAGGCCTATGTAAAATAGGCTTCCCGGCGCGCAGGGCCCTGCTCACCTAAATCCGCCCGGTTTTGGGCGGATTTAGGCGAGCAGGGCTCTGAAAATCTACCCCTATATTTATAAATGATCTGGAAAAGGGTATGATGAGTGAGGTGATCAAATTTGCAGATAACACAATTATGCAGAGTAGTTAGCAAGTAGCTCATTTATTTATTTATTTAAAAAATTTTATATACCGCAAACAATAAGACATTTACATGTCCGTCTAGGCGGTTAACAAATATACATACATAAGTTAAAATAGTCAAAGCAACAGATTACCTACGAAGGTTAAAATAGACAAATATAGTTAATTTGAGCATAATAACAGTCTAGGAGTATATCGTATTATTGTAATTAAGTTATATTGTATGCATCACTGAATAGATATGTCTTTAACATTTTCTTAAATTCTTTACGGTTTGATGTAAGTCGAAGATATTCGGGAAGAGAATTCCATAAAATTGGACCGGCAACTGAAAAGGTTCTTTTGTGGATTAGAGCTAAACTGACTGTTTTAACTGTTGGTACTTCTAGCAAACATTTGTTCATGGATCGTAGCTGTCTTGGGGGTTTGTATATGCGTAACATGGAGCAAAGCCATACCGAGTCAACATTATAGAGCAAATTGTGGATAGTGGATAAAATTTTATATCTGATACGGTGAGTTATAGGAAGCCAGTGTAATTGTTGTAAGATAGGTGTTATATGATCTTTGCGAGATAAATTATATATTGTTCTTGCGGTAGCATTTTGAATGAGTTGTAATGGATATATTGATGATAATGGTAGTCCCAAGTATAATGTGTTGCAATAATCTACGTTTGTTAGAATTAGAGCTTGAACAATTGTTCGGAAGTTGGATAAAGTTAAAAGAGGTTTGAGTGTTTTGAGCATATGTAGTTTAAAAAAGCATTGTTTAACTGTCTCAGATATTTGCTTTGAGAGGGATAATTTTGAGTCGATAAAAATTCCTAGATTCTTTGCATAGGGTTTTATGGGTATTTGCTGTTTGTCAAAAGAGAAGAATTGTGGAGGTTTATGGATAGAATCAGGAACCGTTGAAAGATAAACTAGCTCGGTTTTGGCTGCATTTAATTTTAATCTGTTATGGGACAACCAAGTTTTTATAGCTGTTAAATATATTTGCATCAAGGAGAATGTATTAGACCAGGTATTAGAAAAAGATATAATGAACTGAATGTCGTCAGCATATATTTTGAAGTTTATGTTAACACCATCAAGGAGGCGGCATAGTGGTAAGAGATATATATTGAACAGAAGAGCAGAAAGTGATGATCCTTGTGGTACTCCTGTTTCAGTTGTGCACCATTCTGATTTGTGTTTTCCTAGGGTGATTCTTTGTGGTCTATTAGATAGAAATGTAGTGAACCATTGGAGAGCTGTCCCAGTGATACCGATTTGTTGGAGATTGGATAATAAAATAGTGTGATTCAGAGTATCGAATGCAGCGGATATATCAATCAGAACGAGAATGTAGTTTGTGTTAGAATCAAATCCTCTTATAATAGTGTCAAATGACGATGTTAGTAGGGACTCTGTGCTATGGGCTTTTCTGAAACCATGTTGATTATGATGGAGTATATTGTGATCTGAATTTGATGTAGAGCAACAGATTCAATAATTTTGGCTATAGATATGAGAGTAGCTATTGGGTGGTAGTTAGTTAAATCTTGTGGGTCTTGATTTTTTTTTTTTTTGTATCGGTATAACAGATGTCTTTTTAATAGAGTCTGGAAAGACTCCCTGAGATAAGGAGGTATTTACTATTTTTGTTATTGACGGAGTAAAATGTACTTTTAATTCTTTGAGTAGGTTTCCAGAACATGGAGTAAATGGACTTTTTGAAGGTTTGGATTTTGTTAAAATCTTCGTAATTGTTGTGTCAGATACTTCTGTAAATTCTGAAAAGGAAAAATCTAATTGAGGAATTGATTGTTTTGGAATAGGAAGTGTTTCAAATTCAGCTGAAATGTTTCTTGTTTTGGTTGTGAAGTACTTGGCTATATCATCACAAAAGGTGTCTGATATGTGTAATGGTCTAATTTCTTGTATTGTTGTAAGATCTTTGACAATTGAGAATAGAACCTTTGGGTTTCCATATGCATTCTTTATTTTAGAGGAATATAATGATTTTTTTGTTTTTATTATTTGTTTTCTGTATTTTTGTAGTAAAGTGTAGTATTCATATTGTCTCTCAGGAATTGAGAAAAAATTCTTTTTCACTCAGCACATAGTTAAACTCTGGAATTCATTGCCAGGGGATGTGGTTTCAGCAGTTAGTGTTACTGGGTTTAAAAAAGGTTTGGATAAGTTACTGGGTTTAAAAAAAGGTTTGGATAAGTTCCTAGAGGTTAAATCCATAAACTCTATTACAGTAATTAATAAGCAATAGTAGCTTGTGATCTATCTATTGTTTGGGTACTTGCCAGGTACTTATGACTGTTGGAAACAGGATGCTGGGCTTGATGAACCCTTGGTCTGACCCAGTGTGGCATTTCTTATGTTCTTATATTATGTTCTGAAGCAGATTATGATAAATTGCAGGAAGGCCTTGTGAGACTGGAAGATTGGGCTTCCAAATGGCAGAAAAAATTTAATGTGGACAAGTGTAAAGTGATGCACATAGGGAAAAATAACCCCTGCTGTAGTTACACAATGTTAGGAGTTACCACCCAGGAAAGAGATCTTGGCATCATAGTGGATAATACATTGAAATTGCCAGCTCAGTGTGCTGTGGTGTTCAAAAAAGCAAACTGAATGTTAGGAATTTTAAGGAAGGGAATGGCAAATAAAACGGAAAATGTCATAAAGCCTCTGTATCGCTCCATGGTGAGACCACACCTTGAATACTGTGTACAATTCTGGTCGCCACATCTCAAAAAAAATATAATTGCGATGGAGAAGGTACAGAGAAGGGCAACCAAAATGATAAAGGGGATGGAACAGCTCCCCTATGAGGAAAGACTAAGAGGTTAGGGCTGTTTCAGTTTGGAGAAGAGACGGCTGAGGGGGGATATGATTGAAGTCTATAAAATAATGAAAGGACAAGAACAAGTTAATGTAAATTGGATATTTACTCTCTCAGATAATAGAAGGACCAGGGGGCACTCCATGAAGTTAGCAAGTAGTTCATTTAAAACAAATTGAAGAAAATTCTTTTTCACTCAGTGCATAGTTAAGCTCTGGAATTCATTGCTGGAGAATGTGGTTACAGCAGTTAGTGTAACTGGGTTTAAAAAAGGTTTGGATAAGTTCCTAGAGGAAAAATCCATAAACTGCTGTTATGGTAATTAATAAAAAATAGTAGTTTGTGATTTATCTAATGTTTGGGTACTTGACAGGTACTTGTGACTTGGATTGGCCACTGTTGGAAACAGGAAGCTGGGCTTGATGGACTCTTGGTCTGACCCAGTATGGCATTTTCTTATGTTCTTATGTTTATCCGCAGCCAGCCCTTATCTTGGCCTATGTATGACTTCCTCACTGTGCTGCCTCTCCTGACCCCAAGATGCCCCTGGACGCCTGCTCTCTTCACCACCCTAGAGACCCGCATGTCCTGCTGGCCACCAGAATCCAAGGTCTCAACTTGAGGGGGAGGCAGCTCTAGTCTGTCCTGCTAAGTGGCGTGTTTACCAGCTGCTGGCATAGGCCTTGTAGGTTCGCTTTTGAGGGTGCGTCAAGTACGCCACACATAAAGGGCTCACTTTCATGCCGCTCTTTACAATGGTATTACCATAGTCTTAAACTTACATTGAAATTTGAAAGGTAGCCAATGAGCAATGGTTTCCCCCCCCCCCCCCCTAGTTTATTGTAAACCGGTACGATAAGACTTGGTCTTGAGCATTGGTATATTAAAAGAATCTAAATAAATTAAAAAATAAATAAATAAATAAATAAATAATCACGCTGGCTGCCCTGTTCTGAATTACTTGTAAATGCCTCGTTATGGCCCCTGCTAAGCTCCAGCAAACAGCATTACAAAAGCATAGACCTCAGACTTTAAGGCCTTAACTGCCCAACAAGCCTCATACAAAAAGAGACAGTCTTAACCACAGCTGAAAACTGAGGCTCCAAACTCGTCCTTCTGCATATTTCATTTTAATGAATATGGTAAAAATGCCAGTTAATTTAAAACAATCGTGAGGGAAACCTTTCACTCTTTAGTGAAAAGATCTCTGTGAATTTTGAAAAGGAATATATGTAGGCTTTGGACTCCTGACTATAGATGCCTCACCTCACTCTGGGTCATGACATGGCACACAGATTTACATTGTACGATAATTACTCCTCCATGAATTGGCATCGTACGAGGCCGCGGCCACTCTACTGTTGCATTGCTTTTTGCAAGCATTGTAGAAATGTTGGGATGATGCACTGTGTGTGTCTTCAGGCAGAACTGCTTCGGAAGCTAAAGCAAGTGTTTTCTGATGAAATTCCACAGTGTATAAGAACTATTTTTTTTTTCAAATTCAAAAAAAGCGAAAAAGCTTTTTTTTTTTCTTCTTAAGAACATACGAGCATAAGCTTTTTTTCTTGCCCTTTATTGAGTTTTCAAAAGTAAAAATATGAAGGAAAGAGAGGCTTTGAGCCAAAGGCTGAGTAAATCTAAATGCTATGACATTTCATAAAAGCCTCACTTTTTATATACAAGTCAAATTCTGTAAACATGTTATCCACATTATACAACTTGGCATACTAATAATCTTTTATGCAGGAAATGTCCATGATTTATTTTTTTTACGAGGTTACATATATTCAGCTATTTCTATTAGATTTGAGCCACCTTTTCCTCATTTCTCCTGTCATCACTTTTATTTATTTGATAATATTGCCTGTTCTATATGCAAATCAAATCACTCAACATCTGTATGGCATCTTTACTCTTCAGTATAGATATTGGAATCCTAGAAAAGCAATTTGCTGTACAATGGTAGCTAAAGATCCAAGGCTAAGTCAAGGGAGTTATATATAGTAATGGAAAAGTCAGTTATCTGAACATAATGCCCATTACCCTAGTTTTGGCCCTGTCTTTACTATGGATCATGGATGCGGACTGCCTGATTTGATTTATGCATAAACATAATTATGAATATGATTAAACCCCCCATCTGCAGTCTCTGCATCACAAAGCCTTATTTACAGAATGTACAGTAGGTGAACCTGCGAGGAGACGAATCCTCCACATCATATTAAAAAGCAAAAGTCCTTAGCATCTGGCTCCTTTATATGCATAAAACTTTGTATACGAATGTATCTAAATTTAATCCTAATGCACTTTATAATACATAAGGCCAAGAGTCACTGCACTGCTAGCATTTTTGAGAGCACAACGTGCCCGCTACTGCCTGGCCTGACACCCTCCCAGCTCAAAATGGTAACCTGGCTTCTGGCCCTGGCCTAGCACAGGTTAAACCAAGGTCAAGCTGACCAATAGGCTAATAGCCACATGTTTTGGGGGTTCAAGAGGGCCAAGAATGTGCAGGCTAAGTTATTTTTGCTGTCTCCAGCCACCAGTTTTCCCCCCTGCTCTATCCCTATAACACAATGTCCAGTCCTTAGCAGGATTTCTTAAATTCAATTACAATAGGAGCTTGAGGGAAAGGAAGTGTAGAGATGTCAGGGGAAAAGGTGATACATCTTTTCATTTTGCAGCTTTGTAAATGGTGCATTTACGCTATATATCCAGGAATATTTTATAATTAATATATGGTTTTAGCAATGCTGCTGTTTCAGTGAAGGCCCAAGTTCACACACGATAGTGGCAATAGGGCAGACGCAGACCACTCTAATGCTTCTGTGGCCAAGGAGGAGTCTTCATGCACTCTAAAATAAATACAGCTTTTCACCTTATTCTTAGTATGCGTGCAAGCACAAGTTTGAAACAGGGGGAGGGTCGGGCCATTACTTGCTTCTGTAGCTGGAATGGGATATTCTTACTCTACGATAAGGAAACACCACCACCAGGAATTAAGAAAAAAATGAAAATTGAACCATTCTCCATGGTCCTCAGCAGATAATGATGGCCACTCCTTGCGCAGGATGTACAGATCAAAGATTTTCATTTTGGTGGGAATTTTCATCATTCACTCACTTTCCTTTCCTTTTTTTTAATTTATTTATATTTTTTTGTGTTTGTAAGTTTTGTGCATCATTTCATAGTTGCAGGCACAAAAAGCACTTTGTGCATTGGAAATTGTGTGTACAACTTCCAAGGTGTATGCATAAAGCTCTTTTTTGCACGCAACAATGAAATGTATGCACAAACTTCTGAAAAGAAAGGCAAACACATATTTAATCATTTTGGAGGCACTGCTGATTCGACTTTTTCATTCCTAAAAATACATTTTTTTCAAACAAATGGCATCCCAACTCCTCACCTTTCAGGGGGTAGCAGTAAAAGTATTGTGTGCCGAATAACTTTATGTACAGTAAATGCTCGGTTGGACACTGTTTTGGAAATATGGAAAGTTATTATGGAAATTTAAAATGTACTAAAAAATTTGCTGCATTCGGCAGGCCACGGGCCCATCCCACAGCCCGCCACTCTTACCTCCAGTCCAGGCCCATCCTTCTAGCCTCAGCACGGCATACCCTCTGACCACTGTCTGCTCACCGTTACTGATGGAACTCTGCCTGCCCTGACCACTGCCTGAACCACAACACTGAATGAACTCTGCCTGCCTCTGACCACAGCCTGATCCCGACTCTCTGTTTGCATGCCGCCTGCCCTGACTGCTGCCTGTTCTGACTCCGCTGCCCTCCTCGTGCTGGTCTGCAATCCCTTCTATGTGACAGATCTTCACTTCCACAGAGGTCCGTGCCTAAATCCAGCCAGTCCCAGCACCCGAGGGCTGGCATAGGTGAAGTTCCTGTTGGGCCTCTGCTCCAGCCAGCTCCACCTGCCAATGGTGAGGACCTGCAGGCTGCACCAACTCTACTTTGGCCTAAAGGTCCAATTTTGCAACAGAAATATAAGCTGCAACTATGTCATTCTCCAAATCAGAATTTCCTTGATATTCTTGGTATAATCCAGATTCTTAGCAAGAAAGAGGAATAGATGACAGAGTGGTAGGATTAGGGTAGAGGTGGTGGTTCTGGACTCACAGAGTGCAGCTGGACAGGACTGAGAAAAGTCAACAGCCAGTTTTGGAGTAGAAACTCTAGCCAACAAGCATGATGCCTATTCTGTATGACTGAGATTTATGAAATGTACCAGTCCACAATAGTTGGACAAAGTAAGATGTGGAATTCAGTTGCTCATTGGTTCAGAGGGTTCTAGATAACAAAGAGAAGATTTTACAACCTTCATACTACTTAACAATGGAACAACAGACATGTGAGGTAATGTGCAACATTCATCATAGGAGAAGGCTGAAGAACATAAGAAATTGCCATGCTGGGTCAGACCAAGGGTCCATCAAGCCCAGCATCCTGTTTCCAACAGAGGCCAAACCAGGCTACAAGAATCTGGCAATTACCCAAACACTAAGAAGATCCCATGCCACTGATGCAATTAATAGTAGTGGCTATTCCCTAAGTAAATTTGATTAATAGCCGTTAATGAACTTCTCCTCCAAGAACTTATCCAAACCTTTTTTGAACCCATCTACACTAACTGCACTAACCACATCCTCTGGCAACAAATTCCAGAGCTTTATTGTGCGTTGAGTGAAAAAGAATTTTCTCCAATTAGTCTTAAATGTGCTACTTACTAAATTCATGGAATGCCCCCTAGTCCTTCTATTATTCGAAAGTGTAAATAACAGATTCACATCTACTCGTTCAAGACCTCTCATGATCTTAAAGACCTCTATCATATCCCCCCTCAGCTGTCTCTTCTCCAAGCTGAACAGCCCTAACCTATTCAGCCTTTCCTCATAGGGGAGCTGTTCCACCCCCTTTATCATTTTGGTTGCCCTTCTCTGTACCTTCTCCATCGCAACTATATCTTTTTTGAAATGTGGCGACCAGAATTGTACACAGTATTCCAGGTGTGGTCTCACCATGGAGCAATATAGAGGCATTATGACATTTTTCGTTTTATTAACCATTCCCTTCCTAATAATTCCTAACATTCTGTTTGCTTTTTTGACTGCTGCAGCACACTGAGCAGACGATCCACTATGATGCTTAGATCTTTTTCCTGGGTGGTAGCTCCTAATATGGAACCTAACATCGTGTAACTACAGCAAGGGTTATTTTTCCCTATATGCCACACCTTGCACTTGTCCACATTAAATTTCATCTGCCATTTGGATGCCCAATCTTCCAGTCTTGCAAGGTCCTCCTGTAATGTATCACAATCTGCTTGTGATTTAACTACTCTAAATAATTTTGTATCATCCGCAAATTTGATAACCTCACTCATCATATTTCTTTCCAGATCATTTATATATATGTATTGAAAAGCACCAGTCCAAGTACAGATCCCTGAGGCATTCTTTTCCACTGAGAAAATTGACCATTTAATCCTACTCTGTTTCCTGACTTTTAACCAGTTTGTAATTCATGAAAGGACATCGCCTCCTATCCCATGACTTTTTAGTTTTCTTAGAAGCCTCTCATGAGGGACTTGGACAAATGCCTTCTGAAAATCCAAATACACTATATCTACTGGTTCACCTTTATCCACATGTTTATTAACCCCTTCAAAAAAATGAAGCAGATTTGTTAGGCAAGATCAACTCCGAATCCGCACCCATAGCAGACCCACCAGGGCTCAACACCTTGCCACAATGCACACCCCCCCTCTCCAAAGCTGTCCAAACTTAAATCCACCAGGGGACGTGCCATCTCCCTAGCCGGACCCACCCTCTGGAACAGAATGCCTCCAAACCTTCGCCTAGAATCTTGTCATAAAAGATTCAAACAGAACCTAAAGACCTGGCTCTTTAAACAGGCATTCACCTAAGCCCCCCGCACAATCTCCCTTTTACCACCTTTAATAACCTGATTTCATGTGCCGCCTGTTACATTCATGTTAACTTCCTTAACTCACTCGCAACAATATGTTCATTGCAATACTCATTCTGATACCTATTCCAATCAGTCACGATGACCTCACTTTAATGTACACTTTGTAAATAGCTCGTTACAATACCTGTTGTGTTACCTGTTGGAATTTCTTTGTTACCTTTATTATTAACCTTCACTCTATTCCTTGTTCTTTGTAAAGCTTGTTGCTATTTTTAAGTTATCTGTGAACCGAGATGATGTTCCCAACGTATCCCGGTATACAAAAACACCCAAATAAATAAATAAGATTTCCCTGTGTTCCATTAAACCTTGTCTTTCCTATATGCTCTATGATTTTGATCTTGAGAATAGTTTCCACTATTATTCCAGGCACTGAAGTCAAGCTCACTGGTCTATAGTTACCATGATCACCCCTGGAGCCTTTTTTAAATATTGGGGTTACATTAGCCACCCTCCAGTCTTCAGGTACAATGGATGATTTTAATGATAGGTTACAAATTTTAACTAATAGATCAGAAATTTCATTTTTGAGTTCCTTCAGTACCCTAGGATGCATACTATCCGGTCCAGGTGATTTGCTACTCTTTAGTTTGTCGATTTGGCCTACTACATCTTCCAGGTTCACAGTGATTTCATTCAATTCGACTGACTCATCACATTGCATTTCCATTTTTACAATCACTAAACCAAACAATGTTCATTATTTTTAGATAAACCCATTGGGCAATTAGAACAAACAAAATCAAGACAGAATACCTTCTGGTTCTATTTTATGCTTTATTTCTTCAAGTGATTCTAGCATTTTGAAAACTCCAAGTAAGCCATTACCACCAACATGAATCTAAACAAATTGCAGTGTTAGTCTGCCAAATCTTCTCAGAGCACCATTTTGGCATTATATGAATAAAATGCACACAAGTGATGAGTGAGATTAAGGAGGGAGATTATAAAAATAAACTTTGTATTTAACAAATAACCTCCAAAGCATGATAGAATATATACCTGAAACATACTGTATATGTTTTTCCAACACTGGTTCAAGGACTGGCATGCCATAAATTCTTACTCTATCCCACAGACGAGAACAGGGATCCCCAAAGTTTTCAAGAGACGGGCCAAAAAGGATATTTCAAATCATTGAGAGGGTCTGTGGGGAGGGGGCGGTGTCCTTCTCAGACTTGGGCAGGCCTGGATATGTCAATAGGCACCTAGGCCAGTGCCTAGGGGGCAAAAATATGGGGGCAGCAGGAGGGCAGAATATTTGCCTCCTTCCAGCTGTGTAGAATCTCACTCAGCGGAGAAGAACCCTCTTCTTCCTGATCCAGCCCCTCCTCCCCCAAGCAGCTTGCAGGGAACAAGAGGAATTCCTCAGAGCAGATATAGCAAAGCAAAGAAAAACTACTCTGGGTGGGTGTGAGCTTGGAGCAGACAGAGCAGGGATACATTTGGGGAGGTTAGGGGATTCTGAGTGTGAAAGCACTGGGAGATGAGGAGACAGGCTGGGGGATGAGAGGGGATCATCAGGAGAGTGTATGTGTGAAAGAGGGGAACAGGTGAAGGGGATCGATGTTTGTGTGTAGATTAGAAGGGATTGGTGCCAGGCATGATTACCAGATTGGGTGGGAGATCAGAAAAGAGATGCAAGATGGAGTAGGACAGGAGCATGGTAGGGCATCTGCCTCCTCCACCCCCACCCCTTTGCATTTCAGATCCTTTCTCCCTTGATCCTGGATTCTCTTCCCTAGATCCTTTCCTTCCTTCATCTCCCTTCTTCCCAGATTCTAGAACCCATCCCATCTCCTCCTGCTCCTTCTTCAATCCCATAACATCCCTCCCTCTCTCCTCCATCTCAGAATCCTGATCTACCCTCCCCCTCCTCAATCTTTCCTATCTCCCATTGTCCCCATCCCTGGTCCTACCCCCAGGCTCCTTTCCTGTACACACTCCTCTCACCTTCTCCTTAACCATTTCCAGGTTGTCACCTTTCCTCATCTCTGGTCATGTCATCCGCTCCTGATACTTGAAATCCCTTTTCCTCAAACAATGAAAAGTAAAGAAAATTATACAGAGACAAGCAAGGTTGGAAAACGTCTTTATTTTCATAATGTACAATAAAAAATGGAAATGGATGTCATTGTGCTTCAGAGTTTTCTAATTCTTGCTGCAGAATCTCCCCAGAGCTTCTGCAGGAAACTGAGGACTGAGCCCCTCGGAGCTATTTGCTGAGAAGGATTTGAGTGGAAATAGTGTTGTGCTTGCCGTCTGCGGAGCCCCACAAGCAGCCTTTCTTACCCCAAACTGCGCTGCCGCACTCAAGTCAATGTCGGCCTCTCCTTCGAGGCCGGGCCACCACCAGGATTGTAATCTTGCAGCTGTGTGCCAGCAGCCTCTGCTTCTTCGTGGCCCAAGTGCCGCTGACTCTGTTGCCTCTGAGTGGCTGGGAACCTCCACCACCTCCGTTGAAATCCTGTTTCTGCCGACATCCTTCTAGGCACGTGCGTATGCCTCTCCTCTAAATTTAAAGGGCCCATGGTGGGAAAAGCCCCGCAGCCCTCGTTGATGACATCATCACCCTGGAACTACTTAAGTCTAGCCTCTGCCTTCAGCCCTTGCCTTGGCAATAGGTCAATTCCAGTTGGAGTAGTGAGTTCCTGAGTTCCTGATTTGTGAGTTCCTTGCCTTCTCTTTTCCTTACATTTTAGACGGATCTTGGCTTGACACTGGACACTGACCTTTGCTTTTCTCTGCCAGCCCCGACCTTTGCCTGGACTTTGACCTCGAGCTTCATTGCCTGCCCCTGATTTTGGCCTGTGTACATGTTTCGCTTCTTCTCTGAACCCTAGGCTGTTCCTTCTGACCCTTTGGCATAATGCTTGCAACGTTCCAACTACCTGGACTTCCACCCCCTAGAGGCCCCACTTAAGATCAGTCAGCCCCAGCACCTAAGGGCTCAACCTAAGGGGAACATGGACTGGTATTGGTGAAGCTCCATCAGGGCCTCTGCTTCCACCAGTCTCGCGTACCAACAGTAGGGACCTGTGGGGCTCCTCTCTTCAGGTAGTGTCAACTCCCACTTGGTCCAAGGTTCCACCAGCACAACAGATTGCCAAGGCCATGGACCCAGCAAAGGCCTCCACTCTGCAGGCCATTCTAGGTCTGGCCCAGAGTATTCAGGAACAGCAGCATTTCCTTGAGACTCTAGCAGCCTCTATGGAGTTTCTCAGTGCTCGCTGTTATGCTCGCCTCCCGCAGCAGCCCCGCGGTGCAGCCCTCTCACCTTTCCAAGCAACTTCCAGGATCCAGCTCCCCATCGCTTGTGGCAGTGGGCCGCCGGCTCCAACCTAGGGCTCCTGCCAGCACCTCTGGCCCTGCCCCACATCCTGGGACTTCCAGCCAGGATGCCTCCCATCCGTCGGGCTTTTCCGCGGGGTTCGCGGAGAGACGCAGCCAGCAGCGCCACGCTCCTTCCTAGGCGCGCATGCGCACACATCAGTAAAACCATTAACGGGACCACGGCGGGAACCTGGCCGTGGCCCGGATGCTGACGTCAGATCCTTCAGCGTATTTATGCTCAAGCCCTGTACTGAAGCTTTGCCTTTGCAACAGGTCTCCTCGGTTCCCTGTTTGGTTCTGAGTACTCATTGCCTCTGTGCTTACTTGTTCTGTGTTCCTGTGTCTTCGTTCATCTCATCTGTATTTCGACTGATCTCTTGGTACCAACCTCTGCTATGTCCGAACTTGCCTGCCTTCTGCAAGTCTGACCTCTGCTACGTCAGACCTCGCCTGCCTTCTCCAAGCCTGACCTCTGCTATGTCCGACCACGCCTGCCTTCTCCGTGACTTGACCACTGCTACACTTGACCACGACTGCCTTATCCGTGCCTTGACCACTGCTACGCCTGACTACGCCTGCCTTCTCTGTGTGCTGACCATTGATATGAAGAACTACACTATAGACTCTTTGTGTCCAGAGTTCTATGATTACTTGCTACATATTTCCATTGCCGCTGAGTTTGATAGTGACACCTCTGTCCCTATTCTCTGGACTTGGACTCTCAAGGCTCCGGCCTATCTCTGCTCAAGCACCTTCAGTCAAACCTTGTTCCTTGGTGCTTGAGTTTCTGTACTGGGACCAATCCAGGATAATACTATGCCACCTGCTGGCTGATATCTCTTAGCTGAACTGTTCACCTTTGTTGTGCCATCTCGTGGCCCACCTAAATCCTGCCGGCCCCAGCACCCAAAGGCTCATCCCAAGGGGAATGTGGGCTGGTATAGGAGAAGCTCCAGTGGCCTCTAGCTTCATCTCACTCCACCTGCTGATGGTGGGGAACAATAGGCCCTTGCCTCTGGATTGCATCAATCCCACTTCAGCCCAAGAATCCACCTCCAGCACAACACTCGCCTAGACTCCTCGACTCCCATGAGAGTACCAACCCTATCTAAATCAGCTCCTACCACTCTTATGGTCCTTCTGCTCGCCATCATATCGTTTACAGCCCCTCCCCACTACTCTGGGGAAACTCAATTCTGTCGGAGGGTTCCTCAAACAGTGCAACATGCATTTTTGCCTTCAATCTGCACTGTTTCCAGATGACGCCACTAAGATGAATTACATTCTCTTCCTCTTGCACGGCAAGGCCCTTACCTGGGCCTCTCCTTTGTGGGAGCATTCCAATCCCATCCTATGGGACTGCCAATGGTTTTTGGAACTCTTCAAGACTGTGTTTGATGACCCGGGTCATCAGGCAGTTTCAGGTTCAGATCTCCTCCATCAGGGTAGTCGTTCAGTCCTTGTTGGTTGTTGTCAGAATGCAAATCCTCTTTTCCACATCTCTCCTTGCCGTTGAAGCACAAAGCAATGTTGGAGTTGCATTAACCGTGTGAAGGCTTATTGAGTAAGGGTAGTAATCACTAGATAGTAGCTACCATTCCAGCAAGCCACCCCCATGGTTCTTCTCTTCATTCCCATCCTCTAGCCTTTATGGATTCACAGTGTTTATCCCATGCCCCTTTGAAATTCTTCACAGTTTTAGTCTTCACCACTTCCTACAGAAGGGCATTTCAGGCATCCACCACCCTCTCTGTGAAGAAATACTTCCTGACATTGGTTCTGAGTCTTCCTCCCTGGAGTTTCAAATTGTGACCCCTAGTTCTACTGATTTTTTCCAACGGAAAAGGTTTGTTGACCATGGATCATTAAAACCTTTGAAGTATCTGAAAGTCTGTATCATATCACCCCTACTCCTCCTCTCCTCCAGGGTATACATATTTAGGTTCTTCAATCTCTCCTCATAAGTCATTTTATGAAGACCCTCCACCTTTTTGGTCGCCCCTCTGTAGACCGCTTCCATCCTGTCTCTGTCCCTTTGGAGATACGGTCTCCAGAATTGAACATAGTACTCCAGGTGAGGCCTCACCAAGGCCTTGTACAAGGAGATCATCACTTCCTTTCTCTTACTAGATATACCTCTCTCTATGCAGCCCAGCATTCTTCTGGCTTTATCTAGCACCTTGTCACATTGTTTTGCCAACTTCAGATCATTAGACACTATCATCCCAAGATCTCTCTCCTGCTCCGTGCACATCAGCCCTTCACCCCCCCCCCCCCCCCCCCCCCCCCCCCCCCCCATCAGATACAGTTCTTTTGGATTTCCACACCCCATATGCATGACTCTGCACTTCTTGCATTGAATCTCAGCTGCCATATCTTGGACCACTCTTCCAGCTTCCTTAAATCCCCTTTCATTATATCCACTCCTTCCGGCATTTCAACTCTGTTGCAGAACTTAGTATCATTCGCAAAAAGACAAACCTTACCTTCTATCCCAACATCAATGTCGCTCACAAAGATATTGAACAGGACCGGTCCCAACACTGATCCTTGCGGCACTCCGCTTAACACTGCTCTCTCTTCAGAGTAAGTTTCATTTAACATCACACATTGTCTTCTGTCCGTCAACCCGTTTGCAATCCAGGCCACCATCTTGGCGATTACTCCTAAGCTTTTCGTTTTGTTCACAAGCCTCCTGTGCGGGATCGTATCAAAAGCTTTGCTGAAATCCAAGTAGATGACATCAAGCGCTCTTTCTCGATCCAATTCCCTAGTCACCCAATCAAAAAAGTCAATCAGATTTGTCTGACAGAACCTAACCCTGGAAAATGCATGCTGCCTCTGCTCCAGCAATTCTTCTGACTGTAGATAGTTCACTATTCTTTCTTTCAGCAGTGATTCCATTACTTTTCCCACCACCGAGGTGAGGCTAACCGGCCTGTAGTTTCCAGCCTCCTCTCTGCTCCCAGTCTTGTAAAGCAGGCCCATCACCACTCTTCTCCAATCACTGGTTTCTAGGGATCTATTGAACAGGTCACGCAGTGGACCCGGCAGCACATCTCTGAGCTCCCTCAGTATCCTGGGATGAACCTCATCAGGCTTCAAGGCTTTGTCCACTTTCAGTTTTCCTAGCTCTTCCCATACATTCTCTTCTATAAACGGAGTTTCATCTACTCCACTCCCCTCCAGTTTCTTGTTAACTAGCAACGGTCCTTCTCCAGGGTCCTCTTTAGTGAACACCGAACTGAAGTATTCATTTACTATTTCTGCCATTTCTTCATCTCTCTCCACACATTGATCCTTTTCACTTTTCAATTTCACTAAACCACTTTGGACTTTTCTCCTTTCTCTGATGTGTCAGAAAAATATTTTGTCACCTCTACCTCTTTGGCAATCCTTTCTTCTGCTTGACTTTCTTCATCTCCCTCAGTTCCACCAGTTATTCTTCCTTGTGATCCTCCCTTTGGGATCCTTTATATTTCTTAAATGCTGTTCTTTTGGCTTTTATTTTATCAGCCACCTCCTTTGAGAACCAGATAGGTTTCATTTTTCTTTTGCTTTTCTTTACTTTTCTAACATATATTTTAGTTGCCTTGCTAATTGTTCCTTTTAGTTTGACTCACTGTTGTTCCACATCTCTCATGTTCTCCCAACCTTCTAGCTCTTCCTCCAGGTACTTCCCCATTTCAACAAAGTCCGTGTTTTTGAACTGCAAAACTCGGGTCTTCGTTCGACTTCTCCGTATCCTATTTGTGATATGAAACCATACCATTTTATGATCACTGGTGCTGAGATGGGCACCCACCCAGACATTAGAGACATTATCTCTGTTAGTGAGCATTAAATTGAGTATAGCTCCCTCTCCTGTGGGTTCCAATACCATTTGTTTGAACTCCTGAAGAAAGACACAAATGGATATATTTAGCTATGGAGTTTCAGCTGGAGCTAATCATTGGAGCAGGATGTGTGTTTGAAATCTTTTCTGCAACTATTCAGAGGTGGGCGATAAGAAAGGAAAGTAATTAGCACTAAGGTTTCCAAATTGGAGGCACTTTGAAGAATCAGAGAGAGAGAAAATAAGTGAGGAAGGGCATGAGATCAGTCTGCCAGATCACTGCAAGATAAGGGCCAATAACACTGAGGTAATGCAAAAAGGAACTGAGAAACTTTTACTCTGTCATTTCTCGGCACTTTCCTTTAGCTATAGTTACTCTACACCCTCTGATAAAGCCTGCGGGAAGAGTGATTCGTACCTAACAAGCCCCTTTGCAAATATTTGTATAAGCAATAAAGCTAGACTTATTTTTGCAATAACTCCAAATATTCTCTCTAACTTTGACTCTGTGGTAGGGATCAGTGTTGAGCTTTTTTTGACGTTCAGGATTAAAACAAAAAGCAAGGTGCTGTGAAAGTGCATAAAAAGAACAAATTCCACTCCGTTTTTTATAATCTATTCCAAGCTGAACATCATAATTTGAAGCTGCGTACTGTGGTTCTAAAATGCAGTGTCTAGTAAGACTGACTGGAAATGAGATTAGTATTGACGTTTTTATATTACTACTATTATTTTAAAGCTATCTGTAAATTTTAGAATGAATTTGTCCAGACTGTATCTCTTTTGTGCATGTTCAGATATTTATATTAAATTCATAGCAATGTTGGTATACAGTATAGGATACTACCTCCACTGTACAACATATTTTATCTAATGATACAATAAAAAAAGGTTGCAATTATAGCACCTGTTATAAATAAGGGCCTGTGCACTAAAATTCAGGCTAAAAATCTTTGCTTGTGCATCACTAAAAATATAACACCAAGTAACAGCCTATGCACTGAATTTTAGCTTAGTACAGTGGTTCCCAACCTGTGGTCTACAGATCCCTAGGGGTCCGACTGACCAAAACAGGAGGTCTGAGGAAAGGCAACTTTGGCTACCAAAGAAGAGGCCTAACAAGTCACCACAGACCCCATCCCACAATAGTTGAAGAAGAGGACCAACAGACTGCCATGGACCCCTTTCCATGGATGAAGAAGAAGCCTGGCAGGCCACCATGTCCCCATCTTGAGGTAGATGATGAAGAGGCCCAGAAGAGAGAGAGAAACCCAGGGTGAGAGCCTGTGTGAGTATGTGTGTGTGTGAGAGTGAAAGAGAGAGCATGGGAGTGAATTTGTGTGTGGGAGCCTGTGAGAGCATGTGTGTGAGAGAGAGTCTGTGAGAATGTACATTTGTGTGTGTGAACCTGTGAAAGTGAGAGCCTGTGTGTATGTGTGTGCATAAGGTAGCCTGTGAGAGAAAATGTGTGTGCAAAAGTGGGAGTGTGTGTGTGTGTGTGTGTGTGTGTGTGTATTTGACATTCTATGGGGTTGAGAGAATATATGAATGTGTGAGGGAGCCTGTGGAAGTGAAAGTCTATTTGTGTATGAGGGAGCTTGTGAAAGTGAGAGAATGTGTGTGTATGAAGGAGACTGTGGGAGTGAGAGCTTATGTGTATGCAAGGGTTTCAGGGATTTTGTGGGAGTGAGAGCCTGTGTATGTGATAGAGAACATGTGGGAGTGAGGGAACCTGTGGAAATGAGAGTATGTGTATGTATGTGTGTTAAAAAGAATGTGAGAATGAATGTATGTATTATAGAATGTACTGCATGTACATCACAGAGATAGAATAAAGTTTGTTCACCCTGTCCCACCCTATTAAACCAAGACATCTCAGGTTGACTGGAAATCAAAAGTTCCCAAGTATGGAGAACAGAGGATTTTTATATCCCTATTAGTTTTAATTAGTTATTTGATGTGACCGCTGTTTTGAAATTTTTTATTATTGTCTGGTAATTTTTAAAAAATGTTATGAGGCTTTAATTATTGGATGTTATTCTATTCAGTAGCTGTTTTGAAATATGTTTTCTTTTTACTACTACAATTGATGTTTTATATTTCTTGGTTTTATTGTTTGATGTTTTATGAGGAATGGTGATAATTCTGTTTTTCCATTGTTGCACTGCATACAGAGTCTGCCTTCTTGTGGTTTCTAGTTCATTTTTTGTCTGCATGTTTGTATTTCTACTTTATGGTCTCTTTATTCTGTGTTTGGTGACAGACTATCTGTCTTCTGCATGTGTGACTGAGGTAAAGTATTCTACTAGCTTATAGTTTCTGTATAGGGATCTATAGCAGCCTGACTTGCTCTGTTTTTCTAATAGGTGAATTGGTGTTTTAGGGTCTGGTGTAATATTTGCATTGTTGCCTTTTCTTAGGTAGGTTTTTTTCTGTTTAAGTCTAGCAGTTAGGGTATAATGGAATGGCAGGAATAGTAGGCTCTGACCTCATTTATGTTACAGGATTATGTATTATTATACAAAATTCCTGTTAGGGAGGGAGTTTACATTCCTGATACTGAAGTGACACCAGAATTTGAATATTATTTTTCTATGGTAAATGATAAGGAGAAATGTCCTTGTTCTGGTCTGCATCTTTTTTTGGTAGAATTTCTATGAATGAAAGATATTTGTAAAACTTGAGGTGTAGGTTTTATATTGGAATTCTGTCATATCCTATCCTGTAGACTTCACCCCCATATAGAAGAATTTTTATTGATTGATGCTCTTGAATAATTCTAGATCTAGTCTTACTAGATGGTTGAAATTGGCCAGGAGTTTCCTGTTGCTGTATATACGGAGTTTGGTAAGTAGCAGATGTGGAGAAAGCCATTGGACCTTCACCAAGATTAAACTAATGGGGTGGTTTCCCTGTCAGAAGTAGTTTTCTTTAAAAAATAAATACAATAATAATAATAATAATAATAATAAAATAAAAATACCATGTGTGTGTGTGTTGGGGAATAGTTGGGAGGGAAAAATGTACACCAAACCTCTCTCTCTCACTTTTAGTAATATGGACCTGTCTCAATCATTCCTCCTTCCCCTTCCCCATCAGTCTATCATTTTCTCTCTCCACCTCCTCCATCCATCCCTGCCAGTCACTTTTCCTCTCTACTAGTCCATCCCCACCAGTCTCTCTCTCTCTCCCTCCACAAGTCCATTTCCACAACTTTATCTCTCTCTCTCTCTCTCTCCTCACTAGTACATTTCTATCAATTGGCCTGTTTCTCTCTCTCTTTCTCCCTAGCAATCAGTCCTCATCAGTCTCTCTCTCTCTCTCCATCAGTCTATCCTTGCCAGACTCTCTCTCCCTCCAATAGTCCATTCCCCCAGTCACTCCAGTTTCAGACAGATCCAGCTGTGTAGCTGCCTGTAGTTACACTACATAAGTTATTGAATATCAGTACATTCTTGTACATTTACTGTTGTATTCTGCAATCATATGCATTCAGTTTATATCAGTAAGCATTATTTAAAAAGTTTTATATATTATAAAGGAGTCTAGTGAGCATATAATTATTTCTTTGTCATATTAATAACTTTTCTATATATTATTATTTGTCTTGATAAACTGCAATATCTCATAGCTGTAAATCATAGACCTGATTTTTAAAAGCATTTACACATATAAAACTGGATTTTACACATATGAAAGCATTTTGCTTGAGTAAGAGGGCTTTTGAAAATTGCTACAATATATGACATTGAGTTGTCCATCGGATTTACTCACATAATTTCACTATACTCAAATAAATGGCTTTTTAAAATTGCTATGATAGTATGTTATATTTACACATGAAACTCCTTTGAAAATTTCATCTTAAAAGCAGTAAGATAAATCAAAGTAAAATAACACATTAAATTATTTAGCAACAAATAACTTATAAAATAAAGTTTAAAAAATACAGATAAACAATAAAAGTATAAATAGTTAATTGTTAAGCAATAACAAAAATGAAATAAAAAATAAGATGTTTCTTAAATATGATAGATAATAAAACAAATGTAAAATGGGTACATAAATGAGTGATCATTATACAGAGAAGCTGAGAAAATTAAATGAAATCAGTAGCTTGAATATGCTTTACTAAAAACAAATGTATTTAATAGTTTCCTAAATTTAAAATAATCCTTCTCTAGTCGCTGTTTAAATGGAAAAAAAATCCACAAAAATGGCACCAGGTAGGAAAAAGTGTTTTCGCTGATACTCTCAAGTCTAATGTCATTAGGTAATGGAAGATCTTGGAGTTCCTACTGTGAAGAACATAGGAAATAATTAGGAGGATGGGGAACAATCAAATTAGATAGGTATAGAGGAACTCACCAGTACAAGACTTTAAAAGCTAGGCAAAAAAAAAAAAAAAAAAAAAAAGCTAGGCATCCAATCTTAAACTGAACTAGAGAGAAACAGGTAACCAATGTAGGTCCTTCAACAGGGTGGTGATATGATCATATATTTTGTTTCCAAAGATTAGTTTCACTGCTGTGGTTTGTACAAGTTGTAACTTTCTAATAAGACAACAAAATGGCTATAAAGAAGAGAATTAAAATAATCTAATTGAGTGAGGATGAGTAAATGTACTCGAGTTTTGAGATCTGATGGATCAAGAAATGGCCATAAATATGATGAAAATACTTTGAGTTTGATTTCATAAGCCAGTATCATAAAGTCGATCGAGCAGAAGCTTATGGTCTTTATGGTATCGAAGACTGCCCTCATATCTAAACTCACCAGTAGAACTGAATTACTTTTATCAAGGAGGAGGCTGACTTCTGTGACAAGAGCAGTGAGGGCAGTCTCTGTACTGAAACCCCTTTTATAGCCAGATTGTTTTGAGTACAGTGCCAGTGTCTTCTCCAAAACATTTGAGAGTTGAATCTGAAAAACCTTCTCTATTATTTTAGTTAGGGAGAGCAGGTTAGAGATTGAGCTACAAGCAGATACAGTAGCAGAGAAACGTCTATTGAATGAACAACATCTCCTGTGTTGGCGCGAGTCTAATAATGTGGCTGCATGTAAAAATTAAAGAGAAGTGTGTGGGAATCCACAAAAAGGTTGGAATTTGAAAAGGGGTCCACATTCCCAAAAAGGTTGGGAACCCCTGGCTTACATGTTCAAAAACACAAGCCCCATACTTTGTATACAATATTAGCATGTATGTTAATTCAAGATCATAAAGAGGCAATAATCAAAACAGCTTACAGTATATGGGTCAACATCTATTGACCTCCATAAGAAAAGGGTTTGATTATTACCCCCCAATAAAATGGATAAAATCATATATATATATATATATATATATATATATATAGGATGACAGCATGCATACTTTTACCAGTACCGTATATGGGTAGTGCTGGGGGCAGGGTTGAGATAGGGACAGGAAAGTACATATGGGAGTTTCATTTCAAAATCTTTGTGTACTCTTGGGCACTTACTTTTCATTTGCATCTATGATGTGAACACTAAACCTGAATATGTAAAGGGAAACTCCAAAGAGTCTACCTTTGGAAATGATCTTGTGGACTTACAAGCTTCCAGTAAGTTTTAATTTTTGCCCTCCCCATATCTCCATTTGTTAACCACTTGAACACTAAATAGTCTGTTGAAGCTACACAAATAGTGTGAACAAACTAAACTGAGCATGCTCAGTCCACTTTTCCTCATCGCTCCTCCCTCTTACTTAAAAATTATATAAAAGGAAGCCTCATAGATGGCTGACTGTACATTCTGATGGGAGGAACCAGAGAGCAATTTCATCTCAGAAAATTAGGTAGAAACAGAAAAGCAAGGAAGAGGAGAGCAAAGGAAAGGAGAGAAGGTTAAAGATGCCCAAGTGTCTTATAGGCCAGTTGTGTAATACCTTTCCATTGTTTGTCCATTGTTTCAGGTCTGTGGGTGAAAGAGTGAGTGAGTCTGTGTTTCTGTCCATCTCTCTTTTGTGTAAATTTGAGTCTTGAAAGAACAGAGACAAAAGACATGGCTTGGGAGAGGATGGAATAAAGGAACCAAGCAAATGTTCATGAGCAGAAGAGTTACATGAAAGGTTAGGTCTAACAGGTAAAACATGAGAGTGGTATCAGTTAGGGATGGGCAGTTTGAAACAAATGGGTAAACCATGACAAGCGAGTCTGTATTCATTTCATTTTTAGTCCCCGAAAATGAATGGATGGGATGCATAAATGAAACAAATAAGCTTCATCTCATTTGTCTATGTTTTCCATTCAAGTCTATGGTAAATAAATAGTAGGGATGTGAATCGTTTTAGGACGATTAAAATTATCGTCCGATAATTTTAATATCGTCTTAAACCGTTATGGAACACAATACAATACAGATTCTAACGATTTATCGTTATAAATCGTTAGAATCGTGAGCCGGCACACTAAAACCCCCTAAAACCCACCCCGACCCTTTAAATTAAATCCCCCACCCTCCTGAACCCCCCCCCAAATAACTTAAATAACCTGCGGGTCCACCGGCGGTCCGGAACGGCAGCGGTCCGGAACGGGCCCCTGCTCTGAATCTTGTCGCCTTCAGCCGGCGCCATTTTCCAAAATGGCGCCGAAAATGGCGGCGGCCATAGACGAAAAAGATTGGACGGCAGGAGGTCCTTCCGGACCCCCGCTGGACTTTTGGCAAGTCTCGTGGGGGTCAGGAGGCCCCCCACAAGCTGGCCAAAAGTTCCTGGAGGTCCAGCGGGGGTCAGGGAGCGATTTCCCACCGCGAATCGTTTTCGTACGGAAAATGGCGCCGGCAGGAGATCGACTGCAGGAGGTCGTTCAGCGAGGGTTCCGGCGCCTCGCTGAACGACCTCCTGCAGTCGATCTCCTGCCGGCGCCATTTTCCGTACGAAAACGATTCGCGGCGGGAAATCGCTCCCTGACCCCCGCTGGACCTCCAGGAACTTTTGGCCAGCTTGTGGGGGGCCTCCTGACCCCCACGAGACTTGCCAAAAGTCCAGCGGGGGTCCGGAAGGACCTCCTGCCGTCCAATCTTTTTCGTCTATGGCCGCTGCCATTTTCGGCGCCATTTTGGAAAATGGCGCCGGCTGAAGACGACAAGATTCAGAGCAGGAGCCCGTTCCGGACCGCTGCCGTTCCGGACCGCCGCTGGACCCGCAGGTTATTTAAGTTATTTGGTGGGGAATTTAATTTAAAGGGTCGGGGGTGGGTTTTAGGGGGTTTTAATGTGCCGGTTTTTCGATTTTTCGATATTTTTCGATTTTTAACGATTTTTAACGATTTTTCACGATATTTTACCCCCCCAAACGGCAACAATACGATTCCCTCCCCCTCCCAGCCGAAATCGATCGTTAAGACGATCGAGGACACGATTCACATCCCTAATAAATAGATGTGTGTGGTTTCCTTGCCAGCCTGCAAGACAAATTACAGTGAAACATTTTTCTAACTAAACTATTGCTCCTATCTGAATCCAGTGATGAAGACTCACTCCCACTGTAAACTCTGAACATGTGTATGCTGTGCATTTCCTCTCAAGCAGTTGGTAGAGAAGGACATGTGCATAAAAGTTCTTTCAGAGTTTAAAAAAGCTTAGTAATGTTTTCAGACTTTCTGAGATGTGTGCACAAGGGCATTTATGCACACATCTGAGTGGCTTTTAAAATGTGCTCGGCATGCATAAGCCTGACATATTCGCACATCCCCTAATTTTGGTATGCATCAGGCTTTCAAAATTCATTTTTAAATGTGAGTGTGTAGGGGGGGGTTGCGGGGGGAGTGACAAATAGCTCTCCATACATTGACTGATACTGTGAGAGGGGGTAAAGTAACAGTATCAATAAATAAATTAATTTGTAATATACAAACCCCCAGTAGAAAGTGCACTTGAACAAATTTCATGATGTCAGGAAAAGACAGAGAAGGGAATGCTCTCCCTCTTATTTGGAGCAGAGAGAAATGGTATGAAAGCCATTCAACGCTGAGAGTACTAGGGCACATACATGAACTGGGGCAACAAAAGTTCAAGAGATAAAACCAACTGAATGCTCCTTTACATTGGTTGGTTACTGCTTCTGAGATAATAGAGGGAATATTTTTGACAACTGATTCTGAGGAAGAACTTTCTTTGGTATTCCCTGAATCAGAACTTGAGGAACTAGTAGCTGAAGAAAGTTTTAGAGGATTAACCATTAGTGTCTTAGCCTGTACTTCAGTAATGATAGAGATAGATTCTGATGATAATGATAGTGACGAGAGCAATTCCAGCAAGAGCAGGCAGTGCAGGTAGACAGTGTGAGCAATGTCCCTAACATTTTTCCTGAGTCCAACCTCAACCTCAACTCCACTGCTAGCATCAGCCCCCAAAGATGTAGAGAAGAGATTGCAGAAGACATCCCTGCTCTGAAAGCACTTAAAATGAGGAGGACCTATGTTTTTCTCAGTGTATTTATTGCAGCAAAAATATCAGTCAAGGGAAGAAAGTGTGATATTTGACAAATGCTGGTATACAGCATCTCCTGCAGATGCAGCTCCACTAGAATTACGAGCAGAGGATGGTGGCAGTGCTAGCCTGGGGACCACTTTTGCTAGTTTAAGTAAAAGCCTGAGGAAAGAGGTTTAAAAGGGGAAGACTTTTCCTAAAGCTGATAACATAGCTTCTTTCATCAGTCAGGTAGCAGGCTGGAAGTCCCCAGATATATGTTCAAAATGGCAACCCTCAATACAGGATATGGGGTGGTGTTCCATAGAACTGTCCTGGGGCAATAGACTGGCAGCCTCTAAAGTAGTAATGAAGAGAATCGGGGAAATGATTGCCCTTGATCACTAGCCCCTGTAGGTGATGGAGAGCATGCCACCCTGAACAACCAGTGCCAAAATTGCATATAGGTGCAGTTGGCTAAGGCAGAAGGGAATAGCATGCATTTTATCAGCACTAGCTGGACCAGCAGACACTAGGTGTGGTAACTGCTCAATGATGGCACACTGGTGGTACATGACTGAGGCAGCATTAGGCAGCAGCAGCTCTAGTGCAGCAGAACATCAGGATGCAGATGGACCTTGCTGCACATCTATTAATGGATAGCTGCAAAATCATGTGCAATATTCTATCAGTCCTAAAAAAGATGCTAGAGGGTTTTCATCTAGACTGGAGAGGCAGGAGTGTTCTCACAAATTTCTTTGAAACAGATAATAGTTCAAATATTGTTGTGCAGGAGGTGGACCCTTTAGCTGATGTGGGGTTGATGCTACCTGCAGGGTAAGCCCTATGGGTCCCAACCATCGGCAGGTGGAGCTTGCTGATTGACGGAGGCTGGCTGAAGCTTCGCCAATACCAGCCCTTGTTCCCCGCAGATTGAGCCCTTGGGTACCGGGGCCGGCTGGACTTAGGTGGGCCTCCATCCGAGGTCTTCTTGGGGATGATGAGGGAGTCAGCCAGGGGCCAGCAGTGGTGGTAGAAGTAGATAATCCGGTCCGGACAAGGCAGAATCCCAGAGACCCGGGCGCCAATGAGAACAGGAGACAGACAGAGGGTGCCCTAGTAAGAACAAGAGGCCAAATCAAGAGTAAGTTCAACAGTAGCATCATAGAGTAGGCTGAAGCCAGGGCTGGTAGCAGGCAAGGAAGAGTGGCAAGACAAGCATGGATCAAACCAGGAGTCAGATAAAGAATGGTCAGGCAAGGCAAAGGTCAAACCAGGAGACGGGCAGGAGTGTAGTCAAACAATGCAGATGTCAAGCTGGATATCAATCAGTAGCGTGGTCAAACAAAGCAGAGGTCAAGCCAGGTATCAATCAGAAGTATGGTCAGATGAAGCAGAGGTCAAGTCAGGTATCAGTCAGAGGTCGACAAGCAAGATAGACATGGAACACAGGAGCAGGAACGGATACCAGGATGAGGAACAGGAACACAGATGAAGTAGGAACAAACCAGGAACACAGAGGAATCACAGGAACAAGAAACTAAACACACGACAAGCATGGAGACCTGTTGCTAAGGCAAGGAAGCACTGGCTGGGCCCTGCCTTAAGTACTGGGACCCAGTGACATCATCATCATGGATGGATTCTTCAAATCATGGATGGATTCTTCAAATCATGGATGGATTCTTCAAATTATGAGTCTTAAAAAGACTGAGACCACTCCTACATTTCAAAGACTTCCGATTAGTTCTACAAGCAATCATTCTCACGAAAATAGATTACTGCAACTCACTTCTACTGGGTCTCCCTGCCAACGCCATAAAACCGCTACAGATGCTGCAGAACGCTGCAGCGAGGATCTTAACCAAGTCCAACAAAAGAGACCACATCTCACCCATCTTAAAAAGCCTACACTGGCTTCCCGTCAAATTCAGAATACTATTCAAAGTGCTCTCAGTAACCCACAAGGCAATACACAACCTGGCACCACTCGAGCTCACATTCCCTCTCCAACTCCACACATCTTCCAGACCAGTGAGACAAGCCTACAAAAACAACCTTCAAATTCCACCGATGAAGTCAGCATTAAGTAAAAGAGCTTTCTCCACAGCTGGGCCTAAACTCTGGAACACTCTCCCATCAGAGCTCAGATCAGTGCAATGCTCCTCTACATTTAAAAAAAGACTCAAGACTTGGTTATTCAACCAAGCCTTCCCATAACATCAACCTGCGAAATATCCCTGCCAATATCCCCTCAGTGGTAACACGCTAGAGAACTATATAGATCTTCTCTAGAAATCACATGATCTTTGGCAGTCTATTATCAAAACCCAACCTCTAGCCTATATTAGGCTCCGTACATGTTAATTATGTTATTACCCCCATATATCTTAATCCAAGTTAATTCGACCTGTTCATTGTAAGACATTTACTTGTCATTGTTGTTGTTGTTTAAAATGTAAACCGAATTGATCAGTAATTCTGTTATTGGAAAGTCGGTATAGAAAAATGCTAAATAAATAAATAAAAATCATCATCTGGGGCCATGGGTGGTTTCCCACTGTGGCCCCTTTAAAAGCAGAGCTGATGCGCGCGTGCACACGCGTGCCTAGGGAGGGGCACACTGCGAGATGGCAGTGTTTCCCCATGGACCACAAGGGGAGGCCCTCCGCAGAGCTGAGACATTCACGGAGGAGTTGGGAGCATGGGGAGTGACCCAGACATGGAGGCGCTGCCCATGGCCGCTAGAGGCAGAACCAGGTGCTGGAGCAGGCAAATGGGGGTAAGTGCAATAGAAGATGTCAGAGTATTTGTTGCTTTGTACATTTACTGCACATGGCAGTGAGGGATAACCTGGGGCTGGGGCCCAAGGATCATGGAAATTTATTCCTAAAATACCTGAGAGAGAGATGCAGGAAAATAGAAGATCATTATCACTGAAGCATGAAGGTAGGGCAGCTTCTCCATGAGAGGTAAGGAGAATTTAGGATGCCTCATAGGCATCCTAAATACCCTCTGGAATTTTACCAATATGATTGCTGCAGAGCTTAGTGGCGCAACATAAACCCTTTCATAATCTGTCTCTGGAAATAGATATATAGGTATGCATTGCCCCATAGTGCATCATGATTGGGTAGTGACGAGGCAGCAGGTATACATCCTGAAACCCTTTAAAGATACCACAGAGGATCTGAGTTCCAGGAGCACCACCTTGGCTGGGGGCATCCCTATAGTAAATATCTGGAGGGAAAGTTAGAGGGCTTCCATGATCAAGAGGGAAAGAAAACAGAGGTGCTGCCGTTTCTGGACTGCTTGCAGCAGCAGGTGCAAGACAGACTATATATAATCTTGCTACATTTTGTGATCCATAGGTGAAAGGGAGTATCACCTTCCAGTCCCAGTGTCTCACAGTCATAAAGAAGATGCTGATAGCTAGGGAGTGTGAACAGAAGTGCCACGCACAGAGTCACAATGGGGATGTAATGCTGGAAAGATTGAGAGTTTCGCAAGCAGAAGCAGCACCCAGTCACTTACCAATTCCTCCTCCACCTCAAAATGCCAAAGCCATGTTCCCCAAAAACAAATAATCTTTCCTGACACAGGTCATAGCTAAAGCAGCTGGCAAGAGAAACCCTCAGCCCAAACCAGCAAAGGAGACTCTGTACACATTTATGTGACACAATATAGCAGTGTTAGGAACCGAGAGCTTGGGGCCTTCGGCTGCTGTTACGAGCATGGAGGCGCAGTCATTTCTGAAGCGGGTATTGGGAGCCCTTGAGCCACGGCATGACTCAGGGAGGAGCCGCGGGCACCTCTTCACTGTATTTAAAGGGCCCGTGGCTGGATATGCCCCGGGCCCCACCTGATGACAACTTCCTGCTTTAGCCCTATAAAGGGGTTCCGCTTCAGTCACTCCTTGCCTTCGGATTGGGTTTCACAGTCGTTTGTGTCTTCTCTCCGGTCCAGGTCCTCCGTGGTCTTCTTCCAAGACTTTCAGCACTCACACAGGCACTACATCATTCATCCAGCCAACTCAACATTCAACCAGGCTCCTCAGCACTCATCCAGCCACCTTAACATTCATCCAGGCTCCTTAGCACTCATCCAGCTACCTCAGCATCTTATACAGGACCCTCAGCATTCAACATTTTTCCAGGACCCTCAGCACTCATACAGACTCCTCAACATCCATCCAGCTACCTCAACGTTCATCCAGGCTCTGTAGCATTCATCCAGTTACCTCAGCATCCACCTCCATTCCAGCACTTCAGCATTCATCCAGCCATCTCAGTATTCATCCAAACACTACAGCATTCTTTCAGCTACCTCAAACATTAAAATAGCCATCCTCAACATTCTCATAACCTCCTCACCACTCATCCAGTTAAGGTTCGTCACTACCATGCTATATTAATCATATCCACCCTCAAGAACACTCCCACATTTCCTCTCTTCCATTACTTCATAGAATTTCATCTATTGACCTCTCTGTCCTATCATGATGCTGGGATACCCAATGCACACATTACAATATAACACCTGCTTCAAGATGAAGCCTATGTTACGATACCAACCTATAACATGCAGAAATTTAACTCCAGTGATGATCTCGTCCTTTACGCAACTACTTGGGCTGGCTCTATTTACCTTAACATTATTCAACGCCCAGTCAATTACCAAAAAAACCCATATCCTTCACGACTATCTGCTTGACGCCAGATCAGACATCTGTGCCATTAAGGAGACCTGGCTGAAACCTTCAGACACAGTTTTAATAAATCAACTTCCTACATAGTTATGATATGTTCTCCTTACCCAGACAAAAGAAAAAAGGGGGAGGTCTCCTCATAGCTCCCAAAAAATTTCTCAACCTTACTCTTCATCCTATCAATACAATACCTAAATTGGAGGTAGGCTTACTCAAATCTAAGTCGCTCCAAATCCTCCTCACTTACGCTCCCCCTGGACTTCTAGATCAAGACGCTTCTCCTATGGTGGAAATCATAGCCAAATACTTAAAACTAGATTCCCCAGCCATAATCCTTGGAGATTTTAATCTTCACATTGATGCCAACCCTCGATCTTCTAACTGTGAAACCTTCCTATCAGCCCTCTCGGACATGGGCTTCACACAACACATCAACCAACCCACACACAAAGCGGGACATACCCTTGACCTAATCTTCACAAATTCCAACCTCGCTCTTCTTTCTCCTCCACAATGCCTCCCGGTTCCATGGTCTGACCATTTCATGATCACCTCCACCATTAGATCATTGACAGGATCATCTGCGCCCCCTCAGGCAACCACTCTGTACTACAGGAAACCATGTCCTTCAGAAGACCTCGGCAATTCTCTAATCACACAACAGCAGTATCTCCTTCAATTCATACAACACCCATAAGAATTTTTTTTTTCATTTACTCCGTTTGTAATTTTATTGTTTAAAAGCCGCAGGTCTTGAATGTTTATTGTGTCATTATTTTAATTGTTAGTTTTAATTTGTTTTTATTTGTTAAGTTCACTTATTATGTATGTTTGGCTGTGAACCATTTTGATTAATTCTTCTGAATTGTAAAAGCGGTATATAAACATTTTTAAATAAATAAATAAATAATCAAAGAACTTCCCAACCTGGACCTATCTAACCCCAACTCTGCCATTATCTCCTGGCAAAATATCACTGAAATGATAGCCAATAATTTATGCCCACTGTCAAAAAAACCCATAAATCCTTCTCAAAAAAACAAGCAGCCTTGGTTCTCCAATGAGCTCTGTACCCAGAAGCGAAACCTAAGACGGAAAGAAAAAGAATGGAGGAAGAATCCCAATCCCCATTCTCTAACCTTATACAAAGCCGCTCTCCACCAATATAGAACGGCAACACTTCGAACAAAAAGAGATTTCTATGCCCACCGAATCCACGATATGATGTTTGATGCGAAGGCTCTTTTCTCTTACGTATCAGAACTCACCAAAACTGCTCCCCCTACTATCCCAGATGATACAGCCCAATCAAAAGCCAAAGATCTGTCCTTGTTCTTTCAGAACAAAATCTCCAACACCCTAGCTAGATTACCTACCAGCCCAAATTTATTGCCTCTGGACACCTTCCATCTACCGAACACAAACATAAGCTTGGACTCCTTTGATCCTACTTACACTATAGAGGTGGAAAATCTGATAAAAAGAATGAAACCTTCGACCTACCCTCTGGACCAAATACCTTCTAAATTTCTGATTCTTATTCCAGAATACATCTCCAAATACCTAGCTGACATTATCAATTGTTCCCTCTCACAAGGAATATTCCCAGATGCTCTCAAATTGGCCACCCTCAAACCTATACTCAAAAAACCAAACCTGGACCCGGACGACCTTAATAACTGTCACCCTATATATAATCTCTCATTTATAGCTAAGATTATGGAGAAAATTGTAAATAAGCAACTTTCTAACTACCTGGAAGACCATAATATTCTACATCCAGCACAATACGGTTTCCGAAAAGAACACAATACCGAAACCCTCCTCATCTCACTCCTTGATCAAATTTACATTGGCTTTGATAAAGGACAATCGTTCCTCTTAGCCCTGCTCGACATTTCTGCAGCCTTAGATACTGTAAATCATAAAACCCTTCTAAATCGGCTATCAGACATAGGAATTGCAGGATCAGCTCTTAAATGGTTCGACTCCTTCCTTAGCAATAGAGGCTATAAGGTTAAAATTAATAACAAGGAATCCTCTCACACTAACGCCCCATCCGGAGTCCCCCAAGGTTCCTCCTTATCGCCCACCTTGTTTAATATCTACATTCTGCCTTTGTGTCACTTACTCTCGAATCTAAAACTTAAGTTTTATATATATGCTGACGATGTTCAAATTTTAATTCCCATATCTAATTCACTGGACTCAACACTCAAGTTATGGAACTCTCACCTACAATTAACCATCACCTTTCAAGCCTCAACCTTGTGCTCAATACTTCCAAGACAGAACTATTGCTAATCACTCCAGAAGGCAGTCCCCACCATCAACAAATGCAATCTAACTTACAAATATCCCATGCTAGAGATCTTGGAGTCATAATTGATAGCCACTTGAACCTAAAGCAATTTATAAAACACACTACAAAGGAGTGCTTCTACAAGTTACAAGTTCTCAAAAAACTCAAACCGCTCTTATTCCATTACGATTTCAGATCAGTCCTCCAAGCTATTCTGTTCTCCAAGATTGACTACTGCAACTTCATCTTGTAGGGTCTCCCAGCCTCCACTATAAAACCCCTCCAGTTGCTCCAAAATGCTGTGGTGAGAATCTTGACAAATACCAATCGGAGAGCGCATCTCTCTCCCATTCTAAAAGATCTTCACTGGCTCCCAGTAAACTTCAGGATTCTCCACAAATCACTCACAATTATCCATAAAAATATTCACCATCAGACCCCTCTTGAACTGCTACACCCTCTCAAACTGCACTCGACAGCCAGACCTTTAAGGGATGCATACAAGGGATCCTTATATGTTCCTCCTATTAAAATTGTATATCACTCATACATCAGAGATAGGACATTCTCTATCACAGGTCCCTCCATCTGGAACTCCATGCCTCCTGACCTCAGGCAGGAAACTTGCCTACTAACTTTTAAAAAGAAACTTAAGACATGGCTGTTTTGCCAAGCCTTCCCTGCCACTAGCCAGCCTAAGAATTGCTCCACCACCTATGTAAATAAACAAATGCTAAAAACTGCTTATAAGTTATTATGAGGTCGGCTCCTTTGCCTCCCTTCCATACTCCATTGTATATAATGCTTTATCTTCGTTCTCCCACTCTTTTTTTCCTACTCCCAGTTAAGGCTTCCTTGTTATAATGTAACTTTATGCTCCTTTTAAAATGTCTCATTGATTGGTTATAGTTACTGATTAGTTCGATGTAAATCGAGTTGATTTGATTTGTATCAAGAAAGTCGGTATATAAAAGCCTTTAATAAATAAATAAATGTTCCTGATATCCTTTGTTCGTGCCTCCAGTTGTTTTCATGTTCCTAAAGCCCTCCCATCCGTGCCTCCAGATGTATTCGTGTTCCTGATGTCCTTCGCTTGTATCTTAATGATGTCATTGGAAATACTTCTTAGTCCATTTGAATGTAGAGTACAATACCTTAGCATCCCTATAAAAATACTCTGGTACAATTAAACTGACCAAAAGGGAAATTTAGTAATCATTAAAACTTTTCTAAATTTGGATAATTTAAAAATCATTCCTGTGCTTTGTCCAAACTTAGTTGTCATTCCTCGAACCTGATTACACCTCGTATCAGGTGAAAATTTAGTTTCCACGGAGTTGTCATGGAGACAATGGTTTCAGAATGTTCACTTTTTTTTCCCCCCCAATGGCCCTTAATTTTCATCTGAGCCCCATTGATTTTAATGGCTATGGAAAATTCCATTGAAATAAACTATAATAAATTGCCACAGAAAATCTAAATAAGTAACTAAATGTTTCAAAATCTCTTTCCCCCATCCACAACTTCCCCATAGTAACTCATACCCATTAAAATTGATTCCAGCCACCTCCCGTGCCATTTTTATTCATTGAAACTGTAAATGAGCTGCATAAAAACTTTCAAAGATAATGATTTAGCAAAAAAAATGTGTTAATTGATACAGTCCGTATGCATTCTGTAAATGCTGCTCATTAAATAGTGTCTACAGCTTTCAATGAGCTTTGGTTTTCATTAAAGGGTAACTTTCACACTCTGAATATCCAGTTATGCTCTCTATAGTATAAAAATTAAATTCTGTATTTTAAAGATTGGGATTTTGCATTTAAATGTTGAGGTAGAAGTGCAGTAACTATAGAAAATAATAATGCACTGAGAAATGCTGATCTTTCAGTAGGGCTCTTTATCTAATGTTCAAAGATTTGTATTCCTAAAGGCGATGTGAGATGCAGTCAAACTATAAAGTGTGTATTATGGTGAACAGCTGTTTTAAGAAGCTGTAGAAGTAATGATACTATATCTTGCTCTAGTTGAGTTCATAGAGAATAAAAAGCAGATAAATCTCGATGTAGAGCTGTTACTTAAGGTACAATCTGCAAGGGTTGGGAAGGGGAAGCTGTGCTCTAGCAAGCTGCTGCTGGCTGGATTTGTGAGAGATTTGCTCTCTGAAGAACAAGTCAAAAAATCAGTAACTCCTGTGAGTAACGTTGTTCTCTCTTCAAAATACTTACCTTAAGAGCAGTGGCAAAGCCAGAATTCATATTTTAGCAGCGCCTGAGGTTAACTTGAGTGAGCACTAGGCATACAAGTGTGACTGTGCTAGTTTTAAGTGATATCACCTTTTCACCTGTCTAAGGTGTGGATAGCGTCATGTTATAAAGCTGGCACCATGATGTATGACCATGTCTGTATCACCCTACAACATGGCACTGGCTGCACCTGAGAAAGGCGCTGAAGTGACATCATTTTGGCATTCCCTCTGGAGGGCCAGAGACACTTTTAAACAGACAGAGATAGGGAAGGGCTCCTGCTCTTTACAATGCTACTGCACCCCCATAGAAGGGGGTCATATTTCAATTTTTTTCCTTTAGGTTTTTTTTTGGTTATTACTTTTTTTTAAGTTCAGTAGTAAAGGTTCATCAAGTACGAATTCAGAAGAAAACACTGCCTGGATTTTTCCCAATTTTTTTTCCTCAGAAAAAAATGACCAAAGTCCCTGCATCCCTAACATCAAAAAAGATATGTGAAACAAGAGTCGAGATCAGAGGTTTAATCATGCCCATTTTAAGAAAATACCTGGGAACTTTTCATTTACGGTAACCCTGAGATTGTTGTGGATTAGGGGTGTGCATTCATTCCCTATGAATTGGTAATCCACAAAGCATAGGGCCATATTCATTATATTCATGGGGAAGCGAAACGTATCGCGATTCCCCACAAATACAACAAATATTCGCTGAATTATTTGGCCGCCTAAAGGAGCGAATTTAAACAAAACCCCCAACATCCTGACCCCCCCCAAGACTTACCAAAACTCCCTGGTGATCCAGCGGGGGGTCTGGGAGCCATCTCCTGAACTCAACCCTCGGCTGCTGGAATTCAAAATGGTGCCGATAACCTTTGACCTACTATGTCACAGGGGCTACTGGTGCCATTGGTTAGCCCCTGTCACATGGTAGGAGCAATGGATGGCCGTCGCCATTTTGAATACTGGCAGCCGATATCCTTTGCCCTCACTATGTCACAGGGGCCGACGGTCGGCCCCTGTGACACAGTGAGGGCAAAGGCTATCAGTGCCATTTTGAATACTGGCAGCTGACAGCCCAGCCAGGAGGTCACTCCCGGATCCCCGCTGGACATTTGGCAAGTCTTGTGGGGGTCAGGAGGGTCCCCAAAGACTTGCCAAAAGTCCATAGTGGTCCAACGGGGGTCCGGGAGCGATCTACTGCACTCAGGCTGTCGGCTGCCGGTAAGGCTTACTATATTGTAATTCAGATCTTCAGAGGGATAACCATATTAGGGTGAATCCAGCGAAAACAGAAGGCAGTGGGGTGAAGGGACAAAGGGGGGGGGGGGTGGGCCTGCGAAAGCCGCCAGCCATTGCACCACTGCGGTGTTATCGCTGCCGGCTTTCACACTCAACAGCGCCACCGTGAAAGGTGGTGCTATTGGGCGCACTACTGGTGACAATAACAGTTCTTATCAACATCACAGTGTCCACCTCCTTGCCACCCCGGCTCCTCCCCTCTCCTTCCCGGCTCCACCCCTACTCTGCTGCTGGCAAGCTATCGCACGCGAAAAAGGACTTTTCGCATGCGATATCTGCTTATCGCACGTGATAAGTGATAGAAAATGACCCCCTTAGTTTGGTGTAGCAAAAATGACAAGAGGTGGATGATGATGACATGGTTTCTGTCCTCAAAAGCTCATGCTACATAAATCAGTTGGTCTATAAGGTGCCACCTGCCTCTTGTCATTTTTATATTGTAATTGTAATTCACTTTAGTCTTAGCTTCCTGGTATCCAAGCCTACACCCAACACTTGTTATGATAGGTTTAATGAACCATAAATGGAGATGGTATAGCGCTAAGAGTTCACGGATCCTTGTGTTGAATTAAGAGTATATGTAATTTGATTTGATTTGATTTGTCATGTTATATGAATGTTTTTATTGTGATCCACACTGAACTCTTGTTGTGGAAGTAGCAGGATATATATTTATGTAAACAAATAAATAAGTAAATAAATACATAAGATATGTTCATGAATATTCTCCATGAATTTTTTCAATGAACACAAACAGAACACAGCTTTATGTGTTCTCTGCACAAAAATCTTTTGCAGTCCTCATAACATCTTTGTGATTTGCAGTCTGCTGCTTTGGATAAACAGAACAATGTGCATTTGTTCTCTCAGCAAGTGCAGTAGTGGATACTGAGATTTTGTAGTCCAGTGTAATTAATGCAGTTCTGATTGGCCCAGTCAGATTATGGTATTTTGTAGTCTTTTTTTGATCAGTCCATTGATTAACTGTTCTTCAGCTCAGTAAGGAATAGACGCCATCTTTTTCACGGTAATCTACTGTTCCAAGAAGGATGATTTCTCATCCAAACAACAAAACTGGCAATTGCACAAATGTATCAAATTGAAAAAACATTGTCACTGGCTATCGGTTTGTATTGTTTTTGCAAGTTGTCATACGTACTAAGTGATCCAGGATATCTACACCACCTTTAGTTTTGTTATAGTCCATAATGAAAAATTATTTTCATTCCTCTCCAACTACTGTAATGTCATAGTTCATTGTTGATAGCAACATTACTGCTTTAGACTTCCTGGACACATATGAAACTAAAGTGAGATCCCTATCAAGATCTCTTTTGGAATCAGGCTGTATTTCATTTTGAATCTCAGTACGTTTTCTCCTGAGGTTGCTCAGATAGGAGAGGTTTTCATATCATTTTTTCTGCTAGGTCTGTGCTAATGATAAAGTTATCACCCCAACACTCCTTCCTGATTTATACCTGAGTCAAGCAAGTTATTGCACAACATGGCTACTTAACTGCTTGGGTTGTTGTTTAAAGACATAGAAATGTAATGGCAGAAAAAGACCATATGGCCTAGTAGTTAGTCTACCTATCTACACCAACTACTTATCTCTATAATTCCTATTACTTCCTCAGAGATCTCCTGTGCTTATCCCATGCTTTCTTGAATTCAGATACAGTCAATGTCTCCACCTCTACTGAGATGCTGTTTTAAACATCCACAACACTGTAGAAAATATTACCTTTGATTGCTCTTGTGTCTATCCTATTTCACCCTAATTCCATGACTCCTTGTTCCAGAGCCTTCTTTCCATTGAAATAGGTCCACCTCCTCGGCCTTGATACCTCTGAAATATTTAAATGTCTTTGTCATATCTCCTACCTTTCCTTATGGTATGCAAGTTTACATCTTTAAGTGTGTTCCTATAGGATTTAGAACAAAGACCATTGACCATTTTATTAGCCATCCTCTGAACTGACTCCATTCAGATTATATCCTGTTGAACGTGCAATATTCCAAATGAGGTCTCACCAGAAATTTATGCAGGGGCAATATTACTTGAGGGGGGATATGATAGAGGTCTTTAAGATCATGAAAGGTCTTGAACGACTAGATGTGACTCGGTTATTTTCACTTTCGAATAATAGAAGAACTAGGGGACATTCAATGAAGTTAGCAAGTAGCACATTTAAGACTAATCGGAGAAAATTCTTTTTCACTCAATGCACAAAAAAGCTCTGGAATTTGTTGCCAGAGGATGTGCTTAGTGCAGTTAGTGTAGCTGGGTTCAAAAAAGGTTTGGATAAGTTCTTGGAGGAGAAGTCCATTAACGGCTATTAATACATTTTACTTAAGGAATAGCTGCTGCTATTAATTGCATCAGTAGCATGGGATCTTCTTAGTGTTTGGGTAATTGCCAGGTTCTTGTGGCCTGGTTCTGGCCTCTGTTGGAAACAGGATGATGGGCTTGATGGACCCTTGCTCTGACCCAGCATGGCAATTTCTTATGTTCTTACCTCCTTTTTGCTGCTGACTTTTCCTCTCCTTCTGTAGACAAGCATCTGTCTGGCTTTGTTGCTGCCATATCTACCTGTTTGGCCTCCTTAAGATCAATAAGAACATACTGGGTCAGACCAAGGGTCCATCAAGCCCAGCATCCTGTTTCCATCAGTGGCCAATCCAGGCCATAAGAACCTGGCAAGTACCCAAAAATTAAGTCTATTCCATGTTACCATTGCTAGTAATAGCAGTGGCTATTTTCTAAGTCAACTTAATTAATAGCAGGTAATGGACATCTCCTCCAAGAACTTATCCAATCCTTTTTTAAACACAGCTACACTAACTGCCTAACCACATCCTCTGGCAACAAATTCCAGAGTTTAATTGTGCATTGAGTGAAAAAGAACTTTCTCCAATTAGTTTTAAATGTGCCACATGCTAACTTCATGGAGTGCCCCCTAGTCTTTCTATTATCTGAAAGAGTAAATAACCAATTCACATCTACCTGTTCTAGACCTCTCATGATTTTAAACACCTCTTGTTGCGGACGGAGAGGTGGACCCTTGGGCCGGCCTAGCGGAGAGTGAAGGATGGTTAGGAGAACTCCACGGAGAAGGAGCAGGCCAGGAGGCGGCATCGAGACAGGCCGATCAGACAGGATCTTCACCCTGGAAGCCCGAGGTCCCACCGGGAGGAGCCCGTGAGGAACCGGACTGCTGGGACTTAGGCAGATACTCTCGAGAAGACGGAGAACAGCATCGAGGCGGTCCAGTAGCAAGGCAGGCGGCAACAGGAAGTATGGAGAGACTAACCGGAGTCAAGAACCAAGGAGGCAATCCGAAGAAGAGGCAGGGTTGAAGCTGGAGTGGAGAATGGAGCAGGAATGGAGACTGGAGCTGGAACGGAAACTGGAGCTGGAAGCAGGAACAGCAACTAGATACCCTAACGGGAGAACCTCATTGCAAGGCAATGATGCTAGTCAGACACCGGGTTTAAATCCCCGCCGGCGTCTGACGTCACCTCCGAGGGCGGCCGTGGTTTCGCAACACTGGCCCTTTAAAAGCTCCCCCCTCACGCGCGCCTAGCCACGCGTGGAGCCACGGATCAGAGCTCGGCGGCATCTCCCTCGTGGAGATGCCACCGTGGAGTGGCCTGCCTAGGCCCGGAGGATGCCGGGGCTTGCCGGGGAGTGCCCGAGTAAGAGAGAGGTAAGGACCCGGTCACGAATCTCGCAACCGGGACCGCAACACCTCTATCATATCCCCCCTCAGCTGTCTCTTCTCCAAGCTGAAAAGTCCTAACCTCTTTAGTCTTTCCTCATAGAGGAGTTGTTCCATTCCCTTTATCATTTTGGTCACCCTTCTCTGTACCTTCTCTATCGTAACTATATCTTTTTTGAGATGCGGCGACTAGAATTGTACACAGTATTCAAGGTGCGCTCTCACCATGGAGCGATACAGAGGCATTATGACATTTTCCGTTTTATTCACCATTCCCTTTCTAATAATTCCAAATATTCTGTTTGCTTTTTTGACTGCTGCAGCACACTGAACCGACGATTTCAATGGGTTATCCACTATGGCGCCAACATCTCTTTCTTGGGTGGTAGCACCTAATATGGAACCTAACATTGTGTAACTACAGCAAGGGTTATTTTTCCCTATATGCATCACCTTGCACTTATCCACATTAAATTTCATCTGCCATTTCGATGCCCAATTTTGAAGTTTCACAATGTCTTCCTGCAATTTATCACAATCTGCTTGTAATTTAACTACTCTGAACAATTTTGTATCATCTGCAAATTTGATTACCTCACTCATTTTATTTCTTTCCAGATCCTTTATAAATATATTGAAAAGTAAGGGTCCCAATACAGATCCCTGAAGCACTCCACTGCCCACTCCCTTCAGTTCTGTACTATCCAATTGCTTCCATATTTTTATATTATCAGGATGTTTTTTGTTTCTCTCCCTAAAAATATGCTTTGCTTCCCTATTTATTCTTTCATAATTATTGACAAAAAATTGTTAAACAGAAATAGGGCAAATGTTTCTGCAATATTATGCTTCCTGATTTCTCATTTTGTCACATCTCATTCACGAACAATGTTTGCCATGATTTTTCTGCATATCTACTGTGGAACTTATAGCTACAGCCTTCCATATCTGCCTCGCATGGTGGCATCATCCAGCTAGATCTGCCTCTGTCATGCCAACCATGGGATACTTCTCCTCCCCATACCACTAAAAGACTTGGCAACTTTATTGGCAGTAGGGATATGCATTTGTTTAAAATGAATGCAAAAAATGCACTGAATAAGGCTGATTCATTTCATTTGTGGAGGTCCCCTGAATGAAACAAACCTTATTTGTTGCATTCATTTAAATGAATGCATCAAGCCTAGGCCTAGACTCGAGACCCAAAGCAGGGGCTGCAGCCTGCACCCGAGTGCGATGTCAGGGTCTCGGCCTAGGCCTAGGCCAATGATGGGGGCAGAGCTGAGGCCCCCCCCCAAACAAACAAACTTGATCTGTTGGGTATCTGCAAAAGAGGCCAGGCCGGGTCCTGATGTCTGGGCTTTGACCCAGACATAGATCCAATGTCTGGACCTTGAAACAGACATAGGCTTGATATGAGGGCCTGGACCAGAGGCTGGGTCCTGATGCTTGGGCCTCAGGTTAAGCCAGAGCCTGGGCCCAGGCCCTACACTGCAGTCTGGTCAGGAAGCCGGGTCCTGAAGTCTAGGCTTCACCTTAGGCCAAGTCCCCAGTGCTGTTGCCCAGCCCAGAGGTTGGGTTGTGACACTAGACCCTCGACAGAGATCCAGGCCTGAATCCAGGTCCCAAAACCAGGGCCTCGGCCAAGAATCAGGCTTAATGCCAGAGCCTGGCCTGAAGGATGGATCCTGATGCCTGGGCCTCAATCTAGGGTCAGGGTCAGGCCTGCAGCTCAGGCTTCAGAGCAGCTTTAACATGTTCAATGTCCTCTTCTTTTCTTGTTCAATTGACACCATTTGCTGGGGTCGTATTGGAATTAATTAACTCTGGCACATTCACCCCTGCAGACAGTACCATTTAGATGTATGACAACCTACCTCGGCTTTGGCCTACTCAAAGCCGAGGCTTTCGCCTGGGCTTAGGCCTTGCTGGCAGATCCTCACCAGACCAGGTAAGCAGAGGCCAGGGGGGATCCTGGTCTTGGCATTTTTCTAGGTGGGTGGGAGGCCTTAGTTGTTTTTTTTTGGGGGGGGGGGGGGTTAACTGTTTCATTTTTTTTTCACACAAATGAAATTAATCAAACATTCCACAAACAAAAGTTTGTGGGGAAAAACCTCCTGAAAATGAACCAAAAAACAAAAATAAATTTGTTTTCCTTGTATACCCTTATCTGCTGGTACCACAAATTCCTAATGAATACTGGATGAACATCCATGGAAATTTGATCCTTGGGTTTAGAGCAGATCTCCATCTAGAATAAAGTCTGGATTACATCATTATAATATCCCTCAAATGCTGAATCACTGCTATCATTGGGAAAAACAGTCTGATCATTCCTTCAGATATGCAAATCCATTTCCTTGACTCTCTAGACTGTAGAAAAAATAAAATAATGTTACAATTAAATACAATAAATAGGACTCCAATCCCTCCTGCAGTGAAAAACCCCAGTCATGATATATCTATAAGAAGGCCAAAATTAGACAGGATTCACACCTACCCCCTGGAAAGTTTAGACAGAAACAGTCTACACTCTACAACATTATCCCCTTCAACCTATGGCAAAGAAGAAATCAGAAGTTCTGTACTTACAGAAGCAGTGTCCATTCTGTCTAACATTTGTCCATGTTCTCTGTAGATTCCTCCTTTCTTGCTTCTTCTTTCTTCCATGTAATAATGTGGTAAAGAAGTCTACTTACATGCAGGAGGAAATAATTCATGTGATCTTTGAAGTATAAAAGGTGATGACCACTTCCTGGAATCAGGAAGGCCATTGTGTGGCTATTGTTGATACCCTCCAAAGTGTCCAGACATTCAAGGAGAACATGCAATGCTAGGTCAAACTAAGATCCATCAAGCCAGCATCCTGTCTCTAACAGTGGCCAGTCCAGGTCACAAGTATCCAGAAAATCCCAAAAGAAGATCTATTTTTTTAATGCTTCCAGAGATATACCATGACTTTCCCAATCTACCTGACTATTTGTTTATGGACTTTTCCTCTAGGCATTTGTCTATACTTCTTTTTTCCACAGCTTGATTTTGCATTGAGTGAAAACATTCTTTATACAATTTAATTTGTCTGGTTGGTTGTTTCCTTGAGTGTCCCCTTGTTTTAGTACTATTTGAATGAGTAAATAACCTTTCCCTATTAACCCATTATTTCATAAACTTCTATCATATCCTCTCTCAGTTATCTCTTTTCCATGCTGAAGAATCTGTTTAGTTTTTCTTCTTTCATTCCATCTTCTTCATCATTTTTGTTCATCTTCTTTGTAACTTTTCTGGTTTCATAATGCCTTTGCAAAATATCAAATACTCAAGGTGTGGTTGTTCAATGGATTAATACAGAGGCATTATGAGATTCTCCAGTTTATTCTCTACTCCTTTCCAAATGATTCCTAACATTATATTTGCTGTTTTGACTACTGCCTCACACTGTTCTGAGAATTTCAACATATTCGCTCCAAAGTTCTGAAAGAACTGAGAGATGAGATTGAAAATGTGTTCCTAATAGTCTGTATTCTGTAACCAATCATTTAAAACAGCCACAGTATCTGATGACTTGGGAGGAGGGGAAGGGTAATGTAATGTCCAAAAGGAAATTGTAGACCAGTAAGCCTGATGTTAGTGCCTGGCAAAATGGCAGAAGCTGTTTTCTGGAGCCAGAAGCATAAATTTGATTGGAAAACTTGGTATTATGCAAGCTAATCCCATATAGGATTAACCAAGGAGACTTGTTGGTATTGTGTACTGGGAGTCAATGGTAAATACCTAAAAAGACTAAACCAATTTATTGAACTTTGAGGCATATGTGGGGTCCAAATGTCCACAATAACTTACAATTAGGGTTAAAAAGATCAAATCTGTGAAACTGAATAGTTGTTAGTGCGCTTTATAGACAAGGGATCATGACAAATTAGGGTATGCTAATGTTGCCATTGTAGAAGCCATCTGAAATTTTGTTGGACACAAAAATGCAGAATAAAAGTAATTTCAACATGATTTAAATTGTTAAAAACATAATTTAGGCGGCGCTCTCTTGTGCTGGCGTTCAAGATGGCTGCTTGATTCATTTGCTCTGCAAGATCTAGCCACTTAAGCCTGTTTTTTTTTTCACTCTCTGAAGGCTGCTTAGAGACTAGAACGAGATCTGTCATGTCTACAACTAAATCTGGTAAGATAGATGCTGCCTTTGTGGCCACCACTGGTACCAAACGGCTAAAGCCCAATCCACCCACGCCTGATAAAACGGCTGCAGGGGACAAAACATGGCATTGGTGGATTTAGTTCTAATGGAACTCCGGCAATCAAAGTTAATGGTGCAAAATAATATAGACACGACATCAGCAATCCGCACAGAACTTTTCTCGCTATCTCAGCAATTTGCAGTGCATACTTCACGATTAGAGGACATTGAATCACAAACGGCACCTTTACTGGTTAAGACAGCCGGCCTCTCCCAGATGATTCTAATGATTGAGCGGCTGCAAACTGATCTTGAAGATATGGCAAATGGCAACAGAAGAAATAATATCAAGCTTTTGGGAGAACCTGATGGACTTGAAGGCTCAAATTGTAATGCCTTTCTTACTTCCCTGATCACCTCCTGTTTGTAAACTTCTTTCTCCTTTCCTCTGGAAATTGAGAGGGCTCATCGTACACCATCCAGGCTGCTCCCTAAGGCCCACTACCTGAGGCCTATAATTTTCAAGCTACTATGTTACCCCCAGGTGGTTGAAATATTAAAAACTGCCCGTGTTAAGGCTCTGATTATTCATCAAGGCAACACCCTTTTTTTTTGTTCCGGATCTCGCTAAAGCTACTGTGATAAAATGCAAGGCATTTTTGGTGCTACAACCACGGTTGCAATCATTATCTGCTAGATATAGTCTAATTTATCCTTCCAAGCTATGGGTTATCCACTATTATGCCTAGATCTCTTTCTTGGGTGGTAGCACCTAATATGGAACCTAACATTGTGTAACTATAGCATGGGTTATTTTTCCCTATGTGCATCACCTTGCACTTGTCCACATTAAATTTCATCTGCTATTTCGATAACCAATTTTCCAGTCTCACAAGATCTTCCTGCAATTTATCACAATTTGCTTGTGATTTAACTACTCTGAACAATTTTGTATCATCTGTAAATTTGATTACCTCACTCGTCGTATTTCTTTCCAGATCATTTATAAATATAATGAAAAGTAAGGGTCCCAATACAGATCCCTGAGGCACTCCACTGCCCACTCCCTTCCACTGAGAAAATTGTCCATTTAATCCTACTCTCTGTTTCCTGTCTTTTAGCCAGTTTGTAATCCACGAAAGGACATCGCCACCTATCCCATGACTTTTTACTTTTCCTAGAAGACTCTCATGAGGAACTTTGTCAAACGCCTTCTGAAAATCCAAGTATACTACATCTACCGGTTCACCTTTATCCACATGTTTATTAACTCCTTCAAAAAAGTGAAGCAGATTTGTGAGGCAAGACTTGCCTTGGGTAAAGCCATGCTGACTTTGTTCCATTAAACCATGTCTTTCTATATGTTCTGTGATTTTGATGTTTAGAACACTTTCCACTATTTTTCCTGGCACTGAAGTCAGGCTAACCGGTCTGTAGTTTCCCGGATCACCCCTGGAGCCCTTTTTAAATATTTGGCCACCCTCCAGTCCTCAGGTACAATGGACAATTTAAATGCTATTTATTTATTTATTTTTATTTATTTATATTTATATTCTGCTTTTCCCACTTTTTTTTTTTCAGCGCTTCAAAGTGGATTACATTCAGGCACTGTAGGTATTTCCCTATCCCCAGAGGGCTTACAATCTAAGGCCTGGATTTATCAAAATGCACTGAATATCTCACCACCAAGGTGCGAATGGCTGTGGCCTTTTTCAGGCCCACCCACTTTTTTGTGGGATTCATCATTCTGCGAGGAATGATGATTCCTGCCCTAAGTTTGTACCTGAGACAATGAAGGGTAAAGTGACTTACCTAAGGTCATAAGGAGCAACAGTGGGACTTGAACGCTGGTCCCCTGCTTTAATCTCTAGGCTACTCCTCCAATCCAATATAAGAAAATAAGGTATGTCATGCTGAGTCAGTCAAAGGTCAATTGAGCAGAGCGTCCTGTCTCCAATAGTAGCAAATTTGGATCAAAAGTAATCAGTAGATCCCGAAAAGTTGATCTATTTCTTGTTGCTGACTCCCAGGGATAAGTAATGGATTTCCCCCAAGTCTACCTGGCTAATAATGTTCTGTGAACCTTTCTCCAGGAAGCTGTCCAAACCTCTTGTAAACCCCATTATGCTAGCTGCTTTGGCCATGTTATCAAGCAATAAATTCCATATTTTTTCATTCAATGCCCAATAAAGGTATTTTCTATGATTTCTTTTAAATTGCTGGTTATGAATTTCCTAAAATGTAGTTGCTTTGACTGCTGCAGATTTCAAAATATCATCCACAGGGACTGAGGTCATTTTTCCTGGGTGTGACTCCCAATACACAATAGGTGAATGCATAGAGTAGATAGGATTATTTTTTTCTTAGGTGCATTTACTTTGCATGGGACCACATTATTTATTTATTTATTTATTATTTTATGTATTTGAGCTTTTTAAATACCGACAATCGTTGGGAACATCTTATCGGTTTACAGAGAAAATAAAGCAGCAACAGGCTTTACATGGAACACTTAATCCGGGTAATAATATTAGCGGGAATCCAAAAAAACAGGGGAGGAACTATAATGCATAATTGACGATAATATGATGTTTGAATAACATATATACATAGGTTACACATTAAATTTCATCTGCCATTTACATACTAAGGGGAAGATTTTATAACATGCGCGCGCAGGCCTCACGTTCACTTTTGTTTGGGCGATTGCCTCAATCTTCCGGATCGGTGGATGGAGTCAATCAGATGCTATAGTGAGCAGAGTGGACAATGAGTGGTCACAGTTCTCAATCTTCTGTGAGAACATTTGGGTTTAAAATTTACAGCTGAAATTGAGAAATTCGTTAGTTTTCTCAATATACTGTATCTCCATTTATTCTCTCATAGAAAAACACAAAGATATTTAAAGCATGTAGATGCTTTTTTTTTTTTTAAAAGATCTACCTCCCCAGGAAAAGAATTATCTATGGGAGGACCCCCTTTACTACTCATAGTTCCATGTCATTTTCTGACTTGAAATTCTTTCTATTCCTCCCAGGAGCTAGCGGCTTCACAGGGAGTCCGGCCTTCCTCCTTTCTGCTATGCTTTTGGGAGACTTTTTTTTTTTCACAGCCTTACAACTACTTCAAGCTCAGCTGTACTCAGCTCACTTGGACTCCAAACTCAGCACAACACATATGCACTGAGTTTGCCAAAACATTCCTTGGTGTACTACTGCTATGGCTTTAAAATATAGGAATTCACTATTCTCTGGGTCAGTGGTTCCTGACAGGTGTGTCGGGACACACTGGTGTGTCGCAAGGTCCTGGGAGGTGCGTCGCAGGGCCAGCAGAAGGCTGCTGCCTCCTTATCAGCCCCGGTGGGATTTGCTTGACTTCTCTTAACATTGGGCCTGATGGGAAGCTCCTCGCACTTCCCTCTTTCTGGCCCAGTGGGAGGCTGTTTCCTCCTTCACCCAGATCAGAGCGAGACATCGCCAGCTCCTGCTGTTCTGGGCCTGATGGGATGCAAACTTTACCTTCTCCTGCTGGAGTCTGGGAGTGACGCTGCTGCTGATCTCTTCACCCTGTGGAGGGTGGGAGAAAGGAAGTTGGGGATGCTGGGAAGAGGAAGGTGGAATGGAGAAGGAGTGTGGGGGCTGCTGAGCAGGAAGGAGGGGGAAACGGGGAGGTGTTGGGGTAGCTGAGCAGGGAGATGGCATGAAGGGGGTAGGGAGAGTCAAGCAGGGGAGAGGGAGGATGTGGGGGTCAGGAATGCTGGGCAGGGATAGGAGTGTGAGCGGATGATTGAAAGGGAGTAATTGGGGAAAAGTGAAGGATGATGGAGGCATGGAAGGGACGTGACAGGTGCGAGAGCCATATGTCAGTTTTGGGAATGTGCATTTCTTCTCTCTTTGTACTTTGCTTAGTGTAAGAGGAGATGTATTTCTGTTTCTAGCTCTCCAGTTTTGCACTGCATGCAGAGTGGCTTTTTGAGGTTTCCATTCCAGTTTTTGTCTCCACATTTGTAATTTGTGGTCTTTTTTATTGTGTATTTGGTGAAGGTCGAATCTGTATGTGTGACTGAGGGGAGGTATTTTACTAGTAGGTAGGAATCTGTATCAATCTTCTTTGTTGCATTTTCTCACTCTCAATAGATGGTGCATTGGGGCTGCACTGCTGCCTTTACATAGGAAGGGCTATTGCTGTTTAAATTCTTGGCATTAGTGTTGCAATGGTATGGAAGGTTTGCTACACATGTGCTGAATGGTTTTTCTTTTCAGGTTTTGTATTTTACAATATGCCTGGTAGCAAGGGAGTTTCTGTTACTGAGAGAGCACCAGAACAGAATATTTTTTTATATAGTGAGTTGTATTTGAAATATCCTAGTTCTGCTCTGCATCCATTGTTTGGAGATTGGGGTTGGGGGTCCTATGGATAACAGAGTTTGTTTATATTTAGCTCCGTGATGGTCCAGTGTTCAATGTGTCACACCTGTAAGCATCATCTGCCAGGTGTGTCCCGATAGAAAAAAGGTTGAGAACCACTGCTCTGGGGTATACCATCTGGCATAGGGGCTACAGTGACTTTCTCCTTTCTTTCCTTCCTTCCTCCACTCTTCTAGTCTTTCTTTGCTTTTCAATTTCTCCTCCTCAAAATATTTTTACTTTTTCCTCTCCTTACTCATCTTCTTGCCCAGTTTCACCTCCCCAGTCTCCATCTATTCCCTCATCACCCTGCCTTCATATGATATAGTCGCCACAGGTCTCCCAGCTGCCAAAGTTTCCCTCCTCCCCATGGCTTGAACCATCTCTACCACTGTCAGACTGTACGGCTCTGTTTGCTGTACTTGGAGCCGTGTAATTGCCGAGCATTTGCGGAAACATGGAGGTACTGTAAAGCAATGCAGCTCCAAGTGAACGAATAAAGTCAAATGGTTGGCAAGATCGGCAGTGAAGGGAGGGCGGCAGGGGAAGGTAGTGCTAAGTTGATCTGCAGTGGCTACGGCACCTGAGGAAGTGGAGAGGACACAGTGACTGTATGGTGAATCATCCGGGACTGCAGAAGTGGCACGACCTGACACCATGGCAGCAGATAACATGGGAAAGTGGGGGGTAGTGCTGTCACTTTACCGGGATTCCAAGGCAAAGTTTAGACTCTGTGGCGACTGCTCTGACCCCAGAATCACAGCAAACTGAGGGCCCTGCTTAGTATTGAAAGACAATATTAAAAAAAAAGGACCGTTTGAAAACAGAGCAAGGGGACCAAAGCAAAGACATGCAAAATGTGTGGATTTAAGTTTGTGAGAATTTCTGCAGCGACTGGGAAAAATCTTGCAAACTGTAAAAATGCTGAAATATAATGCGGACTCCACAAATGAATTCCATACAGATTCACTGAAGGCACATTGGAAACGTATTGACCAATTTGTGCAGGAAAACTACAGGGACACAGAAATCCCTTAAAAAAAAAATCCACAGAGAGGAAATCAGCAACTTCATCTGGTTCCCGTTTACTGTGGAAACCACTGCGTATCTCCTGTTCAAATCTGCAGTCAGCTACTCACAGAAGTGTCACACAGGCCATAGGAATAGCCTCTACTTACAAAGCGTTTAGCACCAGCAGTGTCATACAGATGTTCACAGAAATAGGGCCCTCTGAGCAGAGGACACATCATCTGTTTGCCTAATTGTTGTGGGTATCGCTTGCAACTCAAAGGAAACTGCAATGCACATCTGTTAGGCGAGAATAAAATATCTGACAGGGTGTAAAGCAAGCCTCTAGAGATTACTCACGTTATAGAAAGGAATCCTTTGCTCTGTCTACTTTAAGCTGCTGAATGCCTTCCAGCACAGACTTGCTCAGTTTATTGTTTTAAAAAAAAGGACTTTTTTCCTCCTTATTCAGTTACTATTTGGGAAAATCTAATTATGATGTTATACAATTCTTTCAGTGGCTGCTATCATTATAAACTGCCTTCCTACTGTCTGATGCCAGCTTCACTGGAGGGACACCTTATACAATGCCTAATTCAGGACATAGTCATGTAGGGCCACCCTTTGGGATCGCCACTAAATGGCCCTAGCTAACAGGCCGATACAGTACAGTGCGTTCCGATGGAGCGCACTGTCAGCCTGCTCTGGGACGCGCGTTTTCCCTTACCCCTTATTCAGTAAGGGGAGGAAAATGCGCGTCCAACCCGTGGCACCTAATAGGGCCATCAACATGCAAATGCATGTTGATGGCCCTATTAGGTATGTGCGCGGGATACAGAAAGTAAAATGTGCAGCCAAGCCGCACATTTTACTTTCAGAAATTAGCGCCGACCTTTGGGTCAGCGCTAATTTCTTCTGGCGCCGGGAAAGTGCACAGAAAAGCAGTAAAAACTGCTTTTCTGTGCACCCTCCGACTTAATATCATGGCGATATTAAGTCGGAGGTCCCGAAAAGTAAAAAAAGTAAAACAAAAAAAAAATTTTGAATTCAGCCTGCGGCTGTTGGGCCGAAAACCGGACGCTCAGTTTTGCCGGCGTCCGGTTTCCGAGCCCATGGCTGTCAGCGGGCTCGAGAACCGATGCTGGCAAAATTGAGCGTCGGCTGTCAAACTCGCTGACAGCCGCCGCTCCTGTCAAAAAGGAGGTGCTAGGGACGCGCTAATGTCCCTAGCACCTCCTTTTACCTGGATCTACTGCGTCACCTAATTTAAATAGAGAATTGCGGGCACCGGCGAAGGGCCGGTGCGTGCGCCGGGAGAGCAGGCGTTCCTCCGCTCTCCCGCGGACTTTACTGTATCGGCCCGTAAAATAAGTGCGGCAGGGCTATGCCAGTCACTAACATTATCCCTATGTGATTCTTCTATCTAGGGGCAGTAAAAGGATTTTTTTTTTTATATATTTTTGATTCATCCCAGTGCACTCCTTTTTGGGGTTAGGCTTGTTGGGGAATAAGTTCTTATGGAGCATGCCCAGTGCTTCAGTGGTGGAGGAAGAGTGAGGAACTGAAACCTCCTCTGGGTTTCAGTAGAGAGAGGACTGAAGAGCAAATGATTTATCAAAATCTCAAAGCAAGGTGGCCAGAGAGCTGGAGATTCCCCATGGAACTCACAGAAGGCAATTCAAGCATTGGCAAAGAAGTCACGAGGAAGACGTTTTGAGAAGATTTTTGGATTTTAACTGACCAGTGCCTGAAGGAAGGGCACACCCCCAGTATCCCAAAGGGCTGAGACAAAGATGTATTCGCCCATTCGACCAGGTAACAGATTGGATGAAGAAAAAGATGTAGCCTTTTGAGCCAATAACTCAAGAGATGTGTATTTATGAGAGTTTGGTTTACAGTTGAAGTGTCTGGCCTTCTGGATCTCAGTTTAGTGTTTTTTGATTGGGGATATTTTTCATCTTTCAGAACAGTTCATGCCAGAATTGAAACTACATTCTAGTTATCCCACTCTTGCTGGTCAGGACATTTTCAATCAGGATGAAGGTGCAAGGGCAAGAAGGCATGTGAGTAGAGTAAGGAGGGATGTAGGTTGATTTGTTGATTTTTATTTTTGTCTTCTTGACTTAGATCCTCTTCCTTAAGTTACACTGAAGACTATCTTTTATTTGAATACCAACTATGGACTTTAGTGTTTTCTTTGAGTCTTCCCTATGTGAACCTAAAAGGGGATGGATGGACCCTTTGTGATTCCTGGTTTCTCCCTGTATTGCTAATGTTTAGCTTCCCTGGCTGTTGTTTTTCACAGTCTGGCACCTCCTGGAGATATTTGATACAGAGTGTGAAGTGGTCCCTAAAATAGTAATTGACTGTGCCAGGGATCCTGGAAGAGGAGTTTTCCTCCCCATCCAGATCTGAACCCAGACCATAGCACCCCTAGACAAGGATAAAGCACGAAAATGGGGACTGGATACATGGCAGTTAGAGTTAGGTAGAGGAGGAAGGAGTGCACCATTTTCAGAACAGCATCTCCACTGAGGTTGCTGGAATGTCTAGCCAAGGCATGTATACAGGCATGGTGCATCACAGATCAGCGCAGCAAAGCAGATTTGATTTAGAATTGAGAGAAAGTTGTTGAGTTTGTGCACCCTTGGCCCGAGATGGTGTTGGCGCCACCTGTGGGGGAAACCCCTACAAGTCCCCACCGTCAGGTGGCGAGGCTGGATGGGAAGTAGAAGCCAGAAGGAGCTTTGCAAATATCAGCCCACATTCACTGCAGGTTGAGCCCTTGGGTACCGGGGCCGACTGGTCTTAGGTGGGCTTCTGCATGGATGATCCCAGGGAATAGATGAGAGAGAGGCCAGAGGCCTGAAGCCAAGGGCGGCACTGATCCTGTCCAGTAAGCTAGGCTAGGCAGAGAGCATGGCCAGGCCTGGCCCAGGAGAGCGGAGGGACGAAGTGAGGCAGCACCCAGGACAGGCCAGAGGCGAGCAGCGGCAAGCATGGTCAGGTCCGATCTAAAGGTCAGAAACAGGCAGCAGGAACAGGAGAACTGGAACAGCAACTTCAGGAACTCGAGTAAGCGAGGAGACCCGTTGCCATCTCTCGTAAAGTTGGTGACCTTCAAATGCAAATCAGGCTACTGCCACTTTGCACATCCATCTGTCTAAAAATGATCACCTAATGGTACAACTGACTCCCTCACAGGCGTTTTGCTTCAAATATACTTGAAAAAGGTACACTCAGCAAGTGTCTTTTCAAATTCTGTCTTAGCATTCCCTATCAATGCTTTGCATCTAATTTGTCAGTGCTTATGCTTATGTTTCCTGTTTCTTCATTTGGATCCCTTTTCCATTTTTTGAAAGATGTTCCTGTTGGGTAGATTTTTGCGCGTGTATGTTATAAAATCAGGAGTCGGCATGAGCAAGGGGGTGCACAATTGTGCACCTTGAGCGTGCCGAGCTGCGCTGCCTTCCCCCGTTCCCCCTAACCTAAGCTTTCCACCCCTTCCCCTAACCTTTCCCCCCCCCCAGCCTTACTCTAACCCCCCGAATTCTTATCATACCTTTTGCTCGCACCAGCAGCCTGCCGGCACGTGACCCTCCAACACAGCGGCAAATGGCCAATGTGTCAGAGGCCTCTGGCCCCGCCCACCCCATACTGCCTCCAGACCACCCCTTTAGTAAAGCCCCGGGTCTTAGACGTGTCCTGGGGCTTTACACATGTCGCCGGGCCTTCATAAAATAGGTCCGACACACGTAAAGCTTTTAAAATACGACCTGTTGCCTCTCTCACATCACCTTTAAACCATCCTAACAGTCATCTGGCCTTCCTTCCAACCTTTTTAATGCATGGAATACATCTGGTCTGGGGTTCCAAGATGGTATTTTTCAACAGCGTCCATGTAGGATGTAAAATCTTTTGAAAACTAAATGCTATCACAGTAGATTTCCTTAATGTCCTCCCTCCATTTATCAAGTCAAATTTGATCATATTATGATCAGTATTGCCAAGTGGCCCCAAAATTATTACTTCTCGCACCAAATCATGTGTTCCACTAAGGATTAGATCTAAAATACTCTCCTCCCTTGTTGGTTCTCGTACCAGCTATTCCATGAAGCAGCCATTTATTTCATCTAGAAACTTTGCTTCCTTACCCAGTCAATCCAGGGTAATGAAATCACCCATTATTATTGTTTTGCTAATTTTGTTAGCATTTTATTCTTTGACTGTTCATTCTGCTCAGGTGGAAAGTAGTCCACTCCCAACCCTGTATCTATGTCTCCTAATTTGATGGAATTTCTAGTCAAATCCTGTTGTTTGTGGTGCTGCCAGCTGCCAGCTACATTAGAGGTTGCGCAGTTTAGCTTATCAAGATGGCAGAAATAATCTTAAGGCAAGAACAAAAGATAATGTAGCTAAGCATTGCTGTATATATATTAGGAAAAGAAGGTATTCCAGGAATGGATAAAAATAAATTGTTTACTGCTTCTAGCTGGCCATTATAGTATGTGATATATATAATGTATGCATTTTAATATTAAAGATATATATATATATTAATCTTAGGAGACATAGATACAGGGTGCTGATTTGTTAAAGTGCTTTTTACCATTTTCTGTTGGACAGGGTGAATAAGATACATAATGTACTCAAATTTTAAGATATAATTTCTACTGCTACACATAGAAACCTTGGTTCCTCATTTTGTGCTGGAACCCTATCAGATAAGAATGCATATCTAATTAATAAAGGAAGTGTAATTGCAACCTGCCTGTATTTTAATTTCTAAAAGTTTTTTTTATTGCTATCAGACTGTAAAATTCAGAGCTGAGTTTGGGGTCCTAAATGGATTTTTCCCTGACTGTTTTGGAAAAACCATGACATAGAAATATAGAAGTGATGGCAGAAGAAGACCAAACGGCCCATCCAGTCTGCCCAGCAAGCTTTCAGACCTAATTGTTTTCATAATTATCTGTTACTCTGACTGCTGGTGGTCCAGTGGGGGGGATCCCGTCGCGATCTCCCGCTCTCGGGCCATCGGCGCCATTTTGGCTACCACTGATAAAAATGGCGCCGATGGCCCGATAAAAAAAAACCCCACCCGACCCTTTACAAATTACCCCTTTGCTTCTCCCACCCTCCCGACCCCTCAAAAACCTTTTACATGTACCTGGTGGTCTAGCGGGGGGTCTGGGAGCCATCCCTTCAATCATACCCTTGGGGTGGGTTTAGGGGTTGTTTTGGTGTACCGGTTTTCCTGCCCTCCCCCCAAATAATTCCCTTACTCGATTTAACGATTTTTCACAATCAATCGAGGGAATTCCTATTGTATCGAGTCCCTTACCGATTAATGACGATTTTAAAATTATTGGACGATAATTTAAATCGTTAAAAAACGATTCACATGCCTAGGAAATAAGTTTCCCCTGCAAAACAATCTTAGAAGTTTTGCTTTTCAGAGTAAGGGTATATTCCCCATTACTATGGTGAAACAGAAAGCTGTCCAAAGCTAAACACAGCACCTTGGTTATATCCTCCTTTCCACATAGAGAAGTATTCAGCCTCCAAGTACCATGCCTATTTATTCCAGTTTGAAAATTAAAAGAAATAGAAATAGCATGGCGATCAAAAATAGTGTCTAATGAGAGAAATCAAAACTTTACAATTATACTAACATTTGCATTTAATTTTTACTGCTTCTCACATACTAAACAATTATTAATCACATGATGTACAGATTGACAACTTAGTTTCTATAACATTGGGGCCGACGCAATATTATGCATGCAAAAAAAAGTGCTCCAACTTGGATGCACATTTTCTGAATGCCCGCACAGCTCCTCTCTTGGGCGCTCGATCTAATAGTCTAATGAGCTGGTGCACTAAAAGGGACACGCAATGCATAATTTGTGCGTACCTAGTGCATTCATGCCATCAAGTGCCCAGGAGACATGGCTATGATCAGGTAAGGAAAACAAAACACTCAGTTTTCTGAGCATCCCTTTTCCTAACCTGACCACTGTCAAGTTTTTTTTGTTGTAGTTTTGCAGCTTTCTGTGGTTCCTCCCGCTTAGTACCACAACAATATTAGGTAGGAAGAACCACAAAAAAGCAGTATTTTTTGCTCTTCTGAGCATGGCTTGGGGTACCTCAAAACTTAATACAGTTCTCGGCTGGCGTTTGTTTTTGAGCTTTAAAATGTTTGCGCTGGCCGCACATTTTTTTTTTAAACTGGGGTACTAGCTAATAGCCTCATCAACATGGCATTTGCATGTGAGGAGATCTATTAGATACACACCGGTATGGATGTGTGTTTTGGACATGCAATTCCGATATTGCATTAGGTATATGGCTAGTGCTTCTAAAACATGCATCCAGCCACGCGTTTAGTGATGCACTGATCTCAGCACCTAATATTGCATCAGCCCCCATTGTACATTAAGGATCGATTTTAAAAGCATTGCTCATGCTAAAATGCCTACATACATGTGTATGTGGGCCACATGCTTGCAATGTGGATTTTAAAACACATTACACAGTACTTAGGACGATACAGTAGAGTAGTCTATGAACCCCACATCACATCTAGCATATTGATAACACTATGTATGATAAATTTACCTGTAAAAGTACTTTCAGTACACTCGGTCATGACCCACTTCTCTAAAAATTATTTTGTCTAATGATATATTGTAACCGAACCTTTGACGGCACCTGTTAGAATGTACTATAGTACACTTTTACCTACATTAAATATGTGCCTACATGTAAACCGTTGCGATGGTATATAACTTAGCGACGGTATAGAAAAGATTTTAAATAAAATAAAAGCTGCGATTTACATGCGGATATGCATGTGGACAAGCAAAAAAATAAAGGGGTAGAAAAGAGGTGGGACATGGGCATTCCACAGTGGGGCCAACTGTTACACATGTAACTCCGAATTTTAAATCCAGAGGCAGCAACATGGGGCGGCTTGTTAGCCATGTAACTCCTAATGAGGAGCAAGCCTTCAGATCTTGCGTTTTAGTACTTAAATGAAAGGGTAAAGAGTCTGGGTCAATGGGAGACATGCACAACCCTTCTCTGGGTGGGCACACTTCTCCATCATCTCTCTGGGAGATCCCCAGAGGCCCACCTAAGCCCAGGCAGTCCAGGAATCCAAGGGCTCAACCCGTGGAGCCCCTGGACTGTTATTGGTGAAGTTCCTGTCAGCCTCGTGTGCTCTGCCTCCTGGCAGCAGGCGCCCTCTGGGATCCCTCAGAGAGCCATAACAATCCTGCACCAGGCCAAGGGTCCACCTCCAGCGCAACAAGTTGCCAAGGCCATGGACTTGGCAGAGTTCTCCGCCATGCAGGCTATTCCAGGTGTGGCTACACGTATCCGGGAACAGCAGCAATACCTTGAGGCATTGGCCACCTCGATCAAAGAACTACGGTCACAACTTGCAGAGTCCGCTATGGCCAACCCTGGGACTCTTCCTCATAGCGCTTCCTCTGATTCATCACCCTCACGGGCACTGCTGGCCGTCCCAGCTCCTCCCCGATTCAACAGTAACCCTTGACTCTGCATGTAACCAATGTTACATGCAGTTTGCGCTGCACCCATCCTTGTTTCCAGACAAAGTGACCAAGATCATTTTTATTCACTCGCGTTTGGAGGGGAAGGCCCATACCAGGGCCTTCCCCACTTTGGGAGCGATCTGATTCCTTACTATGGCAGCTCCCCCTCTCAATTTGATGTTCCGATGCACCTTTGATGATCCAGGCCGACAGCCAGTCGCTGGACACCATCTCCTCCACCTCCGCCAGGGATCCTATTCTCTCACAGAATACACTGTGGAATTCCGAACCCTGGCAACGGAATTGGGATGGCAGGAAGACTGACTGCAGGCACTTTATCTCGAAGGCCTGCCCCCGCTCTAAAAGATGAATTGCCAGCCCGAGAGATTCCTGCATCGTTGGAGGATCTCATCTCCTTGGTCGGGCAGATTGACCACCACCTCCAGGAGCAGCATCGGGAGGTGAGGGTCGTACAATGAGCAGCCCCCAGAATCACCTCGGTCCGCTAGCCCCAAATAGAGGGCACCCCCGGCAGTTTCTCCATCAATGGAGGAACAGATGCAGATTAACCGTAGTCGTCTTACTCCCGAGGAATGCCTCCGAAGGCGGAAATCTGGTCTCTGCCTCTACTGTGGAGGCCCATGCCACCATATACAGACTTGTCTGGTGCGTCCAGGAAACTCCATAGCCTAAGCCCGGCAGGGGTCCCGAGATTGGGCACTTCAGTTACAGGCCCTCAACCTTTGCTTCTTGTCTCCCCTCCCAGGGAGGCACATTCCTTGTCCACCACCGCCCTCGTGGATACTGGGGCCGGTAGGAATTTTATTCTTGAGGAATTAGTTACCTTGCTCCAGCTCCCATTCAGCCTCTGGAGGTTCCACTACAAATCGCCCTCCATCCTTCCGCTCCGTGAAGGTGGAACACCCAACCACTGGCATCCCACTCCGTGAATACCTCTGTGGCTACTGCCGCTCCATGCAGTGTTTTGCTGCCTCCTCTTATTCACGCCCCTCTAGACTTGATGATCCACAGTGTTTATCCCACGCCCCTTTGAAGGTCCTTCACAGTTTTAGACCTTCACCACTTCCTCCAGAAGGGCATTCCAGGCATCCACCACCCTTTCTGTGAAGAAATACTTCCTGACATTGGTTCTTAGTCTTCCTCCCTGGAGCCTCAGCTCGTGACCTCTGGTTCTGCTGATTTTTTTCTGATGGAAAAGGTTTGTCATTGTCTTTGGATCATTAAAGTTTTTCAAGTATCTGAAAGTCTGAATCATATCACCCCTGCTCCTCCTTTCCTCCAGGGAGTACATATTTAGATTCTTCAATCTCTCCTTGTATGTCATCCGATGAAGACCCTCCACCTTCCTGGTCACCCTTCTTTGTACCGCTTCCGTCTTGTCTTTGTCTCTTTGTAGATACAGTCTCCAGAACTGAACACAGTACTCCAGGTGAGGCCTCACCAAGAACCTGTACAAGGGGATAATCACTTCCCTTTTCTTACTCGATATTCCTCTCTCTATGCAGCCCAGCATTCTTCTGGCTTTTGCTATTGCCTTGTCGCATTGTTTCGCAGACTTCATATCATTAGACACTATCACCCCAAGGTCTCTCTCCTTCTCCGTGCACATCAGCCTTCCCCCCCCCCCCCCCCCCAATCGAATACAGTTCATTCGGATTTCCACTCCCCATATGCATGACTTTGCACTTCTTGGCATTGAATCTCAGCTGCCATATCTTCGACCACTCTTCCAGTTTCCTTAAATCTCGTCTCATTCTCTCCACTCCTTCCGGCGTGTCCACTCTGTTGCAGATCTTAGTGTCATCAGCAAAAAGACAAACCTTACCTTCTATCCCGTCCGCAATGTCGCTCACAAAGATATTGAACAGGACCGGTCCCAACACCGATCCTTGCGGTACACCACTTAAAACCGCTCTCTCTTCAGAGAAAGTTCCATTTACCATCACACATTGTCTTCTGTCCAGCAACCAGTTTGCAATCCAGGTCACCACCTCGGCACTCACTCCTAAGCTTCTCATTTTATTCACCAGTCTCCTGTGCGGAACCGTATCAAAAGCTTTGCTGAAATCCAAGTAGATGACATCGAGCGCTCTTCCTCGATCCAATTCCTTGGTTACCAAGTCAAAAAAAACAATCAGATTTGTCTGACAGGATCTTCCCCTGGTGAATCCATGCTGCCTCTGGTCCATCAATTCTCCGGACTGTATAGTTCATTATTCTCTCTTTCAACAGTGACTATATTACTTTTCTCACCACCGAAGTGAGGCTAACTGGTCTGTAGTTACCAGCCTCCTCTCTGTTCCCACTCTTGTGAAGCGGGACCACTACCGCTCTTCTCCAATCACTCGGCACCACTCCCGTTTCTAGGGATCTATTGAACAGGTCACACAGCGGACCCGCCAGCACATCTCTGAGCTCCCTCAGTATCCTTGGATGAATCCCATCAGGCCCCATGGCTTTGTCCACTTTCAGATTCTTTAGCTCTTCCCATACATTTTCTACTGTAAAAGGATTTTAATCTATTCCACTTCCCTCCAGTTTCTTGTTGTGTAGAGATGGTCCTTCTCCAGGGTCTTCTTTAGTGAACACAGAACTGAAGTATTCATTTAATATTTCTGCCATTTCTTCATCTCTCTCCACACATTGATCATTTCCACCTTTCAATTTCACTATACCACTTTGGTCTTTCTCTTTTCGCTGATGTATCTGAAAAATGTTGTGTCACCATTTTATATCTCCTTGGCAATCCTCTCTTCCGCTTGACTTTTTGCCAACTTGATTAATTTCTTTGTCTCCCTCAGTTGAATCAAATATTCTTCTTTGTGCTCCTCCCTTTGGGATCTTTTATATTTCTTGAATGCAGTTCTTTTAGCTTTAATTTTGTCAGCCACCTCCTTTGAGAACCAGATAGGTTTCAATTTTCTTTTGCTTTTCTTTACATTTCTAACATATAGAGTAGCTGCCTTGGTGATTGCTCCTTTTAGATTGGTCCACTGCTGATCCAACATCTCTCTCGTTCTCCCATTCTTTTAGTTCTTCCTCTAGGTACTTCCCCATTTCCTCAAAATCCGTGTTTTTGAACTGTAAAACTCTGGTCTTTGTGGTTCTTTTCCATATTCTTTTAGTGATATTAAACCATACTGTTTGATGATCACTGGTGCTGAGGTGGGTGCCCACCTGGACATCAGAGACATTATCTCCATTAGAGAGCACTAAGTCGAGTATAGTTCCTTCTCTCGTGGGTTCCAATACCATTTGTTTGAACAAAGTTACTTGCATTGCATCCACTATCACTCTACTATTTTTAGATTCTGCAGATGGAATTTTCCAGTCTACATCTGGCATGTTAAAGTCATCAACGATCACCACTTCTCCCTTCTTACCTATCTTGTGGATGTCTTCAACCAGATCTCTGTTCAGCTCTTCCTTTGGTTTGGAGGCCTGTAAACCACTCCAATATAAATGGACGCTCCGTCATCTTTTTTTAGGTCGACCCATAGTGCTTCTTCCTTGCCCCAACTTCCTTGCAGCTCAGATGCTTGGATATTGTTTCTGACATAAAGAGCCACACCTCCCCCTTTTCTATCCACTCTGTCCTTCCTTAACAAGTTATAGCCTGGTATTGGTGTATCCCAATCATGAGGTGGGCATTTTCCCAAAAGTGATGTAAACATGATAAATATTCAGAGAGCTGTGTGCATATCATGAGGGCAGTTTTGCCAATGTAAAGGAGTGGACAAGGGCAGCGAACCCTGGTAGAGAGGCAGTCAGAAGAGAACCTTGTAAAGAGAAGGATATAAAACAGTAGAAATTCTTAAAGAGAAGGGACACACTTTACATTTACCACAAGGAGAGTGCCAGAATACAGGTTAGGTGAAGAGACAGGTTCACAATACTCAGAAGACACAAGCATATCGTGGAGGTTACATCCCCTGTGATATATTTCATTTGCAACAAAAAAAAAAAGTAATGTTAGGACCATGATTATAAGTGATCCTTGGCCTTTTGAATGATGGGTACGATCTCATATATGCAAGGGTAGTATGTTGGTTCCTAGTCAAATTAATCAACATTATTAAACTACAGAAATGTCTTATTACAAGTGAATTAAGTATGTTTTTAAATGTGATTTTGAAAAACTCCATAAACCATTATTAAGGTAGACTTGAGGAAATCCGTTGCTTATCCCTGGGATAAGCAGCATGGAATCTATCTACCTTTTGGGGATCCTACAAGGTACTTGAGACCTGGATTGGCCGCTGTTGGAAACAAGATCCTGGGCTTGATGGGCCTTTTGTCTGATCCAGTATGGAAATCTTATGTTCCCATGTTCTTTTAATTTTATGAGATATAGATATATACATATTGATGACAGAGATCCCTTGTCCTAGTATCCAGTTATCACAAGAGCAAGGAGGCAGAAGATTCCCAGCCCCAGGCAGAGGCAGACAGAGTTTAAGGGCTGCAGTTCCCATGAAGGTGAACTGGAAGAGCTAAAAAGACTCCAGGGGTGGAGCTTCTGAGTGCAGGGTGGGAAGGTGCTCCAACCTTGCAGGAGGGGCTAGTGAAGTAGGCAAAGGACAGGATTGGGAAGAGAAGGAAGAAATGGAGTTCCTACCAACCAAACCATAGTCCCTGCACTTCTGGAGACCCAAATTGGGAAAAAGACAAGAAGGGAGCCAGAAGAGAAGGTAAAGCCAAAGACTTGCAAGCGCAGAGGAGCTCCTGGAGATTTCAGAGTAAAAGGTGATGAAAAACTCCAAACATGCTGTAGATACTGGTCTGTTGATCCAGGGTGGAGGAGCAAGCCAGGGTGAATTGAAGAAGATCCCTCTTAAGGGGGTTTGGATGTTGGCCTTTCCCTATGAGAGCCTGAACTTTCTGTTTTTGTAAAATATTTTTATTGGCATTTCACAATTATTTAAGGGTGTATGGAGGTGAGATGGGTGGGCAGGATCTCAACGGTATGTTTTCCGAGAGCTTGAACTTTTAACACTGTTGATTTGCTTCCTGCTTTTGGAAGTCTCAAAGCTCAGCCAGGCCCTGCTGGTACAGAGTAACTGCTAAAGAGACTGTTAACAAGGAAGGAGTTTTTCTTCTTTTATGTCTCCTCAGTGGGAGAAAACCCTGGTCTCTGAGGGGCCCGGACATTGCTTGAGGGTCCAAGGACTTTTTTATTGGTGTTGAGAGTTGTCCTTGTTTTCCCTCACTTTGAGGTCTGTGGCTCTATCCCAGCCCAGGTTCTTGTGGAGTAGAATATCTGGGGAGAAGATCAGGCTGTGTTCTGTGTCCAGTCAACTAACACAGACGACAGTGACCTTCACAATATAGATTATATTTATACATTTCTAAAGACTGCCTTTGAACTGTATCACGTTTGCTTTGATCTTGGCAGGTAGCCAGCCGAAATCATAAATCTTCCAAATTTGCTAAAGAAGTTTGATCAGCCTCCTTATTAACAAGAGTTTGCTTTAATGCATCAAGTTCTGTCTCATTCTGGAGCAGAGATTTCTTGTCAGACTCAAGTTCTATTTTCAGGAGTCTATTCCTGGCCCCACATAACTTTCTGTCAGAATGAATGATTATTTCAGCTCAGCGACTTCAATTTTCTGCTTTCTCACTTGTTCTGTACGCACCTGAATTTGATGAATAAGACTTTTTAACTGTAACCAATTGTCATGATATTTTTTTTATTAAATCAGGCATTTGGTCTAAAACACTTTTGTATGTGTTTTATTTTTCAAACTCCACTCCAGTTTGGCAATATGAATGCAAGCAGCTACCAATTTAGTTTCCTTATGGAGAAAACCTTTGCTTTAAACAAGTACTTTCCTCTTCTCATACATGGAAATCATCCTGTAACTCCTTGAGACAAGCCTATTATCCTAAAAGTGAATTTCAGAAGCCCTGCATGCACCAAAACTGGGAGATATATGCACGAGTTGGGCCAGCGTGCGCCAAGTGGATTTTATAAGTCGTCCATGGACGCACGTATCTCCCGCTGTGCCCACAAGTCAAAAGTTTTGAAAAAGGGGCGGAGAGTGGGCATGGGAGTGTCGGGGGAAGGCCAAGAGATGTGCACGTAAATACTTACATGCATAGGCATGTAAGGGTCCCCTACTGCTGTGATGGAAGTGTAACTCATAATTAAGAATTGTTCTTTTAGTTTTCTTGATTTTTATGGTATTGTTTTATGTTTATTTTATGACACTGTAAACCGTTGTGATGGAACCTCTCTAAACAACGGTATATAAAATTTTATAAATAAATAAAATACATAAATAACTGTACTACGCTATGGATGGCGTGTAAGTAATACAATCTAGGCTAGCCAGCAGGGGGTTTTAAGGGTTGCTGCTCACAAGGGGGAAAGGGAGACTATTACACTAAACGGGTTGGGAATTCCTGTCCCTTAACTGGGAAACGAACTGGGAAAACTACCTACGGTATTGGCGCGCGTTGCTTGTAAAATTTCCCTACTTACGTGGTAGAAGCAGCATTTGCATGCACATGCGCACGTCTGTTTAAACTTGTGTGCACATGTATGCACGTCTGGGGTATTTTATAACATGCATATACATGCGTATGTTATAAAATGGATGTGTCTCTAGATGCAAGCCAGCAAATGTGCACACATGTGTATACATATGCCTATTTAAAAGTTACCTTCATAGAGATTATGTCTCATTAGAGTATTGGTTTATGTTTTTTCCCCGCTATCTTCAGTGTTAATACCATAAGAACATAAGATATGCCATACTGCAGGGCTTCCCAAACCTATCCTGAGGACCCTTCAGCCAGTTGGATTTTCAAGATATCCATAATGAATATGCATAGGATACATTTGCATACCTGGTATCCCATGCATATTCATTGTGGATATCCTGAAAACCCAACTGACTGTGCGGTCCCCAGGACAGGTTTGGGAAGCCCTGCCATACTAAGTCAGACAACTCTCAACACTGATTCCAACAGTGGCCAATCCAAGTCACAAGTACCTGGCAAGTACCCGAATATTAGATAATAAGCAATGGTAGCTTGTGATCTAATTACCATAACAGTAGTTTATGGATTTTTTCTCTAGGAACTTATCCAAACCTTTTTTAAACCCAGTTACACTAACTGGCAATGAATTCCAGAGCTTAACTATGTACCTAGTGAAAAAGAATTGTCTTCAATTTGTTTTAAATGAGCTACTTGCTAGCTTCATGGAGTGCCCCCAGTCCTATTACCCGAGAGAGTAAATTACCGATTTACATTAACTTGTTCAAGTCCTTTCATGATTTTGTAGACTTCTATCATATTTCCCCTCAGCTGTCTCTTCTCCAAACTGAGCAGCCCTAACCTCTTTAGCTTTTCCTCATAGGGCAGCCGTTCCATGCCCCGTATCATTTTGGTTGCCCTGCTCTGCGCTTTCTCCAGTGCAGCTATATCCTTTTTGAGATGTGGTGACCAGAACTGCACACAGTATTCAAGGTTCGGTCTCTCCATAGAATGCAGAGGCATTATGACATCCATTTTATTTCCCATTCCCTTCCTAATAATGCCACAGCACACTGAGCCAACAATTTCAATGTATTATCCACTATGATGCCTAAATCTCTTTCCTGGGTGGTAACTCATAAGATAGAACCTACCATTGTGTAACTACAGCAAGGGTTATTTTTCCCTATGTTCATCAATATGCATGTGTCTACATTAAATTTCATCTGCCATTTGGAAGCCCAATCTTCCAGTCTCACAAGGTCCTCCTGCAATTCATCACAAACTGCATGAGATTTAATTACACTGCATAATTTATTGTTAACCGCAAATTTGATCATTGTTATACCCCTTTCCAGATCATTTATAAATATATTAAAAAGCACTGGTCAAGTACAGATCACCGAGGCACTCCATATCACTTTAAATTAGTTTACTATATGCTTTCAGTCATCTCTTTTTCTTTCAGCTGGCTACATATGCCGACAAAAATAAGCAGATCAGCTGTTCTTTAAAGTTACCTGACTTGTCACCTTCACATTATCTTTCCAGATTTCTTTGCATCTTAAACACTTTCACATACACTCACACATAAACAAGTGTTACCTCAATGATAGACATCAAAGCAAGACAGCAATGAGACACTTCTTCTCTGACTCGTTTCTAGCACAGCACCTCAGTGTCAGTGTCAGTGACACTTAACTCTGCTTGAATGATGTCCTTAAAAAATAGTTCTAACCCTGATGGATCTACTTATAAATACCTGGGACAGGTGGTTATGATATGGAAGGATTATTTAATAACTTTAAAATTTCTCCTCAATAAAGTTAATTACCTAATCATTACTATACTTAGACCTTAAAAAGATATAGTTACACTAGCCTACTAACATGTTGGTTTCTAGTAAACTATGTGTTTCCATGGCATCTCCCAGGTGATGGTTTTGAAACCCTGAGTTTTTTCTATTTTCTAGGCAGATGGACTTTCCTTTTATCCAATCTAGCACCTGAAATTTAAAATTAATATGAATAAATCCATTAAAATAAAACCCAAAAATACCAGTTCTAAAAATCCAAAGCTGGTGCAAATCCAGTCTATCACAATTAAACATGACCATCAGGTGTCCCATATCCTTAAACACCTATAAAACCAGTTACAAACACCCCCAAAACATCCATACCCATAATCTGAAAGTTAAAATATTTTAACCCAAACTAAAGGTCAAACTGGAGACCCTGAGTCCTCCTTAGAAATTCACTACCATCAACTTTCTAAGAGGTTTTGCCCATTTTTAAGCCTTAAATGCGTTCCAAGTGCCAGCATCCACCCCGAAGGCTATAGAGAAGGAATCACAAAAGAAATCTGCGATCTGGAGCCACTTTAAAGTGAGGGAGGACCCGCATTTTGCTCAGTGTAATTACTGTGCCAGGGATATTAGCAGAGGCAAGCAAATGGGACATCTAACTAATTTTGGCATGATGCATCATATGCAGAAGCAACAACAAACAGTACTGACATCTGGGGATGGTGGCAGCACCAATCAGGGGACCCCTTTTTCCAGGCAGCATAAAGTGGTTGAAAAGGAGCAGAGTCGCCCCACACCCTCGGCCCCTTCCAGCAGTCAGGTGGCAGGTCAGCAGCCCCCTGCCATGTGTCAGAAGTGACAACACACCATGGAGGAAATGGGGTGGTGTTCGGTAAAACTATCCTGGGGGAAGGAGGCAGGCAGCCTCAAAAGTTGTAATCAGAAGCATTGGAGAAATGATTGCCCTTGATGAACAGCCCTTTCAGGTAGTGGAGAATGTGGGTTTCAAGCATTTGCTGAAGGTCATAGTTCCAAATTACAAAGTCCCCACCAGAACTACATTTAGTGGAAAGGTCATCCCCAGCCTGTACAACCAGTGTCGCAGTCGCATCCAAGTGCTGCTAGGTACGGCAGAGGGAAGTGTGCATTCCACCTGCAATATCTGGACCGCCATGAATGCTGCACACTCTTACCTCCCCCAGCAGCACACTGGTGGGACCTGGCTGAGGCAGGGGCAGGCAGCAGCTCTATTGGTAAACAAGTATCAGGGTGGAGATGGGCTTTACTAATTTTTGGCATGATGCATCATATGCAGAAGCAACAACAAACAGTACTGACATCTGGGGATGGTGGCAGCACCAGTCAGGGGCTTTACTGCACACCAGCTGACGGACAAGGCCAATACCTCAGCCAATATTCTAGCATGCATCAGACAGATGCTGGTGTGCTGGCAGCTACATCAGTGAGACAGGAATCAGGCAGGTTTCATTGTCACAGACAATGGTGCAAACATGGTAAAGGAAATATACGACGGGCGCTTTCAGAACATCCAATGTTTTGCATACACTCTGCACCTGGTAGTGAAGTCAGCTCTGGGGTTGGAGTCCAATCACCAAGAGAATGAATACCTGCATACATTAATTCACAAGTGCAGGAACATAGCAGTGCACTTCCACAGCAGTGTGAAGACTGGGCAGGTTCTCCGACAAAAGCAGACTGATTTGGAGATGCCTCACAAGCGTCTCATTCAAGACATTGGCACCTGGTGGAATTCCACCTATTTGATGCCGCAGAGGTTACTGGAGCAGCAGTTACCCCTTCATGACCTTTCTCTGGAAATGGAGATAGGTGTGCAGAGTCCCCTAGGGCATCATGATTGGTTAGTCATGAGTCAGCTGGTAAAAATCCTGCAGCCCTTCAAGGATGCCACAGAGGAGCTGAGTTCCAGAAGTGCCACCTTGGCTGACATCCCTATAGTTAATGTTCTGGAGGAAAATTTGGAGGGCTTTAAGCAGGAAGAGGGAATGACAGCAGAGGTGCTGTGTTGTCTGGACAGTTTTCAGAAGCAGGTGCAAGAGAGATTAGAACCTTTAACAAAAGATGACAGATACATGTTCGCCACAGTCTGTGATCCCCGTGTGAAAGGGAAACTCGCTCTACAGTGATTGTCTCACATTTGTAAAGAACCTGCTGTTAGTAAACATCTGTGAACAGGAGCGCCGTACACAGAGACAGACTAGGCATGAAGCAAGGGAGGAAACAGCGGGCACTTCAGAGAGTAGTGTAAGCCGAAGCAGGAGCAGCACTGTCAGCAACAGCTAGTACTTCCTCCTCCACTTCAGTACACCAAAGCCATGTCGCCCCTAAAACATCATCTTTTCTGGAACAGGTTAGAATGAAAACAGCTGGGAAGAAGGACTCTCAGCCCACCCAAGCAAAGGAGACACCAGCAGAAATGTCAGTGACACGGTATCTTACAGAGCCCACTGAGGACATGGAGACAGATCCACTGGCATATTGGGCACACAAGTCCACTGTCTGGCCACACTTAGCCAAAGTGGCTCAGCGATATCTGTCATGTCCACCAACCAGTGTGCCCAGTGAATGTGTATTTTTCAATGACAGGGGATATCATGAGCCCTCACTGCTCAAGGCTGGCACCAGAGTTGATGGAAATGCTAGTGTTTTTGAAAATAAACATGCCTTTGCTTGGGTTTCCAGATTTTCCCTGAGAATGGCAAGATGAATAAAAGTAATTTAAAGCCTTGCAGCAGCTCCAACTGCCTCATAAGCTCCAGATAATATCAGCACACGTACCTGACCTCAACCGCTGTGCCTGCCCATCCAGCCCTTATGTCACTACAAGGGCCTGACCCCAAGTGATGTGCTTGTCTGTCCAGCCCTTAAGTCACTACAAGGGCCTGACCCCAAACACTGTGCCTGTCTGTCTACTGTCCAGCCCTTTCATCACTACAAGGGCCTGACCTCAACTGATGTGTCTGCCCATCCAGCCCTTACATGACTACGTCTGACCCCAAACGCTGTGCCTGTCTGTTTAGTTCTAGTATCTCTAATTTCATTTTCATGTATTTGTGCATCACTTCTTTCCAGAATATTCTTTTTCCTGTTTTACAACATTTGGAATGTAAGAACATAAAATATTTGGAGCTGGGGCAGTTTGGAATCCTTTTCTAATTGGAGTTTCATCAGCCAGACTGTGTGGGACATTTCTTGCTGCAGTGTGAGTTATTGCCTGCTTAAAGGTTACTTCTTTGAATTCGGACACCAGTGGGAGGAGCTAGAGGCGCGCATAAGACCCGCGACCTGAGAGAGCTCACCAGGCAGTTTGGAATTCTTTTCTAATTGGAGTTTCATCAGCCAGACTGGGTGGGACATTTCTTGCTGCAGTGTGAGTTACCAGCTTCTATTACCTGAGAGAGTAAATAACTGATTTACATTAACTTGTTCAAGTCCTTTCATGATTTTGTAGACTTCTATCATATTTCCCCTCAGCTGTCTCTTCTCCAAACTGAGCAGCCCTAACCTCTTTAGCTTTTCCTCATATGGGAGCTGTTCCATGCCCCGTATCATTTTGGTTGACCTGCTCTGCACCCATCCTATACGACACCCATCCTATACGACAGCTACTATGCTATGTTGGCCACAAGTCATGGCAGCCATGCGGACAGTGAGAAGTATGCCTGAACAGAAAACATCCCCAGAACCCTCTGCGTGTGTTTGGCCTGCCTGGGCTGAATGGACTCTGAGTGACTTACAGAATGTCCCTGGATATCTGTGGAGGCAAGCTGGCACCAGACAGGTGATGTCTATTCATAGAGTCACCACAGGGGAACTTCAGGCACTATTCTCAGGAGTTTGTAATCCACACAGTTACAGACGTGTTGATTGTCTTGACCAGTAAGAGTAAGAAAGTCATGGGAAATGGGCTACACATCCTGGGAAGCCAATCAGGATAGTTAGCGATGATTTAATCATGCAGTTGACATCACAACTTATGTAAATGATCCTTTGGGCAGTCATGCAAGTCTCTAGAACCTTCTACCCTGTATTTGAATGTTATCTATAAAACAAGGATCACTTTCTGTATACGATGAGATGCTGGTCAGATTGAAAGACTAAGGGCACCCAGTACCCAGCATCTCCCGAGAACACTTATATTGACTAATAAAAATACATTATACTTTTTACTGAGTCTAAGTGTTCTTATGTCCCTGGCCATAAGCATAGAGGAAGCTTTAACAACAGATAAGGGCCTCAAACCTGATAAGACCTGAAAAGTTGCTAGTCTGCTTGGAAAATGCTTAAAGATTACTTCTTTGAATTCGGATGCCAGTGGGAGGAGCTAGAGGCGCGCATAAGACCCGCGACCCGAGAGAGCTCACTGGGCGGTTTGGAATCCTTTTCTAATTGGAGTTTCATCAGCCAGACTGTGTGGGACATTTCTTGCTGCAGTGTGAGTTATTGCCTGCTCACCAGGTGGTTTGGAATCATTTTCTAACACCTGGGGAGAGCGTCAGGGACGTCGGGAGCTAGCGGCTGCTACAAGGCAAGAACTGGTGGAGGGCAGCGCGAGGTGAGTAGGCCCGACCGCGGCACTAACGGGGCCAGGACACACAACAAGTAGGACTTCAGCCATTTAAAAAATGATCATTATTCACACTTGAAAAGAGAGTTTGTCAATTGGAAGAGTTTACAACCAGGAATGAAAATTCACTTTGAATGTTGTGATCATGCTTCCTTTTAGAGCTTTAAAAGGACATAATAGTCATCAGTACCTGGAAGCTACTTCTCTGCAAGCTGGAATCCATGGCAGAACCAGTAGAATCCCTTTTGGACTGGTGAGAACCAGTAAACCTTCTTGGAAAAACAATCAACAGGACCCCCATGGGAAAAACAAAGTGAAGTTCCACTGAATTCCAACTGGAACAACCAAAGATTGGAACTCTTCCTATTGTGAAATCAATATTAATAACCTTCTTATGGTTACACACACTCACGTAAGACATAGATACCCAAAAGTACAACCTTGTACTTAAGAACCAGTAGAGTTTAAAAACACATCTGACCATAGCTTTAATGATCAGAATTTTAATATAAGGGTCACACTAAGATTGGGCTGAAGTTTATCAGTCCTGCAAAACTTCTAATCCCTCTATTCACTGGAATATAAATTAAAAAACTAAGTATAACTAAATGTCTCCTTCCACAAGTGGGGCATTTGGCAGCTTAGGACTCATCAGAAGGCAACAAACTGCTTCTCGCTAACTACTTATTAAATACTAAAAATTACAAAACAAAATATTTTATTCCAGTCTAAACTATTAAAGCTTGATGTAGATGTGATGTGATATTTGTACCCAACACAAGAACCAAACAAAAGGCCAAAAGGTAGCTGGAAGCTGCTGTGTTATCCCATGGACAACGTATGATGAATAAAGTTTGGCAAATAAAAGAAGAAGAAAAAGGGCCATCAGGCAGGAAAAGAGAGCCTTGGGTAGAATTCAAGGAGAGGGAGTGACCGAGATCCAACCCTGCCTATGAAAAGACCTAGAAAAGCAGAGATCAGAGGAAGATTACAAGGCAGCCAGTCTAAGCATGGAAAAGAAACCAGGGACATCCCTGGAGAAGATCTATAGGAGATGGGTGTTACTGCTCCCCAAAAGAGCTGCATTGTTTATAATGCACAGACACAGAAGGAGAAGAGCACAAGCCACAACTGGGTGGCAAGGTAACACTTTATTAGGAGGGATTCTCAACTACCTTGATGGTTTGCTTGTTGGTTTGAAGGGGCTAATGGATTTAACCTGACCCCATTAATTAGGTTTTTTCTGTCAGGTGTGCTGTCAGAGATTTGCTGGTGCTAGACTTTTGTTCTTTTTAAATATTATATACCTATTTCTGTGGTCCTTGGCCTTGTAGAATAAAACACCTCTATTAAAGAGCACTGTTGAGTGAAGTTACATCTAACTTAACAAAAGGTAATCTAACCTGAATGATAATATTTCACAGTAGGAAAGCAAATATGTTGCAATGATGGCTACCTGACATAAGTCCCAGAATTTCCTGCTGAATTTAGGGAATTGTCAATCTATAGGGGTGGTTCCTAAAAGCAAAAGATTCCTGTGGATAGTTTTAGGGCACCTCTGGGAACTATAACACCCCTGACCTCCAGACATTCTCGGCAGAGCGTGCTGCATCTTGGGGCCTGTTTGAAACCACTTGCAATTCCTGTCGCCCTTTTATAGACATTGCAGCCACCATTTCCTGTGGATGCTGTTGATGTCGTATATAATGAAGCTCAGTTCTAGCACCCAGCAGCTCAGCAACAGGTCCCCTGCCATGCTTCCTGCCTGTAGCAACGGTTGCCTCATATTCCACTTTTGCCTTGCCCGTTCCAGTCCTTGTCTTTCCTGACCTTGCCTTGCCTGTTCCAATCTTTGCCTTATTTGTCCTCCCCTTGCCTAGTCCCTGTCCTTGGCAACTTTCTCCATTGTCTCTGCCTTTGCCACTTGGACTGTTTGCTAATTACATGACCCTTGCCTGTGTTCTGACATCACCTGATTGCCACCTGCCTTGACCCCTCTCCAGATACTGTCACTACCTGTTTACCGCCTGCCTTGACCCCCTGATTGGATAGGTACTCTCTTTTATTCGCTGCCTGTCCTTACCTCCACATGTTGCTTGACCACTCTTTTGCTGGTTCATCACCTAAGTCCTGCTAGCCTCCAAAATCAAGAGCTCAACCTGTGGTGGAAGAGACTGGTAAAGGTGAAGCCCAGTTTCAGTCCCAGCTTGAGCATGTCTGCCTGCTGTCAGTGTGGACCTAGCTGATTCCCCTGCCAGACTGCTCCCATCCTGCCACAGCCTGCTGAGGCCATCCACCGCCTCTACCAACTCCAGGCCCTGCATCCGTACCTGTGCTACATGTGTCTGTCACCAAGGTAAGATGGGAAACCAAAGAGGCTTCATTACCCAGCGCTTCATGCATTTCAAGTTACAGGTGTGAGTTTCCCCTCCAACTGGTCAAAAGTAACCGTCATCTTGTCTGTGCTAGCTGGCCCAGATCTAGCCTGGACATCACCCCTCTGGGAATGAAACACACCCCTTAGGAGTTCCTGATGTAATTTCAGCACATATTCGATTCCCGGACACTTCTCCTCTGTAGCTGTGGAGCTACTCTGCCTTAAGCAAGAAAGCAAAACTGTCGGTTAATACACCATCCAGTTCACAACTCTTGCGTCAGAGCTTCAATGGAATGAGAAGAGACTAGTGGCCATTTTTTCGCAAGGCCTTAATGACTGCATTAAGGGCAAGCTAATGAGAAGAGATGTACCACCAGGCCTAGAAGACCTAAATCTTTTCTGATTCAAGATCAATATCCAGTTCTAAGAGCAAGCCTGGGAGAGGGACTCTTCCCAACAGCAGCTGAAGTTGGCTCCCAGATTTCAGTGTCAACCGGTGCTTCCCAAGAAATCCTTTGTGCTTCCCACCAAAGAATTCAAGAGCTAAACTGAAGGACGAAGAAAAAAAAAGATGCATCCTAGGGCCTGGTTGGAACCATCTATGCTGCCTGGAGCCCTTTTATAGACCATACAGCCAGCATTTTCTATTGGCGCTGACTGATGATGTCATCCCAGCTCTAGTATAAGGAAGCTCAGCTCCACCTCCCAGCATCTTAGCAACAATTTCCCTGACATTATTTCTGCCTGTACTGCTGGTTGCTTTGTGTCCCACTTTTGCCTTGTGTATTCCATTCCTTGTCTTGCCTGTCCTCGCCTTGCCTGTTTCAGTCCTTGTATTGCCTGTCCCTGCCCGGCCTATCTTTGTCTTGTCTTTTCCAGTCCTGCCTTGACCATTCTTGCCTTGCCTAGCTCCAGTTCCTTTCCTTCGTCCCCTCTGCCCTTGCCTCTCAAACTGTCTGCTGGTTACTTTACTCTTGCCTGGATTCTGAGGTCACATGATTGCAGTCTGCCTTGTCCCCTACTTGGATACAGATTCTCTTTTCTTTGCTATCTGCCCTGATCTTAGCTGTGTCCAAACACTGTTTGACTGCTCTCTTGCTGGTTCCTTGCCTATGTCCTACTGGCCTCCAAAACCAAGGGCTTTAACCTGCAGTGAAAGAGGCTGGTAAAAGTGAAGGCCAGTCCAGCCCCAGCTTGAGCGTATCTTCCTGCTGTAGGCGTGGGCCTAGCTGGTTTGCCTGCTGGGCTGCACCCATTACACCATAGCCTAAGGACTCACAATCCATGACAGGCACTAACAACACCCATGCTCCATTCATGTGCAGCTCCATAACTATATCATCCTCACAGCAGCCTGCAAGTCATCTATAGATTAGATTTTCACATTGCAATAGTCTGCACTGAAGCACCATGTTTTCCTGAGGTTAGTTTATCCCTGGCTTTCTAATTCTTATTGCAATGCAGCACCACAAGACACCAATATGAAAAAAATAGTTGTTACTGGAAATAATTAGTGCAAGACTGATAGCAACTGTCTTTGTAATCCTTCTATCCATCCCACCATATAGTATCTCTTACGATGGAGCAATTTTATGAGCATGCAAAGAATGTATGCACTGTCTATCAATGGCAGAGATTGTGCTTCATGTCCCACTGCAAAAGCATTAATGCACCAGTCTGTCAGTTCATTTCTTTTTCTGATTCATTTTCAGTCCCAATCATTTTATCACATTACTAGATACTTGGAATGTAGTAATAATTGCAATATTTTAATGTAGGCACTTGTAAAAATGTAAAGGAAATGTGAGCCATTCGACAGCACATGGATTCTACATCCAAGGTTACCTACATGGTCCCTGAGACCTCAGATCCTTAAAGGTTTCCAGCTCCTGACCCATGGGATATATGACATTATCAATCAACAGTACTATAGGGTTGATATTTATTTTTTACATGTTGGATAGTGGTTTAGAACTCCCAGGTTCCCTTATAGAAGCTTTTCTCTGTGCAAGTTTAACAGCAAGCTATCATCAGCAGAAAATAATTCAAGGTTAATGGAAATATTCATGACTGAATAAAAAAAAAAATCAATGATGTTCAGATAACAGCTCTAAAGCAAGTCCATGTCTTAAGGTCCGGCCTAATGTTTGTACTAAGAAATACGTACTCTAAGTGATCTGCTGGCAAATTGGCTAATGAAAACTAAAGGCTGCTTTTTAAAGTGCAATCCAATACTCTACATAATATCTAGAAAGCAAATGTTTGTTAGGTCCATAGAAACTGAACCTTTCATCCCCTCGCCGTTAAATGAGTCAAATAAATTCTAATATACTGAGCTGTGGGTAGAAAACTGATGGGAACTCTGTACTATTCCCTGAACATTTGAAAGATCTGCTTTCAAAAGATCCGGTGTCAACTAATAACACCCATTTGTTTTCTACCCGCACAGAGTCATTTTTCCTGACACGTCGCATTGTGTTATTCATAGCTCTAATATCATTGCACCAGTGCAGCCCTGCTTAATTGGAGCAATGAGAGCAAACTGAAGTTTAGAGAACAGCTCACAAGTTATAGGAAACCTCTACTGACTGGAATAGGACTGGGGAAGTATTAAGAAATTTTGAAGGGATCTGGGGGGTGATAGTGGATCTGGTATTTTCGTTTTTCCAAGACGGTGGACTGCAAGGGAGGAAGACAACAAGGATAAGGAGTTTGTGACACTGGAAGAACTTCCAAATTACAATCCAAGAGAGTTTAATTTCAGCAACTCTGCAGGGGCCAAGAGCACAAAACTCACAGCAGCTTGTCAACCCCCAAGCCTCATCTTCACTTCCTCTTCCTCCCAGTTTCCCCATCATATATCTAACTAAACCTTCCAGCATGCATTTTACCTACTACAACATTACATAACCCCTTCAGTTACAGAACATGATACAACTAAAAACAAGGAAGGTAACATACAGCAGCTATGCACATAAGTTACACCAACTATCAGTGAAATTATGCAAAAGTAAGAACAGAACTGTCTACCTGCTTGTATCAAGGAATGTGTGCATGTGAATTTTCACATGTACTTTTAAAAATCAAGAGTATATGTACATTTAAACTACACCCCCAGAATACTCCCCAGAATTCAATTTTTGGGGGCACCTAAAAGTATGTGTGCAATCCGGTTTTACACATACATGTGTATAAAGGGCAATTTAAGAAAAAGCCCTTTATATATATATAAACTCGAGTTTTGTGTGGAAATGGGTTTGAAAATTCACCCCTAATAGACAATGAACTCAATATTTAAAAAAATTGTGTTCAGCTAAATCCTGATGATTTGACCACCCCTGGCATAGCCGGATAGGTTTTTAGCTGACTAAAATCTTATCCAAAAGAACATAAGAACATGCCATGCTGGGTCAGACCAAGGGTCCATCAAGCCCAGTATCCTGTTTCCAACAGAGGCCAAACCAGGTCACAAGAACCTGGCAAGTACCCAACAACCAAGAAGAACCCATGCTACTGATGCAATTAATAGCAGTGGCTATTAACTAAGTAAACTCGATTAATAGCAGTTAATGGCATTCTCCTGCAAGAACTTATCCAAACCTTTTTTGAACTGCACTAACCACATCCTCTGGAAACAAATTCCAGGCACACACATCAGTTAGAATATTGTTGCTTACAGACCACCTCCAACACTTTACCTATTGAGGCCCAAATATGCTGATCCTGGCCCGTTACTCATCAACCATCAACAATGTCTGTGGCAGCCTAGTCATCTGCTATTTAGGTAGTCAGTATCATAACGCTTCACAGAAGCGTTATGATACTGACAGGTGGCAGCTTCCCAGCCACCTGTCAGAACCATATATGCTCACTGCTATGTCCTTGTTACAGACATGGGGGACCCTCCAGCCCTCAGGTACCCCAAAATGCTTATCTTTCTACATAACACTAAACGTGCAGAAAAATATCATAACTACCACATGATACCTCTGGGAGCAGTTGGCCTATACATTTTGCATAGTGCCAGGCTTCAGAAAGAGGCTTGATGTTGGCTCATGAGGTCATCAGCTGACAACACCTTCACTAGTCTTACTGCTATGCACAGAGCTGATGAGTGAGAGTTTATCAGCATATCTGATTTGGTCTCGGTATCCACAAAGTACAAAAAGCTCAAACACCACAGGATACCCATCCTATACGACAGCTACTATGCTATGTTGGCCACAAGTCATGGCAGCCATGCGGACAGATAAGGGCCTCAAACCTGATAAGACCTGAAAAGTTGCTAGTCTGCTTGGAAAATGACCATTCTGCAAGCTTGTCTCCCCTGGAGTCCTCAGCCTAAATGTTTTAAGGGTGGCTACAGATAGGATAAGGACTGTAACAGCTACTGTCAATCAGAACTAATATTCTTCTCTGCAGATTTCCTATGTACCTACAAAAAGATGGACATGATTAGCCCTGAGCTGGACAGGCAAAGGCCCATGCCATGCCATGCCCTGACATCTCAATATTTCCCTATGGCTACCTGTGACATGTCAGGTTAGGTTATTAGCTTCTAACACAGCTTTGCCTTGTGTTCAATGAGGTGAACCTTTTGTTATGTGAGATGTGGATGCAATTATAGTAATCACTAAAAAAATACCTATCTATTTCAGAGGTGACTTAACAATATGTGAAGATATGATACCATCCTAGTCCCAATCCAGCCTTCAGATAGTCAGACCAACATCCTTGTATAGCCTCCCGAGCAACTAACATAACCAACATGACAGCCCATATGCCAAGGTCTCACCATCTGTACAAGAGAGTTGACAGTTTGCTTATCTAGGTATAGCAGGGCCTAGCTGTGCATAGTTGAGTGCAACCCCTATGAGATATGCTAGCTTACTTGTGAGAAGTTTGGGATTCCCATGATATTTGACATGTGCTTCCCAAAAAGCTGTAAATGAAGGGCTGTTAAGTGAGCACTCTGATGCCAGCGCAGCCTCAGAAACAGCTAAGGCAGTGCTGACACCTGTGTCTTTGCAGGCCCATGTGACACTATGCATCCAATGTACATGTGGGTATCTTCAGATGCACATGGATATCAGCTAGGAAATCTGGCTGTAACATGGCAAGTTTGTGATTGATGATTGTATCAACATGTAGCTTCAGGCTATGCCTTTAAGTAGCTGAGCCACTTGTGATTTCTATGACTTCTAGAGCACTTTGACCATGTCCTAGGCCCTGCTGGAGTTCCATCTTACGTATGCCACTATCTTAGCCACATGTAAAGTCTAGGATAGAGACAAGGCATAGCTGAAGCAAGCAATAAGGTGCAATCTATGGCAAGCTATGTACACTATGTTGACAGTCCTACTCAAAAGCTATGGTGAGACAATCACTATGAATACATTAGGTCAGCCACAACTCTTTGGTGTTATGTTTTAGTGTCTACTTGTCTACTGCACCTATTGCTTCATTATCACGATGTTACTTAACTAGGCGTAAGTGGTTTCTGTTACACAGTAACCCAGACTAAGGACCTGTGAATAAAATAAAGATAGAGATGATACTAGCTCAGAACACTCTGCTGGTAGGGTTGCCAACTGGCTCCAGATTTTCAGGATAGGTTGCTCCAATCCTGGTTTTACAAGAAAGTCCTTTATTGTCTCAGTCCTTTCCTCTTCAGGGGGAAAGCAGAGGGATCCACATGTCCACCACCCTTGGCCAGCTGTTCCCTCTACTGTTGTATGGTGGATTTCTTTCTAGACCCCCACTCCAAATTTGGAAAATCTAACTTATAGATTTACAATACCTCCCCTAAGAGGATCCAACTTTTAAAGTCAACCCTATACAAATCCCATTAAAACAAACAATCTCTGTAATTTCCCTTCATGACCTGTAGGAAACATTAACCCTACATTAAAGGAGGCCAACTCTAGGCCTTAAAGTCATAAAGAGACCAGGTTTGCAGGATATCCACAATGAATGTGCATTAGATAGATTTGCATACAATGGAAGCAGTGCATGCAAATCTCTCATGCATGGGTATTGTGGATATCTTGAAAAGCAGGCCTGTTTGTGGCTCTTGAAGACTGGAATTGTCCATAATATAGGGTAGGAGTGGCCATCTCAACATGCCTGCTACCATCTGGTGGCCATTCACTGAATTGTAGGGCTCCCATGATTTATCCAAAACACCCAAACCTGAATAAGCTTTTCACATTTCCAGGAAGAAAGTCAAAATCTCTCTCCTTTATCTTTCCAGATCACAAACTGATAAGGGCCTGTTTGATGGAGCTTGTCACAACTATATCCTGCAGTGCCTGCTGCCTTTGGTTTATTACCTTAACTGACTGTCTGACTATTCTCATGCTAGTAATGACAGGTTTCAGCATGATGCCACGTGTTTCAGTTTTACTTCCCCAGGTCAGAACATGGCAGATGATGGCAAAACCCAGGATGAACTATTGAAGGCTGACACACTGTGCAGCCAGGACTTGGGTAAGAGGAGAGGGAAAGGATAAGGTAAATGTTTCGCTTCCAGAGATTGGGCTTCCTTTCCCATGTGATTTAGTTGAATAACTCCAGACAGACTTCTCTGTACCCATGCGGGTACACATACCCCTAGTTGAGAATCACTGTTGTATCCCACCCACCTCCTTCAAGACTGAAAGAAAAGGTAGATCTGAATTTTCTCCACTGTTCCAATTAATGTTATTCTCAAACTTACCAATGGATGTCATCACTATCTCTGGTATTTACTTTCTCCTCAATACAGAGAAATGCATCCAAAGTGCTCCCAGCACTGGTTGGCCTAAAATATAGGACACCTTGTTTAGGAATTAAGTAGTTCGCAATTTTTTTGTATTAATATGTATTTATTTTAATTTTCTTATATTCCATTCTGTAGAACTTTTATTCTAAGTGGATTCCATGAAAAACATACACATTCTTATAATAAAAATATACCAAACTAAAACAAAACAATGAAATACTCACAATAATGCATACAACCAGAAAAATACCAACATGAAAACCTTGCCAAATCTGGCAGGTAGCAGAAATAAATAGAAACAGATATCATATGAATGCCAGGTTAAAAAGATGAGCTTTCAGACTTTTTATGGAAACAAAATTGTAGGACAAAATAGCACCATTTATATCATAGGAGATGTAATGTTTATTTACCACAAATACAAAATATATGTACTATGCATATTAATAATAATAATAACAACAATAATAAATGGTGATAACAATCTAAGAAAAAAAATTAACTTTTAGAAAAACAATGATATCAAGATCATTGGAGAAAGAGCAAAAATCAGGCAATTTTATATATTAAGGAAAATATGTAGCTCTGTTGCTTTATAAAGTTTCCTATTTTAACTATGTTAGGTATGATATAACTATACTATTTTAGCTCTAATAGCTTCTGCATAACCAACAGGATACTAATGAGCCATTTTGCTTTGATACTACATTCACAAACTCCCAATCAGTATGACTTGATGTTATTAAAAAAAAATCAAAGGTCTATGAAAGCTGGCAGGTCTAATATCTGACTTTATCGACTGACTTTGGGGGAAGAAATGTCACATCTTTAGTAAGAAGAAAGCACTATTAAATGTTTCATGAATTCAAGCATGTATTTATGATACATCTAACCTTTAGCTGAGCAATCAATAGCATTATTGTCTCTGTAATGAAGGACATTGGTGGATCACTAACACTGCCTATCCGGCAATTCAAGATGAACTCAGATGAGAGAGGTGTTTATCAAATTGACTGTTTTCTTTTCCCCCGCATCCACACAGCATTCTGCAATAACAGAAGTGGAATTAAAAGAACGAATGGGCAATGACTATAGTTAAAAGACTAAAATACAGTAATAATAATAAATGTATTCTATTTCATACTCCACCACATAAGATGCTCGAAGCATAGAATAATCATCTAAGAATGCTAAATTCAAGGGTACAAAATATTATCATCAAATACTACAAAAGAATTAAAAAAATAAAAGAATCAATAATGCAAGCACATGTATACTGTAAAATAATGCGACCTAGGACCCAAACTACCCAGAAACTGAGGTTTTTCTTACTGATAAAACAAAGGTGGGAATCTCTTTTTTGACTTGTTTACAAAACTGACAAAGAATCACATCCCCGCCTTTGTGAACCAGAAGAAAACTCTACTATGTAACCTTCAAAAATCATAAGCAAAGCAAGGAGGGCAAGAGTATCTTTCTATTTGAGAAAATATATTTCAGCTATGAGTGGGAATGTGTAGCCATTAGAATAACTTCATTGTATTAGCAATAAATTAGGTGTAGGTTAAAGGTTAGGGAAAATTACCAAACAACTGTCATGCATTTGTCGTACGGCAATCCAAAGGGGTTGTATGTGTTGGAGGGTGAAAGACTGATGTGCATGAACTGGGAGAGGGACCTCTGGTGATTATGTCTGATGCTATGAAGGTGGCGAAGCAATGTAAAGGTGGTGGCTAAGGCCAGAGGGATGCTGAACTGCATCAAAAGAGGCATAACCAGCAGGAAAAAGGAGGGGATAATATCCTTGTACATATCTTTGATGAGGCATCAGCTGGAATAATGTGTTCAGATCTGAAGAATTCATCTAAAAAAGGATAAGGACAGAATGGACTCGCTCCAGGAGAAAGATAACTGTAACCCCCTGTTCATTGGGGTGGTCATCTTCTCTGCTTTGGGGGGCCTAGGGTAACTCTTCCAAAGTGAGGAAATTAATCTCAGTCAGGTAGTGGGCTGGGGGCAGCTAAACTACAAAGCCAAACTGAGTGCAGGACACACACACGTACTTTCAAAAATGCCACTGTCTACATCAAAGCTTGTGCTCCAAATGAAAAGATAGTGATTGTTATGATCCTGCCCGCGGCTAGGCCGCAAGCAGTTCCTCACCTTTCCTGCCAGCCTTCCAACGCTGCCAAAGTCTCCTCCTTCCGTGGCTCGGAGCCACCGTCACTGCCTGTCCTGCACGGCCTGGAGGCTGCCATCACGGAACCCTCTTGGCAGCCAGGAGGCCACTTCTGATGCTCCTCTTCTGCAGCGGGCCAACCGCTAATGACTTCAAGGCCTCTTCGCAGCTAGGCCGCTGCTGACTCGCTTATGCGGCCTGGAGGCTGCCGCCGACTCCACCAATTCTTCATGGCCTAGGCCATGAAGACATCCCTCTTCCTGTGGACTGGAGGCTGCCGTCAACACCATCCTCTTCTGCAGCCAGGAGACCACCCCAAAGCTCCTCTTCACATGGCAGGAAGCTGCCATCTATCTTCTGTTCTTCGTGGCGGGGAGCCGCTCACGTCGAGGCCTTGTTTCCTCTTCATTCAGCAGGCCATTGCTCTCCAAGGTCCTGCCTCCTCCTAGGCGCGTGGCCATGCCTCCTTACTTCATTTAAAAGGCCAGTCCTCCTGGCTCCTCCTTGTGATGTCAAGGTGTTCCTCTTCAGCTCTACAAAAGGGCTCAGCCTTCAGTCAGTCATCGCAAGGAGTTGGTCATGGAGTCTGACCTCTCATTGATCTTCAGTTCCAGCTCTTCATCCCAGGAGTCTTCCGTGATCCTTCTTCACTTCTTCAAGGCACTCTGTTCTTTGTTGGTCCTCTTTGTCCATGGTTCTTGAACCTCCGTCGTCGTCTTCATTCCATGTTCTGGTCTCTTGTCTAATCCCGTTCTCTTGTATTCAGATGTCCCAATGTTACCGTGTCTCCAGATGTCTTCCCATCTTCAGATGTCCTGATGTCTCCATGTCCAGTCGTCTCTCTATCTCTGGATGTCCTGACATCCCTTTGTCTTTGGATGTCCAGATGTCTCAGCCTCCTGATGTCTTCATCCATCATGTTCCAGTCGTCCCTGTGGTCCTCCTCTCTAGAAGTCCCCTGATATCCAGATGTCATATATGTCCTGACGACCCGAGGTACCGGTGTCCATTTTTATCCGAGGTACTACATTCCAACCCTGATGTTCCAAGTACCCTCAGTCCTTAGGTTACGGGTTCAGCTCGCTCGCTCTGGACCTCATCTTCTGCTGACCTTCCTGGGAGTAAATCCATTTCTATCTGGTGTCTGAGTTTGGTGGCTGGAGCCCTCTTCTGGCAGGATATGTCTTCAAGCACTGCCCAGATTCCTCCTGGTTCCTAAGCCTCTGTCTTCGTCTGAGTATCCTGAGTCCTTATCCTCATCTGAGTCTTCCCCACTTCCAAATCCTCATTGGAGTATCCAGAATCCTCACCTGACTCTAGAATCCACTTCTGATCTCCACCTACATCTGAGTGTCTTGCATCTGAGTTCCAAGCTACCTCACGTCCTCGTCTTGTCTGAGTCTTCAAGCGTCCTCGTCTCGTCTGAGTCTTCAAGCATCCTCATCTTGTCTGAGCTCCCAAGTACCAAGCACCCTCGTCTTGTCTGAACTCACAAGTACCAAGTGTCCTTGTCTCGTCTGAGTCTCCAAGTGTCATCGTCTCGTCTGAGTCCCAAGCTCCATGTGTCTTCTTTTCATCTGAGCCTCCGAGCTTCCTCGCCTTCTTCAAGCCATCAGCCTAGTCTAAGGCTGAGATCTCGTCTTGCTCCAAGCCCCAGTACCATTGCCTGTCCTCGACTTCTGTCCATCCTGCCGCATCTGCCGCTACCCAGTGGCATGACCGAAAGGGCTATCGAGTGGCCGGAGGGCTACCCCAGAGACCAGCATTGCATTGTTGGGTCTCTACTGGTGCGTGCAGGTTCAGCAGAGGTTAGGGCAGTGGTCAGCCTGCTCTTCCCATACTGGGACACGTCTTGCCTGCCACAGTGCTTCCACGGAGCTTCTCTCTGCAGTCGTGTCATGGTCCATGGGCACACATCTCCCTGGAATCGGGAGCGCTCCCTAGCACTCCCTTCCTCAGATCCCAACAGATTGCGAAGGTCATGTGTCTGGTGAGCATGTTCCTGTGTTGGGCCCTTGCCTTGTTCCAGAATTCCTGATTCAAGTATTTTTCTGAACTTGTCCAGATGCCATAGATGTCCTGATGTCCCGAGATACCGGTGTCCATTCTTATTAGATGTCCTGCTCCTCCCATGCTGGGACATATCTTGCCTGCAGCGGCGCTTCCACAGAGCTCCTCTCTGCAGTCGCGTCATGGTCCATGGTCACACATCTCCCCAGAATCGGGAGCACTCCCTCCCTCAGATCCCAACAGTGATTAGAAGTATCTTCAGTTACTGTATGAGAATAACCTTCAACTTCACAGCAAATCCAGTAAGACTTTTCTCTCATCCTCCCAGAAAGCCTCAGACAACTTATATTACAGTCTATATATACCTCTCTTCAACCTGTACTAGGCCACACTGCCCATATTCTCTTTTTAAACACAAGGGACTCTCTCAGATGGCTTCAAGCTACTCTCTTCCGTTTGTTGTGGGAGGAAATGGGAGGCTTTCAACCCTGCTTCCAAGATCCAGCTGAGCACAGATTTCTCTTTCCTGGTCCCTTCACAGGTCCTTTTTTCTCATGTACCTTTTACTCTTAGATCCAAATTCCAATCATTTCGCACGAGCTCCCTGAGACACCAGTGGAGTATCTCTGCCAATTCTCTCCAAGCTTCCCCTGAAACCACTGGAGAGGGTCCCAGCTGCTGCTTTCTTTTCACTTTCTGTTTCTGTGGAGCCCCTGACCTTGCTATAAGCAGGATAATAGCCTCTTTCCAAAGCCCAGCCCCTAGGGGCTGAACTAGTCTGTCAAGAATTTCAGGACCACCTGTTGACCAACAGATAACCTTTTGTTAGCTGGAACCTTCCCTGCTATTATGTCCTCGTTAGTACCTCCCATAGGGGGAAATCACTTCAACCACAATACATTCTCTGCACATTATATTTTTATTATTTTTTTTATTTTAGATTTTTATATTCTGCTTTTCGACCCTTCAAAGCGGATTACATTCAGGTAGTACATATTCAACATTATACACACTGTGTGGCCCCCGTGTGCCACAGAAGGGATTGCAAACAAAATGATGTAGGATCTGTACGGAAAGCCATATGAGAAGAGACTGAAGAACCTTAAGGCAAAATTTTCAAAGGCATACGTGCATAAACCCTGGGGTTTATTCATGTGGCTTGGCCTTGCACATGCAGCGCACATGGCCCAGCCATGCGTGTAAACCCCAGTACGTACACAAGTGCTGGGCCATGAAAAAGGGGTGGTAAGGAGGCCTTTTGGGACAGCGGCCATTAGCTGCTGATCCGGGGAAGTGTGCATCGGTAACTTGCTTCTGCTCCTGAGGAGCAGTAAGTAATAAAATAAAAAATTTAGGGCAAGGTTACTTAGGTTTAGGGGTGGGGAGGAGAGGGGAAGAGGGAGGAAGTGTAGGTAGGGAAGTTTCCTCCCAGTCTGCTCCTTAATTGGAGCAGACTGGGAGGAAACTGGGGAAGGCCGGCGCGTGTATGTTATAAAATTGGTGCATTCATGTGCTCGCGTCAGGAACCATGTGCACATGGATGCATGTGCTGCTATGAAAATCTACCGCTTAATATAATAATGTATTCCCTGGAAGAGAAATGACACAGACCTTCAAATACCTGAAAGGAATTAATGATGCACAAATATTAAATCTTTTCCATTGGAAAGGAAGTTGTAAAAAAAATAGGAGTCATAATATGAAACTATGGAAAAGATGGTAGGTCTATGGATTGGCTTCCTCTAATAGGTGATGAAGCCAATAACAGTAATGGAATTCAGAATGGCATGGCATAAACACAGAGCATCCCTGCGGGCTAGAGAATGGGAATGGAGAAATGTATTTATTATTTAAAGCTTTTACGTACCGACGTTTGTTTGCACATCACATTGGTTTACAATGAAACAAATAGAAAAAAGTAGTGTTAGCATAAGAATAGGGAGTTACATCTCAACATTAAAAGAGAAATCACATTGAAAGAGAAATCAGGGTAACTTCTCTATTACACCTAAAATTGACATACCTGCTTGGGGGGAGACTGCAGGGAGCAACAGTTGCTGGTAGAGTTAACATAAAGCTGGGGATAGTTTGCACTGAGCAGCACTTGCTACTTTCTAAAAAAAAACAAACAAAAAACATGCTCGGCAGATTAGATGGACACAAGAGTGCTTCCTGCTGTTGCAGTGCTTCAGGAGGAAGAGTGCCTGAGGAGCCAGTCTATGTCGCCGCAGTGCTGCTTGGGGAGGTGCACGGGGAGCGGGCCCATACTGCCGCAGTTGTCATCTCCACAGCTGACCACGGAGAACCTCGGGGGAAGCTACAGCACTGTGGGGCTGGTGTTGGTCACAGTGGATCCGTGAGCATAGAGCCATTGTGACCAACATACACCGACCCACGTGATTGGCCAGACCGTCCCACCAGGGCAGGCCCGAAGCCCCGATAGGCCAATCCTCCCCTGACTGCAGCGCTTCCCAACCCTCTCCTGGAGGCAAATGTAACCAGTCCGATTTGTTTATTTATTTAACATGTTTTATTTCCTGCTTCCTCCGAAGTTTGGGGTGGGGTACATCAAAACATATATAGTAAAAGATATAAACTAAGACATCCTTTGGCCTAATATAAGGCCGTAACCGGCTGCTGTATGGTGAGGACTGAGACAAAAATTAATGGAGCAGCTCTTTAAAGATGCTGCTAAAGAAAAAAAAGTCTTCAGCGCCTTTCTGAATTCTTTGGAGTCCTCAATGGTGAGCAAATGTATGGGTAGCGAGTTCCATAGGGTGGGGCCTGCAATGGAGAAAGCCTTTTCCCTTGTGGTGTCTTGGGGAAGGGATTTATAGGAAGTGTCGACTAAAAGAATGAAGAGAATGACAGGGAGTGTAGTGTTTATCCATGTAGAAGTGTTAATATGGTGCAAGCTCTGGATAATGGGGGCTCACTTACATAGGATGCGCCATAGGATTAGGATCCAGTGTAATTCTAATAGTACTAAGGTTATATGATCATGAATCTTTGTTCCAATTAACAGACTGGTAACTTGAGTTTTGAGTGATTAGTAGGGCTGTAATGAATATGTATATGATAGATTTGCATCTTTATTTTGGCTATCCTGAAAATCTGATTGGTTAAGTATGGACTTCAGTATTGGGATAGGAAGCACTGCCTTACTGATTACATTATTTCTAGGACATGCGGAAAAGCTTTATGATGCACGTTAAATTTTATTGCATGGGCCCCTGAATGATTTGTGCTGTTCTTACTGTAGTGCATGTTCTTGTAGGTTAAAAAGTTGAGCTGACTGCCACCGAGGTGCTAAGAACAAAATACAACAGCACAAATGTTTAATTATCACCTTCTACAAGGACATTTCCTATCATTTCCTTTCTTCCTGAGGCAGACACAGCAGCAATCATTTTGAATTTAGATGTCTTCCTGAAATAGAAATCAAAGGAAAGAAGAAATTAATGCAAAGCTAACTTATTTACTTAACTGTCTATCTCCCAGTAATATAAAAATGGAGACAGCTATATAGCACATACTGAGCATTTTGCAAGAACTAGGGAACCAAAGTTCAATAGAATATCACAAGGCTTTCAATATAAAATATAAAGGAATGAGCTGAGAAAATTCTGTGTTCTGATTAGCTAAACCTTGTCACACAATGATATCGTCCTGTCAAAGTATTATTGGTCAAAACTAATTGCCACCCCCTCAGTATTCTCAGATGGCATACTGCACACCTTTAATTATCACGGATAAAAAAAGGTGGATGAGCACAGTGTTTCTTTTCTATAACTAGATTATATTTATTTAAAAACATGTATTTACTTATTTAGAGAATGGAGTTCGGAAATGGGAAAGGGGATGCTGGAGGGAACTGAGGGAGGATCTTATATGCCCTTCTAACAAAGATGGTGGATTACAAAGGCAAACAGCTGTTCTGGATGAGGAGATATCTTGCAGGTGGTCCCAACTCTGTGGCTGGCAGCTGGGATGCAAGGGAAGGAGCACTGCCTCTGGCCACTGTGGGATGGGTTCTGCCATGGTCTATCACTATCAGGCCACCCAGTCCAGGTCAGAGACTGCTTGGGAAGGGAAGGGAGGTGGGTGTGACAGAAGCTGCACGCTGGGATCCTTCTAGGGGGGGGGGGGGGGGTCGATTCGTGGACATATCTGTTCCTCCCCTCCCTCCACGGTAAATAATGAAAACAGACTTTGCCGTTCAGCACAACTTTATTTAAAAGAAAATAGATCAGTTAACCAGAAAACATGTGCATAACATATAGATGGTAAAACAGAAAGTAAAAACATTGAGTTCTTAGCTTCAGTCAGCGTGATGAGTAAGAAAAAATCAGTCTTAGGTCACTCTGTTTTAAGTTGTGTATATAAACTAGTACTGTGCCTAGTGCTTGGAATAGTGTGGTTTACAAATGGATAAAATAATTAAGTAAAAGTAAATACAATGAATCCATGAAAAAATGGATCCTCAGGAGCCTTTATATCTATACAGATACAGAATATGAGGTAGGGACCACACCCATAACACCAAGTCCAAAAGACTACCTCCCCGGAAAGTGCTGTCTATAAAATAACTGATTCTTGCTTCCGTGCACAAGCAGGCGGTATTTATTTACCTCCAGGAGGTAAGTGCTGAGATTCAGTGGGTGGCGCTGTAGTTGTACAATCTCCAGCAACCTTCTGTCCTGGGAGTCAGGTTTTTCAGAATGGGAACAGGCAGGCTTCAAAAGCATTGCTATTTTATGGCAGATAAGTTAAGCATTACGTTTGCATAAATTTTGAAAATTTAAACACACGGTAGAGATGTGTGTCAAAAGAATAAAGATTGGCAGGCTGTACTGCTCCTGCTGGGTTTTTCCATTTGTACGTTTCAGAAATGCTATACTTGCCATTATTATTATTTTTTATTAGTATTATTTGACAAGAAAAGTGCATTTATCAACAAACACTATGTTTGTCGACAACTCTGCAGCTCGCAAACCCGTACAGTATTGCATGCAGCTCCAAGAAGTAAACCTTGTCATGAAATGAGGCTCTGAGAGGTTAGATGCAGGAGCTGTGCCTGCAGTGTGCGGGGCACCCTCTCAAAGCAGGTGGTAAAGATCCTTAGTAGCAAAAAGTGAAGAGAGAATGGAAGCACCTGTGTTGTCAAAATGGATAATGTGAAATACAAGACGTCCTGATGAAAAACACATTCAGCCTCACAGCCAGGTCGGTCTGGCAGGCTGCGATGAGAGAATTAACAGTACAATAATGGTTAGGATTCTTAGCAGAAAAACATCATGCAGTTAGGTCTATCTAGCAGGCTGTAGCAATAGAATTAACTTGCATCTGAGTCTGACATGCTGTATGTATACAGTGCTAACGTGCTTTCTTTCTAGAAAAAAAGGTGTCAGTACTCACATGCAGGATGTATGTTGTTTTTTTTCCAGGACTCACAGGGGAAATCAAGTAGGTAGAGGAAAAAGCTGCCATTATTCAGTAATGACAAGTCCCCCCTGAAAAAAGCCCTGCTAGTAATTGAAAGTCCCAGCAGACACGCAGGTGGTCATATAGCTGGGTCTGTCTGGCAGGCCAAGCACACCTGCTGCCGTCTGGGTTGCTGCAGCAGGTGATGGGGTTCATCCGGAAAGGCCACAGGGTTCCAGGAGGCTGTTTGTTCAGGTAGCGGTCATGCTAGCATTGGTAGCTATTTGAATTATTTTCCAAATGTACGCTTAGACACGGGAAGGGAGAGGTCCTAAGGGTAACTAAATAGGGGATCTCGCAGGTTCATCTACCCAAGAAGGTGGGTAGATGAACCTGCGAGAGAGAAAGACGACGACTTTCTTGCATAGGGTATGAGATCTTGCACGTGGTCATGTTACGTGCTGGGCAGCTGGGATATAACCAAAGCAGTGCGGTCAGGAAGAAATGAGCAGGAGGCAATTTTCAAACCTGTGTGGGTAGGTGAAGATTGTGCACCAGTGTTCAAAATGGCCCACATTTTGAACACTGCAGACATTTGCACTTGCTCTTTTCAGATCAAACCAACATGAATAGTTTTGAAAATGCAAATCGAAGTGCATTGTTCTCTCTCCAGGCCTAACCTACCCTACGAAAAATGAAAATAAAAGTATGTTTCATTTTGGCACTTTATTTAATCCACATAGCGAATAGTCCCTTGCACCCAGGCCAATGCCCTAGGGAACTTGCTTTCCCCATCTGCTGCACTCCAATACTCAGAGCCTTGCACATTCCAGAGATGTGGAAGTCTCTTTCTTGTCTCAAACTATTTGGGGGGTGATTATTTAACCATCCATGGGACCTGTTCCAATATTCCTATTCCAATGCCCAGTGAGCAGATGGCTTTCTCCAGTTAACATTACCTGGGTATCCAGATACAAATTCCTGGGTAAAGTCAGCCAGAAACTTTAGGACAGTGATTTGTCCAATTAGAATGATGTTGGCTAACTTGATCCGGGTAGCGCTAAATATCAGTGAAACCGCACCCTGGGAAACCCCTCCCCCAGTCCCATCTCTTTATGTAAGTACATTTTGTGCAGGCAACAATTTGTCCAAACAAAAGTTAACCAGAGGGAGAGGAAAATTTCAAACCTGGTTAACTCTTAAAGTTGGCCAGACAAAACCTTTGAATATTGACCTTTTTGTCCATATCCTTTTAAATTACCACAGATGTGTATCTTGCATTTGTGGTAATTTAAAACGATATGGAGACCAGAGAGCAGAAAAGATGGCCGGATAACTCATCAGGGATATTCAGCAGAGCACTGTTGATTTGGATAATGCTCGAGTTAGCCAAACATAGCTGGCCAACTTAAGGACTGCTCCCTTACTGGACCAGAATTACGGGCCGATACAGTAAAGGGCACTGAGCTGAGTGCACTGTTTAACATGCGATTGGATGCGTGTCCACTACCCTTTATACTTTTTATAGACTTAGGGGTAGATTTTCAGACGAGCGCGAACAGCCTACTTTTGTTTGCGGTCCAGGCGCAAACAAAAGTACGCTGGATTTTAGTAGATACGCACGTAGTCGCGCGTATCAGCTAAAATCCTGGATCGGCGCGCGCAAGGCTATCGATTTCGTATAGCCTGCGCGCGCCGAGCCGCACAGCCTACCCCCGTTCCCTCCTAGGCCGCTCCGAAATCGGAGCGGCCTAGAAGGGAACTTTCCTTTGCCCTCCCCTCACCTTCCCCTCCCTTCCCCTACCTAACCCACCCGCCCGGCCCTGTCTAAACCCCCATCCTACCTTTGTCGGGGGATTTACGCCTCCCTCCGGGAGGCGTAAATCCCCGCGCGCGAGCGGGACTCCTGCGCGCCGGGCCGCGACCTGGGGGCGGGTACGGAGGGCGCGGCCACGCCCCTGGGCCGTAGCCACGCCCCCGTACCCGCCCCCAAAATGCTGCCGACACGCCCCCGAAACGCCGCGACGACCGGGCCCGCCCCCGACATGCCCCCGACACGCCCCCCTCCGAGAACCCCGGGACTTACGCGAGTCCCGGGGCTCTGCGCGCGCTGGGAGGCCTATGTAAAATAGGCTTCCCGGCGCGCAGGGCCCTGCTCGCGTAAATCCGCCCGGTTTTGGGCGGATTTACGCGAGCAGGGCTCTGAAAATCCGCCCCTAAGTGCGTCAAAAACGCATGTCCAACACCCTCCCCCCCCGAAACTAATAGCGCTCATCACATGCAAATGCATGCTGATGAGGCTATTAGTTACGCACCTGGGAGATTTAAAAAAAAAAAAAAAAAAAAAAGTGGCCAAGCTGCACATTTTACGCTCAGAAATTAATGCCTGAGCAACCTGAAAAACTGTACAGAAAAGCAGCAGTATTTTCTGCTTTTCTGTACACCCTCCGACTTAAGATCCTAGCAATATTAAGTCGGAAGAACCAAAAATGTTTAAAAAAAAAAAAATGTGCTGCCGGTCAGGTTAGGAAAACGGATGCATAATTCTACTGGCGCCCGTTTTCCTAACCTATGGCTATCAGCAGGTTCGGAAAACCAATGTGTATAAAACTGAGCATCCGTTTCCTGAACCCGCTGACAGCCACCTCTCCTGGGTTTCCATTAGTAAGGAGGCTCTCGGGATGCCCTGTTGTCCCTAGCACCTCCTTTTTAGTGCCCAGGATCGCTTGCCCAGGAGAGGTGGATGGGCGCATGTTGGAAGAGCGGGAGCTCAACACGGAACGCCTATTCTCTCGCATTTCTTATTGTATCGGCCTGTTAGTAGGATAAGTTATCTGGCTAACTAAACTCCATCCTGGAATATTCCTGAACTGCCTCCAGCTACATATCGGGATAATTTGGAGGCAGAGTACAGGAATTTTACAAGCGCAAAGTTTAGCTAGCTAAGGGGGTCATTTACTAAGCATTTTTCCCATAGACACAAAATGGGAGAAAAGCCTTTGAAAATGAGGCCTTAAGTCACAAACTTAGCTGGATCAATCATTTGAATATTGACCGTACATTTGTACTTTTACACCTGAATATGTTCTTTCTTGCTATGGGTGTGTGCGGGCGACTTTGGAGGCATACTTACCTCTGTGGTGCAGAGGAATTATTCATTTTCAGCAAGCAAACTAGCAGGTGATAAAAATGTTCATGCAAGCGTCAAACCTGAAAAGCTGCATATCTGTTGGTGCTTTCTTACCCAACCAGTTCCAGATTATAGGCAGGACATAGTATACCCAGGCATGAACAGCCCGAATATATATAAAAAGGATAATTAGACTCCAATACCCAGTAGAGAAAACAACATTGTAGTGATTAATGTTTTACATGAAATAGCTAACTGCTGATTATATTACATGAGCAAAAGTAACTGCCTAATCAATTACTCTGACCAACATTAGTATGTTGGTAAGAAAGCAAACTACTCAATTAGTTTATCTGTAACGCAGAACAGGAAATATTTAGTTAAACAATAGCTGATCACTTTATTTTTGCATTATGTACTACAACTATTATGAAAATATATAACAAATGTTTTCTGCTTAGTTTTCTTTAATTGATAGTTTATTACTTGATACAATGAGCTGGAGACAATTGTGCTAAATTGTTGATATGAAGAAGATATTGTTACACATGCTACTAATTTAGAACACTTTATAATTGAGTGTATTTTTGTGGGGGATGTAGAAACTTGTAGCCTGCTTACCAACCACTGAAAGGCACTTAACAGGATAACTCATAAGTAATCCAGCTAAATGCTGAGTTTTCAAAATTGCAGCTTATCCAGCTAACTTTTAGCTGGATAAGTCATTACTGAGCTAAAAAAGTTAACCAAATAAGTACCGGGCATTTCAGCGCAGGGACAAGTTAGCCAATTAACTTATCCAGCTAACTTCTATATTAGGAGGCAGCTGAAGAAAATTATTGGCTAACTCTAAAGCAAATCTAATGTTACTTAGCCTCATGAGGCCGGATAACTTTAGCATTATTCAAAAGAACACAGATGGTTACATGCTGATGCACACTTTAAAAAAAAAAGGTACCTCGCAGACCTAGTATCCCGAACGACAGTCTCCCCCCACCCAAGCTGTAACCATGGACCCTTTCAATCAAAGCATCCCTACCCACTCCAAACACATCTAAGAAGATTTAAAAAGTAAAAGCTAGCCAGCCTCCCCACTTCCCCCCGCTCTTCCTCTGGTTAAACTTAACTGTGCCATATTAACCCTTCTCTACTTCCCTCCCCACACTCTAACCCTAACTCTCCCATCCTCCCAGTACTTTGGGTAATCTCAGGATTGTGCTATATTGCTTCTGGCAGTGGCATGCAGTCAGGGCCTTCAAGGGATACAGTAAATCCTCAGTCCATTGGTGTTGCTATCGGGTGGCAAGTGCCATCCCAATTTAATATAATGCATTGGGCAGGAAGAAACCAAACGCCCTCCCCTACCCAATGGCATCACACATACCCTTGCCTATCCCATCCCCCATGGGCAGCAGGTGTCGTGTTTATCCAGATGTCATCTCCTGCTGCTGGGGGGGGGGGGCCTATCTCGCAGCTCTCACTGTGAGATCAGCCCTATGGCAGCAGGAGATGACATTAGGATAAACGTGTGCCCACCTGACAACTCGGCAGGCCACCAAGGAGCCTGTCCCATGGCGGCCAACGAGAGAGAGAAAGAGAGGTAACATGTTGGCTGCCAGCGAACTCCATTCCACTGGCTGCTGAAGAGAGAAGGACCTAGTGCTTCTAGCAGATCCCATCCCACTGGCAGCAGGAGCAAGACAACACAGTGGCCATCAGCAAATCCCATCCAATTGGCAACAGGAGGGCCTAGTGCTGCTAGCAGACACCATCCTACCTTTCTGACCCCTGAGGTACGAAATGGAGCCAAGATTCTTACCAGGCAACAGGTAGTAGATTACATTCTCAGGCTGCTCATGGGATGTTCTCTCCACCAGTCTCCAGTTCAGATCCAGAGAGGACAATCACAGCCACCCAAGCAACAGACTGTTCACTTTCAAGTCTCTTAGACCTTGTTTCCTTAAATCACCTCAGCCCAGTTTACACAGCAAAGCAAGAGGTAGAAAACCACAGATGGGTCGCCTCCTTCTCTTCAGAGGGGTAATGATGGGGTTCCAATGGACGGTGCACGGCAGACCCATTGGTTTGTTAACTTTCCCCTTTTCAAGGGCTCACCTATGAATAATTCAGTAGCTCATGCATAGTCAGATGAATGCATAATTAAGGTGTTTAATTAGAGAGCTTCCCACTCAACAAGCTGTCAGTTCTGATGAACAACAGTTTCACAGGTCCGGAAGAACTCTGATAAAATCTGATCCCAGATAGACATTAGGACTATAAAAAAGAGGCTCCAATATTAGTGCAGCACTGATTTCCACACAGCACCATCTGTGCTGGTGTTTCTTTTGGCCCCATTTTGGTGCCAGCTTGGCTAGCAAGGCTAACAAATTCTACGGCTTGTCACTTACACAGCAATGAGACTGCTTTCCCATGTCTGCATTTGGCTGTACAAAGCCAAATGCCAAAGTCCATTTTTCTCTATATTTAGCTTTAGCTGTGCATAGCCCAAATAGGCCAATGTTCACTTTTACTGACATCAGAGAGATCATCTCAGCTGCTTGTCCCTGTTAGCAAGAATTGAGATATTTCCTACTAAACCAATTATGCATCTGCTTTCTAAAATACCCGTAAATGTATGTTTGAACATGTACTCCTACTCCCATGAAGGTGTTAATATGTTCATGTATACCATGCAAAGACAGATACACTAATTTTCAAAGCTCATTTACACCCATAACTCGGTTTTGAAACGTATGGCTGAGGTCCATGTATATTTTGTACATGTGGAATTCAGCCCTAAGCGATAGCTCTAAAAGTATTACACTTCTTCACCCAGACAGCATCCGCTGTTCATCTCTTTATACTAAATATTGCTTATTCACATGAAGATTGTCTTTTGCTTTAAATTAATCTGTTCATACTGTATTTGCTGATGTCTTGAAAGTAAGCCAGTCTCTATATATGGAGATGGCATTCTGCACTCTCTCCTTGAAGTGACAGATTTATTTATTTATTTAAAAACTTTTCTATGCTGTCGCTAAGTTATTTACCATCACAACAGTTTACAAATAGGCACATAGACTAAGGTAAGTAAATGTAGGTTATCGTACATTCTAACAGGTGCCAATAAAGTTCGGTTACAATTTCATAAATAAAATCAATATTTGAGCAAGATGATGGGATGCAGTGGATTCCAAACTCAGTGACTGTTTCACTAATCTTTTTTTCCTTAGGCACAAAATGGAAGAATCACCTTAAAGAATAAAGCCCTCAGACCTCAATAAAATCCCTCAATCAAGACTGCTTTTCACTTTCATTAAAATATGCAAATTAACTCATTTAATTGTTACACCAGAGGTGGATCCTTGGCCTGAGGTGGGGTTGACGCTACCCGCAGGACAAGCCCTACGAGTCCCCACCATTGGAACGTGGAGCTGGCTGAGCGACGGAGGAAAACTGGAGCTTCGCCAATACCAGCCCACGTTCCACGCAGGTTGAGCCCTTAGGAGCCGGGGCTGCCTGGTCTTAGGCGGGCCTCCATCCGAGGACTCCCAGTGGATGACATAGTATTCATCCAGGGGCCAGCGGTGGTAACAGGAAGATGGAAGCAGGTTTAGATGAGGCAGAGATCCAGAGACCCGGGCGCCAATGGAAAACCAGAGGCAAGGGCAGGTGGCGCCCAAGTAATAGAAGGCCGGAGCCTGAAAGACCAAGTCTAGGGTGATACCAGAGATAGAGGAGGAGAGCAGGCTGTCGTTGGGCAGGCAGTGGACAAGGAAAGGCAGTCAAGTGAGCAAAGGTCAAAACCAGAAGTCAGTCCAAGTGTGGTCACGCATAGCAGGGGACAAATTCTGAAGTCAGTCCAAACATGGAAAGGCAAGGACTGAGTATGGATCAGGGACAGGAACCAGGAACGAAGACAAGATCAGGAACCAGGAACGTAGACAGGATCAGGAACAAGCACACGACAAGCATGGAGACCTGTTGCCAAGGCAAGGTCTGACTGTCAGGGCTCACCTAATATAGTCCCAGACTGGTGACGTCACTGAAAAGGGCCAGAAGCTAGGGATGTGCAGCAGGGACAGATTCGTCCCATTCGGGATTCGGATTCGTAGGGGCCTAAATCCGTTGCATCCATTCTCGGGGCCCCAGATCCGTTCATATGTCAAAAATATATTTGTTCCCCCCAAAAAACCCCATCCCAACCCTTTAAAGTTATTTATCTACAATCCCCCACAAAGACTTGCCAAAAGTGCCTGGTGGTCCAGTGGGGTTCCTGGAGCGATCTCCTGCACTCGGGCTGTCGGCTGCCGGTATTCAAAATGGCACCGATAGCCCCTGTGACATAGTAAAGGCAAAGGCTATCGGTGCCATTTTGAATACTGGCAGCCAACGACCCATTAAAAAATGGCATGGGCCATCCATTGCTCCTACCATGTGATAGGGGCCGGCCAATGGCACCGATAGTCCCTGTTATATTATAAGGGCAAAGGGTCATCGGCGCCATTTTGATTAGTGGCAGCCAACAGCCCGAGAGTGGGAGATCACTCCCAGGACCCCCGCTGGACCACAGGTACTTTAAGAAAGTTTTGTTTTGGTGGGGGGGGAATTCTAAATAATTAGATTTAAAGGGTTGGGGTGGGTTTGGGGGTTGTTTTTCTGTGTGCCTTTCTTCCTGCCCCCCCCCCCCCCAAATGATAAGAAAACCACATGAAAATTTTGTGGGGTTTTCCTATCGTTTTCGGGGACCCCCCGATACCTGACGAATTAGAAAATATCATACGATATTCGTCAAAAAAACGATTCATATCCCTATTGGTTTCTGTCTGAGTCCAATTCCCCTTTTTCTCTTGCCATTGAAGCAGAGAGCAATGCCATGTTATCTCTTACTGTTGAAGCAGAGAGCAAAGTTGGAGTTACAATCCAAGTATAAGGCTTAATTGGTTAAGGGTAGTAACTGCTGCATTAGCAAGTTACCCCGATGCTTATTTGTTTTCCCAGACTATAAAAATTCATGTGCTTGTTGGTTGCTGTCTAAAATTAATTCTCCTTTTCCTCCTGCTGTTAAAACAGAGAGCAATAATGAGTTGTATCAACAGTATGAAGGCTTGTTGGTTAAGAGTAGTAACCGCTACACCAGCAAGTTACCCCCATGTGCTCTGTCTTTTCCTCATTTCCATCCTCTAGCCTTTAGGGATCCACAGTGTTTATCCCATGCCCCTTTGGAATCTTTCACTACTTTTGTTTTCACCACCTCCTCTGAAGGGCATTCCAGGCATCCACCACCCTCTCTGTGAATAAATATTTCCTGATGTTGGTTCTGAGTCATCCTCGCTGGAGTTTCATTCATGAGCCTACGTTTTACTGATTTCTTTCCAATAGAGAAGGTTTGTTGAATGTGCATCATTAAAACATTTCAGGTACCTGAAGGTCTGTATCATATTTCCCCTGTACCTCCTCTCCTCCAGGGCATACATACTTAGGTCCTTCAACCTCTCCTCATAATTTATTTGATGGAGACCCCCCACCATTTTTATCACCCTTCTCTGGACTGCCTCCATCCTGTCTCTGTACCTTTTGAGATTCGGTCTCTAGAACTGAACACAGTACTCCAGGTGAGGCCTCACCAAGGCCCTGTACAAGGGGATTATCACCTCCTTTTTCTTACTGGTTATTCCTCTCTCTATGCAGCCCAGCATTCTTTTGGCTTTAGTTATCGCCTTGTCACATTGCTTTGCCGTCTTCAGATGGCTAGACACTATCACCCCAAGGTCTCTCTCTTGCTTCATGCACAACAGCTCTTCCCTCACCCCCCCTCCCATCTCATACAGCTCTTTTGGATTACCACACTCCAGATGCATGACTCTGCACTTCTTGGCATTGAATCCCAGTTGCCATATCTTTGACCACCATTCAAGCTTCTTTAAATCATTTCTCATTCTCTCATGCCTTTCGGTGTGTCCACTCTGTGGCAGATCTTAGTATCATCTGCAAAAAGACAAACTTTACCTTCTATCCCTTGCACGATATCCTATGATATCCCTTCTGCATATCTTATGATAATTAATATTAAAATAGATGCTAGACAAACCATAGTCTACATAAATTCCTGAGAAGTGTTACTATAGGAAGAACCTTTGTTAAATTGCATTCAAGAAGTCTTTAAACTTTATTATCCTATTCCTGTGTACTTTCTCCATAAAGAAGGATATCAGAAAAATAATAGCACCCTATTCCCCTTTCTGATTCTGAAATTGATATACATGAAAAATAAATTACCTGCCATATCTCATGCAATTGTTGAGAAACCTCAGAAGGATTTGCAAGCAGCACGATGGCATCCCTTATCATCATTCAATAATTAGATCCACATCACCTCTGCTGTACATCAGCCACAGTAAAGATGATGTCTAAATGCTGGCCTCAGACATGTTTGAAATGTACTTCAGGAAGTGTGAATAGCAATGTAATAACTTTCGCCCAAGGACAAACTTCCCTCTGCTGGCTTACAAAGCACTGGATTTGAAACCTCACCTAGTTTCAAAATAATTTAGTTGTACAAATTCTTCTGTAATTCTAGCTGATAGCAAAACACATTTTTCCATTTCTTTTTACAGACAAAAAAATATAGATTTTTATGTACAAAATACTGGTGTACACACCTCTAGCAATCAAAAACCTGACAGAGTGTACAGCATGCCTTGTACATATCTATTAGCAGACGTGGTCTTTGTCACAATCCCTTTCCATCAGTATTTCAGAATTCCTTTCAGAGATGACCATTATTTTGTAACTCCATGAAAAATCGCAACTATAAGGAAATAAAAGTATCCAGTAAAACAGAGTCTCAAACTTCAAGACAATTGCAAGAAATGGAACCTCCCAAGTGAAGACGTTTATGCAGCCAAATGTCCAAATATTCACTCTAATTCTTGTGCGGATTGCAGAGACAAAAGCTAGCTTTTCCTTAAAAAAGAGGCAAGTAAAGGAGATAATGAACTGATGATGCATACAAAAACTGCTAACCAATTCATTTAACAATTATATAATGCAAAATTGATTTATAGCCAAGGAGGAAAGAAAACCTTGACTGTAAAGCATGCACGTAAAAGCTCACTTACAAAATACTGTTTTATTTACTTATCACTCCACAACGCCCTACTTCCTATGGTAATCACTTACTCAAAGGTTTTTATCTTATATTACTCAATTACTAACAAAAAGTTTGATGTAAAATTGTATATAAAAATGGCCTACTTGCTCCTTACATACTCATAATCTAGAAAACATTTTTCAAAATGTATCTAACCCAGGAATAGTGCTTGCATTACTCTCAAAAGCATATTTGGACCCAATCCATGGGTCAAAGCAAGCTGCACATTTACAGAGTTATAAAGCATTGGCAACCCTGCTTCACAAAAGGTCAAACCTCACAAAGTTCTCTATAAATCAAAAAAATGGACAACAGAATTTATTCTCTAATAGCTGCAAAAAAATCCTTCAGTTCCCAGTACCGAATCCAGAAATTACTGGCAAGATGTACGGCTTTGACAGCAATAAACAATTATTGATGCAATTTTTTTTTTAAAACCGGACGTATGTAATCATCCTCTGATTTGCATGTGAACCTTGGGGTTGCAGGCAAAACTTAAATGCATAACAGCACTTATCCGTACGAAGTCCAGGAAATTCTAGCTTCAAGATGCCAGACTGCTCATGATTTGAATTGCCCAGGGTGAAATACCAATTAGAAGAAGCTGACGTTGGTCCATCATTTCATTTTCTGCAGCATCAAGGCTATAAACATGAATATATATTCATATTGTAAAAATACCATCTACCATATATACTCATGTATAAGTCGAGAAATTTATGTCAGAAAATAAGTCCAAACTTATACATACAATCAGTTTATCCGCATATACTATAACGTTCACAAGATATATGCGTACATATGAGCCAACCGCTGAAACTAGAATACAAAGCATCACTTCAAAACATGCGCTGTGAACACAAAATCATGTAATTAATCTCAATTAATGTTGTGCGCCTGTGCACTGGCTTGAAAGCTACCATTCAAGGGAGTAAATTTCAAAAGGAATTACATGAGTAAATGTAACTACTATTAAAGCAATTTTCTTAAGCCATTTACACGCAATGGGGGTCGATTTTAAGACCCACGTGCATGCGTCCATGTGCACACGGTTCCCGGAGCTTGCACATGGACTCACCGATTTTATAACATGTGCGCGCATGTTATAAAATCTGATGGCCATGTGCAAGGGAGGAGAATTTTACAATGCAATGCGCAGCGATGCAAGAGGGCATCCACAGTTCCCTATACCCCTATCTAACTTACCTACCTTTTCCACTTTCCTCTCTTCCCTGATCCCTACTTAACTCTTAGATTGTTTTCTTATTTTTTTATCTTGCTGCTCCTTCAGAGCAGCAGTAGATTCCATGTGCTGGCTGGCTACCAGCATGCTTCCTCGGGACAATGGCTAATGGCACTGTCCTGACCCATCCCCCTGCCCCACCTCTCCACACCCAGACCACACCCCCCGCCTGCCCCTTTCAGGCAAGCCAGCACTTCAGCGCATGTCGGGAGATACGCGGAGCCAGGACCATTATAAAATGCGCATGGCACGCGGAAGGCCCGGCCACGCATGTAGCCCCCGAAATTTACATGCACGCCCTTTTTAAAATCACGGCTATAATGTGCACCTATGTGGGTAAATCCTATGGACAATGAAATGGCATATATTGTAGCAATTTGCAATAGCCTACTTACATGGTTAAAGTGCATGTACTTGTGTAAAACTTGATTTTAGGTGTGTAAATGCTTTTTAAAATCAGGCCCCAAGTGTATAAGCAAGATATATATATATATATTTTATTTTTTTTTGTGCATTGGGGCCTTTTATACAGACACCTACATATAATTTCCCATAGGCAGTCCTCCATATCTTTTACCCTACTATATCCTCACTATAATTGCAAATTTATGTCAGATTTATATGTCAGAGTTTTATTTCTGAAAGGTAAACTAACATGATCATAAAAACAACATACCAAATATGCTATATCTGAAAAGAAAAAGACTCAAGTGAACTAGCTAAGAATCCTGATATTTCTCTGCATCCTTTTCCTCCCTAAGATTAAAGAGGTTGATACTAAGCACTGTTTGTCTGGTTAAGTTCAGACTTAGCGAAACAAACGGTGGAATTTGAAAATGCTGCCAATGCTGAACAGCACAAAATAGCTGGATATGTTTTCTGGCTAAAAAATTAACCAGCTAGATCAGGGACAAGGTGCAAGTTATAAAATGGCCATTTCTCCATCACATTTATCAAAATGGGAGTGTTTTATGCTAATTTGTGATAACTTTTTCATAGAGAGAGAGAGAGAGAGAGAGAGAGAGAGAGAGAGAGACTAACCATAAGGTGCTCTCCCTAGATAGGTATTTATATCCCTATGGGAGGCCCACCTTGTAACTCGAGGTGAGGTTTAGGTATTAGTGTAGGGGGTTAGGGGCCACTTTGACATTCAAAGTGAGACGTACAAACAGAACAATGCTCTCTTGTGAAGATTTGATGACCTTCGGAGTGAGGAAACTCACCCAAAGATGAGATTTGTGCAATGTTCTCTCCACCTAGCTTGATGTTACCCAGGTAGAGAGTCCATCAAGCTAGGTTGATACGATAGGACTTTGCAAAATTGTAAACCCAGCTCACTCCTGCCCCTAACTCCTCCTCTTTTTCAGATTTGCATTGTACCATACAATATGGTACTATTGCATGCATTAAAGGCGTTTTGGCATGCGTTAAGGGCTTATCGCATGCATTAACAAGGCTTTTTGCCTGCGATAAGCCCTTAACGCATACAAAATGCCTTAGCGCATTTTGATAAATGAGGGGGTCAGTTTGTAACAGTAGGTATCAATCTGTTACAGTTATCTTCTGATACTTTAGGGAAGCCTGATAGATATTTGCATGTATGATGCTTTTATTTTATTGCTCCATTCTTCTAGAGAGTACATATTTCCTTATATCTCTCTGTATAAGAGTTTTAATGTAGTCCTTGCAGCATTTTGATGGGCCTCATTTCATCTGCCCCCACTATATCAAATTCCCGCAGACCTGGAAACAGTTCTCTAGGTGTGGTCTCCCCAGAGATATGTGCAGAAATTCAGTGATTTCCTTCTTTCTAGTAATGACATATCTCTTTAATCCCCTAAGATAGCTCTTCCCCTACCAAGGGCATGCTGCCCTTGGATTCTCCACCCTAAATATAAGAGTTGTCTATCTTTAAATCAAAGTGTAGCTATCAAATCTTGACCAATTGTTCAGTATTTTTAAATTGTCTTTCCTGTTATCTGTTAGCATGCCTACTTTATTACAGATTTTCATTTCTTCCTCAAACAGTCTCACTTTCCCTTCCAGCCCTTCCATAATATTACCTATGAAAACATAAAAGGAAAAGGCACATCACTTAGCCTTATGGTACCCTACTGGTTACTTTCCCTCTATCAGAGTACATACTGTAGACCACTACTCTGAGTCCTGTTCCTTAACTAATTGCTCACCCAGTTCATAATTGTTGTGTCTCTCTCTTCCAGCTAGGTAGTTTTCTTACCAGTCTTCTATGCAGTACATCAAAGGCTTCACTGAAATCCAGAGTCCCCACATCTAACATTAGTTGCACCCCCTCCACTCCTACCTGATCTACTTTTCTGGTCACCTTATCAAAGAGCTCTATCAAATTTGTTTGACAAGACCTTTTTCTTGTGAAACCTCTTTTAAGCAAGCTATCTTAGATTAATGAATTTCTGCTCTATAGCACAGGAAGGTGAAAACCTTGAACTTGGGATAATAAATGACTTAAAATTACAAGTCAGGATGTCTTAGTTCTCACTACTTATTAGCAAGGTCCTTCTTAGCATACTGATTATAATAATAATCAGGAAAACTTGAACAAAAAATGTTTTACATGCATGGGTAAAAAGTTTATATGCTAACTAAAAGTCCACTTAAAATGGGATGTACTAACATTTTTCATGCACCAGCTAAAGGAAGCCTCTTTAGTTGACGTGCAATAAAAAGGGTGAATTCTGGCACAAGGAGCACCATATTTAGTCACTGTCTGGCTAGTGAAGTTAACCAGATAAACTTATCTGGCTAACTTTGGAGATATATGAAATTGTTCATCTGCACGATTAAATATAACTGGCTATCTTGAAAGTAGCTGGCTAACTTTAAATGGTTAATTTTAGGACAACTCTTTGGCCTGACCAGATTTAGGCCTGGATTTTCTAAGTTCGCAGAACTTAGAATATCTGGCAGTAACGGGGGAAGGGGGGGGTGGGCCTGCGAAAGCCGGCAGCGATCGCACCTCCATGGTGCGATCGCTGCCGGCTTTTGCACCCAATAGCACCACCGTGAAAGGTGGTGCTATTGGACGCGATACTGGTGGCGATAAGGAATCTTACCTTTCACCGTCAGCGAAGTTGTCACGGAGTCTGCCCCGAGGCCACCCCCGACCCCTTCCCTTCCGGTGCGGACTCCGCCCCGATTTAGATATCGCATGCGAAAAGAGACTTTTTGCATACGATATCGTTGGAAAATGACCCCCTTAGCCAGTTAAGTTATCTCCCTAACTATGAATACTGGAGTTGGCCAGATAACTAAGCCAGCTTGGGACCCTTCCTCATGATAGCAGTGAGTAGTCAGGTAGCATCATTTGGCAGCTGCAAAAGTACTAGGAGAGCTCTCATATCCTTCCTGATGCGCTGAGCCAGAAAATCAAACCAGAGTCACCAAAGATTGGAAACTAATTTAGTATATGATAAAGAATATTAATAACTCTTCAATTTAAAATATCCTGAAGCCTAGTGGGTAAGTGCAGCAGGAAAAACATTGTTTTGTTGTAAAATTTCTTGTGTGGACCATAATTTGTTTCTTTAGTTTCAAAACAAAAAAAAATGTTTAGTTTGATTGATTTTCCTTTGCCATTAAAGTCAATGGGGGAAGCATTACAGGTAATTTTCAGCCTATATTGGACTTCAGAATAGGGGTTTTCTAATCAATTGTCTTAAAACTTGTAGGAAGAAATCAACAGAAGGGGGAAAGAACTTCAAGGCACCTAGAAAGAATGAGGAGACTGGAAAGTGGCACCAACAGTGGTATGAATAGTAGGGATGTGCAGAGGAGCCGCATACGTTTCATACAGCATTCGTATTCGTCGGGGCCAGGTACATTGTATCCATTCAAAGGGGCCCTCTGATCTGTTGATATGTGCCATTCTTATTTGTTTCCCTTTTAATTTAATTAACTACAACCCCCCACCCTCCTGACCCCCCCCCCCCCAAGACCTGCCAAAACTCCCTGGTGGTTCAGCGGGGGTCCGGGAGCAATCTCCTGCACGTGGGCCGTCGGCTGCCAGTGATCAAAATGGCGCCGATAGCCTTTGCCTGAATCTCTGACAGGGCCGCTGCCACTGGTCAGCCCCTATCACATGGTAGGAGCACAAGATGGCGCCGGCAGCCGATGGAGGGAGGGCAGGAGACACTGCGTAACCACCGCTGGATCACCAGGGAATTTAGGCAAGTCTTGGGGAGGGTCAGGAGGGTGGGGGCTTGTTTAAAATTGCCATTTTGACGACCGAATGATTTGGCCGCGATTCGTTGTATTCGTGGGAAATTGCGATACGTTTTGCGACGCAACGAATAAAACGAATCCGGCCATATACATTGTGGATTCGCGATACGTTGTAAACGAATGCACACCCCTAATGAATAGCTTACGACTCCATAAAGGGGCAAAAGGCTACAAGCATTCGAGGATTTCTCCAAGTCACAGTTAGAGGAGCAAAGAATCAGAAAAAGAGGGAAGGACACCCCAAGGCTTCAAAGGAGGGCACCAGCAACAGTGCCATAAACTCTTGATGGCATCTCATGTGGAAACTGGCACCTTAGCACATCCTAAGGCAGCATGAAGGGGGAAAAAGCAGAAAAGGTGGCAGTAAAACCTCCAAGGCAGGCACTGATAAAGGGGGCAAACAGCACAAAGCGTGGCTTCAAGAGCACTAAAGCACCATGAGAGGTGCCAAAGCAGGCTCAGTGGTAAGACAGCAAGACACAATGGCAAAGGGAACTCCAAGGTATAGGGTGTGGGCATGGGTGGAATTTAGATTTTCTTGTAGAATGAGTTTGCCAAATGTAAAGGTTATCACAATTAGTATATCACAAAGGTTTCTCTAATGATTGTGGTGAGCCTTTCCAGGGAAGAAATGAGAGCTGCTTTATTTCGAGACCATTTTCCACATCACTGACCTGCCCTCAGACTGTCCCATTTCCTGGTTTGGCATGAAATCTCTGGCACTACTCTAACTTGTATCACATTCGGAATACTGAAATGGTTATATTCGAGTACCTTTTGTTTTGTGCCAGTATTTTCTCCTTCAGAATGAGGGCTTTTTTGGGAAAAAAAACAAACAAAACCCTTCCCATATCCTGAATCCAAACTCTGGCTGCTACACTTCTTCATGCATTGGTTTTGCATGAGTTCCCTCTTACTACTAGGTCAGTAAGTGGTTTCTTTGCATCTCTTTTGTCTTGTACCAGCAGCTCTTACTCTGAATGAAGGGTTTTTTTTGACAAACCACCCCAGTTTAATCAAACATACAACAGAGTGGGACAACCAGGTTGAGATTGTTGGAGGAGAGGAAGCTATTGAAGCTATCACGGCTCGGCCGATGGTCCCTTCCGCTGCAGTTTTGTCGAAACACGATTCCGGGTCGGGGAACCATGCAAAATGTGTTTGTTTTAAAAACCACAGGGCCATCGCCAAACACTGCTGAATAAAGCTCTGCTTGTTTTCATCCTTTGAACATTCTTGTGGACTCGAATCATTTGCGAACATTCCTCTATTTTTATTTAGGAAAGGAAGATCCATAGAACAGGTTTGGGGCTCAGGTAATAAAACCTGTGCCTTTTTTTACTTCTTTCAAATGTTTGTCCCAGTATCAAAAACCAAGAAGAAATCTAGGGTGAGAAGAAAACCCCCAAGGCTCCAAGAGAGGCTACCAGCACAGTGCGATGAACCCTTTTATTTATTTAACACTTTTTTATACCGACCTTCATAGTAATAACCATATCAGATCGGTTTACATTTAACAAGGGTATAACTGTAGCATAACTGAAGAAAATTAAACAAAAGGAAATGAGTAAGGCAAGTTGTTACATTCAACAAGGGTAAGGAACTTGGAAGCTTATATAGCTGGAAGGAAGTAAAGGTGGAAATAATTAAGAAATACAATGGAGGATACAGGTTAAAGCTTAAGAGTGCTTTAACCTAGCGGTGCTCTAGTCATCGTTCATGAAGATCAAGGCCATCATCCAAGTAAGAGAAAGGGCAACTAGTGATTGTCGGGGGAATCCCCGAAAGCTTGGTGAAAGAGCCACGTCTTGAGTTTTTTTCTGAAAGTTAAAAGACAGGGTTCCAATCTGAGCTCTGAAGGGATATTATTCCAGATTGATGGACTTGCGATCGAAAACGCTCGGTCTTTAGTCGAGGAGAGGCGTGTGGCTTTAGTCGGAGGAAATTTCAGAGTTCCTTTGTGAATATCTCTAGTTGGTCTGTTGGAGGAGTGTAGATTGAAGGGGAATTCAAGATCGAGTTGAAGTTGATGGTGGATGAATTTGTGAATTAAGGTGATTGATTTGTATAATATTCTAAAATTCACTGGTAACCAATGTAGGTTTCTGAGAATGGGAGAGATGGCAACTCATGGCAACTCATGTGGCAAACTGGCACAGAAAGTAGCATTAGCATCCAAAACCAGCATGAAGGGGGGTAACAAAGCAGAAAAGGTGGCAGAAAAAGCCTCCAAGGCAGGCGCTGGTAAAGGGGCCAAGCACTACAAAGAGTGGCTTCAAGGCTCCAGAGCACCATGAGAGGTGCAAAGCAGCTGCCCCAGACTGGCAAGGTGTTAGCTCTGGGGTTCGACAGCAAAGTGTAAGCTCTGGGCATGGAAGTAAGACTTGAGTGGCACAAAGACCCCCCCAAGGTGCAGGGTGAAATTTAGATTTTCTTGTGGAACGGGTTTGCCAAATGGAGAGGTTATTATCACAATTAGTACATCACAAAGGTTTCTCTAATGAATGTGGGGAGGTTTTCCAGGAAAGTAGTGAGAACTGCTTTATTTAGAAACCATTTCCCGCATCATTAAGCTGCCTTCATCCGGTATCATTTCCTGATTTTGCATGAAATCTCTGGCACTGCTCTAAGGGTCGTATTTTAATTCCCTTCCGCGCGTGAAATCCATGGGTTTAGATGCGTGGCCGGGCCTTACGCGCACCAGGCCAGTTTTCAAAGGGACCAGCCACGCACGTAAATCCCCGGGACGTGTGTAAGTCCAGGAGTTAGTGAAAGGGGCGGTCCAGGAGGCGGGGCAGGGCTAGAGGCGCCCGGCACAGCAGCCATTTACTGCTGTGCCGGGGGATCACTTGCTGGCAGGGTGCCGGCGTGCACAACTTGCTCCTGCTCAGAAGCAGGAGCCAAAGGTAAGATAAAGATTTGGGGTGGGATTTAGGATAGGGGAAGGGAGGTCAGGCTAGGGGGAAGTCCCGTGCGTAACTGCATATATCTTTCCCCCCCTTGCACACGCCAACCTAGTATTTTATAACATGTGTGCACGAGCACACACATGTCATAAAATCACGCATCCATGTGTATGCGCCTGGTAGTGCTCGCAATTTTTTAAAATCTACCCCTAACTTTTATCACATGCATACATCGAAATGGTTTCTCTTGAACCTCTTTTGTGATGTGCTACCAGGCCGATACAACATCAGCATGTAAAAAATGTTCATCCAAACTGGGCACACATTTTTTGAATGCACGGACATCCACCTGTCCTGGGCACTCAATGCAATAGGCAAATGAGCTGCTGCGCTAAAAGAGACACGCAATGTGTAATTTGTGCATCGGGCACTCGGGAGAAGTGGCTGTGCATCTAGAAGTGCCTGGCCAGAGATCCCGCCCCACCATCGGCAAGGCTGTTCCTGATTGGTCCTTTTCTCTGACACTTGTCAGGATAGCCTTCTGAAAGGGGATTGAACCTTTCACTGACAAGCGACAGTGAATGGACCAATCGTCAGACAGTGAAGGAGTGAATACATTAATATCAAATGCCAGATACTTAATATTAATGTGTTCACTCCTTCACTCACTGCCAGCAGGGATTCCGACTGGGCCAGACCTTGGGGGTGCTGCTTTCTGTGATTCCCCCTAAGAGTAACCACAGAAAGCAGGAATTCGTTTTTTTGTTGAGTCCTTGAGTAGGACATAATTCTGCTTTCTTTAGTTCCTCCAATTTAATATCACTAGGATATTAATAGGACTCATAGAAAGCGGGATTTTTGTTTGTTTTTTTGTGGTCAGTCCTTGAGCGACGCCTGCTTTAGCACTTGCTCCTGGACAGGCATTACATTTGCAGCATTAAAACGGGTGCCCTGGCCATGCAGCAATTTTTTGTATCGGGGGCAATAACTAACTAATAGCCTCATCAACACGAAATGACATGGGATGAGCGCTGTTAGCTGCACGCTGATTCGAACACGTCTTGGACCCGCTAAGCCCCTTATTGCATGAGGGATTTTGAACATGCGTCCAAGTTGCTTGGAAGCTGTGCGCTCAGCCAAGCGCACTATATTGCATCAGTCTGATAGTGCGCTAATAACCAGACCTTACAAATTGAAGTCACTATTTGTGCTGCTTGGTCCCTTTATCAGTGCCTGCCTCGGAGGTTTTGCTGCCACCTTTTCTGCTTTGCTCCCCCTTCATGTTGACTTAGGATGCTAATGCCACGTGAGATGCCAATAAGGATTCATGGCACTGTTACTGGTAAATGATAACCTTTTTTAGAGCCTTGGGGTGTTTCTCCCACACTTGATCTCTTGTTGGTTTGCTATACTGGGACTACATTTTGGGTTCATGTTGGCAGTGGCAGGGCTAACCTGGCCAAATTTACATTTATTTTTTCTGCTCTGCCTTTACCTATCCCTAACATGATTGTTTTAATGTCTCTGGCATGTGAAGATTACAAGAATGATTTAATATTTTGCATTGATATTGTAATGCCTATTGACTGTGTCAATACCACACTGCTGTGTGAGGAACACAGAGAAATTGCTGCAGTGAGTGTCACGCTGTCTGCTCTGCGTCTCTGACAGTGTCACGGTTCCACCAGAACATGCACTCCTAACTCCATCGTTTACAGGGTCCAGCCCCTGAAAGAGCTTTCCTGGTCCCTTGAACACTCAAATAGAAGTTCTTTGTAATTTATCCTTACAAGTCCTCAAGCAGGGTTTGAACCCTCCTAGCTTGAGTTAGAAGGCCGATGCCCTCCCCACTGAGCCAGCGACTTTTGCAAAGGCTGGCTTCAACCCAATGTCCAAAGTCTGGCCCACTGGGCCTAACTGCCACCTCCCACAGTATCTCTCGGGATATTTTCCTTGTCCCTTCAGATACAACCTCCCGCTGGCAGTCTCTCAAACAATGTCCTTAAGTAGGCACATCCGGACAGTAAACCAGTCTTTAGCTCCCAGCTCACCTTCCTGGAAGTCACACCAGCCATCCGTCTTCCCTCTAAGCAGGAGCACCAAAGTGCCAGTCTTGCAGAGCAGCAGGCAGCCTGGTCCTTTTCCTTCAGTCCCCAGCAGGAGATTAACTCTGCTGGGTTAGGGAGTCTCTTTTATACTTTGTAAACTCTTCCTCTTCTGTCAGCTAATTGGCTCTGGGGAAGTCCCACCCTTAACCTCCCACACCTGTGTGTTTGTCTCTATGGTTACAGGGGAAGCCACCAGTGAATATCCTTGACTCTGTGCCACCTGGGTTTTCTTCCCCCTCCTTCTAGGACTTTGGTTCCAGGGAGTTTTTTTGTTCCTGACTTTATTCTACCTACCTGCTCTAGCATAGTGACCCCGTCACACACAGACAGGCTTCACAACACAGCCTGTTATGCGGCACTCTCTGTCCTGCCCTCACTGTTCACTGACGCCTACTGTCTATTGCCCACTGTGCCCGCTGCCAGGGAAAAAGAGAATAAATGACATTTCAAGTATACCTAAGGCTTCAATCACAAGAAAGGGGGGAAAAAAACCCAACTGCAAATGAAGCAACACAAATCTCACAGCCTTCCTCTCTTCTGTGACTGAGTGACTGCTACTGGCAGAGTGAGATATAAAATATGATGCAGTAAAAAACTTTAGCAAGAACTCAGAGAGAGCTCAGATGTCTTGAGAAGCAATGTAGAGCAAATCTCTGGCATGCTCAGTCTTCAAGATCACTATGACAGTGTCACTGTACCCAGTTGCATTGATAGGTCAAACTGGCAAATTGCTTCACTGTGATACGTCATTCCTCTTGTCTCCTTGACCACATGCTCATCCTCCCCCTTCTCTGCTGACTGCCTGCTCTGCACTGTAACAATTTCTAACTGCACTCAGGTACCTGTTGCTTTCCTATGATTTCTATCAGTCCATTCACTATAATGGCTTATGGAATTCATGCTATTTAAAACAAATGACATGCATAGGATTTGTTTAATCTCTGGGGGCCCCTTCAATTTATTTTGGGGCCCCGTGAAAGAAACAAATAGGCCCCTAATCATTTCATTTTAAACTAATGCACATGTCTTGAACCCAGTTCAAAGTCTTTGACTAGGACAGGTCTCCTACACAGAATTACATTGTTTGGGGGTTTACATGTTGATAACAGCAAGCTATTTTGGCTGATTTGAATTTTTCTGGTGCTTACCTGCCAGCCCTGAGGCTTTTGCATTGAATCCGAAATATTTAGTGTTAACAAATTCAAAGAATATGCTGTTAGGTATATTTTGAGAGTAAATTACTACAATATTCCATGGGGACAGTCCACCAGACAGCCCCCTAAATGAATTACTTGCCCAAAGTGGCACTCTGGTGAACGTGTCCCAGATTTGCTCACCAAAATCTATAGCCTTACTGGAAGCTCACCTTACTTATAAACAATGTTCAGGCACTCAAAGTTACGGTTACAAAGAAAAGAAGGGCTCCATTAGACTTTCTAGGGAAAAGGGGAAGGGAGGAGGCAGAACAGTACTCATTTGCACAGGGCAGCAAAACTGGTAGCACTGGCCCTGTGAAGTTTGGCAATGATGGACAATTGTGTTATGCTGACTCTAGGGTCAGCAACCTGTCCATCAAGCAGGGAGCCATATGGAGTCCCCATGAATACAGAGGAGAGATTTGGCCCTGATTTATTTGTACCAGTGAGTTGATGTGTTTGCAGACAAGTGAGGAAGGAGACAACCAGCAGAATTTCTAGCTACAGGAAGACTATGTTGGTTATAAGTGAAGAAAGCAATGTCCTTTTGTCGTTATTTCAAAGTGGTTGATTGTTTTAAAAAAAAAAAATCTGATCGATTGATTCTTCAGATATGGTCCTCCTGTATTTTATATTTGTGTTTAAAGAAAAAGAGCATCTTATCCTAGGGGCTTATAAATTGCAGACGATATGTAAAGCAAATGTTACTTCATTTTAGTGGCATTTCGTATTACTTTGAATCCAAAATAAATTTGTAGCCACAGCTTTCGCTTATTGAAAAAAAGAAATTGTGATATAATTGATCATTGTCTATACTATATATATATTCCCTACAGGAGAGGAGAGATTAGGCGAATATGATAGAAACATTCACATCTTATAAGTATATCTAATATGCAAGAAGCAAACCTTTTTCAGTGGAAAGCTCTAGAACGAAGGGGGTCAGAGTCATGAATAACCTTAGGAAAGAATGCAACTATAACAAATCAAGAAAGCAGGGGATAAGTATAGAGCGTCCATAGATCTACCCCGCAATCATGCTCTGCAGTATTTCACAGGAAAGGATACTGAGCTGGCAGGATAAGTCCAGTGATCTTCATCTTCCGTCATAGTCTGTATTTTTATCCATATTATTTTGTACTTCCAAGTTCCTTTGTGAGACCCTTTTATAATGGTCTGAAAATTAATCCAACAAAAAATATATGGAATATTAGTCCAAAAAGAGGTATCAGAGGAAATGGCTCAATAGCAGTGCAACAAATTGCCATGCGAGAAACTCAGTTTAAGTTCTTAGGCTCTATTCCTGCTCCTCTTTATGTATCAGGAACTTGTAGCATAGGAGAGACTCGGTCCCAGGGAGAAAGGATACTTACAATGCCTTTAAGAGTGACAATTTACTGGTCATATTCTAAAGTGGCCTTTGGTGAACCCTCTGGCAACTACTGTGCCAGAAAGCCAGTCAGATAAGGATTGCCAGAGTTATATGACATGAAAATCCAAATCACTCTTCTGATTCTAGTGTCAAGTCTTAGACTGCTGCCTGTACAACAGCAAATCACAGATACAGCTTGGTAGTATACGAAGGGACAGCTCTGATGAGTCGTATAAGATCACTTAATGGAAACTGAATGCTGGCCACACAGTGCACTAATAAAGCGAATGCGAAAATGTAAAAAACAATAAGAAAATCAGGGAACATTTGAAAACTGTTACTATATAAATTAATCTTGTTATTCATTTGAATGTATCTACCTATTTTAATTAAAATTTCACCCAAGGTAGGGTACAACATTTCAGAATGGTAGTATAAAAGCAGGGATCAATAGTGGTTTAACAATTCTAGCAAGAAGGTGGTGCACAGATTGGAAATAAATCAACAATAATGTCTAAACTTAAAACCGCACAAACTTGAAATCAATAGTAATAAATAAATACATAACATCTCCAGCTCTAGCAGCACGCTCAAAGCACTCAAAATGGTGCCAGGCAGTTTTATCACAGTCAATGATAAAAGGGAAAGGGGAGAAGCGGACTGATATTATAAGTAAATAAATAGATAGACAGACAGATAGACAGATAAATAATTTAAGTCAGTGCATGTATGAGGGCAGATTTCAGCTACATTCTTGGGTGCAGGCAGTTATGGGTTTGGCATTAAAGGCTTGGCAGAAGAGCCAGGCCTTTATTTGCTTCCTGAAGCCTAGGATTTATTTCCAGTTCAGTCCTTAATGTGCACCACCACCACCTTGCTAGAAGTGAAGCAATTGGAGGAGCTCTTCTGGGACAGACTTCCAGAGGGCAGGGCTGCTTCTAAGAAGAATCATTGGTGGGCATTTTTTCTTTTGATTTATTTTGTTGAGAGAATTGTTCTAGAGGCATCAAGTGAGGATCAAACTGGTCTGGAGGGCAATTTTAAGGACAGCCTTTCTCTCAAATAAATAAGTCCATCTCCTCTTAGAGCCTTGAAAATCAGTGTCAGCATTTTGAATGTGGCTCTATATGAGACTGGCAGATCTCAATGCCTGGATGTTGGCCTAATCCAATGCCTGGGCCTAGACTCAATTGGGCTTGGTCAAGAGGCAGGGTCCCAACACCATGGCCTTGGCCTGGACATAAGAACAATGCCAGGGCTTGATCTGGAGACCGGGTCCTTACACAGGAGCTTCATCCAAGGTCAAGGCCCTAGCCCAGCCCAGAGACCAATTTCTGATCCCTGCGCTTCGGCCTAGGTCAAGGCCCAGGCACAGGTCCAATGGTGGAATCCAGTCTGGATGCTGGGTCTCACTGCTGAGGCCTTGGCCCAGGCCCAGGCCTGACACCAGGACCAGGCCCAGAAGCCAGGTCTCGACCCCTGAACCTCAGTCTAGGCCTAGGCCCAGGTCCATAGGTTGGAACTCAGGCCTTAGTCTGAACTCAGGCCTTAGTCTTCTGTCTTCTTTAAAATGATGGCATCCGCTGGGGATGCGGCAGCGTTAACTCCGGCTCCTCCCTCTTCAGCGGAAGTCACAATTTTTCTGCACAGCAGTTCATTAAAATTGTCGTACACCAAAATGGTGACCTCTGCTGAAGAGGGAGGAGCCAGAGTTAATTAACTCTGGTGCGTTCCAATGGACACCGTAATTTTCAAAAAGAAGATGATAGAAGAGGACATTGCACCAAAACCTGGGCTCTGACCTCCGGATCGGGCCCCAACCTAGGCCTCGGCCCTGGCATCAAGATCAGTCCTTCAAACCTGGGCCTTCCATAGGGCCAAGGCCAAGGTCTCAGCAACCTACCACAGCCTAGGCCTTCGTAAGGCCGAGGCTTCACCCTGGGCCTAGGCCTCAATGTCAGATCCTCCCCAGTCCAAGTAAGTAGGGTCCAGGGAGGATCCTAGCACCGGCATTTTTTTCAGGTGGGAGGGATGGGTGATGGAGATGGAAGGCCTCAGGAAGCCTTGTTTCTTTTTTTCTGGGGGGTTTTTAATATTTATTTTGTTTTTTAAACTAAATAAAATAAACAAAGCAAAATTCAATGAAACAAAAAACAAAATGATTTTTTTAATTCTTCCCACCCCTAATAAATGTGTGGATTTTGAGGAATCTGTGTCAGTTGATGAAGAGATAACAGAGAAAAATAAATACTTCATGGAAAGGATATCTAGGTCCATGATTTAGTTTTTGGTCCTGTCTGATCAACATGTGATTTCAGGTTCTGGTTTAATAGCTAAACCATTTTATTCCTCTGCCAGCAATTAGAGAGGGATCTGCAGCCTTCTACAGAGAGAGGCCATGCCTTGCCCGTCCACCTAAAGGTTATTACAGTCCTGGCTAGCTTTGCCTCTGGCAGCTTCTAGACCCCTCTTGTAAATAAGTCCATCAGCCAGTTTTTTTTTTTAATATCTTTCTCATAAAAACAAATCAATATATATATTCCTTTTTCTGCTGATGGACAGTACCAATGGCAAACCATGACAGACTTTTACAACATTGCTCTTTTTCCGACACTAAAGGGGGGTAAATTGATTGCACACACATACTATTCAGGTTACCTATTGGCAGTGAGACTAACTTCAGAAACTGCAAGGGTTTTCACTTCCTTAACATACGGGTGGTCTGCAATGCCACAGGTCTCATAACTGAAGTTCATAATATAGGCCAACCATGATGCCTATATTCTGTCACAGCCAGACAGTCATGACCACTTTGAGCATGGCAGTATCACTGAGGGGTGACTTCTACATATGTATGCAGCTGACATACTCGCTAGTCTAATACCGTCTAGTCAGCTCACTCCATTTTTAGACATTGTAAACGATTTGTTATAGCTTCCGAGCTTCTGCCTGCCTCTAGCTTCTTCTTCTCCCTAGTTCCTTTACCCTTGTTTATTGTAACTTTTGTCTTTTCCTCTATGTTATTGTTAAAGATATAACCCCCTGTTCCTTGTAAACCGATATGATATGACCTGTATCGTGAATGTCGGTATAAAAAAGCACTAAATAAATAAATAAATAGTCTCTAACCAGCCATTATTCTCTTTTTCATACAGCTTCTCACAGGTCTTGCATCTCTGTCCACATTCTCACCATGAGCTGGCAACAGCGCACTATACCTTTCCCAAACACTTTTTTGCCTTCTCCTCCACAGGTTATAGAGGCTATCCCCCTCCAAACCTGGCTTATAATATTCCTAGCCTGCCTCAAAAGTGTGGCAGATGAGAACTACAATGACTGGGCTGTCTTGGAAAGGAATTTGGACCACTCAAAAGCCACTTCAGGAGCCTGATGGAATCAGGGGGGATGTTTGCTATATCACCCCACCAAGGCCTACGACATTTTCTTAGCCTGCAGCATGTTCCATAATCAAGTCAAGATTTGCGGCCTGTCTCCTCCTCCTGTGGCTGGATGCCCACAGCACACTGACACCGAGGAGGAGGAAAAGGAGGCAGAAACAGGAGGGAAACTTGAAAACATACAATACCATGCTCATGAGCGGGCTGTCTACTTAAGGACTATACTGATACAGAGACACTTTCCAATTATTTATTTGCAGTGAATGTTCTACTAGATAGATGGATAGATAGATATGTTCATTTGCAGAGCTGCCTCTGTTTTTCCTGTTTGTCAGCTGTGCCTCAGGGGTGGTGTGGGCTGAGTTGCCTGAGGGGGCTGTAAGCTCAGGCTGTTGTAACAAGGGCAGGTGCAAAGAAGGAGCCATGCTGGATAAGGCCTTTTGCGTAGCTGAAGAACTGGGAAGAGCGAAGCAAAGGAGGGGGAAGGAGAACCATGGAAGGTCCCAGATTGCCTCCTCTAGAGGATGCAGTGCAACATTTCCCCAAGACAGTGGGGAACCCCCTTTCATGTCCATCTGGTAATCTGGCTCTCCTCTCATTTTGTGTCATCATCCTTTCCTAACTGGCATTCGGTGACACCACTAGAGCAGCCAGCACTTTGTGAGGGGGGTGGTGGCATCCTGTTCCTCCTCTGGGAAAAGCTCATCCCACCGCTGGAGTACTTACTCTTCCTCCTCCTTGTCCTAACATCTGCTGGATCTCCTTCACTCCAAGCCGCCGTGGATGGGGCTGCTTCGCTGATAACAGGCCTGGCTGTTCTGCATGCTCTCGCACACCTGTGACTGCAGCAGGTCCTCCGGAAGAACGCCATCACCTTCTCCTGCAAGCACACAAACGATAATTGGCATAGTAACTTCATTTCGTTGGGCAGCTACTCAGCTTGTATTTGCTGGCGGATACGTTTAAGCTGCTTGTGTAAGAAGAATACCATCCAGTGTAGCTAGGAGTTTTGAGCACATGCAAGAACTAAACATGTGGCCAGTGGCATGACTGTATATCTGCTTTTCACTGATGGCCGGCCCCAGATTCTCCAGTAGGCAGACTAGGCCTAATGTGGCGAAAATTGTGGGGCAGTGGGTGCAGCAGGCAGGTGTAAAAAAAAAATAGCCTTTGTATGTTTTATATTAATATTTTAATGTTTAAGTACTTTCACCAAAATTGGTCATTTCACCCCAGTGCCGTGCACTCAGGGAAGCCTGGGATTTGTGTCAGTCCCTAATTCCTTCCTCCATTTTGTTCCAGGCCGCTGTGTGCTAGGATCAATAAGAAGGTGCTATTCTCTGCGATTGTTTCATTCCAGATGACCTGAATACAATCCCTTTGAAAGCTCAGAGCTGGGAACCAGCTGTATGTTAGCGGGGGAGAAGTCCCGTCGCAGGAATCTGTGCGCACATGCAAGGCGTAAATCTCTCAGGTGAAGCCGGTTATGCGAGCCTGCTGAAGATTTGCTGAATGCTTCATAGCAGAGATCAGCTCTCTCTTTCTTGCTCCAGTCCCTTCCCCCCTATTCAAGCCCCTGCCCTCGTGTCTTTCAGGGACCAGGAGGGGAGCAAGTGAACCTGAAACAGACTAAGCAAAGGCAGTAACTTTTGGGGAAGTTAGCAAATGGCTAAGAAATTGATCACCAGAGGTGAGGGGAGTGGCTGAGGGATGAGAGCAGATCGGCTTGGGGGTGGGGGGGGAGGTGGGCATGTGTCTGTATTTGAGAGAGAGGAGAATGGGGGCAGCAGTGATTTCTTTGTGTGAGAGATAAGGGATTATATTTGATATACCACATACAGAAAAGTTTAACTAAGCAATTACTTCATCAAAGCTGCATGTACATACACAACTGTGAAACTTCCCAGATGTGACTTACATGTATTTACTTCTGGCCCGCTCCTGCCTTCCCCGCAACTGCTCCAGTCCGCCCCCCTCAAGTCACCAGAGTTCCTGAGCCTTTTTCATCAGGTCATCAAACTGTTAAGATAGATAGATAAGAAGATACGAAATGGGAGCAGATATGGAACATGAAACCCTTCTATTTTTCCTTCATTTCCTTTCAGGAACCTAGCCCTAGACCCCAGTAACTGTGGGACTTTCCATGTGTTCTTGGCATCTATGGATCCTGTGTGATCTCCCTTACTTTTTGGAACTCACGTAACATTTTTGGGTGAAGCATTTCCCTTGGGAGCCCATTCCTACATCAACCACCTTTTCAGTTGGCATAGTGACATTATATATGGAAGCAGAAAACTATCATCTGATCCCTGCAGTTTGGCCGGTCTACTGCCCTAACTGCTAAGGATATGTCCCAGCTGCCTGCCAGAGTGTGACCAACTGCCAGGCAGCACCATTTCCCAGACTATCTTTTTTGTCTCCCATCTGTGTACTCCACCATGTTGGATAGAAGAGCTCACCTTTCTCATGCTACAGAAATTAGCTTCCTCTTCCTCATCCCTGAAGGCTCTTACCTACCATGGGTAGAAAGTTCTATGTTTGAAGGCCATCTGGAGGACCAGCTAGGCTCTGGACATGTGTTGATGATTCGGCCTGAGCCCACAAATGGGGGACAGCTCGCCCTCATTAGCCACCATCAGCTGAGTGCATGTTCCATCTGTGACTTCCTGGTCCACAGAGCCATTTTGCCAATATCTCTGCACTTCCAGAAGTGGCAATGCTATATGCAGAAAGCATGAGCATAATTTTTCTACGCATACAAATTATATACTTACTTTTGAACGTATGGGCGTACATTAGGGGGCAGAGATATGCATATTTTATAAACTGTCTGACTGGTGCCACACAGTTTCCAAAATATATGTATAAATATTATAACTTTATGTGCACTCGATTATGCGTTTATGTGCCAACTTACACATGCTACTGAAAATTATTCTCTTTCATTTTCTAAAGCCAACTGTGACATCCAGGATGGCCTCTGAATATTTGAATATCAATAGCTTCCACCTATTGTTTGAACAGAGTGGAGAGGTTTTATTCATAATCTAATCTAAAGATTCTTTAGATTTGTATCCAAGAAGTTCAAGAGGTATCAAGAGTTTCAAAAGTAACCGCAACCAATTACATTGCTATTTGAGCACAGCATCTGATTACTTTTAACTTTACGCCACCACCTCTGTATACTCTTTTGTGGCACCACCGCATAATTTCTGCTCAGATAATTTTATCAACAGGAAAATGCAGACCTGGGCTGTCGAAATATTCTGAATGAAGAGTCTTAAGCAGAATGCCAGCACGATGTTTACTTAATAACGTGGAAGCACTCGATAAAGGAGATTCCACGTTATATTTTGTACTTTCTTGCTTGACAGCGAATTGAGGCAATCCTACAGGTTTATTTGCACCATCTGCTTCACAGTGGAAGGCAGATGACTGATGACCTTTCCAAGCTTAGCACTAGAAACACTGAGCATCTTTTAGTTGGCCTCTAGACTACAGTTACTGTATGTTATTGTTCAGAGATGTCATTTTGAAGAGCTTCAGGTGGATATATGTTGTAGAGTCAATGACTGTGGTTGTTCCAGCAGTCTGAAAATTTGTCTGCAACTGTGCTTGAGAGTGACATTTTCTCTGCAGTAACAATCTGGATGTGGCCATTTATGACACATTTCCTATGCAGGTTACTTTTTATCTCATGACACAGAAGCTCCTACCCACTGGGGACGTTCCCGCACACCGTGCATTCATGTTTTCCCTCCTATAATGTGGAACTGCTACAAATAAGGGAAAATAAAAATGTTGGATGCCACAAACTGAAGCTAGCTCAGTTTCACCCCTCAGTATAGGTTTAGCAAAGCCATAAAGAGATACTGGAAACAAGATCCAGACATGCTAACTTTTGCATTAAAGAAATATGAGTCCTATAATTAAAAGGAAATAAAATTCCTTTACAATTTAATTTTTTCTTTCACAAAATGATATTGAAACAAAATGTGTTACCTATTTATTATTTCATGTGCCTGTAAAGGTAAATGCATCATTCTATTTACTATACAAATACAATTTAGCTATACACATGCACAAGCTCAGCCAGTTCAGAATACCCTATTGATTTATTGGTGCAAAAAGTAAATCTTGTGCTGATCAATAATGTAAAATCAGCAAAAAATAATTCCACTTAGTATCTATATCAAGTCATTCTGCAATGTTACAGGAAAGATAAAAATATAATTGCATGAAATGGGGATGGGGTCGTTATTTAACATTTACCATGCTCCAAATAACATTACCTCAGTCATAAGCATTTCAATGTGGTAATAGGAAAGTAATATTGCCATTGTACAATCAATCAGTTAGATCCACCTTGAGTGCGTTGGTCAGTTTTAGAGGCTGTTTCCAGGCATGCTAGTATTGGCTGGTGGCGTAAAGTTTGTAAGGACATTGAGAGGATATAAGCAGTTCATAGAAGGGCAAGGCCAGCAACACAAATCCTGCAAAGAAATACTTCAGAAACTCAAAATGTACTCACTGGAGGAAAGAGAACGGGGGATATGATAGAAATACTCAATCATTAGAAATTACAGGAAGATGCAATTGTCCATAGAAAATGAATTTCAAGGTCAAGGGGTCATGATATGAAGTTGGAGAAAAGTTCAGAGGAAACATGAGCAAATACTTGCTTACTGAGATGGTTATACATGCCTGGAATAACCTAGCAGCAGAGGTAATGGAAACAAGGGGGTTATGACAGAATTCATGCTTACTTGGGATAGATATAGAAACATTAATAGGAACAAGGTTAGGAGGTTGCAATATTGCAAACAACCCATCCTTCACTCCTGCAAAAGCAGTGCCAAGGGATAAGGAGATAAGAAGAGTACAAGAACGCACTGTAAGAAATACTCTGCTGGGTCGAATGAAGGTCCATTGAGCCCAGCATCCTGTCTCTGACAGTGGCCAGTTAGGGTTGCAAATACACAGCAGATCTTTATTTGGCCAGATCATAGCACAAAAATACTTGAGTGAGGCGTCCCTGGGGGAGGGGGTTAAGTTGTCAGGATGATAGAATTAGCTGAAAAAGTATGGAACCTCAGTGTAATAATAGATACGGAACTTAGGGCCTCATTTTTCAATATCGCAGTGGTAACGCATGAGGGGGCGTGTCCCATGCAAATAAGGCATTTTCCGTGCAGCGGGGAAACATCGCATAACGCGATGTTTTCGCCATTTGCGGAAATGGATTCGCAAATCGTGAAAACATCGTGCACCGCGATAAAACAACCAATGAATCTTTGCAGTACACATATGAGAGAGGAGAGAGAAGAGAGGAGAGACCCCTCGAGGAGAGAGAAGTGAGAGAGAGAGAGAGAGAGAGAGAGAGAGAGAGAGAGAGAGAGAGAGAGACTTGCTATAGTGCCTATGCCCTAGACAGGTATTTGTATCCCTATGGGAGGGCCACCTAGTAACTCGAGGTGGGGATTAGGTATGAGCGTAGGGGGTTGGGGGACACTTGCACATTCAACATGAGACGTACGGAAAGAACAGTGGTCTCTAGTGAAAATTTGCTGGCCGTCGGAGTGAGGAAACTCACTCCAAGAAGAGATTTGGGCAATGTTCTCTCCACCTAGCTTGATGGACACTCTACCTGGGCAACAACAAGCTAGGTGGAGAGAACATTGACCAAATCTCTTCTTGGAGTGAGTTTCCTCACTCCGATGGCCAGCAAATCTTCACTAGAGACCACTGTTCTTTCCGTACGTCTCATGTTGAATGTGCAAGTGTCCCCCAACCCCCTACGCTCATACCTAATCCCCACCTCGAGTTACTAGGTGGCCCTCCCATAGGGATACAAATACCTGTCTAGGGCATAGGCACTATAGCAAGTCTCTCTCTCTCTCTCTCTCTCTCTCTCTCTCTCTCTCTCTCTCTCTCTCTCTCTCTCTCTCTCTCTCTCTCTCTCTCTCTCTCTCTCTCTCTCTAAATAACCCTTTACTGGCTTGTAACGTGATTGAAAGAGTGTAGCTATTAGGCACATGATACCTGTTTTACATATGCTCCACCCCCTGATTATTAAATTACGAATTTGCATTCGCAAATTGCGTTAACGGCTGTTAGCATGATTTGCGAATTTATCTCCCGCGATAACACCTTGGAAAATGACCCCCTTAGTCTCAAACCACACATATCCTTAAAAGTCAAAGAAGGATACGCCAAACTTATGGTACTCAAGAAATTAAAACCTTTACTAATAATGACAAACTTCAGAACAGTCTTACAAGCACTAATATTTGCTAGCACCGACTATTGTAATGCCCTTTTCCTAGGACTACCATACACAACAATAAGACCATTACAAATACTGCAAAACTCTGCCGCAAGGGTACTAACTGGTAATAGAAAAAATGATCACATTATGGATACCTTAGCAGAATTACACTAGCTTCCAATTGAATACAGAGTTAAATACAAAACACTTTGCACAATTCACAAATTGATTCATGACAAAAAAGCAGAATGGCTGAACACAGCCCTACGTGTTCATGTCCCACATAGAAACCTGAGATCTGCCAACAAAGCACTCCTAACCATTCCATCCGTTAAAACAGCCAGACTGACCCAAGTGAGAGATAGGGCTTTATCATTAGCTGGACCAATACTATGGAACACCATGCCCTTAGAAACTAGACTTCAGAGAGATTTCAAACTTTTCAAAAAGAGTTTAAAAACTTGGCTTTTCAAACAAGCATTCTACAAAGAGAACGGAGAATAGTGGAATATGGCAGCAGACCATCAGCACGCAGCACCCTGTATTGTGCATTATGTGTGTCTTTTAAAACAAAATATACATTATGGTAGAGTTATACACGTATCTAAGACTGATAAACATAGAAAAGGACAAGATTTGTATCACTATACAAATAGTATTTTTTTGTTACCAAAATGTAATGGCACTCCCTAGTGACAGTACTAATCTACACAAGTAACCAAAGATATATTTATGTGCCTCACTGTAAACCGTTGTGATGGAATACAACTGAACGATGGTATAGAAAAATGTCTAAATAAATCTTAAAATAATTGAAAGCTGAAGCTGAAAAAGAAGGAAATGTAGCTAGGAACCCCAAGAGAAAAAAAGATACTAGAGGCCAGAGCAAATTGCAAAACAGGTCAGGAAGAAGAGGAAAAAGGAAAACAATGAGGCCCACAAACAAATAAGGACCACTAGATCAGGGTGCCTGAGCAGTCAGAGGGAGTGGAGGAGGCAACAGGTGAGGCGTCCCTGAGGGAGGGGGTTAAGTTGTCAGGATGATTAAATAATACCACAGTAAAGATATGAAAGCCCAGTATAAAACAAGCCAGGAAGAAGAGCGAGGAGAACAAGGTACCCAGGCAAACAAGGACCACATGAGTAGGTGTGCCCGAGCGGCTGGAGGAGGTGAGGAAGGCAACTGGTGAGGTGTCCGTGGGGAATGGGAACGAGCTGCGGGAGAAAGTTGGATGGAGTGAGGCAAACCAGGAGGCAGGGTGAAGATTGAAGAACTGGTGGTCAGACTCCTGGTCTACATGGAGAGGTATGCTGGGGTCTTGAAGAGGGAAAGAATACTGAAAAAAAAATTAACACCCTATGATAAGTGACATGAATAGGCCATAATCCATATCTGTTGATAGTGAAGATATGATATCACACAACACATTTATTGATATAAATAGGATATAATATTGTACAGCAAAAATTATTGAGAGAATCTTAGCAACAAGGACACAAGGTCAGAAGACCAGGAAAAAGATGACAACTCACCCTTGGAAGAAACATAGAGAAGAGAAAACTAAATCACTGCATACCGTGGTATTGTAGGAAGATACAGCCCTCCAAGAATCAAGGACCATGAGATTAATAAGGAAAATCCCAAAACTAAAGCTAAGATATGCTGCATTAAGAAGAACTTAAATTCATATCATTCAAGAATAAACTGAAAATAACAGCAGAAGCACAGAAGCTGTGAAGATAAGAAGAAAACAGAAATGTAAACATTTAAATAGAATTCTAATCTGTTCTATAGGGAATTGGGAAAGAACATCAGTGCACTTAAAATACCACCAACAAAAGAAGAAACAAACTGTAGAAATTTGTAGAAAGATCCCGTAGAGCATAAGAGAAAAGCAGAATGGTTGCCCAGCAGACAGGGTAGTATAAAACAGGCTAACATCTAAACTATTGAATGGTCTGAACGTAAAACAATCGAGCTGGAAGCCAGGTTATAACGAGCCCATATTTGGCCCTGATGGAGAACTCAACTTTTGGCTATAATATTTGACTTCTCTCCATCAAGATCTGGCTAACTGCAAAAACAATTTTTTTCAGAAGGCCAGAATTAACTCTACAATGGTTTATAAGTGGAAGAACACTTCTCCTGCCAAAGGGAGAGCCAAATAATGTCCCCCAAAACTATCAACCAATGGCCTGCTTGCCTGCAGTCTATGTATAAGCTGTTCACCACAATCGATGCAGATAGAATATATCACCACACTAGGGGCAGATTGGCCTATCGGGGGATCGGGCATCCCCCGGTGGGCCGGTCGCTCTAGTCACGTGGTCTGCCGAGCGCGGCTGTGACAGAGCCGTGCTCGGCAGACCACGTGGTATCTCCTAGGCCGGCCTGGGCGGCAAATCCCCGGGCCGGTTGTCATTGGGAATCCGCCCCTGCACCACACTGATTCTAACAAAAGACTGGCACTAGAACAGAAAGGCTGAATAAAACCATTAGGATGCATAGGCAAAAACCTCAGCATAATATGAATGGATTACAAGAAAGCTTTTGATAGCATCCCACACTCTTGGACAATAAATTGCCTTGAAATATACAAAGTGAATCTTTACTCCTGGGGGAATTCTGCATAAAAAATTTAAAATTCTGCAAAATTCTGCATACTTTATATTGGTCAAAATACCACAATTTACATGACAGTCTTTTAAAATTAATACAGGGAAAAGTTATTTCTTAAAGATGCAGAATTTTAAATATTTTGAGCAGAATTTCCCTACAAATTCACTGTAAGAGTCCTTTCTATTTGCTCTCCCTACTCCCCTGGCCACTTTGCCCTCTCAGGCTCCAACTCCTCCATCTGCCAGTATCTCTCCCCTCTACCTCTATGCTCAACTCCTTCCCACTCTATTGCCACTCCCAGAGTTTGACCCCATTCTCAGTATTGCCCCTTACACAGGCTCCCTCTATCCTTCTCTCTGTCACATACATGCTCCCTCTCTCTAGTACACATACACACACCTTCATACAGGCTTCCTCACTCTCTCACACACACACACACACACACACATCCCCTCATAAAAAGTCCTCTCACTCGCACACACACAACCCTCATACAGGGTCCCTCTCTTACATACACACCTCACAACCTCCCTCTCTCTCACACATACACCCTCACACAGGCTACCTATGTCTCTCTCTCACCATCCCTTCACACATACTCTCTCACACATACACAATCCCTTCACACAGGCCAGTACCCTGACATACACATGATCTCTTTTTCATATACACCAGCTCCCAATCTCTCACACACATAGACACTCCTTCACAATCTCCTCATATAGGCTCTCTCTCTCTTGCACCCACACTCAAATACCTTCCTGCTCTCTCTCACCTCCCCCCCCCCCACCCCGGTCTCTCTCACACACTCCCTGTTATCTCACCTCCCCTGCTCTCTCTTGCACCCTCTTGCTTACCTCCTGCTCTCTCACCCCCCTGTTCTCTCTCTTTCCCCCCTCCCCCTCCTCTCTCACACCTCCTCCCCCCTTTCTCATACCCCCTCCCCATCCCCCTCCCCTCTCACACCCCCTCCCCTCCTCTCTTTCTCACACCTCCCCTTCCCCCTCTCACACACACACACCTTTCTACACATGCTCACTCTCACCAGGGCCTTCATCTTCGCCACAAATGGCGCGTACTCTATTTGCAGCATGCCGGGGTCTCCTCTGCCATTTTCTGTGCAGAATTTGGCAATTCCTCACAGAGGGAAAATTCTGCGTAATTCTGCACTCCTCAGTAGTGCAGAATTCCCCCAGGACTAAATCTTGTAGTGTTAGAGTACATCAAGTTCACAATGAAAATGTGGCAGACTGTACTCTACCTGAATTATGAGGATGGACATTTGTCAATATGACATCTCCAATATTAAAGTCCAGAAGGAGATTACTTGTCACAACTTTTGTTTTCTCTGGCATTAAACCCGAGTCCTCTCATTAACTCCTTAGGCTATGCAATTAGCCTTAATCCTAGAGCATTCAATCACCTACCAATGATATCTCACTTGTTATTTGGTGATGCTTGTTTAGCAGAAGAACCTTATGTGGTGAAGATTTTCTCAGATGACAGCAGGATGACATTTGGTTTGTACAAAGTCAACTTTCCTTAAAGGAAACATAAGCAAAACTGAAAATATCTCCCTGAATGAAGATTGCAAATGAAGGAACTGGAGCAGGAAAGTATACAAAATATAAACATCTAGGAGTAGAGCGAGGTAAAAACAATTCAGCATGAGATACTGAGAGAAAAGATCAGTAAAGAGTAAGGGTGGAAAGGGGCTAAATATTTTCTTTTTTGTTTTATTTTTGAGGACCTTTTTCCCCATAAATTTTGTTTTATGTAATATCTATGCAATTTCTTTAGTTTAAAAAACTAAATAAACATTGAATACGTCCCAAAAAACCAGAAAAAAAAAGAAATGGGCTTCCCAGGGCCTCCCATATCCCTCAATCCATCTCATCCATAAAATTGCTTGGGCCAGGATCCTCCCTAGTCCCCACTTACCCAGTTCAGGGGATCTGCAGATGAGGCTTAGGACTAAGTCAAGGTCACTGCAATCTACTGCGGCCTAGGCCTATACAAGGGTGAGGCTTTAACCTGGGCCTAGGAGTTGGGACCAGCTGGTCCCAAAGCCTCAGCCTTGTGTGGGCCTAGGCCATGGTAGGTTGCTGTAAACTTGGCTTAGGCCCTACACAAGGCACAGGTGTCGAGGACTGGGCTTAAAGCCTCAGCCTAGACCATGACCCAGATGAGGCCTGACTCTGTGACCCATCCTGAAGGCCAGGACCCCATGTCATGGCTCAGCCCAGAGGCCAGGTCCCAATGCCTGTGCCTTGGCCTAGTTCCAACATCATGCCCTGGTCCTAAATGCCTGGGCTTTTGCCCAAATGCCAGGTCCCAATGCCTGTGCTTCAGCCCAGACCCAGGCTGGGTCCCAATGCCTATGCCTTGGTCAAGTATCAGGCACAGGCCAGGAGCACAGGCCTCAGAGCTTTTCTTCGGCATCTTCTTTCTGCAGCTTTTCATCGCCAACTGACATCATCCATTGGGGTCGTTGCACCCAAGTTAATTAACTGCAGTGCATCTTCCCCAGTGGAGGGTGCCATTTTGTTGTAAGGTATCTAATTCAACTACTGTACATCAAAATTATGCCCAGTACTGGGGAGTTTACACCAGAGTTAATTAACTGTAACAGTTGGCAAAGAAGAGCCAAAGAAAGAAGATGCTGAAGAGGAGCTCAGAGTTCTGAGCTGCAGACCTGAGCCTGACTCTTAACCAAGCTCAGGCATTGGGACCCAGACTCCTGGCCAGACTCAAGGCCCTTGTGTTTGGACCCAGCCTCCAGGTCGCTTCTGTGGATACCCGATGGATCAGGTAAGTGATTGCTTATGTGGGAGTTGGGGGCTACGGGTCTTGGCCAAGGCCCTGGAGACAGCCCGTGTCTAAGCCTAGACCCCAGTGTTGTGCTTGAGTCTAGACCATGGCCCCTGTTTTGGGCCTAGGCCTATGCCCTAGGAGAGGCCTTGGTTTCAGGACTAGGCTATAGTCTAGGCTATGGACTAGGGCATAGGCTGTGCCTCCTGATTTGGGCCTTGGTCTATGCCCTATGCCCTAAGTGAAGCCCCAGCCTCAGACCTAGCCGAAGACCCAATGCATTCATTTAACATGAATGTAAAGAATAAGGTTTGTTTTTTAGGGAGTGCCCTCAATTCATTTTGTAACCTCCTGAATGAATCAAATTGTCCTTATTTGACTTGTTTTACATATTTGTTTTAAATGAATGCACATCCCTAGGTGTCAATACCCAATGATTATTCTGTAGCTCTTATGGAGAAAGCAAAGATACTTAAATACAAAAAGATGCAATCAGAGACCAAGCAAATATGGAAGAAAGAAACAAAAGTATCCTAATAGGAGCCACTGGTCTGATTAAGAAAAGTTTTCAAGTGCATCTTGATATGTTGTCTTTTAGCCCTATGAACTCCAGAAAGAGGCTATCTTTGGTACAATACAAGAATTAAGATGGGCATAAGCAGCAAATTTGAGAGATTGAGATTATTCCCAACATGCCTTAGATTACAAATGAGTTTCATTTCTATCAAGGATTGTGCAAAACAACCCTATTTGGAGGTGCCCCCTAGAAAGAAAACAAGGGGGAAGATGAAGAAAACACAACTTAGCATACCAAAGGTCACGGAATAGCCAGGTATGAACCAACAGCATACAACTCCCAGGAAACCAACCAGCTTAATGCTGGCAATTGCCAGGTATCCAGAAAAAATAAAAAGAAAACAAGAGGTAGATAAGTGAAATATGATTTTCAATATTGCAATCGATGAGATAGTCAGATTGAAACCAACCAGGTCAATGCCAGTAGATTGGTGATGGCCAGGTAAAATCCAGCAGGACAATGGAGGGATAAGCAGCTGGATGTATGAGCAACAGACTCACAAGTTTGGGTAGCTATTTAGATTATCAGCAAGCTTGGTGTTAAAAACATGGGTGGGGATGAGTGTTGGATTAATATGAGGTCTTATATGGTCATCTGCTCAGATGGAAGAAAATGAAAGGGAGAAAAACAAAATAAACTGACTTGGAAGATATCCTAGAAGTGGTGACATTTCTATAGAAGGCAGCTGTAGACTTGAATAAGCGGGCAGACTAGGTGGATCAATTAGACTTTATCTGCCATCATTTATAATGTACTATGTTATCTGAACCATATGTAAAGAAAGGAGGAATAGCCTAGTGGTTAGAGCAGTGGGCTATGAATTAGGAGACCTGGGTTCGAGTCCTGCTGTCACTCCTTGTGACCTTGGGCAAGTCACTTTACCCTCCAGTGCCTCAGGTACAAAGCTTAGATTATAAGCCCTCTAGGGATAGGGAAATACCTACAGTACCTGAATGTAAACCGGTGTGATATCTCAGATCAAATGTTGGTATATAAGAAAGAAAACCCTGGGTTTTATAAATTCAAAGTTATTAAAAATAATGTTGAGAAAAAGAAAAAATGCTATTATCTAGGCATTTATTATTGTAAATGCAGTACAAAACTTTTCTTTTTCTTGTTCCACCTTCTATTTGTATTCATGGCTGTGTTTCTCTACCTAAGCAATATATTTTTATATACCTGTGAACTAATACAAGCCGCATGTGAACTCTCCCAGCTTGTAAGGAGCTTAGAAGTTTCTGCTTCAGGCATGATTTTTGATGGTCCTTGCAACAGTTTCTCAAGAAATCCATTAGAGTATTGGCCATTGGTGAAGATAGGAATAATGCCAAAGATAATGTAAAAGCAAGACAAATGTGTCAACCAGTCAACATGAAACTTAAGTCGTATTCTTCGATTACACTACTTACCCTGAGATGAAGTGTACTGCTATCATTTTTGGTCAAATTTGACTAAATCACTTTCAGGGCTTTGCATAAAATATAGGAGCCAACGAAATATTTTAAAGCAATGATTACTTAAATGAGGAGACAAGAATCTGTTTGTCAGTTGCAAAATCTCTCCACTGAAAATGCACTGGATTCTGTTGCTTGCAAAACAAACTTCTGGTGTTTTGGTAACTGCAGTTTATGGAAGGCACCCCCAGCATGGATGTGCGGGTTCCGTGAATAAATGGGCACCTGCTGCATCCATGGGGGTGACCCCTCTGCCGCGCTGGGCCGGCCTACTTGCAGGCATGAGGGGGCATCCATCCTCCTCTCCCCCCTCTCCTCCTCCTCCGGCAATGGCGCCTGCTGCGTGCATTCAGCTATGACATCGCGCCCCCGGGTTTGCCCGGCATCGGGCAGGGTGATGTCATGAGAATGTGCCTCATCGTCACGGTTGGCAGGAGGATAAACGCGGTGACGTCAGCCAGGGGGAGGGACCGGCAGGAGATTTAAAACATGCCGGCTCCCTCTTACCAGGCCTCTTTTTCCTTGGCCTGACGCAGCACGTCACAATTTCCTTCCCAACCCACTCCTATATGTTAGTACAAGTGTTAGCTAGCAATCATGATGGCTTGTTGTTAACCTGTTACAGCGGTGGCGACCAAGTCCTAGAAATTAATGTAATGGTGAATGCTGCATATGAGGCAGGGAGGTGCCAACAAAGATGAGAGAGGCCTAGGGAGCTGCCTCTTCCTGATTCGCCATCGAGGATACATGTCAGGCATGGAGAATGGGCCTTGACGATTTTCAACGGCCTGGTATATCTTGTGAGGGGTCCCAGTGGGGCCTGCTGCATGGCGGCCTGACGGGGTCCCTCCAGCAGCAGTGCTCCGCCGCTGGACGGGGTGGGGCTCACAAGAAGTGCAACCCCCCTCCCCTCTCGACCCCTTCAGATTCCGCTAGGTCGGAAGGGGCAGAGTGATTGGCATTGTAGTTATTAATATTAGGATTCGGTGCCAAATTTAGATTCCGCTGTTAGGGTCATCTAATTAACGGCTGCGGCCGATTTGTATCCCAGTTATGACTGAGGCTTTTCATTGTGTTTGTGTGCATTTGCGGGGTGGATGACTCGGCTGGGCGGGAGCAGGATAGGACCCAGGGTGTTGAGGCTGCCTGGTTACTGTAGACTGAGAACCAAACTGCACTGGTGGGCCTTAGACAATCTTATACCCCTACACCACTGTAGGGGTATAATCGTACCACCAGTGGTACGATTGGTTTGAATTTGTGGGCCTTAGACAATAACACAGCATGCTGTCAGTGCACAGGGAGCTTGTAAACATGCCATGGGGCTCTCACTGCTGAATTATACTCTACATATGGATTGAGAAATTCAGCATGGAAAGAAATTCTAAAGCAACCCCAAACCCCACCTAAATGCCTGACAAATGTATTGATTTGCTTGACCCTATCATGCAGAGTCCGGTAGCCATATTGCTCCTGGATTCATTGTGATACTTTTCATGGCCCACTATAAACGTGTTCCTGGACATGAGCTTTCACAACCTCAGAGGACTCTTCTGCTCTTAAACTAGAAGCTCTGAGTAATTCCTGTTGCACCTTAGTAGGGGAAAGGTTTCTGCTCCTATTCTCGGAACCTTTCACAGATGCTTATTTTGCCTTCGTTTGCAAGTGTCGTATGGATTTCTGCTCAACAAATTCCTGCAGAGATTTTGTGGCACTCCAAAGTGAGTTCCTTACGCGACAGATTTGCCAGCAGCTGATGAGTTGGATGAAGAACGTTTCTACACCTAGCAACAATCTCATAGAGGGTGAGTTTCAAAGAAATTCAAATGGGTAAAGAGCATTTTCACTGTGGCAATGGGCTTTCTGAGAATGTCCCTCCCTCAATTAAAGCAAAAGCCCATGCTCTGTTTTCCAGTGTTCTGGCTTTTAGCCACATGGAGAGGGTGGCATTTCCAGGTCCATGTCTGGGGGGGAAAATGCACATCCAGATGACGTTTTCAAATCTCTGCAAATACTTTTCCTGCAAAATTCTACCCACATAAAAATCAGGTGCAAGTATCCGAGCAGTTACAAAGTGCAAATCTTCATGCACTTCCTCTTTGAAAATGGGGGCAAGGACTACAGGTAAAAAGTACCTGCACACTGTGGGCCAGATTTTATAACATGCCTGATTTTATAACATGCGCGCGCAGCTGCGCGCAGCTGCGCGCATGTTATAAAATCCAGGGTCGACACGCACAGGGGGGTGCACAATTGTGCAACTTGCGTGCACCGAGCTGAGCAACTTTCCTACGATCCCTCCGAGGCCGCTCCGATTTCGGAGTGGCCTCGGAGGGAACTTTCCTTCTGCCCCCTGCACCTTCCCCTCCCTTCCCCTATCTAACCTGCCCCCCAGCCCTAACTAAACCCCCCCGAACTTTGTCGAAGAAGTTACGCCTGCCTCCAGACAGGTGTAACTTGCGCGCGCCGGCTCTCCATCCCCCGGCCCAGTGGTTTTTCCGGAGGCCTCGGTCCCGCCCTCGGAACGCCCATTTTTTCAAGCCCCGGGGCTTGCGCGCGCTGCCGAGCCTATGCAAGATAGGCTCGGCGCGCACAGGGGAGGCAGGGGTAGGTTTTCGGGGGTTGCGCGCGTATCTTACATGCGCAACCCTTTGAAAATCTACCCATGAGCAGGTTGAAAATTGCACCCATAGTTACTAGTATCACACCACCACACTCCCCTGCCCTAGCAAAATATATGAATGGGAAGTGGACTGAAGACAAATGTTTTTTGGGCTCCAGTTTACCAAGCAGAATAGGATAAGATCCCTGGATCTCCATACCCCTCACAATTGTTATGTATACATCCCATTATGCAAAGTCAATATATTAGGAGTTAAAGAGTAGACCAGTTTTAGAAATATACATCCAGAAACACAAAATAAAATTGCAAGTCTGTATGCAATGTCTGGCTGCTCTAGATTTCCAGTTTGGAGTAGTTTAATCTTTCTTGCTTCAGATAACTTAAAACTCTTAATTAAGCATTCCTTAACTTTAAATCATTTTTCTCTCCTGAAACATAACAATTAGGTATATAAACCTGATTTCACAGGTGTGTCAGACTATTCTGTGATACATAAAAGGAAAAGCACTATGCCATCAACCACTGGCACATGCTGATCCTTCAGAATCTCTCCATCCCAAGTAATGGATATCAATATCTCTAATGGACTATTATGTAATGTCTACTTTGCTGTTCAATTATATATTCCCCCAAAAAATCTGAGAAGCCACTTTTAATGGCATTTCAAATCAAAATGGAAGTAGAAAAAAATAAAACATAATATCCTATACAAACCATTTAAAACTAAATAGAAAATGCAGAATCAGGCCAGGAGGGCAGACAGCCTGTATAATAAAGGGCGCACCCTGACAAAAACATTCCTAATGAGCATCTTCCACAGTCCAGATGGCAGTAAACTCATTTTTCAGATGGTTAGAGGGAAAAGTGTCCATCTTCCATACTTAAAAAAAAGAACATTGAAAGATGAATTTTAAAAAGGATGGAACAACTCCCCTATGAGAAAAAGCTAAAGAGGTTAGGACTTTTCAGCTTGGAGAAGAGACGGCTGAGGGGGGATATGATAGAGGTGTTTAAAATCATGAGAGGTCTAGAACGGGTAGATGTGAATCGGTTATTTACTCTTTCGGATAATAGAAGGACTAGGGGGCATTCCATAAAGTTAGCATGTGGCACATTTAAAACTAATTGGAGAAAATTATTTTTCACTCAACGCACAATAAAGCTCTGGAATTTGTTGCCAGAGGATGTGGTTAGTGCAGTTAGTGTAGCGGGGTTTAAAAAAGGTTTGGATAGGTTCTTCGAAGAGGGGTCCATTGACTGCTATTGTATATAGTTTGCAAGCAGGATTTGGATGTTGTGGGTGGGAGATATATTCAATTGCTAGCTACTTTGATAGAATTTTCCATTGAAAAAGATATTTCTTCATTTTTGCTGCTGTGCCAGCCAGGCTTTTTTTTTTTAACTACAGTTATTTTTATTGAACTCAGACTGTGCTCTTTTAAGTCAACAAGGCATTGCACTGCGCGTCTGTGGGCAATTTTACAGACTCACATATAATGGTACAGCAGTGCTCTTTTAAGCCAACAAGGCAGTGCACTGGGTATCTGTGGGCAGTTTTCCAGACTCACATATATTGGGGCAGCAGTGCTCTTTGAAGCCAAATCCCCAGTAGGCCTCTTTTGTAGTTACAAGTTTGTTGTGTGCACATACAGTAGTGTACATCAAGGCACTGCACCTGTAGGCAGTTTTCCAGACTCACATATATTGGTACAGCAGTGCTCTTTTAAGCCAACAAAGCAGTGCACTGGGTATCTGTGGGAAGTTTTCCAGACTCACATATATTGGGACAGTGGTACTCTTTGAAGCCAAATCCCCAGTAGGCCTCTTTTGCAGTTACAAGTTTGGTGTGTGCACATACAGTGGTCCCAGTTGTAGTGTACATCAAGGCACTGCATCATGCACCTGTGGGCGGTTTTTAGACTCACATATATTAGAACAGCGGCGCTCTTTGAAGCCAAATCCCCAGTAGGCCTCCTTGATAGTTACAAGTTTGGTGTGTGCACATACAGCGGTCCCAGTTTTAGTGTACATCAAGGCACTGCATCTGAGGGCAGTTTTGCAGACTCACATATATTGGGACAGCGGTGCTCTTTGAAGCCAAAAACCTAGTAGGCCTCTTTTGTAGTTACAAGTTTGGTGTGTGCACATACAGTAGTGTACATCAAGGCACTGCACCTGTGGGCAGTTTTGCAGACTCACATATATTGGGACAGCGGTGCTCTTTGAAGCCAAATCCCCAGTAGGCCTTTTTGTAGTTACAATTTTAGTGTGTGCACATACAGTGGTCCCAGTTGTAGTGTAGCTCAAGGCACTGCATCGTGCACCTGGGGGAAGTTTTGCAGACTCACAAATATCTTGGGACAGCGGTGCTCTTTGAAGCCAAATCCCCAGTAGGCCTCTTTTGGAGATAATTCCATTAATTGAAATCCCTAGTAGGCAGTGACATTAAATCCATGATGTCAGGGAAAGCTAGATGTGGTTGAGTGATTGGGACTGGCAGAGGAGACACTGGCAGAGGAGGCAGTTCAAAAGGTATCTTTAATGCCAGTCCCCCATTAAAGATAAAAAGGGATCTGTTCCAATCTGAAATCTCTGGAGGGGCAGGCAGTTCCATCTGGAAAAAACTGAAATTTAAAGATGATCCATCGCCAGCACCTGCTTCTGACCCTGTAGTTTTGGAGGTGAGGGAAGGGGAGGCTGAGTCAGACAAAAGGGCGAGATCCAAAAGCAGCAGTGTGACAGCAGACTCGACTTAGCATTGAAAATTTAGCACAGGCACTGTTTGCTTCTGATTCCGATGAAGAATCGTCATGTGTGGGATTCTCATCATCAGAAATGGAAGAAGTAATAGCTGAAGAAGATTTAGGAGGATTAGTTAGTTCTGTCTTAGCCTCCACTTCAGTGCTGCAGGGGAGAGATGAAACTGATGAGGAAGAGGAAGAGCAGTCAGCGCAAGCATGGTGTGTGACTGATGTCCCTGGCATTGCTTCTCAGGGTGCACCCACTACTTCATCTCCAGTGCCAGCATCCACCCCGAAGGCAATAGAGAAGGGATCACAAAATAAATCTGTGATCTGGAGCCACTTTAAAGTGACGGAGGACCCACCTTTTGCACAGTGTAATTACTGTGCCAGGGCTATTAGCAGAGGCAAACAAATGGGACATCTAACTAATTTTGGCATGATGCATTATATGCATAAGCAACACCCAACAGTACTGCCATCTGGGGATGGTGGCAGTACCAGTCAGGGGACCCCTTTTTTCAGGCAGCGTAAAGTGGTTGAAAAGGAGCAGAGTCACCCCTCGCCCTCAGCCCCTTCTAGCAGTCAGGTGGCAGGCCAGCAGCCCCCTGCTATGTGTCAGAAGCGACAACCACCATGGAGGAAATGGGGTGGTGTTCGGTAAAACTATCCTGGGGGAAGGAGGCAGGCAGCCTCAAAAGTTGTAACCAGTAGCATTGGAAAAATGATTGCCCTTGATGACCAGCCCTTGTAGATAATGGAGAATGTGGATTTCAAGCACATTTGCTGAAGGTCTTAGTTCCAAATTACAAAGTCCCCTCCAGAACCACATTTAGCATAAAGGTCATCCCCAGCCTGTATAACCAGTGTCGCAGTTGCATCCAAGCACTGCTAGCTAAGGCAGAGGGGAGTTTGCATTTCACCTGCAATATCTGGACCACACTGAATGCTACACATTCTTACCTCTTCCTGACAGCAAACTGGTGGGACCTGGCTGAGGCAGGGGCAGGCAGCAGCTCTATTAGTGAACAAGTATCAGGGTGGAGGTGAACTTTACTGCACACCCGCCTGACGAACGACGCCCGTACCTCAACCAGTATTCTAGCATGCATCAGACAGATGCTGGCGGGCTGGCAGCTACACCAGCAAGGCAGGAATCTTCAGGCAGGGTTCTTTGTCACAGACAATGGTGGCAATATCTGAAAGGGGCTTTCAGAACATCCGTTGTTTTGCACATACTCTGCACCTGGTAGTGAAGTTGGCTCTGGAGTTGGAGTCCAAGTGCCAAGAGAATGAATACCTGCAGGACTTAATACACAAGTGCAGGAACATAGCAACACACTTCCACAAAAGTATGAAGGCGGGGCAGGTTCTACGACAAAAGCAGACTCATTTGAAGATGCCTTACAAGAGTCTAATTCAAGACATTGCCCCCTGGTGGAATTCCACCTATATGATGCTGCAGAGATTAGTGGAGCAGCAGACATCCCTTCATGACCTTTCTCTGGAAATGGAGATAGGTGTGCATAGTTCCCTAGGACATTATGATTAGTTAGTCATGAGTCAGCTGGTAAAAATCCTGTAGCTCTTCAAGGATGCCACGGAGGAGCTGAGTTCCAGAAGTTCCACCTTGGCTGACATCATCCCTATAGTTAATTTTCTGGAGGAAAATTAGGAGGGCTTTAAACAGGAAGAGGGAATGACAGCAGAGATGATGCATTGGACATTTTGCAGAAGGAGATGAAAGAGAGATTAAGACATTTAACAGAAGACCACACATACATGCTCGCCACAGTCTGTGATCCCTGTCTGAAAGGGAAACTCACCCTATAGTCCGATTGTCTCATATTTGTGAAGGACCTGCTGTTAGTAAAAGTCGTGAATAGGAGCGCCATAGGCAGAAGCAGATTAGGCATGAAGCAGAGGAAGAAACAGCGGGCATTTAAGAGAGAAGTGCTAGCTCAAGCAGGAGCAGCACTGTCAGTGACAGCTAGTACTTCCTCCTCCACTTCAGTATGCCAAAGCCATGTTGCCCCTAAAAATTCATTTGTTCTGGAATAGGCTAGAGAGAAAGCAGCTGGCATGAAGGACTCTCAGCCCACCCAAGCAAAGGAAACACCAGCACAAATGTCAGTTAAACGGTATCTCTCCGAACCCACAGAGGACATGCAGACAGTTCCACTGGCATATTGGGCATACAAGTCCACTGTCTGGCCATACCTAGCCAAAGCGGTTCAGCGATATCTGTCATGTCCACCAACTAATGTGCCCAGTGAACGTGTATTTCCAATGACAGGGGATATCATGAGCCCTCACCGCTCAAGACTGGCACCAGAGTTGATGGAAATGCTAGTGTTTTTGAAAATAAACATACCCTTGCTTGGGTTTCCAAATTTTCCCTTTGAATGGCAAGATGAATAAAAGCAATTTAAAGACTTGCAGCAGCTCCAACTGCCTCCTATGCTTCAGATAATATCAGCACATGTACCTGCCCTGAAGTGCTGGCCAGTCTGTCCACTGTCCAGGCCGTATGTCCCTACAAGGGCCTGACCTCAAACGTTGTGCCTGTCTGAGTTTAGTTCTAGTATTTCTAATTTCAATTTCATGTATCTGTGCATCACTTCTTTCCAGAATATTCTTTTTCCTGTTTTGCAACATTTGGAATGAAAGAACATAAAAAGCTGACTTTAGATGTTTGGAGCTTGCATATTTCATATACTCAATAGTTTTCATGACTTTCCTAATATGGGCCATGTTCCCTAAATGTTTCTTAGGTGCCAACATTAATATATATATAGAAAACTGGTGGTAGTTGCACCATCCTCTGTGTTCCCTTAGTTTACAGAGGCACTGTGTAAACTACAAAGTCAACATAGGCTGATAATATTGTAGATTTGGACTTGAGTAGCAGTTTTCTTATTTCTGAGAGCAAGTTCTTTTGTTATCAGTTGAAGTGCATAAGTACAGTTAGCTTCTGGGTATTTACAAGGGCTTGACCTCTAATGCTGTGCCTGTCCATCCAGGCCTTATGTCCCTACATAATCTTGACCTCTAACACTGTGCCTGTCTGTCCAGGCCTTATGTCCCTACAAGGGCTTGATCTCTAACACTGTGCCTGTCCGTCCAGGGCTTATGTCCTTACAAGGGCTTGACCTATAATGCTGTGCCTGTCTGTCCACTGTCCAGGCCTTACGTCTCTACAAGAGCTTGACCTCTAACACTGTGCTTGTCCATCCACTGTCCAGGCCTTATGTCCCTAAAGGGCCTGACCTCTAATGCTGTGCCTGTCCGTCCAGGCCTTACATCCCTACAAGGGCTTGACCTCTAATGCTGTGCCTGTCTGTCCAGCTTGGAGCTTGGATATTTCATATGCTCAATAGTTTTCATGACCTTCATAATACAGGCCATTTTCCCTAGATGTTTCTTAGGTGGCAACATTAATGTTTCTAGTGCTATAGAAAACTGGTGGTATTTGTACTCTAGTTCATCCTCCATGTTCCCATAGTTTACAGAGGCACTGTAGGGTACAAAGTCAACATAGATTGATATTGTAGATTTGGACTTGAGTAGCAGTTTTCTTATTTCTGAGAGCTCTTCAGTTTCCTTTGTCATCAGCTGAAGTGTATAAGTACAGCTAATAGCTTCTGGGTATTCACTAGACACCAGTAGAACCACTACACTCTAGGGGCCAACCCATTCTAGGGAGCCCTTTTCTGTGCAAAGGAAAGGGAACTCTCCCCGGGTATAGTCAGAACTGCTGTTTACATGGAAACCTCCTCCATGTTGACTCGCCACACTTGAAGGCTCGTGCTCCACTCTAGGGGCCAACAACTCATTCTAGGGAGCCCTTTCCTGTGCAAAGGAAATGGAACTCTCCCCGGGTGTAACCAGCCTCTCCCTTAATACCCGCTGACCCATGTTGAACCGCTGTTCACATGGAAACCTTCTCCGCCTCGGCCTTCAAAATTCTCATTTGTATATCTGCTACGTCCACCAGATTATAAGAGTCAGTGAGAGCTCACTAGATGCCAACGGAAACACCCCACTCTAAGGGCAAACCCATTCTAGGGAGCCCTTTCCTGCACAAAGGAACGGGAACTCTCCCCGGGGCCAGCCTGTCTTGCCCCTATCAAAACCACAGGGACCTGACTACCTCAGCTCTGCCAGCCTGTCTTTCCCCTATCAACTTTCTGCCACTCTGCCTTTCTGCCATACAGCAGACGACTCACTCTACTCCTTGTGGTGTTCTTGCCATTATCATGTTTCCTCAGTGTGTTGTTGCTAGTCTTTCTGCTTGCTATGTTCCCCCTTCATTGTGCTGTAGGATGTTGATGCCACTTGTCTTGCCACTTTGCCTGTCGTGCTGCCTTCAAGGGTTCATGCAACTGTTATCGGTGCTCTCTTTTGAAGCTGTGGTGTGTTTTTGACACTCTCGCTGCTGCTTTGCACCTCTGTTAAAGCACTCTTGCCACTCCTGGTACCCCTTTGCCCCTTTACAGTGCCTTAGGCTATTCATGCCACTTTGGTGCCACTTTACCACAGTCTAAGTACCTTGGAGCTCTTTTCTGATGATTGCTCCCCAGAAGTTTCATCAGAATTGATAAGAAAACCCCAATTCTGCAGCCAAAAATAGGCTGCAAATACTCCCCCCATTGACTTTAATGGGAAAACGGGCAACAAATGTAACTAATCAACGAATTGGTTTCCCCCCCCTATGAAACTAATGCAACAAATGTGGGTCCCAGTGAAATGAAAACCGAATCAAAACAAATTTTTTCTTTCTGCACATCCCTAGGAGCTAATCACCTACACACTTGAATGAATTGTTGACCTCCTTTTTTGCTGCATAGCTCATATTATCTTCTTTGGGAAGAAAACGTCAACTTTATATTCTTTTCCTCATTCAATCTGGTTTCTCTGCAATGGCACACCTCAGACAAATAAAATAAATGATTGGCCAAGACATCTCTTTATGTCCTGTCTTGAGACTGTGCAGCAGGTTTGCAGTGACACAGCACAGACATTATTGTTCACCAGAGGAAAGTGGATTCTTTGTAAGCTATGTACCTTTTATTGAACAAGCATAAGATTTAGGCACAGATTTGACAATACCTGGGCTTCTGAGACTATCTAGTTCTCTTCTTCAGATGTCACTGCAAGGCTGAAGGAACGAGGCATGCATACCTTGCATGTCCCCATAGACGCAAACCGTTCTGTGCAACTTGCCCTCTTATGCGATGAAGCTAAGTTTACCCAAAATGTCAAACTGGTAACTAGAATATGAAGGAATCTGCCAGCAGGAAAGTAGGACAAAGGTGTATGTTACTCAAAAATAATGTGCTTGCTTTAAAAAAAGCCTTTATTAAGGTACTCCAGGATTTCCTCTCTATTTTTGTTTTAGTAAAAGGTTTCATTGTAAGAATGGTAGAAGAAAATGGAGTGCTCCAGATGATCCTCAGAATATCGATCTGTCTGCTTTCTTGATTTCTGACACTCTCTGTTGTGTATCTATGAGAGGCTGCTTTGGGTTCTCACCAGAGAGATGTGTTCTGCCTTTACCTTTACTTTCATAATTTGAAAAAGATAAAATAATTATGTGCTGATTTCTAATTTTCCCTTTATCCTGAGCAGTTTCCTCCACATGCTGCTGATTTCCATAACATCTGTTCAGGCCTCTGGTGCTCTGCGACTGCTCCTACGTTCTAATTCCTCGCTGCATTTTCCAGGCCATAATGGAATATAGAAAATGCTGGATCTTGTAAATATGTCAACCCTGTTCATGAGACACGTTTCATGAACAGTTTCATCATTGTAAGCGTAGTAATTAACCCTGCAGGGAGCTTGCAGGCCTGCGGGTTAGGATTGCCAAATATCCAGATTTTTTTCTGGACTGTACTGATTTTAGGGTTAGTGTCCTGAAGTCTGAAGGTTAAAATATCCAGAAATAGTCCAGATTTTAACCTTCTGAGTCCAGCATCAGCTCTGATTCTCCCCCCTATGGCTTGCTTCTATCCGAGTCTGCACCAAGCCTAAATTTCTTTGGTAGCTGAGGCGTAGCAAAAGGCGAGGTCAGGAGGGGCTGCCGCAGATCCCATCCCACGGTGGCCAAAGATGATGCCCAGTGGGACTACCAGGAGTTCCATCCCACAGCAGCTGAAGATGAGACCTGGCAGGGCTGCCATGGATCCCTCCCATGGCAGCCAAAAGAAGGTGTTCAACCGTTTGACTTTCTCTGTGGCCTATGCAAACATTTAGTCTATCAAGTCAAAGGTAGATGTTATTTTTCAGATATAGTTAGATTAAAATTAGATATGCTGATTTAGCTTTGCTGCAGTTTTCCTGTCTCAATGGCTATGTTTTTATGCATAGAGCTAAGCAATCTCAAAGAGATGGGGGGTTGTCTAAATATATAAAGATTGTATTGCATTAAAACCTAGTTTGGTAGAACTGGGTTAAAACGTAATGGTAAAACTATATGATTAAGTTTTAGGATTGCTTTATTTTATAGGATTACAAAGCACATCAAGCAAAACTGACTGATACATGGGGGTAATCTGCATGGCGTTGCTGTGAGTGAGCTGTTTTAGTGTGCCCTTGGGCCTCAGCCCGACCACAGGCGAACCCAGGACCGGCCCGAGGGTTGACGGCGTATTCCAGCATGGCTGGCGGGCTGACCCTCTGCCAGGCCTGCAGACTCCCAAGGCCAACATCCGAGGATGTTGGAAGTTGAATGGTCCTCCGACCATTCCGAGCCCTTTCGGACCTGCTGCGAACAGCATGGAGCAGCAGGCCTGGCCTGAGGTAGAGGGCAGTCGAGGACCTTGACACAAAGACAGGACAATGGTAGATATTAGGGGTGTGCATTCGTATTGACCGCATATGTAAAACGCTACGCATATTTTGTTTTTAACTTAAAAAAGTGATGTGACATAAACGATCGGATTTCCCACATATCCAACATAGCTATGTTGGATATGTTGGAAATCGCGATTGTTGAGCCAAAATAAAAATTTAAACCCCCTCACCCTCCTTAATCCCCCCCCCCAGACTTACCACAACTCCCTGGTGATCGAGCGAGGAGTGAGGACTCCATTTCTGCAATCCTTGGCGAGAAGCATGTGACGTCGGCGCCACGTCGAGTGACGCGGCGTCACATGATTCCCGGCGAGTTCGCGCCGGAAGGCTCGTTCGGCCCAAAAAGAACTTTTGGCCAGCTTGGGGGGGGTCAGGAGGCCCCTCCAAGCTGGCCAAAAGTTCTTTTTGGGCCGAACGAGCCTTCCGGCGCGAACTCGCCGGGAATCACGTGACGCCGCGTCACTCGACGTGGCGCCGACGTCACATGCTTCTAGCCAAGGATTGCAGAAATGGCGTCCTCACTCCTCGCTCGATCACCAGGGAGTTGTGGTAAGTCTGGGGGGGGGATTAAGGAGGGTGAGGGGGTTTAAATTTTTTTTTTTGCACATATGGACATATACCCAACTCATTTAATTTTTTTTATGTCCATATTGACCGCAAATGGGACCCCCTTTGGACATATTGACATATGGACATAAAGTTTTGCTCTGCACATCCCTAGTAGATATATACGGTAGGGATGTGAATCGTTTTTTGACGATTTAAAATATCGTCCGATATATTTTAAATCGTCAAAAATCGTTAGGGCCACGATACAATACCAATTCCCCCGATTTATCGTTAAAAAATCGTAAATCGGGGGAAGGGGGAGGGCAGGAAAGCTGGCACACTAAAACCCCCTAAAACCCACCCCCGACCCTTTAAATTAAATCCCCCACCCTCCCGAACCCCCCCCCCCAAATGCTTTAAATTACCTGGGGATCCAGCGGTGGTCCAGAACGGCGGCGGTCCGGAACGGCCCCCTCAATTGAATCCTGTTGTCTTCAGCCGGCGCCATTTTGCAAAATGGCCGATGCAAAATGGCGGCGGCCATAGACAAAAACGATTCGACGCAGGAGGTCATTCCGGACCCCCGCTGGACTTTTGGCAAGTCTTGCCCCCCCAAGGGGCAAGACTTGCCAAAAGTCGTTCAGCGGCGGTCCGGAACCCCCGCTGAACGACCTCCTGCAGTCGATCTCCTGCCGGCGCCATTTTCCGTACGGAAAACGATTTGCGGCAAGAAATCGCTCCCGGAACCCCGCTGGACTCCCAGGAACTTTTGGCCAGCTTGGGGGGGCCTCCTGACCCCCACAAGACTTGCCAAAAGTCCAGCGGGGGTCCGGAACGACCTCCTGCGTCGAATCGTTTTCGTCTATGGCCGCCGCCATTTTGCGGCGGCCATTTTGGAAAATGGCGCCGGCTGACAACAACAGGATTCAATTGAGGGGGCCGTTCCGGACCGCCGCCGTTCTGGACCACCGCTGGATCCCCAGGTAATTTAAAGCATTTGGGGGGGTTCGGGAGGGTGGGGGATTTAATTTAAAGGGTCGGGGGTGGGTTTTAGGGGGTTTTAGTGTGCCGGCTCACGATTTTAACGATTTTCACGATAGTTTGCACACCCAAACGGCAACAATACGATTCCCTCCCCCTCCCAGCCGAAATCGATCGTTAAGACGATCGAGGACACGATTCACATCTCTAATATACGGTAACAGGGGTCAGGCAGCGAAACCAGACAGGAGCTGCAGCAAGACTCAGGTACAGGAACTGCAGCAGGACTCGGGAATGAGGACATCAGAAACTGTAGCAAGACTCGGGTACGAAGACATCACAGAAGGCACTTGGGCAGAAGGACAGTTGCACAGTCTCTCAGGGCGCCCTTCTCAGCCCACCCGCGGGACTGAGTCGCGGACCACTCTGTCCCACTGTGCGCCCTACACAGCCCGAAGGCTGGTCACGGACCACGAGGAGAGTGGGACATGCGCAGGGAAGATCCAGGTGAGGAGGGGATGCAGGTGGGGATCTCCAGACCAGGCCCAAATCTCTAGGAGGAAGGTAGCTCCTGTAAAGAAAAATCTGTCCAAACACTGAGCTGTACCAAAGCTGAACTGTGAGTACTGAGGGGAAACAGTACTGAACTGTGAGTAATTGAGTACACTGTTCTGAAGGGAACCCAGTCTACTATTATGTGATTGTGAAGCTGTAATAAAGATAAGTGATTTAAGAAAGGCTGGAATCAGACTGTATTTGTGTCTCCAGGCCTGGGTGATCACTGCTCGGTCTCACATATGGTGTCATGCATGGTTTTTTCCTCTAAACTTAGTACAGAGGAAAAAGCATCCAAAGAAATGGTGGTATATGGGTAGCCTGCCAGATGCAATTTGGAGGCCAAACACTTTGCAGAAGAGAGAAGCAAAGTGTCTGTTTGTAATCAGAGAGGTGAAGAGGACCTGCGATTCTAAACAAAGTATACAACTCAGAGGCCTGTGGCTCTAAAACAAAGTACAGAGCATAGAGGTGCAAAGATCATGGTGGCTTGTGAAAAAATATGGCTCAGAAGCTGCACTGAAGAGAAAAAAAGTTTCAGGTAGAGCGGAAATTGTGAGTGGGCCTGGTTGCAGGGACAGCCAGAAAGTGGTGGGTTTGAACCAGCTAAAGTGAGAAGCTTGCTGGGAGGTAACTAGGGATTTAACAATGATTAAGTTATTGCTGGTTATGCAGGCTTTTTATTTTTAATCTTTTTTTGCCTTGAAAAAGAAAAGAGGAAGGAACACTGGTGCAGCAAGACTATGCTGAGCAAGGTGTGGTCCTGGAAAAGCTGCCAGAGTGAGCTGTGAGTATGGTGAATGGAAACAGGATGGAACCTTCTTCCAGGAAGCAAGTTACTCTGCAATTTGAGGTGTGCAGCCACAGGAAAACCTGCAGTGGAGCAGTCAGGGTAATGAGCAACTGGTGAAACAAAAGCAGCCAGAGGGTTGGAAGGAAAGAACAGCATGTATTTCTGTGCAGTGGGAGTTGCCCAGTCCCAAGATCCAAGTCAGAGGGAGGACCTGAGGCTTGAGGTTTGGCAGCTGGAAAATCCAGCCAGGGTAATGGAGTGAGGGAACCAACTCCCAAGAGTAGAGGCCAGGCAAGACAGTGAATGTCTTGTCTGGCTGGACAAGAAATACCAACAGCTCATGGAGGAACTGGATGAGTGGCTGGCAAGGGTGTCCAGTGAGCTGATTGAATCATGGCATATGTATGCGCATATATGCATGCCCGATAGAAAATACATATGGTTGGGCGTGCGCCCATAAACACACATTTAGTGACACGTGTATACCTTTTAAAGTTAACCTTATACTGTATATGCTCATATACACTTGCACAAACATGCTGTCTCACTCTTGCTCTCACATAAACAAAGGCACTCTCTCTCACCTACACATGCTCATTCTTATACACACTTTTTCACTCACTCGTACGCCCTCTCTCATGCAATCACTTTTTAACCCTCTGGAATTTGGAAAAACAAGTTGCAGCAGCAGCAGCTTCCTCCTTCAGTCCCTGGCCTGGGGGCTGACTTATTTGGGCCATGGAAGTGGAGGCCAACTCTACTCTGGGTTCCTTCTCTTTGGACTGATGCTGCAGCCTTCTCCTCCAGACCACTGCACTGGTTATATTGCCTCTTGAGAAAAGGGGATAATCCTCCTGCTGTTGGCAGTGGTGATGACATAGCCATGTGGCCCATGGAACACCATTTCCTCTTCTAGGCCAGCGTAGGTGTGAAGATGGACATGCCACCTCCAGAATCATAATAATCTAGGTAGCCACCCAGTCTATTTGGTGCTTCTGCTGGCCCTGGAGAGAACAGTAATGTGTGAGAGTGAAAGATTGAGCATGTGTATGTGTATGAATATTAGAGAAAACGGAGAGAGTTTGTGTGTAACAACTTCCCTTCCTCTTTTCCCACTAATCCTTGATAGTCACATCAGAATGGCGCAGGTCTTAGAGCTAGCTGGTTCCTTTTTGGAGTACAGCAGTATGTTTGTATGGCCATCCAACAAAATGTGACTGGCTGGCCCTAAAACATGTGCTATTTTGATTTCAGTATGCTGCCAGTCTGAGAGCTAGCTGGTACCATTTTCAATAGATATCAGTAAGGCAGTATCTGAGTGGGCATCCCTCCTGTCCCTTTTACGATCCAGGCAGCATTTTTTGGGCAGTGGAAAAAGGTCAGAGAAGCTCAGGGAAACTCCATTTCACTGGTATTTTTGATTGTGGGATTTATTTTTAATATTTATTTTGGTTTAGTTAGTATACTTAAAGGCCCATATATTTCTTTTTAGTCTAATATATATATATATATATCTATCTATATATATATATATATATATCTATATATATATATATATATATCTATATATATATATATATATATATATATATTCTTTGTTATATGGACATTAGTAGTTAGTCTTTTAAAGGTGAATTATTTAATCTTGTTTTCCCTTTCCTTTCCTTAAATACTGCTGACTTTAAGCAGAAAATCTGGTTTCCTCTGAAAGCTGACTTTTCATTGCTATTCTCAATTATCCTTAGTTTCCTGCTACTCTTTCTGCTCTGGCATTAAGGACATTGGGAAACACCAGTTTTCTTAAGGCAGATGGTGGGTTAGATAATAATCACAAGCTGAACTGTTAATTGGCCAGAGCTTGTGGTAATGTTAGAAATATAAGTTAGTGATCATCAATTAATCAAAGATGTGTTGCACTGGAGGTGGAACCTTGGCCTGGCACAGGATTGGTACAGCCCTCTGAGGGTTACCAGAGGGCACCTGCCGCCAGGAGGCAGAGCACATGAGGAGACAGAGGCTAGCTGGAGTTTCACCAGTAACAGACCGGGTGCTCCGTGGGTTGAGCCCTTGGATTCCCTGACCACCTGGGCTTAGGTGGGCCTCTGAGGGTCTCCTGGAGAGGTAGAGGAGCAGTGTGCCCACCAAGAGCAAGGGTGCATGCCTAGTGCAGAACAGATGAGCTAGACCGGAACAGAGTGTACCGGAGACCTTGAATGAATCAGGAACTGAAGGTTCTCCTGTCAGGATAGGCAGTGCCTAGCGGACTAGCTTGACGAAGGCTGCGGGCAGCGTCAGAGCAGGCAGACCTGGTGGTCACAGAAGAAGCAAAGAGAGTGTCCGAATGGAGCACAAGGGTCAAAGCCAGGGTATCCATCTGAGGATGGTCAGCCAAAGCAAAGGTCAGTTCCAGGTATCAGTCCGAGTGTGGTCAGTAGCAAGCAGAGGTCAGTTCCAGGTATCAGTCCGAGTGTGGTCAGTAGCAAGTAGAGGTCAGTTCCAGGTATCAGTCTGTGTGGTCAGTAGCAAGTAGAGGTCAGTTCCAGGTATCAGTTCGAGCGTGGTGGTAACAAGCAGAGGTCAGTTCCAGGTATCAGTCCAAGCATGGTCAGTAGGAAGTAGAGGTCAGTTCCAGGCAGCGATCCAAACATGGTCAGAGGCAAGCCGAGGTCAGTACCGAGAAGGTACAACCTTGGTAGCGGAACGTGGAACAAGAAACAGGAACAGATGCTGAAACACAGGAAGTGCCATGGGAACACAGGAACGCAGGAGCACTGGAAGTCAAAGGAACACAGGAATGCAGGAACACTGGAACAACCACTAGAACAAAGAACGCAGAAACACTGGAACAAGCACAGGAACACAGGAACACAGGATGGCAACTAGCTTCACACAAGTGTGACGACCCGTTTGCCAAGACGAGGAACTGGGGGAAGGCCCTCGCCTTATATAGGACGCTTACGTGATGTCATCAAGAGGCATCCGGCCCAAGGTTCCCGCCCTGGGCCCTTTAAAAGAGGAGGCGCCAGCCGCGCGCACCTAGGGGTGGGGCCTTGGATGTCGAGGACGTGGAGCCCCTGCAGGAGCTCCGCTGAGAGGCCTGCAACGATGGAGGCGTTCGGGGTAGGTGCTGGGGATGCCGAGAGCTGGCTGCTGCCGCGGGTAGGATGGAACGGAGCCCGTGGAGGGAATCCCGAGGTGAGCAGGCCCGATTGCTACACCAGTGCAGTCGGGACGCGCAACAAGATGGACATAAGCAACTGCAAAGACTGCAAAATATAACCTGCTGTTCTTTCAAAGTGCTGAATGTGTGACTTTACTAAGTGAATGAACTGAGTCAAATCCTCAACACTGGAAGCACCAGCTATAAGATAGCAAATAACCTCTGCTAAATTGGAAAAGTTCCAGTATCTTGCATAAACAGTGTTGGTTGTGATGTCACAGCAAGATTTCTGCTGTCTGAGCTGGGGAAAAATATAAGCAATTGAGAGAACTCTTTAACATACCCATAGCTTTGCATAACTACAGTAATAACTAGGGATGTGAATCATTTTTGAACGATTAAATTTATTGTCAGATAATTATAATTATCGTCAGATAATTTTAAAATCGTCCTAAAATCGTCCTAAATCATCAGAGTGCATGATACAATACAAATGCCCCCGATTTATCGTCATAAATCGTCCTAAATCTTAAATAGGGCACGGGAATTATTTGGGGGAGGGCGGGAAAACCGGCACACCAAAACAACCCCTAAACCCACCCTGACCCTTTAAAACCAATTCCTTACCCTCCCCCACCCTCCTGAACCCCCCCAAAATGTTAAATTACCTGGTGGTCCAGTGGGGGGGGGGTCCCGGCGCGATCTCCCGCTCTCGAGCCATCGGCGCCATTTTGGCTGCCACTAATTAAAATGGCGCAGATGGCCCGATTAAAAAAAAACCCACCCGACCCTTTAAATCGATCCCCCTTAGCCTCCCCCACCCTCCCAACCACCCCCAAAACCTTTTAAAATTACCTGGTGGTCCAGGGGGGCCTCGGGGAGCGATTTCCCGTTCCCAGGCATCAGCTGCGCTTAAAAAAAATGGCACTGATGCCCCTTTGCCCTTACCATGTAACAGGGTATCCGTGCCATTGGCCGGCCCCTGTCACATGGTAGGAGCACTGGATGGCCGGCGCCATCTTTAAAGATGGCGCCGGCCATCTTTACTCATCAGCCCCTATTATACTATACTCTATAATAGGGGCTGATGGCCGGTGCCATCTTTAAAGATAGCGCCGGCCATCTTTACTCATCAGCCCCTATTATATAATAGGGGCTGATGAGTGCTTGCTACTGACCACACAGACTGATACCTGGAACTGACCTCTGCTTGTTACCACCACGCTCGAACTGATACCTGGAACTGACCTCTGCTTGCTACTGACCACGCTTGGACTGATACCTGGAACTGACCTCTACTTGCTACTGACCACACAGACTGATACCTGGAACTGACCTCTGCTTGCTACTGACCACACTCGGACTGATACCTGGAACTGACCTTTGCTTTGGCTGACCATCCTCAGATGGATACCCTGGCTTTGACCCTTGTGCTCCATTCGGACACTCTCTTTGCTTCTTCTGTGACCACCAGGTCTGCCTGCTCTGACGCTGCCCGCAGCCTTCGTCAAGCTAGTCCGCTAGGCACTGCCTATCCTGACAGGAGAACCTTCAGTTCCTGATTCATTCAAGGTCTCCGGTACACTCTGTTCCGGTCTAGCTCATCTGTTCTGCACTAGGCGTGCACCCTTGCTCTTGGTGGGCACAATGCTCCTCTACCTCTCCAGGAGACCCTCAGAGGCCCACCTAAGCCCAGGTGGTCAGGGACCTTTGCTTTGGCTGACCATCCTCAGATGGATACCCTGGCTTTGACCCTTGTGCTCCATTCGGACACTCTCTTTGCTTCTTCTGTGACCACCAGGTCTGCCTGCTCTGACGCTGCCCGCAGCCTTCGTCAAGCTAGTCTGCTAGGCACTGCCTATCCTGACGGCCATCTTTACTCATCAGCCCCTATTATATAATAGGGGCTGATGAGTAAAGATGGCGGCGCCATCTTTAAAGATGGCACCGGCCATCCAGTGTTCCTACCATGTGACAGGGGCCGGCCAATGGCACGGATACCCTGTCACATGGTAAGGGCAAAGGGGCATCGGCGCCATTTGTTTTTAGCGCAGCTGATGCCTGGGAACGGGAAATCATTCCCCAAGGCCCCCCTGGACCACCAGGTAATTTTAAAAGGTTTTCGGGGGGTCGGGAGGGTGGGGGTGGCTAAGAGGGGTCGATTTAAAGGGTCGGGTGGGGTTTTTTTTTTAGCGATGTGAATTGGAATCGGAAATGATTCCAATTCACATATCTTATCGATCAGATTTCCCCCCCCCCCCCCCCCCCAGCCGAACCTGATCGTTAAGAAGATCTGGCACACGATTCACATCTATAGTAATAACAGTTGCTGTGGTAACTTCTCGGTACCACTGCAATAACAACCAGCTGTATGATAGATAATCTTGGTACTAGTACAGTATAACAGCAATGGACACATGAGAGAACATCAGGACATCTGGGAAAAGACAGATCACTACTGGCAGTTCCCACTTCTAGCCTGTGGGTGAGAGATTTCTATGAGGGATGTGATTTGAATATGTTGTTTTCTTCTTTCAAAATAGAGCTGACCACTTTTTAAAGGGGGCTTGAGGGTTACAAGCTGCCCAAAACTAATCTTATAATACAGTGATAGGTCTGAAACAGACTAGGGTTACTGAGATTGTCAGAATGAGTGATGTATGATGATATATTTTTGTCTGCTATTATGAAATACATTGTGTTTATTGTTAGGTTTTGCTATTAAAACTTTGGTACATTCTTATATATTTGTGCCTGTCTGGGTGGATTTTTTGTTGTATTTTTTCCTTGTACCAGATTGGGAAGAATTAGGGCAATTTGCTAGGCCTTCTTCCCCAGTAGTTTACAAACTGAACCAAAATAAGCATTGAATCAAAACCCTGAACTCTCCCCCATCCCCCCACAAAAAAAGAAATAAAATAATGGAAGAAATGAATTGAACCAGAATGTGGGGGGGGCTGCACATCCAGGAAATTCATCACTTATCCCAGGATGTGGGCAACAAAAAAATGGTGTCTACAGTATTATTTGGGATTAGCCACTGTAGGAGACAGGATGCTGGGCTTGGTGTGATCCAATACATCATTTCTTATGTTTATGTTGTACCTGCTTACCGAGTACATCTTTGGCTCTTTCAGTATCCCTGTGTATGGCTGACAGTGCCCTGCTCTTTTTAAATAAAATAGAGGTGTTATGATTTCTCCATCACACTTTCTCACCTGGAATACTGAGACAAGTTCATTTGCAAATTGATTGCTCTCTGATAAAACTTTCTTCTCTAGCTGCTGTTCATTTGGTCCAGGAAAAAGAGGAGAAGGTCATCCCATTCTCAACCTGCCATCTGGCTATTAGATGAGCGAACCCTCCTGCTGCTTTGTTTGCTTTCTCATAAATGTATGAGAACATGCTCAGCCTGTCTGCCCTTTCCAGCTTGTCATAATGCTTAACATATTGTAATACATTAGAAGCAACTTGAGCAAAAGCCATCTAGTATTGGCAGGGATAGGACTTATGAACATGCATATTGTGATTGCTGCCAGTTATGCATGGACGTTATATTTTAACATAAGAAAGATAACTTTTCTTTTAGATTTTGCTGTTATTATAAATTAAATTCAGATGAATTGTAGGGATGTGCAGCGGGACGCCATACGTTGCATTCGGTATACGTATTCGTCGGAGGGCAGATACGTTGCATTCGGCAAGGGGGGCCCCCGATACATTCATGTGTTCATGCTTATTCATTTCCCGGCTAAAATTGAATTAACTAAAAACCCCCACTCTCCTGACTCCCCCAAGACTTACCAAAACTCCCTGGTGGTCCAGCGGGGGATCCTGGAGCCATCTCCTGCACTCATGCTGTCGGCTGCCAGTATTCAAAATGGCGCCAATAGCCTTTGCCCTTACTATGTCACAGGGGCTACCGGTGCCATTGGTTGGGCTACTGGTGCCATTGGTCGGGGCTACCGGTGCCATTGGTTGGAAACGAATGCACACCCCTAATGAATTGTGCATGTTGTGACAAGAGACGTTTGTTTGGCCAAACAATACTGAGGTGGGCTGGTTCAAGAGACCAACTTGCATCAGCATTTTAAAGGACAGTGTATTGCTAAAATGTTCTCTATATTGATCTTCAGTCAACAATACTTTTCTAATCCACTCACCTAGTGGATGCCTGAGTTTGGCCTAAAGTGTTCGTCACTCAGTTCTCTATTGTCACAATTATTTTACCTTGCAGTAGGTATAGAAATGGATGAATAACTTGGAAAGAAGGGCCTATGAATATATATACAGTCCTCCTTTAGCTTCCTCTCAAATAAAATACAGTATATATACTACAGTGCTCCTGAAACTTGAAGATAACTCATTTATAGGAAAGTTACATGAGGAATACATTCAATGTTACATGTACATTTCTCTCTCTTGAGCAGGGCTGGTGCAATGACCCCCTAGGTGAACCTTCGGTCCTTCACCCCACCTCCCCTCTCAGCTCCAGCACAGCACTCACCCCTACACCAGGGGCAGCAGATCCAGTAGAGTGCTCCCTTCTTTGGCAGTAATGACTCTGGAACTGCACCCTCTCTGGCAGGATTTGTAGCCCCCAAATTTTAGGAGCTCTAGGCAATCACCTAGTTTGCCTAAAGGAAGTGCTTGCCCTGCGCTTGATATATATATATATATATATATATATATATATATATATATATATATATATATATATATATATATATGTTACATTGAAACAATGTTCTTTCTACAATATACATCAATATGCCTAGAATCCTATAGCATAATTTTAAATTTACTGGCAGTATGGATTTGCTGTTTCTTGTCACCTTACATTCCAGTGCGACTCCTCTAACTGAAGTGGTGATGATCTAAGTTTGCCTTTTGTTATCCACTGCAGTTTCAGTTGATAGAGGGGAGGGGGTGGGGGAGAGACAACTCCATAGATTTATCTATACATATCTATAGCAATATCTATCCGTAGATACATTTACCTTTATCTCTTTCTTTCTTTCTCTCTCGTTAAATATGTATATAGCATAAAAGTGAAACTAGCACAAATGACATAACTGGGTGGAATCAATTACATAAATGAAAAATACAACATTCCATCTCCCTCAATAAATATGCAAATCACCCTTGAACCCTTTTCTAAAATTACAAAACAAATTTTATTAAGCTTCATTAAACATGTGTAGTACACATATTGCTAAATAAATAACAGCCCTTGTTTTATGATGCATCAAAAAATATGAAATCACTCACTCACACACACACACACATACCATGTTAAAAGCTGTCACATTATCCCTAGAGAACAAGGCAGACACAAATATACTTCAATGTTCATACTGAAGATTCATCTGGTGCGCCCGGTCGCAGACGGCTGCGACCTTTGTTGCTTACCTCCTTTCTTCCTACAGCACCGAGTCTAGGGAGGATGGCCGCCTCCGCTTCCATACGCCGACCTCCATGGCATGCCCGGGGTGGCGTGGGTGCTCCCGGAAGCCATCTTGCATCCGGGGTAACCTAGGGCACACGCGCCTGCCCCCTTCTTAAACGCGTCATGCCGGGAATCTCGGGGGCGTCCCCACTGAATGACATCATCCGCCTACAATACTTAAGCTCAGCTGACCATCCAAGCTACGAGTTAGCAAGGATTCCTGTCCTGCTTAATTCTGCCATTCTGGGACTTCGCTTCGCTGTTCCTGTCTGGGTGATCTCGGTACCCGCTCCTCAGGAGCCTTGTCGCACCTAGAGCTATCCGCTCCTCAGAGAGCCATCTCTAACTGTCTCACCTTCCTTTCAGTGAGCTTCATCACCATTCCTCAGATGACCCTCCAGTGCTCCTGTTCCAGGTCTCCTCGGTGCCAACCCTACAACTGGCTTCCTCTGATTCTGAGTGAGTACTGGACCTACTCTTCCTTCATCATGTGGATTTACCCCGCATTGTAGACCACTACTGGGATCCATACTATCTTGTGCAACCATTACCACTGGCGTTCGGCCTATCCCACACTGCGGACCACTATCGCAGATCGCCTGCACAAAGCTTCATCAAGAGAAGGTATTCCCCGGGTTACCCCGTGCTGCGGGACACTTCTGGATCTGTACTACCTTGTACAAAATTCAGCTTCAGTCCCCGGCCTGTCCTACACTGTGGATCACTTATGGAGAAGTCTGCTTGCAGGCTATTTACTTGGACTGAGTCTATTATCCCGCTCCTCAGGTTATTCTTGCTGCATAATAAAGCTATTACCTCTGTTGTCTATCACTGCTGAGATCCCACCTGTCGTGGTGAGTCCCCACAGGGCTCCTCCCTCTGGGTGGAGTCATCTCTTACCACGACCCAAGGGCCCACTGCCTAGTTTAACACACATAACGTAACATCATCTCAGTGTGAGAAGATGTTGTATAATTAAATGTTCAAACAACAACATATTTCTAAACCTTGAAACCGTCTCAAATTCTCAAACACAAATGTTGGATAGATGTTTCAAACAACTCCTTGGCTGGATATTTTGTTACCTTCCAAAGTCCCTGGACTGACAGATGAATAATTTATCATGTTGCAAACTGTCACAGTAAGTCCCGGGGTTGGCTAGTGAATTATAAATCCCTATTGATAATCACAGAAATGAATCCCCTGGTAAACTGGTGAATAGTATACTTCATTGCAATTCTAGAAATGAATGCCAGAGTTAACCGGTGAATAATAGACCCTACGTTGTAAACTGAATGATGTACCATGTTGTAAATTGTAAAAATATAGACCCCCTACAAAAGCCTTTGTTTCGCCCTGTCCTGGGTTTCCTCAGCAGGAACAGGACTGTTGAAATTATTGCACAAGGCACCAGCTTCAATCTCCTGGTTCACCTCAACATGATTATTTTTAACGGCTAGTAATTAGTACGAACTGTGCCATTTTAAATTAATAAAAATATGTTTCAACACATTATCCATATCTGCCTTCCCCGCATAAAAAATTACCCCCAAAAATATGTGTGTGTGTGTATGTATATATATATATATATATATATATATATATATATATATATATATTGTGATGGCTCACCGTCCGTGAGGCCTCGAGCGCCGGTCTTCTGTCTCCAGTCCTGAGTCGCCACCAGTTGCTCCGGTCCCTGGAGTTCGATGTGTTCATGTAACTCCCTGAGTCCGTGCCTCTGCTGGCCCTGGTTTTGCTGGGCTTCTGGGTTCCCTTCGGGCAGGGTTGGGGATAAGCAGTCCCCCCAATCCCCAGAGACAACACAGAGAGAGGGATAGTTCCTTCAAAGCAGTTTAATAAGTAACAACTGGATACATTACATGGGGCTTATCCCCTCCCCCTCCAGCCCTCTGGTTCCCTTACAAGCAGTGCTAGTTCAGAGCCATCATTTACCTCCTCTGCTCAGCACTATTACCAGCCCCCAACACCACAGGCCCTTTTAGAGTAAAGATTATACTTCACCCCTCCACCTGGATTACTCCGTATCCATGCATGAACTGGAGGACTCCTCTATCCCTGAACCTACCTCCATTTCCTCCTCCTCTGACTCCGAAGAGCTGGGTTTTTGTGGCCAGTTCCACCAAGGGGTCACGCCCTCTTCCTCCACCTTCATGGACTCATCAGTGTCTGCCTCATTAACCTCTATGCCTGCCACCTGTTCGCCTTCAGGCTTTCCTCCCCTGTCCGGTGGTGTTTCAGGGAAGCTGGGATTCGTAGTCCTTCTCCTCTTCCCCTGCGCCCCCTGCTGTCTGGCTCTGGTATTCTTGTTGCTCTTATAGTAGCTTGTCAGCTCCTGTCTGCGGCCGGGCTGCGCTACATCACAATATATATATATACACTTACTAACAACAATGGAAGATATAAATACTTTGAATGTTCCTATCTATACAATAGATATACATAACTGAATGCAGGAACAACAGAAAACCATCATTTTTTAAATTCTTTCCTGCATTCAGTCATGTATATATTTATATATCTCTCTCTCAAAATCATACATACAGCATCTCTCTCCCTATATATATATATATATATGTATGTCTATAGAGAGAGAGAGAAAGATGCAAATATGTACAGTTGACATTTGAGGAACAGGCTTGTGAGGTCTCATACTCATGAAACACAATATTCATTCCTTTAAAAGGTATCACAACCTATTAAGAACCACCCACCCCTCCTTCCTCCCCTCAATATATCCAGGTCCTTAGCTAATTTAGTGATTGATGACACTGCTCATGATGGCAGAAGGTGGGTGAGGAAACCTCCTTTACATCGCTACATCTGTCACTGCAGTTTCCAAGTCAGTGGTGAATCTGATATTACATTTGGGGTCTGACCACATCACCTTGAACTGCTCTGGCACAGTCTGATTCCTGTATTACAAATCTGTCTCCAGGCCACCTGCAGATGAGCAAATCACTCCAAGTTCCTCTGCTTAAATTGAGATTCCCAGTGCTTTGTGGTCAGAACCTCGTTATTGATCTCTCATCTTCTGAGCATGGATGGTGATAGATAACATTTGTAAAGATACTTAAAGGTGAAAAATCAATCCACCCATAGTAAAATTCTCTTCCGGCTCATGGCTGATTGTGAAGCAGTGATCTGTAGTTTTTTTCTTTCATGTGTTTTTTTCAGTTACATATACAGAACATGTATATAATATTATATATCTATATTAAAGATGAAGGGCAGATGAGGTGAGCATTTTTTGACATAGGCACAAAACTGGGAAAAGCCGATAAGTACATCTGTCTGTAAGTACTTACAGACCCTGTGTGCCAGGCCTCTTGTGTGCTCTATGCTGGGTACATATCTAAAGACATGGGAGGGTCAGTTGGCTGTCTGAAAGTTGCCCAATATGTACGCAGGTAAAAGTGAGAACAGGGATCAACAACGATTGCACTTTAACCTCAGAGGAGGGGGTAGGAGAAGGGAAGCAGCAACATGGAGGGTTTTACATTCTCAAAACTATTAGTGTTGGTTTTTCCTCCCTGCTTGTCACACAGCAGCTTTCACTCTATTCCAACACTCACCAAGTACACAGCGGTGCGGCATGGCTTGCTAGGGTACTGTATAAGTGAAGCACCCTACAGTGGCTACCAAACCCTGAACCTGACATTTCACTGCAGGTATGGGCGCACCACTTCTATGTATGCACAGGACAGGTACTGTCCTTCAAATGGCAGAAAAAAGGTTGGCCTAGCCTGCCAGTGTTTACAGAGCACAGAGTGAGTGCCAAAAGATGTGGATTGGGGTGCCAACCTTTATGTGAAGTGTGCATATGATCCACAGAGAGGAGGCAAAGCAGACCAGTGACAGCAAAAAGGGACTCTGTATTAGGAGTTCCGTTAGGCCTCAGCCATCAGGCAAGCTAACCTACCCCCATCACACCCACATGCACGCATACCCCTGCACCTGGTATATCAGCACATGCTGTGTGTAAAGCTGCACGATGCAAACCACTCATCTGAATCAGGCCTACAGCTCTAGCATTATCTAAACCTGGCCAATCCATGTTCCATCCAAAACAGCATCCCTATGTTTACTGGACTCTTTCAGAACCACAACAACCTCCCTCCATAAAGTTGCTAGCCTCTGGGGCAGCTTAAAGTCTGGGTAGGCTGCACACCCCCTAATAACTTTACTATTTGGCCTACCCCAACTAGTATGTGGTAAAACCTCATGAAGGGGAAGGGCGCGATGCGCACAACAGTCAAATGTTAACTATCACATTCAAGTCATACAGCATATTGTACATGTGTGAATGCCAACCAGCACACTTCGGCCCCTCTAGGAACCCTCCTTATTAACTGTGAGTGCACTTGGGGAAATATAACAGTACAAGGGGTCAGGCGATTTCTACCACACCCCATATGCTGGCCTGTCAGAGGCACCTGCCATCAATGGTGTTCAAAAGCAGTGTGTGCTTAATTAATGTGCACCCACTGCCTGCTAAGTGGTAAGGATTGCAGTGCCAAGAGAGGGACTTCCTACTGCAACAGCACCTACATGCACAACGATTGAGCAAGGCAAACACAGCACATCTGTCACCGAGTGACACACACACTTATGTTTGGAGTATAGATGACTGGCTCCGCTTCCAGCACCTACACATGTGCAATGCGTTCGTTCCTGGAATGTTTGTCATCAAACTACATAGAGGTCTGTGGCTGCTTCTCGCTAAGGGCCCGATTTACTAAGGCTTTTCCCATCCTGTGTCTATGTGCAAAATGCTTACTAAATGAGGCCCTAACTGCTAATAAGTTTGTCAGACTCCTTCCTGCCGAAACATCTATAGCTGAGCACCTAAACAATTTCGGTGACAGGCATACATGACACCTACTTAGTGTGAGGTAGTGACAAAGAAATCAATCAAATTTGTTTGGCTGCATTTCCCCTTGTGAACATATGTTGTCTAATATGAGCCAATAGCCTTCTGGATTCAAGGTACTGCACTATGCTAAACTTAAGTAATGCTTCCATTACCGTGCCCACCACGCATGTTAAATCAATAGGTCTGTACTATCTCGCTCCTTTCCTTGTGGAGTTGGCACCACATCTGCTCTTCTCTTGGAACCTCTCCTGTTACAAGTGGTTAGTGCAGTTAGTGTTAGGGGATGTGAATCGGGCTTCGGACGATTGAAAATATCGGACGATATTTTCAAAATCATCAGAAATCGGGGGCTACCCCAAAACGATAGGAAAACCCCACGATATTGATCGTGGGGGTTCTCTTATCGTTTTGGGGGAGGGAGGGAAAAATGGCACACAAAAATAACCCCTAAACCCACCCCGACCCTTTAAAGCTAATCCCTTAGCTTCCTCCACCCTCCCGACCCCCCCAAAAAAACATGTTACAGGTACCTGGTGGTCTAGTGGGGGTCCCGGGAGCGATCTCCCGCTCTCGGGCCGTCGGCTGCCACTAATCAAAATGGCGCCAATGGCCTTTGCCCTTACCATGTGACAGGGTATCCGTGCCATTGGCCAGACCCTGTCACATGGTAGGAGCACTGGATGGCCCGCGCCAGTACCTTGAAAACTACCTCCTTCGTAAATGGCCATGTGTTCATTCCACAGTCCCTTCTCTCCTTGTCTTTTGCACTACTCTCTCTCTTTCTCCCTTCTTTCATGCTTGCAGTTTCTCTTTCCTCTTTTCACTTACAGGATATATCTAAAGAAAGTGTTATCTTCTGCCTCTCCTAATTGGCTAATATGCTGCACTGCTTGATTCCTGCCTCCTCCCTTTTTTTTTTCCTCCTGGTAATTCTCCCTGTCCCCATCCTTCTCTGTCTGTTTGTATTGCCTGAATACTTTTATTTTCACTTTTTCTCCTGCTCTCTTCATCCTCTTCCCCTTGCTAACACGCCTGACACAATGATTTATTGCCATCTCAATGCTCCTTTTTATTGCTGTCCACGGTTCCTCTGTATCTCTCACATCTCTGACTTTTTTCTTTTTCTTTTTTTTTTTCTCCTCACAGATTTGATTCCTGCAGAAGTGAAACAAAATACAGAGCTCTAAGTGAGCTTTTTCTTGATTTGATGTTGGACAGTTGAAATCCATAGACAAAGCTTTCTCCTTGTCTGTTGATACCTGCTGAGGACAGAATACAAACAACAACAAAGGAAGGAAAAAGATAAAGTCTGGGATGCTTTCTGGGCATAATTTGTGGTGACTGTAACTCCACTTCCAATCCGCTTCTGGCTCGCCAGTATTACGCATATTCAAATCGGCCTTTTAAACCTAAACAAGCAGCTTTCTTCTGACATTTTCTGGGGCAGGTGAAACTTTGAAATTAACGGTCGGAATATGCGTTCATCACATCCAGCTCAGAAACACCGCCAGGGATGTCACTGGAGCTCCTGCAACCAAACCTTTCCTGCAGCTCACAAAATACATTCGTAAACGTTCATGATGTGACTGAGATAAAAGGTCAGACCCGGCTTGTAAGAGGCCTAACAGCAGTGACCGTTTATCTCAGCCACATCATGGAAAGGTATAAAATATTTTATGAGTGGCAGTAAAGGTTTAGTTACGGAAGCTCCAGTAAAGGAGTTGGTAGTGCTGTGTGATGCCAAACACACACGATGAGAAAGTGGGGGTATTCAAGTCCACAGTAATCTGAACTAACTTACCCATCTCCTCCCCCGTTGACAGTTACACAGTAAGCTGAGATTGGTTTTGAGAAATGTTTAACATAGACTAGTTGTGTGCAATATGATGATCTTGAGCCTCTTCAAGAAAAGGATAGGAATTACTCATATCCTTTACAGAATTTGGCAAATGCTTGCAGAAAGGATGCCTTGGGACATGCAAGAACATCAATTTTGTTAAGCTGTGGGAGTACCTTGGAGACAGGAGGTGGATGGTAGGGTGGGAGAGTACAATATGTATGGTAAATTACAATTATTCTAAGGACGACGCTCTTCCCGTCTGCTGCCTCCCTGAATGCCACTGCTGCAATTAGTTCTGCCACTCACGGTGCACAGGACAACCTTGTGTCCTGTTCAGGTTTCCTGGGCCATGGACACACATACGCACAGCCCAGCCCCTCTGGCCACTCGTTCTCACAGGCCAGTGTTAGGCTATGACTCAGTGACACAACCAGCACTAGCTTAAGTCTGAATGTCACAATGACAGCTGGCCTATTATATTAAGAATATTCATAAGAGATATTTCAGGAGAGTTAGTAAGAAAGGTATGCCCCTTTGCAAGTGTCATTAAGGGTTGACATATAACAGAGGTGTGATTTAGTAAAACTTGATGAGGTGTCAAAAATTTGGCATTTAAGATTTAATGAAAAAGTATAGCAGTAAATATATGGGATGCAGAAGCTCAGCTGAGCAGTACATGAAAAGCAATAAAACTGATGTGCAGAGGCATTGCCTGGTACCTAAAAGATCCGGGGCACGCACCCATAATCCTTCCTTTTCCTTCCCACTGAAGCTCCGATAATTAACAATAACGATCAGCAGTTTCCCCCTCTCCCCAAGAACAATCTTCTAAAAATGCATAATTGGACATCACATATACGATATCTATTCTATGTTCCCATACATCTGTCTCTAGACAGAACTTTCCAAGTAACAAAGAAATCCCTGGCCAATTTCAGCCATCTAGTAAAACCCCCACTAAAATTAATTGAGAGCATCAATCAATAAAAATCCTTCTATATAGAAGTGAAGAATGGAATCTATACAGGATAGGACAGAATGCTAATATAAACCCTGCTTCTCTAGTTCTATAATACCCTGCGTTCACAGATGACCTCCCACACACACAGAATAAAGGATGCAGAGCAGGCCATTTCCCTTATCACTCACAACAAAGAAATAACATTCAAATTCTGTTCTCACGTCAAGAACATCAACACAAACTCCATCCAATACCAGGAACATTGTGTAATAATTCAAAACCCTTAAAAAAATATCCTCAAAGGTGTAGATTTTATAAAGTTGCTAGCGCACGTCCATGTGCACGAGCTACCTGGCGAGAACACATGAATGCCTGATTTTATAACAATCGCGCGCAGGTGCACACATGTTATAAAATCGGGGGTCGGCACGCGCAAGGGGTGCACAATTGTGCAACTTGGGCACACCGACGCCCATAGCCTTCCCCCATTCCCTCCCAGGCCGCTCTGATTTTGGAGCAGCATCAGAGGGAACTTCCCAACCCCCTAACCTAACCTCCTTTCCCCTAACCATCCCATCCCCTAGCCCTATCCTAAACACCCCCCCCCCCCCACACTCACACCTTTATTTTACCGGTTGCGCACGCCGGAAGCCTGCCGGCACGTGATCCTCCGACACAGTGGCAAATGGCCGCTGTGCCAGAGGCCTCTGGCCCTGCCCCATCCTGCCCCCAGACCACCCCGCCCCCTCTCCACCCCTTCCCTGCCCATTTTTCAAAGCTCCATGGACATACGCGCGTACCAGGGCTCTACGCGCATCGCCGGGTCTTTCTAAAATAGGCCCAGTGCGCGTAACCCAATTTATGCGCATAGGCTTTTTAAAATCTACCCCAAAATCTTTAGGAAACCTGCCATAACATAATACCCTAAATGCCAGACTGACACAGTAAGAACTCTATCCATGAAAAGGCAACACTGCAAATATTACACCAGGCCCTAAAACACCTTCTTTTAGAAAAACAGAACTAGTCGAGAAACTATAAGCTTGCAAAATACCTCACTTTAATCACATATACAGAACACAGATACATATACAGAATAAAGATACCATAAAGTAGAAATACAAATATGCAGACAAAAAGTGAGCTGGAAACCTCAAGAAATCAGACTCTATATGCAGTACAACAATGGAAAAACAAAAACCACCATTCCTCATAAAATATCAGACAATAAAACCAAGAAATATCTAACATCATTCATAATAGTAAAACTATACTAATGGGCCGAATCTCAATGGGGCCATAAACATCCTGGGGCAGAGTCGCAATGTCACATTCACTGGTCCTTCTGCCCCATGGAGTTGGTTCTTGATCTCTTGGGGTAAAGGATGCCCTTCAAGTCCTAGGGCATAGATGAAATCCCTTCCATCTATCTGTTACTATAACTCTTTGGGACAGATATACTGACAAACCAGGCTGGACTCACTGGACAGGTGTTCAAAATAAAAGTTGCTGAGACTGATTGCAAAACAATTAAGATGTCCAGTTACAGCCAGATTTTTCATCCAAACTGGAGTACAGATTTGCAGTGTTCCTCAGGACAGGGGCTTGGAACTTGCTTATCCTCCATGGGCTGAAATGATAATTGTCCCAAGGTGGCTGGGAGGCCCTAACCATGGCTGGATCCCCTCCTGACAATATCTGAGGTCCATGGATACTCATGATCGCCAACCTGGCCATGTCCTACGTCCCTGGGGCTGGAAACTCCTTTGGGGACTTCTGATGTCCTTCTCCTATTCTCTCCCTTGAATTCCTCTTCAGATCAGATGAATGCAGACCTTCCTGGAGGAAAGTTTACTTCTGGAAACCATGCCTAAGGTTTCCAGGCCTAGGGTGAGGAAGGGTAGCAGGGCCTCACTTACTAACCATTTTTCCCATAGACACAGAATGGGAGAAAAACCGTAGTAAATCAGGCCCTAAGATAGGCAAAACAAACAGGAAAAATGTCTCTCATCACCTTGATGTTTGCTGAAATCCCCTCTTAGACTGGGGGAAGAGGTATACAGCTCCCTCCTGACCTCCTGTGCAGAGAAAAACAGCTTCCCAGAAAGTCACAGCTAAAAAGACTGCAAAAAAACAGAAACAATGGTAAAAATCCTTCTATCACTCTCTAATCCCTCCAGTGCTGAATGAGGATTTGGCAGGATAGCTCCTCTCTCTTCCTTAACTAGGCCAGGACTTTGACTTGGAGTGTACACTGACAAACACCTTACTGCTTCAAAAGAAACTCTACATTTCCACCTTGTGAATCAGGATGTAAGGACAGTGGGGACCTTTCTGCTGTGGTGTGGTTGACACAGCCTAATACGTGAACCTACTAGCCCATGCCGGCAGCTGGTGAACATGCTCTGGACTGGGACTAGGCTGGATCTTCACCTATACCAGGCCCATTCCCTGCGGGTTGAGCCTTTGGTTTTCAGGGACCGGAAGGACTTAAGTGAAAGCCCTGCAGAGCATATAGAGTGAAAGAGTCAAGAGCAAGACCTAGGTCTGGACAGGATGTGGTGAGATATTTACCAGGAGCTAACTGAAGGCTGAGGCAGATGGCAAGCAGGATGTAGACAGAATCGGGAGCTGAGGTCAGTCACAGGCAAGTGGGAGATCCATGTCCAAGGCAAAGGTCAATGGTAAATAGACTGAAAAAGGACTGGGATGATAGGGGACTAGGGACAGAGCAGGCTGAGATGGACAAGATAAGCTGAGCAAGGCGGGACAGGCTTGGCAAGACTAGTAAGGCAAGGCAAGACAGGCTGAGCAAGGCAAGACAGGAGCCAAAACATGATATGGAATCAAAGCAGGATCAGGAACCAACATAGGAGCAACACATACTGCATCCGAGTAGGGAAACCTGTTTCTGAGGACCGGTCCCAACACTGATCCCTGCTGCACTCCACTCTACATAGCTCTCTCTTCAGAGTAAGTTCCATTCACCACTACACTATCTTCTGTCCATCAACCAGTTTGTAATCCAGGCCACCACCTTGGCACTCACTCCTAAGTTTCTCATTTTATTCACCAGTCTCCTGTGCAGGATCATGTCAAAAGCTTTGCTGAAGTCCAAGTAGATGACATTGAGCGCTCTTCCTCGATCCAATTCCTTGGTTACCCAGTCAAAAAAGTCAATCAGATTTGTCTGACAGGATCTTCCCCTGGTGAATCCATGTTGCCTCTGGTCTAGCAATTCTCCTGACTGTAGATAGTTCACTATTCTTTCTTTCAACAGCGACTCCAATATTTTTTCCACCACCGAGGTGAGGCTGACCGGTCTGTAGTTACCAGCCTCTTCTCTGTTCCCACTCTTGTGAAGTGGGACCACCACTGCTCTTCTCCAATCACTTGGCACCACTCCGGTTTCTAGGGATTTATTGAACAGGTCACACAGCGGACCCGCCAGCACATCTCTGAGCTCCCTCAGTATCCTGGGATGAATCTCATCAGGCCCCATGATTTTGTCCACTTTCAATTTCCCCAGCTCTTCCCATACATTCCCTACTGTAAATGGAATTTCATCTACTTCATTTCCCTCCTATTTGTTGTTAACTAGCGATGGTCCTTCTCCGGGGTCCTCTTTAGTGAACACAGAACTGAAGTATTAGTTTAATATTTCTGCCGTTTCTTCATCTCTCTCCACACATTGATCCTTTTCACCTTTCAATTTCACTATACCACTTTGAACTTTTCTCCTTTCCCTGATGTATCTGAAAAATGTTTTGTCACCTCTCTTTATCTCTTTGGCAATCCTTTCTTCCGCTTGACTTTTTGCCTTCTTGATTATTTTCTTTGACTCATTCAGTTCCACCAGATATTCTTCTTTGTGTTTCTCCCTTTGGGATCCTTTATATTTCTTGAACGCTGTTCTTTTAGCCTTTATTTTGTCAGCCACCTCCTTTGAGAACCAGATAGGTTTCATTCTTCTTTTCCTTTTCTTTACTTTTCTAACATTATAGATTAGTTGCCATGGTAAGTGTTCCTTTGTTTGGTCTACTGTTGCTCCACTTCTCTCTCATTCTCCAAGCCTACTAGTTCTTCCTCCAGGTATTTCCCCATTTCATCAAAGTCTGTGTTTTTGAACCGCCAAACTTGGGTCCATGTGCTTCTTCTCCGTATCTTTTTTTTAATATTAAACCATACTGTTTGATGATCTCTGATGCTGAGGTGGGCGCCCACCTGGATATCAGAGACATTATCTCCATTAGTGAGCACTAAATCTAGTATAGTTCCCTCTCTCGTGGGTACCATTACCATTTGTTTGAACAAAGCTCCTTGCAGGGCATCCACTATTTCTTTACTATTGTTAGATTCTGCAGTTGGGATTCTCCAGTCTACATCCGGCAAATTAAATTCTCCAGCGATCACCACTTCTCCCTTCTTTCCCATCTTTTGGATGTCTTCAACCAGATCTTTGTCAAACTCTTCCTTTTGGTTTGGAGATTCATTGATGCATGAAACAGCCTCCCAATGGAAGTGATAAGAGCAAAAGTGATAACGGAGTTCAAGAAAACCCGGGGAAGACCTTTAATGGGAGGATAAAGCTGGAATTCAAGGAGTATCTGCAGTATTGAACTTCAAAGGAAAAATGGCAAGAGAAGCTGTGACTTACAGTTATTATTCACCATCATGTTCAGTTTCTAAGCATGTAGTGGCTTTAAATTTCTGTTTAGGGTACGGGCAGCCAGTTCCTTCTTAACCTTTATCAGTGGGCAACAGCCTAGATCTGTTGGAAGCATCAACTCTTAACAGTGTAAAAGGGAGGGAAGGTTCTTATGCATGTTTGTGTGTATTGAACTAATCCAGAGATATGGAAAATAAGGATGTGCATTTGTCCTGGTTCGGAGGACCCAAAAAAACGATCGTAATTTTTCCAAAATTTCAGAAAAATTGGTTTTTCAGGTTAGTGCACGCTAACCCAAAAATTGGGGTCCCCACCCCCCAAAAACAAAAAGCCTGAACCGTGGGAAAAATTAAATTTCCCATGGCGGACCGAAAACGAAGCCCAAACTGAATGTCCTTACCGGTGCACATCTCTAATGGAAAATAAGACAATGTTGAAATGTTTCCCTTCTTCTCTGTTTCAACCTTACTGCTTGTGATTGGACTGGAGGTTGAGCTGATGTCATAAGAAACACTTTGTTTCTCTCTCTCACTCCCTCTCCTTGTCGGCAGCTTTTAGGTTTCACCTGGTCTGCCCTGCAACTGTTCTGCAGCCACTAAAGACATTAGACTTTGTTGTTTTGCATTGATGCTTTTGTTTCTCAAGTAAATACTGCTCATTTCTTTTTGGAACTATTAAGTGGCATGTGCATTCTTTATGTAACTCCTTCTCCAGCTTAGGGCACACATGGGTCCTCTCAGGTCCAATCCTTTAACTTTCTGCCACTCTGACATAGTCCAGGGGCCCTGGGATAGGATTCTTTCTCCAATGGGGGGGGGGGGAAGATGGCTGAGATGACCCTGTTTGTTGTCCTGGGTGGCAGGGGGGCAGAGTGGTCTCTATTCACTTGAAAGGATGTAAGCACCACAAAAGATTCTGGAGGCTCAGATTGAGTATCCAAAATTATATCTTTACAGTCAGAGTTCTTAAACATTTGAAATGGCACCATGGCCAGTGCCAAGGGTATTAGGCACCCTTCTGCTTTGCGCCTATTCTTCCTCCCCCTCCCTCCCTGCCACTCATAGCATGTCAAGTCTCTGCTGCTCGTGACCCACCAGGTCTGTACTCTCGGCTGTGAGAGGGATGGGCTCCACTTGTGGTTCCACATGGCTGCTCTTTGCCACCCCCTAATGGCTGGCACTGTAGGCGACCACATAGTTCACCTTTTGGGACACACCAGCTCTGAATGGGACTTTCACAACAGTTCTTGTCTTGATAAAATGAAATTTACAGTTCTCCACTTTGTCTGTGCAAGCATCTCTCAGGACTGGGCAGGGAAAACTCTCACCATCTGTGGCTTAGACAAGTAAGTTTCCCCAGTTGGATAGGGCCATCCTTAGATGGGATGGAAAACCCCTTCCAAAAATATTGATAGGCAAAAAGAAATACAGTGTCTGCACAATCTCCCAGAGTGAAGCCTCTCTCCCAGAGTGACGCCTGCATTGGGTGTCTTCAGAATAGAAATTTATTTCTTACTCACAGTTCACATCTTCCATGGCCTTAATAGGATTTTCCTTAGGAAAAGTCCAGTAGCAGGGAACACAACAGCTCTCTACAGATACTCCCTCTCCAGGCAGGAAGGGTGGCCAAAACCTTCCTCCTAGGAACTCAGAAAAAATCGTCACACAAAGGTAGCAAAAATCTGGAATCGTCCTATAGGGGGTCACATTAAGAATCTTCCCTCCCTCCTGATCTCAGCTAGCTGGCAGAAACCCCGAGTTCCTCCAGCCAGAGGTACCAGGGCTCTTACAGGAGAAAACCCCCAAAAGGCAAAAACAGCCAAAAATCTTAATCAAATGTAGAACCAGCACCTGGGCAGGCATTGATCCCCTTCCCACTATTTATTTTAAAACATATGTTGCCTGCCCTTCCTCTGTTCAGGGCGGGGCACAATGGATACATACATAATTGTTAATTCATAAAGGAAGCATACATAATATTGGCCCAGGCTGAGAAACCCAGAATGCAATTAGGGGAACTCAAGAAAACACTCCTGCTCTCTCTAACTCTTAACTAAAATGCTACACCTAGAATTCCGCTATACAATAAAGGTTTTTATTGTATGTAAAGAGTGACCATCATACAGCGCCCTTGCAACTGAAAGCTTATGCTGAGAAAGCTTTTATGAGCGCTGGGGCTTTATAATCATAGGTCACTTCTTATGTATATTTCCCCTTTTCTTCTCTTTAGTTAATGGGGGCTATATAAAGATGACTTATCACCCCGGTTTTATAACAAAAAAACAATTAAAGAAGGCATCTAGTCAATTTTTGGTGAACCAGTTGGCTTTTTCACACATTATTTTCTAATTTTTGGCTTTATTTAATTTTTTGCCTTTGAGTTTCTTTTTCAGTGGCTTGTTTTCAATATGGCCACGGTCAAAAACGTCATTGACCTTATTTGTTATTGCCTACCCTTGTCACGTCCGGTTGTCATTTTTCAGCCGGTGGGATTCCTTAAAAACCAGCGTCTCTGTCAAAGTCCAGTGTCAATCTCGGGCAGGAACGCGAACAGGTAGCTTGTGGCTGTTATTGTTTGGGATAGTTGTGGGTGGATCCTTGGGCCGGTGGCAGATGACCACGCCCTCAGGGGAAGATCCCAAGAGAGACCACCTGTCAGGCTCAGAGTATGGAGACAGACACACACTAGATCTTTTATTAAACAATATATTGAACCACCAGAGGTGGCAGTAGTGAGCTGGAAGCACCCGGCTGGGCTGTAGTTCCTCAGATACTGGCCCAGGATGGCTGAGCTGTAGAGAAACTAAGTATAGTGAGTAGGCAGAGTATGCAGAGTTCAGGAACAGAACCTTGGTGGTAACACTCACACAATAGTCTCTTGAAGCAATCCAGGAGCTGGAATGGATTAGGCCCTCGAGGAGCGAGTGCCTGGTTCCAGGAAAGGCTCCAATAGAAAGATGGTAACTCACTGGTGTTGTAGGCAGCGATGACTTCCTGGCAGAAGTGGTATTCAGGAGCAGGTCCAAGAACGTGGGCCCTCAAGGAGCGAGTACCAGTTCCAGACTGCGACCTGAAAGGCAAAAGAGAAAGCGAGGCCCCCGAGGAGCAGGTACCCCTGGTAAAGTCCAAGGAAGCAGAGTAGCAAGGTATGCAGAGAGCGAATCCCATCCGCAGCAATACCTGGAGGAAGGGAACCCTTGCTAACTCGATTAGTTAGTGATTTCAGAGACCTTTAAATATCCGGTGATGATGACGTCATCTCAGGGGGACGCCCCTGAGGTTCGCGCCACTGCTGGTACTTGAGTCGGGGGTCGCGCCACGCGCCCTTAGGCTTTTGGGAAACATGGCGGAGTACAGCGTCTAGCCGGTCCGGGGACGCCGGAGGAGGTTGTCAAGACGACACCGCGGCAGCCAAACATCCAACAAGCGAAGAGGGAGTCGCCAAAGAGGTAAGGTGGGCGGAATGGAGACGTCGGGCTGTGACGGTTGCAACAGAGGCACCTAAAAGTAAGTAATATTCCACGGGACAAGATCACATTTTCAAGACTGACAGTTTGGAATGTATGTTAGCCTTGCTTATGTTATATTCACAGCAAAACGAAAATCTTTTCCCGATGGTACATTGACCGCACTTTTCAAATAGTAAGTGTTCCAATTCATCCCGCAGCCATGTTGTCTATGCAAGCCTCCAGCTGACTTTAAAAGGCTTTTGTATTTATTTAATTTTTGTCATGCAGATTCATCCGAAAACTTTGTGTTCCCTGAAGAAGAAGTATTTTGAAACATTGCAGTGTCGGTAGGCACAAAGGCACCATTGGTCCGTGATTTCAAAGGACAAGTGCAGAAGATTTCAGTACAGCTGCTTTCTTTGGATATCTTGTTGCAAGATAAGTGCATCTTTATATAGCCCCCATTAACTAAAGAGAAGAAAAGGGGAAATATACATAAGAAGTGACCTATGATTATAAAGCCCCAGTGCTCGTAAAAGCTTTCTCAGCATAAGCTTTCAGTTGCAAGGGCGCTGTATGATGGTCACTCTTTACATACAATAAAAGCCTTTATTATATAGCGGAATTCTCACTATGGGGTAGATTTTCAAAGGGGTACGCGCGTACCCCCCGAAAACCTACCCCAAAGCCCCCCTGTGCGCGCCGAGCCTATTTTGCATAGGCTCGGCGGCGCGTGCAAGCCCCGGGACGCGCGTAAGCCCGGGGCTTGCATGGAGGGGCGTGTCGGGGGCGTGCCGCGAGTGCCGCGGCGTTTCGGGGGTGGGCCCGGGGGCGTGGCACCAGCCTGGGTGCGTGGTCGAGGCCTCCAGACCAGTCCCCGGGTCGGGTGATGGCGCGCGCGAATTTACACCTGCTTTCCGCAGGCGTAAATCTGCCAACAAAGGTAGGGGGGGTTAGATAGGGCCGGGGGGGTGGGTTAGGTAGGGGAAGGGAGGGGAAGGTGAGGGGAGGTGGAAGGAAAGTTCCCTCCAAGGCCGCTCCGATTTCCCTCTGAGGCCGCTTCGATTTCGGAGCGGCCTCGGAGGGAACAGGCAGCGCGCGCTGGGCTCGGCGCGCGCAGGTTGCACAAATGTGCACCCCCTTGCGCGCTCCGACCCCGGATTTTATAAGATACGCGCGGCTACGCGCGTATCTTATAAAATCCAGCATACTTTTGTTCGCGCCTGGTGCACGAACAAAAGTACGCCCGCGCGTACATTTATAAAATCTACCCCTATTAGTATTGATTCAAGTTTTTCCAGCTATTTTGGGGGTAATTAGCATTTCAGTTACACCTAGCATTGCTGCAGCCTGCTTTTCTAAGCCGCAGGGGGCCTGGCCATTCCTGCAACCTCGGTGGAGGAGCTGTTTAGAAATGGAGCCCTCCCCTTCCCTTCATTACCTTTCCCATCCTGGCTCACAGGGTTCAAAGAGCAGGGGCCTTATCAGGATGATCCCAAAGGGTCCTCACGCTTCTTCAGACTACTTTAATTCTGAACGCAAAGGTGAAGTCGAAGCCTCCAACAAGATCGCCCTTGCTCTGTCACTAACAGTCAGCGAAACCCTGGTGCCTCCTCTTTCTCCATCAAACCTGAACTGAGAGCCGCACATGCGAAATGTTTTTCCTCCGAAACCCACAAGGATGGAGAAAAATCCTTTACTACATCTGGCCCTTAGTTTTTTTTTTAAATACAGGCCTGACATGGCAACAACTTAGTACAGCATAATTTGATGCATATTTTCTTGTGTCAAGAAAATGGGAAAAAAAATGAGCCTTAAACTGAGCAGAGGACTTTTTCATGAGCTCAAACTCTTCTGGGCTTCCAAATTAGCGCAGAGCGGCAGGTTTAGAAAACTGTGTGTGATTTACCGCAGATTGTCAGTGGCTATTAATGTAAAGGTAGAGTTAAGCATGTCCCAGAGGAATTCAAACCAGACAGCATTAAAACAAATACAAAGCTCCACTACCCTCTTTCTGGAAGAAATTCTTAATGTGCTTTGCCACAGTAATATATAATAGATCATAAGCAACGTTTATTTATTCATCTTACTCTTCTCTCCCCTGTCATTTTCTTGCTCTGCGCTATAAACAGCTGAGATCTAAAGCTTCTGAATGTTTTTATTGCAGCTGGAAAAAAAAAATATGTATTTGCAAGGCTGAGAGAAACTGTCCTGAAGCAGAGTAGTAAAAAAAAAAAAAGAACATCAAAATCCCCATAACAGAACTGGAAAAATGGCTTTTGTATTGCTAACGGACAGGCGCAAAGTGAAATGGCCAGTCTGACACAAGCGAATGCAGCCACAGCCCCGCGTAACGTCTCGGAGCCTTGTAATACATATTCCTATTATGAACCAGACAAAATATCTGTTGCACATGGGAGCTTCATGTTTCTCATCAGCAGTGGCAGGAATTGCCATGGCAACCTCAGTTTCAACAAAAAAGAAAAAGCATCTGAAGCATTGCTCTTGGTTGTAAAGAGCTGCCGTGGACTTTCCCCGGCTATGAACAGTTTAGGGGGGGCGTGGGACAGGGACATGATAGCGCACTCCCTATTCAGTCACTGATCAGGAACTCACCACTTCCTGGCTACCAGTCCTGAAATCCTCATGGACAAATATTTCTGGTGGCTCTGTTTTATTTTGGGCGGGGGTTAGGATTCATGTTCCTTTTTAAGTTGCACGTTTATTGATGCTTTTCTAATGCTGTCTGCTGTGCTCATCCCAGCGGCCCCGGCAATTACTGGGCAACGCATTCCAGCTTTTGATTTCGCCTTCAGCGTCCCAACTGAGCTCCCAGCCCCCAGAAAACGCCGACTCGAGTAGCAGTGCGAGAGAATAATCCTGCTTTCCCCTCAATTTGCAGAACGTCCGCGCAGCTCCCACATACAAATGTGCCGCCTGCCGTTGGTCCCTTTTTCTCACCTTGTCACAGAGCAGTCAAGATCCTGTTGGTTTTGCAGGCTTCGGCGGCGCTAGCAGCAGCGCTGGCTGAGATTGGGAGATATCAGTGAGTAATGGATTTCAGCTGGAACTGTGCACTTCCCCTAAAATAGCAGAATACTTCAGAAGGGAGATAGGAACAATGAGTCTCCCCATACTCCTAAAGCGATATAACTCTGTTATGCTATGGCTTTCAGGTGTTGGGTAGCAGTAAAAGGAGCAGGAGAGAAAAGGGAGGAGAAAGGAGATCTTCAGCCTAGGAGCAGTTTTTTGGCACTAGTTACATTCCCATGAGGTAATTTTCAGTAAAGCCATCTCGCTGTACCCATGAAATGGGAAACTGGCTGGGAATTCTCTTGGAAAATACGGGTCTATATTTGACATTTTTTTTACACCCACATATTTCGTCCGCCGCACTCCTAGGAACGCCCTCCTTCCAATGCGGCTAAATGTATGCGCATAATCAAATATGTGCATAGCATCAGGGAAACGCTGCCACATATGCAGATATACCCACCCGATTTCGTTTCGTAAGGTTTACCCCTTAATGTGCCCACAATATCCATTTAAGAAAGGGCCAATCAGCAGAGGCTTTGCATATGTCCCATGCCTTATTTAATAATGAGTGGAGATGTTAAGACTCTCGTATCCACTACATTAAAGATTAGTTAATTCTTCAGTGTTGGATGCGTTCTGCTGACAGATAAAATGTGTGATATGGGGATAGTACAGTACACGTCACGTGCTCTGATTCTGTAATTAAGGCTCAACTGCAAAAATCTGATTTCACTTTTAATCTTCAGCAGCTGTCAAGCCCTTCAGAATTATACTGGGCCTTCGTTAGCTTCAGGCTGCAAAGAAATATCCAAATTATTTTCACTAACATAACTAAGGATTTAAAATATTTATTGTAACTTCCCTGATTGTAAGGTTCAAGCATTTTTCTACTTCCCATCCTGCATTTGTAGTAGCAGAAGATGTCCAGCAAAGTCAATCTTAGGGCAAGCATTCTTCATATCCAACTTAGGCTATTTTTTAGAAGAATGTATAATAAATGCAAGGTTTAATATGTTAGATTCTTCAATAACTATTTATTTAGAGTGACTTTTATTTATCTAAAAAAGTATATTCTGCCTCATTCAACCACTTGCTGTGCTAGGTGGATAATCAACATAAGCAATAAAAAATCAAAACATTTGAAGAAAAAAGTGCACATCATCATCATCAAATCAGGACAAACCAACAAGGCCAACATCTCCCCCTTTCATCAAGGTATTTTCCCACGACACAGGATGGGGGAAGAGCCTTAGTGAATCAGGCAGTTAGTTATATAGCACTTTATGAATATCTGATGAATTCAGCCTTACATGTCAAGGCTCATTGGTCATATTAGGAAAAGGCCTGCCCAACACATCAATTACAGGTTGCACAATCGCCCTGCACCTAGAGAGACAAACCACCGCCACAAGCTGAGAGGCCAGAAGGGACAGAGTCAGAGAAGGTCAATAGTCAAACGCTTTGTGGGGCTAAATGCTGGAATTAACCATATGAAAAGCAAAATGCAAATTCTTGCCCATTACTGGGTTTCTGGGCTCCAGAGGTCAATTTCGGGATATTTGGGGTTTTTTTCCTAAAAGTAAATGGCATGACAGGGGTTGTTGTTCAGATTTTGAGAGTGGTCAGAAGGATTTTTTGTAGCTGCCCAAAACAGCTATTGTGTTAACACTCTGTACTGCCCAGGAAGCAGTCCACAAAGGGATAATCCCACACACATACTTCCATGACTTATCCACCTCCCAGTGCCTTCAGCCTAATTATATTTTACTTCTGCTTAGAGCTGGACTATGTTCAGTCTAAGCTCCTTTGACACAGAGTCTGTGGAGGTGATTTGGTCATTTTTATTTTATCTCGCATGAGAAAAATGGGAAATCTTGCTGAGACAAGCGGTGCCATTGTAGTGCATCTCATACTATGTGAGAAAAATGCAAACACATTTTCATTTTAGTTTTTAAAAAATCCACTGGCCACACTTCCACATGGAAAATGTCTCTTTTCAAAAAACAGTACTGCTTCTTCCACCACAGCTCATGGCCCCTGGCCAGATCCAACATCTGATACTATTAACCTAACGTTTTCACCTACTCTGCATCATCATCCCATCCTAGTTTCCATGATCTTCACATATTATTTAATCCAGTGGTTCTCAACCTTTTTTTGGCCGGGACACACCTGACAGATGGATCTCACATGCGTGACACACTGAACATGTGACCATCACGGGGCTAAATCTAAACATGCACTCTGCACCCACAGGAATCCCCTCAACCCCAGCAATGAGTGCAGAGCAGATCTAGGGCATTACCCTGTAAAACTTGCCATACAAAAAAGATATTCTGGTTCTGATGACTGTAAAAGCAAAACAAACTCCCTTTACTTCCAGGCACAATAACCTTCCTTATGAAAAGACAGTAATTTACCACTAATGCATATCCCATCGAGAAAACACAACAAATAAGATTGATACAACTGCCTACATTTATTTATTATTATTATTATTTAACAGTTTTATATACCGAAGTTCTGGTAACAAAGTTACTAATCACTTCGGTTTACATTAGAACAATTAAAATTGACAGTATATAGAATAATGTCTTACAATGAACAAGGAGAATTGAAACTTGGAAAAAATAAATAATAATAATAACTTACAATGAGCAAGGAGAATATAATTTAAATACAAAATATTTTGAGGAACAGTGAGTATATCGCTGGGACTGACTTTGTAGGGACTGATGTCGAAAGTCATGAAGCTCACAAACTAGGTTATTGGGTTAGGAGTATGCTTGGTTGAACAACCAGGTCTTAAGTCTCTTTTTAAAGGTGGGTGTCGATTGGATACATGCTAGTAAAATACCTCACCTCAGTCACACACCCTTCACCAGGTACAGAAAAGCCACAAATTATAAATATGGAGACAGAAACTGGAATGGAAAACCAAAAAAGGCACTCTGCATGCAGTGTGACCCTGGAGAAATGGAAAGAGAAATATAGCACCTAACATAGTCCCAGGATCTGCAATAATGCACGGAAACTAACCCACACAAAGTTACACCTGTATTATGGAACACACTCAACAGTAATAATCCTATCTAAGAAATACAACTATTAAACCAGGCCCTAAACACTAATACATTTCCTATTGGGAAAACAGAATAAGCCAAGATGTTATAGAGCCCCACACAGAAATAATTGTAAAGCTATACTAAAAATGTTACAAAACAGCTGCTGAACAGAATAATATCCAACAATTAAAAACTCATAAAAAATTATTAAAACATGTCCAAATATCAATAAAATATTTCAAAACAGCAGACATCGCATAATACCCAATAAGTAAAATGGCAATCAATCAAGAAAAATAAATTTAAAAAGCCACCTTTACTTACCCTCTCCAGCATCTCTTACACCTTTCCCTTCCAGGCCAATAGCACTCACCAGAAGCAGCAAGGTCTGCTGAAGCTCTGTCCTCACAGTCCTCTTCCTTAGCACCCACAACCAGTCACTCACTCACACACACACACACAATTAGACCCCACAACCAGTCTCGGTCTCTCTCACACCATTCATCTTCCTGACCAGTCTCTCTCTCTCACAGAAACACATCACCTCCCTGACCAGCCTCTCTCTCAATCACACACATGGTCTCTTATATACAAGCTCTCAATCACACACAAAGCTCTCGCACCCATTCACACCAGCTCTTACCCAGGCACCGATTCACACACACAAGCTCTCACCCAGGCTTCCATTCACACCCTCAGACACAAGCTCTCACCCAGGCATTCATTCACACCCTCAGACACAAGCTCTCACCCAGGCACCCATTCCACCCTCAGATACAAGCTCTCACCCAGGCACCCATTCACACCCTCAGATACAAGCTCTCACCCAGGCTTCCATTCACACCCTCAGACACAAGCTCTCACCCAGGCACCCATTCCACCCTCAGATACAAGCTCTCACCCAGGCACCCATTCCACCCTCAGATACAAGCTCTCACCCAGGCACCCATTCACACACACAGATACACCAGATCTCACCCAGGCACTCATTCACACCCCCACACACAAACTCTCACCAAAAACTTCTTCTTACTTCACTGCAGGGATGGGCTCCAGTTCTGCTGCAGCTTTACTCCGGTGGGCCTTCTTTATTCGCCACCATGGGGATGGGCTCCCGTGGAGGCCTCGGTCGGGGTTGGGTTTCCTCTTTGCTGCCACGGGGATGGGCTCCCATGACAGCCTTGCTTGGTCGGGGTCAGGTTCCCTCTTCGCCGCCACAGGGATGGGCTCCCATGGTGGTCTTGCTTGGTCGAGGTCGGGTTTCCACCCCCAGGCTATGCGATGCCTGCCTCACTGGCCAATCAAAGACTTCCTCCCTTCTTCCTACTCCCACTGGCAGGAAGAAGAGAGGAGGCTTCCGATTGGTCTGCGCGGGGGCAGGCAGAATGAAGGAGGCTTCCAATTGGCCTGTGGGGGCTGGAGAAAGGAAGAAGTAAAGTACAACGGGGCAGTGGGACACCGGGAGACGCGACACACCTGCCAGTGTTTGGCGACACACCAGTTGAGAAGTGCTGATTTAATCTACACACTGGCAGGTCAATATTCAAAGGCTTTCTGTGGACACCTTTTAGAGTTACCCACACAAAAACCAAGATTTGAATTTTCCCCTTCCCAACCACATAGGTTTTATGTACACAAAATGAATCCAGATAAAAAGAGTTATCACTGGAAGTGCTCCAGGGATGGTGCTAACTTTAGCCAGTAAGCTCACATATTGAGCAATTTCTGCCTAAAGTAATGTACATATGCCTGATTGGAAATATAGCCTACCTGGGTAAAGGTGCGGGGCACATAAAATGCTGAGAAGGCTCAACACTCTTGGGAAGGATCCAGGCCCAGACACTAGGAGAGTGTGCAAGTGTCTGTAGATGGAAAGGGCTCTCCTTCTGAGTGGCCCTTCTATAATGCCCTTTGACTTCTGTAAACTCCCAGAAAAATAAGACTCGCTCCTAGAAAGATTCCAAACCAATAAAACATATTTCCTGGCAAGCCAGCAGCCAGACAATGCATGCCAGTGAAAGCCACTGCTTAGATCAGGTTACATAGCTAGGCCGAGGCAGTTGTGAAGGAAATATAGGGAAAAAATATGAAGTGGTATAAGGGGCTTCAATAACTATGTAGAGTAATCATCTTCACCTTAGTAAGCAGAACCACCCATAGACATTTACTACCCATTCCAAGTATTATACCTAAATATATTCTATATTCCTCTGTTCTCCTCTCTCTGTCCTGGAGACCATGGATACCAAAATCCCCAGGTCACACATGCATCACGATACTTTTTTTCTAGGAAAAAAAGTGCCGATGCTCACATGCAGGATGCAAATCAAGCAGGTGGAGGAAAGGGGTAGGTGGGACTGTGTGTGTGGGTGTGGTGAGGGAAGCTGGATCACAAACCTTGCAGCTGAGTTTGACAAAGTGCAGGATCCTTTTTGGATGATGGGGCTTGGGTTCAGTCAGATCCACATTTCCAAACATTCCAGCAAGTTAGAAGAAGAAATCTTTCCTGAAGAAAACACTTTTTTTATTCTCGGTTTCTTTTACTTCAGGGCTCTATAATGGTTTTTTTTTGTTTGCTTTGGGGGAATCAAACATGAAACATGTCACCTTTGTATCAATATAACACTGATGGTAGCAGCCACTGAATAATGGACTCAGGAGTGGGCAGTAATTCATGAAAGCATGTGAGCAGTGGATAATGTGTGTGTACCTCCCATATTGCCTGTAAAACAGGCTGATTACTTCTCTGTAATGTGGCTCCAAGGCTAAGTTAGAGATTGACTCCCAGTCGGTAGAGAAATGCACAATGGCATATTGAATTTAGGATTCTTTACTAAATCTTTAGTGCGAGATTTTCTCTGGCAGCTAATCTGCTCAGACATGCACCCAGAAACAGAAAGTACCTCAGGTATAAATATTATTTAAAACCTTGTATGTTATTGCCCACACTCATTCCAGAGCTGGCCATATATTTTCCAATGAATCAGGGGTCCCCACTCCTTCAGGCTAGAATGAGAAGCAGCTCTCCATGACCTGTGGGTCACCCCAAAACTGAAATCAGAGGCAATGGCAATTTTACGATGCAAGAAACTTTACAGTAATTTTTTTTTGTTTTGTTTTTTTTCATCACATTTCTCTCTCTAAAAAAAGACTGCAATTTTCAAAAGCCATTTCCCCTACTAAATTGATAGCTTGAAAATTGCCCAGGCCTTACGTGCCTTTACCCGCATTTGCAGCAAGTGTTCCCGGAGACAGGGGAGGGAATAATGCACATAGATTATACTTTCACATCTACATCTGTCATTTCTGTTGCGCATCCCGGCCATGTTGGTGCGGCGGTCGGGCCTGCTCACCTCGCGCTGCCCTCTACCAGTTCTGGCCTTGCCGCAGCTGCCAACTTCCGACGTCCCTGACGCTCTCCCCAGGCGTCCTCGGCCTACTCCACGCCACAGGCCTCTCAGCGGAGCTCCCGTAGGGGCTCCGCATCTTCCATCTCCTTGGCCCTGCCCCTAGGTGTGCACGCAGCGACGTCTCGGCTTTTAAAGGGCCAAGTGCGGGAAACCCGCCTCGGGCGCATCACGATGACATCATTCAGCCCCAGTATATAAGGTGAGGCTTTGTCCCCAGAATCTCGTCTTGGCAATCGGGTTGACACCTTGGTGTTTCTAGTTTGCCTGTTCCTTGCTCCTGTGCCTGATCCTGTGATCCAGTGTCTCCTTGTTCCAGCGTCTCCTTTTCCACTGTTCCCGTGGTCCTCCGTGTCTTCCAGTGTCTGCCCTGTTCCTGCTCCTCATTCTCTGGTAGTACCCTTCGGACTGATTCTTAGTACTGACCTCTGCTTGCCTGACTATGACTGACCGCTGCCTGGACCTGACCTTTGCATGCCTGACCACATTGACCACCACCTGGAACTGACCCTTGCTTGCCTAGACTATGCTCGGACTGACCATTGGATTTGACCCCTGCTTTGCATGACCACTTCTGGACAGATACCCTGGCTTTGACCCTTGCTCTTCACTCAGACACCCTCTTCTTACCTTCTTTGACCACCAGACCGACCTTGGACTCTGACCATAGCCTTCACCTGACCAGGCCCACAGGCGCTGCCTGTTCCGCCCAAAGAGCCTTCCTGAATCTGTTACCTCCCTGAGGTCTCCAGGTTCTCCAGTTCAGGTCTGGTCCATCCTCTCTGCATCAGCCACGCACCCTTGCTCATGGTGGGCCCACCTTTCTGCTACCTCTCCGGGAGACCCTCTGAGGCCCACCTAAGTCCAGGCGGTCCGGGTACCCAAGGGCTCAACCTGCAGAAACCCCGGACTGTTATTGGTGAAGCTCCAGCTAGCCTCTCTCTCCTCGTGTGCTCTGCCTCCTGGTGGCAGGTGCTCTCTGGGTCTAACAAGAGGGCCGTACCAATCCTGCACCAGGACAAGTGTCCACCTCCAGCGCAACAATTTCCAAGGGTAAAAAGTCCCTACAGGTACAAATCTCTGCAACTCTTTGTCCTGGAACAGTTTTCAAAGGGATCCTAAGCTCATTCTTTTCCTTTGAAAACTAGTGCGAACCCATGCATAAAATTACCCGTGGACTTTGCAACAATGAGGGAAATATGGAAATTGCCCTTTAATTGTACTGTATGCTGGCACAGTATATGATCTGACAAAGAAAATGTTCAGCATAAGGTTTGAGAACTTCTTAAAGGGCCCAGGCTGTTGCTCCCAGGCCCGAGATGCTAGGTCAAGGGCCAAATTTTCCTAAATACTGAGTCCTCTTGTGTCCCCAACACCATTATATAGATCACACATTCTGCAATCAGACTGTTGCTGCCTCCCAGGCCTGAGATGCCATTTTGAGTGTCACACCACCCTGAATTCTGAGTCTTGTCGTGTCCTCAACACTGTCAGTGGATCATACACATCCTGCTTCTTTCTACCATGTCTCCATAAACATCACAGGGGCCACATGCCCTGACACTTTCTGCCTGCCTTACCTTTACCAACATGATAGGGGATCAACATGCATTAACACAAGCTGCCTGTCTAGCGCTTAGCAATATCACTGGAGCCAACATACACTGATACCTTCTGCCTGTCTTGGCCATACCAACATCATAGGGGCCAACATGCATTGACACAATCTGCCTAGCCCTTTCCAACATCACTGGGGCCAATATTCACTGACATCTTCTGCTTGCTTTGCCCTTAACATCATCATCACAGGAGAAAACATGCACTGATATCTTCTACCTGGCTTACCCTTATGAACATTAGAGAGGCCAACATGCACTGACACAATCTGCCTGCCTAGCTCTTACACCAACATCACTGGGGCCAATATGCACTGACATCTTCTTTCTGTTTACCCTTATGAACATTAGCAAGGCCAACTTGCACTGACACAATCTGCCTGCCTAGTCTTTACCAACATCACTGAGACCAACATGCACTGCCACGTTTTTTCTAGCTTGCCCTTATCACCATTATTGGAGCCAACATGCACTGTCAACTTCTTCTTGGTTTGCTCTGTTGGTGTTTACCATTACTGGGACCTGTCAAACCCTGCTACATTCTGACTTGTCCCCATCAACCACACTGGAGCCTGTCATATCCTGCTGCCTCTTGACTTGTGCACATCATAAAGACAAATGCCTGTCATACCCTGCTGCTTCTTGACCTATCCATATCAACTAAACTAGGGCCTGTCATACCCTGCTACTTCTTGACTTGTCCCCATCAACCACACTGGAGTCTGAGATAGCTTACTTCATCCTGACTTGTCCCCATCAACAAAACATGGGCCTGTTACTTCCTGCTGCCTCCTGACTTGTTCCTATCAACCACACTGGGGTCTCACTCACCTTACTTCCTCCTATAACAGGGTACCATCAAGCTAGGGTGAGATAAGATAGTATAAAATTTCATCTTTGTGAGACTTTCCTCACTTCAAATGGCATCAAATCTTCACCAAGGTGTACTGTGCTATTCATATGTCTCACTCTACATGCAAAACTGGCCCCGAAATCCTAAACCACCACCAACACCTTACCTTGACCTATTAGATGGCTCTCCTATAGAGATATAAAATAGGTGCACACAGTGAGGCCCTCCCCAGAGGTTCTCTCTCTCCCCTCCCCTCCTTCTCCCCCTCTTCCTCCCCAAGCCCCGAAATGGCCAAAATGCAATTCCAAAAATGTATCATGAATTGCGTTATGGCCATTTCAGGCATATCGCACAGCTTAACACAAGGAAAAATAGTTTAGTTATTTCCGACATTAAAACCTTGCGATAGCATGCTTTATGCTATCACACAGTATGATATTGCACCTAATTTAACTAAATCCCACCCAAATCCCTCCCCAATCTCATCCCCCCCCAAAAATTTGCATTCACACCATGTGTTACCATATTTTTTGCATCCATTATAGTGTTAATGCATGCATTAACATGTTATCGTGTGCATTAACGCCATAACGCATTTTGATGAATGATAGGGGTCTGTTTGGAATTGTGATTACTGGAATGTTATGAGAACTGGGTTATTTTATTTCTGTTGCACCACACCCTAAGTGTTAAATAGTGATATGGCATATAAAAAATAGTTTAAATATATACATTAAAGAAAAAACTTCTCTCTTTTTCCAAGGCAAGATAACCTGCTTTCTCATTCATTTCAGGGCTAGGGATGTGCAGGCCAAAGGTTTTCGTCGCATTCGGGATACGTATTCGTAGATGGCCGATTCCGTTTCATGCGGAAGTATGGAAAATTCCATAAGTTGCCGATCCATCAATTCGTTTCCCGGTTCCCTAAATAAAAATTTAAACCCACCCCACCCCACCCCCCAAGACTTACCAAAACTCCCTGGTGGTCCAGCGGGGAGTCAGGAAGCCATCCCTGCACTCGTTTGCGATTTCCTCATGGCACCAATAGCCTGTGTCACAGGGGCTGCCGGTGCCATTGGTCAACCCCTGTCACATGGTCACCGGCGCCATCTTGTGCTCCTACCACGTGACAGGTAGGTCATGTGGCAGGAGGTCGCTCCGGGACCCTCGTTGGACCCAACCGGAACTTTTGGCCAGCTTGGGGGGGCCTCCTGACCCCCACAAGACTTGCCAAAAGTCCAGTGGAGGTCCGGGAGCGACCTCCTTTCACGCCGGCCACCCAATCCCAATACTCAAAATGGCGCCGATCGGCGCCATTTTGAGTATTGGCGGGACGGCGATTTTGAGTCTCAAAATGGCGGCGATCGGCGCCATTTTGAGTATTGGGATCGGGCGGCCGGCGTGAAAGGAGGTCGCTCCCGGACCCCCGCTGGACTTTTGGCAAGTCTTGTGGGGGTCAGGAGGCCCCCTCAAGCTGGCCAAAAGTCCCTGTGGGTCCAACGGGGGTCCCGGAGCGACCTGCTGTCCGACGCCAGGCCAGGACTCAAACTGGCGCCGATAGCCTTTGCCCATACTATGTCACAGGGGCTACCGGTGCCATTGGTCAGCCCCTGTCACAAGGTAGGAGCACAAGATAGCGCCGATGGCCATGTGACAGGGGCTGACCAATGGCACCGTAGCCCCTGTGACAAAGTCTATTGGCGCCATGATGAAACTAGCACTGAGGGTCTGAGTGAGTTCCTGGACCCCACCGCTGGACCACCAAGGAGTTTTGGTGAATCTTGGGGGGGTCAGGAGGGTGGGGGGTGTTTAAATTTTTATTTAGGCCGAATTAAACAGAAATCTGTTTAATACGTGGGGAGTCGCGATGCGTTTCGCCTCCCCACGTATTTAACAGATAGCAAAAAATAAGTTGCGGATTTCAAATACGTGGGAAACGGATGCACATCCCTATTCAGGGCTAGGCATGGTATAATTAGTGAATTTCACCAGACCTGAACCTCTTCTAACATGATGCACAATTACAAGAATAAATCTTGATGACTAAATTTTACTTTCCCCGGGTACTCTTAGAACTCAGAACTAAGAAAATCATGACACTATGCCAAACCATCTACTTTTCAAGAAGGAAACACAACTGAACAAATTGCAATGGGAAAAGCATAAAGTGAAAGAATAGATCTAAAAGGTGCAGCATGCTTGCACTCTACCACCCAGATGTCACAGGTAATTTTGTGCATTGCAGTTTCATTAACCTGTGGATGTAACATGTGCCTTTAATACTTCAACTTCAATATAGGAAGCTATCAGCATGAAAGGAGTTGTGGTCTGCTTCTGAGACCTTCTGCTGTGATAGCTGGTAGTGTTGTTTCCAAGCCATTACCTATCCTAATTATTTTTTTCAGCACACTGTTCATTATGGGGTACATAAGCATAATTATTCAGAGACATCTCAGATTACTGACAACTTATTTTACATTCTTTAATTCAACCAAGTTGAACAAATTTTTTTTTAACGCGTGGAAATTAAATGCAAATACATCTAATGCATATTCATTGCAGATACCCTACAACTAGTTTTGGTATGCCCAGGTGTTAGCCTTTGTTCATTTTGGCCAAATCCAAAATTTAGAAGGTAAAATTTGAAGAAAATATTACCCAACTACTCTCCCTATTAATCAGTCATTTTAGAGCCTATGCCATAGAACGATAATACAAACATTAGGAATGTGCAGAAGGAAAAAATTTGTTTTGATTCGTTTTTGTTTTGCCGGGACCCAAATTTGTTGCAATAGTTTCATAGGGGGGGGGGGGGGGAACCAATTCATTGATTAGTTTTATTTGTTGTCCATTTTCCCATTAATGTCAATGGGGGAAATATTTGCAGCCTATTTTTGGCTGCAGAATTGGGGTTTTCTTATCAATTCTGATAAAACATCTGGGGAGCAATCATAAGAATGAGAAAAGAGCCCCAAGGTACTTAAACTGTGGCAAAGTGGCACCAAAGTGGCATGAATAGCCTAAGGCACTGTAAAGGGGCAAAGGGGTACCAGGAGTGGCAAGAAGAGTGCTTCAATAGAGGTGAAAAGCAGCAGTGAGAGTGTCAGAAACACACCACAGCTTCAAAAGAGAGCACCGATAACAGATGCATGAACTGTCAAAGGCAGCACAACAGGCAAAGTGGCAAGACAAGTGGCATCAACATCCTACAGCACAATGAAGGGGGAACATTGCAAGCAGAAAGACTAGCACCAACACACTGAGGAACCATGATAATGGCAAGAACACCACAAGGAGTAGAGTGAGTCATCTGGTGTATGGCAGCAAGGCAGAGTGGCAGAAAAATGACAGGGGCAAGACAGGCTGGCAGAGCAGAGGAGTCTGGTCCCTGTGGTTTTGATAGGGGCAAGACAGGCTGGCAGAGTTGAAATAGTCAGGTCCCTGTGGTTTTGATAGGGCAAGACAGGCTGGCCCCGGAGAGAGTTCCCTTTCCTTTGCAAAGGAAAGGGCTCCCTAGAATAGGTTCTCCCTTAGAGTGGGGTGTTTCCGTTGGCGTCTAGTGAGCTCACGCTGGTCTTTTAAAATCTGGTAGATGTAGCAGATATACAAATGAGAATTTTCAAGGCCGAGGCGAAGGAGGTTTCCATGTGAACAGCAGTTCAACATGGGTAAACGGGTGTTAAGAGATAGGATGGCTACACCTGTGGAGAGTTCCCTTTCCTTTGCGCAGGAAAGGGCTCCCTGAAATGGGTTGGCCCCTAGAGTGTGGTGAAGGTGGTTCCATTGAAGTCTGGTGAATACTCAGAAGCTATTAACAGTACGTATGCACTTCAGCTGATGACAAAGGAACTTGAGTTCTCAGAAATAAGTAAACTGTTACTCAAGTCCAAATCTACAATATCAACCTATGTTGACTTTGTAGTTTACATAGTGCCTCTGTAAACTATGGAAACACAGAGGATGAACTAGAGTACAACTACCATCAGTTTTCTAAAGCACTAAAAACATTAATGTTGGCACCTAAGTAACATCTAGGGAAAATGGCCTGTATTATGAAGGTCATGAAAACTATTGAGCATATGAAATATCCAAGCTCCAAGCTGGACAGACAGGCACAGCGCTAGAGATCAGGCCCTTGTAGGGACGTAAGGCCTAGACAGACAGGCACAGCATTAGAGGTCAAGCCCTTGTAGGGACGTAAGGCCTGGATGGACAGGCATAGCATTAGAGGATAGAGGTCAAGCCTTGTAGGGACATGAGGCCTGGATGGACAGGCACAGCATTAGAGGATAGAGTTCAAGCCGTTGTCGGGATGTAAGTGTGCTGTCAGGGAGAGGTAAGAGTATGCAGCATTCATGGCAGTCCAGATATTGCAGGTGAAATGCACACTCCCCTGTGCCTTAGCTAGCAGTGCTTGGATGTGACTGTGACACTGGTTGTACAGGTTGGGGATGACCTTTCTGCTAAATGTGGTTCTGGAGGGGACTTTGTAATTTGGAACTAAGACCTTCAGCAAATGCTTGAAACCCACATTCAACACTATCTGCAAGGTCTGGTTATCAAGGGCAATCATTTCCCCGATGCTCCTAGTTACAACTTTTGAGGCTGCCTGCCTCCTACCCCAGCATAGCATAATGGAACACCACTCCATTTCCTCCATGGTGGGTTGTCGCTTCTGCCACATGGCAGGGGGCTGCTGGCCTGCCACCTGGCAGCTAGAAGGGGCTGAGGGCCTGGGGTGTCTCTGCTCCTTTTCAACCACTTTATGCTGCCTGGAAAAAGGGGTCCCCTGACTGGTACTGCCACCATCCCCAGATGGCAGTACTGCTGTTGGGTGTTGCCTCTTCATATGATGCATCATGCCAAAATTAGTTAGATGTCCCATTTGCTTGCCTCTGCTAATAGCCCTTGCACAATAATTACACTGAGCAAAATGCGGGACCTCCATCACTTTAAAGTGGCTCCAGATCACAGATTATTTTCGTGACCCCTTCTCTATTGCCTTCGGGGCACTGTGGCTGAAGTAGTGGGTGCACCCTGAAAAGCAATACCATGGGCATCAGTCACACTGTGTACCTGCGCTGACTGCTCTTCCTCCTCATCATAATTAGTTTCATCTCTCCCCTGCAGCACTGAAATGGAGGCTAAGACAGGACTAACTAATCTTCCAAAACCTTCGTCAACTATTACTGCTTCCATTTCTGATGATGAGAATCCCACACAAGATGATTCTTCATCGGAATCAGAAGCAAGCATTGCCTGCGCTACATTTTCAATGCTAAGTTGAGTCTGATCTCGCACTGCTGCTTTTGGGTGTCACCATTTTGTCTTGCATGACTCAACCTCATCTTCCCTCACCTCCAAAATTACAGGGTCAGAAACAGGTGGTGACAATGCATTATCTTTAAATTTCTTTTTTTTCCAGATGGAACTGCCTGCCCCTCCAGGGATTTTAGATGGAACAGGCCCCCTTTTAACTTTAATGGGGGACCGGCACTGTCTTTTGAAGTGCCTACTCTGCCAGTTCCAATCACTCGACCACATCTAGCTTTTCCTGACATTATGGATTTAATGGCACTGCCTATTAGGGATTTCACTTAAAATAATTATTTCCAAAAGAGGCCTACTGGAGATTTGGCTTCAGAGAGCACCGCTGTCCCAATATATGTGAGTCTGCAAAACTGCCCACAGACCACTGTATGTATTGGGCATGCACCAAGCTTGTAACTACAGAGATCACCACTGTCCCAATATATGTGCACCCACCAAGCTTGTAACTACAAAAGAGGCCCACTGGGGATTTGGCTTCAGAGAGCCAAATCACTGTAGTTACAAGCCGGCACAACCAGCGCAAACAAAAGTACGCCGGATTTTAAAATATACGCACATAGCCACGCTTATCTTTTAAAATCCGGGGTCAGTGCATGCAAGACTGCGCAAAATCGGCAGCCTGTATTCGCCAAGCCGTGCAGCCTGCCTCCGGAACTAGGAGCGGCCTCGGAGGGAACGTTTTTTTTTTGTCCCCCCCACCTTTCCCTCCCTTCCCCTATCTAACCCATCCCCCCCAGCCCTACCTATATCCCCCCCCCCCCTAACTTGTTCGATGGAGTTACGCCTGCCGCTGGCAGGTGTAACTTGCGTGCGCTGGCTGGCCAGGCCCCGACACAGGCCGCTGTGTCGGGGCACTCGGCCATGCCCCCGGACCACCCTGGACTGTAGACATGCCCCTGGACATGCCCCCGGAACGCAGACATGCCCTCCAGACCGCCCATTTTAGCAAGCCCTGGGACTTATGCGCGCCCCGGTGCTTTGCACGCACCGGCGGCCTATGCAAAATAGGCGCACCAGCGCGCGAGTGCCCTGCGCACGTAAATCCAGCAGGATTTATGCGCGCAGGGCTTTTAAAATCTACCCCCAAGCTTTTAACTACAAAAGAGCCCCACTGGGGATGTGGCTTCAGAGACACCGCTGTCCCAATATACGTGAGTCTGCAAAACTGCCCAGTGCACTGAATTCTTGGCTTAAAAGAGCACAAAGTGACAGTCTGAATTCAATAAAAAAAACTGCAGTTAAATAAAAAGCATGGCTTGCTTGGCACAGTAGCAAAAAAGAAGAAATATATTTTTCAATGGAAAATTCTATTAAACTAGCTAAAAATTGAATATATCTCCCACCCACAACACCCAAATCTTGCTTGCAATCTACCCCAGGGGGGTAAAATATAAAAATAACCAGCAACATGCCACTGCTATAAAAAAAAAAAAAAAAAGTACGGTCAAATAAAGCATGGTTAGCTTCGGCACTGCAGCAAAATCGAAGAAATAAATATCTGTTTCAATGGAAAATTCTATCAAAGTATAGAACAATTGAATACAGATTTCAGACACTTAGACTAGCTCTGAGTGCAGCCACCTCCCCAGACCACCTCCCCTGACCACCCCCGCAAAGAAAGAGTGTGGCACACTGCATGCTTAAGGTATAAATAGTGCTGCATCATCAGGAATAGCATCACAGAGCACTGAGTGAGAGCGTGATTGGCTGCATTAGAAAAATGCTTAGCTCTGAGAGGTTGCATTCTGGTCTCCTTGCCAACCTGTCTGATCCACTCTATGACAGGGCTGTGAGGTCACTTATTTCTCACAGGAAAGGACTGGTTTTTGCTATCTCCTATTTCAAACGGCCGCTAAGAAATCACTGCGAGCCAAAAGAATGAAACTCATATGATATGTTGTATTCGTGGGGGATCACAATGCATTTCATGAACCCATGAATACAACGAAAAGGGACTTATACGTTGCAGATTGCCCATGCATTGAAAACGAATGCACATCCCTAGCATCACCTTCCCTAGCAGATACTTGCATACAAGTGTTTAAACAGAGCCTATCTTTCTGACCCACTAAGTAGGGATATTAAAACTCTCACCAGGGTACTGGACATTCAGTGCAGTCTGCCCTCTGTGGCCTGGACCTCAAATTCTAAGCTGGCAGGATCTGTTCCCTGGGCAAGAGCATCCAGAGCTGAGAAGGGCTTCACCTCGTCACTCACCACCATGGCTCCTCCATTTAGGGACACCTTGGAGGGGATCGATCCTTCTCTCAGTTGTGGGTGCAGGGAGATTGGCGACAGCACTCGAATGGGTTGTCTTCTTCTGGATGGGCAATGATCAACTGACAACAACCCTGAATGCTTGCCCCCTGCTGCTTTTAAGGACTTGCCTATGCAAAATTCAGCAGCTTCATTCGGGGCCAATGCAGCGGCTAGCACACGGTTTAACATGTGATTGGACTCACATTTTAGACATGCATCCATAACCCCCAATGTAACATGGGAATTAGCGCATCCAAAAAGCACATCTAAATCACCCATGTAGCTAACAGCGCTCATCACATGTAAATTCCATGCCCAGGGCTGGCGTAAAGGTATGTCATGCATTGCTCAAGGGCGCATTGAAAAACAAGAAAACTCCTAATAGTATCATCATGATACTAAGTAGGAGGACCAAAGAAAGCAGATTTAGGTAAAAAAAAAAAATTATAGCCTCCCAGAATATGTATATGCGGGTAGTGGGAGAAAGCAGATTGAGTGTCCGTTTTCCCAACCCACACTGACAGCTACCAATGCTGAGGAGGTGCTAGGGATGCACAAATGTCCCTAGCACCTCCTTTTTAATGTGACCCCTAATTTAAATATTGCAGGAGAGGTGGGCTGGTCGTGGGTTAGGAAAACGGGCGCTCAACTCTGAGCACCCGTTTTCTGCACACAAATATTGCATCGGCCCCACAGTAAGTAATTAAGGGATGAATAGGCTGATTTCCGCGCTTCTCTCCAGATCCTTTGTTTCTTTCTGCAGGTTCAGGAGGCGGTCAGCCTGACGACTGCGAGTTCTTCACATCTGACAGTGCACTGATAAGTCCTGCTCCCGTGTCGGCCCCAGAGCCATAAAAGGAGGCCCCTAGTGTTCTGGCTGCACGGATTCACATGGCTCCAGTTGTCCTTATGTTTCTCTTGGCCTAAGTGGTCACCATCCAGGCTGGAAGGGACTGCAAACATATCAAGCTGCTCCTGTACACAGCCATTGAACATTCTCTCTCTTACACCTGCCTTTGGCTACACATATCCAAGCAGGCCAATGTCCATGTTTACTGAAGTCAGGGAGTCCATCTCAGCTGCTTGTCCTGTTAGCAAGAATTGGGATATTCCCTACAGATCTCCCCTCTACTGATGGGCTTTCTGCAGTGAATGCACTCTGTAAAATCCCGATTCTCCATAACTGTACTCCTCCGCATCTCTGCCTTACATGATCCCTTCTCTGGATCCTTGGAGGCTCAGATTGAGAATGGACGAGGAAGTAAAAGGCTAGGAGCACCTCTCACATTCTTAATTGCCGTATGTTAACTTCCTGGGAGCGATATTCGCACTGGCAGAATCAGTTATTGCCTGGCCAGCTTGGGGGGTCAGGAGGCCCCCCCAAGCTGGCCAAAAGTTCTTTTTGGGCCGAACGAGCCGTCCGGCGCGAACTCGCCGGGAATCACGTGACGCCGCGTCACTCGACGTGCCACCGACGTCACATGCTTCTCGCCAAGGATTGCAGAAATGACGTCCTCACTCCTCGCTCGATCACCAGGGAGTTGTGGTAAGTCTGGGGGGGGGATTAAGGAGGGTGAGGGGGTTTAAATTTTTTTTTTGCACATATGTACATATACCCAACTCATTGGATTTTTTTTATGTCCATATTGGCCGCAAGTGGGACCCCCTTTCGGACATAAAAAATATGAACATAAAATTTTGCTCTGCACATCCCTACCAGCCATCTCTGTCTGCCGATGGTGGGGGCCTGCAGATCTCCTCCCTGTGGGTTGCGCCAACCTCGCCTTGGTCCAAGGGTCCACTTCCACAACAAAACCCAGTTTTAAAGGTGTAAATGCTTTTGAAAATTATCCACAGGTTTTCAAGCAAAGAACATGGTAATCTCTGTCTTCCTCTATAAGATCCAATAGAGAAATCACTTAACAAAAGGATCACTGGCTGCTGCACAAAGCCCTCTAAATTTCACTTTCATCTAAAAAGAATGAAGTCAATTCATGCAGCTGGCAGCTGGGATAAGCTGGTCGAAAAATTGCTAAAACATGATTGGTCCTGCTCAGTCCTTGTCTCATCCCCAATCAGCTTCACTCTGTCGGACTTAATGTAAAAGAAAATCATGACTTGCTTCCCCCATAAACGTTAATGGGACCAAAGTGAATGAGCAGAAAAGGATTTAGAGCTTTTCAAGGATTGTGTCAATTCAATTTAGATGACCCCAAATGAACTGAGAATTGCTTCCTTCAGATCATCCAAAAGCATGTCCCTAATTTTTTTATTGCATGCACCAAGACGTTTAGCAAAAAAACGGCAATCTTTGGAAGGTGAATTTTAAAAAGCCCGACCCATGCATTGGAGGATGCGCAATACATTGGGCTCGTGCACATCGAGCGGATTTCAAAAGCAGCCCGGATCCGTGTGTAAATGCCGCAGCACGCGCATCTTGGAAGTTTTCAAAAACAGGTGGGGCATGAGCGTGTCAGGGCGTGAAGCTGAGATGTGCACGTAAATACTTACGTGTGCCAGCGCGCACCAGTGCCCCTGTCGTGGGACTTTACTTCTGCTATGGATGCCTAAGTTATAAAATAAAGATAAATAGGCAGAACGGTGGGGAGGGGGGAGGTTAAGGCTCATGGATAACTGGGAGGTTTGGAAGACCTTTCTCTTAACTGGGACAAACTGGTAAAACTGGAAATGGCCTTGGCATGCGCTCCTTTTAAAATCCCCTGATTTACACAGCAGAAGCAGCATTTGCACACGCCCACCTAAAATCTGGCACACGTGTGCCCGGCCAGGCTATTTTATAACATCCGGGCACACGCGTGCACAAGTTTTCAAATAGCCGCATCCCTGGGAGCGAGCCGATGAACACGTGCACAGGTACGCCCTGCATGCCGATTTGAAAGCTACCGTCAATCTGGGTCCAAATATCCGTCCAGAATTAGGAGGCTGCAAGAGTCTCTCGGATACTTTAGTATTAGAGTAACAGAACATATTAATTGTTGGCAGGTAAGTGCCCCCTGGCTCTTTTGGGAGTCTAAGGAAGAGAAGAGTGGAGTACACAGCACAAACATATGGAAAATATATACTTGAAAATAATGTGTGGCAAGCAATGTATTGGTTAATATATTCTAACAAGAAGTTTTATTTGTAAGTCCATATACATCAATGGTGCACAGTTCCAAGCACAAAAGAATTCAAAACTGATTTTACACTTTGATTGAATTCTTTTGTGCTCGGAGCTATGCACCCCGGATGTGTATGGACTTAAAAAGAAACATCCTTGTTAGTTTATATTGACCAGGATATTGTTTGCCACACATTATTTTCTCTTATGGAAATCTGCCAGATATTTCTCTTCTCTTTGGTAGAGAGCTCGCTGTGACTTTCTTGTGGTTTTCTGTTTAGGGCTTATGCAGACCTGGTCATATTTTGGTAACACCTTAGAATCCATTAGAGTAAACTGAAGTCTAAAATGCTGCTGGATGCAAAATTACAATTTAGATCACGTTCTTGTGCCGTTCTTCTTAAAACGCTGTGCCCAGTTCCACAAACTCTGGAAATTCAGGCCAAGCTTACCCAGCCTTGCTTCGTCCCCCCTGCCTGCATGGACTTGTAGTCTTGCTTTTCTTAGGGGGGTGCAAGAGGCAAGTCCCTGCAGTGGGGTAAAACCAGGAATGGATCAACCTGTCCTGAGCAAATGGAGCCAGTTTGCAACCCATACTGCACAGCAAATAGATTGCAAAATCTATTCCCGATTTTGCTTATCGTCTTATTTGGTCCTGAAAAATTGGCATTGTTCCCCAATAAAGGTGGCATTACCTCTCTTGCCCTCATACTAGCCACCCCGGATTTTCCTGTTATGAGCCTTCCAACGCTGGCACACATAGGGTCATCTTCAGAATCACAAGTTATAGCATGGGATATTCCTATGACACTAAGGAATTATTCCAATCATATTGCTGGGTTCTGAAGATAATGAAAACTGTCATAAAATGTGTAGCCCTTAGCAAAGCGTATGATGAATTAAATACAGCATAAAAGGAAAGTGTGATATTACATTTGTAAGAAATTCAATAGAATAGATTCACCTTATGCTATTCCAATTCTCATCATAACCTCTCTCAAGAAAATAGGATCATTGTATTTCATTTTCTGCTCTTACTTATCACATTTTCCTCAAATTTATATTTAGTGGGCCCACGAAGATATTGGATATTAAAAGCTCATAGCAAATCTCTTAAGAAAGAAATGACAAACCATTTATATAACACATTTTGTAATACCAAAGGGGCGATTTCCCAGAGGACAAAACGGGCACTGAGAAGAAGAGGCAAAGCCCTTTACTATTTTAAATAAATCATAGTGCAAAGAATTGGAAGACAATATTGGCCTTACAAGAGGGAGGGAATTAAAAAAGAAAGATAAAGAATCAATCTAAAAAAAAATCTGAGATCATTTCAGCATAAACGAGCAGGGGGAAAGTGGAAAGACCAATCCCAGAAACCATGTCTGTCAACATTCATTGTCTGTTCAGATGCCCAGCTCTGAATCCACCCCCTGCTAGAGGTGAGTCTTGGCTGAAAGGCTGACGCACAGCAGGCAGAGGCTGAACTGCCACTTTCAGCAGGTTTTTCAAATAACTCTTTTCGGTTTTACTCGCAATCCACATTTTTAGAATCTAACGCAGATTTCCTAGGCCCCACTCCAGTTCTAGTTTTCATAAGGTTGGTTTCATTATCGGTGCAAACGGGCTCAGACTTGCTCCCTTCGGTGAGTAAGGGGTGGGCAGCGAGATTTCTTGTGCTGTAAGCAGCCCAGTTTTATCACCCCAAACTGCCGTTTCTGTCTGCATCCTTCTATCTGAATATTATCCAGATGCAATACAAGCATGCGATCCCTATGCCAGCACAAATAATATGAGTTCAGCTGAACTGTGATTTTTGTAAACTTGGTCAAACATTTGCATTCAATTGGAATCAAATTGTATCAGTTATTTAATGCTGCATGAAACGGATGCCTCCCTACCTTCTTCTCCCCTAACCTGTTCCTGAAATCAATTTAGATAGAGTTTGAAGGAATGTAATCTGAATTGATTCACCTGAACCTAACTTTGCATCTTACCCATATACTCCAGCTTCTACCTGTGCTATTATAGCAACACTGTCAACAGCGCCTTTCCATTGTCCCCGATTTTCAGATATTTTCTATTATCTTCAACTACTTGCTTATGCTGATATTTTTATGTTCTGCCTGGTTTTGTCATAAGTCACACACAAAAAGAAGAACTATAATTTATAATATATAGTTTCAACATTTTTATTATACAATCACATATATTATGACTAGCCAGACATTTAAAATCTATCTAACTCACACATACCCATACATTCATCATTCATCTCACATAAAATCCAATAAATACACGTTTTGAATATATGCTTCTCATACAGAAATTTTCTGTTGCTCCATTAAAGTCATTAACAAAGTTATAAAACAAATCCTTCTGCTTTTAATCAAATCAAATCCTTCTACATTGAATCAAGTCCAACAAAGAACTTTGTTTCACCCTATTAAAAAGGGCTTCTTCAGGGATGAATTAAAGGGCTTCAGCGTCTTCTAATTCTTCAAGGAGCAAGCTTCATCACCAAAACGCAAATATCCATGAGGATTCCTTCAACACATAACCAGTACCGAAACTTCAATATCTTTAAATGTCTCCAAATGTCAGAATGCTTCCCGCCACTTCTATAACCAAGGACATTATGAATACTATTTATTATATTAATTGAACAAATACATTACTTCCTAATGTCTTTGTAATGTAGAAGGATTTGATTTGATTAAAAGCAGAAGGATTTGTTTTATAACTTTGTTAATGAATTTAATGGAGCAACAGAAAATTTCTGTATGAGAAGCATATATTCAAAACGTGTATTTATTGGAATTTTTTTGTGAATTGAGTGATGAATGCATGGGTATGTGTGAGTCAGATAGATTTTAAATGTCTAGTTAGTCATAATATATGTGATTGTATAATAAAAGTGTTGAAACTATATATTATAAAGTATAGTTCTCTTTGTGTGTGACTTAGGAATATTATTAGAGAAGACTCTAGTGTTGTTATACCAATGGTTTGAGTCACAGCAGCTACCTCAAGGGACAGATTACGACTGGCATTCCATAGGAAACAAAAAGCAACTACACCAGAGAGAATCGTTTCTATATGATGTATATTAAAGGATCACATTATGTAAATAATGTGCATAATTGGTGGCAATGTGAGCAGTGGTGAAGACTTACTTCCTGGGCTTGGTGCTGGCAGAGTGGGCAGGTGGTCCCAGAAGCAGTTTTGCTTCTGGCTCTGGGACTTGCCTGCTGTCTGGGCTTGCACTCGCCCCTCACTGTCTCAGACTCCGTATCACTCTCCACACCTGAGCAGGCACCTCATCTCTCCAGTCTCCAGGCCTCCCCTGGTCTTCTCCCTCCTCGATAGCAGGGAGTGCTGCTCTGCTTCTGATCCCCCCCTTTCGCTTTCAGGGATGCTCTCTGGATTTGTTCCCCTCAGGGTTTGCCTCCCCATTGCGCTTTCCTTCTCTGGTTTCAGGGTCTGTGCACCTGGATCTGCTCTCTGGATTTTCTCCCAGAGTTTTTCCTTCTTTCTTCCTCTTAGTGTTTGTGCCCTCTTTTCTCCCTTCATTTTTCAGGGGTTTCTTCACTTCAGCCTTTCTCCTCTCGTTGGTTTCAGAGTTGCTCTCCCTTTTTCCTTCTTTGCTCCTTGTCTTACACTTCCCAGGTGATGAATATGCATAATCTCTGATCTCATGCATAACCTCATGGTGGGTCGAGAGTTTTTTGCTGCATTGCAGGTCTTCCCCCCTCTTCACTATTTCAGGGGGGGGGGTCCCTGAAAGCGAAAGGGGGGTCAGAAGCAGAGCAGCACTCCCTGCTATCGAGAAGGGTGAAGACCAGGGGTGGCCTGGAGACCAGAGAGATGAGGTGCCTGCTCAGGTTTGGAGCGTGACACGGGGTCTGAGACAGTGAGGGGCAAGAGCAAGCCCAGACAACAAGCAAGACCCAGAGTCAGACACCTGTCTCCTTCTGAGATCACCTGCCTGCCTGTTCTGCCAGCACCAAGCCCAGGAAGCAAGCCTCTCCCCTGCCCACATTCTCCAGCCAGTATCTGCTTCAGAGATAAAACTGTGATTTCGCCTGAAGCTGGGATCAGGGGTAAGTAAGTTAGCCATAAGTATGAATATAATAAGCAGGCTAAGGTTTATGGCATGAGTGAAATCACCCATGATACATAATGTTCTTTTTCTGAAATTTTGGAAAAATGCAATCGTTTTTTGGTTCTCCCAAACCACTCCGAATTAGGCAATTTCAACGAAATTGCCTAATTTGGGAAAAATGAATGCACATCCCTAATAATTAGCAAATCCTAGGAAGCCTTTATTTGCCTTGAGGCCCACTGGCTGAGGCTACTCCATGATTGCCAACAGCTTGGATGGATCCATTTACAGACTTGAACAGATATAACATATTCCAGGAATGGACATTCCAAGTGTTTGAAGAATCACTTCTCCAATTTAAAGGCGACCAGACTTGCACACAGTACTCTAGATGCAGTCTCACTATGTAGCAATACAAAGGCATTATGAAACTCTCCATTTTATTCGCCATTCCCTTCCTAATAATTCCTAACATTCTGTTTGCTTTTCTGGTCACTGCAGCACACTGAGCCGACAATTTCAATGTGTTATCCACTATGACACCTAGATCTTTTTCCTTGGTGGAAGCTCCTAATATCGAACCTAATATCATGTAACTACAGCAAGGGTTATTTTTCCGTATATGCAACACCTTGCACTTGTCCACATTAAATTTAATCTGCCATTTGGATGCCCAATCTTCCAGTCTCACAAGGTTTTCTTGCAATTTATCTATTAACTATTAATTTAACTATTCTGAATAATTTAATGTTATGTGCAAATTTGATCACCTTACTTGTCATACCACTCTCCAGATCATTTATAAATATATTAAAAAGCAACGGCCCAAGTACAGATCCCTGAGGCACTCCACTGTTTACCTTTTTTCCATTAAGGAAACTGACCATTTAATCCTAATCTGTTTCCTGCCTTTTAACCAGTTTGCAGTTCACAAAAGGCCATTGCCTCCTATCCCATGACTTTTTAGTTTTCTTAGAAGCATCTCATGAGGGACTTTATCAAATGCCTTCTGAAAATCCTAATACACCACTTCTACTGGTTCAACTTTTTCCACATGTTTACTAACCCCCACAAAAAATGTAGCAGATTTGTGAGGCAATACTTCCTTTGCTGTGTCCAATTAAACCATGTCTTTCTATATGTTCTGTGATTTTGTTCTTTAGAATAGTTTTCACTATTTTCCCATCATTGAAGTTAGGCTCACCAGGCTATAGTTTTCAGGATCACCCCTGGAGCTGTTTTTAAATATTAGGTTTACATTGGCCAGCCTCCAGTCTTCAGTAACAATGGACAACTTTAATGATAGGATACAAATTGTTACTAATATATCTGAAACTTCATTTTTGAAGTCTTTCAGAACCCTGAGGAGTATACCATCCAGTCCAGTTGATTTACTACTCTTTAGTTTGTTTATCTAGCCTACTACATCTTCCAGGTTCACAGTAATTTGGTAGTTCATCTGAACCATCACCCTTGAAAACCATCTCTGGAACTGGTATCTCTCCAACATCCTCATTAATAAACACGGAAGCAAATAATTCATTTAGTCTTTCCAAGATGGCCTTATGTTCCCTAAGAGCCTCAAAATCTTTCAATCATCTGTCCAACTGACTCCCTCACAGGTTTCCTGCTTCAGATATATTTTTTAAAGGTTTTATTATGGATTTTTTCCTCCATAGCCAACTTTGTTTCAAATTCTCTCTTAGCCAGTCTTATTAACATTTTACATTTAACTTGACAATACTTGTGCTTTTTCCTATATCGTCATATGGATCTTTCTTCCAATTTTTGAAGGACATTCTTTTGGCTAAAATGGCCTCTTTCACCTCGCCTATTAACCATGCTGATAATCTTTTGGCCTTCCTTTCACTTTTCTTAATGCATGGAATACATCTGGACTGCGCTTCTAAGATGGTATTTTTAAACAATGTCCATGCTTGTTGTACGCTCTTAATCTTTGTAGTTGCACCTTTCAATATTTTTCTATTTTCCTCAATTTATCAGTTTCCCTTTTGAAAGTTTAGTGTTAAAGATGTAGACTTCCTTATTGTCCATCATCCAGTCATTAGTTCAAATGTGATCGTGTTATGATCACTATTGCCACCACCACCATTACCTCTCTCACCAAATCCTGCATTCCACTAAGAATTAGATTTAAAATAGTTTCCTCTCACATCAGTTCCTGAACCAATTGCTCCATGAAGCAATTTATTACATCCAGGAAATTTACCTCTCCAGCATGTCCTGATGTTACATTTACCCAGTCAATATTGGGTTAATTGAAATTTCCCATTATTACTGCACTGCCAAATTGTTTGGATTCCCTGATTTCTCTCAGCATTTCATTGTGTGTTTCATTATTTTGGCCAGGTGGATGGTAGTATATTTTCACTAAATTCTTACCCAACACATATGGGATATCTACCCATAAAGATTCTACTTGTATGATTTTTATTGTGTTGGGCTCTATGCCCTCCCCTACCAAGTTGATCCTCCCTATCATTGCAATATAATTTGTACCCTGATATAGCACTGTCCCATTGGTTATCCTCCTTCTACCAGGTCTCTGTGATGCCAATTAAATCTATCTCATCATTCACTGCTATACATTCTAACTCTCCCATCTTACTTTTTAGACTTCTAGCATTTGCATACAGACATTTCAAAGTGTGTTTTTTGTTTGTATTAATAACCTGCTTTTCAGTTGTTAGGGATAATTCGAAAATCATTAGCTTCGGTGATTTTTTACATATAGGCACATGGACTATGTTTGCTTTTAATGGAACCTCTCTGTTGGGATGCCCTAACTCTCCTGTTTCATTAGTATCCTTCAAGGATACATTTCTCCGAACCATGCACTGCTGAGTGACTGTCAGCTTTCCCCCTTGTTCTAGTTTAAAAGCTGCTCTATCTCCTTTTTGAAAGTTAGTGCCAGCAGCTTGGTTCCACTCTGGTTAAGGTGGAGCCCGTCCTTTCGGAAAAGTCTCCCCTTTCCCCAAAAGTTTCCCCAGTTCCTTACAAAGCTGAATCCCTCTTCCCTGCACCATCGTCTCATCCACGCATTGAAACTCTGGAGCTCTGCCTGCCTTTGGGGACCTGCACGTGGAATGAGCTGGGGTGGGTGTGAGTGAAAAACAGAGACTAGAATTAACTCCCTCTGGCTTGTTTATCATTTCAGATACCTACAAACTCTAAAGAATATACTCACTATTTCACCTTACCTCAAACTTTAAGTCCTAAGATTTCCCAAAGCAATACTTACTTATCCTCTTCAGCACTAGCAATATGATCTTCTCCCCTCAATGCTCCCATTGGATTGAGAGATTTGAATTTTGCACACCTAATGGCATGCCCTTCCAAGTCTTCTTCTGTTGCAAGGGCTATGGAGTTTGAAGCCTGGATCACTTGCTGTGACTTCTCCATGGGCTGCTGGAAATGGAGTGCAGCTGAGCCTTTTGGTCCTCTTCTGCTACAAAGGGTGTAGGGTCTCTGGAAGCTGGCAAAAGTTATTGAAAGACTTTGGGAACATTGCAGAAGCCGAAAGGCATGACCAATTATTCATAGTGGCCATCTTGATTAAGTCTATGGAAAGGTCATAAGAGCAGTGTGTGGTGGAAGACTCTCAGCCTGTTTCTTGCTGAAAACATCTGAAAATGATGTGTAAGGTATAGGCAACCCTGGAAGGGCTGAGAGATATGATGAGCAGAGTATCATGGAAGGATGCAGCAGTCACAGACATTTCTGGAAGCAGTGTCTACTCCAGGAAAGTATATTTCCATTTTGCCAGTTCATGAGTGGAGTGTGCTGCTGTAACCATGGGAGACTAAGAAGGACAGAGTTGACCACATTCTGAAGCACAAAAGATGCAATGCTTTCTTTATGCATGAGTCCCTCTCTTAGTTTCATATGATCCATGGTGTGATGGATGGTTCTTGGCAGTAATTCTTCAAAGACTGATGAGATACAGACAGTTATTCAGCGTTACCAGAGGTATATGAAATTTCTTCATTAAGGCTTCATCAATTTATTTTTTATTTATTTAAAAACTTTTATATACCGGTATTAGTATGCATACATCATACCGGTTTACAATGTAACTTTAAAGGTAGAAATTACAATGAACAGGGAGGGCGAACAAGGAGGAGTATACAAAGAGCAGGAGGTGGAGGAATCAATGAAGTTGCCGGTAGTGCAGGAATCCAAAATGACTTCCAAGAAGTATTCTTTACTTCTGATATCCAATAATATGGTTCATACAATTTGTTGTGAAAGAGAAGGATGATTGTGCTTATGATAGCGTCTCCCATCCAGCCTTGGCATGGAGGTTTTATTGACTTCTTTGGACAAACTGGAGGCATAATGACCCTTGTCTGGGCAGTAAAGGGGGATGTTATATAACTTCCAGTGCTCTTCTTCCTCTGATAATTGAATCACCCAAATTACATAGGATTTTACTTGGATACAGACTGTAAATGGATCTGGATTGGAGGCAACATCGGTTTTTGAAAGGTGAGGGCTGGTCAGTCACCATGTCTGGGAGTATCTCATTCTCAGTACCTCCCTCATAATTGAATGTCAATTTTCATACATAGAGATATGAGGTCATCCAGCTTGGCCATGGTATCTCGACTGGCCAATTCATCCTTGACCTTATCCAACAGGTCCTGCTAGAATACAGCTATCTTTACCTTTTTATTCCATGAAAGGTCAGATGCCAGTCCAAAATTGTACTGCATATTTCCCCAAAGTCATGGTAGCCTGTCTCAGGTGAAATAATTCTGAAGCCAAGTATAGGCTCTGAGTGGGCTCATCAAAGAACCTCCAGTAGCAGGCCAGGAATACTTGGAAGTTACCCAGCCTGGTGTCATTCCTTTCCCATAAGGGAGAAGCCCATTCCAGGGCCTGGCCAGAGAGGAGTAAGATTATAAAAGCCACTTGTGCTTGTTCGGGCTGGTAGACTAGAGCTCAAACTGAATCAGACATTGATTGATGAAGCCTCTGCAGGCTTTAGAGTTACCATCAAAATGAGGGGGCAGTGATAGGCAAAGAGCAGGAGCGGTCAGAGGTGTCATAGGGGTGACAGCAGGTTATGGCAAAGGTGGATATGTCTCTGCTGTTGTTAGAGAGAACTGTATGACATGTAACTGTAGAGACAGGACTTGCAGAATCGCCCTAATGTAGTCTTGGTTGTTTTGCTGTTGTTGGATCATGTGGGAGATATCCCACAGAAGGTCCAGCAGTGAACTGTCAGCCAAGTTAATTTCCTGACCAAATTATCATGGGCTTGAAGGTAGAATCTGAGACAGCTGATGGTCATGGCTAAAACACTGGAACAGAATCAAGTAGCAGAAGCATGGTCAGGCAGGCAGAGTCAAGGCAAGCAGAGTTTGTACAGTGTCAAGAGGCAAGCAGTGGTCATACAGCATTGAGAGGCAAGCAGAGGTCAGGACAGGCAGCAGGCAAAAGAAGAGTCAGGAACCAGGCTGGGTCTTAGGAGAAAGTCAGGAATAAGAACAGCAATGCACAGGACCTCGAGGATCCAAATCCATTGCTCAGACATCTGCTCAGAGGACTGAGCTTCCTTTTATATCAGAGCAGCAATAAAGTCATCAGGGCATGCCACAGGAAATCCTGGGCACTGGCTCTATAAAGCTGCTAAGTAAGAATGGGCTATTAGTCATAGAATCCAGAATCAGTAGAAGATCAGGATGCCAGGACCTTTGCTGTACTCAGGACCTTGAGGTACAGGATGCTGACCATGGGGCAGCACTTCATGATTAGCAGCATTTTACATGTATGTGTTAGAAAGATTAAAGTTTCTCCTGCTGTTAGCAGCACAGCTAAGAGACAGTGATAGTGACTATAAGAATACAATCATGCTTTTTCCTCTAAATCTACAGTATTTCCCTAATCTTTTCTTTAACTCTGAAAATTTGAAGCAAGGAGCTTCAAAATATCTATCTTCTCTCTCTGATATCCAACAGAGGAATGACTGATAACAAAATGGTCACTAGTTGTTCCAAGTGCTCTTAGTTTCACTTTCACCTAAGAAAAAATGTTGAAGTCAAACCATGCAGCTGCCAGCAGGGACAGGCAGGCTGAAAAAATGCTGAAACATGATTAGACGTACTCCTTCCTTGTGCCATCCCCAACAGACTCTGCTCTTTCTGGCTTTGCTTCCCCATAGACTTTATAAAGATTCAAATTTGTCAGAGGACTGAGCCCATTCAGTTTTGATGAGCCAATCCAAATAAATAATAGACTCATTCATATCATTCAAATGCATATTCCTACTTTCCAGCCATCTTTCTGGCTGTCTGGAAATCAAGTGTTTTTCTCTCTTGTAACAATTGCATACAACCATGCTCAGTCTCTCCCTCTCAGGCAGCCTGCCAATTGCCTTTTAAACATTTCTAAAAGGCCCATGCATTGCACCTAGTTAAGTCCTCATGGGGCTATGTGCCCCACCCCACCTGTTTCTAAAAGCAGCATCCTCAGGGCCCCAATAAGAACAGGATTTGGCCGCTATCAATACTTTTCCTTTGCAATACTTTTTCCCAGGACAGCTTTTTATCACATTTCCCATGCAGGGTCTGTGTGCTCGGTCATAAGGTGGCATTATCTCTGATTATATTGCCTCTGTTGTTTGGGCAAATTATTACATGTTTTCTAGGAAATACAAACATTTCTTTGGTAATTATTTAATTGTTCAGTACTGCAGTAAAAATACATGCATCACATTTGTTTAGTATATAATGCAATACTGAACAGATTTTCCCCACAAGATTATGATGGTAACTCCTGCTCATTAACCTACCAAAATTATCACATTTATACTGACATTCACATTTCAAAGCATTTTATTTGAAGCCTTCAGCTGAAAGATATCAGTGACCAGATTCTGTAGTCAGATCACTGATAGGCCTTGAATACGTGCACTGTATTTATGATGGCTATTCTTGCATGTAAGGCAATTAAAATACAATAAAAGGTTGAATTGAATAACCTTTCCGGACAGTAGCTGAACCATATATTATTTATTTCCTGAAACTGAGCTCCCATGTGACAATTCTGGTTTTGACCTTTCACTCATGCCAGCTTTTATGACTACAGTGGTAATGATTTGTCTTGTCATGGATTTTGATCTCTCAGAGCCTGTGATGTGTTATTATCACTTTCCTGATTAGGTTTTCTCTGGTTAAGTCCCTTCTGTACTATTGAGCTTGTTTCCGTGACTCATTCTGATATCATCGGCCTTTGGAATGGAAATTTTGGGGGAAAACACCTTTGGGACCGGAGAAAAAATGTTTTCCAAAGTATAAATGTTCATCAGATAGGTGTCGCCTTGTTTTTTTCATGTGGAAACATTATCTTTTAGATTTTGAAAGGATGTGGAACATTCTGTAAATCAAGATTGATTTTAAAATCCATTTATCTGGCTCAATAGCAATTGATTCAGGTAAAGTGGCCTATCTGAATATCTCCTCTGCTCAGCTAAAATTGCAGGAGGGCTTCCATAGTGCATGGGCTTTTAGCCAGGTTAAGATGCATTCCTGAAGGGGGAGGGTGGGGGCTGTAACAAGGGAAGAAAGCAGTATGCAAGGATACATTACTACTTGCCTGATAATTTTCTTTCTTTTAAGGAAGGCAGGCAAGTCCACACAAGTGGGTTATGTACCTCTTTCAGTAGATGGAGACAGAGTAAAACTGACTTGCTGATGTCATGGACATATAGCCATTCCCTGACATCAGCCCACCAGTACTCTGGAAACATCAAACTGTGGACAAACTGATTATACTTGAGCATGACTATTAACAGACAGCCACTCGTAATTCCAGTCAAATGGGAACACTGTGCTCAGTTAAATGACTTAATATACACTAACCGTAAGGGCTGGTTTTGCACTTACCAGTCCATCAAACAAAGTTAATGAAATAATACTCTTTGTCTTCCGACCTAAGGGACAAACTAAAAGTAAAAAGGCAACCCAGGACGGGTTGTGTATTGGCCTGCCTTCCTTAGAAGAAAGGAAATTATCAGATAAGTTATAATTTCTCCTTCCTCTGCAAGGAGGCAGGCCAATGCATACCCGTGGGATGTACCAAAGCCAATCCCAAAAAGGATGAGAGACTGCCTGTGGTCCCATCAACACCGCACATGCAAAGGCTTCATCCTTCTGGGCTCGACATGAAACAGGAGAGGAGCCATCGACCCTGAACACAGTCACCCATAGGCGGACAAGCATCCAATATGCCCTGATTTAAAGGGCCCATGGAGGGAAATCCACCGCAAGTCCATCTGGGAGGCCTTCTCTGATGGCAGGGTTTCAGCTGGAAGCTTGGGGTTCGAAGTAAGGGTGGCAGTTCCTGGGGCCAACACACAGATTGCCAAACTCAACAGTACCCTCACGAAAGCTCCCTCCCTGAGGGTCTTGGTTTCTTGGGATGAAGAGTGTGAAAGTCTTTTAGTAAGTTGGGATCCAGAATATTTGAATATTAGGACAGGAGATACTCCATTCTCTTGCCTCTGCACCATGAATCCAGGATCTCCTCCACTTCATACACAGTGTTGTGTTGACTGGTCACTTTCTGAGGTTCTGGAGGGACCCTAGAGGGCCAGGTGAGTATTAATGGTTTTAACAGGAATACATGGACACATGGTATATGCCTAGTGTGGGTGGCAGCCTTAGCTGATATGTCACAGTTCCAATTTGGAGTATTATTGGGAAGGGACCTATGTATGTACCTGAATGTGATATGACAATGTTCCTGGCGGAGATCTGGCGGGAGAGAATTCCAGTGATGCGGACCGGCAGTTGATAGCGCTCATTTTTCAATGGCGTTGTGTATAGCGGATTTTTTCGGGGGAACCTGGAGGGAGTCTCTGTATGCAGATCTGGTAGGTCTTGCTGAGGAGTGTGGTTTGAGGGGTATGATGAGTTGGAGAGAGGATTGCTGAAATATGGTTTTGTGAATGATGGTCAGTGTCTTGAAGAGAATTCTGTAACGAATGGGCAGCCAGTGAAGTATTTTTAGAATCGGTGTGATGTGGTCCATACGGCGAGAGTTTGTGACGATCCTGGCTGCAGTGTTTTGCAGCATTTGAAGAGGTTTGGTAGAAGAGGCTGGTTGACCAAGCAGCAGCGCATTACAATAATCAATCTTTGAGAATAGTATGGCTTGAAGGATCAAACGGAAGTCGTGGAAGTGTAGGAGAGGTCTTAACTGTTTTAGGACCTGTAGTTTGTAAAAACCTTCTTTAGTGGTATTGTTAATTAACTTTTTAAAGTTTATTCTGGAGTCTAGGATGGCCCCAAGGTCTCTCACTTGATTTACTAATGGTGTATTAGTAGTGAAGGCTAGCGGGTTATTATCATTGGGGGAAATGACTAGCAGTTCAGTCTTGGACGTATTGAGAACAAGGCAGAGGCTTGTGAGAAGGAGGTTGATGGTGTGAAGACAGCTATTCCAATAGCTGCCTTCATGCCATCAACCTCATAGTTGATGTGCTTGGCTATATATTCTATGAAGGGAGATGGGTCGGCCTCTAATTTTCCAGGCGAAGCATAAATAAGGCATATTTGGAACTGTTTGGATTTAAAATATGCACATTCTAGGTTCGAGATTGAATGGGATTGTTGAAGAGTTATCTTTAGGTCTTTCTTCGCTGCAAGAAGCAGTCTGCCTCCTCTTTTCTTAGGTCTGGGGATCGAGAAAATATCGTAGGTTTGTGTGGGAAGTTGATTTATAAGTACTGAGTCCATGGGTTTTAACCAAGTTTCTGTGATGGCACAGATGTCTGGATTGGCCTCTGAGAGATAATCATTTATAATGTGTGATTTTTTAGAGAGGGATTGGGCATTGAAGAGAGTCAAAGAGAATAGTGAGAGGCCTAGTAGTTGTGTGACTGGTGAGAGAATAATAGGGATTAGTCTCTTCTGCTGGATGAGATGAATCGGAGGAGGTTTCTCTTTGTGTTTGGGGTGTGTGCTGATGATAGGGATGGTAAAGGAGTGCATTTTAAAAGGGAAGTGAACTCTTTAAAGCCTAGAACAAAGTTAGAGTGGTAGTCAGTGTCTGAGGAGGGGCAAAGGGAGGTAGGGATTGCAAGGGAAGAAGCTGCCCTACAGGGTTGCACGAAGGGGCACACAAAGGGGCAGGCCCCTTTGCCGCGCTCCTTCGATGCGTGGCGCTGGGAGAAGCAAGAATTTAAAGTTCCCCCTTGGCTGACGTTGATTGGTTGTCCACTGGAGCCGCCGCGATTGGCTGGGGCTCAGGGGCCAGCTTTAGGGCGGAGGAGAGTCTCGGCGAAGAGCAGCGGAGCAGCGCTGAGGTCCAGCGATCGGCGGCAGCCCCGCTGTGGGAATTAGACCCCTTAGGAAACTAATATTCAGGTTAACAACTGAAGATGTAGGTGACTTTCATAATCTCTTGCATGTATTGCTGTGATGAGTTTGCTAGGTATCTGTTGAGCTTGCAGTGAAAAATTACTCTTTAAGCATTATATTATATCTAAATGATATATTATATTATATCTAAATGGTTTCAGATCAGCCTATAGAATGAACTACATTTCCCAGCCTCCCTAGAGATTACTTCTAGGGGAAACTAAATGAGGGTCAGAGTGAAATAGCACTGCATGGCTATAGGCTGGTGGACACTACAAAGGAGGAGCCTTAGCAGGAGCTGTAGAACATCTAAGCCTAGCCTGATGGAGCTACACCTGGGGAGATGGAGTAGATTTCTGATAGAGAGGAATAGGACTCAGAGGATTGACCTTAGATACAACTTAAATATATTGTTTTAAGTTATCAAGAGTGACATATTCACAATTAATAGAAGGGGATTTTGGTTTATATATGCAAGAAGAGTAATACTTGAATGCTTTCATAAATATGCTGTGACTTAAGGAAGATAAGCAGGGATGGGAAAGGAACACAGGAATGAGAAGTGCTGAGCCCCTGGTTTGAATTCTGAAATTTGTTTTTTTAATTTTTTTTCTCTCTCCCTTCCTTTGAAGCTGGGACATTGTTTTTCTTTGGCTTAATTACCAATTAGAAGTTCATGGTTTAAGCCCCTGCATAAAACAGTATTGCTAGTGCATAAAAATCAAGTTTCCACATTTAAATAGCACAAGCAGCAGAATTCCTAGTAATTGAAAAGCGAAAATCTTATGCTTCAGAAGAGTTAAATGCAAGCTGTGGTGGTTCAAACCTGGAAGGAAAAGCTTTTCCTGTATTTTTGAGTTGTAGCAGAAGCAGACTTTTCAATGTGGGAAAATCTGGAGTGGTTTACAAGTGCAAGAGTAGAACATTCATCATTTGGAAAGAGAGAATATGTCACAGGGATCATCATGCTCCAGACTGCATTTACGAAAGGAAGCAGGGCTTGTGAGCTGATTGCACAACGAGGGAAGCATTGAGCTTTGAATATAAGGCCATCGCGGAAAGATTAAATGATTTCTTTGCTTCGGTGTTTACTGAAGAGGATGTTGGGGAGGTACCCGTAATGGAGAAGGTTTTCATGGGTAATGATTCAGATGGACTGAATCAAATCACGGTGAACCTAGAAGATGTGGTAGGCCTGATTGACAAACTGAAGAGTAGTAAATCACCTGCACCAGATGGTATACACCCCAGCGTTCTGAAGGAACTAAAAAATGAAATTTCAGACCTATTAGTAAAAATTTGCAACTTATCATTAAAATCATCCATTGTACCTGAAGACTGGAGGATAGCAAATGTAACCCCAATATTTAAAAAGGGCTCAAGGGGCGATCCGGGAAACTACAGACCGGTTAGCCTGACTTCAGTGCCAGGAAAAATAATGGAAAGTGTTCTAAATATCAAAATCACAGAACATATAGAAAGACATGGTTTAATGGAACAAAGTCAGCATGGCTTTACCCAGGGCAAGTCTTGCCTCACAAATCTGCTTCACTTTTTTGAAGGAGTTAATAAACATGTGGATAAGGGTGAACTGGTAGATATAGTATACTTGGATTTTCAGAAGGCATTTGACAAAGTTCCTCATGAGAGGCTTCTAGGAAAAGTAAAAAGTCATGGGATAGGTGGCGATGTCCTTTCGTAGATAGCAAACTGGCTAAAAGACAGGAAACAGAGAGTAGGATTAAATGGGCAATTTTCTCAGTGGAAGGGAGTGGACAGTGGAGTGCCTCAGGGATCTGTATTGGGACCCTTACTGTTCAATATATTTATAAATGATTTGGAAAGAAATACGACGAGTGAGATAATCAAATTTGCAGATGACACAAAATTGTTCAGAGTAGTTAAATCACAAGCAGATTGTGATAAATTGCAGGAAGACCTTGTGAGACTGGAAAATTGGGCATCCAAATGGCAGATGAAATTTAATGTGGATAAGTGCAAGGTGATGTATATAGGGAAAAATAACCCGTGCTATAATTACACAATGTTGGGTTCCATATTAGGTGCTACAACCCAAGAAAGAGATCTAGGTGTCATAGTGGATAACACACTGAAATCGTCAGTGCAGTGTGCTGCGGCAGTCAAAAAAGCAAACAGAATGTTGGGAATTATTAGAAAAGGAATGGTGAATAAAACGGAAAATGTCATAATGCCTCTGTATCGCTCCATGGTGAGACCGCACCTTGAATACTGTGTACAATTCTGGTCGCCGCATCTCAAAAAAGATATAATTGCGATGGAGAAGGTACAGAGAAGGGCTACCAAAATGATAAGGGGAATGGAACAACTCCCCTATGAAGAAAGACTAAAAAGGTTAGGACTTTTCAGCTTGGAGAAGAGACGACTGAGGGGGGATATGATAGAGGTGTTTAAAATCATGAGAGGTCTAGAACGGGTAGATGTGAATCGGTTATTTACTCTTTCGGATAGTAGAAAGACTAGGGGGCACACCATGAAGTTAGCATGGAGCACATTTAAAACTAATCGGAGAAAGTTCTTTTTTACTCAACGCACAATTAAACTCTGGAATTTGTTGCCAGCGAATGTGGTTAGTGCAGTTAGTATAGCTGTGTTTAAAAAAGGATTGGATAAGTTCTTGGAGGAGAAGTCCATTACCTGCTATTAAGTTCACTTAGGGGTAGATTTTCAGACGAGCGCGAACAGCCTACTTTTGTTTGCGCTCCAGGCGCAAACAAAAGTACGCTGGATTTTAGTAGATACGCACGTAGTCGCGCGTATCGGCTAAAATCCTGGATCGGCGCGCGCAAGGCTATCGATTTCGTATAGCCTGCGCGCGCCGAGCCGCGCAGCCTACCCCCGTTCCCTTCTAGGCCGCTCCGAAATCGGAGCGGCCTAGAAGGGAACTTTCCTTTGCCCTCCCCTCACCTTCCCCTCCCTTCCCCTACCTAACCCACCCGCCCGGCCCTGTCTAAACCCCCATCCTACCTTTGTCGGGGGATTTACGCCTCCCGGAGGGAGGCGTAAATCCCCGCGCGCGAGCGGGACTCCTGCGCGCCGGGCCGCGACCTGGGGGCGGGTACGGAGGGCGCGGCCACGCCCCCGGGCCGTAGCCACGCCCCATACCCGCCCCCAAAACGCTGCCGACACGCCCCCGAAACGCCGCGCCGACCGGGCCCGCCCCCCGACACGCCCCCCTCCGAGAACCCCGGGACTTACGCGAGTCCCGGGGCTCTGCGCGCGCCGGGAGGCCTATGTAAAATAGGCTTCCCGGCGCGCAGGGCCCTGCTCGCGTAAATCCGCCCGGTTTTGGGCGGATTTACGCGAGCAGGGCTCTGAAAATCCGCCCCTTAGAGAATAGCCACTGCCATTAGCAATGGTTACATGGAATGGACTTAGTTTTTGGGTACTTGCCAGGTTCTTATGGCCTGGATTGGCCACTGTTGGAAACAGGATGCTGGGCTTGATGGACCCTTGGTCTGACCCAGTATGGCATTTTCTTATGTTCTTATGTTCTTACAGTGAACCAAGAAAGCTGGGCTGCAGGTATTGCAAGAATATGTGAGCTAGATCAGGAGTGGACAAATTAGAACCCACAGGCCAAACTCGGTCCGATGACAGGCTTTTTCATCCTTTTCCATTTGCCCCATTATCTTTGGGCCGCTGGCACCTTGCAATGATGTCAATGATGGCCTGACACCATGGACCTTTGTTGATGACATCAATCTGAGTGTCAGCAGCTGACAGTAAGGTCCTCTTCTGAAATGCAGCAGCGTTATTCACTGGAATTGACAGAGTGGCCAGTAGGGCAGGAAGAGGAGAAGCATTGTGGCCCTATCAGAATCGGCTACATGAATGGTGGGGCAGAAAGAAGAGCACTGCAGCCCCATTGGAATCGGATGAGTGGTTGAGGGGCCTTAGGAAGATGGGAACATTGCAACCCTGCTGGAATTGGCAGCTTGGACAGCGGGGCCTTAGGTTAGGAGTAGTAGGGTGGCATGGCACTCTCATCAAAGCCAGAGCTGGCCATGGGAACTGAAGACAGAGACTTCTGCTTCTGCTTTAGTAGGAGAAAAAAGTGAATAAGAAAAGGAGCATGAGTGTGGTGGGAAAGTGAGAGAATATGTACATTTGTGAATGAGAGAGAGCATGTGCATATGTCTGTGGATGAAAGAGCATGTGTATATGTGGATGAGAGCTCGTTGCGTGTGGGAGAGATAAAGTGTGCATGAGTGAGTAACAGAATTGTGTGTAGGTGGATGGGTGGAAGACAGCATGTATGTGTGGGTGAGAGAGCACTGTATGTGTTTGAGTGAGAGCGTGAGTGAGTGAGGGACAGCATGTGTGTGTGTGAATGAGAGAGAGCATGTGCATATGTGTGTGGATGAAAGAGCATGTGTATATGTGGATGAGAGCTCGTTGTGTGTGGGTGAGATAAAGTGTGCATGAGTGAGTAACAGAATTGTGTGAGGGTGGATGGGTGGGAGACAGCATGTATGTGTGGGTGAGAGAGCACTGTGTGTGTATGAGTGTGTGTCAGTTGGTAAGGGCCAGCATGTGTGTGAGGATGAGAGAAAGCATGTGTGTGTGAGTGTGTGAGAGGGAGAGAGAAAGAGCTCTGCCTGCTAATCCAGGACAATCTTAAGGCATCTGGAAATCAAACTTTCCCAGGTATGGCGAGTAGGGAATTCTTTTAAATCTTTATAAGCTTTAATAATTGGGTATTATTTGATGTCTGTTTTGAAATATTTTATGGGGGTTTGCTGCATATTTATGAGTTTTAACTGTTCTGAGTTATTCTTTTTATTGGTATCATTGCTGCTTTGGTTCCCTCACCGTCCGGTATAATTGCCATTGTACCCCCCCCCCCCTACCTGTGGAGTTCTAAGGGGGACCCGTCCCCACCCCTGGCCCCTAGTTCTGATAAGAATCAGTAATGTGACCCTGTTTAAAAAATGTTTGCCCAACCCTGACCTAGAAGAACCAAAATCTGATTTCAAGATTGCAATTGTGAGTCCAGGGATATTTAAACCCAATAGAAAGGCTGGGACCTGGGGGTAAAGGCCTGTTTCTTACCTGAAATGTTTATTGTTTATACCCAATAAAGACTGGAAACACTTAAGAAAAGAACTGTATGTCCCCTGCCTACTGTGGGCCGAACACCAAGCTGAGAAATCCTTTTTGTGCATAACCAGAAAAAAAAACTCAGGATCAACTGCACTGCTCTACCTCCATTTTTATAGAGTATCTGGTTATATTTGTTTTGCAGTTTTCCTCTCCTTATCTATATTAGGCTGCTTAGGAAGCAGAGTTGTTGGGAATTGAGGCTCAAGCTTTGGAAAGCTGCAGTTATTGCTGAGGGGAATCAACTGCAGTGTAAAAAGGGGAGGCCAAGAACAGCAAAGCAGAGGCTGCTGGTTTTCGGGCAAGGAGAGAGGTTGTTTGTTCAATAATCCTCCTCACCATTTTTAATAACGCCAGAAATCTGAGGTTGGTCTCATACTAAGAAGCTGAGGCAGATACCCAGAGAAAAAAGAGGTCATGTGAACACTGGCAACACAGGCACTGATATCTCTTTATCCAGAAAAATGGAAGAGGTTCTAAGCCCAGATTTGTGGGCAGTTAAAAGAAAGCCCATGGAAGAAGCTCTAGAGGAAGGAGGAACTCTAACCATAAACCTGAGGGACATGGACAAGGGCTCTAGTTACTCATCCACAAGGTGGCGCTGTGCACTCAGGAGGACACTGAAGACATGGGCTATCTCTTTATTGGGGGGGAGGGGGAATGTAACTTCTGAGATAAGGAGTGGTTTTGGGTCTGCTTGACTCCTCACTTGTATTATTCCAGGGTTAGCCTACGCCCGAGTTAGAGACAGCCAAGAGTAGCAGCACTGTGGACCCCAAGGAAGATAGACTTCACTACAATTGCTAATGGTAATTTAACAACATCTAGGGGGACTATATCTCATTTCTTCCTCTTCTTCTAGGGGCCCCAAATTTATTCCAGGATTTGTTATGGGGGGAGAACACTATCCAAGCCCTGAGCAGGTACTCACAGTCCCCTTGGTAAAAGTAGACAGTGGTACGTGGGAGTACATGTGAGTATGCTGAGTCTACAAGTAGGTTCCAACATTGCATGCCATCAATCAGTAAAACTAAGAAATTCAATACAGGCATACATATTAAGGAGTGTGAGGGATTTCCACGAGTCTTGTGTGTCTTTCAGCTCTAAAGCAAAGCAGAATTTTGTGACTGTCACAATGATGGAATTCTAACTGCAGAACTTTAGTAGGTAACATTCTGTTTCTCTCCGTGGAGATCCTTTCCCTTATTCTCTGCAGCTGAAACACATCGATAGAAATGTTGTGCTGTGAATTATCCAAAAGGTAGGATATGTATGGTGATCAGAAGCAGCAGCAGCCCTTTTCTGAATGTAAGTTGAGAGAGACGTGCCTGTTACCCTTAGAACGTGTCATCTATCTGAACACTATCTGATTAGGACCTGAAATATGGGAGTGTATGTGTCCCAGCACTAATCCAGATGGACAAGCATTGTCCCCTGTGATGAGGGAAAGGGGCAGTGCCTTTTTTTTCTCTTCTCCCAGTTTGCTCTTGGCATACCTGGGAACTCTCTGGATTTGGCCTGGGGGTCTCTAGATTTTCAGACAAATTGCTGGGACTTTGGAGACAATGCTAATATCTGCAGGTACTGCACAGAGCCAGCCTTTAGGTAGAGCAGGCTAGGCAGTCACCTGGGCTACCGATACACAAGGAGCCCTGTCACAGACATTCCCAGGAGGAAAGGAAACTTGGTGGTGCAATGATGTCGTGCCTGTGGGGATCCCACCTCCCCATGGGCGGAAGAAGGAAACCTTGGCGGTGTAGTGATGTCGTGCCTGTGGGGATCCCACCTCCCCATGGGCGGAAGAAGGAAACCTTGGCGGTGTAGTGATGACAAACCTGGGGGTGGGGGTGGGGAGGAATCCTGGTTCTAACCACAAACACTGAGTTTTACCTAAGGGGGCTTCTACCTGCGTGCCAGCAGGGTTATATCTTGGGAGCTCACCTAATGTAATCGCATACAGACAATAATTAGGATTATACCTGGGGACTTGAACCCAGGAGATTATTCATCACACAAATACTCACACACACACTCTGACGCAAAACATCATGGCTTCAGGTATTTCTGATAAGTGCATAGAACAGAGAATAAAATCAGATAATGCTAAAGAGCACACCTACATATGTACAAATATATATATACATGTATAAGAACATAAGAACATGTCATACTGGGTTAGACCAAGAGTCCATCAAGTCCTGTATCCTGTTTCCAAGAGTGGCAAAACCAGGCTACAAGAACCTGGCAAGTACCCAAACTCTAAGAAGATCCCATGCTACTGATGCCAGTAGTTAGCAGAGGCCATTCCCTAAGTCTACGTTAAAGGACATCTCCTGCAAGAACTTATCCAAACCATTTTTAACCCAGCTACACTAACTGCACTACCCACATCCTCTGGCAACAAATTCCAGAGCTTAATTGTGGTTGAGTGAAAAATAATTATTCCATTGGTTTTAAATGTGCTACTTGCTACCTTCGTGGAATGCCCCTAGTCCTTCTATTATCCGAAAGTGTAAATAATGGATTTATATCTACCCATTCTAGACCACTCATGATTTTAAATACCTCTATCATTTTCCCCCTCAGCCGTCTCTTCTCCAAGCTAAAAAGTACTAATCTCTTTAGTCTTTCCTCGTAGGGGAGCTGTTCCCGTCCCCTTATCATTTTGGTCGCCCTTCTCTGTATCTTCTCCATCGCAACTATATCTTTTTTGAGATGCGGAAACCAGAATTGTACACAGTATTCAAGGTGCAGTCTCACCATGGAGTGATACAGAAGAATTATGACATTTTCCATTTTATTCACCATTCCCTTTCTAATAATTCCCAACATTTTTTGACTGCTGCAGCACACTGAACCAATGATTTCAATGTGTTATCCACTATGATGCCTAGATCTCTTTCTTGGGTGGTAGCTCCTAATATGGAACCTAACATTGTGAATCTATAGCATGGCTCATTTTTCCCTACATGCATCACCTTACACTTATCCACATTAAATTTCATCTGCCATTTGGATGCCCAGTTGTCCAGCCTCAGTCTTCCTGCAATTTATCACAATCAGCTTGTGATTTAACTATTCTGAATTATTTTGTATCATCTGCAAATTTGATTACATCATTCGTCGTATTTCTGTCCATATCATTTATAAATATATTGAAAAGTACGGGTCCCGATACAGATCCCTGAGGCACTCCCCTGCCCACTCCCTTCCACTGAGAAAATTGTCCATGTAATCCTACTCTCTGTTTCCTGTCTTTTAGCAGTTTGTAATCCACAAAAGGACATCGCCACCTATCCCATGACTTTTTACTTTTCCTTGAAACCTCTCATGAGGAACTTTGTCAAATGCCTTCTGAAAATCCAAATACACTACATTTACTGGTTCATCTTTATCTACATGTTAATTAACGCCTTCAAAAAAGTGAAGCTGATTTGTGAGGCAAGGCTTGCCTTGGGTAAAGCCATACTAACTTTGTTCCATTAAACCATGTCTTTCTATATGTTCTGTGATTTTCATATTTAGAACACTTTCCACTATATGTCCTGGCACTGAAGTCAGGATAACTGGTCTCTAGTTTCCCGGATCACCCCTGGAGCTCTTTTTAAATATTGGGGTTACATTAGCCACCCTCCAGTCGTCAGGTACAATGGATGATTTTAATGCTAGGTTACAAATTTTTACTAATCGGTCTGAAATTTCATTTTTGAGATCCTTCAAAACCCTGGGGTATATACCATCCAGTTCAGGTGATTTATTACTCTTTAGTTTGTCAATAAGGCCTACTACATCTTCAAGGTTCACCATGATCTGGTTCAGTCCATCTGAATCATTACCCATGAAAACCTTCTCCGGTGCGGGTATCTCCCCAACATCCTCTTCAGTAAACACTGGAGCAAAGAAATTGTTTAATCTTTCTGCGATGGACTTATCTTCTCTAAGTGCCCCTTTAACCCCTCGATCATCTAACAGTCCAACTGACTCCCTCATAGGCTTCCTGCTTTGGATATATTTAAAAATGTTTTTGCCTCTACAGCCAACTTCTTTTCAAATTCTCTCTTAGCCTGTCTTATCGATGTCTTACAATTAACTTGCCAATGCTTATGCATTATCCTATGTTCTTCTGTTGCATCCTTCTTCCAATTTTTGAATAAAGATCTTTTGGCTAAAATAGCTTCTTTCACCTCATCTTTTATCCATGCCGGTAATCGTTTTGCCTTCCTTCCACCTTTATTCAAGCTGGGATAATAATTTATTTTCCTACCTGGCTGCCCAATTTCATCAGTTACAGGCATTGTGGTTTAAAATAGCCAAAACCAGAAAACAAATCAAACGAGATTTTGACAAGACCTAGTTTGGCATGAGAACAGCCCCTCTGAGGATCGAGGTCAATTTTCAGATTCTCATCTAAAATGATAAAGTCCACATAGTTCAACAGGTACCTTCTTACCACCTTCTTTTTGGGAATTTCCAGGAGTGCAGTGCAGGCTCTGAAAGTAAGACCCAAACCTGAGGGAACTGCTGCTTCCACGAGTACTCCTGTGGGCAGTGCTGGTTAAACAGTCATGCGTCCTCATCAATTCTGCATTCTAGCAGTAGTCAGCTCAAGCCAAATGCAAAAATTGTGCCAAAAATCTTGTGACATGCCCAGGAGTACTTTTATAGGTTACAATCTGTGGAAGTGCAGTTACCTGCTTCTGAACTGTCTTTCCACAAGAATACATAAAGATAACTCCACTGAAAATATAGCTAAGCTTTTTGTATTATCGTATTTCCATTAAAACCTGAACCGTTTAACACACATTAGGACTGCTCGTGCTACATGATAATGAGGTTATTTTCATAATTTGCATATCATTTCATTATCATATGCAAGCATTTTAACATTATGGCAAGCATATTAATGGTGATTAAATGCACATTAAGTATTTGCATTATTTAATTCATATAATGTTTGTGTTAGCACTAATGCACATTAATAAATTAGACCCCTTAGGAATCTGATATTCAGGTTAACATCTGAAGACGCAGGTGACTTTCATAATCTCTTGCATGTATTGCTGTGATGAGTTTGCTAGGTATCTGTTGAGCTTGCAATGAAAAATTACTCTTTAAGCCTATTACATTATATCTAAATGGTTTCAGATCAGTCTATAGAGGGAACTACATTTCCCAGCCTCCCTAGAGATTACTTCTAGGGGAAACTAAATGAGGGTCAGAGTGAAATAGCACTGCATGGCTATAGGTTGGTGGACACTAGAAACGAGAAGCCTTAGTAGGAGCTGCAGAACATCTGAGCCTAGCCTGATGGAGCTACACCAGGGGGGATGGAGTAGATTTCTGATAGAGAGGAAGAGGACTCAGAGGATCAACCTCAGATACAATTTAAATCTATTGTGTTAAGTTATCAAGAGTGACATATTCACAATTATTAGAAGGGGATTTTGGTGTATATATGCAAGAAGAGTAATACTTGAATGCTTTCATAAATGTGCTGTGACTTAAGGAAGATAAACAGGGATGGGAAAGGAACACAGGAGCGAGAAGTGCTGAGCCCCTGGTTTGGATTCTGAAATTTGTTTTTTTTAAATTTTCTCTCTCTCCCTTCCTTTGAAGCTGGGACATTGTTTTTCTTTGGCTTAATTACCATTTAGAAGTTCATGGTTTAAGCCCCTACATAAAACAGTATTGCTAGTGCATAAAAATCAAGTTTCCACATTTAAATAGCCCAAGTAGCAGAATTCCTAGTAATTGAAAAGCCAGCCTTTAGGTAGAGCAGGCTAGGCAGTCACCTGGGCTACCGATATACAAGGAGCACTGTCACAGACATTCCCAGGAGGAAAGGAAACTTGGTGGTGCAATGATGTCGTGCCTGTGGGGATCCCACCTCCCCATGGGCAGAAGAAGGAAACCTTGGCAGTGTAGTGATGACAAACCTGGGGGTGGGGGTGGGGAGGATCCTGGTTCTAACCACAAACACTGAGTTTTACCTAAGGGGGCTTCTACCTGCGTGCCAGCAGGGTTATATCTTGGGAGCTCACCTAATGTAATCGCATACAGACAATAATTAGGATTATACCTGGGGACTTGAACCCAGATTATTCACCACACAAATACTCACACACACACACACTCTGACTCATAAAATCATGGCTGAGCAGGTACTCAGGGCTTGGATAGTGTAAAAGTAGGTAAAAGTAGACAGTGGTACGTGGGAGTACATGTGAGTATGCTGAGTCTACAAGTAGGTTCCAACATTGCATGCCATCAATCAGTAAAACTCAGAAATTCAATACAGGCATACATATTAAGGAGTGTGAGGGATTTCCACGAGTCTTGTGTGTCTTTCAGCTCTAAAGCAAAGCAGAATTTTGTGACTGTCACAATGATGGAATTCTAACTGCAGAACTTTAGTAGGTAACATTCTGTTTCTCTCCGTGGAGATCCTTTCCCTTATTCTCTGCAGCTGAAACACATCGATAAAAATTTTGTGCTGTGAATTATCCAAAAGGTAGGATATGTATGGTGATCAGAAGCAGCAGCAGCCCTTTTCTGAATGCAAGTTGAGAAAGATGTGCCTGTTACCCTTAGAACGTGTCATCTATCTGAACACTATCTGATCAGGACCTGAAATATGGGAGTGTATGTGTCCCAGCACTAATCCAGATGGACAAGCATTGTCCCCTGTGATGAGGGAAAGGGGCAGTGCCTTTTTTTTCTCTCCTCCCAGTTTGCTCTTGGCATACCTGGGAACTCTCTGGATTTGGCCTGGGGGTCTCTACATTTTCAGACAAATTGCTGGGACTTTGGAGACAATGCTAATATCTGCAGGTACTGCACAGAGCCAGCCTTTAGGTAGAGCAGGCTAGGCAGTCACCTGGGCTACCGATACACAAGGAGCCCTGTCACAGACATTCCCAGGAGGAAAGGAAACTTGGTGGTGCAATGATGTTGTGCCTGTGGGGATCCCACCTCCCCATGGGCGGAAGAAGGAAACCTTGGCGGTGTAGTGATGACAAACCTGGGGGTGGGGGTGGGGAGGATCCTGGTTCTAACCACAAACACTGAGTTTTACCTAAGGGGGCTTCTACCTGCGTGCCAGCAGGGTTATATCTTGGGAGCTCACCTAATGTAATCACATACCGACAATAATTAGGATTATACCTGGGGACTTGAACCCAGGAGATTATTCATCACACAAATACTCACACACACACTCTGACGCAAAACATCATGGCTTCAGGTATTTCTGATAAGTGCATAGAACAGAGAATAAAATCAGATAATGTTAAAGAGCACACCTACATATGTACAAATATATATATATATATATATATATATATATATATATATATATAAGAACATAAGAAAATGCCATACTGGGTTAGACCAAGAGTCCATCAAGTTCTGTATCCTGCCAAACTCTAAGAAGATCCCATGCTACTGATGCCAGTAGTAGCAGAGGCCATTCCCTAAGTCTACGTTAAAGGACTTCTCCTGCAAGAATTTTTCCAAACCTTTTTGAACCCAGCTACACTAACTGCACTAACCACATCCTCTGGCAACAAATTCCAGAGCTTTATTGTGGTTGAGTTAAACATAATTATTTCCATTGGTTTTAAATGTGCTACTTGCTACCTTCATGGAGTGCCCCCTAGTCCTTCTATTATCCGAAAGTGTAAATAACTGATTCACATCTACCCATTCTAGACCACTCGTGATTTTAAAGACCTCTATCATATCCCCCCTCAGTCATCTCTTCTCCAAGCTGAAAAGCCTTAACCTGTTTAGCCTTTCCTGATAGGGGAGCTGTTCCATCCCCTTTATCATTTTGGTCGCCCTTCTCTGTACCTTCTCCAGAGCAACTATATCTTTTTGGAGATGCGGTGACCAGAACCCCCTGAGCTGACGATTTCAATGTATTATCCCTTATGATGCCTTGATCTTTTTCCTGGGTGGTAGCTGCTAATATGGAACCTAACATTGTGTAACTACAGCAAGGGTTATTTTTCCCTATATGCAACACCTTGCACTTGTCCACATTAAATTTCATCTGCAATTTGGATGCCCAATCTTCCAGTCTTGCAAGGTCCTCCTGTAATGTCTCACAATCTGCAAGTGATTTAACTACTCTGAATAATTTTGTATCATCTGCAAAACTGATTACCTCACTCATTGTATTTCTTTCTAAATCATTTATAAATATATTGAAAAGCACCGGTCCCAATACAGATCCCTGAGGCACTCCACTGATTACCCTTTTCCACTGAGAACATTGACCATTTAATCCTACTCTCTGTTTCCTGTCTTTTAACCAATTTGTAATCCACGAAAGGACATCGCTTCCTATCCCATGACTTTTTATTTTTCTTAGATGTTTCTCATGAGGAACTTTGTCAAATGTCTTCTGAAAATCTAAATACACTACATCCACTGCTTTCCCTATATCTACATTATTATTAACCCCTTCAAAAAAGTGAAGCAGATTTGTGAGGCAAGGCAAATATAATACCATGCCCTAGAACACTAATACACTACCTATTGTGGTTAACAGAACAGTCCATACTGCTACAATGCCCTACAGAAACACTACATGCCAGCAGAAATACTGCACCTCAGTTCCATATGCATATCACAGACAGAGCCTTACCTAATACAGAATAAGGGACTACAAATTAGAAACAGAAACTCTCAGACAAAAATAGAATGGAAAGTCCAAAATAAAAAACTTCACATATATAATACACATTCCCACAGATAACATATGGCAATCACTAAAAATGCAAAACCAATTTTTTTTTTTACCTTTGCGGTTTGATCTTAAGGGTAGATTTTCAAAGGCCCGCGTGAGCAAATCCTGGGGTCTACGCCCATGGCTGGGCCTTGCGCACTCCGGGCGAACTTTCAAAGGGGTCTGGCCACGGGTGTAAAGCCCAGTACGCGCATAAGTACCAGGCCCCTTCAAAAGGATGGGCCGAGGTGGCGTGTTCTGGTGGAGGAGGGGCGGGACGGGGCGGAGGGGGGCAGGCCAGGACAGCACCATTGATCGAGAGCTGAAGTAAAGTGTAAAACAAGGGAAAAAAAAGTTGGGTTTAGGGGGTGGGGGAGGAGAAGGGAAGAGGGAGGAAATTTAGATAGGGGGGTAGCGAAGTTCCTTAATTGGAGTGGCCTGGGAGGCAACTGGGGAAGGCCCGAATGCAAAAGTCCTCCCCCCGCATGTGCCACCCATGCGAACGCATAATAAAAAATTGACGCGCCCATGTGGACACCCACACACACGTTTCAAATTCTACCCCTTAGTTTTCTAATCAGTTGGTCTTAGGCGTTTTTTTTCCCACATTCCCTTTCTTAGTCTTTTTCTAATTCCTTTTTCTGGTTCTCTTTCATTCATTTCTGTTTCTTCTCTCTGTACCTGTCTGCTTCCCTTACTCCCTCAAATATACACTCAGGGGCAAATTTTGAAAAGCTACGCATGGGCGTCCATGTGTGCGCGCTACCCAGCGTATACACAAGGATGCCCAATTTTATAACATGAGCCGACACCCACAATCTTCACCCGTTCCCTCCCAGGCTCCTCTGATTTCAGAGCAACCTGGGAGGGAACTTCCCAACCCCCTACCCTAACCTCCCTTGCCCTAACCAACTCACCCCCTATCCCTATTCTAGGCCACCCAGGACCTTTGTCCTACCTTCTGGCCCCACTCCCCTCCCCCCAGGACCACCCCTTCCCACTCATTTTCAAAGCCCCGGGACTTAGGCTTTGAAAATCTGGCCTTTAGTCTCTCATTCTCACATGCTGTCTGTCTCTCACACACACACTCAGGCTCTCATTCTCACATGCTGTCTCTCTCTCACACACACACTCAGGCTCTCATTCTCACATGCTGTCTGTCTCACACACACACATGGCTCTTACTTTCACTTGCTGTCTCTCTCTCCTACATACACACTGGATGTTTCACATGATGTCACACATACACAGAGGCTGTCACATGCGCACATACATGGACTGTCTTTACCAACATAAAGGCTTTCACTCAAACACACAGTGTCTCATCTCACTTTCTCTCAAACACCCAGTCACTCAACTCACCCTCACACACACACACACACACACACAGGGGTAGATTTTCAAAGGGATACGCGTGTACCCCGCGAAAACCTACCCCAAACCCCCCCCTGCGCGCCGAGCCTATTTTGCATAGGCTCGGCGGCGCGCGCAAGCCCCAGGACGCGCGTAAGTCCCGGGGCTTGCATGAAGGGGACGTGTCGGGGGTCGTGCCGGGAGTGATGTGGCGTTTCGGGGCGTGTTGAGAGTGACACAGTGTTTCGGGGGCATGTCCAGGGGCGTGGTTCCGGCCCGGGGGTGTGACAGTTGCCCCTGGACCAGCCCCCAAACCGGAACATGGAGCGCAGCAGCCGGCCCGGCGCTCGCAAAGTTATGCCTGCTTCCAGCAAGCGTAACTTTCGGGATAGAGGTAGGGAGGAGGTTTAGATAGGGCCGGGGGGGTGGGTTAGGTAGGGGAAGGGAGGGGAAGGTGGGGGGAGGGCGAAGGAAAGTTCCCTCCGAGGCCGCTCCGATTTCGGAGCGGCCTCGGAGGGAACGGAGGCAGGCTGCACGGCTTGGCACGCAGGCTGCCGATTTTGGGCAGCCTTGCGCGCGCCGACCCCGGATTTTTGCGGCTACGTGCGTATCTATTGAAATCGCGCGAACAAAAGTACGCGTGTGCGCAGATTTATAAAATCTGCCCCACATTCTACAAGACCTCATCTTCCCTCTTGCCTCTAGGCTTTCCTCTTCACAGGTCACCGCAGGATGGGCTCCTTGGCAGCCCTGATCTTTTTCGCTGCTGCAAGATGGGAGCCGCAGCTGCCCTGCTACTGTGCCTCCTCTTCTCGGGCCTCAGCGAGGTGGGATCCGCAACATTCCTGCTACAGACACTGTTCCTCTTCTGCACGTGGACCAACGCTCCTCCTCCTTCCTACCCATGCAGCTCCGGCAATGTTTTTCTTCCAGGCCCACATGGGCAGGAAGGAGAAGGAGCAAGTGGAGGTTTGGGGATTTCTTGTTTTGTTCAAGCCTTGATGAGATGAGCTCCACCACAGTCCCACCAGTCTTCCTGCCGGGGGCATTAAATCTGTGCTTGGGTTTGACAAATGTGCGCAGCTGTGCACACAGGCACTTTAGAGAAACAGTGGATGGCACTCCCTCCTCGCTGTCACCTGGGGCGGACTACCCCCTCGTCCCCCCTTAAAGGTGATATTAAAACCCAGGCACAGGCATCCATGTGCTCGTGGTTCCCAAGCCGATTTTATAACATGTGTGCACTTCAGTGGGACAGGGCCTAATGGCGCTGTGCCTGCCCACCCCGGGCCCACCCTTTCTGTGTTCGCCATTCTTTGACTCATACGAGGAGATACGTGCATGGCCACGAGCCTTTGACTATCCCCAAGGCATGCACGCGGCCCAGCCACAGGCATATCTCTCGCTTTTAACACGCGTAGGCCTTTTAAAATTAGGCCATTAGTATGCACTAGTAATCTCAAACTATTTTTAGTAGTGGAGGGATTGCAGCCATACATTTACACACTCTCACTAAATAAACACAATCATGGGGTCTCTAAACAACAGGGAATCAAGCTAAGTATGAAAAGGGGCAATCTAAAGTGACATTTCCCCACATTATGCCCATCTCCATAGTATGGCTCCCTGCCTTTAAATTGGCTATAAAAGCACAATAGGAAAATGTCCCAAGGACGACCTTCTGCGTAATTTAAAAAAAAAAGTTGAGTAGTTTCAACCTTTCAGTAAAACTATTATTGTAAAATATTCAATAGCCTCATTCAACTATTTCTTCTATATAGAAATAAGAGTGAAGTCTGGAATTTATACAGGAAGGGGCAGAATCTATTAAATTCTCCACGTCCAGTACTGTAACACACTTACCTCCTCAGAAATTTCCCTTGGGACCTTGGAAAATTCCCATTAAAACTCAATAAACTACAAGGAAATTCACCTGAATATTAAATTTATTTATTTATTTATTTAAGCATTTTTATATACCGCGGCTCGTTGGCAAACATCACCTCGGTTTACAATGAACATTAAGTGAGCAACAGGCTTTACAATCCAACATATTTAAGAAAGGAAACAATAGCTGATAACATTAAAATTATAGGGGTAGATTTTTTTAAAAAGCGCGTTCGCGTACTTTTGTTGGCGCACCAGGCGCAAACAAAAGTACGCTGGATTTTATAAGATACGCGCGTAGCCGTGCGTATCTTATAAAATCCTGGATCGGTGCGCGCAAGGCTGCCGATTTTGGGCAGCCGGCGCGCGCTGAGCCGCGCAGCCTGCCTCCGTTCCCTCCGAGGCCGCTCCGAAATCGGAGCGGCCTCAGAGGGAACTTTCTTTCGCTCTCCCCTCACCTTCAACTCCCTTCCCCTACCTAACCCACCCCCCCGGCCCTATCTAAACCCCCCCTACCTTTATCCATGGATTTACGCCTCCCGGAGGGAGATGTAAATCCATGCGCGCCAGCGGGCTGCTGGCGCACTGAGACCCGACCCGGGGGCGGTTCCGGAGGGCGCAGCCACACCCCCGGAACGCCCGGGCCGAAACCACGCCCCTGGGCCCGCCCCCAAAACGCTGCGTTGTTCGGCCTCGCCCCCGACACGCCCCCTTCAGAAAACCCTGAGACCTACGCGCGTCCCGGGGCTCTGCGCGCGCCGGCAGCCTATGGAAAATAGGCGCGCCGGTGCGCAAGGCCCTGCTCGCATAAATCCGGGCGGATTTACGCGAGCAGGGCTTTTAAAATCCACCCGATAGTATAATAAAAAACCAAACTAGAATTAGCTAGGGCGTATAGTACTGGGGATCAACTTAAAGGAACATTATTAACAGTACAGAATTTTTTTTTTTAGGTCCATATTAGATATATTGCAGGACAATAGGACACCAAGGAGTGTTTAGCGTAATTGAAAGTAACTGATTGGAATGGGATGAAAGTATTATATACATTTCATAGAATAATTTAATCTGAAGAGTAAGGTTAATAAATTGTAGGCTTGTTTAAAGAGGTATGTTTTTAAATTCTGTTTAAATATCTTGTGGCAGGGCTCCAAGCGCAGATCAGTGAGTAATTTGTTCCATATGTTAATACCAGCTATCGTAAATGTTCGTTCTCTTGTTGTGACATATTTTGTCTGTTTAAGCGTCGGTGTATTTAGCTTAGCCAGGTGCATTTTTCTAATTGGTCTGTCTGAAGTATGGAATGTAAAGAATTCAGAAGACCAATGCATGTCTTGGTTATATAATGTTTTGTGTATGAGAGTAAGTACCTTATTTATTTATTTATTTCAAGTCTCTTCTATACCGATAGCCATTCGCAAATGGTATTGGTTTACATCAAACAAATAACTTATGTTCTTATAGCCACTGCCATTATGTTCTTATAGCCACTGCCATTAGCAACAGTAACATGGAATAGACTTAGTTTTTGGGTACTTGCCAGGTTCTTATGACCTGGATTGGCCACTGTTAGAAACAGGATGCTGGGCTGGATGGACCCTTGGTCTGACCCAGTATGGCATTTTCTTATGTTCTTATGTTCTTAACTTTTGGGCAGGGCCCTTACAAGTAACAGTTGCAGAAAATTAGCTAATGACAAAATAAGTAAATAAGGGGTATCATATGCAAATACAGAAACAATAACTATAGAGAAAACTGATTGGCATAATAATAAATAAATAAATGCATATGCCAACTATAATACAATAACTACAAAGTAGAGAATTTTTACAGCATTCTTAATCATGTTCGGCGGAGGAGGTAACAGGTCAGCTATTTGAATTGTTACTCGCTTGCTGTTGGAGCTTTTTATGCGTGGGAGGGGGGGGAAATGGGATAAGCTTGCTGGAACAACCAAGTTTTAAGTTTTTTTTTGAATTTAGGAGTAGAGATCTCAATGCGTAATTCAGGTGGCAAGGAGTTCCATATAGTGGGGCCAGCTAGGGAGAATGCTCTGCTCATGGTAGATGAGAGCTTGATAGATTTGATTGATTGATTACAGAGGGTTCCTTGTAGGGCTGGGCGAGTAGGTCTGTTAGAAGTAAGGGGGAGGAGGGGGGGTTGATCCAGTTGAGGTTAGCATTTAACAGACTTTTATGGATGAGGGAGAGCGCTTTGTAAAGTATTCGAGAAGGTATTGGGAGCCAATGGAGCTCGATAAGTGTGGGAGAAATGTGTTCTCTATTTTTTGAGTTTGTCAGTATACGTGCTGCGGCGTTTTGTAATAGTTGTAACGGTTTGGTATGTGTTGACGGGATGCCAAGGAGGAGGGCGTTACAGTAGTCTATTTTAGACAGGATAATAGACTGAAGAACTGTGCGAAAATCAGAAAAGTGAAGTAATGGTCTGAGTTTTTTTATCGTTTGTAGCTTAAAGTAGCAGTCCTTTATGATAGAGTTAATAAATGGTTTAAAAGTGAGATGGTTATCAATGAGGACACCTAGGTTGCGAGTGTGTGCGGAGAAAGATGTAGATGCGTATGAGGGTGGGATGGCTGGGAGAGGCTGCTTATTAGAGATGATTAGTAGTTCTGTTTTGTTGGGATTTAGCGCCAAGTGCTATTATCCTAAATGCAATCGGAAGCCAGTGTAGTAGTTGTAGTGCTGGAGTAATGTGTTCATGGTGGTGAGTGTTAGTAATCAAGCGTGCAGCTGCATTTTGTAGCATCTGTAGTGGCTGTATTGAGATATTTGGTAGACCTAGTAGTAAGGAGTTACAGTAGTCCAATTTAGGTAATATCGTAGCCTGTAGTACAGTCCGGACGTCATTTGGGTGTAGTAGAGGTTTTATCCTTTTCAAAGTATGAAGTTTGTGGAAACTACTTTTAATAGTGGAAGTGATGAATTTTTTTAATGTAAAATGATTGTCAATTATGATGCCAAGACTGCGGACTTGTTGTATAGTGTGATGGTCAGATAGAGGTTGTAGAGTAGGGTTCGATTGTATTGGCAAAATATCTTCATATACTTTGGATGCTGACTGCACTCTATATTAGAGTGACTAACGTGTTCTTGAAAAACACATCTCATAATCATTAGAGATGTGAATCAGAACCAGAATCGGTTCGGATTCCGGTTCCGATTCACATGTGGTTTTTTTTTCATCGGGACCAATCACGGTTTTGTTTATCGGCTGCGCCCGAGTCGATAAACAAAAAACCCACCCCGACCCTTTAAAACTAATACCTTAGTTCCCCCACCCTCCTGACCCCCCCAAAAACTTTTTACAGGTACCTGGTGGTCCAGCGGGGGTCCCTGGAGCGATCTCCCGCTCCCGGGCCGTCGGCTGCCACTAATCAAAATGGTGCCGATGGCCCTTTGCCCTTACCAAGTGACAGGGTATCCGTGCCATTGGCCAGACCCTGTCACATTGTAGGAGCACTGGACGGCCCGCACCATCTTGTGCTCCTACCATGTAACAGGGGCTGACCAATGGCACCGGTAGCCCCTGTGACATAGTAAGGGCAAAGGCTATCGGCGCCATTTTGATTACTGGCAGCCGATGGCCCGAGTGCAGGAGATTGCTCCCGGACTCACGCTGGACCACCAGGGGCTTTTGGCAAGTCTTGGGGGACCCTCCTGACCCTCACAAGACTTGCCAAAAGTCCAGCGGGGGTCCGGGAGCAACCTCCTGCACTCGGACCGTCGGCTGCCAGTATTCAAAATGGCGCCGATAGCCTTTGCCCTTACTATGTCACAGGGGCTACCGGTGCCATTGGTCAGCCCCTGTCACATGGTAGGAGCACAAGATGGCACCGGCCATCCAGTGCTCCTACCATGTGACAGAGTCCGGCCAATGGCACGGATACCCTGTCACATGATAAGGGCAAAGGGCCATCGACGCCATTTTGATTAGTGGCAGCCGACGGCCCAGGAGCGGGAGATCGCTCCAGGGACCCCCACTGGACCACCAGGTACCTGTAAAAAGTTTTTTGGGGGAGTCGGGAGGGTGGGGGAAGCTAAGGTATTAGTTTTAAAGGGTCGGGGTGGGTTTTAGGGGTTATTTTTGTGTGCCATTTTTCCCGCCCTGCCCCAAAACAATAAGAGAACCCCCACGATCAATATCATGGGGTTTTCCTATCGTTTTGGGGGAGCCTCCAATTTCTGACGATTTTGAAAATATCGTCCGATATTTTCAATCGTCCGAAGCCCAATTCACATCCCTAATAATCATAGATGACAAAGAATGCTTTTATATTTGTCAAGCTATGCATGTAAAAGAGCTTATTTTTTTAGGGATTTCCTCTAATCACTCAACACCAGCCCAACATTGATTCAGTGTTTTATTATTAAAAGGTTTCTGAAAAGACTGCTGTCAGCATCTGAGATTCTATGACTTTTTTCTGTGACTCTTGGACGCTATCAGGAGCCATGTGGAAGTGGCGTCTCTCTCCTTAGGTCCAGGTCTGGAACTCATTTTCATCATTCCTGGGCTTATCCAAGTAATTTCTTCTCTTCTTGGGCCCGGGCCAGCAATGCTTTCGCACAGCTGTAACTGTAACAATTTTTATTGACCCTGGCGCTAAAATTTAGGGCAATTAGAACCTTTCTTATGGGATTGGAGGGAGCCAAGAGAGGGGAAATTTATGTTGGGCCATCAAGGTCCTTTGATTTCAACTTTGCATCTCAACAGAATTTTTAGTGGCACATACATCTTAGGGAGTTATTTTCTAAAGCATTATCATGTGCGTTAGGGTCCTAACGCACGTGATATAATGCAAATTAGGGGTAGGTTAGGAGTCGGGGCAGGGCGGGAAGGAGTCGGCGGATTCTTCGCTGCCGGCAAAAATGTTACTAACATTATCGTCGGCAGTAGCGTGCTGAATAGCACCACCTTTCACAGTGGCGCTATTTGTTGCGAAAACTGGCAGCTGGTGCACCGCCCCTCCCTCTTTTGCTCCCCCACCCCTGTTTTTGTAGGATTCATCATTCTGTGAAGAATGATGAATCCTGGCCTTAGACAGCATTACCATGATCTACAGCCAAACTAGCAATCAAGTGTAACTGTGAGCACTGTATCTGTGAGATATACAGGACTTGAACAAGACAGGACTAATACTACCAAACTTTCTTTCAGTTTCTTTTTATGTACTCCTGTGCAAGTGTATCTGAAGAAGACTCACGTGAAGCTACTTTCACTGCAAGTGGATACAGTGCTAAGAGTCATCCAGGTGGGCAAACCTTGAGCCTAGTCTGGTTTGGGGGGAGTAATAAGGGTCTGGGCTGTGAGAGGGAGGGGCAAATAAGAGGGGTTACTCTCTGAAAGTTCAATGGGCCTGCAGCAACATCACCTTTGGCCAGACAAAGTCATTTAGATTACAGTGCCAGTGGGACAGGAGTGATTAGGGAATACGTCTACCAATCGAAAGGAGGGGGTGTAGAGAAATGAAGGGGAGCAGGATTACCAAAAGATTTTTAAAGATGGTGCTGGCCATCCGGTGCTCCCTCCATGTGACAGGGGCCAGCCAATGGCACGGATACCCTGTCACATGGTAAGGGCAAAGGGCCATCGGCGCCATTTTGATTAGTGGCAGCCGACAGCCCGAGAGCGGGAGATTGCTCCCGGGACCCCTACTGGACCATCAGGTACCTGTGAAAAGTTTTTTGGGGGGTCAGGAGGGTGGGGGAAGCTAAGGGATTAGTTTCAAAGGGTAGGGGTGGGATTTAGGGATTATTTTTGTGTGCCGTTTTTCCCGCCCTCCCCCAAAACGATAAGAGAACCCCACAAACAGTATTGTGGGGTTTTCCTATTGGTTTCGGGGAGCCTCCGATTTCTGACGATTTTGAAAATATCGTATGATATTTTTAATCATCTGAAATATGATTCACATCCCTAGTGAACACTTGTGAACCTTGCACGCGCCGAGCCCTAGGGGAGGCCTGATGGCTTTCCCCTTTCCCTCCGAGGTGGCTACGAAATCGGAGTGGCCTCGGAGGGAACTTTCCATTCTCTCCCCCCCACCTTCCCCTCCCTTACCCTATCTAACCCACCCCCCAGCCCTACCTAATGCCCCCCTTTACCTTTGTTCTCTAAGTTACACCTGCTCAAGGCAGGTGTAACTTGCCTGCGCCAGCCAGCTGTCGGCTCGCAAACCTCCACCATGGCTGCAGTGCCGGAGGACTCGGGACTGCCCCCGGATCGACACCACACCTATGACCTAGCCCCCTTCATGGCCCTTTTTTTAAAAGGCCCGAGACATACGCGTATCCCGGGGCTTGAACGTGCCGCTGAGCCTGAGCAAAATAGGCTCGGCGTGTGCAGGGGCAGGTTTTCGGGATTACGTACGTAACCCTTTGAAAATCTACCCCTAAGTATGTTAAGAGTTGAAATTATGATGTTATTTTAATTTTCAATTTTGCAAATTAAACTAAAATTATTGCTCTTGCAGGAAAAGGAGTAGGACAAGAAACACACCCAGCAAGAGCAGAGACTGAAGATTTTTAACTGTAACATTGAAGATACCTATTGTACCATTGAAAGAAATTGTAAAAAATTAAAAACAATTAAAAATAATAAAACTAATAAAAATTAAGTATAATACTAGAAAAATAAAAAACTATAAAACTGTAAAACAAACAATATAAAACAAAAAGAATAAAAAAAATAAAGAATACTACTAGAAAAATAAAAATAAAAAAAATTGAAAAAGTATAAAAAAATGAAGACCACTACTAGAAAAAGAAAAAAAGAAAAAAATATAAAAGAAAAAGAATATCTGAATAATCGTACTAGAAAAATAAAAATTATAAAACAAATTATAAAACAAAAAAGATATTAAAAAAAAGATAATTAAAAAAAGAAAAAATGAACATAAAGAAAAAGAAAAAATATAAAAGAATAAAAAATGAAGAATAGTAGAAAAGATAAAAAATAAAAAATTTTAAAACAAAAAAGAATTAAAAATTAAGAATTCTACTTCAAAAATAAAAATACAAAAATTATAAAAAAAGAATACAAAATGAAGAATACAAAAGAAAAATAAAAAATAAAAATTATAAAAAAATAATAAAAAATAAATACTAGAAAAATACAAAAAATAAAATATTAATAAAACAAAAATCTATAAGAAAATGAAGTATGCTACTAGAGAAATAAAAATTAAAAAATATATAAAAAAATGAATACTAATATAAAATACAAAAAAATAAAAAATTATAAAACAAAATGGAATAAAAATGAAGACTAGAAAAATAAAAACAAAAACATTATACAAGAAAAAATTGAAGAAAAATAAAAAAAAATTATAAAAACAAAAAAAGAAAAAAATGACTATACAAGAAAAAATGAAGTAAAAATTACAAAAATTAAAAAACTTTGAAATATATAATTCTGTGTTTTTGTCTGTTTATAATGAATTATTAAGTTAAATTATGTATTTTTTGTCAAAAGTACTTAAGATAAGGTTTGTCATACAGTATCCTGTTTCAAATAGTGGCCAATCTCAGGTCTGGATTTATCAAAATGCACTAAATATTGCATGCAATATTAAAAGGCTTGTATTTTAAGGTAATAGGCAGTTTATTGCAATTTGCTTTCCTACATACAACCACTGGGTGGGATCATATTTAGTAGTTTTAAGCTCCTAGGGATCCAGCCTAATTATCAGGGAACTTCTACAACCACTGGGGAGAGAGAGTGCCTAGCCACAATGTACTCATACTAGATAGGTATTTATATCTCTATAGGAGGCCCACCTAGTAACTCGAGGTGAGGTTTAGGTATTAGTGTAGGGGTTAGAGGCCACTTTGACATTCAAAGTGAGACGTACGATCAGAACAGTGCTCTCTTGTGAAGATTTGATGTCCTTCGGAGTGAAGAAACTCACCCAAAGAAGAGATTTGTGCAGTGTTCTCTCTACCTAGCTTGATGTTACCCAGGTAGAGAGTCCATCAAGCTAGGTTGAGAGATCATGACCATGACCATGACCATGACACCTGCTGCTCTACAAGACTGGAACTTTGGTACTCCTGCTTAGATGGAAGATGGATGACTGGTGTGACTTCTGGGAAGGTGAGCTGGGAGATACAGGCTGTGTGACTATCTTAAGGATATTGTTTGAGAGTCTGCCAGTGGGTGGTTGTACCTTTGGGGAAGAGTTGATATCCCAGAGGTATGGAAGGAGGGGCCAGACTTTAGACTTTGAGATGAACTTCTGAAGCCAGCCTTTGGAAATTGAGTTGCTGGCTCAGTGGGGAGGGCTTCTGCCTTCCATTTAGGCTGGGAGGGTTCAAACCCTGCCTGAGGATTTGTAAAGATAAATAACCTTGAACTTCTATTAGAGTTTTTGAATGGTCAGGAAAGCTTGTTCAGGGATTTGACCCTGGAACTAACGCAATTGACGGTGTACGGGCCAGTGACAGCGCATGCTATAAAATTGGGCGTAGATTTGTTTGTGCTGAACAAATCTACGCCCATGCATAAGTTTTAAAATCTGGCCCAATATGTCCCTGAATTAATTCCCACTGAGATTTTCTGACCCAAGAAAGAAGTGAGGTCCATATTCATCCATTGTACAGCTGTGCTAGTCAGTCGCTGAATATACCTGGTTATCTTAAAGTTAGCCGGTTATATATAACCGGCTAACTTTAGGAAAGCCCTACAGCTCTGACCAGAGTTAGCCACATAAGGTAACCAGCTAACTCACTCCTCTCCCCATCCTAACCCCCCCCCCCCCCCCCATGTGCAGCAACAATGCCTCATCTGTGGGATCCATGGCTGCCTGGAAATCCTTGAGTGCACAGATGCAGCTGAATATTAAGGTATGTCAGCTGCTCTGTTTTTTCTTTTGATCAAGATTGTTTTGACTTAGGTATTTGATATTTCATAAATATATATTTAAGAAAAGTTCATGAATGTAGATATGCTTGTTGGAAAAAGAGAGGGCATTCCACATGGAACATGAGAAGAGAGGAGAGGAATAGGGTCAAGAATGTAAGGGTATGTGTTTGAGGTGCACAGATGGGGTAAATGTTGCCTTAGAAGACCAGGTCTGGGATTGGTATCCTCAGCTGAGAGTAAGAGGAGCAGCAGGAGAATACTAAGAAGAGAGGTAGATGTGTGAGGATAGTGATGAAGGTGAGATGCTGTTGGGGAGAATGGAGATAACTGGATAAGAGGAAGAAAACTTGGGGGGCGCTCTAGCGCTGAGTCAAGATGGCTGCCTAAGCTCTCTGCTCCGTCCAGCCTCCTAACGACAATCGCCGTGCAGAACCCATACACTGCATTTTTTATTTCTAATTGTATTTTCCTCTCTTCGTTGAGATGGCAGCGCCTAAATCGGGGAAAATAGAGGCGGCTTTTGCGGCCGGCTCAGGCACTAAACGAGCAAAGCAGGACCCGTTGTCGCCGGACAAGGCCCCAACCGCAAAAACAATGGCGTCGGCCGAATTGGTATTAGCTGAGCTCAAACAATTGAAGGATATGCTTCAGCTGAACATAGACGCTACAGCAGCGATTCGAGCAGACTTACTAACGGTGACTACTCAAATGGGATCCTTTCAGCTAAAGCTAGAAGACCTGGAATCGCAAACGTCTACCTTATTGCTTGCTACGGCGCCATTGCCACGCATAACAAAAGATATCGAGAAACTGCAGCAAGAGCTAGAAGACTTATCTAATCGAAATAGACGCAGCAACGTTCGCATTCTGGGGATCCCAGAAGGAGCAGAAGGTACAGATATGATGGCTTTTCTTCACGATTTTATCCCGTCTATATTGAAGGTTACCTTCGATCATCCGTTCGAAATCGAACGTGCACACCGGGTCCCGTCTCGGCCTCTCCGCAACTCGCAGTACCCCAGGCCGATTATTTTCAAAACTTTGAGATTCCCTCAAGCCTTAACCATCCTTACTGTGGCTCGTAGCAAAGCTCCTCTCACTTTTCAAGGCAAATCAATTTTATTTGTGCCAGATCTCGCTAAAGCCACAGCAGAGAGGCGTAAGGCCTTCCTTGCGATGCGACCCCGGCTTCAAGCATTAGGAGCGAAATATGGGGTGCTTTATCCTGCACAACTGAGGATCACCTTCAACAACCAAACGAAGCTTTTCCATACCGTGGCAGACGCGGAATGCTATCTCGCACAACAGGATGAAATATCTGGCATGGTAACTTGAATGGATGTCAGACAATATGCTTTGGCGTAATCCACCAACAAAACCCATTGGAATTGGATTTGGGGATTTTTTTTTTCCCTAGTTCTTTCCCTTGGTGATTATGTTCCTCATTAGCGCGATTCTTCTCCGAGCTGAATCGGTAGCTTCTTCTCTACTTTTATTTTTTATAATGATACCTTTTGTTCTATTATCACTTAACGACGGCAGATCTCTATGAGACGCATCATATAGATCTTCTCATTTGGTTTGGAGTTTCTGTTTTTCTTTTTGTATATATACAGTGAAAGGACGGACTTTTGTTAATGACCAACAAAAAACGAATGAAGAGATCAAAAGAAATCCGGACATATGTAGGCGAGGAACGCCTCGCCTTTGATCTATTTAGGTTTCTTTTTGGAAGGGGAAATGTTAGGCCCCTTTTTATATTCATATGACTCTTCTTACTACTTACTAAGATACGGCTCTGTACTGGCGGATCTAGTATTACCGCATCGAACTGACCGGCAGCGGAGGGCGAGGAGCCACTTGTCCATCTAGAGGCCCATCACTGTTAATTTTTCAGGCTTGCAGTGACTTACTGTCTGGCTCACCTTTCAGGCATTCTACTACTTCTTCAAGTATGTTTTTTTTTCCTGTGCCTGGAGGCCTCTATCCTCACAGGTTTTCTTATTTTTTTCTGTTTTTCACTATTCTTTTTCTGCTCATGAGGCTCATCTCCCTATCTTTTGGACAATACACTGGCAGGAAGAAATATTGGCAACCATACGAAGATCCTTATCTATGGCGTCTAAGATTTCAACATTTACTATAGCGTCACTGAACGTCAATGGCTTCACGCATCAGATAAAAAGGAAAAAAATTCTCACATATCTGCAATCGCTCAATGCTGATATTGCTCTCCTACAAGAGACTCATCTAACGTCTGTGGAATCTGCTAAATTGAAGCAACAGTGGGTAGGCCAGGTCTTTTATAGCCAGGCTACCAAGAAAAAACGGGGAATGGCTATTCTGCTTCATAAAAATTTAGGGGCCCAGGTTCTCCACCAAGCGGCAGACCCTGATGGACGTTGGAATATTATACAAATATTGTTACAGAATGAACGCTACACCATTCTAAACCTTTATGCGCCCAACCAGGATGACCCGGCCTTCTTTCAATCGGTTTTTGCACAGATTCTACTTATGGATTCAGCACAACATATAATTGGCGGAGACTTTAATCAACCTATGGATATCATCTTAGATAAAAGGTCTACAGCTAAACCTATTTTGTCAAAATCCACGCAAACCTTGCGACATCTAGCACAGGTCTATGGCCTTTCTGACCCTTGGAGAACTCTCAACCCTACTGCCATTGATTATACCTTTTATTCCTTTCCTCATGCATCCTACTCGAGGATAGATTTTTTTTTAATCTCACATACTCTGATACCTAAAATTAGGTCATCCAACATACATCCGATTTTAATATCTGACCATGCGGCAACCACTTTTACCTGTGAGTTCCAGACGCCAATTCAAATCGATCGACAATGGCGCTTTAACCCGTCTTTGCTCTCAGACTCAACGTTTTTGTCCACTCTTAATACTAAAATTGAAGAATTTTTTCAATTCAATGACTCTCCAGATGTACCAACCCCCACTGTGTGGGCTGCTTTTAAGGCCACTATTAGAGGTGAAATCATTAGCTACTCCATTCATCAGAACAGGTCCAGAAGGGCTCATCTTCAGCGGCTACTCCAGGAAGTGGAACAGCTAGAACAGTCGCATATTCAAAGTCCTACACCTCAAACTTTGCATCCACTGTTAAAAGCCCGCTTTCACTACAATCAGGCCTTAAGTGATCAAGTCGAACTTCATTTGTTTCAAAACAAGGCTAGATACTACGCTGAAAATAATAAATGTGGTCATCTTCTGTCCTCACTGTTGAAGAAAAAGCTGGATAAAAAGAAGATAGTAAAGATTCAATCTTCTACGAATCAAACACTGACTTCGGATGTAGATATCTTGCAAACTTTCCGCGACTTTTATGCAACACTTTATCAAAGCGAATCTTCTCCGTCAGACACACAAATACAGGATTTTCTACATACCTTGCCTCATTCTTCGTTGACAGACGCTCAGAGGGCTCAACTTGATGCTCCCATTCAAGTAACAGAAATCACTGCTGCTATCTCCTCCTTACAATCCGGTAAAGCCCCGGGCCCGGATGGCTTTACCTCTGATTTCTTTAAGGCATTCCAAGGACCTTTATGTTCTCATTTACAGTCTTACTTTGCCTCTCTTTTAAGCATCTGTGGTAGTTCTTCCAAAGCCAGGAAGAGATGATTCTCTCCCCTCAAACTATCGCCCAATATCTCTTCTCAATACAGATTATAAAATATTCGCTAAAATATTGGCTACTAGGTTATCTCATCTCATGCCGCTCCTGGTCCATCCAGATCAATCTGGCTTCATCAAAGGTCGATTAATCACCAACAATCACTTACAATTTCACGATTCTGAGCCGTCCGTTGCCATATCTCTTGATGCGGAAAAGGCCTTCGATCGTGTCGAGTGGCCTTTTCTCTTTCAAGTATTACAATGGTATGGATTTGGGCCTTCCTTTCTATCATGGATAAAACATATTTATCATTTCCCCTCTGCTTACCTTTACATCAACAATCAGAAATCCACCTGTTTTCCACTTTATAGGGGTACGAGACAGGGATGTCCCCTATCCCCCCTGCTTTTCAACCTGGCTTTGGAACCTCTGCTAACAGCAATTCGTGTCAACTCTAATATAACTGGAATAACGATAGGAACAGACACATTCAAGCTCTCTGCATATGCTGATGATGTCTTGCTATTTCTTACACAACCTTCGTCTTCCTTAAATGCTCTCTTTGCTCTCATTTCTCAGTATTCTTTGATTTCTGGCTATAAGATTAATTGGCATAAGACCGAGCTCCTCCCTCTCAATCATAAAGGTGCAATTTTAGATCTTTCCCATTACCAAATTCAGAAAATGAATAAAGGCCTTAAATATCTGGGAATATACTTTTATACGGATCCCAGCGACACTATTACTTATTGCGAATCATCGATTTTGCAACAACTTAGGACTGCTACTCTTAAATGGTCTCCTTTACATTTGACTTGGTGGGGGAGACTGGAAACTATTAAAATGGTTTTAGCTCCAAAAGTCACATATATTTTGGCTATGATTCCTATTTTTTTCTCTGCTGATTTTTATTCTCATGTCGATAGACTGTTGACGACTTTCTTATGGAATCACAAAACTCCACGCATAGCTTTGCGTAAATTGAAAGCTAGTAAGCAGTGTGGTGGTGTGAACTTCCCTGATTTCTACCGATACCATCAAGCTTTCATTTTACAAGCAGGCTCTTTTTATTTTTCTCATTTAATTCCGACTGAAACCCCTCCGAGATGGCTTAGTGTGGAATCCGCTTCTCTCTCCCCACTTCCCATGCACATATTTCCGGGTATATCACTGACCTCGCGTATCGCCTCTCATCCCATCCTACGTTCCCTTCATAAAGCATTTGGAGAGCTGGAACGCCTCCGTCCTACCCAAACCTTTTCTTGGAAATCTTCGAAATATGGGCCCCTTTGGGGAAACTCCCTACTTCGTATTAATAATCATCCTAGGAGGAACTAAGATGGCCGCGGGTGTGGTCGCATATTGAGCAGCTCCGTGCCCTCGTTCCCTAAAAATTTCCTCTAAGTCTTTTTTCTTCGATTTTCTACAATGCCACATAAGAGAAAAGGGAAAATCCGGATATATCCTCCCTTACCGGATAATTTGGAAGGGCAGCGGCTGATTTATCAGTATGCAACCCCGACATCAGTAACGAGGACGTCTACCCCCATTGGTGAGTCAGGGGAAGGAGCCCAGTACTCACCCGGGGAACTATCGCTGACGCCTCCGGATCCTAAAACGCTGATTCAAGCAGCTCTACTGCTCGACTCTGTGCCTGCTGAGACGCCGGTAGGAACTTCCTTCGAGCATGCTCAGTTGGGAGGCAAGCCCAGGGACGAAGCAGACGTGGGGGGTGCAGCCAGTGCTCGTGTCTCCGCTGAGGCTACAGGAGGGGAGGAGTATGAAGCCAGCGGAGAAGGAACAGCAGAGCCGGTTTCTCCACTTATCCCACAGAGATTAACAAAACCAGCGATTGTAACGCTCGACGCCCTTTGGGATCTGGTAGCAGGGAACGCTGCGAAGCTCGACAGACAGGCTTGTAAACTAGAGGAAGTTTCCAAGAGAATGACTAAGATCGAAACTGACCACACGAATCTGGAAAAGGCTCTGACAAAGGTAACTGTGGATGTAAAAAAATTGCAAGATTTAAGTGCAGTTTCTGTTAATGAAAGACTATCCTCTTTGAGAAGATTGGAGTCAGTAGAGAATTACTTAAGGCACTTAAATATAAGACTCTTGAATTTCCCCAAAGTTATGGGTGAGTTGCCTTTGCAGACTTTCAAGAAATTTGCTATTGAAATTCTAAAGATACCACCAGAGAATGTTCCGCCTGTTAAAAAAAATATTCTTTTTAAGACAGAGAGGAGCCTTAATATCGCCTGGTATGGGGATAGATATGGAAAATCTAACCAATTTTCTGGAAACAACAACGGAAGAAATTACAGAAAGGTCTGCCTTGTTTGTGACTCTTTATTCAGAAATTGATGTTGGAATAATTATGAAGAATTATTTCAAAAATTTAAATGTTTCTTTTATGGGTGGTCAAGTTCGTATCTTTCCAGACTTGGCAAAACCAACGCAAATGCGAAGGAAAAAGTTTATTTCATTGCGCCCAAAAGTGCTTGCACTAGGAGGTACCTATATTTTAAGGTACCCCTGTAGGTGCATAGTTAAACTTTTGGGGAATACTTATGTGTTCTTTAGTCCGGAACAACTTCAAGCCTTTCTAGAGGCACGAGAGCAGACCCCGCAGCCTATAGAGCTGGATCCAGTAAATGAATCTGATGTTTAAACCCAGCCTTACTTCTAAATTGTTTCTTATGTTCTCCTTTTATTCTTTTCCTCCTCAGTTACCTACGAAAGGTAGAGATTGTGAAATTTTGTCATGTTTCAATATTTAATTTTTAAATTTCAAATAAGAATTTCATGTAAAGAACAATTTCTCAATCTCTTGTGATTCTATGCAAATTACTTTGTATTTTGTTTTGAAAAGATGATAAATAAAGATTAAAAAAAAAAAAAAAAAAATCATCCTATATATTGGCCAATCTGGAGCAAAGTGGCTATATGGTCCTTGCTAGATGTTTTTGATAATAACATTTTTTGTTCCTTCTCAGAGTTGCAAGATCGATATTCGCTCCCTCACTCCCAATTTTATTTTTGGCTTCAGCTCAGGCATGTCCTTCTCTCTACCAAGGGGAAGGTTGTGTTCCCAGACAAGTCCCCTTATTTACTAGATATTTATTTGGAATTTGGTCCAAAAGGACATCTGGCTTCACGGATATACAAATTATTTACTCAATTGTCTTACAAAACCTCCCAATTGTCTCTCTCTATACTGTGGGCTGAGGAAATGTCAATTCCCATTTCCTCCGAATGTTGGACCTCTGTATGGAATGTTGTGACGCGCATATCTTTATCCTCCAGCCTTACCCAGTCCATGTTCTTTATCCTACACAGAGCATTATGGACACCCTGGAAATTACACAGGGCAGGCGTCCTTGTATCTCATAATTGTTGGTCCTGTGCAGGTCCTAATGCCACATTGCAACATATGCTCTTTTCTTGCCCTTATACGTTTCAATTTTGGACCCAAGTATGGCACGTCGTGACTGAAATTTTTCAGTTTTCAGAATTCTTTATCTTACTCCATTACTGTACTAAAGGGAGCTCATCCTGATATAACCCTTTCTGGCCCCCATTGCAAGCTACTTGATTTTCTCCTTACAGTTGCGCAGCACAACATTCTTTCTCATTGGAAAAGAAGTGATTTGCTCTCGGAACACCTTTGGTGGAATTCGGTATGTTTATATGTGAAATATGAGAAAGCTATGGCCATAAAGTTTAGGAGACTAGCTGCCTGGTCGCAGGTATGGAAGCCATTAGACGTCTATTTGACAACTCATTCCTAACTCCAACACGTTTACCAGTGCGCATTTTTTCTTCTTGTCAGTTATCTGATATGGATATTGACTTTGGTGAGTTTTTTTATCTTACCACATCACAGCCTGCCTATCCTTCTCTTCTTTCTCTTTTCTTCTACCTCCTTTTTCTTTTTTCTTTTCTGTCTCCTTTTTTCTTCTTCTCTTTTTCTGTTGATGGTCGCAAACTGTGTACTGGTGGCTTTGTTTAATGTTTGAACCCCATATCGATCACACGTTTGTTCATTCTTTTCTTTTCATACACATTTGTAATAGACGTATCTCTGTTTTTCCATGTATTTTGTATTGTATTATTGAACAGTATGTATCCACAATACGCGGGTATGTTATTCTTACTTTATACTTAATTGTTTGGTTTTCCTTTGTATCGTTTGTTTATGCAAAATTCTAATAAAAGATTACAACACAAAAAAAAAAAGAGGAAGAAAACTTTAAAGTTCAAGAGCAGTGGACAGGGCAGAAAGAGAATGGCAGATGAGGTATCAAATGTAGAGAATGAGGACAATAGAATTGGTGATAATAATGTAATGAACAGCATACATGTGAGCCCTGTCGTGCTGCGGAGCAATTTACACTGTCTTGCAGTCGGGGGCAACAAGACCTGCGCTGACAGCTGGAGTATGTGCCTTGATATGGGCCAGGCTACAGCTTCACCTGAACCAGCCACCTCCCCCATGGGTTGGGTCCTTGGGTTCTGGTGACTGGCAGGAGATTCATGGAGCTAGGGTCTAGAGGCAGCAGACTAGGTGGTCCAGGTATGAGGAAAAGAGTCAGATTCAGGAAGCAAGCAAGAGGTAAGTGTAAGTCCAAGGCTGCAGTCAGAATTGGAGAGACTCACCAAACAGACAAGACACATGGGGACAGACAGGACAAGACCAAAATGCAAGGCATGGAATCACTCCAAAGACAAGGGTAAAATGGATAGACAAGATGAGGAGACAGCACAAAAGCTGGAAGGTAGGATGGAATGAGGCAAGGATGGAAGAAACAAGGCTGCCTGGATGAGGCAGGCTGGAATGAGGTAAGGCTGGAAGGCAGGCAGGATGAGGCAACAACAGGCTGGAACAAGAACACCCAATGCTGAGGTAAGGCAGGTAGGTCTGTGAAGCCCTTTTATAGGTCTAAGAAGATTATGTCATCGCTGTGTGCTACAGTGTTTTCCAGCCGTGGGCCCTTTAAATATAGAAATTTCAAAGACATGAGCACGCCTAGGGAGAAGCTGGAGGTTGCGGTCCTGGTAGCATCTTGCCACACTTGGGATGGTTGGTAATATATGCCACAGAAGAGGGTGCTGGTGGCATCAGGCTATGTGAAGCATCGCATGGGACTGTCCCATAAACAGCAAAATATAGCAGAATCCCCACTTCTAAGCCCCCTTCCCAGACCTCTTGTCTTTGACTTCTGGGGAGATGTTGATGGTATACCTTTACCATCTGGGGACTTGGGAAGCTTGACATGAGTTCTAGGGATTCCTTGGTTTTCAGGTGGACATAAAAGAGCATCTTCTGCAGGCAAGGATCCTTCGGAAAGAGAAGAACATGACTCATGGGTCCTAGTATCATTGTGTTAAATGAGGACAGTCCCTGCCTTCTTTCAGTGGTCTCTACCTCCATGAAGATGGACTTTGAGAATCCTGAACAGCCATTAGATTTGCAAGGCACCAAGGCTCTAGATTGTTGCTCATAGCATAGGTCTGTAGCCAATGTGTACTGGAGTGGTAGATCTGAAAGATCAAGCCAGATAGTTTGGGGTGAAGTAGTTGGAGGCACGGATTGGGCAGTATGAAAGCTCCTGGCTATCTGTGACATAGCCCCATCAATAGATGGTTGGTGGAGTCTGAGCCAGGGTAGCCCGGGGATAGTAAGTAAAACCTGAGGCTTTCTTGATGGGAATCAATCTGCATGGAGATAGACAAGGTGGCCATAGCCACAGAACCAGTCAGGGGTACACCATAGAAGAGATAATGCTGAGTGCGGGTGAGGTGGTTCCAGGGCAGCCCCACTGGCATAGCAGCGAATCCTGAATAAAATTTCTCCCCTCTCCAGAGTCAAGTCAGGGTTCAGTGGGCTGCCTATTGAGAGGCAGGGCTGGAGTTCTCTCCTCAGTTACCTGTTTATCCTTTTTCTCATGCAGCATACAAAGGGCTCTATCGGTGCCCTTACCCCGCCAGGAGAGGTCTGAGGGAACCTTTTTGAGGTCTGGCCCAGCTGGGATGTCTGCTCCTCAAGACAAACCTACGCATCCTTCTCTACAAGCCAGGGGTAAACAGGTTCTCGATTCAGACGAAGAGGATTGGACCACAGAGGATGAGGACGATGTTTTGACAGATCGATGAACCGTTTAAGGGGGCCCTTGAAGAGGGGGTACTGTTATGCCGGTCAGCCGAGGAGGCCGCCTGAGCCTACACCTTCGGGCCACAGTCCGACGTGCTCCAGACCCCCGGGGCCTACCGTGACATCGAGGCGCTTACCCCTGCAAACGGGTCGCCACCACTACAGAAGCCCCATCCCAACATTCTTTATATGCACATGGTGAAGCCAGCCCCTTTCTTAAAGGGGTCAGCGTGGGAAGGCCATTCAACAACCACAGATCTCCACCCCTTCCTGAGAGGTATAATATGCTGTAGCTTCTCCTTCAGTTCAAGTTAGCAAGGATTGTGTTGGATGGAAAGCCTCCAGTTTGAGCTATTCTGCCGCTTCCTTGCTGCTGTTGGAAGCTCTCTCTGCCCTTCGGGGTATTTCTCTAACCTGGGTACCCGTTCTTGGGGGACCCTTTGTCTTCTTTCAGGTGCCTATCTGGGATCAGGTTCTCGCTCCACGAGGGCCTGCTCTCCCTTGCTCGGTGCCTGTATTCAACTACTTCTGCCTGCTGGGATCTCCATCTATATAGCTATCAACTTAGTGAGTAATCTAACATTCTCAGTCTGTCTCATCTACAGCTCTGCTGCACTGGGAACCTGCATTTGGATCTCCCTAAACCATCTCTGTGAGACAGGTCCCTACCAAGGGTCCTGGGACTGCTACCTCTGGATAGCCTCACTACTGCCACCTCTGATATACCTCAGCTGTATAATAAAAGATGAATCTCTGTGTTTGTGTGTCTAGCCTAGTACTGTGGTTCCTCATGGGGCTCCTCCCCATGGGCGTGGTCATCTCCACAGAACCCAAGAATCCACTCAAACTCCTCAAAAACATAACCTTGGGTAAGAGTATAGTGATAGGACTATACTACCACCCACCTGGCCAAAATAGTCAGACACATGATGAAATACTATGAGAAATTAGGGAAGCTAACCAATTCGGCAGTGAAGTAATAATGGGAGACTTCAAATACCCCAAAATTGACTGGGTAAATATAACATCAGGACATGCTAGAAACATAAAGTTTCTGGACGGAATAAACAACTGCTTCAGGGAGCAATTGGTTCAGGAAGCAATTTTAGATTTAATTCTTAGTGAAATATAGGATTTGGTGAGAGAAGTAACGGTGGTGGGGCCACTTGGCAATAGTGATCATAACATGATCAAATTTGAATTAATGACTGGAAGGGGGACAATATGTTAATCTACAGCTCTAACACTAAATTTTCAAAGGGAAACTGATAAAATGAGGAAAATAGAAAAAAAAACAAAGGTGCAGCTGCAAAAGTAAAATGTTTACAAAGGCATGGACATTGTTTGAAAATGTAATCTTAGAAGCACAATCCAGATGTATTCTACACATTAAGAAAGGTGGAAGGAAGGCAAATTTTATTTAAGAACTTTTCTATACCGGTATCTGTGGGTACATCATATCGGTTTACAGATAACAACGTATTATAGAGAACAAGAGAACGATAGAGGAACCAAGGAACAAGGGGGGTGAGGAGGGGTAAAATGGAATAGTAGGAGAAACTAATATGAACGAGGAAGCTAGAGGAAGGTAACATGGGAAAAAGGGAACTAAAATACACAGGGGAATTATTACTGGCACGGTTAAAAGGTGAGGTCAAAGAGGCTATCTTATCCAAAACAAAATCCTTCAAAAATTGGAAGGGGGTCCATCTGAAGAAAATAGGAAAAAGCATAAGCATTGTCAAGGTAAGTGTAAAATACTGATAAGGCAGGCTAAGAGAGAAGTTGAAATGAAATTGCCAGAGGCAAAAATTCATAATAAAAACTTTTTAAAATATATCTGAAGCAAGAAACCTGTGAGGGAATAGGTTGGTCTCTTAGATCATCGAGGGGTTAAAGGGGCTCTTAGGAAAGATAAGGCCATTGCAGAAAGACTAAATGCATTCTCTGCTTTTTTGTTTACTAATGAAGATGTTGGGGAGATACCAGTTCTTGAGATGGTTTTCAAGGGTGATGAATTAGATGAACTGAACCAAATGACTGTGAACCTGGAAGATGTAGTAGGCCAGATTGACAAACTAAAGAGTAGCAAATCATCTGGACTGGATGGTATACATCCCATGGTTCTGAAGGAACTAAAAAATGAAATTTCAGATCTATTAGTTAAAATTTGTATACTATAATTAAAATTATCCATTGTACATGAAGACTTAAGGGTAGTCGATGCAACCCCAATATTTAAAAAGGGCTCCAGGGCCAATCCAGGAAACTATAGACCAGTGAGCCTGACTTCACTGCCAAGAAAAAGAGTGGAAACTATTCTAAAGATTAAAATCACAGAGCATATAGAAAGACATGTTTAATGGAACACAGTCAGCATGGATTTACCCAAGGTAAGTCATGCCTCACCAGTTTGCTTCATTTTTTAGAAGGGGTTAATAAACATGTGGATAAAGGTGAACCGGTAGATATAGTATATTTGGATTTTCAGAAGGCATTTGACAAAGTCCCTCATGAGAGGCTTCTAAGAGAACTAAATAGTCATAGGATAGGAGGTGATGTCCTTTCATCAATTACAAACTGTTTAAAAGACAGGAAACAGAGTAGGATTAAATTTGTCAATTTTCTCCATGGAAAAGGGTAAACATTGAAGTGCCTAAGGGATCTGTTCTTGGACCGATGCGTTTCAATATATTTATAACTGATCTGGAAAGGAGTGTGACGAGTGAGGTTATCAAATTTGCAGATGATACAAAATAATTCAGAGAAGTTGTGATAATTACAGGAGGACCTTTTGAGAATGGAAGATTGGGCATACAAATGGAGGATGAAATTTAATATGGACAAGTGATAGTGTAGCATATAGGAAAAAATAACCCCTGCAGAAGTTACACGATGTTAGGTTCCATATTAGGTGCTACCACCCAGGAAAGAGATCTAGGTGTCATAGTGGATAATACATTGAAATCGTCGGCACAGTTTGCTGCGGCAGTCACAAAAGCAAAAAGAATGCTAGGAATTATTAGGAAGGGAATGGTGAATAGAATTGAAAATGTCATAATGCCTCTATATCGCACCTTGAGTACTGTGTACAATCCTGGTCACTGCATCTCAAGAAACATATAGTTGCACTAGAGAAGGGACAGAGAAGAGCGGCCAAAATGATAAAGGAGGTGGAACAGCTTCCCTATGAGGAAAGGCTAAAGAGGTTATGCTGTTCAGCTTAGAGAAGAGGCGGTCAAGGGAGGATATGATAGAGATCTTTAAAATCATGAGAGTTCTACAACAGGTAGACTTGAATCGGTTATTTACTCTCAGATAATAGGACTAGGGGGCACACATGAAGTTAGCAAGTAGCACATTTAAAACTAATTGGAGAAATTTATTTTTTCACTCAATGCACAATTAAGCTCTGGAATCTGTTGCCAGAGGATGTGGTTACTGCAGTTAGTGTAACTGGGTTAAAAAAAAAAGGTTAGGATAAGTTCTTGGAGGAGAAGTCCATTAACTGCTATTAATCAAGTTGACATAGGGATTATCCACTGCTATTACTGGCATCAGTAGCATGGGATCCACTTAGTGTTTGGGTAGTTGCTAGGTACTTGTAGCCTGGATTGGCCTCTGTTGGAAACAGGAAACTAGCGTTGATGGACCCTTGGTTTGACCCAGTATGGCAATTTCTTATGGCACTTGGGACCCATGAGGTATTAGGGCTGCTATAACATGTCTATGGCATGGGCTTGGCCCTCAGAAAACCACAAGAAAACAGAGTTATAGTACAATAAAAACACTTGACTTGCCATACTGGATAAGACCAAAGGTCCCTCAAGCCACAGCTGCCTCATCCTGCCTTCAAGCCCTCACCAGCATCACAAATTCAACAAATATCCTGCAAGGATCCCACCCCCCATGGGCCAAAGAATATATCCACAATGGCACAGCTTAAATGATGCCACCCCCATGGCACATCTTCAGTGACGTAGTCTACTCCCCTTCCACGGCACATCTTAGAGTGACGCGGCCATTTCCCCTCACGGTGCATCTTTAGTCCAGTAGAAATCAGGCTCAGCTTCAGTGATGTGTTACCTGCCTGTCTTTCCGCTGAACTTCAGTGATGTGGCACCCCCCCCCCCCTCCTGCAGCACATCTTAAGAGTGATGTTGCCCCCTCCCCTCATGGCATTGTCATTGATGCAGCCCAGCAGCAAAACATGAACCTTGTCAGCACAGCTTGAATGACATTGCCCCTTCCACAGCTTCGATGACGCGGCTCACCCCTCTGGCAGCCTTGAATGTGAGTATGAGAGACAAGGAGAGTGTCTGTGTTTGTCATGGAGAGAGAAAGAGAGAGCCTGTATATGTAAGAGAGGGAGTGCCTGTGTGTGCGCGTGCAGAGACACAGAGCATGAGTGTGCATGTGTAGAGACACAGCATGAGTGTGCCTGTGTGTATGTTTGTGTGAAGGAGAGCAAGCAACTGAGTATGAGAAAGCGGCTGTGCATGTGAGGGAGAAGGAGCCACTGAACATATGGGAGAAAGAGCCACTGAGAGTGAGAGAATGCTTGTGTGTGTGTGAAGGAGAGTGCATGACTGAGTGTAAGAGAGCGCCTGCGTTTGTTTGTGAGGGAGAGAGTACCTGTGTGTCTGTTTGAGGTAGAGAAAACCACTGAGTGTGTGAAAGCTTGGGCGTGTGTATAAGGGGGAGAGAATCAGTGAATAAGCATGTGCGTGAAAATGAATATGTGTGTTAGAATTAAAATTTTTTCAGTATGTGTATGATAAAGAGAGAGGATAAAGTTTGGCACCCTCCTCGTCCCCCCTTCCACCTCCCCTACTAATCCAGGAGAATCTCAGGGTGACTGGAAATCAAAGGTTACCAGGTAAGGAGTGCGGAAGATTTTTTTTTTCATCCCTATTAGTTTTACATAACTGTATATTAATAAAATTCTGCTGTTTTGAAATATTTAATTGTTTGGTAAATATTTTACATTTTTTGTGACATTTATTATTATATATTTTACTGTTCTTCAGTTGATTTGCCATATTTATTCTTTCTATTGGTATAGTTGATGTTTTATACTGTATTTCTCGATTGTATTTCATGTTTAACAAGGAATAGTGATTTTATGTCTCATTGTTGCATTGCATACATATTCTGGGTTGTTGTGGTTTCCAGTTCAATTTTTATCTGCCTGTTTATACTTTCTAGTCAGTTTGTTCTATTTGGTGAGGGTCTATCCATGTTCTCCATTTGTGACCATGGTGAGATATTATGCTAGTGTGTAGTTTCTATATAGATCTGATATTTCACTTTCAATGCATATCCAGATAACACTCTGCTTCAATGGCAGGAGGGAAAGAGGAAAGAGGATTTATATTCAGGCAACAACCAACAAGGACTGAACTACATAGTCTGGGTAAACAAATAATTATGAGTGTAGCTTGCTTGTTACGAATCAATTAAATCTGATACTTCACTTGGAATACATATCCAGCGCAACTCACTGCTTCAACAGCAGGGGGGAATAAAAGAGGAATTATATTCAAACAACAAAGACTGAATGGCACAGGCTGGGTAAACAAATAAGTGAGGGAGTAGCTTGCTTATAGCAGCAGTTACTACCCCAAATCAATTAAGCTAGATACTTCACTTAGATGCAGCTCCAGAACTGCTCTCTACATCAATGGCGGGTGTGGAAGGTAATTAGAACCAAAACGTTACTAATAAGGGCCAAGAATAACATAAGTATGAGAAAAAAAAAGTGTGAAAGCTTGGTGGGCAGACTGGATGGGCCATTTGGTCTTCTTCTGCTGTCATTTCTTTGTTTCTATCTATGGAAGCCTTCTAGTACTGTTTTCCTAATAGATGGTGTATTGGTGTTGTAGGGCCTGTTGTAATATTCAGTGTTGCCTTGTTATAGGTTACTGTTGAGTTTGAGTTCTGACATTTAGTGATGCTTTGGTATGGGAGGTTTATAATATTGTAATTAAGTTTCTCATGGCTATCTGAGGGCCTAGCCTACATTCAATATGCTTTCCAGTAGGCCCAATACCATATGGGTTCCAAGTGTATTTTATAAAAATAATAAATAAATACCCTTTTCATGCAAAATCTCACATTTTGGGTTGGGAAAGTGGTTAATATGACATTTTTAATATAAAGGCATAATTTAAAATTGTGGGTGGGGAGAGGGGTATGGTGGCTCATGGTTATAAGTTTCACCTAGGGATCTTAATACCCTTGCGTCTGCCCTGAGAAAGCAGCAGTTGGTAGGGCTCCTGGGAATGAAGTAGGTTAACCAGCTCCCTAGAGATATTATCACTGGCATTCTTCTGGGAACCCTGAACCCTGCTTTCTCCCATTCCCCAGCATTTCAAATACTGAAAGGACATACTCCAGGGGGGTCCCCTTCCCTGGCCCACTCAGTAATTTCATCTGTGCTGCACAATGCGGGGAGTGGGCACCATCTCGTCCTTCACCTCCGGCAGCAGAATGTCTTGAGCAGCCCCTGGTTTAACCATAAAAGAACCTCTACAGAGTGCTATACTAAGTTATGACAGATGTTGGGCAGTTAGTGTCTGAGGAATGCTTCCACACAAAATCCCTGACAACTGCAGTGAAATAATAAAAAAGTCTGAAACAGCTCCATTAGGAGAAATGTTAAAACACTGCTCACACTCTCCTTCACACACACACAAGCATTCTCTCACTCTCAGTGGCTCTCCTTCTCCCATACGTTCAGTGGCTCCTTCTCCCTCACATGCACAGCCGCTTTCTCATACTCAGTTGCTTGTTCTCCTTCACACAAACATACATATATTGGGAGGAGGAATAGCTTAGTGGTTAGAGCAGTGGACCATGAACCAGGACTTGCAGTGGACCATGAACCATGAACCAGGACTTGCAGTGGACCATGAACCATGAACCAGGACTTGCCCAAGGTCACAAGGAGCTGTCGCTCCTTGTGACCTTGGGCAAGTCACTTTACCCTCCATTGCCTCAGGTACAAAAACTTAGATTGTAAGCCCTCTGGGGATAGGGAAATACCTCCAGTACCTGAATGTAAACCGGTGTGATATCTCAATTGAAATCAAATGTCGGTAAATAATAAATAAAATAAATGTTAAGGGGAATGCAACAGCTCCCCTATGAGGAAAGGCTAAAGAGGTTAGGACTTTTCAGCTTGGAGAAGAGACGACTGAGGGGGGATATGATAGAGGTGTTTAAGATCATGAGAGGTCTTGAACGAGTAGATGTGAATCGGTTATTTACTCTTTCGGATAATAGAAGGACTAGGGGGCACTCCATGAAGTTAGCATGGGGCACATTTAAAACTAATCGGAGAAACTTCTTTTTCACTCAACGCACAATTAAACTCTGGAATTTGTTACCAGAGGATGTGGTTAGTGCAGTTAGTATAGCTGTGTTTAAAAAAGGATTGGATAAGTTCTTGGAGGAGAAGTCCATTACCTGTTATTAATTAAGTTGACTTAGAAAATAGCCACTGCTATTACTAGCAACGGTAACATGGAATAGACTTAGTTTTTGGGTACTTGCCAGGTTCTTATGGCCTGGATTGGCCACTTTTAGAAACAGGATGCTGGGCTTGGTCTGACCCAGTATGGTCTGACCCAGTATGGCATGTTCTTGTATGGCATGAACACAACAGTTGCTTTCACCTTTTAAGAGTAGGCATGTGCATTCATAAGAACATAAGATCTTAAGAAATTGCCATGATGGGTCAGACCAAGGGTCCATCAAGCCCAGCATCCTGTTTCCAACAGAGGCCAAACCAGGCCACAAGAACCTGGCAATTACCCAAATACTAAGAAGATCCCATGCCACTGATGCAATTAATAGCAGTGGCTATTCCCTAAGTAAATTTGATTAATAGCCATTAATGGACTTCTCCAAGAACTTATCCAAACCTTTTTTGAACCCAGCTACACTAACTGCACTAACCACATCCTCTGGCAACAAATTCCAGAGCTTTATTGTGCATTGAGTGAAAAAGATTTTTTCCGATTAGTCTTAAATGTGCTACTTGCTAACTTCATGAAATGCCCCCTAGTCCTTCTATAATTTGAAAGTGTAAATAATGTGGCTTTGCCACGTGTTTCAATTTCAGTGACTTGCCCAGCAGCTAACCTGATGTAGCATGAACTCCAAGAACTTTGGCAGAAGACACACCACCTCCTGGAGCAAACAGTTTAAAAAACAAGCAGATAAGAAACATTGCCCAGTCCCGTCAACTTCACCCAGGAAGCCTGGTTTGGTTCACCATTAAAAACCTGTAGTTGAAAATGCCTTCATTAAGATTTACTCCATGATTCATGGATCCATTCCCCATTGAATGATAGCTTGGTCCAGTAGCCTACAAACTCAAATTATTTCCATCTTTGTACATCATTGATGTCTTCCACATATCTCTGCAATTCTCTCTTGGTTGGGCCGAGTGCCTCTCCAGGTCACTAAAGTCTCTACAGAAGAGGACATCAAATTCGAAGTCCAGATCTTGGATTCATGAAGAGTTCGAAATCAGTTGCAGTATCTAATCCCATGAAAAAATTATAGATTTGATGAAAATTTTTGTTAGTCAGCCTCCAACCTCTAAGCCCTGCTGCTAGTATGAGTGCCATTGGAGATTTCCCAGGAAACCCAAACCCAGAAGACCAGGAAGGGAGATTTGGAGGGGGGCTACTGTTACATTCAGGAGCTCATGGGAGGACTCTGGGAGCCACCTCACTAACCCTTGATGTAGCTGGACTAGTCCCACAGTCGGCAAACACCCTCCAGTCCCAAATGGCATCCAGAATGGCCCAAGATATTGATTGCCACCATTCCTCCTGACCTTCTTTAGGATTGCGTACACTTGATGGTCCATTTCTTGAAGAGCCCATAGCAGGAACTCAGCTGAGGTTCCCTTGAATGATGTCACTGACTCCATGCTACTTAAGGCCCCTCTGGTAGGAAGAAATTGCCTCAGCAACAGGTCTTCTGCCTTAGCTTTTGAGTTCTTTGTTCCTGTGACCTGCAGTTCTGATTCCTCATCCAGCCTTGCCTCGTCCAGCCATGTCTCATCCAACCTAGCCTTGTCCTGCCCATCTCTTCCAGTGTCTTCTGTGTGTCTTCATCCACCCTTGACCTAACTTCCAGATTCTGACTTCTTGCTTAGAACTACCTACGACTGCCTGCCACCTGGACTTCACTACCCTTGTTTTGTCTGCTTCAAGCGCTGACCTTGGCCTGCTTCTGAATCCATTAGTATGCTGCCTGCCCTGACCCCGGAGTGCACTTGGACTCTTGCTCTATTCACCGCCCTAGAAATCTGCTTAAGTCCTGCTGGCCACCAGAACTCAAGAGCTCAACCTGTCAGAAATGCGGATGATATAGGTAAAGCTCCAGACTGTCCCACTAGAGGGTGTTTTTGCCAGCTGCTGATATAGGCCTCATAGGTTTGCCTACAAGGCTGTGTCAACTATGTTGCAGCACAAAGGGCTCATACCAACTCAACTATCAGAGACATAAATAAAAGAGAATAAAAAATGTGGGATATTGAAGAAGAAGTGATCTGTGATTTATTAAAGCTAGGTAGCCTCCTCTGATATTTTACATGGGCAAGTAAATGTTACAGTATCACTACATATATGCATCGTGTAGAGAGAAGTGCAGAAGTGAGACATTATCTTGCATTTCATTTTGCTACTGACTGTTGAAAAATGTTGGAGATTTTACAATTTGTATGTTCATGGAACACTATCAAACTTAGCTTTTTCATCAAAAAACTAACGTTTTGTCTCAGCTGAGTATAATCAGTCAAATGCAAATTGGTGTGTAAAAATTGCCTGCAGTGCTGGATGTAAATTACGCCTATAAATTCAGTGCTCAAATTATGTGACAAATGGCGGTGTATTAATTTTGCCACTGAATATATTAAATAACTAGGAGTTCAGTTTCTAACTAACATGCCAATTACTTCAGATGCTGTTCAGGTATGGCTACTAAATACACCAGGCTTCATTCAATATTTAAAGACCATTTAAAATTAAGGGGCACATTTGCAATTAATGGCTTCTCTAACATGTGATAAGCCTCTCAGATGGTACTATGAGAGTCATCTAGAGAAAGTACTTATATTCTCCCTCCAAAAATAAAACACCTGCTAGTCCAATAAAGTGTATTTTAATACTTAAAGCATTGCAGAAGCACAGAACATGAGGACAGATAAAGGCAATCAAATCCAACATCTAAATCTGTCCATTTAGGTCCTTTTAGTCCAGTATGAACTGTGCAACCATGCCAGGTTCCATCGCAAGAGGGATCCCCACAGTGGCAGTACCCACACAGGTTGGCATGGGCTAGCAGTGAATGAAGAGTTGGCTTCAAAACAGACTAGTAGGAGGAGAAGTGCTGCACAGAAAAGCCAACTCCCATCAGGCTTTTCCCAGAGCAGAGGATGACAGCCAGACGAAGAGCCAGGAAGAGGAGGGAGAGATATTTGGAAGGGATGAGAAAAGATAAGAAAGGTAGAGGAAAGGAAAAAGAAGGGGATAGAGCTCCCTACCCTCTCTCTCTCTTGTTACATATGAAAGCTCCCTCCCAAGAGAGAGGGGGTAAAGAGCATGCTACCATTTAAGTGAACTACAGCAGAGAAAAAAAAGGGCAATGCAACTTTATAACATGAGCCACCAGCCCAGAAAATCTAGAATGAGATTGAAAAGGTTGCCAGACTCCATACTGTGAAGGTGATTAAATGACCATTGAATAGGTGAGTCAGAGACTTAGATAGGGAATTTGCATGTCACAGCCCCCCTGTACTACTGTAACTTGCAGTTGAATATCACTTTAAAGCAAAGGATAGCAAAATCCTAAATTACAGAACTATGATTTGAAAAGTCCTATATTGGAAAATTCTGAGTGAGAGAGGGATTTATGAGGAAAATGTACTGAAAACAGTACTAGGAAGCAAACAGAATCTCACCATGACTAACAATGGGAGTCAGACCCTTGGGTACCCAGTTCTCAGACAACAGAAAGAAAAAAGAAAAGCCAGGTGGGATGGAAGGTTGTGTACTCATTCTCTTTCCATGGTCCTGCCTGGGTCAGCCTTTTGGCTGAGAGAAGGTGACCCATCCAGGATGTGTAACAGTGAATGACTGGCCATGAGATTAACAGACCTAAAATCACGGAAAGCTGAGACTGTGGAGGGCCTGAATCACTGAATGCTAAACAAGCCATGAGCCTAGCAGAGCTGTAAACCCAAGCCAAGAAAAAACCCTCCTACCAAGGGAGGTGACCCTGGGTCCCCCTTGAACAAGGGGTCACCAGTGGCAGATCAAGCAATTTCCCCCTGGAGGGTGTGGATCCCAGTGGCAGATTGTGAGGTAACCCTGGGTCCCCTTGAGCAAGGGGACTCAGCAGCAGATTGAGAAGTCCCCCAAGAGAGTGTAGACCTCAGTAGCAGATGGAGTGGTGCCCCAGGAAGAAGGGGACCCCAGCAGCTTGTCCAGAGGTACAGTTTGGTTATCCAGGAGGTCATGGACCCCAGCAGCATTCCAGGAGGCAGAGTCTAGTCCCCAGGAGGGTGTAGACCCCAGCGACAGACCCGGAGGTGGAGTTATGAGGGAGCATGGACCCCAGCATTGGCACGGACCTTTCAGCGGAGCAGAAGCAGCACTGAGGAGATGGCAGCAGTTTAGATACAATGACTCCCCCAGGCCAACACCGTCCACCAGCATGGTTGTATCTTTTCACATGGGGAAAAAAAGGGGGAGGATAATAACTACACTTGATTAAGCTGGAACTCAAGAGGGTTCCTTATATTCTATATGGTGGTATACTGTGGGTCCCAAAATTCCAAAATATTAAATGATCCTGCTATCTTGTAGAAATATATATAGTTGTGTGGCCTGAGACTATTAACCATGAGTAGATAAGTGTTCTTTTTTGACATCCTATTAGCAATATACATAGTTATGTAGAAATGTATATGCTTGTATAGTCTAATAAACTTGTATATATTTGTACATTCTGCCAGCCTTGTTCCCAGTCCCATTTTTTTTTCCTGGGGTGAAGGCAGGGAACTCCCACCCATTAACACCTTCTGCCCCAGGTGGAAACATCAGATGCCATGAATGAGAAGACCGGAGTCTGCTCTAAGGGGGGCTCCCGCCAGTTTGGTCCCGGACTCAGGAACACCCCGCAAGGTAAGCAGTCAAGGGGGCATTACACACATGCATTGCATAAATGTGTTTGTGGAGGAGGAACCTAGTGGTTAGAGCAGCGGGCTGCAAACTAGGTAAGCCAGATCCAGTGCCACTTCTTGTGAACTTGCAAGTCTCTTCACCCGTTCATTGCCTCAGGTACAAACCTAGATTGTGTGCCCTCTGGTGATAGGGAAATACCTACAGTGCCTGAATGTAACCTGCTTTGAAGTGCCAAAAGGAAGAATATATTAATCAAAACAGCTATTGTACATGTACAAAGATATGAATAATCACACATGGATTTGTGCATGTGTTTAATAAAATGCAGGAATATTTATAGTTATAGGGATGAAAAGTCCCACTTTCATCACCACACCAGGCACCACTCCAATCTATATCCGGCTCTGCTGCCAATACTGTCTCCTGTTGCAGTACCACAAAGTCTACTTGATTGCTGGCTTTCTTTCATGCCAAAATGAGGAACACCTAGAAATTCTCATCAATCCAGAATAGCTGCATTGAGCATTATCCATCTGGTGATCTGTGCTCTGTGTCTGCTTTGCACAACAGAAAGAAGAAATGTTGATGCTCATAACTGTGTTCCTGCCTATGGCAGTTGATAGCGGTGGTGGTGCATGAAGGAAGGATGAAGCTTGACTTTACTTAGGTTGGTTTTACAGTAAACAGAGTGGGATACCAATGAAGCATGTTGAGTGAATTGAGCCATCATGACATGGAACTCATAGTGGAGAGTTTATGGCATAGGAAAAATGTCATTTTTCTGAAGTGACTTGCTAAATGAAGAGTGCTGGTCTAGCAATTAAGAAAGGCTTCAAAGTTGGGACTACATTTTTGTCCCTGTTTGGTCATATTTTATCTGTGTTAGCTTGACTAGGTAACGTTATAAAGATGCATTTCAGTTTTTATATGACGTTTCTTCTCCTTTCCCATTTGAAAGCAGTCATGAAGAATCGAAGTAACCAAGTCTGTCTACCTCAGAGAAAGTTAAATATATATTCCATAGATTCTGAGGCTGTAAAAGAGAGAGGGATCGACCATTCAAGCAGACCAGCAAATACAAATAATTGTTGGAATTGGCCAGGTGGCTCAGTGGCAGATAATGATTACTGCTTTGCAGAGAACCTGGGCAGGACTCTGCTCGCCAGGCTGCTGCAGAGATAACATTCAGAGTCCCTGGGAGGTAATAGTGCCAGTCATAGTGCAATGGCAACATCTGGTGGCCAGGCCTAGGGTCCATGATTGTAGGGTTCTGGAGCAAGGATCAGTGGGTGGCCCCCAGCTGAGGATTGCTACTGCAGTGACTGATATAAGAGCACTTCAAGCATGCAAAATGTCACTGCCTGTGTTCTGACGGGAGCTAACATACCTGATCATATTACTCCGGTACTCCAGACCCTCCACTGGCTGCCTATACAACAGCAGGTACAGTATAAATTGGTTGTGATTATTTACAACTTCTTGAATATCATCGCTACATTGTGGGTTAATTCAGTCCTCTGTATTCACACATCTGTGCAAGTCTTAAAATCATCAAGTCTGGAATTATCAGACATTCCTTCTCTATGGGTTACTCGTAGAGCAGAGACCTGCAAGCAAACCTTTTCAATAACTGGATCTATCTCTTGGACCACGTGCCTATTTGTTTGCCTAAGATCACTGATATTCATACATTTAAAAAACAATGAAAGCCTTCCTATTACAAAAGCTCTGGAGTCCTCAAGCTGCAATATCTTACCACTGAGTTGCTGCGATAAGCAAGTGAAGTATTTTTTCTTTTTACGCAGTAGAGTAGTTAATGTTAGTGTGAGGTCTGAGGTTTTACTTTGTCACCTGAAATTGTTTTATTTTATGTATGCATGTTTTGTACCCCATCCCAAACTTTGAAGGGGGTGGGTAACAAATATTTTGAATAAATAAATTAATAAAATGAGTTGAAAGAGAGATATAAAACCCTGAGTAGCCGTGAATGATGATTTATGGTGCCTCAGCCCATTAAAAACCAGTTCAACTTAAACTGCATGACCACAGCAGGAGGAGAAAACTACGAAGCCAAAAAGAAATAATTATAATGGTTTATTAAAGCTAAAGCAAAGGCTGTGCTGAAGGATGAGTAGAAGCCAATGACTCACTGCAGGGGACAGTACTTCTAATCCGAAGTTTTGAAAATGTTTCGGCGTCTTCACCCGCTTTAAACCACCAAGTTAATGGTCGCCATTTAAATTTAAAAGCCCAGGCCGGCATTGATCTTTTATTCATGCAACGCCACTTCAAATTCGACCAATACACTCTAAAAGGTTTACCATCTCCAATACCATCCAGATTCCAGATATATCATAAAGAGACGTGAGGAAAAAATCTCAATTTTTTAACATGATCTTAAATCAAGGTATTCCATTCCAAATCCTCATTTAATCCCCGAGGGGACTGTGTGCCCAAAGTGAAAATCCAATAGGCTTCCCTTAAATCCAACAAATGCTTAAAATGGCGACCATTAAGAAGACGCCGAACATTTTCAAAACTTCGGATTAGAAGTACTGTCCCCTGATGAAGAATCCATGATTCGAAACGAGGCCTTGTCGGGATATGGACATGGACTTTAAATCGTGAGAGTATACAGATAAGTCACAGGGAAGTTCCCTACAATAAGATCGCATATGAGAATAATTACGTGTCAGCGTTATTGAGAATTGTGTGGTGTTTCCTGAAGGAGTTCAAAAAAAGCCTAATTGTGGGTGGAAATAATTTCAAGGAAAAAGTTTTGTCACTATTCATTAAATTTAATCACGCTTAAAAATAATAAAAAATATTCACGGGTTTCAGATGTAAAATTCATCTTTATAAAACCATGAGTGGAATAGAATGGGTAGATAGGGAACAGTTATTTACCTTTACAAATAAAACTAAGACTAGGGGATACTCCAAAAATCTAGCACCCAGCAGATTTAAAGCAAATCATATTCTTTTCACTCAGTGCATGGTAAAGCTATGAAATCTATTGCCAGGGGATGTAGTCAAGGCAAAATTTGTAGGATTCAAGAGAGACTTGGACAAGTTCCTGAAGGAAAAGTCCATAAACAGTTATTATTACCCAAGTCGATTTGATGAAGCCAGAGCTTATCCCTGGGAGTGAGATACAAGAAATAGATCAACTATTAGAAATATTCTGGGTATTTTTGACCTGCACTGGTATCAGTTGTCTAACCAAATGCAACCCAAGGACCACACTTGAAATGAGGTTTAATGAAAAAACAGAATACAACATAAATCTCAGGAGATACAAACTGCAGGGGAAAACAACCAAGGAACACCAAAATGTGATTTGCTTTACCTGGGAAGCAGGAGGAGAGACCCAATTCATCCTGCACGCAGTCCAGGGCAGCTCTGTTCATAAACCCAGCCCTCCAAGTTTGAAGACATTGTGCCAGCAAGGGACACTCTACTGGCTGTAGCCGTTGAACAGATAAGAGAAAAGGGTGGGTCTACCTATTAGCCAATGGGTATGTAACATTTGGCCGGCTGCAGGAAGACCCCGCAACTGACTCCGCACATGCCACCGAGTGCCTCCAATGTGGTGATGATGCCGCCATGCTTCTCCTGCCTTGAGCCTCCTTGCATGTGAATGCATGCAGCGTGCGGCACTTTAAAGGCCCCTCAGCGGGAATGACTTCTTCCGGGGCCAGTGATTGTAATTCCCGCAAATTGATCTTGGAGAGCCTGCACTTCCTGTAAGAGATGCTGGGATTTGTAGTTGCCGAGCCTCCAGAGCAGCCACTAGAAAATTGTTAAGGACAACTCCAGCCACTTCAGAAGGGTTTTTCTAAAGTCTTTTTCTTGATACTACAAAAAAAGAATGGGGAGTTCCCAGTTCAGCTGGCTGCAGTCGCTCTCCAGCAGCGTTATAGCTGGCTGCACAGTCAAAAAAATAACCATCCTAGCTTTACCCAGCTCTTACTAACTGAATGATTGCTGTAACAGGGGAAAAACAAAACAAAAAAACTCTCTAAACAAATTGGATGTTTCAGGTGGACTAGCACAATCTGTCAGGGGGTCTAATCAAATGTAAGACAGGGTCCACACTTGAAATGAGGTTTAATTAAGAAATGGAACACAACATAAATCTCCTGGTTTACAGACAGCAGGGAAAACAGCAAAGGAACTCCAAAAAGTGATTTTCCTTACCAGGGAAACAAACGGAGAGAACCACTTCAACCTGCATACAGCCCAGCGCAGCCCTGTTCATACAGCCAGCTCTCCAAGCATGAAGAACTGTGCCAGCAAGGGACCCTCTGCCAGCTAGGGAGGAAAATGTGGGTCCTACCTATTAGCCAATGAGTACCTGGCTTGGTGTAACCCAGCCCTCAACCCCTGGGAAGCTAAAGATCAACATTGCTTCATATCTAAGATAGTTCTTTCCCTAGAGCTCCAGCCTACCACCTCAAGAGTCAGAAAGACCAACTACCCCAACACCTGGCCATGTTGCTTGAAGGACCTTGATCTAATCTAGCATGACACTTATGTTCTTCACCAGCTTGACTTTGTCATTCTGTTCTCTCTAGGTCTTAATGCCTCACAAAAATGTTCATAATTCAGCTCTAGGGAAGTCTGTAAATACATAAAATTGTCCCTTCAAATTCAAATGGTATTATCTATCAATCTGAGGAATATTCTTTTACAACACAATAAGCATTTGGATTAAAACTGTTATGTATTGTAATTTAGTACCTTCAACACCTTGAGTGGTCTTTGGCATGGCAGATGACAGATTCAGTCTGGGCTCTGGCTATCTTTTTGCAGTTTTATTAACTGCAATCAAAATTTTAACAAAATAGAAGTGTGCTTATCTCAGCAGTGCTGGAAACAAAAGTGCAGCAGTTTACACACATGCAGGTCATCAAGAAAGTTCATGCTTTTGCCTAGTCTCATCTGCAGCCTTCCTCTCCTCTCTGGGACCTACCTTCTTAACCTTCTCCCCAGGGGAAATGCTCAGTAACCAGAATTCTCTTGTGGACTGTCTTAAGGTAGACCAGAGTAAATGCCTTGTCCTGGGCTTTTAAGGAGGATCTAACAATTTTTTCCTTTACAGACCCTCTGCCTCAGCTCAAACTTGTCAACTTGAGCATCTTCCTCTACCCTGATTAACTCCCAAGAAAGTAAATCACCATTTCTATTTTTCTTTCCCACTCTAAACTGGGATGGACATTTTTTTTTCCTAGCACAGGATAGGGTCAGTATGGGGCCATTTAGGCTAGAGTGTTCCTCCCCCTCCCATATCTGGTTATGCCTCCAATTAAACTCAAGGGATCTATTTTCGGCTTTAGGTTGCTTAAATTCTCCAGGATTGCCCTCCCTCAGCCTTCCTGGAGAATCAGTTAAGAGTTCCTGGGAGACCCACAGTTCCCTCTGACTTATGTCACCATGCAACAATAAAGCAGTACAATCCCTGGCAGTCTTTAGAACTGGGACCTCTCAGAATTTCTTTTTCAGGGCTGCCTCTGTGGTATGGTATATGGTCTCAATGTCTGGTGGAGAGGCTTCCAGAGATGATGTCTCCAAGTCTGGGCTGGCCTGGCTGGCCCCACAGAGACTTGAACTAGGGATAATTGTATTCCAAAACAATGGGGTATGGAAGCTCAGGAAGTATTCCCACTTCTATCTAGGCTTCTCCTGCTGAAGTCATCAGTAGGACTTGACTGGTTGGGTAGTCTTGCTAGTCACCATGTATTTATTTATTATTTTTTTATATACCGACATTCATCTCAATTGAGATATCACACTGGTTTACATTCAGGTACTGTAGGTATTTCTCTATCCCCAAAGGGCTTACAATCTAAGTTTTGTACCTGAGGCAACGGAGGGTAAAGTGACTTGCCCAAGGTCAGAAGGAGAGACAGCAGGACTTGAACCCTGGTCTCCTGGTTCATAGTCCCACTACTCTAACCACTAGGCTATTCCTCCTCCCTAATTGTATGCAAGTGAGTGTCACCTTCTTCCTGTAATAGATATATTTCCCCTGGGTAACTCCTTACCTACAGTACCTGAATGTAATCCACTTTGAAGCACTGCAAAAAGTGGAATAAATAAATAAATGTGAGTCTTTCTGCACCCTGAGTTTACCAAAGCTTGGGTAGTGTCCTCATCCAGCTCAATTGGGATCACAAGGTCCCTAGTCCCAAAATGGGAATATCAATGAAGTTCCAGCTGTGAAGCTTCACTCAATTTGCTCCCACTTATGGAGCTTCACTAGATTGCCCTCCCACTCTACATCCTCAAGCCATGGGTAATCCTTGACAGTATGTCTTTCACCACATAATAGGAGACTCCTGTGGGGCCTGTTCCTCTTTAATTGTAATGCTTCTTATAAAGGGTTCTTTATTTTCTTCTTTATTATAGGATCAAAACTCGTCCATTTTCTGCACAACGTGAACAAAAGGAGAAACAATCCAGTCCCTGTTTGTGCTGGTACCTCAGGATTTCCTTTTCCCTTCTGACTCAGCAGTCATCCCACTTCTGAAGGTTTTCCCTTGCCAGTGTGGACCTTAACGTTTAGTGCTGGCTGGCTCACCATGTTTACATCCATAGGTTTGATCCCTTTGTTGCTACAGGCTTTGGCCAAATGACCTCTCTTCCCACAGTTAAAACAAGCTGGTGGGTCAGGGGTCTGACACCAGAGTATAGCATGAGAGCTGACCTGCTCTCAGGATCCTGGTTGGGATCATGTACTCTCGCTGCCATGCTAGGGACTCTGTGTGGATTGCCTTTCTAATTTCCATATTAATTCTGGCATCAACTGAGCCTGATGGAAGGTGTCTGCCCCTTCCAATATTTTCTCCAGGGTGAGCATTGGGTGTCGAGACATTCAATTCCACATGGACTGGTCCAGCCCATCCAGAAACTGCTCCAGGGAGACCTAGTTGGATACCTTGAGGCTTTTCACCTCTGGCTATAGCCACTTCTATCCATCATTGTTTAAGTGGTGAAAAAGGCTCCATGGGCTTTTCCAAGACTGTAGGGTGCTATGCTGGAACTGTTTCTGGTATGTTTCCATAGTTTAATCCACCCCATGCAGGATGGATGTTTTAACTTCCTACCATCTGGCTCTCCCATCTGTGTTGGCAGCCTGAAAAGCAGCTTGGCTTCTGCCTGTAAGCAGATTTGCTAGCTAGGTGGTCCAGGTGGCTTCTGGCCAGCCATTTAGCCTTCCAGGCCTCTCAAAGGGGCTGATGTAATAAGCTGTGCTTAAACTGCCATGGATTTTTGCACAGGTAAATGCATGCATTTTCCCCATACTGACTTTATGCATGTATGTAATAACGTGTTCAGCGTGGGAAAAACCTGCACTAAAAACCCGTGGCAGGTTTTACGTGAATGCATGTAAAGGAGGCAATTATCCATTTACGGGCTATGCAAGGAGCTGCGCTATCAGGAAGAACAGTTAGCCCGGGTTATTTTAAGTGGGTTTCTATGTGCCTGGATCAGGGCAGGAGTTAAGTTAAAGTGCCTGTCAGACTATTTTTCTCATTACTGGCATTGGTGTGCTTGTGTGTCCATGCATCGCTAGTGTAATCATAGGTTACGTTCACCTTTTTCTAATGCTACGGAACATTTTGTGGGTCAGGCGAACAGCAGCAGCAGCAGCCTTACAGCGTGGCAACATAGCAGAAGCTCAAAGGCAGAACAGGCTGAGGGAAGGCAGTTGTGAGGCGGGCCCCGAGATGAGCCCCGCCTTCAGCCCCACTCCTGGACCTCTAACAGTCTTGAAAGGAAAAAGGCATTCCCCCTGATAATCATCAAGCGTGGATCTCCACACATTGGCAGGTTTTCTGCATGGATGCTTGCGCAGGTTGCTGCACCGGCCCTTGAGCACGTGGCTTTACGTGCATAGTGGCGCACGTAATTGTTTCTGTGTGGGTTTTCTGCACGGATCTAATTAACATATACTCCTCCATTATTACATCCTGTGCAGCCACCTGTTTTTACTGCGTGTGCTGAAAAAAAATATGCACAGAAAAATAGCGATTTCAGCGTGGATCTTATTACATCAGCCCCTTAAATTCTGTATGAAAACATCCAGGCCTTACTCAGATTTAATTTTAAACAACACCGGAGGCACTGGGGGTGCCTGGGTTGCAGTGGCTTTCATTGCTTGAGATAACTGATTAAAGTGTTCATGTAGGACTTGAGTCAACTCTGGAGCTGCTGTTGCCCTTCAACGGGGATCTAACTAATCACTCCATGTTAGTTACTAACACTACAGAGGCTTTGCTACAGTTCCTTACTCTATTAAATAAAAAAGAAAATCCTAGCCTGTCTAGCTCTGGCTGACTTTTTTTTTTTTAATTATCCAGGTGGGGCTACCCCCTTCAGCCTGCTGTATTTTAGTTCACAGCTACAGGTGCAACCAAGCCCCAGAAAAAAAAAAATTCTCTCTATTTTTTTCTTCCATGCTTCCCTTGTCCATGCTGCTGCTTAGACCAGGATTCCTTACCACAATTCCCACTCTGTGCAAGGCTCAGAGCCAGTCAGGGGGAAAAAGGTCTTCTATTTTCTTGCATGGGTCTCTAACTGTACAGTCACTTAGCGTAGAAATCCCTGAACCAACACCATATGTGAGCAGTCTTTGGCTAGCCAGATTGTCTGGGCTCTAGCTATCCTTTTATAGTGTTATTAGTTACAATCAAAAATTTAACAAAACACAAGCCTGCTTACCTTAGCAGTGCTTAGAACAAAAATGCTGCATTTTACACATATAGGGCCGGATTTTAAAAGCCTTACGCGTATAGGGGGCGTTACGCGTGCCGGGCCTATTTTATAAAGGCCCGGTGATGTGCCTAAGTCCCAGGGCTTTAAAAAAAAGGGGCAGTCCAGGACAGGGCAGGGGGCGGGGCCAGAGGCCTCCAGCACAGCAGCCTTTGAGGCTGTGCCAGGGGGATCGCGTGCCGGCAGGCGCAGAAGGTAAAATATAATTTTGGGGGTTTGGGATAGAGCTGGGGGGGATAGGTTAGGGGAAGGGGTGAGAAGGTTAGTTCAGGAGGAAGGGAATGGGAGAAGGCCGCGGGCATCGACTCGCGCAAGATGCACTAGTGTGCACCCCCTTGTGCGTGCCAACCCCCGATTTTATAACATGTGCGCACTTGCACACACATGTTATTAAATCAGGCATACATGTGTGCGTGCCGGGTAGTTTGCGCACATGTACGCCCATGCGTATGTCTTAAAATTTACCCCATAATTTGTTTAGGAAAGTCCTGCTTTCTTCTAATCTGGGGCCTCGTCTTTTCTCTGGGACTTACTTTCTTAACCCTCTCCCCAGGGGAAATGCCCTGAAACCAGGATTTTCGTGTGAGCTGTCTTAAGGTGGATCAGACTAAATGCCTGGTACTGGACTTTTGAGTAGGATCTAACATGCACTCCTTTACAGTGCCCTCTGGTTTTTTGGTAGACTCTGATTTTTGAAAGTCTTGACTGGATTCTTAGTGCTGAAAGCTTGGATACTGGTCTATTTTGTCTTTTATTGAAGACTGGAGAAATGATACAATTAGCCATTCATGTTACATATTGTTGTCAATATTACAATGAATGAAAGGTGAACAATATCAATAGCTGCTTTGCTACTAGATTTAATAACAACTGCAAGAAAACCACCAAAAACAGCAGGACTATTTGATACTAAATGAGACCTTCATATAATGCAGCTTATGGGGTAGATTTTCAAAGGGTTACGCGCGTAACCCTTTGAAAATCTACCCCTGCGCGGGCCGAGCCTATTCTGCATAGGCCCGGCGATGCGTATGTCCCGGGGCTTTGAAAAAGGGTTGGGAAGGGAGCAGGGTCGTGGGTGTGGTGCTGATCCGGGGGCGGTCCCGAGTCCTCCAGCATGGCAGCCGTGCCGGCGCCCGCATGATACGCCTCTAAGAGGCAAGCGTCAAAAATAAAATAAGGTAGGGAGGGATTCAAGTAGGGCTGGGGGGGAAGGTGGGGAGGGGAGCTAAAGAAAAGTTCCCTCCAAGGCCGCTCCGATTTCGGAGCGGCCTTGGAGGGAACGAGGAAAGCCATCGGGGCTCCCCTCGGGCTCGGCGCGCGCAAGGTGCACAAGTGTGCAGCCCCTTGTGCGCGCCGACCCCGGATTTTATAACATGCGTGTGGCAGCGCACGCATGTTATAAAATCGGGTGGACATTTGTGCGCGCCGGGTAGTGCGCACAAATGTACCCCGCCTGCGTAGGATTAAAAATCTGCCCCATGTGAGAAGCATTGTAGAGGAATTTACAGAGGCTTATTATGTTCCTCAGTCACAACAAATAGAAACGCAGGGTCAAGGTAGAATGCCTTACTCAATTTCTGGAGAGTTCATTTGAAATGAATGCAGAAAATAGAGCTACTTTAATAGTGCAATTTGCCTTTCAGTCAGAAAGGGATTCAGTATTGAGAATGTTCTTCAGATATAAGAACATACATTTCTATGGACAATATATCAGGATATTTCCTGATATTGCTTGCTCAACACTATTGAGGAGAAAGAAATTTATATCCATGAGATAAGAAGTCATTGGTAGAGGGGCAAAATTTCTTTTAAGGTTCCCCTGTCGTTGCTTGATTATACATCAGGAAGCAAAATATTTGTTCAATTCACCGGAACAACTTAGATCTTATTTGGACTCCCATTCCTAGCACCTCCATTGACTGGAAAAATGTTTTTGGATGGTTGTAACAGTGATTTTCGAATGATTTAATTTCCTTCTTTGTTAACTGCTTCATTTAGATTGCTGTTAAACTTTAATTGGTACTCCGTTTTCCTATGATATATTTGGTTAATTGAAAATAACAGAAATAATAATATTTATGAATAAGCTGTATTTGAAGACATTTCTTATTCTGTAAGAGTTGACCTTTATTAAGATGTTAAATGCTATAAAAATAAAAAATAAAAGAATTTACAGAGACTTATCTTGTTACCTCCTCTTTCCTAACACTCCAATTATAGGTCTCAGTACAAAATATCTCAAATAAAACAAGCTATATTTTTTTAAAATGTTTTTCTTTTGCATTTAAAAATACAAAACAGTACTTATCTCCAATGTGAAAGAGACATAACCAGCTTCATGCAATGTGCACTTCCGGATTCACCATTGTCCTCAGTTTAGACAAAATAATCTGAAAAAGCCTGTCCGACGCCATCTTGTTGCCTTTCTCAGGGGCTTAAAAGGCACATTCTGCATACTGAGACATCCAAAACTTTTAACAAGTAAGATTTATCACTTCGAGGTACTCCCTCATTTCGCATTAATTATGCCTTATTTTTAAATGCAAAAATTTTTTTTTCAAAAAATATATTTTGTTTTATATGAGATATTTTGTATTAAGCCTATAATTAGAGAACTGGAGGCAGTAACAGATAAGCCTGTATAAATTCTGCTACGATACTTCTGGCATAAGCTCCATTATATGAAGATCTCATTTAGTATCTAATAGTCCTGCTATTTTTGGTGTTTTTTTGCAGTTGGTTTTCACTCTATCATCACCATGTCATGTTATTTCTGTATGTGTCGAATTGCTAGATTTAATCCCACAGTCAGATTAATGAAAACTCTAAGTAGTTATATAAATTTGATTTGTAGAAGTCAATATTTATCTTCCTTCAAAAGCAAAGTCCTGTTTTAAACATATATGAGGTACATTTTCAGAGGCTCAGTTGGAACCTATTGGGTTAATTTTTAAAGCCCAGTGCACACCGAAATGGGGAGGTTCACACAAGACTGGGTTCTGCGCATTTTCAAATTGTTACGATCCTGCCTGCGGACCTTATCCCACAGACAGGCTCTTCACCTACCTGCTTCGCTCTCAGCCCGATGCCACTATCTCTGGGGCCTTGCCTGAGCGGCATGCTGCCCCAACGCCATCCTCCATGGCTGGGAGACCACTGTCGGGATGCCGCGAGCTCCATCTTCACAGCCTGGCCGTCGTTGGTGCCGCTGTTCCTCTTGTCTGCAGCAGGGGAGACGCCGCTGGAAACCCCTGCCTCCGCGGCAGGAAGCACCTGCTGGGATCAGTCTTCTGTGCAGCCTGGAGGCCGCCCCAGCTGCCGCTGGGATTCCTTCAGGCAGCAGGAAGCCATCGCTACCTCCACCTATGCGGCCTGTGCGCCACCGCCAGGACCTCTCTCTCCACCATGCAGCAGGGATGCCACTGTCCTCGGTCTTGCTTCCACTCCTGGGCCCTTCCTATGCATGGGTCTGCACCTCTTCATGTTATTTAAAGGGCCAGCAGCGGGGAAAAGCCCGCAACCTCACCGGAAGCTAGCCTCAGCTTGTTTCCTGCTTCAGCCCTATAAATGGGCTCATCTCCTGTTCCTCAGGGCCTTTGTATCCAGAATCCACTTCGGGTCAAGGTCCTCCATAGTCTTCACTTGTCTAGATGGTTCTTTGTTCCATGTTCTTGGATGTTTCTGATCTTCTTGTCTTGATGTTCCTGGTCTCATTCCTCATCGGAGCTCCTTTGTTGCCTTTTCCTTGTTCCAGATGTTCCTTGGTCCTGATGTTCAGACGACCTGATGTTCCAGAGGTCCCTTTGTTCCATGTCCAGAGGTTCCTGAAATCCTGATGTTCAGACGTCCTGATGTTCCAGAGGTCCCTTTGTTCCATGTCCAGAGGTTCCTGATGTTCATGAAGTCTTCCAAGTTCTGAGTCTTCCAAGTTCCTCGAGTCCTTCAGCTGACCACCCTGAGGGTAAATCCGTATTCATACGGTTCCTGTCTCTGGTCATTGGAGCCTCATTTTAGTTGGATTCCTTTCTGGCACTTGTCCTGCTCCTGCGTGGTCTGCGACCAGCCTTCTCAGGTTGTGTAGGGCATACAGTGGGACAAGGTGGTTCGTGACCAGTCCATGGGGGGCTGTGTAGGGTGCCCTGAGGGACAGTGCCCACCTGTACCTTCCAAGCTCCTGATTCCTCGTCTGAATCTTCCAAGTTCCATGAGTCTTCATCTGAGTCTTCCAAGTTCCTGTCTTGGCTTGTTCCTGCCCTCAGCCTCTGTCTGGCCTCACACACTCGTTGTTGCCAAACGACGGGTCCATGAGGGCTACCGAGTGGCCGGAGGGCTACTCCTCAGACCAGCATTGCGTTGCTGGGTTTCATTGGTAGGTGTACGTCCAGCGGAGGGCTGACAGTGCCTTGTCCTGTTCTGAAGTTTCTTGCCTTAGTTCCAGTCCTGCCTTGTTCCTGTTATGCCCATGCTTGCATGCCCTCACCTCCCACAGTGTGCCTTGGGGCTCCTCCCTGAGTCATGCCATGGTTCAGGGGCTCATGCTCTCCTATGAGCTAGTGACCATGCCTCCATGCTCTCAACACCAGCCGTAGGCGCTCGCAACAGGATACGATGGCCTGAGCTCGGTGAGCATGTGCCTGCGACAGGCTCAAGTTCCTGGACATTTTTTGAATCTTATTCCTTGCCCAGAATTTTTGCTCCTAGTTTCCTGGACTCTTTTGCCTAGTTTAAATTTTTTTTTCTTGCTGTTTGCTTCGCTTTTTGGTATGTCTGGATTTTCATGACCCACAGGAGATGCCTGCATCCAGATTTTCCTCAAGCCAGTCCAGTCCTGGAACTCCTTTTGACCAGCAGGAGGTGCCTGCACTTGTTCCAGAGACCATCTCTGTTCGTTTCCACAGCGAGGTGGTGTTCCATCCTGGGTTCCATATGACCTGCAGAAGGCGCCTGTGCCCAGGTTTCCACTTCTTCATTACCAAGATCATCTTCTTCACCAAGCATCCTCAAGCTTCAGGAAGTACGTGCTCACTTGAATTAAATTTCAGCAACTCCAGGTCCTTGGATTTAAACGACCTGCAGTTCCAATTCAGTCCATGCTTGACTCAGCTTGGTGCTTGTCATGGGAGAAATTACAGCTACCATCCCAATGCTGCTCTGCACAAGTGGGAAGTCCAGCTTCTAATTCCATTCCAAAGTTCCTGAGATATCCCCTTGTTGGGTCTCTTCACCTTAAGTTCACCATGGCAAGTTGTCTCGAATCCACAGCTTGTAAACCATCATCATTCTGGTATCCTTTGCACAGCTTCTGAGCTGCTAGTCCGGATTGGGAAATATGACTTGTTGTTTATCCGCCCATCTGATGTTGTCTACGCTGCCAGACAAAGGTCCATGATTGCCACCTTCAAGCTTGTCTGGAAAGCCTGCACTGTTCTTCTGCTATCCTTCCATCTGGAAGGACCCCTTGTGCCATCTAAGGATGGCTCTTCAAGGATGATCAAATCTTGCTAGCCTTCAACTGTTTCCACCCTTATAGGCTGTCTTTGCAAAAACCTCTGTTACCATCTACTCTCACTATCCGCCTATGATGGGAATCAGCGTCTAATAGACTCTGCTGGAATTGTTTACTGTCTCCAAGCCATGCCTTTTGGAGCCTTATCCCTCGTCTTAAAGCAGCTCATCTGATCCAAGTCCAAGGGATTGCTTCTATTACTATTCTGGAGATCCTCTTCAAGAAATGGTTCATAGTATAAAGCTGGGCACTTAATTCTGTTGACCATCTAACACCTTATGGAGCAACTCCTCACGGTATTGGAGCCCATGTTAACATATGGATTATACCTGAGATGCAACTTTCTTCTCAACCTTATTAAAGGAACTTATCTCATCCATCTGGCTTTACAAGAGTTTGGGTTCAGTAACCATGTGCATCTCTTCATTTCATCTGTCAACCGCAACTCCATGTGCCATCTATCATCAAAGGTATGGAATTTAACCCAAGACCAGTTTTCCATCTTTTGAGCAAGGTTGGACTGTCTTGTTTTACCTAGTGCCCTTCGTACCAATGTTCATCTAAACAAATGGTATCTACTAGTTTGCACTCTCCTGATACACCATCTTGCATCCAAGATTCAAACAGTGATGCCTTAAACCTACTATCTGGCTAATGCTTTCTAGAAGAAGATGCTGTGGAGGTGTTCCTCACTCATGTCTTGATTTAATAAAAGCCTTAACTGGACCATCTCTTAGGATGCTTCTACTACTTCTGTGCCTTCAATTCAATCTGGGTCATATCTTCCTTTGAGTTACATTGTGTGTTTGTCATGTCTTCAGTATGTTGCTTCACCTCATCGCTTCAGCTCCTTCCAAGCTTTGAAAATCTTGTGTTTGGAGCCCCCAGGTTCCCCAGCTGGTATAGAAGATATGCCTTCTCAGCTTCAGCCGTTGAGACGAGGCAGTAGAGGGGGCTTTGAGGAGGGGGTCCCTTTACGATCCTGCCTATAGACCTCATCCCGCAGACAGGCTCTTCACCTACCTGTTTTGCTCTCCAACCTGATGCCACCATCTCCAGGGCCTTGCCTGCATTGCAGGCCACCCAGACGCTGTCCTCCGTGGCCGGGAGGCCACTGCCAGGATGCTGCCAGATCCATCTTCACGGCCTGGCCACCGCCGTTCCTCTTGTCTGCGGCAGGGGAGCCACCACCAGAAACCCCTGCCTCTGTGTCAGGAAGCTGCTGCTGGGATCAGTCTTCCTTGTGGCCTGGAGGCCGCCCCAGATGCAGCTTGGATTCCTTCAGGCAGCAGAAAGCCGTCGCTGCCTCCACCTAGGTGGCCTGGGTGCCACCACCAGGACCTCTCTCTGCCATGCAGCAGGGACACCGCTGTCCTCGGTCTTGCTTCCACTCCTGGGCCCTTCCTAGGTGTGGGCCCATGCCTCTCCATGTTATTTAAAGGGCCAGTGGTGGGATAAGCCAGCGGCTCCTCCAGAAGCCATCCTCAGCTTGTTTCCTGCTTCAGCTCTATAAATTGGCTCAGTTCCTCAGGGCCTTCGTATCCAGAATGCACAGTTGTCTGTGCTCCTCTTTGGGTCAAGGTCTTCTGTGGTCTTCACTTGTCTAGATGGCTCTTCGTTCCGTGTTCTTGGATGGTCCTGATCTTCTCATCTTGATGTTCCTGGTCTTGTTCCTCATCGGAAATCCTTCATTGCCTTTTCCTTGTTCCAGATGTCCTGATGTTACAGAAGTGTCATTGTTCCATGTCCAGAGGTTCCTGAAGTCCTGATGTTCCTTAAGTCTTCAAAGTTCTGAGTCTTCCCAGCTCCTCGAGTCCTCCAGGTGACCAACCTGAGGGTAAATCCGTATTGATCTGCTTCCTGTCTCTGGTCATTGGAGCCTCGTTTTGGTTGGATCCCTTTCTGGGGATTGTCTCACTCCCATATAGTCTGTGACCAGCCTTCTCAGGTTGTATATGGTGTGCAGTGGGACAGGGTAGTCCGTGACCAGCCCATGGGGCTGTGTAGGGCACCCTGAGGGACAGTGCCCACCTGTACCTTCCAAGCTCCTGAGTCCTCGTCTGAGTCTTCCAGGTTCCATGAGTCTTCGTCTGAGTCTTCCAAGTTCCTGACTTGGCTTGTTCCTGCCCTCAGCCTCCATCTGGCCTCACGCACTCGTCGTTCCCAAGCGGCAAGTCCGGAAGGACTACCGTGTGGCTGGAGGACTACTCCTGAGACTAGCATTGCGTTGCTGGGTCTCGTTGGTGCGTGTAGTTCCAGCAGAGTGCTGACTCTGCCTTGTTCCTGTTCTGAAATTCCTTGCCTTAGTTCCAGTCCTGCCTTGTTCCTGTTCTACCCTTGCTTGCATGCCCTCACCTCCCACGGTGTGCCTTGGGGCTCTTCTCTGAGTCGTGTCGTGGTTCAGAGGCTCCCGGTCTCCTATGAGCTAGCGACCACGCCTCCATGCTCTCAACACCAGCTGTAGGCCGCACTCGCAACACAAATGCTCACGGCTATGTGCGTGTCTCCCGGTACACATAAATCAACATTTTTTTTTAAAAAAGGGAAGGGCTGGGGTGGGGTCTGGATGGGCCATTAGTGATGTGTGGGCGGGCCAGGACAGCGCCATTAAGGCACTGTCCCATTGCCAAGCTGTGCAATTTGCTGCTGCTCCAGACCTCGGGTAAGTAGCACAAGAAAAAAAAATAGGATATGCAGTGGGGTTTTAGGGGTGGGGGTGATTAGGGGAAAAGGGAGGCAGGTTAGTTAGTGGGTTTAGGAAGTCCATTCCTTTACCGGAGTAAACTGGGAAGGAAGTGGGAATCCGGCCATTCACATCGCCGTGTGCAACTTCAAAAATCCCCCTCTTCCATGTGCACATAGGCATGTGGCGTGAATATGCGTATGGATTTTCTAATATGTGCATGTCAACACGCACATGGCTAGAAAGTTGGCACATCCATGTGTGTGCGCTGGGAACCGCACGCAGATGGATGACCGCACTCAGTTTATAAAATCTACCCTTATGTGGGTGAAGTGGTGAAGACCAGAACTGTGAAGGACTTCAAAGGGGCGTGGGATAAACACTGTGGATCCATAAAATCAAGAGGCCGTCAATAAAGAGTGGGTGGCTCGCCAGAATGACGGCTACTGCCTGGAGATAATACCCTTATTCAATAAACATACACATGGTTACTGTGACTCCAACATCACTCTAAGCTACAACAGCAAGAGGAAATGTGGAAAAAAGGATTCGCACTCACAAAGTGGGGAGTAGCTGGCTTGTTACGGCGGTTACTACCCCAAACCAAATAAGCCTGATACTTCACTTTCAATACATATCCAGCATAGCTCTCTGCTTCAACGGCAGGGGAGAAGAAAAACTGATACTTCACGCATAGCTCTCTGCTTCAACGGCAGGGGAGAAGAAAAACTGATACTTCACGCATATCCAGCATAGCTCTCTTCTTCAACGGTAGGGGAGAAGAAAAAAGGATTCGCACTCACAAAGCGGGGAGTAGCTGGCTTGTTACGGCGGTTACTACCCCAAACCAAATAAGCCTGATACTTCACTTTCAATACATATCCAGCATAGCTCTCTGCTTCAACGGCAGGGGAGAAGAAAAAACTGATACTTCACGCATAGCTCTCTGCTTCAACGGCAGGGGAGAAGAAAAACTGATACTTCACGCATATCCAGCATAGCTCTCTGCTTCAACGGCAGGGGAGAAGAAAAAAGGATTCGCACTCACAAAGCGGGGAGTAGCTGGCTTGTTACGGCGGTTACTACCCCAAACCAAATAAGCCTGATACTTCACTTTCAATGCATATCCTGCTTCAACCGCAGGGGAGAAGAAAAACTAATACTTCACGCATATCCAGCATAGCTCTATACTTCAACGGCAGGGGAGAAGAAAAACTGATACTACACGCATATCCAGCATAGCTCCCTGCTTCAACGGCAGGGGAGAAGAAAAACAACCAATAAGGGCTGAATAACACAGTCTGGGTAAAACAAATAAACATGGGTGTAGCTTGCTTATTGCGGCGGTTACTACCCCTACTACCCCTAACTAATCAAGCTTGATATTTCACTTGGTTGCAGCTCCATCACTGCTCTCTACATTAATGGTGGGGGTGGAAGGGAAATAGAACCAAAGAGCTAAGAGAAACAGATAAGTATGAGAAAAAAATGTGAAGCTTGCTGGGCAGACTGGATGGGCCGTTTGGTCTTCTTCTGCCGTCATTTCTATGTTTCTATGTTTCTATCTATGTAAATATGGCCTTCCATGTGTAGATTGGCTGAACACTCTTATATGGATTTTCTGCTGCCTAAAACTAAACTTAGAAGTTTATAACATGCACACTTTTGTCTGTATAAAAAGAGGCATTTGGGGGGGTCATATTACGAATCTAGAAACAGAGCTCCATATTCAGAAGCATTTAGCCAGACGCTATCAAGTTAAATGAATATTTGGGCACTTACCTGGCTGTATTTCAGCCAGTTGTCTTATTATCTGGCTAAAATTTAGCATGATGACATGGGACATTTCGGAGTGGAGTTTCATTAGCTGTATAAGTTATCCGGCTAACTCCAATATTCAGAGTTAGCCAAATAATGTATCTGGCTAAGTCTACAGGTACCATAGAGCTTTCTTAAAGTTAGCTGGATTAAGCTATCTGGTTAACTTGAAGATAGCCGGCTTGATTCAATAATGCAGCTGCACTATTAATAAATACACCTCCAAAGTTAGCCAGATAAGTTTACCAGGCTAACTTTGCTATCTGTGGACCTCACAGAGTTTTTTTCCCATAAAGTAGGCATGCGAGTAGCAGGCCAATAACCAGCTGAACTCACTCCATCATTTTTAAACATGTCCACTCAGCTGCATAACTGCCCAACATGTAAGCGCACTTCATACAGCTACCTAGTGTTTCAAAATTGTATTATTTTGTGCATGCTTAAAAGGACACATATAACTTTGCAGGTAGGCACAGCGCTGAAAGCATTTCTGTGTATGTCATGCATATCCGATAAAGGGCAGCTTGCTAATTATTTTTCTAACTAAAATTTGCTGCAACTCCAGTAAATTTTCTAATGGCCCTCTACTTATAAGGGACATTAAATCAATTACAATTTGATTCCATTTGATGGTTTAATTCCTGATTCACACATTTCAACATGCCTCCTGTATGATTACAGAACTCAGCATGAGTACATAAGTGCTGGAAATTGGCTTTGTTTATTGCCAGACTATTCCATGACGTTATGAGATGCTAGCGCTGTGCTGGATTAAAGCTTCCATACTAATGCACTCAGCAGGACACAGACCAGACCGGAAGATCCTGGGAAATTCAGGGATAGACTAACACAATGCTGACTTTACTACACAAATGTGTTCTTTTTGGTACTCACAAAACACTTTTAAGCAGTTGGTTTTTAGTTGATTACACAAGTTTTTCAACTAGCAGAGGTGACCCCTGGGATGTGAGCATATTGTTGCCAAGCAGTAGCTTCAATGAGGTTAACAGCGCTGTTTAACTGGATAAGTGTAACTTATGCAGCTAAGTAATGGTCACTGATTATGCGCCTACCTTCAGTGGCTGCCACTTACCCACACAAGTCACTTATATGGCTAAAAGGTTAGCCACATTACTTGCGGACATGTAGTGGGTAGATTGGGGAGAAGAGAGAGTTAGCTGTACAAATTATGCAGCTAACTACTGATATTCGGTCTTAGCCACATAAGTTATCCTGCTATTAGAAAAGCCATAGAACGGGTCTAAACTTAGCTAGTTATAACTTACCCCTAGATTCATCAAAAAGTTTTAATAATGCATTGATAACAAAAAGGGGAATGTTTATGGAGATTTTTGAATTACTGGAGCACACCCTCATGGTAGTTAAGTATTTACATCTTTATAGGAGGGCCATCTAATAGGTCGAGGTGTTGATGGTGGTTTAGGCTTAGGGGCCAATTTCACATGTAGAGTGAGATATACAAACAGCACAGTACATCTTGGTGAAGATTTGACGTCATTTGGATTGTGGAAAGTCTCAAAAAGATGACATTTCTACAATGTTCTCTCGCCCTAGCTTGATGGACTCTATAACAGGGTACCATCAATCTAGGATGAGATAGAGTACAAAATTTCATCTTTGTGAGACTTTCCTCACTCCAAATGACGTCAAATCTTCACCAAGGTGTACTAAGCTGTTTCTACATCTCACTCTACATGCGAAACTGGCTCCTAAACCCTAAACCACCACTAACTGTTATGAAGCATTCTGTTACGAAGGGGGTGTTTTAGTGTGCCCTTGGGCCTCAGCCCGGGCCCAGACCTACAGGGCCGAGCGCTGACGGCATGCTCCTGCATGGCTGATGGTCTTACCCTCTGCCAGGCCGGCAAGCTCCCAAGGCTAACATCCAAGGATGTTGGAAGTTGAATGGTCCTCCGACCATTCCGAGCCCTTTCGGACCTGCCGCTTGATCGGCATTGGAGCAGCAGGCCTGGCCTGAGGTTGAGTGAAGACGGGCCTTGACACGTAGACATGACAGCAGGATCGATGCAACAGCATCGCGGACGAAGACATGGCAGCAGGGTCGATACAACGGCATCGCAGACGAAGACATGGCAGCAGGATCGATGCAGCGGCAACGCGGACAAAGGCTTGGCACCAAAGCTGATGCGAAGACATCACAGACCAGTAATAGATGCGACGGCATCCCGGACCAGGGTCGATGCGACGACATCAGGAACAAGACATGATACCAAGAGTGATGCAATGGCATCCATGATGAAACGAGGAACTGACGAAGTTCAAACGAGACGAGAAGCTGGGCGGAAGGACATTTGCACTGTCTCTCAGGGCGCCCTACTCAGGCCACCCGCGGGACTGAGTTGCGGACCACCCTGTCCCACTGCGCGCCCTACACAGCCCTTAGAGGCTGGTTACAGACCACGAGGAGAACGGGACGAGTGCAGGAAAGGATCCAGTCAAAGCAGAACTCCAACGACGGAGCCGATGTCATCCGAAGCTCCACCCACGGCTGGCAGGACATGACGGCTCAGGAGCACAGGACACTTGTCCACCTGTAGGCTTGTCCACGCTCGGGCACACATCATCCGAGGGACCCCCGGCCTGACAGGTACCGGAAGGCTCAAGAGCGCTGAAGACAAAGACGCAGGAACAGGACATCAAGGAACCAGGAACAACAGGAACAGAAGATCAAGATGAGACACCAGAACACCGGGACGGGGACCTCAGGCCACGAACATGACGAGACAAAGCAACAAGAACTCCATAGAGAAGACAAGGAAGCTCTGACAGGCAGGAGCCTCCAGAGTGAAGCAACTCCGATGCAAGGCGAAGAACAGACTGACGAGGCAGCCCTTTATAGGGCTAGAGCAGGAAGTCCACTTGAAGGTGGGGCCAGCACACTTCCTGTGCCTTGCCCTTTAAATCTTGAAGAGAGGCACGCACCGGCGTCTAAGGAGCAGGAAACAGGGGCTGTGCAGGACCATGGCCAGCGGCCTGCACAGCATCTGTGCGTCAGATGCAGGCAGGGCCTGAGGAGCAGGCTCTGATGTCGGCAGTGGCTCCAGCCGCTGCGGGGAGCCCCGGGGGTGGCTCCAGCTGCTGGATTACACTGGGGCTTCCGGCCTAGCGCCGCGAAGATGGAGACAGCAATGGGGGCAGTCCCAGCCCCGTGGGAAGAAGCCAGAAGGCCGCGGCTCCGATCGCGGAGCAGGAGAAAGTCCAGGGCGGCCTCCGGGCTGCATGGCGCAGGCGAGACCGCGGCTCCAGTTGCGTGGGAAGGCCCGACAGTGGCGTCCTGCCACGTCGGGTGAAGAACAGCATGTGGAAAGGTGAGTCTGCTTGCGGGGAACCCGCAGGCAGCAACGTTCATAACACTAACACCTCACCTCGACCTATTAGATGGCCATCCTATAGAGATATAAATAGGTGCACACAGTGAGGCCCTCCCTAGAAGCTCTCTCTCTTTACTCTACTCCTCTTCTCCCCTCTCCAAGCCCAGAAATGGCCAAAATGCAATTCCAAAAATGTATCACGAATTGCATTATGGCCATTTTGGGCATATCGCACAGCCTAATGCCAGGAAAAAAAGTGTAGTTATTTCTGGAGTTAAAACCATGCGATGGCATGCATTATGCTATTGCATGGTGTGATATTGCCCCTCATTTAACTAAATCCTGCCCAAACTCCTCCCTGATCCCACCCCTCCAAAAAATGTGCAGTTGCGCCATGTGTTATTGTTCATAAGGCATGCGTTAACGCCATAACGCATTTTGATGAATGATCCGGCTTGATGCCTAAGCCTGCCTATATATACGAATATTCAGCAGCTTAGCCAAATATACCTATAACTCAGCAGAATATCTGGCTAAGTGGCCAGCTTTGAATATTGACCCCTGTATATCTAACCTTTTGGAAAACTAATGAATGCTAAAGCTAAGAAATAAACAGTAGAAAAGAATTTAAAAAGAAAACCTTTATATTTGCTATTTCTACCTCTTTTCTCCCCTGTTTAATGAAGAGTAACACACTTGAAAACAGCTGTTTTATAGGTCCTGTCGCATCCTTCTTTTCCCTTTTTACCTGGTTGTGATATAACTCAAACTGCAGAGGGAAATGAGGCATGCTGCTTTTCAGAATTCTTTGTATATCAGAAATTCTTGAATTCTTCTTTTATAAAGAAAAGCTGCCCAGTGGTACTCATTCTATGCACCTGGCAGAATGTGTGTCAGATAGATGCAACTATCCTTCTTCTTCTCTCTATGAAGCACTTCTAAACGTAACAGGCATAATTGACAGAGAAATATTCTTTAGTATATATAGTCAAAGCAAATTGAAGTGTGCTTGAAGTTAAATTAAAAAATATTGAGGGGCGGATTTTAAAAGCCCTGCTCGCATAAATCCGCCCGGATTTACGCAAGCAGGGCCTTGCGCGCCGGCGCACCTATTTTCCATAGGCCTGCCGGCGCGCGCAGAGCCCCGGGACTCGCGTAAGTCCCGGGGTTTTTTGTCGGGGGCGTGTTGGGGGCGTTTTGGGGGCGGGATGCGGCGTTTCGGGGGCAGGCCCAGGGGCGTGGTTTCGGCCCGGAGCGGTCCGGAACCGCCCCCGGGTTGCATCTCGGCGCGCCAGCACCTCCGGGAGGCGTAAATCCATGGACAAAGGTAGGGGGGGGTTTAGATAGGGCTGGGGGGGTGGGTTAGGTAGGGGAAGGGAGGGGAAGGTGAGGGGAGGGTGAAAGAGAGTTCCCTCCGAGGCCGCTCCGATTTCGGAGCGGCCTCGGAGGGAACGGAGGCAGGCTGCGCGGCTCGGCGCACGCCAGCTGCCCAAAATCGGCAGCCTTGCGTGCGCCGATCCTGGATTTTAGTGGCTACGCGCGTATCTTATAAAATCCAGCGTACTTATGTTTGCAACTGGTGCGCCAACAAAAGTACGCGAACGCGCATTTTTTAAAAATCTACCCCTGAGATATTTACACTGCTTATTTGAAACAGGAGAACATAAGAACATAAGAAATTGCCATACTGGGTAAGACCAAGGGTCCATCAAGCCCAGCATCCTGTTTCCAACAGAGGCCAAACCAGGCCATAAGAACCTGGCAATTACCCAAACACTAAGAAGACCCCATGCTACTGATGCAATTAATAGCAGTGGCTATTCCCTAAGTAAACTTGATTAATAGCCATTAATGGACTTCTCCTCCAAGAACTTATCTAAACCTTTTTTGAACCCAGCTACACTAACTGCACTAACCACATCCTCTGGCAACAAATTCCAGAGGTTTATTGTGCTTGCTTCTGAGCCTGATAAGAGTAGTAGTGGTAAGCAGGGTCAGAACTGAGGGAGGCAAGGGAGAAGCCGAGCCACAGAGTACTCCTGGCGGTGGAGACGTGAGGTCTGCAATACTGCACTAGGTGAGGAAACTGGCACCTGAGGTGGATTTTATCTGCCTTGCAATGGTTCTACTATATTTCAACTTACCTGAATTGCTCAGGAGCATAATACCAGAAATTGCTATATTAAATTTTTATCTAAGCATCTGAAAGAGCGGCTGAAATTTTGTCATTCAATGTGGCAATGTGTTTAGTACATGCATTCTGTAGCACATCTGATGGATATGAGCCTTCAGCAGGAATGGGAATTCTTTCAAAAGTTATTTCCAACCACAATTTACAATGTGAGAGAAGATTCATCCAAATTCTCTTTGGACCAAAAGGAGATGAATAAAAAGGCAGCTTTTCAATTTTTGCCTTGATCAAAAGATCTTAAAATAGTTAAGATAAAAAAACAATATTGCGCTGTTTTGGGAGACCAAAGACACAAATAAATTTGTCTGCCTCAGCCAAGAGTAACTCTGAATAACTGCTTAGGTCCTGGCGTTTCTAAAAGCATCCACTTAATAATTTGAAAACAGGTTTTTTTTTCTTCATAAATGATTTCCCTTGCTCCTCCTATGCTCTGTCTTACTATATGTGAAATGCTTTTTTAAAAAAGTGTCATACAATTGCTGATTTAAATTCATCCTTTTTTTCAGCTTGATTATGATGTTTTTAAAGGGGCAGTACTGCTTCTATGTCACGGGGTGTGAGTCCTCGGACTGTGGCGTGGTTGGTAATGCCCAACATCAGTGGGCTTATGATGACCGGAGGAGGACATGCTCCGGACAGGGGCCGAGACAAAGACTTCATCTATACCAGCCTCTTCCCTCACAGGTTGAGCCCTTGGGTTCTGAGTTCGGCAGGACTTGAGCGAATGTCCACTGCAGATGAGTGTTACAAAGGCCAGGGCAGGCAGTGGTCATAGGTATCAATGTCCAGGCGAGGATCGAGGTAGGCTGAGCTAGTATCTAGGCGAGGGTCAAGGCAGGCAGCTAAGTAGACAGAGTCAAATCCAAGCATGGATCAAGGCACAAGAGCTCAGTCCGAGGAGGCAAGGAAGGCAGAGAATAAGAAGGCGGACAAGACGGGCTGGAGCAAGGCAAGGATAAGAACATGATAAGAACAGGAGGAGGGAGTGAGTCAAGGCAGGAGCTAGAAAAGGACAAGGAACTTGAAGCAAGGCAAGATGCAAGACAAGACACAGGAATGAGGCAGAAGCAAGGCAAGGACTGAAATAAAGTGAAGATCCAAGCAGCGAGTATTGCAGACACAGGAGGACCTGTTGCTGAGGTAGAATATCACACAGGTGGCATTTAACTGTCCCGGGTTGCTGATGTCATAAGCATGCACTATGGAGCGATTCCCACCTAGGATCTGAGCCAAGCAGAGCATCAGTGGTGTGGTGGCTGCGTCCCAGGGCAGGAGCAGTTGCAGGTGAGGAGTGCTACTTCCCCTTGTCGGGATGTAAGGCCTGGACGGACAAGCATAGCATTAGAGGATAGAGGTCAAGCTATTGTTGGGATGTAAGGCCTAGACACACAGGCAGAGCATTAGAAGATAGAGGTCAAGCTTTTGTAGGGATGTAAGGCCTGGACAGACAGGCACAACATTAGAGGTCACATCCTTGTAGGGACATAAGGCCTGGATGGACAGGCACAGCATTAGAGGATAGAGGTCAAGCCCTTGAAGGGACATAAGGCCTGGACGGACAGGCACAGCGATAGATAGAGGTCAAGCCATTTTTGGGATGTAAGGCCTAGACAGACAGGCAGAGCATTAGAGGTCAGGCCCTTGTAGGGACATAAGGTCTGGACGGACAGGCACAGCATTAGAGGATAGAGGTCAAGCCCTTATAGGGAATTAAGGCCTGGAAGGACAGGCACAGCATTACAGGATAAAGGTCAAGCCCTTATGGGGACATAAGGACTGGATGAACAGGCACAGCATTAGAGGTCAAGAACTTGTGGGGACGTAAGGCCTGGACGGACAGGCACAGCATTAGAGGATAGAGGTCAATCCCTTGTAGGGACATAAGGCCTTGACGGACAGGCACAACATTAGATGATAGAGGTCAAGCCCTTGTTGGGACATAAAGCCTGGACAGACAGGCACAGCATTAGAGGATAGAGGTCAAGCCTTTGTAGGGATGTATGGCTTGGACGAACAGGCACAACAGTAGAGGATAGAGGTCAAGCCCTTGTAGAGACATAAGGCCTGGATGGAGAGGCAGAGCATTAGAGGTCAGGCCCTTGTAGGGACATAAGGCCTGGACGGACATGCACAGCATTAGAGGATAGAGGTCAAGCCCTTGTGGGGATGTAAGGACTGGACGGACAGGCACAGCATTAGAGGTCAGCCACTTTACAGTGATGTAAGGCCTGGACAGACAGGCACAGCATTAGAGGATAGAGGTCAAGCCCTTGTGGGGATGTAAGGACTAGACGGACAGGCACAGCATTAGAGGTGAAGCCCTTGAAAATACCCAGAAGCTACTAACTGTACTTATGCACCTCAGCTGATGACAAAGGAAGAGCTCTCAGAAATAAAAAAAACTGCTACTCAAGTCCAAATCTACAATATCAACCTATGTTGACTTTGTAGTTTACACAGTGCCTTTGTAAACTATGGGAACACAGAGGATGAACTAGAGCGCAACTACCACCAGTTTTCTATACATTGGCACTAAGAAAGATTTAGGGAAAATGGCCCATATTATGAATGTCATGAAAAAAACTATTGAGCATATGAAATATGTAAGCTCCAAACATCTGAAGTCAGCTTTTTATGTTCTTACATTCCAAATGTTGCAAAACAGGAAAAAGAATATTCTGGAAAGAAGTGATGCACAAATACATGAAACTTAACTTAAAAATACTAGAACTAAACCCAGACAGGCATAGCGTTTGAAGTCAGGCCCTTGTAGTGACGTACAGCTTGGACTTACAGGCACAGCATTTGAGGTCAGGCCCTTGTAGGGACGTAAGGCCTGGACGGACAGGCACAGCATTAGAAGATAGAGGTCAAGCACTTTTATGGACTTAAGGCTTGGACAGACAGGCACAGAGTTAGAAGTCAAGCCCTTGTAGGGACATAAGGCCTGGACAGTGGATAGACTGGCACAGCATTTCAGGTCAGGTACATGTGTTGATATTATCTGTAGCACAGGAGGAAGTTGGAGCTGCTGCAAGGCTTTAAATTGCTTTTATTCATAAGAACATGAGAACATAAGAAATTGCCATACTGGGTCAGACCAAAGGTCCATCAAGCCCAGCATCCCGTTTCCAACAGAGGCCAAACCAGGCCACAAGAACCTGGCAATTACCCAAAAACTAAGAAGATCCCATGCCACTGATGCAATTAGTAGCAGTGGCTATTCTCTAAGTAAATTTGATTAATAGCCGTTAATGGATTTCTCCTCCAAGAACTTATCCAAACCTTTTTTGAACCCAGCTACACTAACTGCACCAACCATATCCTCTGGCAATAAATTCCAGAGCTTTATTGTGCGTTGAGTGAAAAAATATTTTCTCCGATTATTCTTAAATGTGCTGCTTGCTAACTTCATGGAATGCCCCCTAGTCCTTCTATTATTCGAAAGTGTAAACAACTGATTCACATCTACTCCTTCAAGACCTCTCATGATCTTAAAGACCTCTATCATATCCCCTCTCAGCCTTCTCTTCTCCAAGCTGAACAGCCCTAACCTCTTCAGCCTTTCCTCATAGGGGAGCTGTTCCATCCCCTTTATCATTTTGGTTGCCCTTCTTTGTACCTTCTCCATAGCAACTATATCTTTTTTGAGATGTGGCGACCAGAATTGTACACAGTATTCCAGGTGTGGTCTCACCATGGAACAATATAGAGGCATTATGACATTTTCCGTTTTATTAACCATTCCCTTCCTAATAATTCCTAACATTCTGTTTGCTTTTTTGACTGCTGCAGCACACTGAGCAGATGATTTTAAAGTATTATCCACTATGATGTCTAGATCTTTTTCCTGGGTGATAGCTCCTAATATGGAACCTAACATCATGTAACTACAGCAAGAGTTATTTTTCCCTATATGCAACACATTGCACTTGTCCACATTAAATTTCATCTGCCATTTGGATGCCCAATCTTCCAGTCTTGCAAGGACTTCCTGTAATGTATCACAATCCGCTTGTGATTTAACTACTCTGAATAATTTTGTATCATCCGCAAATTTGATAACCTCATCGTATTCCTTTCCAGATCATTTATATATATATTGAAAAGCACTGATCTAAGTACAGATCCCTGAGACACTGCACTGTTTACCCTTTTCCACTGAGAAAATTGACCATTTAATCCTACTCTCGGTTTCCTGTCTTTTAACCAGTTTGTAATCCACGAAAGAACATCGCCTCCTATCCCATGACTTCTTAGTTTTCTTAGAAGCCTCTCATGAGGGAGTTTGTCATACACCTTCTGAAAATCCAAATACACTATATCTACCGGTTCAGCTTTATCCACATGTTTATTAACCCCTTCAAAAAATTGAAGCAGATTTCTTAGGCAAGACTTCCCTTGGGTAAATCCATCTTGCCATTCACAGGGAAAATTTGGAAACCCAAGCAAAGGCATGTTTATTTTCAAAAACACTAGCATTTCCATCAACTCTGGTGCCAGCCTTGAGTAGTGAGAGCTCATGATATCCTGTCATTGAAAATACACGTTCACTGGGTACACACTGGTTGGTGGACTATGACAGATATCGCTGAGCCACTTTGGCTAGGTGTGGCCGGACAGTGTACTTGTGTGACCAATATGCCAGCATATCTGTCTGCATGTCCTCTGTGGTCTCTGAGAGATAACAAGTCACTGACATTTGTGCTGGTGTCTCCTTTGCTTGGGTCGGCTGAGAGTCCCTCATGCCAGCTGCTTTCTCTCTAACCTGTTGCAGAATAGATGATTCTTTATGGGCAACATGGCTTTGGCGGTGGAGGAGGAAGTACTAGCTGTTGCTGACAGAGTGCTGCTCCTGCTTCGGCTAGCACTACTCTCTGAAGTGCCTGCTGTTTCCTACCCTGCTTCATGCCTAATCTGTCTCTGCCTATGGCGCCCCTGTTCACAGACTTTTACTAACAGCAGATCCTTCACCAATAGGAGACAATTGTACTGTAGGGCGAATTTCCCTTTCACATGGGGATCACAGACTGTGGTGAGCATGTATGTCTGGTCTTCTATTAAAGGCCTTAATCTCTCTTGCACCTGCTTCTGCAAAACGTCCAGACAATGCATCACCTCTGCTGTCATTCCCTCTTCCTGTTTAAAGCCCTCCAAATTTTCCTCCAGAAAATTAACCGTAGGGATGATGTCAGCTAAGGTGGCACTTCTAGAACTCAGCTCCTCCATGGCATCCTTGAAGGGCTGCAGGATTTTTACCAGCTGACTCATAACTAACCAATCATGATGCCCTAGGGACTATGCACACCTATGTACATTGTCCCATGAAGAGGTGTCTGCAGCTCTACTAACCTCAACAAAAATAGGAAATATTTCACTAACCTCTACAGCATCATATAGGTGGAATTCCACCAGGTGGAAATGTCTTGAATGAGACGCTTGTGAGGCATCTCCAAATCAGTCTGCTTTTGTTAGAGAACCTGACCCGATTTCACACTTCTGTGAAAGTGTGCTGCTATGTTCCTGCACTTGTGTATTAACGTATGCAGGTATTCATTCTCTTGGTGATCGGACTTCAATCCCAGAGCTGACTTTACTACCAGGTACAGAGTGTGTGCAAAACATCAGATGTTCTGTAAGCGTCTGTCGCATATTGCCTTTACCATGTTTGCACCATTGTCTGTGACAAAAAACCCTGCCTGAAGATTCCTGTCTCTCTGGTGTAGTTGCAGGCCCTCCAGCATCTGTCTGATGCATGCTAGAATATTGGCTGAGGTATGGGCCTCGTCCGTCAGGTGGGTGTGCAGTAAAGCCCACCTCCACCCTGATACTTATTCACTAATAGAGCTGCTGCTTGCCCCTGCCTCAGCCAGTTCCCACCAGTGTGCTGTTAGGGAGAGGTAAGAGTGTGCAGCATTCATGGTGGTCTAGATATCGCAGGTAAAATGCACACTCCCCTCTGCCTTAGCTAGCAGCGCTTGGATGCAACTGCTACTGGTTGTACAGGCTGGGGAAGACCTTTCTGCTAGATGTAGTTCTGGAGGAGACTTTGTAATTTGGAACTAAGACCTTCAACAAATGCTTGACACCCACATTCTCACTATCTTCAAGGGCTAGTCATCAAGGGAAATCATTTCACCAATGCTCCTAGTTATAACCTTTGAGGCTGCCTGCCTCCTTCCCCGGGATAGCATTACTGAACACCACCCCATTTCCTCCATGGTGGGTTGTCGCTTCTGCCACATGGCAGGGGATTGCTGGCCTGTCACCTGACTGCTAGAAGGGGCTGAGGGTGTGAGGTGACTCTGCTCCTTTTCAACCACTTTACACTGCCTGGAAAAAGGGGTCCCCGACTGTGACTGCCACCATCCCCAGATGGCAGCACTGTTGGGTATTGCTTCTACATATGATTCATAATGCCAAAATGAGTTACATGTCCTATTTGCTTGCCTCTGCTAATAGCCCTGGCACAGTAATTACACTGAGCAAAATGCGGGGACTACGTCACTTTAAAGTGGCTCCAGATCGCAGATTTCATTTGTGATCCCTTCTCTATAGCCTTCGGGGTGGATGCTGGCACTGGAGCTGAAGTAGTGGGTGCACCCTGAGAAGCAATGCCAGGGGCATCAGTCACACTCTGTGCCTGCGCTGACTGCTCTTCCTCCTCATCATCAGTTTCATCTGTCCCCTGCATCACTAAAGTGGAGGCTAAGACAGAACTAACTAATCCTCCTAAACCTTCTTCAGCTATTACTTCTTTCATTTCTGATGCTGAGAATCCCACACAAGATGATTCTTCATCAGAATCAGAAGCAAACAGTGCCTGCGCTACATTTTCAATGCTAAGTCAAGTCTGCTGTGACACTGCTGCTTTTGGGTCTCGCCCTTTTCTCTTGCATGACTCAGCCTCCTTTTTCCTCTCCTCCAAACTACAGTGTCAGAAACAGGTGGTGGCAATGCATCATCTTTAAATTTCAATTTTTCTGGCTGGATCTGCTTGCCCCTCCAGAGATTTTAGACTGGAACAGGTCCCATTTTTAATTGTAATTGGGGACTGGTAGCACTACCTTTTGAAGTGCCTCCTCTGCCAGTCCCAATCACTCGACCACGTCTAGCTTTCCCTGACATTATGGATTTAATGCTACTGCCTACTAGGGATTTCAATTAAAATAATTATTTCCAAAAGAGGCCTACTGGGGATTTGGCTTCAGAGAGCACCGCTGTCCCAATATATGTAAGTCTGCAAAACTGCACAGTGCCCACTGATACCCAGTGCACTGCCTTCTTGGCTTAAAAGAGCACAAAGAGACAATCTGAGTTCAATTGAAAAAAAAACTGCAGTTAAATAAATAGCATGGCTTGGCACAGCTAATTGGCTTGTTAATCGTAGTTCTCGTCATAAAATATGAAAGTTGGATTAGTCCATCTCTATTTGAAAGCAGTACTTCAGTTCCCAGAATGTTTTGGAATTAGAATTTCCCATTAAAAAAATCAGCTAAGTTATTGAGAGGTACACAGATAACAATGCCATTGGATAAGGCTACTGAAATGGCAGTCCTTAGACTGAGTGTGCTTTGAAGTTTTCTTTCATCTTGAAATGAATGTGTTATACCAATACGCTGTAGCTCTTAATGCAATTGGAAAGGCCTCCTCCTCCTGCTGATTCCTAGCACAGAATTGGTGGCAGGGAGGGGTCAGCAGAGGGCCACACCTGGCTGGCCCTTGAAGAGGAGGAGAGAGGCGCGCACCCGCGCCTTAGGAAGCTGGATGAGAGAGAGCTGGAAGCTGGTGGCATCCTCAGCCACGTGAAAAGCCCGAGGAAGCCAGGCAGGCAGCGGAGCAGCCCTGGCCCTGAAGCTGGAGAGGTGGCAGGCTGCTGGAGCGGCTCCCAGCTGCGAAGACTGAAGCAGGAAGGCAGGAAGAGAAGAAGGGCTGGCTGCAGGAGGAGCAGATAGCTGCAGGCACCGGCAGGGACGGCCTCCCCACCGGGCGAGGACCCGGACTGAAGCAGGCACCAGCAGGGACGGCCTCTTTGCCAGGTGAAGACCCCGGGATCGAGTGCAGCACGTCGGAAGGCACAGGAGCAGACGCAGCTATCCCAGCCACATGGAAAAGCTCCCGGTGGCCAGACCCTGCTGCGCAGGGCTGGAGGCAGCCAGGGAGGAGCCCGGAGATGGCAGCAGGCTTGCCGCGGAGGCAGCAGCGTCAGCGGCCCGAATGGCTGCGAGAAGGTAAGAGAGCGCGGGCAGGATCGCAACATACCCATCACATGTAAGGCCACTCAATTCAGTCAAAAGCCTTTTCCGCATCTAGACCCACTAACAGACCTTCCCTTCCCTGCTGTCCATTGGAAATTAAAGCCATGAGTACTTTCAAAAAATTATTGGACGAGAGCCTACCCTTAATAATTTCAGTTTGATCTTCTAACACTAAAGATTGTATAATCCTATTCATCATTTGAGCAAGCATGGCGGCTAGAAGTTTAATGTCTTAATTTAATAGGGAAATGGGCAGATATGATTCTAGTAGGACCTTGTTCCTCCCTGGCTTGGGGATCACCACCACCGTTGCCAAATTCTGTCCCTTTTCTGAATTCCCTCTCTCTTGTGCCATGGCATACATATCTTTTAATGCCGGTGTAATATTATCTCCTAAGATTTTATAAAACTCAGGCCCAAAGCCATCAGACCCTGGAAATGTTCCCAACTTCATGCTATATATCCAGTTCCTGAATAGATTGTTCCAGACTCATTTTATCAGATGCTAAGAGCTGAGAGTACATAATCTCTGGAAGAACTTTTGAAAAACCTCTAACATCTGTTTGGTGCCTTTGTACTTTATACCCGCTGAGGAACAAACACCCTGGGCTGTGAAGATTTCAGCAAATTGGCGAAGAATCTACCAGATTTGTTTCCCCATTGGAACAATTTGTGTTGGTAATAGAATAGATTTTGTTGCGCTTTGGCTTCAAGCAATGTGCCAAAGCTCTTTACGTTCCTCTTGTAGCTGTGATTTCAAGTCACTCATGAGTTTCTGCATGTGCAACCTCTTCAATCGCTCAATACATTCATAAGCACCAATTACCTATAACTCCTTTCTTTTCTCTGTTTCGCCCGATAAGCAATAATGTCACCTCTCAGCACAGCTTTAGCTGCATTCCTATAAGTGATTGTGTTTACCTCTGGTCTATGATTATATTGTTTGTATTCTTCCCATTGAATGTGCAGAAACTCCACTAATTCTCTGTCATGGTACAGTAAAGCAGACATTTTCTAAGATATAGTTTACCACTTCCAGGTTCTGAAATCAACACTTTCATTATATGATCAGTAAAAGAGACCTCATACATACCACAAGATAACATCTTATCATAACAAACCTCAGACATGAGAAAATAATCAATCCTCGTGTAAATATCTTGGCCATGGGAATAATATGAGAACTCATTATCCTCTAAATGAAGAGAATACCAGCAATCTATCATTTGTAACTCTCGGCATAGAAAATGAATGCCCAAATCTGCCTGATTATGGCGAGGTGTTTTTGCTGGCTGGTAATCTTTCAGTGGATTGTTGGTGATACTGAAGCCTGCTCCCACTAACAGAATATACCCTTCCCTGTCCAGCAGGTTGGTGACCAGAAAAAAATAAATTATTGGAATACCTATTGGGAGCAGACACATTAACCAATGCTATTCGTACCCCAAGAAGTATTCAGTCATGATAATATATCTACTCTCCGGATCAGTAATTTGCTTTTCAACATTCAAGGTGTTATCCTTATGGATCAGTATTTCCACTGCCCTTCGGTTAATCGTGAAAGAGGGGGGAAAAAAAGCACTGACAACCCACTCTCTCTTCAATTTAATATGCTCTTTATCATCTAAATACTTTTCTTGCAAAAAAAACAAACAAACACAATCTTCCTTTTCTTGAGCTCTGTCAGGATCTTTTTTTCTCTTTATCAGGGAATGTAACCCATTCACATTGAGAGACCATAAGTTTAGATTAACCATAAACATTTGAGTTGTCTAACTTATTCAGGATATAGACCCAAAGCAAAAAGGAGTCTTCCCAACCTAAGCCCCCCTCCTTCTAATAATGTCAGGCCCAACCAATTATGTTCCTTTTTATACCAACAACCAGTTCTCCGATGCAGTCCACACCAATAATTGCTTAGTAGGTGAAATAAAAACTTCATAATAACTAAACTTCCCCCATCATCTAATAGTGAAAAACAGCACTGCTTCGCATGATCATAGTACCCCTTCTCTGTCATAGCTCAAGAATTTGAAGCACAGTATCATTTCTCCCTCCCTGGATTTTAAACAAAATAACTCATCCAGTAACCATATATCCAACTTCATGGATCCAACACAACCTTTTCAAGTACGGCGTATGCAGTCACTGATAATTATAAGTGATGATCTCAGCTCCACGTAGCCCATCGGCACGCAACAAGCAGTGTCATCAGAGTCAAAGTAGAGAATCTAGAAAAGCCTTTGCTTCTCCTCCCATTGCAAGTAGCTTCATTTCATGATGGAAAACTTTTAAATTAGCGGGGAATAAGACCATTTCAAATACTTCAAAACACAGCAGCTAGAATACTAACCGGAAAAAGAAGGCGAGACCATATAACTGACACTAGCAGACTTACATTGGCTACCCATCGAACACAGAATAAAATACAAAGCCTTATGTACCATACATAAACTAATACATAATGAAAAAGCCGACTGGCTAAACACAGCACTAAGAGTACACGTCCCACACAGAAACCTTCGTTCAGCAAATAAAGCACTCTAACCATTCCTTCAGGAAAGATGGCGAGACTAACCCAGTGAGAGAAAGGGCCTTATCTTTAGCAGGCCCCACACTCTGGAACACAATGCCACTAGAGATTGCCTGAAACAACATTGTACGTTTTTATGAATCCTTGTATATAATCCCACCCCCTCATTGTTGTTCCCACCCCATCCCAACCTATGTTGCTCCCTGTTGATTCCCTCCTCCAACTTATTTAGTTTTTTGTTTTACTACTGTATTTAATTGTTCTTTGTTCTATGTAAAGGCTATGCCTATATATACCCTGGTTTTAAGTTATATGTAAACTGACACGATGTGCAAACGGTTGTCGGTATATAAAAGCGTTTAAATAAATAAATAAAAATAAATAGAGATCAGATTACAAAGAGATCTCAAAACCCTTAAGAAAAGTTTAAAAACATGGCTTTTTAAACAAGCATTCTATAAAGAGACCGGAGAATAGAAAATATACAGGAATAGGCAAAAGAGCACCAGCGCACTGCACTACTCTCAGAATGAGCAACTCTATTTCACAACAAACATAATTGTAAAACACAGAGAATAGGAATTTTACCTGTGATTAGTACCTTACAGGTACTCCTGGGCATGACCTATTTCACTAAACAATTGATTGTATTTTTCTTATGATATATTGTAACTGTACCTTTTGTGGCACCTGTTAGAATGTACACAGTACACATTCAACCACCTTAATTTATTTGCCAACATGTAAACTGTTGCAATGATATTTAACTTAGCAATGGTATAGAAAATAGGAATAGCCTAGTGGTTAGAGCAGTGGACTATGAACCAGGAGACCACAGTTCAAGTCCTGCTGTCGCTCCTTGTGACCTTGGGCAAGTCACTTTACCCTCCATTGCCTCAGGTACAAAAACTTAGATTGTAAGCCCTCTGGGGATAGGGAAATACCTACAGTACCTGAATGTAAACCGGTGTGATATCTCAGATTGAATGTCGGTATATAAAATAAATAAAAGATTATTAAATAATGAAATTTTCAAGCATACCCTTAGACGTTGCAATGATTGAAACTCATAACCTCTTCTCCTTCAAAAACACCTTCCACAGCATTGCCAGTCACTGCTGACCTAAGGAGCAGGAGGCAGAACCTGAAAGTGAACCTAGATTTCCTGGGCAACCAGGCTTCTAAGAAAACTAAAAAGTCAGGGGATAGGAGGTGATGTCCTTTTGTGGATTGCAAGTTGGTTAAAAGACAGGAAACAGAGAGTAGGATTAAATGGTCAGTTTTCACAGTGCAAAAAGGTAAACAGTGGAGTTCCTCAGGGATCTGTACTTGGACAGATGCTTTTTATTACATTTATAAATGATCTGGAAAGAGGTACAATGAGTGAGGTGATCAAATTTGTGATTGACACAAAATTATATAGAGTAGTTAAATCCCAAGCAGAGTTTGATAAATTGCAGAAGGACCTTGTGAGACTGGAAGATTGGGCTTCCATATGGCAGATGAACAAGTGCAAAGTAATGCATATAGGGGTAGATTTTCAAAAAACGCGAATAGGCGTACTTTTGCTGGCGCATCAGGCGCCAGCAAAAGTACGCAGGATTTTAGTAGATACGCGCGGAGCCGCGCATATCCACTAAAATCCTGGATCGGCGCGCGCAAGGCTATGAATTCTGTATAGCCGGCGCGCACCGAGCCGCGCAGCCTACCCCCGTTCCCTCCAAGGCCGCTCCGAAATCGGAGCGGCCTTGGAGGGAATCCTCTAACGCCCTCCCCTCACCTTCCCCTCCCTTCCTCTACCTAACCCACCCGCCCGGCCCTGTCTACACCCCCCCCCCCCCTTACCTTTCTCCGGGGATTTACGCCTCCCGGAGGGAGAAGTAAATCCCCGTGCACCAGCGGGCCTGTTGCGTGCCGGGACGCGACCTGGGGGCGGGTACGGAGGGCGCGGCCACGCCCCCGGACCACCCCGGGCTGTAGCCATGCCCCGTACCCGCCCCCAAAATGCTGCCGACACGCCCCCTAAACGCCGCGATGACCGGGCCCGCCCCCGACACGCCCCCCTCGGAGAACCCCGGGACTTACGCGAGTCCCGGGGCTCTGCGCGCGCCGGTAGGCCTATGTAAAATAGGCTCACCGGCGCGCAGGGCCCTGCTCGCCTAAATCCGCCCGGTTTTGGGCGGATTTAGGCGAGCAGGGCTCTGAAAATCCGCCCCATAGGGAAAATAACCCTTGCTTTGTTACACAATGTTATGTTCTATCTTAGGAGTTATCACCCAAGAAAGAGATCTAGGCGTCATAGTGGATAATACATTGAAATTGTTGGCTCAGTGTACTGTGGTGATCAAAAAAGCAAACAGAATGTTAGGAATTATTAGGAAGGGAATTTAAAATAAAACAAAGGATGTCATAATGCCTGTGCATCGCTCCATGGTGAGACCGCACCTTGAATAATGTGTGCAGTTCTGGTCACTGCATCTCAAAAAGGATATAGCTGCACTGGAGAAAGTGCAGAGAAGGGCGACCAAAATGATAAGGGGCATGAAACGGCTGCCCTATGAGGAAAGGCTAAAGGAGTTTGGGCTGTTCATTTTGGAGAAGAGATGACAGAGGGGATATGATAGTTTTCTATAAAATAACGAAAGGACATGAATAAGTTAATGTAAATTGGTTATTTACTCAGATAATAGAGGGACCAGGGGGTACTCCATGAAGTTAGCAAGTAACTACTTTAAAACAAATTAAAGTTATTTTTCACTCAGCACATAGTTAAGCTCTGGAATTCATTGCAGAGGATGTAATTACGGCAGTTAGTCCCAGGAAACACAACGGAAGCCGATCCGATTTTCCGATGTAGCAACCAGAAGTAGACAGATCGGTGAAAAAGATTATTTGTCACAGTATGCAGGCCTGACTCTGGCCGAGTTTTGCTCTATTTTTAGAGCTGCCTCAGGGGCTGCTATAAAGTGATACATATATCAACATTTAAAAACAATTAAAAATTGTCATGACATCACAACAACAGAAATCATAAAAAATATAAGAAATTATAAAATCAAATCAAAGTATAAATTACATAAAAGTGACATACAATATTATTAGACAAGAATGTACACACACGACAATATATTGTTAAAAATAGTGAATAAAAACTGCAACATTAAAACTTAATTATATTGCTGCATGTTGTACCTATGGAGCTTATTCGAATATTCTCAAAATGTTTGTGGATTCATAACCCTTGCTCTTTAACACTCTTTATCTGCTAGTTCCTCTGCTGATATAGTAATGAAAGAGGAAACATAGTGTAACATGGTATAATAATAAAAGTGGAAACAGTATGAATAGTGCCTATAAGTATATATACATTGAGGATAATTAGATTACATAATATTTTGTATGCATCTAAATAATAGTACTATGTACTTTTGATCAATATTTATTAAGTGCAGTTTATTTCTCCAAAAAGAACTAAAATTATATTTACTTAGATTTTAACTTTGCCTAATAATTGTTCCTTCTGTTTTCCATATCTAATTTTATTGCTTTATGTAACTATACTTTGTTCAGTGTGTCTTACTAACTGTACATGTATCCATATGTCTCAGCCTTTTAGTCATGCACAGCGTTGAAAATTAAATAATCTCCTCACCATGCCAGAAAAATACCTCAAGTTTAAATGAAAACAAATTAGAAAGCAAAAAATAAAATATAAATAAAAATGATATTACAACGGCGTTCATATGTGAATTAAGGTAAATTAACACTATTGGAACATAAGGAATTAGGAGTAGAAGTTTTAACCATGGTAAACACTAATTTACTATGCATAACTACCAAAAATGATTTAACTTATTTTTAATATCTCCTTTAAGCACAAACTGATATAATTTATCTGGTCTATAATCCTCTGTTAGCTCAAGTTATGCTAGAATCCAAATTCCAGCAGAGCTATGTAAAAGCATCAGTCTAGATTAGAGATTTTTATGGTCTATGTGATGAGAGGTTTTTCAGCCTTGAAGTAGAGAATTCAGCAGAAGACTTCGACCAAAGAAGTTAATATTCATTCTTCACTGAACACACAAGATCCTTGATATCCATTAGAACTAGAATATATTGCACCATTAAAAACTTTAATATGCGTCCCTTAATCTGAGAGACCATAAAATGTGATATTTTATACATGAAATAACCTGTGAAATTTATCAACTTCTGCTATGCTTCATTTCACCCATTGCAGAAGCTATATAACTTGTAACAGTCGAAAGAAGAAACGTATGGTAGCTGTTTTGATAAGACAGTTTTTATTTGGTTGAATGCACAGCCATTCCACATATTGCATATTGTAATACAGGTGATTTCATTTTGGTTATAACAGTAGGCTTTAGAGTGCCGCCATGCTCCTGCCAATGGAAGCCATTTCTGCCTTGCCATCTTGGTGATTCCACTGTAGTAGAAGGATGACTGCTAAGCCCATCCCCTCTCTACGAGCCACCTTATGATGTCAAGTAATAAATGCCAGATCAGACAAAGGATTGTGGCACTTTTGAGCAAAAATGCTGAATGTAAAAATGGGGCTAAAAAAAGGTTCCACGGTGTTATCTTGCTGAACTTGATTGTGAAGACGTGAAGGGAAATTCAGAGTTTTAATTGGGCCTCTAAATTGCTCCAGGAAGTAAATTGAGCAAACCAGATAGCCCTTATGGTCCATATATGCCAGCATAGTCTATGTACTAATTAGGGATGTGCAGTCATTTTTCCTGAATTAGGCAATGCCAACGAAATTTCCTAATTCGGAATGGTTTGGGAGAACCGAAAAACTATTAAATCTGCCAGGTTAGTGGGCTCTATCAGGAGATAGTGCGCACTATCTCCCGATAGTGCGCACTAACCAGAAAATCTGGGGCCCCGAAAAAAAAACCCAAACCGCGGGAAAAAATGAAATTCCTGCAGGGTGGCCCCAAAACGAAGCCCGACACGAAATTTTTACCCGAAGCACATCTCTAGTACTAATGGCAAGATCTCTTTTTCCACAAATGTTCTTTTTCAGAAGGGTCTCAAAACGAAAGCCTTCTCCAAGAAAACTGGTATACAGGGTTTTTGCACTTCTTTTTTCCAAAACAGAGCAGGCTTTAAGTGCCATGGCACTTCCATAAGATCCAAGTCAGCCTTGGCAGGTTGACCCAATATTGGTTTTCTTAAACCATGTCCCACCGCAGTCTGGAATTCATAGCTAGATTATGTCACAGCTTTGTGGTCAGGCGTGGGAAAGGCAGGTGCTGGAGGGAACCAAGTAGGGATCTTGAATACTCATGTACCTAAGAGTGTGGCTTGAAAAGGAAGACAATATAAAACATAATTTTAATGCAACTGCAACATCACTCAACAGCGGGAAGGGGGGAGGGAAGAAAAGGGGAATTTGATTCAGATGACAACCAATGCTGGGCCCTGACTTTTACGGTCCAGAGTACAGATAGGCAGGCATTAGGAAAAAAGCTCAGGACTCCTTCAATGGCCAAGACCAAAAGCCAAGCATGTTCACGCAACAGCATTGTATGAATTATCAGGAAAGCTGTTCACTCTGTAAAAATGTTGCTAGCAGTAATTTTCTTATGGGTTTGAACGTTGCTTGGTTTTTATTTTTAATATTACTATCCTTAACATAAGGCTTGGGGGTAACCTGCACAGAGCAGATGTTACTACCATAAAAAGCTTGCTGGGCAGACTGGATGGATCATTTTGTCTTTCCCTGCCATCAATTCTATGCATGACCTTCATGGATAAAGAGAAATCTTGTACGTGATTACAGTTCATGATTGGCAACCTGGTATTTATTTTATTTATTTATTTATTTAAAATTTTTGTATACCGACATTCGTTAAGAAAACATCACATCGGTTTCCATGAAACATAAACTGGCCAACGGGGCTTTACAATGAAACTGATAAGAGAACTGGGTTGGGGGAGGAGGGGGACAACGAGGGGAAAAACTGTACAAATAGATACGCGTAATAAAGTTGTTAAATATAAGTAATGATAAATTATATACAAATGTTAAATACTTGTATATACAGCAAAATTATGTACAGGTAAATTATTTACAAAGAGGTATATTCTTAGTAGTTTAGATAGAATAATTGAGCAGACTGGATAGGCCAAATGATCTTGATTTTTTTCTGCTGTCATGTAATATATTACCATACAGTTGTATGCAAACGTTTAGGCACTCCTGGTCAAACTGTATATTTTAATGAATCTGTAGCTGAACAGAAGCTAGCACTATCTTTACATGGTAGAAAGTTAAAAACACAGCTGAACTACTTTAAAAGGGAAAGCCATAAAGAAAGCCACTCATACGGACAAAGTCATGCATCACACAGAACTGATGGTCTGTGGACCACTGCACCCATCCTCCTGGCCGGGTTGTCCCAGCTGGCTCCCGATGCAGCCCAATGCCTCCAGGCCTCTTCACAGTGAGACACCATGCTCTGATGAGCTCACCGCCCAACATCTTCTCACTCATCCCTTATCCCTTTGACCAGCAAAACAGATTGCCACTTGCAAAAAGGGCTCGAAAAACCCATCCTGCCCAAAGGAATATCCATTGACTCCTCAATTCCAGCATCTGCTCTCATCCCCAGCTGCCACATCCTCGACCTCTCCACTTCCAGAAGACCCAATGCGTATCTATTGAAATTCCAATGCAGTTGGAATACTACCGATTGGCACCAGAAGAGAGGCTCTGTCACAGACAGCAGGGCCTCTGTCTGTACTACACTGCCTGAGGCCATAAGAACATAAGAAATTGCCATGCTTGGTCAGACCAAGGGTCCATCAAGCCCAGCATCCTGTTTCCAACAGAGGCCAAACCAGGCCTCAAGAACCTGGCAAGTACCCAAACACCAAGAAGATCCCATGCTACGAACTTGATAAAATGGGATATAGCATAAGTATTGTCAAGTTAAGTATAAAACATTGATAAGACAGGTGAAGAGAGAATTTGTAATGAAGTTGGCCATACAGGCAAAAACGTATAATAAAAACTTTAAAAAATATATCCGAAGCAAGAAAGCTGTGAGGGAGTCGGTTGGACCGTTAGATGACCAAGGGGTTAAAGGGGCTCTTACAGAAGATAAGGCCATTATAGAAAGACTAAATGAATTCTTTGCTTCCATGTTTACTAATGAGGATATTGGGGAGATACCAGTTCTGTAGATGGTTTTCAAAGGTGATAATAGTTAATGGAGTTCTCTTCAAGAACTTTTCCAAACCTTTTTTGAATCCAGCTACACTAATTGCACTAACCGCATCCTCTGGCAACAAATTCCAGAGCTTAATTGTGCTTTAAGAGGCAGATTTTATAAATCTGCGCACATGCGTACTTTTGTTCGCGCACCAGGCACGAACAAGAGTACGTGGGATTTCAATAGATATGCGCGTAGCCGCATGTATCCATTAAAATCCGGGGTTGGCGCGCAAGGCTGCCCAAAATCGGCAGCCTGTGCGCGCCGAGCCGCACAGCCTGCCTCCGTTCCCTCCGAGGCCGCTCTGAAATCGGAGCGGCCTCGGAGGGAACTTTCCTTCGCCCTCCCCCCACCTTCCTCTCCCTTACCCTACCTAACCCACCCACCCCCCCCCCCCCGGCCCTATCTAAACCTCCCCCCTACCTCTATCACGAAAGTTACGCCTGCTGGAAGCAGGCGTAACTTTGCGAGCACCGGGCTGGCTGCCATGTTCCGTTCCGGGGGCTGGTCCAGGGGCCACTGTCATGCCCCCGGAACGCCCCCGGGCTGGAACCATGCCCCCGGACACACCCCCGAAACGCCGCTTCACTCTGGACACAGCCCCGAAATGCCGCGTCACTCCCGGTACGCCTCCGACATGCCTCCCGACACGCCTCCCGACAAGCCCCTCCATGCAAGCTCCGGGACTTACGTGCATCCCGGGGCTTGCGCGAACCACCGAGCCTATGCAAAATAGACTCGGCGCGCCCAAGGTGAAAAAGAATGTTCTCTGATTAATCTTAAATGTGCTACTTACTAACGTCATGGAGTGCCCCCTAGTCCTTCTATTATGCGAAAGTGTAAATAACCGATTCACATCAACTCGTTCAAGACCTCTCATGATTTTAAAGACCTCTATGATATCCCTACCCTCTTCATCTTTTCCTCATAGGGGAGCTGTTCCATCCCCTTTATCATTTTGGTTGCCCTTCTCTGTACCTTCTCCATCACAACTATATCTTTTTTGAGATGTAGTGACCAGAATTGTACACAGTATTCAAGGTGAGGTCTCACCATGGAGCAATAGATAAGCATTATGACATTTTCAGTTTTATTAACAATTCCCTATCTAATAATTCATAACATTCTGTTTGCTTTTTTGACTGCTGCAGAACACTGAGCCAACAATTTTAAAGTATTATCCACTGTGATGCCTAGATCTTTTTCCTGGGTGGTAGCTCCTAATATAGAACCTAACATCGTATAACTACAGCAAGGGTTATTTTTCCCTATATGCAACACCTTGCACTTGGTCCACATTAAATTTCATCTGCCATTTGGATGCCCAATCTTCCAGTCTCGCAAGGACCTCCTGTAATGTATCACAATCTGCTTGTGATTTAACTACTCTGAATAATTTTTTATCATCAGCAAATTTGATAACCTCACTTGTCGTATTCCTTTCAAGATCATTTATAAATATATTGAAAAGCACCGGCCCAAGTATAGATCCCCGAGGCACTCCACTGATTACCCTTTTCCACTGATTATCCTTTTCAACTGAGAAAATTGACCATTTAATCCTACTCTGTTTCCTGTCTTTTAACCAGTATGTAAACCACGAAAGGATTACATACATGACTTTTTAGTTTTCTTAGAAACCTCTCATGAAGGACTTTGTCAAACACCTTCTGAAAATTCAAATATACTACATCTACAAGTTCACCTTTATCCACATGTTTATTAACCCCTTCAAAAAAATGAAGCAGATTTGTTAGGCAAGACTTCCCTTGGGTAAATCCATGTTGACTGTGTTCCAGTAAACCATGTCCTTCTATATGCTCTGTGATTTTGATCTTTAGAATAGTTTCCACTAATTTTCCTGGCACTGAAATCAGGATCACTGGTGTATAGTTTCCCGGATTTCCCCTGGAGACCTTTTTAAATATTGGGGTTACATTGGCTACCCTGCAGTCTTCAGGTATAATGGATGATTTTAATGAAAGGTTACAGATTTTAACTAATAGATCAGAAATTTCATTTTGGGGTTCCTTCAGTACCCTAGGATGCATACCATCCTGTCCAGGTGATTTTCTACTCTTTAGTTTGTCAATCTGGCATATTACATCTTCCAGGTTCACAGTGATTTGGTTCAGTTCGTCTGACTCATCACCCTTGAAAACCATCTCCAGAGCTGGTTTCTCCCGAACATCCTCATTAGTAAACATGGAAGCAAAGAATTAATTTAGTCTTTCTATAATGGCCTTATCTTCTGTAAGAGCCCCTTTAACCCCTTGGTCATCTAACGGTCCAACCGACTCCCTCACAGCTTTCTTGCTTCGGATATATTTTTAAAAGTTTTTAATATAAGTTTTTGCCTGTATGGCCAACTTCATTACAAATTCTCTGCCTGTCTTATCAATGTTTTATACTTAACTTGACAATACTTATGCTATATCCCATTTTCTTCAGATGGATCCTACTTCCAATTTTTGAAGGATTTTTCATTTGGCTAAAATAGCCTCTTTCACCTCACCTTTTAACCATGCCGGCAATCATTTTGCCTTCCTTCCACCTTTCTTAATGCGTGGAATACATATGGACTGCGCCTCTAGGATTGTATTTTTAAACAATGTCCATGCCTGTTGAAGATTTTTAACCTTTGCAGCTGCACCTTTCAGTTTTTTTCTATTTTCCTCATTTTATCAGTTTCCCTTTTGAAAGTTTAGTGTTAGAGCTGCAGATTTATTTATTGCCCCCCTTCCAGTTATTAGTTTAAATTTGATCATGTTATGATCACTGTTGCCAAGTGGCCCCACCACCGTTTCCTCTCTCACCACATCCTGCGTTCCACTAAGAATTAAATCTAAAATAGCTCTCTCTCTTGTTGGTTCCTGAACCAATTGCTCCATGAAGCAGTCATTTATTGCATTCAGGAACTTTATGTCTCTAGCAAGTCCTGATGTTACATTTACCCAGTCAATATTGGGGTAATTGAAATCTCCCATTATTATTGCACTGCCAATCTGGTTAGCTTCCCTGATTTCTCTTAGCATTTCATCATCTGTCTGACCATTTTGTCCAGTTGGATGGTAGTATACTCCTATCACTATACTCTTACCCAACACCCATAGGATTTCTACCCATATAGATTCTAATGAGCATTTAGTCTCTCATATGATCTTTATCCTTTTGGACTATTTTACCTTGCCGGACATAAAGCGCCATACCCCCACACCAAGTTGATCCTCCCTATCATTGCGATATAATTTGTACCCTGATATAGCACTGTTCCATTGGTTATCTTCCTTCCACTAGGTTTCTGTGATGCCAATTATGTCAATCTCATCATTTGCTGCTATACACTAACTCTCCCATCTTACTTCTTAGACTTCTGGCATTGGCATACAGACATTTCAAAATGTGTTTTTTGTTTGTATTAACAACCTGCTTTTCAGTTGTTAGGGATAATTTGGAAATCTTTAGCTCAGGTGATTTTTTACATATAGGCAGATGGACTACATTTGCTTTTATTGGAACCTCTTGTTGGGATACGCTAACTCTCCTGTTTCATTAGTATCCTTCAAGGATATATTCCTTCGAACCATGCACTGCTGAGTGACTGTCAGCTTTCCTCCTTGTTCTAGTTTAAAAGCTGCTCTCTCTCTTTTTTAAAGGACCAATGTCCACAGAGGTCAGGAAACCTCAATGCCTAGGGTCATTCGGGGAGATGACCCTAGACCTTATTGTTCCAGCTCCCCAACTCTTTCTACTGGTCATGTTGAATTTGGTCTCCACTCGTTTCTCCACCCAGGCTTTTGTGGATTCCAGCTCCAGAGGAAACGTCATCTTAAAGTAACTAGTCAACCAACTCCATATTCCTATGATCCAAATGACCTCTCCTTTGGTGATCTGTTCTGTCTATGGAGACCCACTGCTAGGCCAGGTTACTATGGCCATGGTACCTTGGTCTTATATATCGGACTCCTGCACATGGGAAAAAAAAAACACCTCATGATCTCCAGAACTATCCACCCTATAATCCTGGGCCTGCCTTGGCTCCAGCAGCATCAGCCAAACTTCAACTGGTATGGCTTACAACTTGTCTGATAGGGCCACGGGTGCATAGAGTCTTGCTTGGTGTCAGTAGAACTCCCTCATTCACTGAACTTGGCATCTCTACTCCCAGGGCTTTCTTCTCAGTATGCAGATTACAAGGATGTCATCTCAAAAAAGAGTGCTGAAGTTTTGCTTCCTCATCATACATTTGACTGTGACATTGAACTCATTCCAGGGGCCAGGACTCGAGATGGATGAGTTTATCACATCTCTCCCAGAGACACAGGCCATGTCCACTTACATTCAGGAGAATCTGGAATGGGGATTCATCCATCCTTTCTCTTCTCCAGCCAGGGATGAGTTCTTCTTTGTTGCAATGAAAGATGGATCACTCAGGCTGTGCATAGACTACCACGGCCTGAACACCATCATTAATAAGGGCATCTATCCATTACCTCTAATAATGATGCTCTTTGGCGCCAAGATATTCACAAAGTTGTATTTCAGGAGTGTATGCAACCTCATCAAGTCTGGTGATGAATGGAAAATGGTGTTTAACACTTGCAATGGATATTACGAGTACTTGTCATACCCTTTGGGCTTTACAATGCCCCAGCAGTTTTCCAGAAAATGGTCAAGATCTTTAGCTTTCTGCTGTACACCGGTGTGGTCATATACTTGGATGACATATGATCTTTTCTCAAACCCTGAGTTCCCACCAAAGAGACGTTCGCATTGTCCTGCAACACTTGCAAGAAAACAATACACCAAACTGGAAAATTGACTCTCTGAGCAAGACAAGCTCCTCTTCCTAGGGTATATAGTTTTAGAAGATGGATTTCAGATGGATCCTGCCAAGATAAAAAAACATCATGGACTAGCCACATCATGTGGGGCTATGGGCCTTACAAAGATTCTTGAGATCTTTTAATTATTACCATCAGTCTATCCTGAATTATTCATCTGTGGCAGCTCCCATTAGTGTCTTTTCCCTCCAGGGAATACAGTCGTACCTTCCATATTACATGAATAGGTATTCATATGGACCCATGACTCCCATGCTGCAGGTCACCCTGGATGGGCATATATCCTTAAATTGCTTCAATGACACTATTGCTAATGCCAAATGAAGCACTAACTGCCCAACCACATCCTCTGGCAATGAATTCCAGAGGTTTATTGTGTGATGAGTGAAAATTAATTTTCTCTAATTAGTTTTAAATACGCTACTTCCTAACTTCATGGAGTGCCCCTAGTCCTTCTATTATCTGAAGGAGTACATAACCGATTCACATTTACCTGTTTTAGTCCTCTGTCATAGCTCCCCTCAGCCATCTCCTCTCCGAGCTGAACAGCCTTCTTTAGCCTTTCCTCAGAGGGGAGCCATTCCATGTTCTTTATCATTCTGGTCGTCCTTCTCTGAATCTTTTCTAATTCTACTATATCATTTTGAGATGTGGCAATCAGAACTGCACACAGGACTCAAGGTGTGGTCTCACCATAGAGCCATACAGAGGTATTATGACAATCTCCAATTTATTCAACATTCTCTTCCTAATAATTCCTCACTTTCAGTTAGATTTTTTTTTTTTACTGCCACAGCACACTGAACCAACAATTGCAATGTATTGTCCACTATGATGCCTAGATCTTTTTCATGGGTAGTAACTCCCTTCCTGAGTACCTTCCCTCTTGCATGCTAATCAGCTCATTATGATACTCACAATGCCAGATGAGAACAACATTTTTCTAAATGTTGTCAATGGACCTGGAATAGGAAGAACTCTGGACTCCCACTGAACCCTAATGAGTTCTTTTTCAGGTACAAAGTGGTTAGGGTGTGGAGGTCCAGACCTGAGCACCATGCGACTATTTTTGGGAGGAACCCATAGACATTAGGGATTGTACTTTATTTAGATTGGGAAGTCTAAGGGGCATTTTAGACCTTTTTTTTTTATCTGGGGAGGGCAATGCCACATTGGTAAGCAGCAGGGGGGTGATCTCAAAAGACCACAGGGTAAATATTTTCAAGGATTGGGGGGTAACACAATATTTTTGGCCTCAAGCCCTTCAAAAAATGGTATTCCCAGCTGAGGTGGGCCACCATCACTTGAGAAGGCCCTGTACCATGGCACAATTATTTGTCGAACATTTGCTGGTGGCTGAAAGGAATCAGTAAGTTTTTGCTTGGGACATTGTCTTTCTTAAACATATTGGGGCAAAGTTAACTATCTGGGAATATTATTTAGTGTGTTTGTGTGTGTTTGTTCTTTTAATAGTAAGGCAGCGAATAAACAGAAGTTAGACTGTATTTTTAAATAGTCAGTCAGTAAGGCAGCTAATAAGCAGTAGTTAGTATGTTTATTTTTAAAAGTCTGTAAGGCAGCTAATAAGCAGAAGTTAGTGTTTGTATATTAAAAAAAAATAATAAAAAGCAGCCAGAAGCTAGAAATAAGCTAGGAGCACTGTATAACTAAGTAAAAAGGTTGAAAAGTTCAGTTCAGTTACTCACCTTGGAAAGGTGTTGAGGTAGTGTGATTTGGTTTGATTAGGTACCAACATTTGTTAATCAAGAGAGCAGTGAGTCACTCTGGCTGACTAACTGAAGTTAGACTGTTTATACAGTGTATAGTGATAGGAGTATACTACCGCCCATCTGGACAAAATGGTCATACAGATGATGAAATGCTAAGAGAAATTAGGGAAGCTAACCAAATTGGTAGTACAGTAATAATGGGAGACTTCAATTACCCAAAGACAATGGTGCAGGAACAAATCTTCAATTCCACCAGTTCTCAGAACAAGTTTATATTTATTTAGTTCAGAAGAGTGAAACTGGCAACTCCACAAGTAAATAAGTATTCATTTATATAAAGTCCCCCGACACGGTCCCGTGTTTCGCAGTGGCTGCAGCGGGAGGGACCACAAGTATTCAAGCAATCTGTAAAAAGAGAATATACGTGTAGTGGAATCTAAAACAAACAGGCTATTATTTTCAAAACATTCAAAAAGATAGTACATACCATTCTTAGCCATCACGGAGCGCGAGCGCCCTCAGTCAGACAAACATTTAAAGCAGAAAATTGGCGCCAGTTTTACAGCTTTGTAAATCCCCCTCTAAGATGGGTGCAGTGGAATGCTACAGGTTCCAACACCACTTCTAGGGAGCCAATTGACAAAAAAAAATACCATGCACATGGTTTTCTCCCTCTGGATCCAATGAGGGATGATTATCTTTCCCTATAGTAAGGGGGAAACTCCCCACTCATTAATAAATGGGAAGATTTAGAAAATGCAAAGCCTTTTCTATTAAGTCCTTTCCAAAGCACCGACGTTCGTATGCTGTGGAGCCTCTCCTGCAGAAGGAAAGAAGAGAACGCACCTCCGCTCTCTTCTCTCACTGGCTTCTAGAACTCTCTCTAGGGGTTATTACATTCAATCCACGACTAAACCACTGTGGTATCTCCCATGGGTGATGCTTAAGCACATTTTTTAGTCCATCTATCTACTTTCACTAATAATCACGTCTTTTCTATAAAGAAACATATGTACTTAGTAAGGATCCAGTGGGTCCTTACATACATAGGGGTAGATTTTCAGACCACACGAATAGGCGTACTTTTGCTGGCGCATCAGGCGCAAGCAAAAGTACGCAGGATTTTAGTAGATACGCGCGTAGCCGCGCGTATCCGCTAAAATCCTGATTGGCGCGCACAAGGCTATCAATTCCGTATAGCCGGCGCGCGCCGAGCCGCGCAGCCTACCCCCGTTCCCTCCGAGGCCGCTCCAAAATCGGAGCGGCCTCGGAGGGAACTTTCTTTTGCCCTCCCCTTCCCCTCCCTTCCCCTACCTAACCCACCCGCCCGGCCCTGTCTAAACCCCCCCCTTACCTTTGTCGGGGGATTTACGCCTCCCAGAGGGAGACATAAATCCCCACGTGCCAGCGGGCCGCTAGCACGCCGGGACGCGACCTGGGGGCGGGTCCGGAGGGCACGGCCACACCCCCGGACCGCCCCGGGCCGTAGACACGCCCCCGGGCCCACCCCCGGAACGCTCCCGACACGCCCCGAAAACTCCGCGCGGTTTGGGCCCGCCCCCGACACGCCCCCCCTCAGAAAACCCCGGGACTCACGCGAGTCCCGGGGCTCTGCGTGCGCCGGTAGGCCTATGTAAAATAGGCTCACCGGCACGCAGGGCCCTGCTCACCTAAATCCGCCCGGATTTGGGCGGATTTAGGCGAGCAGGGCTCTTAAAATCCGCCCCACAATGCATATTGCATTCCCCTAAGTATGTCTCTAGAGGAAAGAATTAAGGATGTATTTTAAGGCTAAGGAGAATAAAAAAATCTATCAATTCATATTACATTTAGAAATTTCTTCCATAATTACAATTTCTAAATAATAATTTGAAACCTGGCGCGTGCACATATACGCCCGATTTTATAACAGCCCTACTCTAACCCCCCTGATCTTTATTTTACTTTTTGCACCTGCCTCTAGGCAGGCGCAGGTTGTCACGCCATCCGAGTGCCAGCAAATGGCCGCTGTGCCTGAAGCCGCTGACCCCGCCCCACCCATGTCCCGCCCCTTTTTTCAAGCCCCATGACTTGCACGCTTCCCGGGGCTTTATGCACTCCACCAGGCCTTTTGAAAATACACCCGGCACACGTAACCCATTTACGCACGTAGGTCTTTGAAAATCTGCCCCTATCCATCTAGATGGCTAGTTCTGAATATTTACCTCACTTATCTGGCTAAACGTTAGACGAATAAGAAAGGGGCATGTAGGAGGCATTCCGGGATGAGGTTGAGTTAGCCAAATAACTTATGCAGCTAACTCCTCAGGCTTCCATTATATTGCTCGCTTAGCAGTTGTGCTGGAAGTGTACACTTCTATCATAACTGCTTAGTAACACCAGAGGCGCAGGGCCTGGGTCGCAGTAGGAGCTACTGTTATCCAGGCTGAAGATGAACAAAAATGTAAGATACAGGGAGGGTAAGGGTTGGCGTGAAGAAAAGGAGAAAAGCCCTGGAGCTAATCTAATTTGCAAAAGAAAAATAAGATGGGACCCGAGAGTGGGAACTGGAGAAGGGGAAAAAGACAGGCATTGACCCCCGGCCCCTAAACATTATTAATATTGAGATGGGTACTTTGGGAAGGAGGTGGCAGGCTCGGCCTGGCAGGTGAAAGACTTTGGACCTCAGTTGGGAGGGAGGAGGGGGACTGGCTAGGGCCTGTAGTCTCACAATCTTTTTTTTTATATATATACAAGCCGTTAAGCCCGTTAAAACGGGCTACATCCCTCTGTCTCTCACCTCCCCCTCATTCTCTCTCCCCTACCTCCCTCATTCTCTCTCCCCTACCTCCCTCCCACCCACTCACCCACTCCTCCCCAGCCTCCCTCTCCTCTCACTCAGTCCCTCCCTCCCACTCAGTCTCACTCACTCCCTCCCCCTCTCTCCCTCTCACTCACACTCAGTCCCACTCACTCTCCCTCAGTCCCACTCCCTCCCTCCCTCTCCCTCAGTCCCACTCACTCTCCCTCAGTCCCACTCCCTCCCTCCCCTCTCCCTCAGTCCCACTCACTCCCCCTCAGTCCCACTCCCTCCCTCCCTCTCCCTCAGTCCCGCTCACTCCCCCTCACTCAGTCCCTCCCCCTCACTCCCTCCCCCTCACTCAATCACTCCCTCCCACTCTCTCTCTTCGTCCCTCCCACTTAGTCCGTCCCTCCCTCCCTCTCTCTCTCTCCTCCCTCCCTCGCTACTGGCCGCTGCCGCTACCGCTGCCGCCGCCCGCTGCCGCTGCCCGCTGCCGCTACCGCCGCCGCCCACCACCGCCGCCCGCTACCGCCGCCACTGCCGCCCGCCGCTACCGCCTCCGCTGCCGCCGCCGCCGCCCGCCCCCGCTGCCGCTACCGCCGCCGCCCGCTACCGCTACCGCCACCGCCCACCACCGCTGCCGCTACCGCCGCCGCTGCCGCCCGCTACCGCTGCCCGCTGCCGCTGCTACCACCGCTGCCGCCATGTTTTTTGGTTTTTTTTGACGCTGCCTAAGACTGACGTGCTCGCCCGCACATGCGCAGTAGAGCTGCTCTCTACTGCGCATTTGTGGGCACGTCGGTCAAGCTTCATTTATCTAGTTAGATATTTTGGCACTTAACCAGCAAAATTAAAAAGAATATCTGGTTATGTTTAAAGTTATCTGGCTAATGTTAGCCAGATAACTTTAATCAGAGATATTCATAGAAACATAGAAACAATGGCAGAAAAGGACCAAAGAATCCATCCAGTCTTCCCGGCAAGCTTATGGTAGCATCTGCCGCACCATACAGGTGTCCCCTATAATGGCAGCATCAGGGGGAGGCATCAGCCCTGGCATACAAGTCACCCCATAATTAGTTTCCCAATCTGTCAAAGTCAGGGGTTTTGTCGGTCTCTGTCTGAGTACAACTCCCCATCACTTGCTGCTGTTGAAGCAGAGAGCAATGTTGGAGTTGCATCAACAGTACTATCAGGCTTATTGGTTAAGGGTACCAACAGCCACATCAGCAAGCTATCCCCATTCATATTTGTTTTTCCAGACTATAAAATGCAATATTGGCCACTGTCTGAATTTAATTCCCTTTTCCTCTTTTCCCCTGCTGTTGAAGCAGCAAGAAATAATGGAGTTGCATCAACAGTATGAATGATTATTGGTTGAGGGTAATAATCGCCACACCAGCAAGTTACCCCCATGCATTCTTTTCTTCATGTCATCCTCTTTAGGGATCCACAGTGTTTATCCCATGCCCCTTTGAAATCTCACCACCTCCTCCGGAAGGGCATTCCAGGCATCCACCACCCTCTCCGTGAAGAAATATTTCCTGATGTTGGTTTTGAGACGTCCTCCCTGGAGTTTCATTTCCGTGAGACATTTATCCTGCTGAATATCACAGGTGGCTTATCCGGTTAAATTTAGACAGATAGGTTATCCGTTTTCCTATTTTTGAATATTGGCCTCATAATGTTGCAGAAATATAAAACAAGCAAGAATGTCCATGCCTCTGTGTAGTAAAGTCAATATGTATTGCTTTCCTGAATACTGAGTTTGGAGATTTTTGCCGGTGTGCATATTGCCCTATGAGCAATAAAATACAAAGTCTTAACCTGCGATGCCTTTCTTCAAATAGCAGCACACTGTGCAAGTTCCATATATTCCTCTAATTTCTTTTTCCACATTTTTTTCTACTCCTTGGCAATTCCTAATAAGGTAACCTGCAAACGTTGATAGAACTTTAAAGACTAATAGGATTCTTACCAGAAAAATGTTTCTCCTGTAGGAAAGAAGACATATTGGTAGAGGCAGCAGTTAGATGGACTGCGTGATTTGCTTCTGTATCACAACTGGAGGTGCCACAATGGTTCATTCCTATGTTTAATATATTAAGCCTAAGAGAGCATTAGAGGAGAAAAGGTCAATGAGGAGTGTGGTCTTTTGGAGTCAGAGACAGAAGGAATCTGTTCCCTGCTTTCCTTATCCCCTTCCTGTAAGTTATCTTTAAGGATAGGTGTAGCCTCTCATCCATTATGGTTAAGAAGGTAGGGATCTTGCTCAGTCCTGGGGCTAATTCTTAGCAAAGTTCTAACAGCTTGGGTGCATGGATTATCCAAGGAGGGTGAGGGAATAAACATTCAGGGCCTAGGGTACAGGGGAAAAGTCTCTTCTTTGGGTATACTCACATTCTCTTTGGGACTTCACTGTCCCTGTGTCACCTAACCATGCTGGACACTGTAGTAAGTCTTCAATGGTTGTGAACTGGCACCAAACATTTTCTGTTAGTTACATTCATGGCCAATATCAATTCCATACTTTCTCTGTATTTGTGCAAGGGCTCCTCAGTATTTTTTTTTTTTTCAAATTTCCATTATTCTAACAAAGAGCAAGCTTTGCTCAGAAACATCATGAGTGATAATAATTATAAGAATGTATGGAACAACAATACAGTGTATAAACAATTTAATTTTACACTCATTATAGCATTCAAGAAATTGGTAAGGGAAGGAGAAAAGAAATTAGAGGAGAAAAAGAACAAATTAGAAAAGAAGAAAATACATTAGCATAGAGCATAAACTCAGTCCAAATTTAATTATCACTCTAAAGATGTTATGGCTCACTTCTGATCCTTCTATCAATAAGCAACCTAAGCTGCTCATGAAGAAAAAACACAAAAGAATCTGCATTTAATTTCACGATACACCTGCAGGGATATCTAAGAAGGAAGCAAGCACCCAAAGCGAAAACTTCTAGGTGCATTCCTAAAAAACCCTTCCTTCTTGCCTGCATTGCTTTATCTAAATCTGGATAAATTCGTACTATCACTCCCAAGAAATTCTCATTCATATGTAGGAAATATATTTTCATGATGAAACTTAATTCTTGATCATATATAAAGGATACTAATAAAATGGATCTCAAATAATTTCATATGCTGAAGATTCCAAAAAGGCAGTAAGATTTCCAGGAACCACAGGAATCAAGGTATCCAACACTTGAGCTACATTTGATTTAAAGGGGAGGAAATAAACCTTATTGAATAGAGGGAATTTGCAGAATTTCAGTCAAATATATAGAGGGGTGGATGAACCATTTGTCCAGATTCTCCCAGATGTTTTCCAACATTGCCTTCGTCTCAAGAAGTGACAGCAGGTATACCCTATCCCGCAGTGGACTGAAGCCCGGCAACAGCCCAATCTCACAATCAAACTCACTGTGAGGGGGTAGGCACTCTGTTTTTTTTCTTTGAGAAGATGTCCAAGAAATTGGAATATGGGACAGGGACCCCGGGTACCATTGCTGCCCAAGGTAGACATGGAGATGGCCCCACCTTCTGTAGGCAAGAATGATGGCAGTTGGGACCCCATTTAGAAAGCTGCAGAGAGGTCCAGTCAAACAGCGGATAGTAGAGTTGTAATAACAGTGGCCCAAGGTCCATGAGATGAAACAACTTGTCGATCACATGGAAATTCAATTTGCTTGACATGTGGTGCGCCTATGCGCAGGGTTACCGGGACCATTGTGAGCATAATCCTCCCGGGTAACAGGTCTCCCTGTATGGAGGAGATGACCAGTGGAAGCTCCTTAGAGATGGTTGGAATGCACAGATGATCCACCAGAGCTTTCATAAGGAAGTTCCCTCCTACACCAGAGTCCACAAGAGCCAGGAGAGGGAAGCTCACATTGGCCATGCTGATAACTACAGGAAGGGTCAGTTGGGGAGCCGAAGTCAAAAAGCCTAGGGTTAGCTCCCCACTATACACTAGGTGAGGGAGTTTCCTGGATGGATCGGGCACTCTGTGATTCGGTGCCCAGCTCCACCGCAGTACAGGCATAGTCCTGTCTGTTGCCACCATAGTTGCCCTTTAGGAAATAAACAGTTGCATGGGTTTCTCTGGTGAACCAGTTAGAGATGGGCCAGAAGTAGGTGGAAAAGATGGTGGAGGCATCCAGGAAGGAGCTCTGCAGGTCCCCCATGTCGGTAGGAGGAGAGAATTGGAGCAGAGGCCCAGCTGGAGCTTCACCAATATCAGCCCTTGTTCCCCTTAGGTTCAGCCAGCTGGTATTAGGCATGGGCCTCCAGGTAGATAAAGATCCAAAGAGATACAGCTGTGCAGCCAGTACAGGAAGAGCTCGCAGAGTTAGATTCAGGCAGAGGTCTAGGCAGACAGCAATCAGGCAGCGTCTATATTCAGACAGCACTAAGGATAAGATGAGTCGGGATGCAAGCAAGGGTCAAGCCAGTGAATCAATCTGAAAAAAAGCCAGGAGCTGGTCTGAGGTCAAAAGACAGGAATCTAATCCAAGGAGTAAGGACGAGGGAGACCGAGAAGACAGGATACTGAAGATGGGTAAAGGAAGGACCAACCAGGAAGCCAGGAACCAACACAGGAAGACACACAGGAGCGAGGAACAGGAACGCAGGCAATGTACTTCTCACGAGATGACCTATTGCCAAGGCACTGGATTGTCAGTGGGACCTCCTTGTATCTGTGCCAGAGCGTGATGCCATCAGCGCATGCCTGCGGAATTTTCCCACCACTGGCCCTTTAAAGGATCTGATGATCGGCACGCATGCGCCTTAGGAAGGCCCTGGATGAGCAGTGACAGAAGGAGCATGGCTCCCTCGGTGCCGCCAAGGAGGGGAAGAATCTCTGTCGGACGGCATGTCCTGGGAAGAAGCCCGATCAAGCCACACTGCACACTGGGAGCTCCGGTCTGGTGTCAGAGGCACAGATGAGGCATGGTGGCCAGCTGCAGCAAGAAGAGGAAGACCCGGGCCAGCCCTGAAGGGGAAGGTGAGTGTGGTGATTCATGTGGCAGGACTGCAAACCAAACATAAAAATGCTTCTTATCCCAGGGATAAGAAGTGGATTTCCCCAAGTCCACCTTAATATTTTATGGATTTTTCCTTCAGGAACTTGTCCAAACCGTTTTTAAACACAGCTATATTAATAGCTTTCATCACATCCTCTGGCAATGAATTCTACAGCTTAAATATTCCTTGAGTAAAAAATATTTTCTCTTAGTTTTAAATGTATTACTTAGTAACTTAATTGTGTGTTCCCTGGTCTTTGTACTCTTAGAAAGAGTAAGCGAGGAGTAGGCGTGAAGGAGAGAGAGGTGTCCGCTCCTTCTGTGGAGAGTATCAGCTGGTGAGAATCAACTGCGAAAGACTGAGTCGCTGGGAGGTGACGTCAGCCCGACGCTTACCCCACCCCCCCTCGCTATAAAATCTTTCGAGGGAGAATACCAAACCAGGAGGAGGCGTGAAGGAGAGAGAGGTGTCCGCTCCTTCTGTGGAGAGTATCAGCTGGTGAGAATCAACTGCAAAAGACTGAGTCGCTGGGAGGTGACGACAGCCCGACGCTTACCCCACCCCCCCTCGCTATAAAATATTTCGAGGGAGAATACCAAACCAGGAGGAGGCGTGAAGGAGAGAGAGGTGACCGCTCATTCTGTGGAGAGTATCAGCTGGTGAGAATCAACTGTGAAAGACTGAGTCGCTGGGAGGTGTCGTCAGCCCGACGCTTACCCCACCCCCCCTCGCTATAAAATCTTTCGAGGGAGAATACCAAACCAGGAGGAGGCGTGAAGGAGAGAGAGGTGTCCGCTCCTTCTGTGGACAGTATCAGCTGGTGAGAATCAACTGCGAAAGACTGAGTCGCTGGGAGGTGACGTCAGCCCGAAGCTTACCCCACCCCCCCTCGCTATAAAATCTTTCGAGGGGCGGCACCCCGCTGCCGTCCGGCGCCACGCCGAAGGTGTGCGCGGCTTTGACCGGCTTAGACCGGAGAAGACCGGGTACCGGCAGAGGGTGCTGCTGGTTTGTTTTTCGATCTTAATTACCTTCTATGGGGAGGAAAAGGAAGGCTAAGATCATAACCTCCTCACCTAGTCATCAAACACGCATCGGACCCATGAACCACCACGTGGTAAGGATGGTGGAACAGCCAAGGGAGGACAGTGGGGGTGCAGAGTCTTATGCATCCCTGAGTCCTGGCGAAGGCCCAAAGTCTCCCCTACAGCCAGCTGGTGTATTAACATCGGACCCAGCTGAGGAACCGGTAGGATTGGTCCAAAAGGACGTTAGCCTGACTAATCAGGCTGAAGCCAATTGGACTGAGAAAAGTTCTTTCTTATTATTAGAGCAATTTAATTCTACCGGTATGAAGGATAGCTTGCCACATGGTGGAACCTTAGGGGGAAACCAAGGGAAGCTAACCTTAGAAGATCTGGGAAAAATGATAATGAAGATGGATAGTAACATTATTAAGATGAATAATTCATTGATGGTCACTATTAAAGAAAATAAGATGTGTATAGAAAATCATGAGAAGAAAATTGACAAATGTGAGAAGGATATGGTAACATTCATAAATAAGATACAACTGATACAAGCATCAGAGAATGCTTTTATCAAAGATAGTTTGACTATCCATAAAGATATAGAATATATGGAAAATTTAATAAGGGTAAAAAATTTAAGATTAATAAATTTTCCAATGACTAGGCTCCTATCCCCTTGGGAATTATTTAAAAAATACCTCAAAGAGAATCTCCTATATGAGGTGGAAGAAATCCCTAAATTGTCTAAAATCTTTTATTTACCTCAGAAAACCCCATGGAGAATCCAGGGGGCAAGTTGTTAGGGAAGAACCCCCCTCACCAGGTCTATCGACTTTTCTAGAAGATTCGGTAGACCTGATAAATAAGAGGGCTACTCTGATAATATCTTGTATTTCTGAACAGGATAAGGAGAAATTATTTAAGAAATATTTCTCGGTTAAAGACATACCATTCTGTGGACATTGTGTTCAAATCTATCCTGATGTGGCTAGGGCCACTCAGGCTAGGAGGAGAACTTTCCTCACATTAAAACCTAGAGTTGTGGCACTAGGTGCTACCTTTTTTTTAAAATTCCCATGTTTGTGTTTGTTGAATTATAATGGAAAAAAATATGGTTTTTTGGACCCAATGCAATTAGAACATTTCTTATTAGATAAACAACCTACTTCTGTATCAGAGACAGAAGCCACATAGAAATTTAAATACTCTCTTTCAGTATTTTCTATTAATTGATATTTGGTTACTAAAATATTAGTTATTCTTTGTCTCCTCCTAAATATAGGTAATTGTGGAAGTGTATAGAGTATTCTTATATTGTATTTACTTTATTGTATGAAAAAGAAATACATATGCCACTTTTTTCTTTGTTTTCATAAATTGTAAAATTGTGAAAATCAATAAAATATAAATAAAAAAAAAAAAAGAAAGAGTAAGCAACCGATTAACGTTTACTTGTTCTGCCCGAATCATTATTTTATAGACCTCTAACAGATATCCCCCTCAGTCGTTTCTTCTCCAAGCTTAAGAGTTCTAACCTCTATAGCCTTTTCTCATAGGGGAATTGTTCCATCCTTTTTATCAGTTTGGTTGCTATTTGCTGTAATTCTACTATATCTTTCTTGAGATGTGGTGACAAGAACTGCACACAGTACTCAAGATGTGGTCACACCATGGAGCAGAGGCATTATGATCCGAGACTGCAAGGCTATGGCTGAAATGATTTAAAGCATGTGGTTATAGGTTGGTTAATTTGAGGAAAGGGGAAAGTGGAACTGAGGAAAGCTGGAAGGAAGAAGGCCTCTTAAGAGCCTGCATAAGATACAGACAATGGATAAATTGAGAAAGAAAACAGGAGATGGTTAATTGAAGACAGGGACCAATTTATAATACTACCATGTATCCAATATATGTGCACATCCATTTTATACTGCTCAATCCCAATTCAGTGCTTATACTAGAAATCTGCATTTATATACCTTTCATCCACAGGACTGTTTAAAAAAAAAATCTTGCACCCTAAATCTTTGACCGATATTTATAGAATGCCATTCCTGACTTTCTATTAAATCATATAATCTATTTACTTACCATCTAAGGAAGATAATTACATAATCAGTGTGGCCCTAGTACTGCTGCTATTTCTGTCCTGGGCAGTCTCCCTTCCGTTTATATTCCGTATACACAAAGAAGAATTTGCTCAGCTTTCATGCTGCTCTTTTCCATCTCTGTTTAGGGAAACTTCATTAAATCGAAACTTTGTTGTAGAAACTTCATTTCAGTTACCAATTTGCTCTTTACTATTTGTAAGTTTTAAAAAAATAAATAAATAAAAGCTGGTCTTGTCTCAAGTGCATTGTTCTTCTCTGCTTCTTCCTTTTTGAATTTGGTGCTTTGCATGTAAAACACTGCAGATTGAACTTTAGTAAAAACAGATAGTTCTGCGATTCTGTTGATCATTCTCCCACGTGTGCAAATGTTGACCTTTCTGACACACTTAATAAACGAGGAAGCCAAAAGAACATCAGGAATGTACGCTGTTCAAATGACAAAACAAATCTAGAAATAAATCAACTACTAATCTCTGGAAAGTTTGCAAGAGGGAACAAATATGAATGGACTTGATTCGGGAACAGATTAAACACACAGTGCTGCACCTTCTGACAGCTCCCTGTGTAGCAAAACCCTGTTCCCCTAGACTACCTTCTGCTGTATCAGTCGGATTTTAATAGAGTTGGCTCTCAGCCCACTGGTTTTAAAAAAGACTGCTCAAGTTATGCAGAAACTTGTTTCTGATGAAGTGAACAATTCTGGTGTTGGCTCCATAAATTCCATTCAATTCAACCTTTAATAAGTCGGGAGATTCCTATGACTGAACAGAGCTTGCTGGGTTGGCGGAGGAGCTGAAATCAGTTGACAGCTGGTTGCCCCTATCACCTTTGGCCATGAACTTCTTTGGGGCCAATTTTCAAATAGCCCCCACACAGGTGGAAACTGCATGGGTGCTTTTAATGCACATATTTTATGCAAATGTTCACAGGGAAACAAATAGCATTGCTTCCTTTTGAAAATCAGCAGCCTGAAAGCAATCGTGCCCAGAGCTGCAGTGCGCATTGCACCTGCTGCTTGTGCTGGTGGAGGAACAGGGGGGTGAAATGCTGCATGCACGGTTTAAAATCACCCACGTGTGCGTTGTTTTACTTCCATGTCCCGCGCACGCCCTTCTTGTTAATGCAGCTACGACTACGGGCACATGACAGTATGGACAATTATGAGCAATTTATTTAGGCACAACCAAGCCTCGTTCCAAAGAGACTCGACCACCCAGTCTGAACAGAAACCGTGAACTTCTTTATTATTTCCCAGGGCCTCCTCCTGTATTTTATTTATTTATTTTAGAATACTTATATTCTGCAGCCTCCAAATTTAACATTTGTCCAGGGCAGATCACATAAACACATACATAATATATACCAACAAACATATAACAAATAACACCCATGTATTACATAAACATTACATAAAATTAACACATCTCATTAATATCATATGCTTCTTGTGCCACAGTACCTGTAACAACTTTAACAACACACCTTTAATTCCACACCACAGTGTGCATTTTTAGCCAATTCTGAGAAGGGCAAATCTCACGCAGGCTATTTTACATGGTGTGACCGTGTTTCTCCACTTTTGTGTGAGCTGGACCAGGCTAGATGTCTGGTCTCCCCTAAATTCCACAGAGGGAGAGAGCCCTGTGGGCAGGACCCTGTGGGGCAGGAGAAGAGTCCAGAGGGTGGGACCAGCTGGAGAGCAGAAGAGAGTAAAGCTCAGCTGCATTCAGGAGGCCCCAGGTCTCCAGGAGCAAGCAGCCCCCTGACCCTCTCTGAAAGGTTATATGAAGGTATGGCACATGCACCATCCAGGAAATAAGGCAGTCTACCATGTTATTGTTTCCTGGGACATAAATAAAAGTTTGTTTGTATTTTAAAAGGCTGGTATCAGTGTAGCTTTCTGCCTCCAGTCAGAGAAACACCACTTGGTTTCCCACAAATGGTGTCAGGATGAGGATTTTTTTTTTCTAAAGCTTGGCACAGAAGAACCCCAAGTCTCCACGGGAGGAGAGTGAACAAAGGTTTGTATGGGTGGGCTTAGGGAGCACACTGAAGTAAAGCAGTGCTGCAAAGGTTTCAGAGCACTGGAAGAGAGAAGCTCGCTGACTCAAAGCAGAGGACAGGAAAAAAAAAAACTGAAAACTTTCTTTAAACAGAGAGTGGCCTGTGGGCCTGCAGGCAGCATCACTTTTTCTGTGCAGACGAAGGGGAAAAGCTCTGCCTGGAGTTTAGGGCTTGTGCTATATTCAGTGCTGGGGGGGGGTTGTCTCTCTTATTTTATCTTTTAAAGAAAAAGAGTGAGGAATAGAAACAGTTGTGCACCTTAGCTGGAGCAGGGTGTGGCCCAGAGTAAAGGTGAAACCGCTAGCAAGTGCTGAAGCCAGAGAGCTTCAAGGCCTGAGCGGCACTACTGAAAATCTGGTCTGGATCCAGTGGGTGTGCTGCAGTGCGGGTGCAGCGGAAGGAAAGCACGACAGGAGTTAAGTGGCAAGCACCGTCTCTAGGCTTCCTAGAAGGGCAGAAGCAGCTGCAGGCACATGCACTGGAGTCCCAAACCCTGGGGATATCGGGAAGCAGAGAGAGTGCCACCGCTACCCAAGACAGCAGTCTGCCCCATCCCAGAGAGGGACACTGCTGCGAATGGAGAGAAAGGCAGCCCTGCTAGTGGGGCCAGTGAAGCCACCTTCGTATGCTGTGGATGCCCAGAGAGAGGAAAGCAGAATTAAATGGCAGCAGGTGACCCAATGGATGGTGGAGCTAAGGCTTATCACCAAAAAAAAAATCCCCATGGTAGTGAGTAAATTGCCAACCTGCCTGAAGTGAAGCCAGATGAGGCAGTAGGGCTCCTGGAAGCTGAAGAAGCACAGCAGCCATCAGATTTCTATACCTGGTAGGGATGTGAATCGTTTTAGGACGATTAAAATTATCGTCCGATAATTTTAATATCGTCTTAAACCGTTATGGAACACAATACAATAGAGATTCTAACGATTTATCGTTATAAATCGTTAGAATCGTGAGCCGGCACACTAAAACCCCCTAAAACCCACCCCCGACCCTTTAAATTAAATCCCCCACCCCAATGACTTAAATAACCTGCGGGTCCAGCGGCGGTCCGGAACGGCAGCGGTCCGGAACGGGCTCCTGCTACTGAATCTTGTTGTCTTCAGCCGGCGCCATTTTCCAAAATGGCGCCGAAAAATGGCGGCGGCCATAGACGAACACGATTGGACGGCAGGAGGTCCTTCCGGACCCCCGCTGGACTTTTGGCAAGTCTTGTGGGGGTCAGGAGGCCCCCCCCAAGCTGGCCAAAAGTTCCTGGAGGTCCAGCGGGGGTCAGGGAGCGATTTCCCGCCGCGAATCGTTTTCGTACGGAAAATGGCGCCGGCAGGAGATCGACTGCAGGAGGTCGTTCAGCGAGGGTTCCGGTTTTAATGTGCCGGTTTTGCGATTTTACGTTTTTTTGATTTTTCACGATTTTTCACGATTTTTCACGATATTTTACCCCCCCAAACGGCAACAATACGATTCCCTCCCCCTCCCAGCTGAAATCGATCGTTAAGACGATCGAGGACACGATTCACATCCCTAATAGCTGGCACTTGAGCCTTCAAAGAGACTCCACTCTAGAGGGAGAGGGAAGCAGCAATGAGGCTGAAGCCCATGCAGGTCCTGCAATGACCGTATTATCCGAGAGCTCAGGGTGAAGCTTAAAGGACTGGTCTAAGGAGAGAGGGCCTGCAGAGATCCCTGAGAGAGGTCTCACAGGGAGCCAGGAATGTAGCAGGGGGGAGACTGAGAGGGACACTGCAGGAAGGCCTGAGGCTGGTGCCACAGAAAAGCCCAAACACTGAAAAGAGCCCTGGAGAGGGCAACAAAGACAGCCCAGAAGGAGACAATACCGAGTGTCCTGCAAGAGGCGAGGCTCAATAAGCTGGATGAAGAGGCCACAGAGGCCATGGAGTCCCTAGCAAGAGGGAATACAGAGAAGCGATATGGAGCCACTACCACGGAGAGTCCAGAAGTCAAGACCACTGCCAATCATGTGAAAAGGCTCCTCAGCAGCCCCTCTTACTGGGGCTGCTGAGGAGCCAATGTATGGCAGTAACGAGGATTCTGCAAGAGCTGCAAGCAAGTCACCAGAGGGTGCTGGTCATGACACTGCAGAGGAGACAACTCACCACAGAGATGACAGAGATCCCTGCAAGACCCACAGCCAGTCCATGAAGTTCCGCTAGAGTGGACATGTAATCCACAGCTTCAGATGGACTCAGTGGTTTAGAGCAACCCCAATGTGTGAATGTGAGCCTGACCCTAGATACCCAACCCCAAGCCTAGCTGGTGGAATGCCAGGTGAAGGGGAGTGGGGTAGTTCCCTGGATGGGATCCAGGAGGGAACAGTGACACTCGAACCAACAACTCCAAGCTGGGGGGGGGGGGGGGTTAAGAGTGAACCTGTTTTCCCCCTTTTCTGTGTGCTGGACCAGGCTAAATGCCTGGGCCACCTGAGAACTCTGTGGGTGGGACCCTGAGAGGCAGGGGAGAGTGCAGCGAGCAGGACCAGCTGGGAAGGTTTAGAGGGTAAGCTCAGCTGTTTTCAGGAGGCCCCGCAGCTCCTGACCCCCTCAGAAAGGCTGTATGAAGGTATGGAATGAGCCCTGTCCAGGAAGTAAGAGTCTACCATGTTGTTGTTTACTTTGACATAAAGTTTAAGTTTGCATTTTAAAAGGCTACAGCTGGTTTTGTGCCTCCAGCTGGGTAAACACCGTTCAGTGTCCTACACAGGGGTAAATACCTTCTGAAAAACTTGCCCTTCCCATGACCATAATCACATAGAAACTAATATTTCAGGACTTTATCTAGAGCATTTGCTATTTTTTTCTGATTGATTTCCAAATTCTTCTGGTATTGAGAATTTGGAGGTTTGTTTCAGACAATGATACAGTTTTGTAATTTCAGTATTTTGATTTTATGATAGATTTTGTATTGAGGGTTTAGAAAAACAAATGGGATGTTCTAATAAATGGAGAAGCCCCTGCATGACTTCTTTTGCTAACTTTGCAGTGTCAAATCACTGAACACAGTTCAATTATCTCCCTAAAGCAAATCCACTTGTACTATATTTCATTTCAGTATCGGTGCAGCCTGGGAAACTTGTATGTCTCTTAACAAACTGAATAGTTGGGAAGGTGTGTGACCAGCTACCATCACTAAAACATACAAGGACAACCACTGTAAGGCTATGTAATACAACTCATGCTAAAAAAAAACAGTTTAGCATGGCTTCGCACACAAATGGAATTAAGGGCATGATATGTTAAAACTTTTCTTCCTGTCTGTGTCTATGGGAAGAATATTTAGTAAATGAGACCCTAAAATAGCACTTTACAAGTAATGCAGGAAGATTTAGAATAGAAGCAGTTAAAAATGTAACATGCATATTAAAATGGAACTTTAGGAGTGATGTGGTAAGATTTAGCATGCATATTAAAATGACACCTAATGAGTGGTGCAGGAAGATTTATTACACAAATGGCACCTAACATCAGTGGTGCAGTAAAATTTAGCATGGGCATCAAAATCGCAAAAACGAGTGATGCGGATTTAGCATTTACATTAACATGACACTTAATAATTGATGTGGGAAGATTTAGCATGCATATTAAAATGGCACATATTGGGGCGGATTTTCAAAGGGTTATGTGTGTAACCCCGAAAACCCACTCCTGCGCGCACTGAGCCTATTTTGCATAGGCTCGGCGATATGCGCAAGCCCCGGGACACGCCTATGTCCCGGGGCTTGAAAAAATGGGCGGGGTGTGGGTGTAGCCAGAGGCCTCGCCACTGGTGCTGGGCCCGAGGATCGCGTGCCGGCTCTCGGCCAGCGCGCACAACCTACGCATGCCCAGAGGCAGGCGTAAATAATAAAACAAAGGTAGGGGGGGATTTAGATAGGGCTGGGTGGTGGGTTAGATAGGGGAAGGGAGGGGAAGGTGGGGGGTGGTGGAGGGAACTGGGAAAGCCATCGGGGCTCTCCTAGGGCTCGGCGCGCGTAAGGTGCACAAGTGTGCACCCCCTTGCATGTGCTGACTCTGTATTTTATAACATGCGTGCGGCTGGGCATGCATGTTTTTATTTATTTATTTAAAAATATTTGTATACCGCTTTTACAAACTATGTTTAATCAAAACTGTTTACATAAAAAGCAATTCTAAGAAATTAAAAGATTAATTGCATTAAAACCAAAAGAAATCAAAAGAATTACAAAAATAATTATAAAATACAAAAAATGTATTATCAAAAACAAATGTTGCTAAATATAAATAAAAATATTATAAGGTGCCATGTGAGTAAATGTAGGAAGTAAGTTGATAAGTGAACTTGAGAACTGGAATTGATTATTTGGTGGTTATGGTTTTGAAAGCGATTTGAAATAGGTAAGTTTTTAAGGATTTTTTGAATTGAGTCAAGTTAGATATGGATCTTAGTGAGTCTGGTAATGTATTCCAAAGAATTGGACCGGTGACTGAAAACGCTCTTTTTCTGGTAATCTCTAATCGAGCCTGTTGAGGTGATGGAATGTCAAGCAAATTTTTATTCATTAACCTGAGATGTCTGGCAGGTTTATATATGCAAAGAAGTGAGCATAGGGTAGTAGAGTTAGGATTGTGAATAAGAGAATGTATAATGGTTAGGATTTTATATTGTATTCTGTATTTGATTGGTAACCAATGTAATGATTGGAGTATTGGAGTAATGTGGTTTTTGATTGAAGAATTTGATAAGATACGAGCAGATGTATTTTGAATTACTTCAAGTGAGTGAAGTGTGTTATCTGGAAGACCTATATATAAAGAATTACAGTAGTCGAGCCCAGAGAAAACAATAGATTGAAGAACAGTCTGGAAGTCTTGAAAAAATAGTAAAGGACGCAGACGTTTCAAAAGTTGTAGTTTAAAAAAAGAATTTTTTTGTAACTAGTGATATGTTATAAAATTGGGTGAAGATTTGTGCGCGCCAGGTTGCGCACACAAATCTACACCCTTGCGTAGGTTACAAAATCTGGCCCATTGAGTGATGTGGGAAAATTTAGCATGCATATTAAAAATGGCCCCTAACAAGTGTTGCGGGATGATTTAGCATACATATTAAAATGGCACCTAACGAGTGATGTGAGAAGATTTAGCATCATATTAACATGGCATGGCACCTAACAAGTAAAGTAGGAAGAGTCAGCATGCATATTAAAATGGCATCTAATGAGTGATGTGGAAAGATTTAGCATGCATATTAAAATGACACCTAATGTGCAGGAAGATTTAGCAGATAACAGGCACCTAACCAGTGGTGCAGTAAAATTTAGCATGCACATTAAAATGGCAAAAACAAGGGATGTGGATTTAGCATACACATTAATATGGCACCTAAAGTGTGCTGCAGGAAGATTTAGCATGCATATTTAAATGGCACCTAATGAGTGATGCAGGAAGATTTACCATATACATTAAAGTGGCACCTAACGATTGATGCGGGAAGATTTAGAGTTATTGGGGGGAAAATTGAAGCTGCAAAGCACTTTTGTCCCTGTGCTGTGCACAATAACAGGATTTTCAAAGGGAATGTGTGTGAGCTGAAAATGAGCTTGTATTTCTGCAGGGTCTTTCTATCCATGGGGAGGCTCATCGTTGCACTCTTTGGAGGTAATTTTCAAAAGGAAGTGATGTTGAGGCACATTTGAAAATCAATTCAGCACCTGTGCATGTAACAGTACACACTAGGGATGTGCAGAGCAAAATTTTATGTTCATATTTTTTATGTCCGAAAGGGGGTCCCACTTGCGGCCAATATGGACATAAAAAAAATCCAATGAGTTGGGTATATGTACATATGTGCAAAAAAAAAATTAAACCCCCTCACCCTCCTTAATCCCCCCCCCAGACTTACCACAACTCCCTGGTGATCGAGCGAGGAGTGAGGACGTCATTTCTGCAATCCTTGGCGAGAAGCATGTGACGTCGGTGGCACGTCGAGTGACGCGGCGTCACGTGATTCCCGGCTCGTTCGCGCCGGACGGCTCGTTCGGCCCAAAAAGAACTTTTGGCCAGCTTGAGGGGGCCTCCTGACCCCCCCAAGCTGGCCAAAAGTTCTTTTTGGGCCGAACGAGCCGTCCGGCGCGAACGAGCCGGGAATCACGTGGCGCCGCGTCACTCAGACGCGACGTCACGTGATTCCCGGCAAGTTCGCGCCGGACGGCTCGTTCGGCCCAAAAAGAACTTTTGGCCAGCTTGGGGGGGCCTCCTGACCCCCTCAAGCTGGCCAAAAGTTCTTTTTGGGCCGAACGAGCCGTCCGGCGCGAACTTGCCGGGAATCACGTGACGTCGGCGTCACGTGATTCCCGGCTTGTTCGCGCCGAACGAGCCGTCCGGCGCGAACTTGCCGGGAATCACGTGACGTCGCGTCTGAGTGACGCGGCGCCACGTGATTCCCGGCTCGTTCGCGCCGGACGGCTCGTTCGGCCCAAAAAGAACTTTTGGCCAGCTTGGGGGGGTCAGGAGGCCCCCCCAAGCTGGCCAAAAGTTCTTTTTGGGCCGAACGAGCCGTCCGGCGCGAACGAGCCGGGAATCACGTGACGCCGGCGTCACTCAACGTGCCGCCGACGTCACATGCTTCTCGCCAAGGATTGCAGAAATGGCGTCCTCACTCCTCGCTCCATCACCAGGGAGTTGTGGTAAGTCGGGGGGGGGGGATTAAGGAGGGTGAGGGGGTTTATATTTTTATTTTGGCTCAACAATCGCGATTTCCAACATATCGAACATATCTATGTTCGATATGTGGGAAATCCGATCGTTTATGTCGAATCAATTTTTTAAGTAAAAAAAAAATATGAGTTGCGTTTTACTAATGCGGTCAATCCGAATGCACACCCCTAGTACACACATACTTTTGCACATAGTAAGGAAGCGCTAGGGCAAGGAAAGGATTTCTCTTCATACTTTTGACTTTATGGTGTAGGGGATTCTATGCACACCCATCAAGATTCAAAGTGGATTTATGTGCATAAATCTGCTTTGAAAATTCTGGTTAAATTTGTGCTTATAGTGGTGGATTTTAGAAGGTTGCGCGCCGGCATACATGTGCGCGCTCATATACATGCAATTTTATAACTTGCGCACGCAAGTTATAAAATCAGGGGTCGGTGCGCACAAGGGGGTGCACAATTGTGCACCTTGCGCATGCAGAGCCTTGTTGCCTTCCCCCATTCCCTACCCCCCACCCCGCCTTCCCTTACCTCCCCCACCCTTTCCCCCCTACCTTTTATCTTTTCTTTTTTCTATTTCACAACTTACTTCAGCCCTAGGTCTGAAGTAAGTTGCGCGCGACGGCCAACTGCCGGTGCGCGATCCTCGGTACAGCAGCAAATGGCCGCTGTGCCAGCAGTTGCTGATCCCGCCCACACCCTGCTCCCGGACCACCCTGGATCGCCCATGCCCTGCCCCTTTTTGCAAGCCCCGGAACTTATGTGCATCCCGAGGCTTTACGCGCGTCACCAGGCCTTTTTAAAATAGGCCCGGCGCGCGTAACCTTTTTAAAATCTGGCCCATCATGTACATGCAGACTTTAACCTATGCATGCTGTTTGAAAATGACCCTCTCTGTGTCTAAGGGAAACACAAATACTTAGTAGACAGAGCCTTAATGCTGCTAGAAAATTGAAATACAGCTCAGAATGAAGAGTGTAGGAAGTGCCAATGACTTTAACTGTCAGCCAGTTAACCTAATTATATTTGCTAGTTCTGCTCTTTTGTTTTAAAAGCTGGAAATGTAAAATGGTTTAGCTTTTTTGCATCAGTGGTTTGAGTGCAGAGCTGGGAACCCCATCTCCCTCAGAGCCATAGGTTTGAATCCCATCACTATCATTAGAGTGTATCACTTAGTTTGCCATGTTCAACTTCTCTGCTTTATACTGTCCTTCTTTTACAATTAGACACTGCTTGTCATTGAGGCATGTAGCCAGAACCAGCGCGTCCATTAGGTAGGCTTAGGAGCTCACCTAGAGTACAACAATTTTATGGGGCACTATCAGGGGCATCCCTAGCCATAAGCACACAAGTCTTTGCCCTGATGATTCAATTGGACAGTTTGCGGGTCGCAGAGAACAGCGATCTGCTCCCTGCTCCATCCCCTCCCTTCCCAGTCCTTGTGCAGGGAACAAGAGGGAAGGTGGTAAGTCTGGAGCAGAGCACAGCAGGAAAGAGCCACTCTGCTCCCTAATCCATCCCCTCTCCTGGTGTTGTTTCCACCTTCCCCCTTCTTGCAGGGAACAGAATGGGTAGGGATGAGCTGGAGTGAACAAAAGCTCACTTTTTATCTGACTGTATCTGTAACTGTATAATTTGTAGTCACCTATTCTTTATTTGGTGAGGGGTTGTCTGTATTTGTGTGTGGGGCCAACATGAGGTACTCTGCTATTGTGTAGTTTCTGTGGACTCTAGTTTGTTGTTTTTACAATAAGCTAATAATAAATTAGGATTTTTAGCTCATAGTTTCAAGGTGGCTTACAACATTTTTAGAATTCAGGTAGAGTAAGTCCCTGTCCCAGACAGCTTACAGTCCAAGGGGCCGATGCAATAAAATTGCGTAGAAGGTAGGTGCTGAACAGTCAGCGCCCGCTTTCTTAACACACCCCAGGCGCCCCCGATGGGGGTGCAATGCAATATTTAAATTAGGGGCTCGAGTTAGCTAACACGACCCCTATCGGTTTTTCTAACTCAGCTGTCTGCCGGTTAGAAAAAAAGAAACGATGCTAAGTTTAATGGCGTCGGTTACCTAACTCGTCCGTCTGCCGGTTAATAAAACAGACGCCGGGGGATCAGTAAACGGACGCTTGTCAGTTGAGCATCCATTTCCTGCACCTGACTTTCAAGTGTATTTTTTAAGCATGTTTCTTTTTAATATAATTTCTTTAAGTACTTGTTTTAAATGCACTCAGCTATTAACGCCTGCTCCAGGCAGGCGTTAATTGCTGAGCGCTAAATGTGTGCCCTAGATGCACATTTTGTTTTTTTGCATCTGGAGTGAATCCTAATTGCCTCAATCACATGCATTTGCATGTGATTAGTGCTATTAGACTCACTCCGGGTGAGATGCATGTTGATTCGGCGGTAATCCCCTTATTGCATTAGGGGATTCATTAGTGCCTATTCAACCCACGTCCGAATGCGGGTTATACAGTGAGCTCGGCTGTGCACACTGTATTGCATCAGCCCCAAAGTGGGCATCTGAGGTAACAGAGATAAAGCAACTTGTTCAAGGTTGCAAGGAAGGAAGTGGTTTCTCTGGTTCTCAGTGCATTCCCTTTGAATCGTAGTTTAAGGTCTTTTAAGTTTGGGCAATGTTCAAAAAGTTGTTTTAAATGGGTAGATTGGTATGTAATCACATAAATAATGTTTGAAAATTGTCCTGTGCCCAAGAATATTCTTTTACAAGATGGCTCTGGGAGAGGTGGTGGTGGGGGGATTATTTATTTAGAAAATGTATATTCCACTGCAATCAACTTTTGCTGTTCTGAGCAGATTACAATAAAACATCAGCAATTGTCATATATTAATAGCATAAACATAGCATAAAACACAATGAATAGTATCTAGAACTCGCAGAACTCTCCAAATAACTGGCATTATGTTCGAGTTACCCATGCTCTGTCTTCTCTTCCCCCAGTTTTTTCACCCCCGTTTTATTGTAACTTTTTTACTTCTTTACTAGGTTAATGTTTAAGGTTATTGTACCCCAGTTTCCTGTAAACTGACATGATATGACACCGTCATGAATGCCGGTATAAAAAAGCATCAAATAAATGAATAAATAAATAAGATTTAAGCTATTTAATTTAAACGGTCAATAACCGGCTGAAAATGTGTTCTCTGTACACAGTTTCCACAGCAGCACTTTGATGCCTCAAGTTATTTGAGGAGGCTGTGAAAAAGTTGCATAAACAAATAAGTTTTTAACTTCCTTTTAAATGCTGGACTCTTCTGGTTCACTTTTTATTTCTTGTCGTGTTCTATGTCACAGGGCTCACAATAGAAAAAGTAGATCTGCTATTTAACTGTAACCTTTAAATCAGGAGCGATAGTCACTAATGATCTCCCCTCTGAATGCAGTGATCTAATAGGGCAGTAGATTTGAAGAAGGTCTCACAAATATTCTTCCTTTTGTCCTGAAGAATTTTGTATGTCAGTATCATTATCTTAAACTATTCTATAAGCTACAGGCAGCCAATGAAGTTCTATCGAATGTGGGGGTTGTGTGTAATCCATCTGGCCGCTGCATTCTGTAATATCGGGAGTACATCCCACATATAAAGCCTTATAGTAATCCAGCATATTCAATAACAGTGCCTGCACAATAGTCCTAAAATTAGCCTGCGGCAGAATGCATTTGAAATGTCTTACAAGGTGCAACTTAAAGAACGATGCGTTTACGACTCAGCTGATCTGAGAACGCAGGGTGAGTAAATTATCCGTGATGAAGCCCAAATCCCAAAACTCTGCCAAGAATGGCAGAGTTTATTGAGTTACAGACCACACCCCCCAAAGGAATTTCATTGTGGCTTACCCAGAGTAACACTGTTTTTAGACAAATTAGTATTACCCGTCCAGGTTTCAATATGAGAGATACAATCAGCTAGGCAAGCACAGCAATGCTGCTTTAAAACATCCTTTCCAACAGACAGATGCATCAGGATATCATCTGTATAGATTTTCCATCTTAAGCTCAACGAATTGCTAAGTTTCCTAATGGGTGCAGCGGAGAGTGACCCTTGGGGACCCTGGTCATTATTTCCTTAAACACTTTCCACCTTGATAGAAAGGAGTCAATCCACTGCAGCACTGTTCCACCAATCCCAGTGAAGCTAAAACTGAGTTAAGAATGCATCATGACTAAGAGTATCAAAACTTGCAGACGTTATCAAGAAGCACCAATATGATTGCATTCTCTCTGTCCATTTCACAGAGAAAGTAATCCAGTACTGTAAATCAAAAGGCTCTTTTGAAACCTGCATCGATGAATATCTAATATGTCAAAGTCCTCTATGTAGTCCTGCAATTGATATAAAACACACTTTTACACTATTTATCTAAGCAGGGGAAGTTTGATATAAGACATAAGGATTTGCAGGGTCTAAAAATCCATTTTGATTTATTAATTTATTTCACAGGTCACATTTATAAAGTTTGATTGAAATGAAAATTTTTTTTTTTTTTTCATTTCATTTGTTGTTTTGTTTTCTATTAAATTCAATGGGGGAAGCTCCAAAGATTTCAATGCAAAAGAAAAATAAACAGGGCTCAGGCCCAACACTGGGACCCAGTTCCAGGCCTGGTCCCATCACTGGAGCCTAGGCCCAAAGATGGAGCCTGGCTCAAGGCCTAGGACTGGGTCTGAGGCCGATGCCTAGCCAAGACCAGGACCCAATCGCCAAGTCCCAGCCTTGGGCCTGGGGCTAGGCCTAGACCCAACATCAAGGCCATGTCCCAGTCACTGAGGCCAAGGCCTAAGACTAGGCCTGAGTCTGACACTGGACCTAGCCATAGCAGGATCATGTCGCCTAGGCATGAAGCCGAGTCCTGTTCACTGAAGCCCAGGTCTAGGCCCAGACCTGAGGCTGGCTCAAGGCTGTATCCCATTGCCAAGGCCTGGCCCCAGGCCTGAGGCCTAGGCCTGATCCCAATGCCAGGGCCTAGGCTAGACCCAGGTCCAGAGGCCTAGGAACATGCCTTCTGACATTGTTTTTTGCTTCTGTTGACGCAAAATGGCATCCTCCACCTGGAAAACATGCTGCAGTGACACCACTGTGGTGCCTTCCACCATGTTGTTGTATGGTTGGGACCCGGATGTTTATTTCTTTTGGACTGTAGTCAATGGGGCCTTCCCCCATTAACTACAGTGGAATGCAAAAAAACTTGTGAAACAAAAACAATTTTTTTTTTGTTTGAAACAATCCTAGCAAAAATAGAAGAAAAGTGCATTTTACATCAGTTGTAGGACATATTAGATATTCATCAATGCAGGCTTTGAAACAGTCAAAATAAGGAAACCCTTTGGTTACAATACTGGATTACTTTCTTTGTAATCCTTGATTGGGCCCAGGCCAGAGCTTGGGCCTCAGTGATAGGGCTGTCACTATCCTGCTCATGGAACCCATCCCACGAGCAGGCCTCACACTTACCCCGGCCCAACGGCACTGCTGCTGCTGCTTTATTGTGGCCTGGCTGCTGCTGATGCCACACTCCACGGACGGGAGTGCCGCTGCCGGGATGCCATGCATCTTTGTGGCCCTGGAGCCGCAACCGGGATCCTCTTCGTGGCTGGGAAGCCACCACCGCTCCTCTACCTTTGCGGTTCTGGTGCTGCCACCAGAATGTCTCCTCATGCGGCCCTGGCACCGCCATCTTCTTCTTCCTCTTCCTCTTCGCGGCAGGAACGCCGCCAATGTGGCTTCCCCGACTGCTTCCACCTCCCGGGCTCCTCTAGGTGTGGGCGCATGCCTCTCCTTCATATTTAAAGGGCAAGTGGAGGGAATAGCCCATGGCCCCAACAGATGATGTCTTCAGTCTGCTCCTCATCCAGCCCTATAAAAGGGCTTTCTTTCACTTCTCCGGGGCCTTCGAATCCGGAATTCACAGTTGCCTGTGATCTTCTTCCGGACAAGGTCCTCTGTGGTCTTCTCATGTCTTGATGGCTTCTTGTTTGATGTTCCTGGTCTCCTTCATCCTGATGCTCCTGGTCCTGTTCCCTGAAGGAGCTCCTTCATTGTCTCCTCAGTGTCCTGATGTTCCATGTCCAGAAGTTTCGATGTTCCATGTTCCAGTCCTGGTCCTGATGTCCTTGTCTCCATTGCTTCGTCCTGCTTCCAGGTTTCCTGCTTGTCCACACTTCCTGGCATGCCACCGTCATGGTCAGTGACCAGCCCATGGGTGGCTGTGTAGGGCGCTTCATGGCACACGTCTGCAGTGCAAGTTTCAGGAAGGCTCCTTGTTTTTAATTCCGAGGTGTGTTCCTGAATCCGAGTTCCGAAGACTTGAATCCTGTTCCCGATCTTCGTAGTACCTTGTGCCTGCTTTTGTCCGTGCCCAAGACTCAAGCCAGAACCTGTGCCGCTCCAGGCGGCTATGTAGAGCGTGCCACGGTATAGGCCTCTCCTGAATCTTCGACATGTTCCCGGTTCTAAGTCTTCACTTTCTCACCTGGAGTCTTCTTCGCTTTCAACGTGGTCCACGACCAGGCATGGGTGGCTGTGTAGGGCATGCTGCAGTGCAGTACTCACCCAGTACTAGTGCCTGAACCCTGAAACCTTGTCTGAGTCTTCCAAGTATCCTGAAACCTCATTTGAGTTTTCCAAGTTCCATGTAATCTCTTCTGAGCCAAGTTCCTGATTTCCATATCTTGACTTGTTCCTGCCCTCAGCCTCCATCTGGCCTCACGCACTCGTCATTCCCAAGTGGTGAGTTCGGAAGGGATACCGAGTGGCCAGAGGGCTACCTTTGAGACCAGCATTGTGTTGCTGGGTCTCACCGGTGCATGCAGTTCTAGTGGAGGGCTAAGCCTGCCTTGTTCTATTTCCTGATGTTCCACATCTTGACCTTGGTCCAGCCTTGTTCCAGCTCCAGCCCATGCATTGACACTCTCACCTCCCATGGTGGATGTCTTGGGGCTCCTTCCTGAGCCACACTGTGGCCCAAGGGCTCACATCTCTCTGAGCAAGCGACCTCACCTCCACGCTCGCAATAAAGACCCACTTTTGGCCGGGCCCTGGTATCGTTCCTGACCTCAGGCTGTTCAGGGGATGGGACTAACCAAGGCCTGGTTTTCACTAAAGGACATTTTTTTTTTTTTAAGACATAAGTATCTGAGGCTAATTTTTAAGTCATATTATTCATACAAACTTAAAATGGCCTCATTCATTACATTTTGCCAAGTCATTTAAATAAATGCACATCCTTATAAGGGCAATAGTTTGCTGAATCTTTGAAATCATGAGTGGGATTTTTTTTTTTTTACAAGGCAGACACTTAGAAGCTATTTGAGGGTTTTCTTCCTTCCAGCCTCATCCTACAAATTTTCCTTCATGCTCCCCTGTACAGGTCATTGGTGATGCCTTACATGGATTACTGGGTTCAGTTCTGGAGGCCGAATCTCAAAAAGAAGTAGTCCAGAGAGTTAACCAAAGTGCAAGGTCTTCATCAAAAGACATATGAGATAATACTTGAAAACATAAATAGGTATACTCTATAGTAGTGGAGTAGCCAGAACTGATTTTTTTGGGAGGGCACAAGATTAACATGGGTAGGCTGTAGGCATGCAGGACTGAGTTGTATGCTTATTGATAAATAATGCCATGTACTGTACCCTACATTGGCCTTCTAAGTAGTTTGCAATAGCCATTATACATAATGCGTGAAACTTTAAAACATTTTACCTCAATTATTTCAAGCACTTATCAGCATTAAAAATTCCTTATTTATCTATATTAAATTATTTTATATTTATTGCACCTTATAAATGAACAAGTGTATCATGTAAAAAGCAAAGAAAACAAACACCCAATCAATCATGTAATACAACAAAAAATATATGTATTCTTTCATAAATCTTCTTTGCAGAAGCCAGAAATCATCATAACTACAATAAGATAGCATAAACCATCAGAAGAGATGCAGAGCAGAGCTAGGACAATTCATATAGCAACCAAAATGAAAACAAACATGCAAATTCTGGTGTCACCTGAACAAAAATAACCCTTCACTACTAAACATTTTGTGAAGTAACAAACTCTTGCAAAAAAAAAAAAAAAAAGACATCTGGAATCTTACCATAACATAGAGGCACAGCATGACTCTCAGGGCTCAAATAACAGTAACCTTATGAAAAAGCATCAATGCAAATAATACACCAGGCCCTAGAACATTAATACATCTCCTATTGGAGCAACAGAACAAGCTGGACTATTACAGAGAAACTACATGTGAGCAGAAATACTGCATTTCAGCCACACACTGTTGCGCGCTCCGGCTGCGTTGGCACCGTGGCCAGACCTACCCTCCACGAGCTCTGGCCTTGCCGCTGCTAGCTCCGAGCATCCGCGGCATCCTACAGCTTCTCCCGGGCCTTCAAGGACCTCTACCTCTCCTGGCTCCTCACACCGAGGCTCGGCGTCCATGCTGGCGTCGGGTCCGCCCCTAAGCGCGCATGCAGAACTCCCGGCCATTTAAAGGACCAAGCACGGGAAACCCCTCCACAGCACATCATGATGACATCACCTGAGCCCTGTATAAAAGACAGGGCTCAGGTGATGTCATGAGGTCCAGGTGAGGAGAACCCTACCTGCTGATGATCAAATCCATGGCTTCATCTGACCTCTGCCTGCCCTGACCTCCAGCCTATTTCCTTGTCTTTGCCTGCTCGCTGCCAGTCCTGACTTTTGGCCTGCTCCTGGTTACATCTGCCTGATGCCTGCCTCGACTTCTGCTTGCCCGATGCCGCTTAGACTTCTCCTCTGGATTCCATGACGTGAGAGACCCGCACCTAAGTCCTGCCAGCCTAGGAACCCAAGGGCTCAACCTGTGGAAAACGTGAGCTGGTAAAGGTGAAGCTCCAGTTGGTTCTTCTCAGCCTGCACTACTTCCTGATGATGAGGACCACTAGGGGCCCTCTCCTGCTGGCAGCTTCAACTTCGTCTTGGTTCAAGGGTCCACATACGCAACACCTAATTCCTTTTTAGGGTCTCTCTTCTTGTTCTGTTTCTTCTCCTGTCTTCTTCCCTTTTTCCTTCACACATACAGGCTCATGCCTTCTCTCACAGACTTCCTCACATACAGAATCTCTCACTCTGATATGCTCTCCCCCACCAAGCTCTTACACTCATATTCTCTACATACACACAAGCTCTCACGCTCACATGCACTACCACAAACTCAAGCTCTCACTCTCATATACTCTTCCCCCTAAAACACACACACAAGCTAACTCTCACATTCTCTCTACACAAACACACATACACTCAAGGTTTCACTCTAATATGCTCTACCTAACATACACACACAAACTCTCACTCTCACATGCTCTACCACAACAAGCAGCTCTCACTATCTCCACCCCCCCCCCCCCCGCCCGGCTCCCATTCCCACACACACAGATGCACGTCCAGGTCCCCATTCTTATACACACACGAATGCATACCCGGGCTCCCATTCTCATACACAGACAGATGTACATTCAGGTTCTTATTCTCACTCACAAATACACATTCAAGCTCCCATTCTCACCCACCCACATACGGGGTTTTTTCATTAGATGCAGCCAAAGTCCTACTTTTACCACTGCGGGAATGGGATCCCAGGATGGCCTTCCTGCTCCAACCCTCCTTTTCACTGTCACAGGGATGGAATCCCACAATGGCATTGCAGCTCCAGGTTTTGGCCCTCTTCTGGGTCAGACAGCCCAGGTTGGGTGGGTCTAAGCCCAAAGTGGGTGGGCCATGGCCACGCCATAGCCCTAGAGAAGAGGAGGATAGGGGGATATGATAAATACCTGAAAGGTATTAAGAATTCACAAGAATCAAACCTTTTCCAAAGAACATGGGGTCATGATATGAAACTCCAAGAGGGTAAACTCAAGAACAATGTTAGGAAATACATTTTAATTAAGGATGGTGGATGCTTGGAATGCCTTCCTGGAAGAAGTGGTGAAGACAAGAACCATAATGGAATTCAGAAGAAAGTGTTATAAACAAAAGGATCCCAAGTTTCTAGAGGACGGAAATAAAGAACCGGAATGGTTTGAAAGTTATCCTCCCTATGTTTATCCTCCGAATTACTCTCCTAATCTCTTTTTTGTCTTAAAAATAAGAGAAAGTTAGTCTAGGAATCAACTTTACTGAAGTTTCTATTTGTGTCATGAGCCTTTCAGAAGCCCATATTCTGGCTCGGTATTATTGACAATGGATCAGTTTACATCTAAGGCAAAGTAGGCCCAGTGACATTTTGGGGAAATTTATTGCCAATATCACTTTTTAGAAGATGGCAGGAGACCACTAGATAGTCATGAGTTTGAATGTACTAAAGGGATCTTTCCATTCTGCATGTATGGGGAAAATGCTTAGCACATGAAGTTGTTCAGGAAATTAATATTCCCGATTCACTATCAGAGTGGAGGAGTAGCCCAGTAGTTAGATTAACAGCATTTGAACCAGGAAAGCCAGGGTTCAAATCCTGCTGCTGCTCTTTGTGACCTTTGGCAAATTACTTTACCCTCTGTTGCTGTGACGAGGTCAATATGCCGGCCCAGGGGAGGAAGGTTAAAAACCCCAGGAACCAGGAAACCCAAGGAACTAAAAACCCCAAGGAAGAAATTTAAGAGGGAAGGAAAATCAGGAGACAGGGAACTAGGGAGTCACATAGGTTCCTTCCCCAGTAATAGAGACACAGGTGTGGGAGGAAAAGGGTGGAGACTCAAGAACCAATCCCTGGCCATGAGGGGAGGAGCTTCCACCCTATTAAAAACAAGCCTCACCCAGAACAGCCTCGGTCTCCGTCAGGGGACTGAAGAGGTTGGATCCTGGACTGTGATACCTGTCTTTGGAAGGACTCCGTTCCCAGGAAGCTGCGCACGCAGGGGTGGCTGAAAGCAGAAGGACTGCAACCTTGGTGCCAGGAAAGGTGTGCCTGGGAATCCAGAGACTGCCATTTGTTTTTGCTAATGAACTATTTCTGACACTGCCATGTGGGTGGCGTTATCTCTGGGGAAAAGTTGTAGAGGCCCAGAGATATGAGGGAGGTGGCAGAGAGGCCAGCAGGGCCGGACTTAAATTCCTTGCTGGCTTGTTTTGGGACATTCTTGTTGTTTGCTGGGACTCGTGGCTTACAAAGAAGAGGACTGTAATATAGAGACTGGGACTCAAGCAGGAAGTCAAGCTCAGCAGGAGCTGCCTAAAGCTGCTGGCTCACCAGGAGAGCTTCACTTTCCCAGCCAGCTAGAGACTGTGGGTTCGAGCCCTGCTAGGGGAATCTCCTGGACCTGGAGGAGGGATTTTTACAATTGACTTCACTTGGAGTTTTGTAGGTGCACGGGAGTGTGCCTACCGGATGTGGGAGAAGTGGATCCAGAGTTCATCCACCGGGTGACAGTTGCCTCATACAAATTTAGATTGTAAGCCCCTCTGCGATAGGGACATACAATTCCCAGATGTAATCTGCTTTGAAGTGCCTGAAAGGCAGAATTTAAATCACATAAATAAATATCACTCTGAGGGAACTGTATTTAAAATATGCATTTCAACCAAGAAACATGTGCATGTCATAGGGTAGGACTCACACATTTTTTCAGTTTAGGCTATGAATTCTCTCTGTGGGAGCTTTACGCACAAAACCTTTTTTTATATTCATAGGGTTGCCTTTTAGGCATATTGCCAGGTTTGCTCTCACAGTTCATTCAGAAGGGCTGGCGTTTCCATAACAAACAGGTGGCTTAGGAAATGCATCAACTCACTTAGGGAACGTGAAGCAGAAACAATCCATAATATAATAAACCAGCTGTCATTGTGTCATTTCGTTATAGCCTAACACTGGCGTGGTGAAAGACGATAGAGGTGCATGGTCCAAATTTTTTCCTGGCACATTCTCTTCTTTGGGTGGGCCTCAGGTAGAACGAACTGTCCTAATCTGGTGCTTCTGACCTATACTGAGTGTCCTTGGAGGTCATGGACACAGAAGGCAGGGGCAAGGGGCGAGAGTTGCTGGAGGGCATTAGAAATGAGTCTCTCCTTGAGAGCTGAGATTTGGGTGGGGCAGAGAAAGAAGGGTTGGCAGTTCTGGTATGGCACACCTCATCAGAGAATGTGGAAGATGAGGACATTCCCTTGTCAGCAGAGACAAGTAGAGACATCCAGAGAGGGATGAGGCATCCTCTAAGGTGGTAGAGCTCTAGGTGGAGGAGGCATCATTGGGGGTGTTGGACATGCTGGTGGAACAGCAGCTGGTGGAGGTTGAAACCATGGTGATATTGTGACTGTAGGGGGAGGCAGCATGCAAGGACCTGGGCTGCCAGGGCGTGATCCTGGCTGGTATGGAGGCATGCACCGAAGCATTTCCCTCAAAATTGAACAAATGGCATTCATTTCCTCCTGCAGTACCTGATTTAAATCTCTGCAGCCCTTCTTTTATACTCTGCATTTCCTGATGTATACCAGCAAGGAGGTCTACCAGCCTATCATTTTGTACAATCATGCGGCTCTTGACGGGAGCAAATGGCAACTGCTCATCTCCTCCTGGCAAACAACTTGGCTCGTCCTCTCCAGTGTGTACTCTCTCATCACCCACATGTCTGAAGAGATCAGGAAAATGTGATTAACTCTAGATGGGAAAGGACTCATCCTCCAACAATGCCCCCTTCTGCTCCTCATCTCTTTCCTTGTCCTGCTCTATGCCTGCCATCTACAGACCCCTCCTCTTCTGACTCACTCTGTGACCCTGGACTTTCAGGCCACACTCTAGGATGATACCTAGGTCTTCCCAGATCACTGGAGCCAGGCTCATGCAATGCATGGTGTGCCCCATTACCTGCAAGAAGGTAAAGTACACAGTGTCACAACTGGTTCTTTATAGCAGATGTTGTTTTTGATCTTATACTGGACCTCCCTTACAGGCATGGAGAATAGCTTACGGGGCCTGATTCAATGGCCTCCTACTATTGAATAAACTTCTAGCTCACCACGCCCTTGGGTCTCAATGCTATCATCATGCTATTTTCAGTAAAGGCAAACATACTTGAAAGAAAGTGGCCTTGCCGCAAGACATTTGGACCATAGTCTATCTGTATCTATCCTTATAGTTAGATACGTTTTGGTTAGGGCATATGATTTTAGGTATTGATAAATTGTAAATTGTGGTGCTTATTTACCAGCTAATTAGTTCTTTGGGGTACCAAAAATCTGTGTCTCAGTGTTTTCGCAGCACAGGTACTACTGAGTATCTTTTCCAGTTAAATCAAATACATTCATTTGTGCAGCTGATGAGTAGATACCGTGGAAAAAGAACAAAAATAAAGCAGAGGATCCAGGGTAGGTAAAGTAATGTGAGAGAGTAATAGGTGGGTGTTTATCTCAAATACCCTTTCTGCATCAGGGATGTTTTATCTGTATTTATCAATTAAAACCTAAAATCTGAAGCTCTGTATGTATGTAAGTATAGGGTATTAATATGAACTCTAAATAACTTACCCTATAAATCCAAGTGCTAGAGTATGTGAAGGATCCTACAAAGGATCAAATCAATAAACCTTCACCCTTCAACTGTTGACCCTCTATGTGGCCATCATAATAGGCACTCCCGGTGTAGATCACTTTCCTTTCCTTATTTTTAATCATCAGCCAGAAATGTCAATTTTTTGGTTTTTCCTTTTTATATGCAAGTAAAACTTGTCTTAGTGATGCACATAGCCAAATGTCCCAGATTTCTCTGACACGGGTCCATGTTTTGAAATTCTTTCTCAAGGGGATAGCATCCTAGTAATAACATTTTTCCTTTTCTTTAGACACATCAAGTGTCAAATGGTTGCCTCTTTCTCCATTCTTTCCTTCGTGGTGCCAAAGTTAAACTGGAAGTGACAGGACCACCGTGAAGGAATCCTAGGACATTTGGCTATGTAGATCACTAAGATAACTTTTACTTGCATATAAAAAAGAAACAAAAAAATTGACTTTTCTGGCTGATGATTAAAAATAAGGCAAGGAAAGTGATTTACACCGGGAGTGCCTATTAAGATGGCCACATAGAGGGTCAACAGTTAAAGGGTGAAGGTTTATTGATTTGATGCTCTAAATAAGTTAACCAGAGAATATCTGTACCTCCCTTCCAGCCAGATCCCTTTGCCGTGTGACTGCATCATGACAGCAGAGGTTTTGGAGTCTAAGTCACACTCCATTAAAAAAAAAGCACCCTTACATTGGGCCAATCTCTGAGCCCTATTGTATAGAAGCCTCCGCTTCTGTTAGAAACTATTAATGGTCTTACAACCTCTTATAGCAGACGTGTGATCACATCCCATTGCATGGTCACTGCACATCACATCCCTGAACATGCCAGATAAGGACTTGTCACACACCCTTTTTTTTTTTTTTTTTTTTTTTTTTTTAATCTTTTCACACACAACACCAGTTCCTACTCAGAAGAGAAGGAGGAAGAGGAGATGGACCAGACCCTACTGCCAATGTAGTGCTGGCTGCAGGTGGTCATCACCTCACCACCACCACCACCATCTGCAGCAGCACAGCAGGTCAGACAGCCCAACGGCCCGGAGGGAAAGATCACTTGCAGGACTCCACTGGACCACCAGGGCTTTTAGTAAGCCTTGGGGAGGGATCGGGATGGGGGGTTTTAAGAAATTAAAATTGAAGGGTTGGGGGTGGTTTTTTCCAGATTCATTTTTTTTTCCCGATTCATTAGAACATAAGAACATAAGAACATGCCATACTGGGTCAGACCAAGGGTCCATCAAGCCCAGCATCCTGTTTCCAACAGAGGCCAATCCAGGCCATAAGAACCTGGCAAGTACCCAAAAACTAAGTCTATTCCATGTTACCATTGCTAATGGCAGTGGTTATTCTGCTATTAAGTTCACTTCTCTAAGTGAACTTAATAGCAGGTAATGGACCTGCTATTAATAGCAGGTAATGGACTTCTGACTCATTTTCCCAATCCACGCCGACAAAAAACAATCCGCCAAAAAACGAAATTTTCGACGAAGCGCCCAAACAGAAATAAGTCCCGATATGAAAAAACGAAGCTCATCTCTACTAAACAGCAGCCAGATTCCCCCCCCCCCTAAACAGCAGCCAGATTTCCCCCCCCCCCCCCCCCAGCACACGTGGCCCTGGATCTCTTGTTGATCCTCCTCACCTCTCTGCTCCTCCTGGCTCTGCCCCTTCCAACCAGACTTCCATTTCTATTTCCCCCAAAGGGTCTCCTTCCTTTTCCCCAGAACCTCAGGATGTAGGTCCTGAGGGGGCCCTGCCATTATCAGGGAAGAGAAGAGGACATCAGTGGATAGCTTCCCTTCAAATAAGAAAAGCACCCTATGGCTGCAGAGGATAGCTCTGTAGCAGGAACAAGTGCTCCTAGCCCAGAGGTCCAATCTCTAGTGTCTGAGTGCTTGGGGGGTGCACAGTGCCAGGGTGAGGGTGTCCAGCAACTCTAGGTGGTGATGTCATGACAACATCATTTTCCTTCATATCCCCTCCCAAGTCACAGTGTCTGGGTTGCTAGAGCTCCCTTACCTTGCTGACCGACGCATCCCAACACACGAGTCTTATAACTTCAAACCTGCCGTCCGACTCTTTTGTGTTTAAATAGAATACCACGCTCATGTCCAGTAACGGCACCGTAGGTAACTGCCTAGTCCACCTCATGCCAGCCCTGGGTGAGCAGAGGAAAAATTTTAATTTTGTTTCATTTATTTATTTTGTTTAGCACCAATAATCAGTTTAAAACAAAAAAATGAATGTGTTTGTTTTATTTATTTTATTTTATTTATATTTTTATTTATAAGCTTTTATATACCGAAGTATTGGCGGAGGCCTTCACTCCGGTTCACAGATTTAACAACGCTATACACTGAAAAACCAGGGAACAACTTTAACAGAATAACAATTATAACAAATATAAACAGGAAGCTCAAGGGAGCTACATAAACATGGATCAGCGAGAGATCTTGGGAACAATAATAATAATAGATATTTGCTGGTACATTAGCATGTGATAAAGGATTTGTCCATTCATTTACCCTTAGTCTATGGGGAAACACTGCAACTTAGTTTGGACTCTAAAACCAGGGTTTTCTCAGCAACTACTCTATAATAAAACTGGTGGGTAGACATCATCAGAAGGGTGAAGGCATGCCAACCTACCAAAACCTGGGCAATATGGCACCAAATGTGGCAGGAATAGCTTAAGGCACCGTAAAGAGGCAAAGGAGTACCAGCAGTGGCAGGAGTTCTCCAAGGCAGTGATTCTGAACCATTTTTTGGCCGGGACACACCTGACAGATGGTTCTCACATGCGTGACACACTGAACATGTGATCATCACGGGGCTAAATCTAAACATGCACTCTGCACCCACAGGAATCCCTTCAATCCCCAGTAATGAGTGCAAAGCAGATCTAGGGCATTACCCTGTACAACTCGCCATACAAAAAAGATATTCTGGTTCTGATGACATCTCAGTAAAAGCAAAACAAACCCTTTACTACCAGGCACAATAGCCTTCCTTATGAAAAGACAGTAATTTACCACTAATGCAAATCCTATTGAGAAAACACAACAAATAAGATTGATACAAATGCCTACATGCTAGTAAAATACCTCACCTCGGTCACACACCCAGAACTGACCTTCACCAAGTACAGAAAAACCACAAATTACAATATGGAGGAGGAAACTGGAATGGAAAACCAAAAAAGCCACTCTGCATGCAATGCAAACCTGGAGAAATGGAAAGAGAAATATAGCACCTAACAGACTCTCAGGTTTTGCAATACTGCACACAAACTAACCCACACAAAGTAACACCTGTATTATGGAACACACTCAACAGTAAGAACCCTGTCTAAGAAATACAACTATTAAACCAGGCCCTAAACACTAGAGATGTGCATTTGTTTATCACAAATTAGGCAATTTCAACGAAAATGCCTAATTCGTAGTGGTTCAGGGGACCTGAACCACAAAACGGATTTTCCCCGAACTTCAGGGAAAATTCATTTTTCGGGTTAGTGCGAGGGGGAGGGGAAACCCCCCTAAGACTTGCCAAAAGTCCCTTGTGGTCCAGCAGGGGTCCTGGAGTGATCTCCTGCACTCGGGCCATTTGGCTGCCAGTATTCAAAATGGCACCGATAACCTTTGCCCTTACTATGTCACAAGGGCTACCGGTGCCATTGGTCGGCCCCGTCACATGGTATGAGCACAAGATGGCGTGGCTGTCCATTGCTCCTACCATGTGACAGGGGCCGACCAATGGCACCGGTAGCCCTGTGACATCATAAGGACAAAGGGCCATCGGCGCCATTTTGATTCGTAGCAGGTCCGACAACCCAACGGCCCAGAGGGAGAGATCACTTGCAGGACCCCACTGGACCACCAGGGCTTTTAGTACGTCTTGGGGAGGGATTGGGATGGGAAGGTTGTAAGAAATTAAAACTGAAGGGTTGGGGTGGTTTTTTTCCGATTCGTTTTTTTTTCCCGATTCGTTTTCCAACTCGTTTTCCCAATCCACGCCGACAAAAAATGATCCACCAAAAAACAAAATTTTTGACGAAGCGCCCAAACAGAAATAAGTCCCGATATGAAAAAACGAAGCTGATCTCTACTAAACATTAATACATTTCCTATTGGGAAAACAGAATAAGCCAAGCTGCTAGAGAGCCCCACACAGAAATAATTGTAAAGCTATACTAAAAATGTTACAAAACAGCTGCTGAACAGAATAATATCCAACAATTAAAAACTCTTAAAATTTATGAAAACATGTCCAAATAACAATAAAATATTTCAAAACAGTATTCATTGCATAATACCCAATAATTAAAATGGCAATCAATCAAGAAAAATAAATTTAAAAAGCCATCTTTACTTACCCTCTCCAGCAACTCTCCTACTCCTTTCCCTTCCAGGCCAATAGCACTCACCAGAAGCAGCAAGGGCTGCTGAAGCTTTGTCCTCACAGTCCTCTTCCTTAACGCCCACAACCAATCACTCACACACACACACACACACACACTCCCAATTAGACCCCACGACTAGTCTCAGTCTCTCTCACACCAGTCATCTTCCTGACCAGTCTCTCTCTCAATCACACACATGCTCTCTTATATACGAGCTCTCAATCACACACAAATGCTCTCGTACCCAATCACACCAGCTCTTACCCAGGCTTCCATTCACACCCACACATACAAGCTCTCACCCATTCACACCCACAGACACAAGCTCTCACCCAGGCACCCATTCACACCCACACACAAACTCTCACCAAAACCTCTTCTTCCTTCACTGCAGGATGGGCTCCAGTTCTGCCATGGCTTTACTCCCGCGGGCCTTCTTTTTTCGCCGCCAAGGGGATGGGCTCCTGTGGCGGCTATGCTTGGTTGGGGTCAGGTTTCCTCTTTGCCGCCACGGGGATGAGCTCCTGTGGCGGCCTTGCTTTGTCAGGGTTTGACACTACCATTCCTCCCACCCCACCCCCGGGTTATGCAATGCCTGCCTCACTAGCCAATTAAAGGCTTCCTCCCTTCTTCCTACTCCCACTGGCAGGCAGAAGGAAGGAGGCTTCCAATTGGCCTGGGTGGGAGCAGGCAGAATGAAGGAGGCTTCCCATTGGGCAGTGGGGGTAGGAAGCAAGGAGGCTTCCAATTGGCCCGCGGGGCTGGAAAAAGGGAGAAGGAAAGTACAACGGGGCAGTGGAACACTGGGAGGCACGACACACTTGCCAGTGTTTGGCGACACACTAGTGTGTAGTGACACACCAGTTGAGAATTGCTGCTCCAAGGCACTGTCAGAGAAGCAAAGTAGCAACTAGAGTGGGAAGAACACCTCAACTAAGCCTATAAAGAGGGCACCAACAACAGTGGATTGATCCCTTGAGGGTAGCACAAGAGGCAAAAAGGAACCAAGAGTGGCATCATCATCCTAAAGCACCATAAAGGAGGAATGAAACAGAAAGGTGGCAAGAAAAACCATAACCTTAAAAAGATAATTACCACCAAACACTAAGGTAGGAATTTGTATGGTATGATATATATATATGTATCTTCTGGTCACCGCATCTCAAAAAGCATATAGTTGCGATAGAGAAGGTACAGAGAAGGACAACCAAAATGATAAAGGGAATAGAATAGCTTCCCTACGAGGAAAGACTAAAGAGGTTAGGACTGTTCTGCTTGGAGATGAGATGGCTGAGGGGGGGATATGATAGAGGTGTTTAAAATCATGAGAGGTCTAGAATGGGTAAATGTGAATCTGTTATTTACTCTTTCGGATAATAGAAGGACTAGGCAGCACTCCATGAAGTTAGCATGTGACACATTTAAAACTAATCGGAGAAAGTTCTTTTTTACTCAACGCACAATTAAACTCTGGAATTTGTTGCCAGGGGATGTGGTTAGTGCAGTTAGTGTAGCTGGGTTTAAAATTATTAATAATTTGTAAATTATCATTAAAATCAGCTACAGTATATGACGTTTGGAAGGTTGCCAATGTACTGCCAATTTTTAGAAATGGTTCCAAGGGTGATCCAGAAAACAGATTGGTGAGCCTGACATCTGTGCCGGACAAAAAGCTAAAACCTATTTAAAGAAAAAAATTGCTGAAAATATAGATATACAGTACATGGTTTAATGGGACACTGCCAGCATGGATTTATACAAAGGAAGTCTTACATCACCAATCTGATACATTTTTGAAGAGGTTAATAAATATGTGGATAATAGTGAGCCAGTGGATATTCAGAAGGTATTTGACAAAGTCCCTCATGAGAGACTCCTGAGAAAATTAAAAAGCCATGGGATAGGAGGTAATGTCCTATTGTGAACTGGTTAAAATATAAGAAACCAAGTATGGGATTAACTTGTTAGTTTTGTCAATAGAAAAGAGTAAGTAGTGTAGTGCCCCAAACGTTTGTACTGTGACCAGTGCTTTTTAACGCATTTACAAATGATCTGGAAAAGGGAACAAGTCTTAACTTGGTAAAACTTGCAAACCCCACAAAATTATTTCAAGTTAATAAATCACAAGGATTGTGAAAAATTGCAAGAGGAAGATAAGAAATGGCATGCCCTGTATCCTGTTTCCAACAGTGGCCAATCCAAATCACAAGTACCTGGCAAGTACCCAGACATTAGATAGCTCACAAGCTACTATTGCTTATTAATTACCGTAATAGCAGTTTATGGATTTAACCTCTCGGAACTTATCCAAACCTTTTTTTATTTTTTTTTATTTTTTATTTTCAAATTTCATATTCAACATAGCATTGAACTTCAAAACAGGAAATAGGATTCATTTATACATCAACCAGGTAATTACTTCTCATAACTGTTAATTCCTTATTACAAAACCATAAGGGGGGTCCTTTACAAGAGCAATTCCTATAATAATCAAAAATTTACCATTTAGTGAAGGTATGACAGAGTTTATAATTTTCCTATTCAAACTGTTTACTGGATTTGAGTCTCAGCCTCCTCCCGTTGGTTCCGACGGGTTTCCAGGAACCTCTCTAGATGTTCCAGTTCAAAGTATACATATCTTATCCCTTCTGTACGCATTATACATTTACAGGGAAATCTTACTACTATTTGTATTCCAAAATTCTTGCTTGGTTTGCTAGAGTTAAAAAAATGTTCCTTCTTAATTGAGTTTCCTTAGCTAGGTCTGGATAGATCCATACCTTTTGTCCCAGATACAAAGAGGTTCTATTTACAAAAAGAGTTTTAAGACTTTATCCCTTTCAGAAGAAAGGGTAAACTTGACCAAAAGAGTTCCTCTTTTTTCAATCTGGGAGCTAAAGCATGTCTCTAAAAGTTATGTTACATTTAATGAAGCTTCAGCAAGAGCTTGATCAAGCATTCCTTCATTTTTCCAACTTATAAAATAAGCACTTGAAATTGAAGGAAGATTCTCTGGAGATAATAATATCTCCAGAAAATAATTCTTCAGTTGTTCCTTAGGTGATACTAATTTACATTTTGGAAAATGTATAATTCTTAAATTGGTATATCTAATAGAATTCTCTATACTTTCAACTTTTCTAGACAACATTGATTCTCCTTGAATAAAATTGGGTGGCAGACAAAGAGATTTGGGGAGTCCGAGGAGGAGAGAGAGAGAACGGGACTTTCAAATTGGAACCAGCACTCGGAGAAACAACCTCGGCGTGCCTTGGAGGTGAGAGACCCCAGACAGCATTTGAGCTCAGCTGTGGAGCTCGATAGAGAGGTGGAGCCTGAGTGACGTCATCAGGTTGCGCACCGTCACTGTCGGCACGCTGCCCAAGCCGCACGTTCTGTAAGGGGCGCGGCTTGGTCCAGCTTAGGCCAGCGAAGGCTGAAAGGCTGAACTCCCTGATTGACAGTTTGGATTTTTGAGTCTCTCACACTGTAATCTCCTTTACATACAAATTGAATGTATATGAAGTGTAAGTGATAAGCCATCAGAGTTGGGTTGTTTTTTTATATATATATTTCCTCGAGTGGCAATAAACATGCCACATACCAAACGAAAAGGTAGAGTCAGGCAAGAAGCCTCGACCCCTGCAAGACCCTTCTCAGTGCAAACAACTTTGGCTTTTATTCACCGGTGAATTTAACAACCCCAGAGTGTCCCGCTAAAGGAGTTGATGAAGAGCAAGCATCCCCCCTTTTGGGAGAGGTCAGTCTAAGTCCCGGGGCTCCAACACCACCTTTCCCACCTAAAAGTATTGCAACCACCATTGAACTAGGCTCTACTCTGCGACGGAATGCATCTAATGAGTCGAGCCCGATCGAGGAAGCTCTTGGGTTGGGTTTGGCGATGCCAAAAGAGGAAGGAGACCTAGTGCTTCCTTCTCAGCAGGTGGGATCTGCACTCGGTGGAAACAGAGTATGTACTGGCGAAAGAACAACGCTCACCAGAGGAAGAGAGCCTGTCTCCCCCCTGGGGAACCACGACAGGCAAAAACTCTCTGTGTCTCAGTCTTTAACTCCTGTGCCTATTGTATTAACAGGGAATTCACAAAATGTAACTATGGATATGATTTGGCATGCTATATTCATATTGCAAAGTAACATTTCGAATTTAAACAGTAATATAAAGGATATGAAAACAGCTTTGTTTAATTTGAATCCTATTGTGACTAATCATGTGGAGGCTTTAGCGAAAGTAGAGGAAGATATAACACAAATTAAAAGTGTTCAAACCTTTTTTTAAACCCAGTAACTTATCCAAACCTTTTTAAACCCAGTAAAACTAACTGCTGAAACAACATCCTCTGGCAATGAATTCCAGAGTTTAAATATGTGCCGAGTGAAAATTTTTACTTTGATTTGTTTTAAATGAGCTACCTGTTAACTTCATGGAATGCCCCCTGGTCCTTCTTTTATCTGAGAGAGTAAATAACCAATTTACATTAACGTGTTCAAGTCCTTTAATGATTTTGTAGACTTCTATCATATCCCCCTCCCCCTCAGTCATCTCTTCTCTAAACTGAACAACCCTAACTTCTTTAGCCTTTCCTCAAAGCACAGCCGTTCCATGCCCCTTATCATTTTGGTCACCTTTCTCTGCACTTTCACCACTTCAGCTATTTCCTTTTGAGATGTGGTGACCAGAATTGCACACAGTATTCAAGGTACAGTCTCACCATGGAGCAATACTGGGACGTTATGAGATCCACTGTTTTATTTTCCATTCCCTTTCTAATAATTCTTAACATTCTGTTTGCTTTTTTGATCGCCACAGCACACTGGGCTGATGATTTCAATGATTTATCCACTAAACCTAGATCTCTTTCCTGGGTGGTACTCCTAAGATAGAACCTAATATTGTGTAACTACAGCAAGGATTATTTTTCCCCTATATGCATCACTTTGCACTTGTCCATGTTACATTTCATCTGCAATTTGGAAGCCCAATCTTCCAGTCTCACAAGATCCTCTTGCAATTCATCACAATCCACTTGAGATTTAACTACTCTGCATAATTTTGTATCATCCGCAAATTTGATCACCTCACTCATCGTACCCCTTTCCAGATTATTTATAAACATATTAAAAAGCACTGGTCCAAGTACAAATCCATGCGGCACGCCTCTGTTTCCTTTTTTCCACTGTGAAAACTGACCATTTAATCCTTTCTTTTTCCTGTCTTTTAACCAACTTGCAATCCAAAAAAGGACATTGCCTCCTATCCCATTACTCTTTAGTTTTCTTAGAAGCCTCTCATGCAGGACTTTGTCAAACACCTTCTGAAAATCCAAATACACTACATCTACTGGTTCACCTTTGTCCAGATGTTTATTCACTCCTTCAAAAAACTGTAGGAGACTTGTGAGGCAAGACTTCCCTTGGGTAAATCCATGTTGACTGTGTCCCATCAAACCATGTCTATCTAAATGTTTTGTGATTTTATTCTTTATAATAGCTTCCATGATTTTTTCTGGCACTGAAGTCAGGCTCACCAGTCTATAGTTTCCAGGATCACTCCTGGATCCCTTTCTAAATATAGGGGTTACATTGGCCTTCTCCCAATCTTCAAGTACATCAGATGATTTTAATGATAGGTCACAAATTTTTAATAATAGTTCAGAAATTTCATTTTTTAGTTCTTTCAGAACCCTGGGGTGTATACCATCTGGTCCAGCTGATTTACCACTCTTCAGTTTTTCAGTCAGGCTTACCACATCTTCCTGGTTTCACCGTGATTTGGTTCCATTGATCTGAATCATCACCCATGAAAACCTTCTCTGAAAAGGCTCTCTCTCCAACATCCTCTTCAGTAAACACTGCAACAAAGAAATCATTTAATCTTTCCGCGATGGCCTTATCTCCTCTAAGTGCCCCTTTAACCCCTTGATCATCAAATGATCCAACCGACTCCCTCCCAAGCTTCTGCTTTGGATATATTTTAAAGTTTTTATTGTGAGTTTTTGCCTCTATGGCCAACTTCTCTTCAAATTCTCTCTTAGCCTGTCTTATCAATGTCTTACATTTAACTTGCCAATGCTTATGATTTATCCTATTTTCTTCTGTTGGATCCTTCTTTCAATTTTTGAATGAAGATCCTTTGGCTAAAATAGCCTATTTCATCTTACCTTTTATCCATGCCAGTAATCGTTTTGCCTTCCTTCCACCTTTCTTAATGCATGGAATATATCTGGTCTGTGCTTCTAGGATGGTATTTTTTTAACAATGTCCATGCCTGTTGCACCCTTTTTCCCTTTGTAGCTGCACCTTTCATATTTTTTTTTAATTCTTTTCTCATTTTATCAAAGTTTCCCTTTTGAAAGTTTAGTGCTAGAGCCATTGATTTATTTACTGTCCCCCTTCCAGTCATTAATTCAAATTTGATCAGATTATGATCACTATTGCCAAGCAGCCCCACCACCATTTTCTTTCTCTCCAAATACTGTGCTCCTCTGACAATTAGATTTAAAATTGCTCCCTCTCTCATCTGTTCCTAAACTAATTGCTCCATAAAACTGTTTTTTATTCCATCCAGGAATTTTATCTCTCTAGCATGCCCTGATGTTTCACTTACTCAGTCAATCTTATGTTCTTCTTAGAGGCAGAGAGGAGGGAAATAGGAAAGAAATAGATGAAAAGAGAAAGATCAATATCGGAAAACAGACGAGAAGAGTCAGTTGCAGAGAGAAGAAATGGACAATAAAGAAACCCTTCAAAAGGAATTAGGAGAAAAGAAAAGTGGGGGAAAAAAAGAGAATGGGCCCCAAACAATTCAAAAATAAAATGCCCAGATGAAAAAGTAGGGAATAAAACGTGTTCTTTTCTGTTTAGTGAATGGAATATATGTATATAGGCCTTTGTGCATCACTCTACACAGGAGCAAATGCATTTCTCTTTATCTCCAGGGTTGCACTGCATGCAGATTCAGGCTTTTTGAAGTTTCCCATTCAGTTTTTCCATATTTAGTTGGTGGTCACTTAATCTGTATTTGAAGTTCTTTCTATATTCTGCATGAATAATAATTTCTGTATAGGGGGATCTGTAGTGGTCGCACTCATTCTATTTTCCCAATAGGAAGTATATACTGGTGTTCTATGGCCTGGTGTGATATTTTCACTGCTATCTTATGAGAAGTAGGGTTGTTGCTGTTTGAATCATGAGCACTAGCACTGTTTTGATATGGCAGGTTTTACTATATAGTCTCTGTTTTTAAAGAGTTTTGCATTTCTTCACAAAGTTCTTGGTAATAGAGGGTGTAAAGTTTCACTGTGACTGAGATGACAACAGATTAGTTTTCGCATGGCAGGAGTGAGGGAAAACATCCGAGTTCAGCCTAGCAGCCAGACCAGCCATCCATTTTAGAGATTACCTTCAACTGATGCAGTATGGATTTTTCCGTTTCTCTACCAGAGCACTTTTATTCCCTCAAAGAGGACCCAAATGTATGTGTCACACATCATGCAAAACTACAGTACATTCAATATATGTTAACAAATACAATAATAATCCCTGACCAAACCCAACCCCTACTCTCATTAGGAATAGAAATAGGCTGCATCACCTAGCTCAATATAAATACTCTCACCCAGCAATATAATCAATTCACTATCAAATTATCACAAAGTTAACGTGACATTCCTTCCCCATCTCAATAAAATATCAAACAAATCAACAAATAGCATGCAATAAAGCTCAAAAATACTCCACTGTAATTACACCCAGCAGAAATATCCCACTGCCTGCAGGACAGGAAACTCCCGTATTGCAGTCTAACTACATTCCCCCTTTGGGAGCAATCTGACCAAGGACAACCCCATCCCAGAGCAGCCGTGGGTGACATCACTGGAGGGATCAGTGACAGGAGACTGCAGGAACCAGGAGAGAGATCTGGGAACACCCTCGGGCAGAGGGAGAATTCAAGGGTAAATATTCAAAGGTATTCAGCCAGATATTTTAAGTGCCAACTTTTGAATATTGGGAGTACTTACCTGGACACATTTTAGTCAGATTACCTTCTGGATCAACAGGTTTTTTTTTTAAATGTTGCCGATTTCTATATGCTATATATCCAATAAGGCATAATTGTAGCCACTGCTAGCTTTTTAAGGGTTATATTGGTGTGAGTTTGTTGCAGGAGTACCTTAACATGTAGCACGTTTAGTAGTGATGGAAAGCAATAAGTTCATTTTTCTCACCATCCACTTTCTAGGTTTGGATGTACTCACAACTCACGAGCATGCTCTTCCATCTTTTAAGCCTGTGTATTTCCCCCATATGTGCTGCATGAAGAGAGACTGCAAAATGTTAGAATCTCTGGAAGGTGCTTTGCAGGTTTCCTTAAGCACTGAGTTGTTTTGCAAATATTGCATAGCCTTTTAAAATGGATACATGCAAATCTAAGCAAAAGGTTTCTCTTTCAATGAAATCTTTTCCATGAGTACCCTGCCAAAAAAATGAATGTTCCCTTCCATAAGACTTCCTATCTTGTGTTCCTAGACCAAATATGCTTACTGAATAAGATAAGCGCTGGTCTAAATTTGACAATGATGCATTTCTCGAGGGCTTGTTCCAAAAGAACATACAGCAATAAATTACCTGCAGAGACAGATTCTGGGCATTAAGGCAACCACTGGGTCTGGGAAGACTTAGATTAAGCCTGAGTTTTACTTCAGAAAAAAACAAAACGAAACTAGAACTAAACTTATCTCAAAATGGGATTGGAGGCATCCCTAACAGGGCTGGCCTTGTGGGCTCATGCAGACAGAGTGCGGTCAATACTCAAAGGCCTTGTCTGGCTAATAACATCTGGAGTTATTCATTTTTGCATTTATATTCCGTGACTTCCAGAGCAAGTCAAGCAGTCCGCATTTCAATAAAACATCCATAAACGTTGACAAAACCCCCCAAAGTTTGAAACATTTCCCTCACTCCCTGGCCAAATCGTTACCCACACAAAATTTACTCTGGTGGGAGGGGGCATTCCCAGGACTCGTATTCACTTTTGTCCAGGCAACGTTCATGTTGATCATCACCCAGACAATGTTATCCAGGTAAGCGTGACCCCACATTACCCAGGAGCAGAAAGAGCTGCAGAACGTCTGGATAAATTTCCCCAGATAACGTTACCTGCTCAGCAGGTGCTTGAATAGGGACCTCAGCTTCACTGCTTACCTCGAGGGGAAGGGATGGGACTGGCAGAGGGAGCACAAGCTTTCTCTTTCCTTTCCCTCTCAGATCGGTCTGGATTAGTGCAGGGACCACACATTCTCTCTCTCTCTCTGTCACCCCCTCTTCAGCTCGTTCATTCTCACACACCCGCACATGTACTCCTTTCCCCCTACCCCTGAACTCAGCACGCTCCCCAGTCCAGACTCCACCCCCGCCATCTTCTATTATTTCTTCCACGCTGGCCAAACTCCACACCAGCCTCGAGCCTCCTCTCTTACCTGCCGCTGTTTCTTACTTCATGCACGCAGCTCAATGGCTCCTCCTCCTCCTTCCAGCCCCTGCAGGCTGACCGCAAGCTCAGCCTTCTCCTCCTCCTTCTGGCCCATGCCAGTTGCCTCTAACATTTTTTTTTGGGGGGGGGAGGGGGGCACTGCCTACTAACACTTTGAATCAGCCTCTACTCATGTATTGCATGGGTTTATTAGCTACTTCACTATCAGCTGGAAGCTGGGGTAACAGAACAAGTCAGGTTACTACAAATCCCTATAGAGAAACTACATGCTAACAGAAACACCGCATCAGTCACACACTGGCAGAGCACAGACCGCCGCTGAATGACCTCCTGCAGTCGATCTCCTGCCGGCGCCATTTTCCGGACGGAAAACGATTCGCAGCAGGAGATCGTTTTCCGGACCCCCGCTGGACCCCCAGGGACTTTTGGCCAGCTTGGGGGGGCCTCCTGACCCCCACAAGACTTGCCAAAAGTCCAGCGGGGGTCCTGAACAACCTCCTGCAGTCGAATCGTGTTGGTCTATGGCCGCCGCCATTTTGCGCCGCCATTTTGAAAAATGGCGCCGGCTGAAGACAACACGATTCAATTGCAGGAGGCCATTCCGGACCGCTGCCGTTCCGGACCGCCGCTGGACCCCCAGGTAATTTAAGGCATTTGGGGGGGGGGTTCGGGAGGGTGGGGGATTTAATTTAAAGGGTCGGGGGTGGGTTTTAGGGGGTTTTAGTGTGCCGGCTCACGATTTTCACGATTTTCACGATACTTTAAACACCCAAACGGCAACAATACGATTCCCTCCCCCTCCCAGCCGAAATCGATCGTTAAGACGATCGAGGACACGATTCACATCTCTAGTGGCCATTCTTGAGGCTTGTTGGGCAGCACTGATTGGATAGGCACCCATGGCTATACCACTGAACCAGATATTGGGAAAAATCACTATTTATTCCTGGGCATCAGCAGCATGGGATCTATCGCCTGTTTGGGATCCTGCCAGTCATTTTTGACCTGGACTGGCCACCATTGGAAGCAGGATACTGAACTCAGTGGACTCCTCAGTTTGACCCAGTATAGTAATTCTTATGTTTTTCTTATGTAGCACCAGGCTGTAAAGATGATTCAGATCAGAATGCTGATAGAAATCAGAACATTTGCTGTGGCCAGTAACAGGTGTAAACCCCTGATAAAGTACATAAAATGAGGGGTGGTAATTCCTTATTTAAGGTCATCCTTCCCATCTTTTGTATGGGTTTTTCAAAGTAGCTCATGCAGCTGGAAACGTCAACCTGCTGGAGACAGCCTGCTCCACACACCACTCATTTTTGCTCATAGCTGTCTGGACAGCATGGATATCCCCTCACTCCCTTTCATGATCTCCGACTACCCCATAAACCCAGGCTGGCTCAATGAGGGACCCTGACACACTGAGCAGGTCTATCTTATCCGGTTAACTTCATTGGATAAGTTTGCATATTGCTACTTACCCAGCTACGATAGCCGGATAAGTAGCTCCTCCCTAGAACACCCATGTCTCGGCCACCACTTATCTGGCTGAGTGGTGGCCACTGAATGGGACTGGATATTCATCTGCTGCTTCTTAGCCACATGAGTCCATATTTCTCTGGCTAACTCTGTCTGAATATTGGCCTCTTAGGCTCTATTTTCAAAGCTTGTACCAATATAAATGGTTTATATGATGCAGCTATAACAAAGTGTATTCAAAATAACATCATAAATGGAAGATGTTATTTCTTTTTTTTTTTAATCTTATTTTGTTAGAGGGAGGAGACCTCATATATTCATACAGGGAGTACTACATTCATGTACTCTCGCTTTCATGATAGTAATTTCCAAAAGACAGTTTCATTGGCATTTCAGATTTGCCACACTTCAAGATATATAATCATTGGTCTTCTAACCCTCTTTTTTTTCTTCTTTTCTGTGTAAATTAACGAGCATAATCCATAACTTTTTACTTTTGTTATGTGCTTTCACTTATCATTTGGAGTGGAAGCTGAGCGATGGACGCTGCGGTAGCGCTGCATAACGAGCTGCCTGACACGGCTCGTGTTTCATCGGCTGCTTCATCAGGGGCTCTCGGTGTGTCTATTTTATTGCCTGCTGCAGCGTCCAATTATGCCAGATATAGAGCAGGTGCAAATCTACACAAGTAAATTGCCAAATATACATGTGCAACTCTTATGAAATAGCAACTTATACATATAAGGCTCTATCACATAATACGTTTGGACCACCTCATTTTTTATACATGCAAATTTATTTACAAACCCTTATTTATGCATGTATGTTTGAGGTTTATAAAATAGCATATACGCGAGAATGCGCTATTTACGCACATGTATACTTATTTTTCCATGCACAACCTTTTGAAAATTCCTCTTAAACTGAATTACAGCACATTGAAAGCTTTGCAACTAACAGGGATGAAGATAGCTAGATCCCCTACAACACTTCACAGCAATCTCAGAGCATGAGACTGAGGTACAAGGTTCAGTTATAGAATTTTTTTTCTGGGACCCTCTGGTTTAAGCATCTGTGATAACCTGGGTGACAGTGGCTCAGAAACAGCCAGATAAATAAGGAGGCAGATTCTGGCTGATCCTTAGGTGCAGTTTATTTACTTTGGAAAAACCAAAATCAAAACAGTCAGTGCAGCTCACCTTAACTTCACGTTAACACACAGTCCTTAAAGGTCTTGGTGTACGGTGGATCTCTGATTGCTCCCCAGGACCCGCTTATCCTTTCTTGGCCTGAGTTCTTATACCCAGGTGAGGGGCTTCTCCCTTCACCCAGGATTTCCTGTGGATCTGAATCTTAAGGAGGACTGGATGAGACAGCTGTGCCCAGTCCCTTAATGTAATCTGGGGGACTTTCCTATAAACTCCATCATAGTATCACAAATACCAACTGCTTCTTATTACTTTCATGCCCAGTCCATAAAAGCCACTTAATAAATATAAATTTGCACTGAAACAGCAAAAACACATTTAACATTTCTCTTCATCAGTAATATGCCAATTATTTCTCCTTATCTATAGCTCTCAGAAGCTAGTCACAACGATATTTACATTATCCCATAAAAAGAGATTACCTAAAGTATATTGGTTAATCTTTGTTTATATGTTTCATTTTTTGTTTCTTTTTATTAAATGATATATATAATACAATACACCATACCATAAGATCTAGGCATCATAGTGGATAAAACTTTAAAATCGTCGGCTCAGTGTGCTGCAGCAGTCAAAAAAGCAAACAGAATGTTAGGAATTATTAGCAAGGGAATGGTTAATAAAATGGAAAATGTCATAATGCCTCTGTATCGCTCCATGGTGAGACCGCACCTTGAATACTGTGTACAATTCTGGTCGCCACATCTCATAAAAGATATAGTTGCGAAGGAGAAGGTACAGAGAAGGGCAACCAAAATGATAAGGGGAATGGAACAGCTTCCCTATGAGGAAAGGCTGAAGAGGTTAGGGCTGTTCAGCTTGAAGAAGAGACGGCTGAGGGGGGATATGATAGAGGTCTTTAAGATCATGAGAGGTCTTGAATGAGTAGATGTGACTCGGTTATTTATACTTTTGAATAATAGAAGGACTAGGGGGCATTCCATGAAGTTAGCAAGTAGAACATTTAAGACTAATTGGAGAAAATTCTCTCTCACTCAATGCACAATAAAGCTTTGGAATTTGTTGTCAGAGGATGTGGTTAGTGCAGTTAATGTAGCTGGGTTCAAAAAAGGTTTGGATAAGTTCTTAGAGAAGTCCATTAATGGCTATTAATCAAGTTCTCTTAGGGAATGGCCTCTGCTATTACTGGCATCAGTAGGATGGGATCTTCTTAGTGTTTGGGTAATTGCCAGGTTCTTGTGGCCTGGTTTGGCCTCTGTTGGAAACAGGATGCTGGGCTTGATGGACCCTTGGTCTGACCCAGCATGGCAATTTCTTATGTTCTTATGTTCATAGATCATAGTGAGAAAATAAATTCTAAAAAAAACAATATAAAGTATTACATTAAGACAAAATTTGCATTTAAGCTGCAAAACCCCAAGGGAGAGGTACAATATAGGGGGTAAAGTTCTTCTAAGCATGAAAGAGCAGGATCTTGGGTGATCAAATCAGATGATCTTAAGGTGGCCAAAAGGTAATAAGGCAATGGTGAAGGCCAGAAAGATGCTCATGTGCATAGGGAGAGGAATGGTCCACAGGAAAGAGGAGGTGATATTGCCTCTTTTGAAACCTCACTTGGATTATTGTGTATAATCCTGGAGACCATGTCTTCAAAAGGATATAAACTTGTTGGATTCGATCCAGAGGGTGGCTACTAAAAAGGTCAGTGATCTCAGTTCTAAAGCATATGGGATAGACAAAGATTTAAACATCTATACTCTACAGGAAAGGAAAGATAGGGGAGAAATGATAGACATGTAAGTACTGTCAAGGGTTCCATGCAGAGGAGGTGAGTCTTTTTCACAGGAAAAGAGGCTCTAGAATGAGGCTTCATAAAATGAGGGTGAATGGGAATAAACTCAGGAATAATCTAAGGAAATATTTATTTACAGAGAGGGTATGGATGCATGGAAAAGCTGCCTCGTAGAGGTTGTGGAGACAAGGGCAGTATCTAATTTTAAGAAAGCATGGGATGAACACAGAGGATACCTGAGGGAGTGGTAAGGATCATAAAGCTGACTAGTTTGTGTAGATGGGAAGACTAGATCAGCCATAATGATGGGTTTTTTTGCCAGCATATTTCTATGTTTAAAAGAGGAAAACACATGTAATCCTAGAAAGAGATCTTCTAAAAGCAGAAAGGGGATGGGGAAAGAGCAAGAGATACACATACAGTTTAGGATTGAATACAAAATACTATCCATACTACACAAAATAATATATGAAAAACATACAAACTGGCTAAGTTCATCTATAAAATTGCACTCTCCAAACAGAAACCTCAGATCAGCAAATAAAAGACTATTAAAGATTCCACCTGCTCGCTCTAAACAATTCACCTCAACTCAAGAGAGAGCAATTTCACTAGGAAGCCCTAAACTCTAGAACACCCTCCCAATCGAACTCAGATCTCAAGAAAACTTAAAAACTTTCAAAAAAGATCTAAAAACTTGGATGTTTACCAAAGCATACCAACTCACCCACTGACTCTAAAACACCACTTCCCCCCTCCTAATGACAACACGCAAACTTGTGGATCCAATACGAGAAGACTAAACAACTCTGAACCGAAACCTGTTTATTAACCAACGAACTAAGTTATAAAACAAAAATATCTATGTTAACAACTCTGTTAAACATCGATACTCTGTAAACCGTTGTGATGGCGAAACCAAACAACGATATATAAAACTCATTAAATAAATAAATATATATATCATAAAAAAGAGGAATAGGCCTACTGACAACCCTCAAGGACTTACATGCTGTTACCAAAAGAGGAAAACAAATATGCATTTAATAGGAAATAACGATTTTGCACATATTCTTGTACTGATCAAGCCACACACTATTCTATGCCCTCTGAAGAGAGAGAGATTAAATCACTCAAGGGGAGGGCTTCCAAATCCCCTTCTGAGTCACGTCTGACTTGGATCATTCCAGTTCCTGCACAAAATAAATAACAGGGATGCACATTCATTTGAAATGAATCGGTAAAATGCAGTGAATGAGACCCTGGTTGTTTTCATACATGGACCCCAAAAATAAATGGAGGCAAAAAAGTTTCATTCAACCACTGCCTATGGAGCTGATGTAATAAGCTGTGGTAGACCTGACGCAGGTTTTTGCGTGTATTACAGGCATTTTCCTGTGCTAACCTTACATGTGTAAGTAATAACAAGGTTACTGCGGAAAACATGCACGCACAAATCCACTCAAAATACCGCAGCTGGTTGAGTGCGAGTCCATGCTAATGCCATGCAAAGGAGGCAATTAACTATTCATGGGCAATGCAGAGAGCCGCGCTGGGGTTAGTGTGGGGGGTTTTAAAGAGGTGTTTGGTTTTTTTAGCACCTGGGTCAGGGCAGAAGTTAAGTTTAAGCTCCTGTCTAGAGGTTGAAGAATTAAGTGACAGAAGCCAGAAGAGGGGTCGGAGAGGGAAAAGGCACATGTCAGAAATGCTGAATGCTGACCCCGGCTTCACTTTGACCTCGCATGTCACTGCATTAAGAAGCGTGCAGTTGCTGCTGCAGCCATGAACAGATAACTCCCGACACAGTGGCCGGCTGCATCTGGGTGAGAGTCTCTCAGCTGAGTGGGGTAATGGGAGGCTCTGAGACAGATGCAAGCCTTGACGTGTAAGTTGTGCCCTTTTATAGCCCCTTCCAAATCTCTGCTACATTTCCTCCGCTCACCGGCATCCACAATTATAGCTCCAATACGGTTGATGATGGATTATTTATTTATTTATTTATTTAACATTTTTATATACCGAAATTCATGTAGCAAAGCTACATATCACTTCGGTTTACATTAGAACATTAACAAGCATGTAAGAATGCGATTACATTGAACAGGGAGATAAACTTGGATCAAAAGGAACTGGGGAAATAAAGTACAACGAATAAATAAAAGTAATAAGATTCTTTTGTAGAGCTAAGACTAACCTGGCTAAAGATCTAGGTGCGTACTGGAATAAATAAAGTCAACGGTACATGGAGCACATATTTGGATTGGTTGACTGCAGAGTTGGAAAGCTAAATTGATATATAATCTGATGGATAATCTGATAGATAACTTGTAGGATAGTAAAGTGAGGTAAGAGTTAATTATTGGCATAAATTCAAAGCTTGTTCGAATAGACAAGTTTTGAGTCTCTTTTTAAAGGTGATCGGGCATAGTTCCTGCCGGAGTTCTGGAGTAGAGAGTTCCATTGCGCGGGGCCCACTGTGGATAGAGTTTGTTTATTTAAAGAGGTTTTGATGGGTGGGGCGAGGAGAGTATCTCTCCTTATGAAAGGGTTAAGCATTTCTCTATCCACTTTCAGCTCCATTCCTGGAAAGGGGAAGGCTTTCAACCAAGAATCAATCATGGGTTATCAGATTAATGCGGGTTTATGCGCAATTTATTGTAATGGGTCTTCAGCGCAGATATTTGTTTTGCATGGATTTTCTGCACTTATCACATTTGAATGCCATCTCCTTATTAAATTCTGCCATGGTGCCTGCTTTTGCTGCATGTGAAAATTGTGCTCTGAAAAATAGAGCCAATTTCACCACAGATCTTATTACATTGGCTCCTATGTAAGATAGCAGCCAGGCTGGAGCCAAGGTGGGAGAATTAGATAAGTACATAGGACCAATCAAGCTGAAGCATTTTTTTTTTAATAACCAATAACTAGCATCTGAATCAATTGACCCTGATATCCTCCCACTGAAAGGTCTGCACATGTGCACAGAAGCTTCTCTTTCAGAAGTTCTCTTAGGGTCAAAGAATAGCTTTACAAAAAAAATAAATAATGTTGGCATTAGCAGATATTTCTTATCTTTACTGCTGCAAGCCCTACAGTACCTGAATGTAATCCTCTTTGAAGTGCTGAAAGGCAGAATATAAATCCAAAAACAAACTATCACAGGGCTCTCACTGTGAGAGACAGAGGCACTGCTTTCTATCTGTTCACTGGGGAAGGGTAGTGTACTGGCAAAACTGAAGCAGTACCAGTGAAAACTGATTTTTTTTAGTGTGTCTGTCTGACTCTGCACTGCACTGGTTATCTGCAGACAGATTGAAATGAAATGAAGTGCAGCCTTGCCAGCCTTTTCAGTTTATTCTCTGACATTTTATTTCTGTGTGTGCAAAAGGAGAGTCAGCAGTACACACACATACACTGTATATATATATATATATATGTATGTGAGACAGAGGAATTTTTGCACACATTGGGGTAGATTTTCAGAGCCCTGCTCGCCTAAATCCGCCCAAAACCGGGCGGATTTAGGCGAGCAGGGCCCTGCGCGCCGGGAAGCCTATTTTACATAGGCCTCCCGGCGCGCGCAGAGCCCCGGGACTCGCGTAAGTCCCGGGGTTCTCGGAGGGGGGTGTGTCGGGGGCGTGTCGGGGGGCGGGCCCGGTCGTCGCGGCGTTCCGGGGGCGTGTCGGCAGCGTTTTGGGGGCGGGTACGGGGCGTGGCGACGGCCCGGGGGCGTGGCCGCGCCCTCCGTACCCGCCCCCAGGTCGCGGCCCGGCGCGCAGCAGGCCCGCTGGCGCGCGGGGATTTACGTCTCCCTCCGGGAGGCGTAAATCCCCCGACAAAGGTAAGGGGGAGGTGTAGACAGGGCCGGGGGGGTGGGTTAGGTAGGGGAAGGGAGGGGAAGGTGAGGGGAGGGCAAAGGAAAGTTCCCTCCAAGGCCGCTCCGATTTCGGAGCGGCCTTGGAGGGAACGGGGGGAGGCAGCGCGGCTCGGCGCGCGCAGGCTATACGAAATCGATAGCCTTGCGCGCGCCGATCCAGGATTTTAGTGGATACGCGCGGCTCCGCGCGTATCTACTAAAATCCAGCGTACTTTTGCTTGAGTCTGATGCGCAAGCAAAAGTAGGCTGATCGCGCTTCTTTTAAAATCTACCCCATTGTGAGGGATAGTTCTATAAAGACATAGACTGAGTTTGTGCCACAAGTAGAGAATGTGCTTTGTTTGCAATGACATATCATTTAATGAAAATATTTTGTCTTACTTTTTTAATAAAAAAATAATTTTTTCTTGTTAAGTGTGCACTAATTCAAAATAGTGTGAAGTGACTTAAAGTGTGCACTAGCATGAAATAGTGTGCGCTATTTCAGTTTAGTGCATACTATTTGAAATTAGTGAGCACTAGTTGATGGAGGAGCAGGGAGCATGATGACAGCAGAAGATTTAGTACCTGAATGTAATCCACTTTGAAGTGTTGAAAAAAGTACGAAAAGCGGAATATAAAAATCTAAATAAATGCGAGGAGGCCATATGCAGTGCTTTGAGCAGCCAGAAGCCCTTCATGGGTAGCAGCTTGAGTTCTGTTGACTTGGGTATAAGTCTACAAGCTGTGTCAGATAGGATTCACCCTCTGCAGTCTTCAGCTTCCTCTTTACAGCAAGGTATGGCCGCCATGCTTCCTCCCGCTAGATTTGCTTTCATTTTAACCTTCTCCCATCACATTGGACAGCATTTGGACAGTCCTCACTTCTGCTGAACAATCTTTGCCCTCTTTGATGTTTATAACTAATAATGTTTATAGTCCAATTCAAATTCAGGAAGCCTCTTTGATGGCTAATTCTGGCTTGATTGAGAATATGCAGCAAACTACGATTCAAGCTTCTCTTGTCCAAGATAAAATTATTGGAAAATTTGAAAAATTGTTAGAATGTTGAAATTTCCCATAGTTGTGGCGATGTCCCCTGTGGAGTAGTTTAAGTCATATATGTCAGAAGGTCTTAAAATTTCTCAAGGGACAATGCCCTCTATCTTCGTACAGAGGTGGGCCTGAGGCCAGGGTTGCTGGCCATGCTGACCTATTCAAGACAATTCATACTAATATTCTGGATACATGAGCAAATAACCAGGTCTTAAGTCATTGTTTAAAGGTTGCCAAATTCTGCAGTAACTGAGGCAATCTGGAATTACTCATCATGGCACTGATTGTTCTATACCTCCTATTATGCTTGGTGCTCCTATCTCTTAAAGAAATATAGTTCAATTAGGTTCAAAATTATTGATGATTCCTTATATCACTATCATCATTCATAAACCTTTTTATTTTTTTTACACTATATTTGTCACTTAAGTCCTTTCCTAAACTCTGAATATCTGAAATCGCTAATCCATGCACTTGGCATTTCTTAACTTGACTTTTGCAATTCACTTCTTTTTGGCTTTCCCCTTTCACAACTCAGAAGACTTCAAATTCTGCAAAATACAGCTGCCACACTAAACAGTGTGAAGAAATCAGATCATGTAACCCCATCTTACAGTCATTACATTAGCTACCCGTTAAATACTGGATCAAATTCATAATTGTCTTACTTTCCCCGTGCCCTTCATACTGAATTCTCTTTATATGTTTTGAAATTTCCAATTCTCTATGTGCCCTCTCATAGTCTATAGTCTTCTCAACAGAATCTTCTCCACATCTCCTCTCCTTCTGTTATCAGCCTGGAAGTTACCAGAGTTTGTTCTTTCAAATATCAGGCTCCGTTGCTCTGGAATGCTCTATCCTATGACATCCTTGTGGAACTTAATTTCATTAAATTTTGAAAAGCAGTGAAAACATAGCTATTCTCTCACGTCTATGACTTAACGTAGCAAGTTGCATTTAATAAGTACACTTTTGTGTTATGTTACTGTACTTATTTTTCATATATTGATTTTTTTTTTTTTTACATTTTCATCAACACTGTATGTTTTTAATGTGAACCATTTGGATAAATATGTCTTCAGGTGATATATTAAGTCCACTAAATAATAATAGGTTCTTTGGTAAAGAATTTGCAGTGTGGCCCATGAAAAGGCTCGATACCTAGTCATTGCCAATTTTGCCTCTTTCGCTAATGGAGCTTGCTGATCTTAAGTTTTTCCTCGGGATATATATGCTCCCTGTAAACATCTTGGTCCTATTCCAGTTAGGCTTTAAAAGTGAGGGGTAACACTTTGAACTGAATGCCACTAAGATCACCACTCAATCCCAAGGATGCCACCAACACCGTAGCTAACTTATGCATTGGCACATTCACAGCTTCTACGGACAGAAGTATCCTGTGAACAGGGCTGGTGCTTCCATTAGATATACCAGGCTGTCGCCTAGTGCGCCAAACTTTTGGGGGTGACAAAACTCTGTCAACATGAGGCCCAAAGAGGTGCTGTATAAGAGCCAGTACTGGCAAAGAAGGGAGATGCTACCGCCAATAGGAGGAAGCGCTCTATTGTAGGTAAGTTAGGGAGGGGGTGCATGACCAAAGTGTTGCCTAGAGTGTCAAATACTCTTGTATCGGACCTGCATGTGAACGGACTTGTGCTTCTGTATATCACATGTTTAGATGCTAAAATGATGCTGGGTGGGAGAGTTTTTATTATTCATTTTGTAATTTTATTATATGTTTTAGATGCTAGAGGGAAATTAAATGAAAGTAGGAAGATGGGGCATGCTCAGGACTTAAGAACAGCAGCCACCTGCCAACTGCTCTCTTTTACCCCATGTTTCTACATATCTAAATGGACTCTCACAACAGCCACATTACCCCTCTCTCGATTTAATAAAATTGGTATTTAAAGGAAAACTTCCCACTGCACGTACAACCTAATTCTCTTTTGTATTTACATTCAACGTGACGTTTCATTTGTTGGTGTTGCCTTTGTTTTGTGAACAGATTTTTCCCAGTTCTGCTCTGTGTTTATCCCCCCTCTCTCCAAAGCAGCTCATAAAGGCATGGTACAGCACATTCCAGGGGCTAAACGCCTCATGCTAGAATGCAAAGTTAATTTGCGCCCCTGAAACTTATAATTCAGATCTTCTGATGTTAATACTTGCTTATCCTGAATAGAAAAAAAAATGTAAACTTCCTATTGCTTAACTTTTAGCTTTCAAAATTCGCTGCACGCCTGCCTAGTCCTTTTGTGGCTCTCTCTGCACTTAACTGACACATCTAGGGGGTCCATTTTAAAGAGCCCGCATTGCTTCCCTGTGGAAATTAGCTGTCTCAAAGTACACAAAGTACACCTCCTATTTGTGTGGGTGTCCAAGTGGGGGGCGGAGGTAAACTAGTGCATGTTCATTTACAAATCAAACTGTGTGCAGGGGGCTTTGCCCACCACAGCCCAGGGAGCACCCACTTCTCTCCCAGCACACGCTGTCGGCCAGGCAGAGGAGAACAATCTGCAGCCCAGTCGTTTGACCCTGATAAATGGCTTTGAACGTTGTCCTCCTCATGCATAAGAACTGAACAATTTAGACCTACACATTTTTTTTTAATCTTTCAGCCTAACGATGCTCATATGTGCATTTGATTTTCTACCTCGAACAGTGAACGAGCAAAAGAGGAGTGAGTGTCTAGGGTTTGGAAGGCCTGCGCCCTTTCTGTTATGAATCAAAAAAAACCATGTAGTGTTCCTGGGTTCAACTGAAGCGTTCTAACCAGAGTGGAAAGAATAAGGAACGTGAGGTCAGATGGATTGAATCCAGATGTGTTAACCAGCCCTGTGATTCATGGAAATGCTGCTCTTGATAATGCCATGTCTGCTTTCCGATGTCTTTGCTAAAGGGCATTATTTATAGCTCTGAACTTAGCACTGAGGGAAATCACTGCAATCTTAAAGAGGAGATTTGGAAACAGGTTTGTTTTTCTATTGTTTACCAAGCCCAGTACCAATTTGTTATATTTTTATGCTACTTTGCAAAGGAACAGAAGGCATATGAGATTGCTGTGTGTGTGTGTGGATCTAATGACAATGTTTGGTATTATATCCACACCACATTATCAGGACATTATCCTCACTTTCAGGGGGGAGACCTACAGGCCAATCCTGGCTTTGAATTTACATTCTAATGCAGTGTGGCAGTTGTAGACCCCAATTCTACCCGTTGAAATCAGCACTGCAGGTCCCATAATGCATCTGGATAGGGCTGTCAGGAATTCAGGCTGGACCTCAAATCTCCCTCTTGCAGGTAGGTAACTTGGCAGCTCTGAGAAGATTTTTTTTTTCCAGTCCACATATTCCAGGGGTATTTTTTTAGGATAATCTATGTTTTCCACAAATACACATGTGCAACTACACCACCTAATACATTTTTTGTTTTTGCATGTGATCTACACCAATCTTTCAGGACATGTGAGGAAGCCCATGAGGATCATGACAGGAGTATTTATGAGCAGGACACATATTCCAGGAATGTGCACATTCTTGTACACCTCCAATACATTTTTGGTTTCCCCATCCATTCCACACCAAGTTTTCAGATGATAAGAGGTCTACAAGGATCATGGCCTGGGAAGTTTTTTTGGAAGGGATTCATGTATTCCATAAATATAAGTGTGTAATTTCACCACCTAATGTTTCAGTTTTGCATTCAACCCATTCCAAATTTTCAAATATCAGGGAGTCTACAAAGATCGTGACAGGATAAGTCTGGCGGGAGCCACATAATCCACAAATGTATGTACATAATGTCTTCCCCATCTACCTTTTTGTTTTGTATCCCTTTTGCATCCAATCCATGTCACATATTTAGAAGATGTCAGGAAGTCCATGAGAATTATGACTGGGATATTTTTTGAGCCATACTCTGTATATGTGTAGATCAATATATTCCACACGTATGCACGCACAATTGCCCGCCCTCTGCTCCTTTCTGACTTAACATCTGATCCATGCCAAATTATCAGGATATGTAAAGGGGGTCTAAGGTTATCCTGAAGAGGTTTTTGGAGGAAGCCATGTGTTCCATAAAAATACATGCACAATTCTCATAACAACTTTTGGTTTTGCTTCTGATCCAAAGAGAACAAAGGTTCAGAGATCATGGTCTATGGGTATAAGTATTCCCTCAGCCCCCTTCCACCAATAATTTTACTGTTAGGTATTCTAACTATTTTCCGGAGGTAGCAAGAGCACAAAGATTTTTAGTTTATTTATACTGATTTTAACTGCTTTTACAAAAGGGGGTGTTTTTTCAGATTCCTCTATATTTGTGGACTATTTCAATCACCATAGACTCAATCTCCATAGATTCCCTTCCTTACACATTGTATATAGTATACTTCTTGTATATATGCTACTTATTACCAACCCCCTGTATATACGTTACTTACCATTACTTATTGCTATTTTTTGCATAAGAAGTTGATTGTTTTGCTTTACTTCCTACTGTCCTGTATAGTTTCTATTTGCAATTTTATTATTTCCATTCCCCCTACCCCTGTTCTTTGTATTTTCTACCTGTCAGTTCCTATGTAAACCGGTATGATGTTGCACACTAATGTCAGTATATCACAACGGTTTACAGATAGGCGCATATAGTAATGTTAAGAATTGTATTGGGTAATACGTTCTATAAAAGTGCCACCAAGGTTCCGGTTACTTAATTTCACAATAAAGCCTATTTGATGAATGTACTAAATCTTGTCCTTGTATACATGTATCAGTTTTATATACATGCATAACTCTTTTGAACTGTATATTTTCTCTAATGTTAGCGGTGAAATAAAATAACAAATTACGCACATATTGAGCTAAGTGCTGTGTGCTGATGTTCTACTGCCTACTTTATTTACTTTTCTATTCTCTTTGTAAAATGCTTGTTTAAAAAGCCAGGTTTTTAAACTTTTTTTTAAAAAGTTTGAAATGTCTCTGTAGTCTGATCTCTAGGGGCACGGTGTTCCATAGTATCGGTCCTGCTAAGGATAATGCCCGCTCTCTAACTTGGGTCAGTCTTGCTGTCTTAACAGAAGGGACGGGTAGGAGGGCTTTGCATCATGGTACGTAAGCTATTTTAGTTCTGGCTGGAACTTCTTGTTCCTTTTTGAGTGGGAGATAGATTCCCCCCTAAATCTCTAAACACCAAACCCAGCAGTAATCAGTAATAATGCTCACATATGCTAACCTGGCTTGGTCAGGAAATCTATTTTAAGGACAATGAGAAGATTTGATGGCATTGGTCACTTTTAATAATTATTTGTATTTCCATGGCTTTCTTCAAACTTGATCCCAGACTGGTTTGTATTAATATATCTGAGACATGTAGCCACTTATGGTTTTAAAAGTCAGGCTACTACTGATTTAGGTGCCTATTCTATATGACAGTTTCAAAATAGAGAAGAAATAGTGCTATTATCCAATTAGAGTTGAATGAACTCATGCATAAAGTACATTGTCTAAGTTCACACATACTGCGTCATTGGGATGGGAACTCAGGAGGTCTTCCTATCCTGCAAGTTCACTAAAGCTCATCTACTTCCAAACTTGTGTTTCAACCTCTACAGCCATGCAAGTACACTGTATATATAGCATACTTTAAAAACACATTGTATGTATGCTTGTGCTTCTGTGATATGGATCTAAAGTACTATAGAGCTTAGCAGTTATTTTTATCAAAAGAAAGGTGAAATGTAGTTAAAAAGCTGGAAGAAGGGCACATTCTGAATAAGGTGCTGATATGTGAAACATTATAAAGACTGTCATTCTGAATTCGTCTTAGGCATCATTTGGCCTATTCATTCTGCCATCCTACCTTCTGTTCTGGGCATGTATGCAGAAAGGCAGGTAATCATGTGTGAACATCTATGGAAATCCAAGCCGAATCTGCAATGGCAATCTGTCTCAGGTGCCTACACTGCTCCAACTCTTGCAATAGCAGAAATGGTTTTGTTTTGAATATCAAACTCCGTGAATGCAAAGTGCATGAAGATGAGTTTCTTACTACTTGGTAAACAATTATTTGTATGAGACATCGTGCAAAATAATTCACCCTCCTTTGCGTTTTGTAGAAAGTCACAGTGAAAATAGACATTTGTCATAACAAGGCATCAGATAATAATATCAGCAGTAAGACAATGCTATGCATATAGCAGGCCTCCAGTCCCATCAAACATCATAGCATATTACACTCTACTGCAATTATACAACGTGTATCAGAATAGTCTGGGTCCAACCCACACTTTCCTTTGGCTGTATATTACCTCCAGGGGAAGTTTTCCTTCATCTTGGAAGGAAGTGATTCTTAGACCTATTCCTAAGAAGGAAGACCTTATTTTTATTTTATTTATTTGACATTTTCTATACCGATCTTCATGACCATATTCATATCAAACCGGTTTACATGGAACTTAGGGATTAACTATATAACCATATAACAGTAAGGCCAAAGCACAGTTACATATAACAGGGAGATTAAACTTGGGGGCTAGAGTAGCCAGGAAGTAAAAGGATAGCAAAACCTAGAGGTAGAGTACATATGTATATACTGGGGCTGGACAGAGAGTCTAGCCAATTGGGCTGAGTCTGTTTGAGATGTATGTTGATATATTAGAACTTAAGGGAAGGCTTGGCGGAAAAGCCAAGTCTTAAGTTTTTTTCGGAAGGTTAGAAGACAGGGTTCCAATCTTAGGTCCGTCGGCAAGTTGTTCCAGATGACGGGGCAGGCTGTGGAGAATGCACGTTCTTTGGTGGAAGTTAGACGTGTGGATTTAGTTGGTGGGACTTGAAGGGTTCCTTTATATGCTTCTCTGATGGGTCTTATGGACGAGTATAGTTTGAATGGGATCTGAAGGTCTAGAGGTAGTTGGTAGTGGATGGATTTGTGGATTATGGTGAGTGTCTTGTGCAAAATTCTGTATTTTATTGGCAGCCAGTGCAGGTTTCGGAGGATGGGTGTGATATGAGCTCCCCGGTTAGTGTTGGTTAAGATTCTAGCTGCTGCATTCTGGAGCATCTGTAGTGGTTTGGTGGTGGAGATTGGGAGCCCTAAGAAGAGAGTGTTGCAGTAGTCAGTTTTAGAGAACAGAGTTGACTGAAGGACAGTTCTGAAGTCCTGGAAATGAAGAAGGGGTTTGAGTCTTTTTAGAACTTGAAGTTTATAGAAACAGTCCTTGGTGATGTTGTTGATTGATTTCTTTAAGTTCAGATGGTTATCAAGAATTATTCCTAAGTCTCTTACTTGAGTGGTCTGGGGGTTAGGTACTGTCTGATCGGTGCTATCTGAGTGGTCGGGGGAGATAAGAAGGATTTCTGTTTTGGCTGCATTGAGAACCAGGTTCAGGCTGGTGAGTAGGCGGTTAATGGACTTAAGGCAATTCTCCCAGTAGTTAAGCATTTTTGGGAGGGATTCTTTTATAGGGATCAAGATCTGAACGTCATCTGCGTAGAGGTAGTGTATTGACCCTAACTTATTGGACCACTATCACCCTATCACAAACCTCCCATTTTTAGAAAAGGTATTTGAAAAAAGTTATTTACTTAGGGTTTTTTTGGATGAGGCTTAGATTTCATTCAAGCTGAAATACTGAATCTATACTCCTGGATTTGGGTCATCATTTTTGTGTCCAGGCAAATAGCGGGGGTGGGAGTGAGGAGTTCTTTGCTTATTCTGCTATACCTATCCACTGTATTTGACACATTAGATCACAATTTGCTGTTATACTATTTTCAATGTATTGGGGTTTTATGTGTGACCTTTTATTGCTGTCAGTCATATTTATCAAAGAAAACCTAAACAGATGGGCTAGCCAGTGCTCATCAATTAGATCTGTCCTGTGGGAAACACCCCAAGGTCCTGTTTCATCCCTGGACCTCATCATAGAAACATAGAAACATAGAAATGACAGCAGAAGACGACCAAAGAAGATCATCAATATTTAAATGGCTCTATTGGTTCAAATCATTCATATTTTTTGTGTTGGTTGCTGTACCTTTACTGATGGTGTTCAGCGATTTGTTGAGATTGATGGGAATCAGGGTGTAGCAGTGACACAATTAAATGCCAGACTTCAAACGTGTGGTGGATTGGCTGCAAACATATATGTTGAAACTTTATCCAAAGAAATCTTAATTGGGTTGGGTTTCTAAAAGAGATTTAATAGTATTTGCTTCTTTCTTAGGCACTGTTTTCAGGTCAAAGCGGATAGTTCATAGCTTGTGAGTTCAATTGGACACTTGGTTGTCCATGGAGTTTCAGGTAACCTCTATGGGTCAATCACCATTTTCAAGTCTTCAAAAGCTTAGGAGATTTCACCCTATCTACCTGTATAGGATTTGGCTATTGCTGTTTGTGCATTAGAGATGTCCAAGCTTGATTAGCACACTGTATCAGGGTTTTCCCCTCAAACCATTTACACATAGGGGTAGATTTTATAAATCTACGCGCGTGCGAACAAAGGTACGCTGGATTTTATAAGATACGCGCGTAGCCGTGTGTATCTTATAAAATCCGGGGTCGGCGCACATAAGGGGTGCACATTTGTGCAACTTGCGCGTGCCGAGCCCTGCGCGCGCTGCCCATTCCCTCCACCCCCCGCACCTTCCCCTCCCTTCCCCTACCTAACCCACCCCCCCCGGCCCTATCTACACCTTCCCCCTAGCTTTGTTGTGAAAGTTACGCCTGCCAGAGACAGGCGTAACTCTGTGCGCACCAGTGGGCTGCTGGCGCACCATCACCCAACCCGGGGGCTGGTCCGGAGGCCTCGACCATGCCCCCGGATCAGCACCACGCCCCCGATACGCCCCCGGAACGTCACGAAATTTGCGCTGCCCATCCGACACGCCCCCCCTTGCAAAGCCCCGGGACTTGCGCGCGCCACCGAGCCTATGCAAAATAGGCTCGGCACGCGCAGGGTTTTTTTTTCAAGGGTTACGCATATAACTTATGTGCCTAACCCTTTTAAAATCCGGCCCTAATAGCAGCTTCTCTACAATATGGCAGTTAGACTTCTAACAGGGTCTATAGCTAGGGATCTGGAGCAGCTTCATTGACTGCCTATTTTGTTTGGGGGTTGGTTTAAAGGTCTTCTGCCTTGCGTATAAAGATTTAAATCACAAGTATCTTGCTGATCAGTTGGTAGATTATTTACTTGGGAGACTATTATGGTGTTTACAAGAGGGGCTGCTTCAATTTCTCCTATAGTTTATGATTAAGGGGGTCATTTTCTAACGGGATCTCATGCGAAAAGTCCCTAAATCGGGGCGGAGTCGGGGCAGCGGCACCGGAAGGGGAGGAGTCGGGGTGGCACCAGGGCGGACACAGCAGAGACATCACTGGCGGCGAAAAGGTAAGAACCCTTATCGCAGCCAGTAACGCGCCCAATAGCACCACCTTTCATGGTGGTGCTATTGGTTTGCGAAAGCCGGCAGCGATAACACCGCGGTGGTGCGATCACTGCCGGCTTTGAAGGCCCCGCCCCCCCCCCTCCGCACCATGCAATTCTCAAAGGCCTGAGATTTTAGAAAATCCAGGCCTAAATTGGAATCTACAATCGCTCTGCATTTGTTTACTTTGCTCCTTACATGTAGAACACTATGCCATGTGATATTTATTCAGAACCCCTATATCCAATTTAGTAAACAAACTGAAAACTTGGTAATACAAGCAAGGTTTTTAGGGGGAATATAACTCTTCATTACAGGGGTCATGCAATGTTGCCACAATTTGTTAATTGAGATTTTTTATGTTCTTTTGTTGATGCTCAGTGTATTTGTTTTTATGATTTTAATTTATCTACTTGAGGATGTTTGTTTTCATGGGGGGGGGGGCAGTGTATCAGATTTAACATTAAAGTGTCAGGAAATCTTCTGATGCTTCAATTTATACAAAGGTGAAAAATGAAATGTTAATGTCGTTCATGTTTGAATTAATATATTTTCATGGTTATAGTGCAGAATCTAATTATACCAAAAGCAAAGTGAAGCCCAAGAAACAGTCCAGAGACATTTATGTACAGCAATGGACAGACTCAATAGTACTCTCCCTTGGAGTTTTAGTCGCTTTTAGGGGAGGCAGGATCGGGGAAAAAACATGCAAAGCTTGTAGTTTCAAGTCTTCGTGCCTTAGTGTCCATAGAAGAAAGAAAATGGTGCAAAAATCCCAGGGTATTTTGTGTGCACACAAATTTGAAAGCAAAGTTTGAAACACTCTCTGAACCTTCTGCAAAAGCCACAGGTAAAATCTACTCACAGAATTCATCTGAAAATGTCCCCCAAACTTTGAAAATCTCCTGAAAGTTGATACGTTTCTGCATGTAGAAGACTTTGGCAGCCTGGCATCCACTTGGAAAACATTCCATTTTTTTCAATCCAGCATCATGGAGAATACAAAGTGTACGTTTTATTTTGCAACCCAAACTATATCTTTCCATCAATTCACCAAAATAATTGTTTAATAATTGCTCATGTACAGATTGTACTGCTTTCCTTTCCATAAAAGCAGCTACTCCCTCATGCCAGAACTTCAGTTTTCCCTAGTCACTCTGCAAATGAACTGTTCCAATAGCAAAACGCTAATAGCTGAGTATCTTAGCCAGTCTAAATTCTAAACACAGAGAGAGGGGTGTGAAAACATTTCAGGAGAATGGTAAAGGCTCATTATTTTACTGCTGCTTTTACATGTTTAAAATTGAATATTTTATTTACTGATTAGTTATTTAACTTATTGTGAGGTTTGTATGCTTATGTTGTCGCGTGTCTTGGCTGCGTCCACAACAAGCCACCTCGCCCTCCCATCCACGAGCTCCGGGCTCTCCTCCTCCGCTGCCAGTTCGCGACGTCTCTGGCTCCCCCGCTCGCAGTCTCCCATCCAGGACTCACGGTGGGGCTTGGCGTCCTCCATGGCATTGGCCCCGCCCCTAGGCGCACACGCGTGGACCACCTGGCCTCTTAAAGGGCCAAGGGTGGCTCCCAACTCCACGGCGCGCCCTGATTGATGGCAGGATTTAAGGAAGTGGTCAGACACCACTTCCTTGTCTTGGCAATCGGGTCAAACACCTTGGTGTTCTTAGTTTGCCTTGTTCCAGCATCTCTCCTGGTAGTACCCTTTGGACTGATCTCATGGTACTGACCTTTGCTTTTCTTAACCTCGTCTGACCACTGCCTGGAACCAACCTCTTCTGACTGCTGCCTGGAACTTGACCTCTGCCTGACCTGACTACTGGTACTGACCCCTGCTTCGGCTGACCATTCTGGACTGATACTCTGGCCTTGATCTTCGCTATCCACTCGGTCACTCTCTTCTGGCCTTCTATGATTCCTGAACCTGCTTGCTTGAACATTGACCATGCACCCTTGTTCGTGGTGGGCACTCCCCTGCATTTCCTCTCTGGGAGACCCTGCGAGGCCCACCTAAGACCAGGCAGCCCGGGTACCCAAGGGCTCATTCTGCGGAAACCCCGGGTTGCTATTGGTGAAGCTCCAACTAGCCTCTGTCTCCTCCTGTGCTCCACTTCCTGGTGGCAGGCATTCTCTGGGTCCGACCAGAGGGCCGTACCAATCCTGCACCAGGCCAAGGGTCCACCTCCTGCGCAACATGTCTAATTTTATGTAGGCATATAATGTAATCCACTCTGAAAAAGGAATTGGAAGTGGTAGAAAATAAGACATTTTAAATAAATTAATAAATCTTAATACCTGCTGTTCACTGCAGCTTCCCAAATATACATTCATAAACAGTTCACAAAATTTTACAAACATAAAACATCCAACAGCATAAAACGTTTCTAAAATCATATATGGACCCAGCTCCGTAAACCTGAGCAAATAATTTAGCTTTCAACTATTTTCTAAAACAAAGAATCCTACACAGACTAAGCTTCAGTTTCCAGTGAATTCCACAAAACAGAGCCAATAATTGAACATGCTTTTCTGCTGGTCTTGTATAATTTATAATCCTTACATGTTGGAACATTTAATAAATTGTGGCTTGAGGGTGTTAGGTGATGCAGCTCATGGGGCCATGAATCCTAACTCCAACATCAGCCAAGTCACAGTGTGGCAAGAAACCGCCAAGATCCACCCACCATTCTACCGTGCTTCTTCTCCTGGTCCCAATGCCACCCAGCCTCAGTGTGGCTTGAATGCCACTGGCTCCAGCCTCCACTGCTGCCATGACACTATGACCTGGCTCCTCCAAGGAACAGGAAGATCCCCACAGTACCCCATGATGACATTGTAAAGCCCTTCCTATATAAGGGCTCCACAGACAACTCATCTTTGCCTCAGCGATGGGTCTCCTACTCCTGCGTAGCATGTGTTGCTCCTGTGTGTGGTTCCCATTTCCCATCTATGATCCTTGCTTCATCTTCATCCAGCCTTGCCTTCCCCTTCTAGCCCTGCCCATTCTGCCCATCTTCTCCAGTGTCTTCTGTGCGTCTCCATCCACCCTTGGCCTGACTCTATGGGTCTTGACCTCTTGCCCAGACCTGACTATTATTGCTTGCTACCTGGACCTGACCATTCTTGATAGCTGCCCATATCAACCTTGTCCAGTTTCTGACTTTGTTCATCTGCTGCCTGCCCTCACCCTCAGTGTGCCTCTGGGGGATATAATAGAGGTGTTTAAAATCATGAGAGGTCTAGAACGGGTAGATGTTAATTGATTATTTACTCTTTCGGATAATAGAAAGACTAGGGGGCACTCCATGAAGTTAGCATGTGGCACATTTAAAACTAATCGGAGAAAGTTCTTTTTCACTCAACGCACAATTAAACTCTGGAATTTGTTGCCAGGGGATGTGGTTAGTGCAGTTAGTATAGCTGTGTTTAAAAAAGGATTGGATAAGTTCTTGGAGGAGAAGTCCATCACTTGCTATTAATTAAGTTGATTTAGAAAATAGCCACTGCTATTTCTAGCAATGGTAACATGGAATAAACTTAGTTTTTGGGTACTTGCCAGGTTCTTATGGCCTGGATTGGCCACTGTTGGAAACAGGATGCTGGGCTTGATGGACCCTTGGTCTGACCCAGTATGGCATGTTCTTATGTTCTTAGTAATCTTCATTGCCCTAGGGACTCACCAGCCACCAGAACCCAACCTGCAGGGAAGGTGGCTGGTGAAGATGAAGTTCCTGCTTGTCTTGCTACAGTGCACATTTACCAGCTGCCGACGTAGGCCTTTTAGGTTCACCCTTGAGGCTGAGTCAACTATGCCACAGCACAAAGGGCTCACACCTGCCGCCCATTACAGAGGGCCTTAATGCATGTGATATAAAATATGAAATAAAATCCACTGAATAAAAACCTTCATTAAAAATCCACTTTCTGCATTAATGTTAAAATTTTAAACTTTACCCTCTCATTTATAGATAACTATTGAAGTCTCTGCAAAGCAGGGGCTCTTTCATTATCTTTAATTCTGTTTAATAAGTCTGGCCAGTGTATTCTGGACTAATTGCAAATCACCTATCAACTTACTAGGCAAACCTATACAGCACATTGCAATGGGCCACTCTATGTTTCGCTTGCTGGTTCACAAGATGCCCCTGTGAACTGGCACACTCACACAGACTCCCTGACCGACCACGCAACAGGATGCTGCTGCTCTCTTTCTGATTCCCAACATGCTGGACAAGGCCAGATTAAAAGGGCCTGCAGTATCCCTGGATGATGTCACCCACCAAGCCCTATAAAGGGCCTCTCCAAACACTCACTCACTACCTCAGCAATGGATCACCTGCACCCTAGCAGTGGTGAGTTGCTGCATTGAGTTCCTGATCCTGAGTTCCTTCCTGCCTTATCACTCCAAGTCCTATCCACCTGTCTTGACTCTCCAAGCCCACCCTGCCTTGTCTTCTCTGCCCTGTTCTCTTCATCCACACCTGCCCTCAGACTGTCTACCAGCTCCAATGATAGTCTGACCCCTGACTATTCTTGCCTGCCATCCACCTCTGACCTCAGCGTGGATGACGACCACCCTCATCTGCACCTTTCTCTGACCCTAGCTATGACCAGGACTTCTCACATTACCATCTTCCACAAGACTCTTGCCTAAGTCCTTCTGGCCAGTGGAACCTGAGGGCTCAACTTAAGGGGAAAGGGGATGGTATAGGTGAAGCCTTAGACCAGTCTCATAATAGCCCTAATCCCACCAGATTTTGAGGACGACCCTCAGGGCTTAACCGGTAAGTTGAGTCAACCTCTCCACAGCAACAAAGGTCCATGAACTTTACAGTTTACAGAAAAAGTACAGAATTGTCCTCAAGTCCAATTCTGAAATATAATATTTTAAATTCCTAACTATTCTCACCTTATAAACGGCAGACTTTGCTACTTCCCTTCTCTGGATCTTGAATTATAATTTTGAATGTATGCTATCTCCCAAATTTTGAGTATCATCAACCTTCATTAAAGATGACCCCACATCGGATATATTTCTACCGATTTTCATCAATATTGGATTTTTTTTTCAGATTTTTAAATCAAATTAGCAGCATTCATTCACCATTTCTTCCAGACATGTATTGAAAACTCAGGCCCCTATAATATTCTACAAAGGCTTTGAAACCTGAAGATTCTTGCTTAACATCTTTGTGCCTTCTGTATTTCCCCTGTGCTTGTGCAGTGTGCAGGTGAATCCACATTTCCACCCCGGGCATCACTGTCACTGTCTTCTTTGCCTCTCCTTTTCTAAAATAGTTCAGACTATGGTTGGTGAAAGCTGCTGTAGCATCTGTCAGTGCCATGGCTTTATGCTCCATCTTGTTCTGTGACTTGTGGTTTTGCTTATTTACGTTATTGTATCCCTCTGGTTGCTTGTGTAGCTATGTACCTTTCTTAATTTGAGCTGTTGTACTCTACCTTGTGTGAATTATTCAAAAAAGCAGGCACTAAAGCATAATACATAAAGAAAATAAATATTCTTTAAAGACACATTGCCTTTATTTATACAGAGCTCAATATCTCCAGAAAATCATGAAAACCATTTCAGAATTAACTGAAAATGTTCAGGCTAAGACGCAAGCATCAACATCTATCTGCCTACACAGATAGAAATTGTCTGAGGAGCTTGCAGGTTCACAAGTTAATTTTCAAAGGAAAACCCCTGCTTAGAATGAAAATGCAGAACTGGCAGGCACCGCAAATACATTGCACCTGCCCCGAGCTTAATGCACTGTGCATCATGCCACCTCCTAGCCCAATGCTCTGCCTAAGCAGCTGTTCCCTGGCCCAAGTGCCAATGGCATCAGACAGCTGCAGAGTGCAGGAGCCAGACCATGATGGGTGTAAGAGTTCTGCCTAAGAAGGAGCACTTCCAAGCATAAGTCTATTCCATAGCCCAGAGCTGCTGAAAATATGAGGGGGGGTGGAGAGAGAGGAGGATGCATGGATGCTGCCGGGCAGAAGGGAGAGAGACCGCAAATGCTGAGCAGGGAGGGAGGAGAGAGAGAGAGTAAGGAATTACTGCTGCTGGGCATGCAGGAGAGAAAGGGGGATGCTTTGTAGAGGGCGAGGGAGAGTGGACTAATGCTGGGTTCTAAATTTGTACTAAAATATGGAAATGATAAATCATGTATAAGAGTGACAAAATGTGGAATCTATTATACATTTTAATGGGGAAGACTGGGCACATCTAAATTTAGTGCCTATGAATGCCAAAAATCTGAAATCTGGCCCTGGGCCCAGATGAGCCACCGGCAATCCCCCCAGGCCTCACTGAATTAGGGGGAAGTCAATAAATTTTAGTGAGAGCAGCAGAGAGAAGGTTTTCTTTGGCAAGTCTAGACATGATGACCTCAGATCATTACCTTGGTCAGCACAGGAGCAGAGTGGAAGGAAAGTATCATAATTACCTTCCCAAAAATAATAGATAATGTACTCCTGTTTCTATTGTTTGCCTGGGTATAGCACGACCCGCTGATGATTTCCTGGGCCACACACTCCCGATTGCAGTACAAGTCACTTTATTTAATGCGCCAACACTCCTGTTACACTCGCAACGCTGGCTTCTTTTCCCTGAGTCAGCCCGGTTTTCTTAGTATGGCATTGGGCAGTCCACCATAAACAAGCACTACTCCCCCAGCAGTTCCCAACACTCATTTCCCCCTCACAGAAACTTAATGCAAGTTCTAGTCCCTAACTCAAAGGACTGTAGGCTGGTCTGCTTCCTGGAGACCCTCTTCTGCCTCTATCTGAATAGACTCTCTTTTATTTTTAACCACAAGGTTAATAGCCTCAGGGGTCAATGCAATAAAGTGGGTTTATTTATTTATTTTAAGTTTTTCTATACCGGCGCTGGCATTGAGCATCTGTTTTCCTAACCTACGCAAATCCACTTCTCCTGGGCACCCAATGGAGCACTACAGACGCACAAGTTCCCCTAGCATGTCCTTCTTAGCATGGCAGCTCATTAGATTAATGCATCAGGTGCCCAGGAGAGGTGGCTGTGCGCATGTATTGTACAGTGGGACAAATCCAAGCGTGGCTCAGCTGTCCCTGGTGTCCTGAAACTATCCAATATCCCTCTGTAATAGTCATCAAGCAGAATGTTTTCTAGTAGGAATTAGCACCATGGCTCTCAACTCAAGCCTTTGTGGCCACCAAACAGGCTTGGTTTTCAAGTTTACCAATGTATTCAAATCATTCTGTTTTTTAGACCAACTGTTTTCAAATTTCTCATGCATATTCAATATGAATATCCTGAACAGCAGATCCTTATGGGGACCTTGAGCACTAGAGATCAGACACAGTGAATTTAATCAAACCATGACTTGCAATTTCTGATTATACATAAATGCCCCTCCTAAGCTGGCCAAAAATATTTCTCTATCTTAATAGACTTTTGTATTTAGTTATGTAGTTTAAGCTTAGCTCACACTGTCAAACATAGCCTGTAATTTCAGTCACAGCAAAGAACTAAAGCTATGAAGAATCAATAGCAGAAGCACACCAGCACCCATACTGCACTGCAAATTCAACTTCAGAAGTGATATTTCCAACCCACTTGAAAACTTGCTGTTAAAGCTGTTATTCTTCACCTAACCAGTCTCTTTTCTGAGATTCCTAATAAGCAAGGCACTCCGACAGGGCAATGTAATTCAACACCTACTTGTAGCCTGTGCTGCTTCTGACCAGAATTGAAATTCATCAGTGCCTGCCTTGTTGGTAAAGTCATTAGGAAGCGATGCATTATTAAAGAGTTCTCCAGACACAAAGACTTGGGCAATTGCAATTGATAACAAATGTTGCTGAGGGTTCCCTGCAAACTAGAGTTACAGAAAAACAATGACTGCAGTGCACACAATTGACAGAGGGAGGGCACGAGAGATAAAAGGAGGAAGAAACGAGCTGGTTGAGATTTTATCAGGGGCCACTTCTAACCTGGGGGATTCCATGAGCCACTCTCCTTTCTGCATCAATCCTACTTTTCAAAATCAGACAAGGATGGCTCTCAGACTAGCTTTTTATTTGGGAGCCAGTTAATGCCATTCTAAGATAAGGCATAGCCCAGGGATTAGAGCAGTGGCTACAAACCAGTAAACAACAGGAACAATGTAACTAAGACACCTCCAACATCAAAAAAGTGTACAACAATGCAAAATTAGTATTTGAGTGACCTCATAGTGGGCATCATCGCGAATGCTTAATTACATATATAAACTAAAGCTAAGTGGCTATCTTACTAAATAAGTTTGATAATAACTATATGGAAAAATGTGAAAAAAAAATTCTTTTTTTGCACTATGAAAAAATGAGACACGCACATAATTTAACAATTTGCAAAGCAATTTGAAAAATTATATCCCCTCTGACCTATAATTATAAAGAATGGCAGAGTTTATATATGCCCTTCACAATAACTTAAAAACACTTAAAAACACAATAACTTAAAAAGCCCTTCACAATAACTTAAAAACTCTCACCCCTATTTTGATTGCACCATTCACCCAGCTTTTAGGCCTCACCCTCTTCTCACTCTCTCTATTCAATGCACAGTCCCTAACAAAAAAAATCCCTAATTTTCAATGATTATCTCACCGACGCCAAGCCAGATATTTGTGCGGTAACCGAAACATGGTTTAAGCCCTCAGATACAGCTTTAATAAACCAACTACCTACGCTGACCTATGACTTCTTCTCAATCCCGAGACTGAAAAAAAGAGGAGGTGGAATCCTTCTGGCTACCAAAAAAAGCCTCAACTTCACCCAACACCCATTCATTTCTAACTCAAAACTGGAAGTCGGCTTCTTTACTTCACAACTTCTTCAAATCCTTCTTGTCTACGCCCCCCCCCCCCCCCCGGGGCTCCTAGAATCCGACGTCTCCCCCATCCTTGAAATCACCACTATGCTCATTAACCTGGATTCTCCAACAATCATCTTAGGAGATTTCAATCTGCACATAGACAATCCCTCACCATCTAACAGCTGCCAAACCCTCCTCACAGCCCTTTCAGCAATGGGATTCCAACAACTAGTCAACGAACCCACACACAAAGCGGGTCACACTCTGGACTTGATTTTCGTCAACAAAGGCATTACGACTACATCCAACTTGAAGAACAAAAAGGTCCCATGGTCAGACCACACTCTCATCTCTACCTCGTTCGCACTGAAAGAATCCAACACTCCTATCATCCCCTCACCCTCATTCCAATACAGGAGGCGATGCTCCCCGGAAGACCTCAACAACCAGTTGGTTTCACAGCTCCCCCTATTAGACCTCACTGACCCGAACACTGCCATTCGCTCTTGGAACAACATAACAGAAAATATAGCTAACAAGCTCTGCCCCTTAACTATAAAAAAATCCCACACTAATGCCTCCAACAGATAACCTTGGTTCACCAATGAACTCAGAAATCTAAAACAATGTTTAAGAAAGAAAGAAGCAACATGGCGCAAAACCCCCTGTGACATCACCATCTCCTCATACAAATCCACACTACACCAGTACAAATCCCTCATCTCAAAATCAAAAAAAGATTATTATGCATCTAAGATTCACTACCTGGTCTTGGACGCCAAAGCTCTCTTCGCTTATGTCTCCAACCTCACTCAATCCATACCGCGAGAAATCCCCTGCAACATGGCACAATCCAAAGCTGAAGAACTCGCTCTGTTTTTCCAAAATAAAATCACCAATCTTTTAACCCAACTGCCCTCCAATACCGCAGCCCCTCCGATATATCAACACCCTGCCCACAAAAACTTCAGCCTAAACACCTTTGATCCCGCCTCTTCCACTGAGATACAAGCCATACTGAGAAGAATGAAACCTTCGTCACATCCTACAGACCACATCCCCAACAAACTACTTCTATCTATTCCAGACACAATAGCCACACCATTGACAAGCATCATCAACTGCTCGCTAGCCCAAGAAACCTTCCCAGACGATCTCAAAATGGCCTCAATCTCACCGCTCCTAAAGAAACCTAACCTGGACCCGAAGGACCCCAACAACTTCCGCCCCATAGCTAACCTCCCTTTCATCGCCAAGATCATGGAAAAACTAGTGAACTCTCAACTTTCAGACTTCATCGAAGACAACAATCTTCTCCACCTCCCAACACAGCTTCTGAAAAAATCGAGGTACAGAATCCCTCCTTACCTCCTTGACAGACCTTACCTTATTGGGCCTCGACAAAGGAAATTCATTCCTATTGATTTTGTTAGACCTATCCGCAGCGTTCGACACGGTCAACCTCCTAAACCAGCTGGCGTCCATAGGAATCTGCGGCACCGTCCTATCCTGGTTTAAAACCTCTCTCAACAACAGAGGTTACAAAGTTAAACTCCAAAACAAGGAATCCTCAAGATTCGACTCGGCCATAGGAGTCCCACAAGGTTCTTCATTATCTCCGACTCTATTCAATATTTACCTGCTTCCACTCTGCCAACTTCTCACCAACCTCAATCTAAAGTATTTCCTATACGCAGATGATATTCAAATCACCATCCCTATTAAAGACACTTACTCTAAAACTCTTGACTACTGGGAATCATGCCATCAAAAAATCAAACTACTCAACAGCCTACACCTCGTTTTAAATTCCTCCAAGACAGAAATCCTACTCATCTCCCCTGAGAACAACATCTCTAACATTACTCTTCCTTCCAATCTACCAACCACACAAGTTAGAGACTTAGGAGTGATAATAGACAACCGGCTAAACTTCAAGGCTCACATCAACAAAACAACCAAAGACTGCTTCTATAAACTCCAGGTCCTGAAAAGGATAAGACCTCTCTTCCACGCTCAAGACTTCAGAACAATCATCCAAGCAGTCATTTTTTCGAAATTAGACTATTGCAATTCTCTATTGCTAGGTCTTCCCTCATCCTACTCCAAACCACTACAGATGGTACAAAACTCAGCAGCCCGACTACTGACAGGTGCAAGGAAAAGAGACCACATATCTCCCATCCTGAAAGAGCTTCACTGGTTACCAGTACACTTCCGTATCATATACAAAGCCATATCTGTCATTTACAAAACCATACATCAACTCACCATCCTTGATCTACAAATCCCTTTCCAAGTGTACAATTCTACAAGACCTACCAGAGATGTTTTAAGAGGCTCCCTCCAAGTACCTCCCGCGAAAACGACCAGACACATTACCCTAAGAGATCGTGCCACCTCTACAGCTGGCCCTCTCCTTTGGAACTCCATTCCTATAGATCTCAGACAGGAGCCCTGCCTCCTAACCTTTAGGAAAAGACTTAAGACTTGGTTGTTCAAGCAAGCTTTCCCGGACACAATCTAATGACTCCTCAATACATTCAGCCCTTAACCATGCCTTTTGTATATAGTATTTAATTTGTAAATTGTTTAACCATTTCTATTCTTTCCTCTCTCTTCCTTCTTACTCCAAGTTCTGCTACCCTTGTTAAATGTAACTGCATCTTCGGTCACCACAGTTCTAGTTTGATGTATATACTGCACTCCTGTTTTATGTAAACCAGCAAGATATGTTTTCATGATTGCCGGTATATAAAAACCTTAAATAAATAATAAATAAATAAAATATGCGATTAAGCATTCACGATGATGCCCAGTATGAGATCAGTCAAATACTAATTTTGCATTGCTATACATACACTTTTTTTGAGGTTGGAGGTGTGATAGTTACATTGTTCCTATTGCCTATTCCAAAGTCTACTACCTCATATGCAAATATCCCAAGAGATTTGGACTATACAGTGTACAAACCAGTAAAACCAGGGTTCAAATCCTGCTTCCTGCCACCGACAATCCATGTGACCTTGGGCAAGTCATTTCATTTCCTGCTGTCTCAGGATTATGAACTCTGTGTGGCAGGGACTTACCTGGAAACATGTTGTGAACTAGGGATGTGCATTCATTTTCAACGCATGGGCAATGCTCAATGCAAAAGTCCCTATTCGTTATATTCATGGGTGCGCGAAATGCATCACGATCCCCCACGAATAAAACATATCATATTAGTTTCATTCTTTTGGCTCGCAGTGATTTCTTAGCAGCCATTTGAAATAGAAGGCCATGTGGAAGTATCCATAGCAAAAACCAGCCCTTTCCTGTGAGTCATAAGTGACCTCACAGACCTGTCATAGAGTGGGTCAGACAGGTTGGCAAGGAGACAAGAATGCAACCTATCAGAGCTAAGCATTTTTCTAATGCAGCCAATCACTGCTCTTACTCAGTGCTCTGTGACGCTATTCCTGATGCTGCTGCATTATTTATACCTTAAACACGCAGCATGCCACACTATTTCTTTGCGGAGGTGGTCAGGGGAGGTGATCCAGGATAGTGGTTTTACTCAGAGCTAGTCTGTCTGAAATCTGTATTCAATTGCTAGCTACTTTGATTGAATTTTCCATTGAAAAACATATTTATTTCTTCAATTTTGCTGCAGTGCCACCAGCTAGCCATGCTTTTTTTGACCGCACTTTTTTTTTTTATTGATCTCAGACGGTCTTCTCTGTCTGTCCCACTGAGACAAGGTGCTAACAGTGGCATATTGCTGCTTATTTTTATATTTTACCCCCTGGGCTAGGTTGCAAGCAGGATTTGGGTGCTGTGGGTGGGAGATATATTCAATTTCTAGCTAGTTTGATAGAATTTTCCATTGAAAAAGATATTTCTTCATTTTTGCTGCTGTGCCAAGCCATGCTTTTTATTTAAATGCAGTTTTTTTTATTGAACTCATACTGTGTCTTTGTGCTCTTTTAAGCCACGAAGGCAGTGCACGCACTGGGCAGTTTTGCAGACTCACATATATTGGGACAGCGATGCTCTCTGAAGCCAAATCCCAAGTAGGCCTCTTTTGTAGTTAAGAACATAAGAACATAAGAAAATGCCATACTGGGTCAGACCAAGGATCCATCAAGCCCAGCATCCTGTTTCCAACAGTGGCCAATCCAGGCCATAAGAACCTGGCAAGTACCCAAAAACTAAGTCTATTCCATGTAACCATTGCTAATGGCAGTGGCTATTCTCTAAGTGAACTTAATAGCAGGTAATGGACTTCTCCTCCAAGAACTTATCCAATCCTTTTTTAAACACAGCTATACTAACTGCACGAACCACATTCTCTGGCAACAAATTCCAGAGTTTAATTGTGCGTTGAGTAAAAAAGAACTTTCTCCGATTAGTATTAAATGTGCCCCATGCTAACTTCATGGACTGTCCCCTAGTCCTTCTACTATCCGAAAGAGTAAATAACCGATTCACATCTACCCGTTCTAGACCTCTCTAGACACCTCTATCATATCCCCCCTCAGTCGTCTCTTCTCCAAGCTGAAAAGTCCTAACCTCTTTAGTCTTTCCTCATAGGGGAGTTGTTCCATTCCCCTTATCATTTTGGTAGCCCTTCTCTGTACCTTCTCCATCGCAATTATATCTTTTTTGAGATGCAGCAACCAGAATTGTACACAGTATTCAAGGTGCGGTCTCACCATGGAGCGATACAGAGGCATTATGACATTTTCCGTTTTATTCATCATTCCTTTTCTAATAATTCCCAACATTCTGTTTGCTTTTTTGACTGCCGCAGCACACTGAACCGACGATTTCAATGTGTTATCCACTATGACACCTAGATCTCTTTCATGGGTTGTAGCACCTAATATGGAACCCAACATCGTGTAATTATAGCATGGGTTATTTTTCCCTATATGCATCACCTTGCACTTATCCACATTAAATTTCATCTGCCATTTGGATGCCCAATTTTCCAGTCTCACAAGGTCTTCCTGCAATTTATCACAATCTGCTTGTGATTTAACTACTCTGAACAATTTTGTGTCATCTGCAAATTTGATTATCTCACTCGTCGTATTTCTTTCCAGATCATTTATAAATATATTGAACAGTAAGGGTCCCAATACAGATCCCTGAGGCACTCCACTGTCCACTCCCTTCCACTGAGAAAATTGCACATTTAATCCTACTCTCTGTTTCCTGTCTTTTAGCCAGTTTGCAATCCACGAAAGGACATCGCCACCTATCCCATGACTTTTTACTTTTCCTAGAAGCCTCTCATGAGGAACTTTGTCAAACGCCTTCTGAAAATCCAAGTATACTATATCTACCGATTCACCTTTATCCACATGTTTATTAACTCCTTCAAAAAAGTGAAGCAGATTTGTGAGGCAAGACTTGCCCTGGGTAAAGCCATGCTGACTTTGTTCCATTAAACCATGTCTTTCTATATGTTCTGTGATTTTGATGTTTAGAACACTTTCCACTATTTTTCCTGGCACTGAAGTCAGGCTAACCGGTCTGTAGTTTCCCGGATCGCCCCTGGAGCCCTTTTTAAATATTGGGGTTACATTTGCTATCCTCCAGTCTTCAGGTACAATGGATGATTTTAATGATAAGTTACACATTTTTACTAATAGGTCTGAAATTTCATTTTTTAGTTCCTTCAGAACTCTGGGGTGTATACCATCCGGTCCAGGTGATTTACTACTCTACAAGTTTAGTTCGTGTACAAGCACATTATTAATCTTTCAGAGCTATTTTAGGCCCATTTAAGCTACATCTATTTTAGTAGATATTAACCTATTATTATTTGTATTTTATTATGTTATTGTATTTCTATTTCTTACCAATTGTACACCATTGTGATGGTTTTATTACTGATGTGACGGTTTATAAAAACCAAATAAACCATAAACCATACAGCGGTCTGTGGGCAGTTTTGCAGACTCACACATATTGCGACAGTGGTGCTCTCTAAAGCCAAATCCCCAGTAGGCCTCTTTTGGAAATAATTCTTTCAATTGAAATCCCTAGTAGGCTATGACATTTAATCCATAATGTCAGGGAAAGCCAGACATGGTCGAATGATTGGGACTGGCAGAGGAGGCACTTCAAAAGGCAGTGCCAGTCCCTCATTAAAGTTAAAAAGGGACCTGTTCCAATCTAAAATCTCTGGAGGGGCAGGCACTTCCATCCAGAAAAAAATGAAATTTAAAGATGATGGATCGCCACCACCTGTTTCAGACACTGTAGTTTTGGAGGTGAGGGAAGGGGAGACTGAGTCATGCAAGACAAAATGGCGACACCCAAAAGCAGCAGTGCAAGAGCACACGCGACAGAGTTGAAAAGGTAGCACAGGCACTGTTTGCTTCTGATTCCGATGAAGACTTATCTTGGGTGGGATTCTCATCATCAGAAATGGAAGTAGTAATAGCTAAAAAAGGTTTAGGAGGATTAGTTAGTCCTGTTATAGCCTCCACTTCAGTGCTGCAGGGGAGAGATGAAACTGATGATGAGGAGGAAGAAGAGTAGTCAGCACAGGCACAGAGTGTGACTGATGCCCCTGGCATTGCTTCTCAGGGTGTACCCACTACTTCAGCTCCAGTGCCAGCATCCATCCTGAAGGCTATAGAGAAGGGATCAAGAAAGAAATATGTGATCTATAGCCACTTTACAAAGGACCCACGTTTTGCTCAGTATAATTACTGTGCCAGGGCTATTAGCAGAGGCAAGCAAATGGTACATCTAACTAATTTTGGCATGATGCATCATATGCAGAAGCAACACCCAACAGTAATGCCATCTGGGGATGGTGGCAGTACCAGTCAGGAGACCCCTTTCTCCAGGCAGCCCCTTCTAGCAGTCAGGTGGCAGGCCAGCAGCCCTCTGCTATGAGGCAGAAGCGACAACCCACCATGGAGGAAATGGGGTAGGAGGCAGGCAAACTCAAAAGTTATAACCAGGAGCACTGGGGAAATGATTGCCCTTCATGACCAGCCCTTGCAGATAGTGGAGAATGTGGGTTTCAAACATTTGCTGAAGGTCTTAGTTCCAAATTAAAAGTCCCCTCCAGAACCACATTTAGCAGAAAGGTCATCCCCAGCCTGTTCAATAAGGGTCAAAGTCACATCCAAGTGCTGCTAGCTAAGGCATGGGGGCAGGGTGCATTTCACCTGCAATATCTGGACTGCCATGAATGCTGCACACTCTTACCGCTCCCTGACAGCACACTGGTGGGACCTGACTGAGGCAGGGGCAGGCAGCAGCTATATTAGTGAACAAGTATCAGGGTGGAGGTGGGCTTTACTGTACACCCACCTGACGGTTGAGGACCATACTTCAGCCAATATTCTAGCATCAGACAGATGCTGATGGGCTGGTAGCTACACCAGCGAGACAGCAATCTTCAGGCAGGGTTCTTTGTCACAGACAATGGTGCAAGCATGGTAAAGGCAATATGCGACAGGCTCTTTTAGAACATCTGATGTTTTACACACACTCTGCACCTGGTAGTAAAGTCAGCTCTGCGGTTGGAGTCCAATCACCAAGAGAATGAATACTACATACGTTAATACACAAGTGCAGGAACATAGCAGAGCACTTCCACAAGTACTTTGACAAAAGCGGACTGATTTGGAGATGCTTCACAAGCGTCTCATTCAGGACACTTCCACCCGGTGGAATTCCACCTATATGATGCTCGAGAGGTTAGTGGAGCAGCAGATACCCCTTCATGAACTTTCTGAGGCAATGGACATAGGTATGCAGAATCCCCTAGGGCATCATGATTGGTTAGTCATGAGTCAGCTGGTAAAAATCCTGCAGTCCTTCAAGGATGCCATGGAGGAGCTGAGTTCCAGAAGTGCCATCTTAGCTGACATTATCCCTATAGATCATTTTCTGGAGGAAAATTTGGAGGGCTTTAAACAGAAAGAGGGAATGACAGCAGAGGTGCTGCATTGTCTGGACTTTTTGCAGAAGCAGGTGCAAGAGAGATTAAGGCCTTTAACAGAAGACCAGACACACATGCTCTCCTCAGTCTGTGATTCCCGTATGAAAGGGAAACTCGCCCTTCAGTCCGATTGTCTCACATTTGTGAAGGACCTGCCAGTGGCATAGCTAGACAATTTGGCGCCCGGGGCAAGAGACTTCTTCGGCGCCCCCTCCCTCCATCAATGATTTGCATCTTGCGTAAAAATTGACGGTAACATCCTCTCATACACACACACCGCTCCTTTCTCACATACACACAGAAGCACCCTTCCGATCCAAGGTTGAACAGCTGGTCTCCGGCGGCAGTTAGCAGACCGGTGTTCACTTCTTCAGCCCCCGCCGGCCTCGATTTTAATTTCTTCGGCCCTCTTGGTCTCCGGCTTGGGCCGAAGACATTAAAATCGAGGCCGGCGGGGGCCGAAGAAAAGAAGATGGGCGCCGCCCAGTCGGCCCCCGCTTGAGGCTGGCTGGGAGGCACCCATCTTCTTTGCTTCAGCCTCCGCCGACGCTGGCCTTGATTTTAATTTATTCGGCCCCCGCCGGCCTTCGGGGGCCGGCTGTCTCCGGCGGAGGCCGAAGAAATTAAAATCAAAGCCGGCGGAGGCCGAAGAAAAGAAAATGGGTGCCTCCCAGCCAGCCTCCGCTTGAGGCTGGCTGGGAGGCGCTCATCTTTTCTTCGGCCGCCGCCGGCCTTCATTTTAATTTCTCCAGCGGGGGCTGGCTGGGAGGTTGGGTTCCCATCTTCATTTCTTCGGCCCCCGCACCGCTGGCTGATCTTCTTTTCTTCAGCCCCCGCCAGCCTCGATTTGTATTTCTTCGGTCCCTGCCGGCTTGGCGAAGGCGTTGAGGCTGGGCTGAAGAAGAGCCACGCGGTCGAGACCACGTGACCAGGTAGACCGGCCCACCGGGGGATGACCGATCCCCCGATAGGTCAATCCGCCCCTGACCATTACTATAAATCTCTCATAACAAAACAAAACAAAAAAAAAAGATGATCTGCCAGTATTCAACAACACTTACATCTGGGCTTAAAATACTAATTTCTTTTTTTATTTAAATAGCTTTTTGGCGCCCCCTTAGACCCGGCACCCGGGGCGGCCGCCCACCCCTCGCTACGCCACTGGGACCTGCTGTTAGAAAAGATCTATGAACAGGAACACCATAGGCAGAGACAGATTAGGCATAAAGCAGAGGAGGAAACACCGGGCACTTCAGAGAGTTGTGCTAGCCCAAGCAGGAGCAGCACTCTGTCAGCGACAGCTAGTACCTCCTCCTCCACTTCAGTACGCCAAAGGCATGTTGCCCATAAAGAATCATCTGTTCTGGAATGGGCTAGAGAGAAAGCAGCTGGCATGAGTGACTCTCAGCCCACCCAAGCAAAGGAGACACCAGCACAGCTGTCAGTGACACGGTATCTCTCAGAGCCCACAGAGAGCATGCAGACAGATCCGCTGGCATATTGGGCACACAAGTCCACTGTCTGGCCACAACTAGCCAAAGTGGCTCAGCGATATCTGTCATGTCCACCAATCAGTGTGCCCAGGGAACGTGTATTTTCAATGACAGGGGATATCATGAGCCCTCACCGCTGAAGGCTGGCACCAGAGTTGATGGAAATGCTAGTGTTTTTGAAAGTAAACCTGCCTTTGCTTGGTTTTCCAGATTTTCCCTGTGAATGGCAAGATGAATAAAAGCAATTTAAAGCCTTGCAGCAGCTCCAACTGCCTCATATGCTCCAGATAATATCAGCACATGTACCTGACCTCAACTGCTGTGCCTGTCTGTCTACTGTCCAGCCCTTACATCACTACAAGGGCCTGACCTCAAACGCTGTGCCTGCCCATCCAGCCCTTACATCACTACAAGGGCCTGACCTCAAACACTGTGCCTATCCATCCACTGACCAGGCCGTACATCCCTACAAGGGCCTGACCTCAAACGCTGTGCCTGTCTGAGTTTAGCTCTAGTATTTCTAATTTTAGTTTCATGTATTTGTGAATCACTTCTTTCCAGAATATTCTTTTTCCTGTTTTGCAACATTTGGAATCTAAAAGCATAAAAAGCTGACTTCAGATGTTTGGAGCTTGCATATTTCATATGCTCAATAGTTTTCCTGACCTTCATAATATGAGCCATTTTCCCTAAATCTTTCTCAGGTGCCAACAGTAATGTTTCTAGTACTATTGAAAACTGGTGGTAGTTGTACTCTAGTTCATCCTCTGTATTACCATAGTTTACAGAGGCACTGTGTAAACTACAAAGTTAACATAGGTTGATATTGTAGATTTGGACTTGAGTAGCAGTTTTCTTATTTCTGAGATTTCTTCATGTTCCTTTGTCATCAGCTGAAGTGCATAAGTACAGTTAATAGCTTCTGGGTATTTACAAGGGCTTGACCTCTAATGCTGTGCCTGTCCATAAAGGCCTTACGTCCTTACAAGGGCTTGACCTCTAATGCTGTGCCTGTATGTCCAGGCCATATGTCCCTACAAGGGCTTGACCTCTAACTCTGTGCCTGTCCATCCAGGCTTTACGTCCCTACAATGGCTTGCCTTCTAATGCTGTGCCTGTCTATCAAGGCCTTACATCCCTACAAGGGCTTGATCTCTACTGCTGTGCCTGTTTGTCCAGGTCTTATGTCCCTACAAGGGCTTGACCTCTAACGCTGTCGCTGTCTGTCCAGGCTTTACGTCCCTACAAGGGCTTGACCTCTAATGCTGTGCCTGTATGTCAGCTTGGATATTTCATATGCTCAATAGATTTCATGACCTTCATAATACAGACCATTTTCCCTAGATGTTTCTTAGGTGCCAACATTAATGTATCTAGTGCTATAGAAAACTGGTCGTAGTTGTACTCTAGTTCATCCTCTGTGTTCCCATAGTTTACAGAGGCACTGTGTAAACTACAAAGTCAATATAGGTTGATATTGTAGATTTGGACTTGAGTAGCAGTTTTCTTATTTCTGAGAGCTCTTCAAGTTCCTTTCTCATCAGCTGAAGTGCATAAGTACAGTTAATAGCTTCTGGGTAATCACTAGATGCCAACGGAACCACCACACCCTAGGGTCCAACCCATTCTAGGGATCCTTTTCCTGTGCAAATGAGAGGGGAACTCTCCCCGGGTGTAGCCAGCCTCTCTCTTAGTACCCATTGACCCCTGTTGAACCAGAACTGCTGTTTACATGGAAATCTCCTCCAAGTCGACTTGCCATGTTTGAAGGCTCGTGCTCCACTCTAGTGGCCAACCCATTTCAGGGAGCCCCATTCCTGCGCAAAGTAAAGGGAACTTTCCCCGGGTGTAGCCAACCTATCTCTTAACACCCACTGACCCATGTTGAACCACTGTTCATATGGAAACCTCCTCTGCCTCGGCCTTGAAAATTCTCATTTGTATATCTGCTACGTCCACCAGATTTTAAAAGACCAGCAAGAGCTCACTAGACACCAACAGAAACACCCCACTCTAGGGGTGAACACATTCTAGGGAGCCCTTTCCTGCGAAAGGAAAGGGAACTCTCTCTGGGGCCAGCCTGTCTTGGCCCTATCAAAACCACAGGGACCAGACTTCCTATGCTCTGCCAGCCTGTCTTGCCCCTATCAACGTTCTGCCATTCTGCCTTGCTGCCATACACCAGATGACTCACTCTACTCCTTGTGGTGTTCTTGCCACTATCATGGTTCCTCAGTGTGTTGGTGCTAGTCTTTCTGCTACTTTGTCCCTTTATCGGCACCTTGGTGTTTTTTCTGACACTGTTTCTGCTTGCTATGTTCCCCCTTCATTGTGCTGTTGGATGTTGATGCCACTTGTCTTGCCACTTTGCCTTTCGTGCTGCCTTCGAGAGTTCATGAACTTTTATTGGTGCTCACTTTTGAAGCTGTGGTGTGGTGTGTTTTTGACACTCTCACTGCTCCTTTGCACCTCTGTTAAAGCACTCTTGCCCCTCCTGGTACTCCTTTGCCCCTTTACAGTGCCTTAGGCTATTCATGCCACTTTGGTGCTACTTTACCACAGTCTAAGTACCTTGGAGCTCTTTTCTTGTTCTGATGATTGCTCCCCAGAAGTTTCATCAGAATTGATAAGAAAACCCCAATTCTGCAGCCAAAAATAGGCTGCAAATACTTGCCCCGTTGACTTTAATGGGAAAACGGACAACAAATAAAACTAATCAATGAATTGGTTTCCCCCCCCCCCCCCCCCCTATGAAACTAATGCAACAAATTTGGGTCCTGGCGAAATGAAAACAAAATTGAAATGAATTTTTCCTTCTGCACATCCCTAATGTGAACTACCTTGACCTAAAATTGGAAAAGTGTTCTAGAAATGCAAAACCTATTACCTAAGGAAAGCACTTGAACATTTAAATCTGGCCTTTGAATTACGCCTTTAGAAAAGGTTTATAGCAGCAGTATTAGCTTCATCCCTCAAAAAGTCATCTCACCCGTATATTGGTCCTGTTGCTTCTTTTGGGGGGGAGATTTACTCCTACCTCTCTCTTTTGGTTTTAATGTATTTCATCCTTAATTATAGCCGCACACCCTGGCTTTAAAATGTGCTTATCAACCTGTGTTTCATTTCAGGTCTTGAGGCTTCATGAATGCTTTCTGTATCTGCACTCTGGGGAAGGGCAGGAGAGCATCACACAACATTTATTTGGATGCATATGGCGGGTTTGGTTACATAGGAAGCATTTTCAAACACTAATACCTCGTTAAGAATTAAACGAGTGACATTGAAAATGTTACTGGTTTTAAAAGCCAACAGAATTAGTAAAGTTGTGGTGGTTGCTTGAATGTGATTGAGCACAAGAGCCTGCTGAGAGAGGCGATCATTTACAAAGCGGGAGAATTCTGTCAAACGAGAGCCAAGGCTGCCGTGTTATTGCAGCTCTTCTGTCTGCTTGCGCTGAGCAATACTCGCACACAATGAGTTTTCCCAAAGTCCTTGAGAGGCAAGGGAGCTCTACCTGAACTGAACTGAAGACCAGCATAACTCGGGAGTACACAACCGCCAACAGAAAAGAAAGAGATCCATCTTAAATTCTATTATTCAAAGTATTTAAAGCAGAAAACCTCTCTTTCTGATTTCTTTTATGTCTGATTGCTCTTTCAGTGTTGCTTCTAAGACTACTGTAATCCTAAGCAGAAACCCCTGTTCCATTAATGCAGGCGTCATAGAATCTAATGGAAGGGGACCCTCCATTCTGCCCCTTACTAGCAGTATTTGCCCCTGGCTGGAATGTCAATTGTGGCCTCATTGGAGGGGGAGGCAGATAGAATGCCAGAAATATTTTTTACATTGCTCAGAAGTGGGCAACCCTGCACCTGGGCTTCTCCTTCCCTGTGTGTGGGGGGGGGGGGAGGGGGGTTACCCCTTTCCCTCGATCTCATTCCATCCCCACTCACTCACCCCCTTCCCACCTATACTCTCTTCAATTACTCCCTTCCTCCTCCCCTTTCCTTATTTTCTCTGCCCCCAAAGATGGTATATTCCAGTCACTAAAAACTCAAAATATTTGTTTGTTTTTTTACCTTTGTTGTCTGATCTCTTCATTTTTCTAATCGATTGGTCCCAATCTCTTTTTTCCCACTATTCTCTGGTTAATCTTTTACTAATTCTTTTTTCAGTGTCTCTTTTTCTTCACCTGTCTTCTTCCTTTCCTCCGAAAAACACACACAGGCTATCATTCTCACATGCTTCCACTCACAGGCTCCCTCACACACACAAGGTCTCATATGCTCTCCTACCCACACATGGGCTCTCAGTCACTTCCCACACATACATACTTGGGCTCTCAGTCAGTCACACACACACACTTTTGAGCTCTCAGACACTTGCACACACATGCATAGGCTTTCAATCCTCCCACAAACAGGCTCTCAGTCACTCCCCCATCCCCACACATACATACCGACACAGGTTCTCAGTCATTAACCTACATACACACACACACACAGGCTCTCAGTCAGTCACTCACCCACCCATACATACACACAGGCTCTCAGTCAGTCACTCACCCATACATACACGCAGGCTCTCAGTCACTTACACACACACACACACACACACGGTTTCCACCTCTCTACTGGGCCACTTCTTTGGCTGCCACAAGATGAGGTCCATAGCAGCCTTGGGTTTTCTCAACCACTACTGGATAGGTTCCATGGCAGCCTCACTATTTATACTGATTGGATGGGATATAGCCCACCCAGGCCCACCCTTGGTTACACTACTCTCCTCTCATTCCTTCTCCTTTCCTTATCAGGTCACTCTCACCTTTCTCAAGTCCTCTTCCAATTCCCTCTCCCCTCTTGGTCAGGTCACTCTCACCCTTCTCATTCCCTCCATTCCCCTCCTCTTCCTCCTCTCACTCACCCCTGCCAGTGATGTTGATCAGTAGCTGGTTCCACCTTTTCTCCCAGTGGTTTCCACTAATAAAAGTGACCAGTAGAAAATGTGTCCAGAAAATATGATGGCACCAGGCTTGTGGTTGCAGAAACAGGGCAAAAGAACATTCCTAAAGAAGCATCATGATAGCTTATGGACTATTTATTTCGTTTTAGACATGCCTAACTTAAGCAGCTATGAGCACCCCCTTTCACCTTTCCCATCACCCGTACAACTCACTACCAAAATACCATACCACAATCTCTTGATATAACAGAACCACAGCGTTATTATATATGTACACATGTGACATTATGAGCCCGAGCTAGTGGGGCCTCCTTATCCCTCTGCTGCCCCTCAGTCTACAATCCTGGACTAGCCAGATTGAAGTAGCAGTTGGCGCAGCCATCCATGACCAGCCCACACCTTCCTCCCCTTTGCACTCCAGGCCACGCAATAGACATGCCTACAACCCCACCAGCTATTCAGCATCCAACACAATCCTTGCCAATTCACTCCTCTGTTCTCACTAGCTTGGATACCCACCTCAGTATGAGAGCATTGAGGGTTTAACCCTCACTTGCCCTAGACACCCACCTTGTGCTCCAACCCTGTTAACATCTCCAAACCCTTTCTATTGTAACTTGAAAAGTCATATTAAAGATATGATTCCTAAAGTTGAACAAATGCTTCCCATCTGAGAAGAATAGCACTGCAGTGTTGAGTCATCAGTTCATGCCAAATAGCACCCCCCCTTTTTCTGGATAAAGATCCTGACTTGCTTGTTGACCTTCTTTTGGGTTCCATCCACAGGTTTAGTCATAGTATGATGTTCGACCAGAAAAACTGAATACCTGGGTATGTTGCACATAGCCACACCAAGTCCCTTTTGATGTTCCTTGACATCCTACCAAATTGTTGCCTTCCAAATAAATTACTGCTGGTCAGGGTTGCTGCTCCAGTAGCTTCAGTAATTGGAACCAGCACACACCACATTGCTCGCTACAATCCACACAGATGCCTCTGGATGCAAATCTGAAGTGCTCCCCATACACTCAGTTCTAAGTTCTTTTTCCTGCTCTAGCCATGAAGGAATGTGCAAACATCCATACCACACGCTGTGAAACAGCACCTGCTGTTGGGAGCACAAACAGTATATAAATGTTAGCATGAGTTAGGCATCAATGCACCCTGTTCATTGTACATGCAAACTGTGTATGCCGAAGACTTCCAACTTCCAGTCCTCTGTATAGCAGCCTCTGGCAGACCCCAGATGAACTGCCTCTGATGCTACCTCTATCTAGAAGGAATAAATCCAAAAAGTGTTTGTATCCAATGTCAGCGCTATCAGCAGCTTTCAGAAAACTGCTGTGAACTAGAGCCTGATAAATGGGAAACCATCTGCATGGATCAACAAGGGAATCCTGCTCTTAGGCCTGCAGGCTTGGTATGCTCTCATATTGCTAACCAGGCATGTAGCAGCAGAAGTCACCTTTAGCCTCACTTACCTCCTGGTCGATCTTGGATTTGTGCACCTTTATCTTGCCCACTGCAAAACCACACTGCCCGCCAGTAAATCGGTGCTTTTGGCTTTGATTGATGCCACCAATTCACTGATGCACAAGACTCCAAAAATGTGCTGGAGAGATGGCCAAGCAGAAGAGGGCCAACTTTGCATGCAAACTGCCATATTAGCGGCACCTCCTCCCAAAGCTGGCACAATATTTCATGTGTGACTGGGTGCCCATCATCCCATCTGGTTCTGTTTTGCCCAACCTTTGAATAATTTCTTGGAGGGCGATATTTAGTGCTACTAAGTAGCGACAGCTGAATATCCAGCCCTGATGAATGGCCGCCCCTTAGCTGAATAACTAGTTATCTGGCTAAATGGTGAGCTGCTGGGTGGAATGATGACAATTTGGGGAGGGGCCAACTTAACTAGTTAAGTTATCCGGCTAACTCAGATATTCAGAGTTAACTGGATAACTTATATGGCCAAATCTGATCAGCTCATAAGGCTGTCCTATATTTACCCAAATATACTTATCTAGCTAAATTTAAGATGGCCAGATATATTCAGCAGAGCAGCCATGCAACTGAACATATGAGCTAAGTTATACAGATAAGTTTATTTAGCTACTTAACTGAGCCACACAGTATATTAATATATTTAAAATCCATCTTCCCCAAATACCCCACACACTAAACAACCCTGTACCCTTTACATCTCCCAAAATATAACTTCACCATCTACACCTGCACATTCATGCACACACGTACATCCCCTTACATAAGATTTTTCCCAACCCCACACATACCTCCTAATTCTACTTCATACCGAAATGCACCCCCATTACAGCTCCTCATTTCACCCACCCACCCACACGCATTCCCAAAGCCATTCCTCAGCACGCTTCCCCTTCTGGTGTACTGGTGGTAATAAACTCGACTCCCCCTCACTGCAAAATGAGCCCAGCATGCTAATTACCTGATATGCAAGTGTATTGTTAGTTTGATTATAACACCCAAGCTTATTCTGCAAGTCCTGAATAGATGCACTGAAAGAATGGGTGGAAAAAGGTGTGCCTGACCTGGATAAGTTTAACAAATGTAAGGACCGGAAAGCTGGAAGGGCCTCCCTAGCATGAGAGATTATTATTACAAGAGAATTCTCGTAACCTGTTTTGCTTCACTTCTTCTTCTCTCCTTACACACAAACCATTAGAAAAATGAATTTCACGTATCCTAAGTAGAGTAGATGGCTGCTTCACAATATTTTCCATTATGATCCGGCCAGTCCAAAGCTATTTAGCTGACACTTGCTTTCAGACAAGAATTGAAACTTAGTTTTCCCTGATTGCCCCCAATGTAAGGTCCGCAGCAGGGAGCGAGGTGGAACCAGGGCAGACACATCTGGGCAGGTTGGTATTTAGAAAATTCTGTATTTAAGCACATGGGGTGCAGCATGCGTGCTTTTACCTGGGGATGGACCATTCATACTAAAATGTTTGCTTTACTGATATGTGTGTGTGAAAATGAAAAGCAAACAGTAAATCACTGAAAAGCCACAGCCACTTGGGGGATCCAAATTGCTGTATAAACAAATCAACGTGAATAGAGAAGTAACCTTTTGACTTTTTTTTTTTTGCCACTGCTGCCTATTATTTTATCATTTCAATGTATCTATGCAGATAACAAGATTATTCAGAGCTGATAAAAATGCATAATAAATACAAAGGCTACCCCGGCTACCTACAGGAATCAATCATATCAAGTACACCAATACAAAACATTAGAGAACAAGATCGGAAAAAAAAAAAGGAAAATAGGTAAAATATTCAGAAGGCGAGACATGGGGAGGGCAACTTTCAGTCCTTAAGAGCATTTTACCTATGGGAAGCCATAGCACGGGGGACTCTTACCCACAGGACAAAGGGACAGGACTGGTTCGGTGGAGGGAGAATATCCCGGGGCTTTCATTTTGAAAGGCTCATGTGTACTTCCCTGTTGGGACTTTTGCACCTGCTTCAAACAGGTGCAAAATTACATGGACGCCTACCCGAGACAGCTCACATTTTCAAACAGAACCTGTGTGGGGGAGTTTCCTTTAAAAATTAACTTACAGACTTGTGGGCTTTTTCATTATTGCCCCCAGGAGGACAATTTTAAAAATTTCACACAGGTGAACTGCTATTTACCTGCCCCACTCACTGTGGCTTAAAGCACCTGTGACAAAAATGGGGTGAGTTAGGTTGGGGGGAGGGCAAGAACACGCGAAGATTGAATTTCTAATCCCTGCGCTCACGGCAGGTGCAAATGTGCACAATGGGACAAGAGCCAAGTTCCCCCTTCAGCCCCGCTCTTGGATCCAAAGTGACCGCCAATTAGAGAGTAATGAAGACCACTGATGAGGTGGATCCCCCCCTGGGGCTGTCAGCAGGAAAGGGGTAACGGGACCTGCTGGGCAGAGTGGGGGAAGAAAAAGCTGAATGCTGGGTGGCAGAGAGAGAGAGAGCGAGAGAGAGAGGGAGGGACACGGCATACAGGGCAGGAAAGAGAAAGAGGGAAACTGATTAGGGGGAGACATTGAGCAGAGGGGGCAGACAGGGCCTTAATGTTTTCTCCCTGAAATCTAAATATTGGAATGATTAGGGAGAAAAGGTTTAGCTCTATTGAAGGATTTTTTATATCCATTTTTATATACCTTTATCTAAGTACATTTATAGTCCGCCTTTTGCATATTAGTTCAAAAGAGGATCCAGCATAAACATTTACATTGTTAATTAATGTTTGATTCAACCATCGGTCTGCAAAAAACAATATCCTCATTTCACTGTACTAAGATTCTCCTCAGGGAGGCAATTTCTGATTCAAAAGAGACTAGCCAAAGATCACATTGCAAGAGTGCGTAAGATCCATAAATAGCTTTCCCTGCACGTCTTCACATCATCGCTTCGTTTTTGCTGCATACAGATGTTAAAACGCACATCAGCACTAGCAAAGATACATTCTGATTATTTCAGTCACAGCTGAAAGAAGCAAAATCCCTACAATTCCTCTCCTTCCTTTCTTTCTTCCAATTTGACCTTAATTTGTATGACAATCTTAGTGATTGGGGTTTTTCAGCTCCCTTCCAGTTTTGTCAGTTCTGCCGCTGTGAATCTGTTCTAAGTAAACCAAGGCACTGATGTGCTGATCCAAGAGTGACCAGCTGACTCTGCTTTGCCAGGACAAGCAAAATCCAGTCTTGGATTTACCTCATGCCTGGACTTTGAGTTCCTTGATGGGAAAAAAAGACAGGAAAAGAGCAAGACCGAGCTGCACATCCTGACAATATTGAGAGAGCTGGCCACCCTTCATACAAGCCAATTATTTATTTTACAGCCCCAAGCCAGCAGCCTACAAAAAAACACAAAGCAGTTACACCTGGAGAAGATAACTCATACTATAACACTTTAGAATTATTCTTACACTGGTCCCATAAAAGCTATCATAATAACCTCGAAGTATTCTGTTTTCTCCAGGATCATATGGCTACCAGTACTCTGTAATACTGAGAGCTACAAAAGATGAATATAGGAGGTCGATATGTATTTAAAAGCCAAGGTGCAGCTACAGATAACCAGGTAAATTTAATCTGTTATCTTTATCCAGATATTCAACGGCACTTATTGGATTAAATGCCACTGAATATCCAGCTAAATTTTGTAGGGGTAGATTCATGGCCACTATTTATGTGAATGTTTTTCCCCATTTTAAATATTTAAGTATATATACACCATGGGGCGGATTTTAAAAGGCGCGCGAATAGCCTACTTTTGTTTGCGCTCCAGGCGCAAACAAAAGTACGCTGGATTTTAGTAGATACGCGCGGAGCCGCGCGTATCTGCTAAAAACCTGGATCGGCGCGCGCAAGGCTATGGATTTTGTATAGCCGGCGCACGCCGAGCCGCGCAGCCTACCCCGGTTCCCTCCAAGGCCGCTCCGAAATCGGAGCGGCCTCGGAGGGAACTTTCCTTTGCCCTCCCCTCACCTTCCCCTCCCTTCCCCTACCTAACCCACCCACCCGGCCCTGTCTAAAACCCCCCCCTTACCTTTGTCGGGGATTTACGCCTCCCAGAGGGAGGCGTAAATCCCCGCGCGCGAGCGGGCCTCCTGCGCGCCGGGCCGTGACCTGGGGGCGGGTACGGAGGGTGCGGCCATGCCCCCGGACCGCCCCGGGCCGTAGCCACGCCCCCTTACCCGCCCCCAAAACGCTGCTGACACGCCCCCGAAACGCCGCGACGACCGGGCCCGCCCCCGACACGCCCCCCTCGGAGAACCCCGGGACTTACGCGAGTCCCAGGGCTCTGCGCGCGCCGGGAGGCCTATGTAAAATAGGCCTCCCGGCGCGCAGGGCCCTGCTCGCGTAAATCCGCCCGGTTTTGGGCGGATTTACGCGAGCAGGGCTCTGAAAATCCGCCCCCATGCTTCCTGAATACATTTAAAAAGCCTTCCTCAGGAACACCCTAAATTTGTGCTGGGTAAAAAAGGGAATTCTAACTGGGTAAGATTTATCCAACTAAAACCTGGTTTGAGCTGGATTATTCTTTTGCATATGGACCTCATAGCATATACTGTAAAACAGAGCAGGATGATGTATACAGTCAGGGGTACAGCATAGAAAAACTGCATGTTTACTCCTCAGCTGTGTGCCCTTAAACAAAGCAAAAGCCAGGCAAAGAGAGAAAAAAAAATTAAAAGAAGAGTCATACACATGTAAGCAATTAATTTCCTCTACAAAGAGAACTTATTTTACTGAGCCTATGGTAAAAGCAGGAGATAACCTCAAAGTGCTTTCCAAATTACAAATACTTTACTTCAGACTTGGATGGGGATTAAGGCATTTGTACCTGCTCTTCCAGTATGTGAAAGATTGCTGTATTTTTTTTACAGAGAAAATTGATGCTATCTATTTTGATTTAAAGATAGGGATTTAGTGGCAGCTGTACCACATGAGACTTGCTTTGAGGTGGAGGAGGTCCAACCGTTCTCATTTCTTGATGCGAGGAAGAGAGGAGTAGAGCAGATTATATAGTTTGTGAAACCAATCTACAGTTCCTTTTCAACCCCATTCAGTCTACAAGTCATCTGTTGAAAGTTGGCACTTGTTTTATACTCAATGCTTCTCTAACTCAGGGATATGTACTGGTTTCTATGAAACAAACAGTGATGGAATTTTATTTTTAAAAAATCTGATTCAGATGCTATGGTCCTTGGAAATTTTAGTCCAGGGTCTATTTGCTTATGTTTATTATGATGTATGTGATAATTGATGTATTTTGTTTGCTGTACACCGCTATGGGTTGCAATTTGGTTCAAGGAAGGAGTCTATAAGTGTAACTTAACATAAATGTGGTCCCTTGCAGAGCACTAGGGTATACCTTGTCCGTTTAGCTCTAAGAATTTGCAACAACAAGAGGTTCCTGTAGAGTTCAGGGAAGTAAGAGTCAGTCAGAAAACTGTGGAGAGGAGCTACTCCCCAAAGGGGTTTCTGGAGGGCTACAAAAAGTGCTTCCCACGAGGCACAGAGTAGAGTTTTGGAAGAGATTGGAGGAGAAGAGAGAGAGTGAAAGGGAATCCTCTCAGATGTTTTGTGCTACAATATGACACGGAAGAGTGTAAAGGTTTTGAGGAACTGCAGAGTTTTGCATTACAGCTTGAAAGAGTTGCAGGGCTGAGGCTGCTGGAGGAGCAGAGAGACAGCTCATGCCAGTATTCACTGCATGCCAGACTCCCAAAGGTCTAAGGGGGCACCATCCTGCCCGGGGGAAACCAATAGCTGGAGTGAGGTGAAGAAGAGACAAGGGAAACTGTTTCTCTTTGGTGGGTCTGGAGGAGGGCAATGAATTTTGCTGTGTGATTGAACAAAGAAAGAGCCAACTTTTATTTCTAAGGGTCTAGAAATCCCTGTCATGTTTTAAACACCAACTGTATAAATAAGGAAATAAAGCCAGTAGATTGTTGGCAAATTTAGTTTGAGTAAAAGGACAATGATCAATTATCACTGGCATTAGGGACGAAGCTGGAGTTCTTCAACCCCCTGCCAAGAGATTTCTGGACTTTTTTCAATCCCTGTACAATAAGCACCCAAAGGATATTGCTGCCTAAACAGAATTCCTTAGGGTTTTTTAAATGGCCTAACATAAAAGAAGATCAAGTATCTATGCTTAACTCCCCGATGACAATACAGAAGTGTATACAGGAATACAAAAGCTAAAATTGGGGAAGGCAGTAGGCTAGGCTCAGAATGCTATAAGATTATAACATTTTCTGGTCGCCCTGTCCTGACCAATGTATAAGACAACATCCTGACTCAGGGATCTATATCTCACAAAACGAAAGAAAGAAGCATAAGGATCCAAGTGAGGCAAGGTCATATTGCCCATCTCTATAATTAATGTAGACCTGAAGGTGTTGGCTAGCATTTTGGCTAACAGGCTTAGTACTGTGCTTCCAGATGTTATATATCCAGATCACCACAAAAATACGAAGAAAAGAGTGCAAAACACACAAATAGGTCAAAACCAAAGTCTAAAGGGTCTGCAGATATTGTAAAATATACATTATGCTAATGATGCCTAGTATAAAGCTCTAAAGAACAATTTATTGTACTTTATTTTATTTATTGGTTTTTCTATACCGTCACTCGGGTTCCATCGTAACAGTTCACAACAATAAATAATATTGGAAAAAAAAATTGCAGAGGATTAGATTTTAGTGTTAGTTGCTATCCACTCATTCGGTATTGGGACATTGGCTGACTTATAAATAAGAACCAAATATATCCGCAAGAACCAATACTGATTGTCAAAAATACAATGAGTGCAAGAAGTGAACATAGCTGGGGCAGATTTTCAAAGGGGTATGTGCATAAGATACACACTTACCCCCCGAAAACCTGCCCCAAGCCCCCCCCCCTACACGCGCCAAGCCTATGTGGAATAGGCTCGGCGGCACATGCAAGCCCCAGGACGCATGTAAGTCCTGGGGCTTTGCTAGGGTGGCGTGCCGGGGGTGGCAAGACGTTCGGGGCATTCCAGGGGGCGTGTTGGGGGTGTGGCCAAGGCCCAGGGGGTGTGGCCAAGGCCTCCGGACCAGCCCCCTGGTCAGGTGATGGCGCGCCAGCAGCCCACCGGCGCAGGCAAAACTTTTCAAAAAAAGGTAGGGGGGGATTTAGATACGGCTGGGGGGGGTGGGTTGAAGGAAAGTTCCCTCCAAGGCCGCTCCGATTTCGGAGCGGCCTCGGAGGGAACAGAGGCAGGCTGCACAGCTCGGCACGCACAGGCTACCGATTTTGCTCAGCCTTGCGTGCGCCGACCCCGGATTTTAAAAGATATGCGCGTTCTCCTGATTGCGCCGGGCGGCCGTACTTTTTTAAAAATCTGCCCCGCTGTGTGCAAATGAGAATGAAAATACATGCATACCCTCAAGAGCCAATAAAGATTGTCAGGAGGAAAGCGTAGTTATATGCAAATGAGAATCAGAAGAGGAAAAAAGGGGGAAGGGGAAACAAAAGGGAGAGGGTTGAGGAGGGAAGGGTAGAAAAATGTTAACCTTTTAAAATCTAAAAGTCAATTATAAATGTCAATTTCAAATAGGAGATGAGATAAAGAGAAGATGGCAAAGAAGATCCAGTTTAACAGAGGACTTGTGGTGGAATCAGCAATGAAGGTAGATAGGGGAAACTGTAAATTAAAGAAAATACTGTAAAGGAAAAAGGAACAGGGAACATCAGAAAAAGATTCAAAAACAGGGGGTAATAATAAACAAGTCTAAAAAATTACCATTACAGCAAAAAATGCCGGCTTAGATACATTTCCTAAAGCAGCATCAGAAGTCCTTGTAACTGTAAATAAAAGGTATAAAAAGGTTCAAAGAAATGCTGAAAGCAAAAAAAGGAACAGGAGTGATGTGGTATCAAATAGAAGATCAAGGAGAACACAACCTGGGCAGGAACGGTGTATCATTAAAGCTGCAGGAAAAAAGCAAAAATCAGAAGTGAAAATATAAGCGTAAGAAAGTCGGGATCCATACCAGGGTAAACGCACAAAGCTGGCTTCAAAGGCAAAATCTGCAGGGAGTAACTCTGTAAATAAAGGCATTGGGGCTGATGGTGCCTAATAAAATGTAAGCAAAGAGGCGGAGCAGGATGGCTGAGCAGTGCAGTAGAGGGAAGGGACGTATAAAGGCTGCCAAAAGTGAGAGAAAAGTAAAATATGAAGAACTAATGAAGAAATGTTCTTTTTCTGCCATACTCTGTTACAATTTGTAGATCCAACAGGAGAGACTAACAGTTTTACCTTGGACTGGAAATGGGAGCGAAGACTGTTGGCGGGTTGTCAATGACCAGAATCAGACAGGTGACCAGGGCAAGCAAGAGACAGTCCAAATCCAACGTCAGGCAGAACGTCATGGCAGGCAGTGTACAATCCAAATCCATAACCAGGCGGAAGGTCAAGGCCGCAAAGGAGGAGACCAATGACAGAACATACACACAATAGAACTCACAGGGCAGGACCAGAAAACAGGGAGAACACAAGGAGCAAAACAATCAGCACAATCCAGGAGAAGCAGCAAACCTACTCACCAAGCCTTTTGCTGAGGCAAAGAGCTGCAGGGAAGATGTTGCTTGAGTACTGGTTGCCTCTGACATCTTCCACAGGAACCTCCGGTGGAGATGATGCTCATCGTGGTGGGAGGGAGGGGCCAAAATGCAGCGCATCTCACATTGCACTCCTCTAAGAGGAAGCCGCTGCTTCTGCTGACGATGTCAATTGACAAGCCGGGGGAATGCTGCGGCCAGGCCAGAATTTCATTGTTTCCTAACAGTTCCTTCCCCGCAAAGTCCCTTCCCCTGTCTCCTAGGCCTGGGCTTGGATGGAAAGCATTGATGAAATTCATGAATAAGTTGAGGAGCTTGAATATTTCTGGTGGGCTCCCAAGAGCTTTCCTCTGGGCCATAACCTTTCCGGGAGAACAATTACTGTAGTTCTTTTCTTCCTTTCTTGTCTACTTCATAGTGTGTGTCATCTTCAACTATTGTAGGTGAAAGTTGTCTTAGTTTTCTAGTAGGCCAAGATAGAATGCAGGCTTGAGGAGAGATACATGAAATACATTGTGAATTTGAAGGGAGGAAGGTAGTCTGAGTTTATATGTGACATTTCCTATTTGTCTCTCAACTGGAAAAGGTCCCACAAACCAAAGCGCGAACTTTAACAAGGGCATTCATAATCGGAGATTGCAGGTACTTAACCATATCGATTCTCCTGGATGGAGCTGTGGTGCTGGTCATCGTTTCTGATCCACCTGTTGTTTAGCTTGAATGACAGCCTGTTCCAGAAGCTGATGAGTATTTTTCCATAGATCGTGTAGTTCTTGGGTAGCGAGGCTGACAGCCGGACATGTTGATGCAGTAACAACAGGCAGTTTTACTTGAGGATGTCATCCAAAGACCAGATAAAAAGTGATGTCCCAGTAGCTTAGTTAATATGGTTATTATAACACATTACTGCCCATAAAAAAAAGGAAGACCAATCATCCTGATGTTGGTTCACATAACATCATAGGAAGGTTTTAAGTGATTGATTAGTTCGCTCTGCTAATCCATTAGATTGAGGATGATAAAGTGAGAAGACAAGTTGAATTCTGAATTTTTTTATAAAGGCCCTTCCAATTATGTGCAGTAAACTGAACTCCTCTATCAGATAGAATAGGATGACAAAGCCCATGTAGCTGAAAAACATGCTGAGCAAACAATCGCACCAACTCTGGTGTGGATTGTAGTCCAGGGAGAGAAACAAAGTGGGCTATTCTTGAAAAGCAATCCACAACCACCCAGATTGCATTGTTTCCTTCAGAAGAGGGAAGATCCATGATGAAGTTAGTGGTGATGTAGATCCACTGTTTCTCAGGGGCTGGTAGCAGCTGAAGTAACCCCCAAGGTCAAGTCTGGGAACTTTTGTTGGTTGTATACATAGGACAAGATTTCATATATCGTCTGGTGTCATTTTCCTACTGAGGCCACCAATAGTATCAAGAAAGAAGCTCCTTAGTTCGTCGGAGTCCTGGATAATCTTCAAGACGAGATGTTTAGGAACTACTGTCTTCCCGACCAGAACTGTAAAAGAAGAGACAATCATGATTCAAGCTGGGTCTATAAAATGAGGAGGTAACTCAGGGGTTTTATCAGGGTAAAAACTTCTGGAAAGATTATCTTCCCATTAGAACATAAGAACATGCCATACTGGGTCAGACCAAGGGTCCATCAAGCCCAGCATCCTGTTTCCAACAGTGGCCAATCCAGGCCATAAGAACCTGGCAAGTACCCAAAAACTAAGTCTATTCCATGTTACCGTTGCTAGTAATAGCATGAGAGAGGCTTCTAGGAAAAGTAAAAAGTCATGGGATAGGTGGCGATGTCCTTTCGTGGATTGCAAACTGGCTAAAAGACAGGAAACAGAGAGTAGGATTAAATGGGCAATTTCTCAGTGGAAGGGAGTGGACAGTGGAGTGCCTCAGGGATCTGTATTGGGACCCTTACTTTTCAATATATTTATAAATGATCTGGAAAGAAATACGATGAGTGAGATAATCAAATTTGCAGATGACACAAAATTGTTCAGAGTAGTTAAATCACAAGCAGATTGTGATAAATTGCAGGAAGACCTTGTGAGACTGGAAAATTGGGCATCCAAATGGCAGATGAAATTTAATGTGGTTAAGTGCAAGGTGATGCATATAGGGAAAAATAACCCATGCTATAATTACACAATGTTCGGTTCCATATTAGGTGCTACAACCCAAGAAAGAGATCTAGGTGTCATAGTGGATAACACATTGAAATCGTCGGTACAGTGTGCTGCGGCAGTCAAAAAAGCAAACAGAATGTTGGGAATTATTAGAAAGGGAATGGTGAATAAAACAGAAAATGTCATAATGCCTCTGTATCGCTCCATGGTGAGACCGCACCTTGAATACTGTGTACAATTCTAGTTGCCGCATCTCAAAAAAGATATAATTGCGATGGAGAAGGTACAGAGAAGGGCTACCAAAATGATAAGGGGAATGGAACAACTCTCCTCGGAGGAAAGACTAAAGAGGTTAGGACTTTTCAGCTTGGAGAAGAGACGACTGAGGGGGGATATGATAGAGGTGTTTAAAATCATGAGAGGTCTAGAACGGGTAGATGTGAATCGGTTATTTACTCTTTCGAATAGTAGAAAGACTAGGGGGCACTCCATGAAGTTAGCATGGGGCACATTTAAAACTAATCGGAGAAAGTTCTTTTTTACTCAACGTACAATAAGACTCTGGAATTTGTTGCCGGAAGATGTGGTTAGTGCAGTTAATATAGCTGTGTTTAAAAAAGGATTGGATAAGTTCTTGGAGGTGAAGTCCATTACCTGCTATTAAGTTCACTTAGAGAATAGCCACTGCCATTAGCAATGGTTACATGGAATAGACTTAGTTTTTGGGTACTTGCCAGGTTCTTATGGCCTGGATTGGCCACTGTTGGAAACAGGATGCTGGGCTTGATGGACCCTTGGTCTGACCCAGTATGGCATTTTCTTATGTTCTTATGTTCTATTTTCTAAGTCAACTTAATTAATAGCAGGTAATGGACTTCTCCTCCAAGAACTTATCCAATCCTTTTTTAAACACAGCTATACTAACTGCACTAACCATATCCTCTGGCAACAAATTACAGAGTTTAATTGTGCGTTGAGTAAAAAAGAACTTTCTCCAATTAATTTTAAATGTGCCACATGCTAACTTCATGGAGTGCCCCCTAGTCTTTCTATTATCCGAAAGAGTAAAAAACCGATTCACATCTACCCATTCTAGACCTCTCATGATTTTAAACACCTCTATCATATCCCCCCTCAGCCGTCTCTTCTCCAAGCTGAAAAGTCCTAACCTCTTTAGTCTTTCCTCATAGGGGAGCTGTTCCATTCCCCTTATCATTTTGGTCGCCCTTCTCTGTACCTTCTCCATCGCAATTAGCTCAATTAGCTTCATAACACTGCAATACATCGGTAATACCAGTGTTGGCTCCTAAACTATCATCCAAGACCAGTAATTAGAGTGAAGACTGCAGCAGTTGCAGCCTGTGAGGGGTCAGAGGGAATTAAAGGAAGACTCTTCTATATCATCAGATGCTGAAGCTCAAGGTAGTTTTCAAAAGAGGACATACATAATCATATACAACATGACAAATACAATAAAATAAAATCTTAAAATTAGCAAGATCTAAATTGTTATATGAATTACATACAGCTTCTAAAATAATACAATTTCAGATAAAATCAGCTACTGCTGGAAATTAAACTTAAATAACTTAATTAAAAGCATGCTAAAAAAAATACGTTTTAAGCATTCTCTTGAATGTGCAATTTGTAAGACGCAAGGTCATAGGTGTTGCGGTCCCAGTCGTGGCAGCCGCGACTAGGCCCATTGATTGTTTTCTGCTGGGTAAAAATGCAAGTTAAGGTCAAAACGACTAAAAAGTAGAGCCCATCAGGCTTGTCAGTGATTTAGCTGTTGGGCTGGAAAAAGATATGCCAAATTCTTATGGTCGGTGTAGATCGTGACAGTATGTTTGGCTCCCTCCAGTAGATGATGCCATTCTTCAAATGCTAACTTAATAGCAAGAAGTTCTTGATCACCTTTCCAACTCCTAACATGAACCAACCTGAAACCAAACCCTAACCATGCTCTCAGAGCATCCCCTTTCCCCACCACCACACCAATAAATTCTCCCCTATTACACCAAAGCCAGCCGCTCTCGTTATATTACTATTTATGCTGTCTATTTATGCTGTCTACTTACACTGTCTATTTAACTATTTATGCTATTTATCTATGCTACCCATACCTATTACCCTCTCTGTTACAAAATATACCTAATGATAATTATTGTTATACTGTTACCCTGATACTTATTACTATTTATGCAATAGATTTCATTTGCTATACCATTAGTATTTATGATATATTTTGGCACTGTTATACTACAACTATTTATGCTATTTTTCTGGCACTGTCTTTTTACCCATGTTGCTACTATAACTTCCCTTGACAATTTTCTAAGCATCTACTGTACTTGTCATAAATTATTTGTAAACCGATGTGATATGTAAATCGAACACCGGTATATAAAAACAAATAAAATAAATACATAGAAGAACATTTTCTAGAGAAATAGGCACAGGTAATTAATTTCCCAACTGCATTATTATAACGTTGGCATAGCAAGAGCCGTTATTAAAGAATTGTTCTAATTCCTACCGAGGAAGCATCTACTTTGACAATGAATGGTCTGGTGGGATCTGAATGTTGCAAACAGGGATCCTTGATAAATTATTTAATTGTTGGAAGGCTTGAACCACCTCTGGGGTCCAATTGCATATATCTGCCCCTTTTCAGGTTAAGGCCGTGAGTGGAGCTGCCAAATGAGGGATATCCATGGATGAACTGAAGGTAATAATTAGAAAATCCCAAAAAACATTGTAATACCTTGAGACCCACTGGTTGAATCCAGTCCAGGATTTACTTGAGTTTTTCTGGATCCATCAAGCCAGTTCAGGAAATTATATATCCCAAAAAAGGTAATTCTTCTTGATGAAAGACACATTTCTCTAACTTACGGGCGGATTTTAAAAGCCCTGCTCGCTTAAATCCGCCCGGATTTACGCGAGCAGGGCCTTGTGCGCCGGCGCGCCTATTTTCCATAGGCCGCCGGCGTGCGCAGAACCCTGGGACGCAAGTAGGTCCCGGGGTTTTTGGAAGGGGGGGTGTCGGGGGCGTGTCAGGGGCGGGACCTGATGGTGCGGCGTTTGGGGGGCGGGGCGCGGCATTTCGGGGGCGGGACCGGGGGCATGGTCCAGGCCCAGGGGCGTGGTCCAGGCCTTCAGACCAGCCCCCGGGTCGGAGGCTTCCTCAGGGACTAACAATATCCTGTAGCTGGTCATATCTCTCAGGACTTGAAATCTGATTCCTACACTTTCAAAAGTTATAAATTTTCGTCAACTTTCATTATATCATCAATATGACCAAAGGTAATTGCTGCTCTAAACTCTTTCCAAAAATTGCTTTCAACCGCTACTATTTTCCATGTCTCTCAATAGTGTCAATCATTACAAGACAAGACTTCATCTCTGACGCAGTACGTTGCATCTGATCACGTATACAATGAAGCACAATCCGCAAGGTTCCTGAAATGGATTTATTTAGATGTATTTGGAATTAAAAGTGATTTAAAGATTGGAACGAGCAGTGGTTTGTCTTGTAATGATTGACACTATTGAGAGACATGGAAAATAGTAGCGGTTGAAAGCAATTTTTGGAAAGAGTTTAGAGCAGCAATTACCTTTGGTCATATTGATGATATAATGAAAGTTGACGAAAATTTATAACTTTTGAAAGTGTAGGAATCAGATTTCAAGTCCTGAGAGATATGACCAGCTACAGGATATTGTTAGTCCCTGAGGAAGCATGATTACTAAGGCGAAACAAGGAGATCCTTTGTTGGACAGATAGAGAAGGGTTTGGATGTAAAAACAATAATATATCTGATATTGTTATATTGCTTGTAATCAATTGTAACTATTGACCATTGAACATCATTTGTGTATGTAGATGTTTTTATATGATGTGTGATTGATGAATGAGTGTGTGAGTTTAGATTTTAAATGTTTAGATAGGGAAACACCTTGTGATTTCTAATAAACGATTTGATAATTTGAATATATGTGATCTCTCTGTGTATGTGATATTGTTATATGCCATTAGAGAGTTTAGCTATAAAAAAGCATTTCCCTCTGTAATATTACTTGGAAACACTGCTGGGGCATTGCATAGTCCAAATGGCATGTCTAAATTTTAGTAGTGGCCATCACGTGGTTGAAATCAGTTTTCCATTCATCTTCTTCAATACAAATCAAATAATAAGTTCCCCATAAGTCCAATTTAGTAAATATCTGTGATCCTCTGAGTCAATCAAAAAATTCAGTGAACAGTGCCAGTGGATACCGATTTTTCTTAGTAATGGCGTAGAGACCCATCTTTTTTTCCAACAAAAAAAGAATTCAGCTTCAGCCGGGGATGAAGAAGGTCTGATGAACCCTCTGGCCAAGTTTTCCTGAATATATTGTTTCATAGCCTCTGTTTCTGGAACTGATAGTGAATATACTCTTCCCCAAGGGGGCATTTTCCCCATAAGTAATTTGATGGAACAATCATAGTCTTGATGCGGGAGTAAGGTCTCGTCTCACTGTTTACTAAAGACATCAGCAAATTCTGCATATGGAGTGGGTAATCCCAAAGGAATTGGAATTGAATGCTGAATTTTGAGCACTGGTGCTTTTTGTTACGGTGGCCGGCCGCGGCATAACTCTCACCCCAATGCCACCATAGGATCTTCGCCCTTCCTCATAGTATATGGGAAGCAACCACTCCCTCTGCTCCCAGTGCCCCTGTTCATTCCCTCGCCTGCCACCCAGTTGACAGCACTGGAACTCCAGTCCTTGTGGTCCCAAACTGAGAGCCTGGTTCACAATGCTGCCGAGAAAGCCAAGCTTACCACCAACAGATACAGATGTCCGGCTCCCCTGCTCAAATCTGGAGACAAGGTATGGCTGAGTACTCGCAATATTCTGCTTCGGGTACCTTCCATGAGGTTAGCACCCTGTTATATTGGGCCTTTCTCCGTCCTGCGACAAATCACTCCAGTTACGTATCAACTCCTGCTCCTGCCTTCGTGCCTTCAGTTCCTGCTCCTGCCTGCGTGTCTTCAGTTTCTGCTCCTGCTCCAGAATCATGCAGGTGACCAAGGCAAGTGACAGTCCAAATCCATCATCAGGCAGAATGTCAGGGCAGGCAGTGAACAATTCAAGTCCAGAATCCAGCAGAAGGTCAGGGTAGGCAGCGAGCAATCCAAGTCCAGGGGCAGGCAGAAGATCAAAGCAGTGAAGGAGCAGACCAATGACAGAACATACAAGCAATAGGACTCACAGGGCAGGACCAGGAAACAGGGAGAACACAAGGAGGATAACAATCAGCACAATCCAGGAGAAGCAGCAAACCTACTCACCAAGTCTGTTGCCGAGGCAAAGAGCTGCAGGGAAGATGTTGCTTAAGTGCTGGATGCCTCTGACGTCTTCCGGGGGAACTTCTGGTGGGGGCATTTGACATGGCAGGAGGGAGGGGCCAAAACAGAGCATGTCTCATGTCACGCTCCTCTCGGAGGAAGCCACTGCTGCTGCTGATGGCAATTGACACGCCGGGGGAATGCCACGGACAGACCAGAATCGCATTGTTTCCTAACAAGCACATATTAAACATTAAAAGACAACAGGGGCCAAGTGAAAATTGTTACAAAATGTAAAGAAATGGGAATGAAAATAAAAATAAATAAATGAAAGTAAAAAATTAAAAAAATGAAAATAGAAATAAAAAATTAATGATGAATACTGGAACATTAATAAAGGGGGATCATAAAAATTAGTGAAAATAAAAGTAAAAAATGAATGTTGAAAGCCATAAGTTAAAAAAGAGGAAGGCTGACCATTCAATTTCTTTATTTAGACCAAGGGGAATTAAAGATTGGAGTTCATATATCTAGCATTGTTCATGTTGAATTAAAAGTTTTGAAAAATCACCCCCATGGGGAGATGGGAATTGAACTTCCAAGTCAAAAAAACATAGATCAGAATAGTAGTGGCCCAGGTCTACCGAATGAGACACAAGAGGAGCTTCACGTTTGAAGGTTCTAATGCAAGAATAATGTTCAAAAATTTGCGTCTTCAATTGATGGGTCATTTTTCCTATGTATAGGAGATTACATGGGCAAAGAATCACATTAATTACTCCTGTTGTGACGCAATGGGAAGGGTGGAGTACGGTATATGATTTTTTAAAATACCGGATGAGTAAAAACAGATAATGAAAGAGACAAAGGGCAAGCAGAACAGTGGCCACAAGGGGAGTGGCCCAATGGAGAGTCATGGGTGAATGATGGTTACGTAAAAAATGAGGAAATTAATATAATGCAGGTTTTTACCCCTTTTGAACGCAAATCTAGGTGGTTCAGAGAAAATAGATAGAGGAGAGAGAGAGTATCTGCCAATACTTCCTAATGATGGAGCAAACTTCTTGAATATGGGAAGGGAAAGGAAGAGTACAAAGTGGTGTGGGTGTCAGGGTTGGGATTAGAAGGAAGGAACAGCCAATCACTAGGGCAGGGGTCGGGAAACTTTTTGGCTAAGAGAGCCATAAACGCCACATATTTTAAAATGTAATTCCATGAGAGCCATACTAACTACAACCCCCTACTCTCCTGACGCCCCAAGACCTGCCAAATTAATTTACTACAACCCCCCATCCTCCTAATCCCCCCCCCCAAGACCTGCCAAAAGTCCCCGGTGATCCAGCGGGGGTCCAGGGCTCACAGACAAATCTTTAATAAAAAAGTAAAAAGTCAACCCCAGTGACATAGTGAAGGCAAAGGGCCGTCATCGCCATTTTGACTACTGGCAACCGACAGCCCAAGTCCAGGAGATCGCTCCTGGACCGCTCCTAAACCCCCGCTGGACCACCAGGGACTTTTGGCAGGTCTTGGGGGGTCAGGAGGGTGGGGGGTTGTAGTAAAATTAATTTTGGAGGTCTTGGGGGCGTCAGGAGGGTGGGGGGGTTTTGTTAGATTTTTACTCTTTTATTAAAGATTTGTCTGCGAGCCAGATGCAGCCATCAAAAGAGCCATATCTGGCTCCTGAGCCATAGGTTCCTGACCCCTGCACTAGGGGGAAGATTTTAAAACATACGTGTGGGCGTACATTTGTGCGTGCAACCCGGCACGCACAAATGTACACCCAATTTTATAACATGCGTGCGCAGCCGCGCACATTATAAAATCAGGGGTCGGTGCGCGCAAGGGGGTGCACAATTGTGCACCCTGCATGCGCCGAGCCGAGCTGCCTTCCTCCATTCCCTACCCCCCACCCCACCTTCCCTTCCCCCTAACTCTCCCGTTCCCCAGCCCTATGCTAAAACCCCCTAAAAAATGTATCTTATGAGTTATGGCTGCCTTGGGCAGGCGCAAGTTGTGTGCGCCGGCCAATGGCTGGCCTGTGATCCCAAGCACAGCGGCAAATGGCCACTGTGCCTGGAGGCTCCGGCCCCACCCCCGCCCCCAGCCGCCCACGCCCCTTTTTTCAAGCCCTGGGACTTACACGCATCCCGGGGCTTTACGCACGTCAGCAGGCCTTTTGAAAATAGGCCCGGCGCGCGTAGGGCTTTGAAAATCTGCCCCAATGTGGATAACGTGCATGCTTGTATGCTTTAACAAGGGAATGAGGATAGCCCCTAGACAGAAATCATGAGGACATGGTTTTTGCTTGTGTGATAAAGTCAGAGGTTGATGAACGTAAACATCGGAGGCGTAAAAATTGGCCTATGGGAATATTGGGGTAGATTTTAAAAAGTGCGCGCTGGCGTACATGTGCGAGTGCTAGAGGGTGCACAATTGTGCACCTTGCACACGCCAAGCCCGCGCCAAACCATGATGCCTTCCCCTGTTCCCTTCCCCCCCACCCCACCTTCATCAACGCCCTCTTTAACAAATGTTGAAATGAGTGTGCGGAGTTCATTGGTTGGGTCAGTCAGGAGTGGCTTATAGAAATGTGTGTCTGCAAGTTGGTGATGAACTTCAGCAAAGTAGTCTGCAGTGTTGAGAATCACTGTACCAACTCCCTTGTCAGCCGGCTTAATGATAATGGAGCAGTCACTGGAGAGAGATTTCAAAGCAAGTCTTTCTGTAGCAGACAGGTTATTATATCTATGCTATGGAAGAGGAGGTTGCTGGAAGACATCATGTGAGACCAGTTTCTCAAAGGCTGAAATGAGTGAGTCGAGTGGATCAAAAGGAGACCAGCTAGATTTAGGAATAACTATAGAAGAATCAGGTGATATAGGGTGTAGGTGAAAGAAGCATGTTATGCCTGTCAGTCGCAGATGGCTGTGACTGTGAGTACTCACTGTTTGCTCTACACTTCTGCCCTCTCCGGGTCTGCTCACCACACAGGCCTGCCTGCATTGCCGCGTTCATCAGGCATCCGCGTGGAGGCATTGACACCATCTCTTCTTCCTCTGATGTTGGGTCCTCCTAGGCACGCACGCATGCATCACAAGTCCCATCTTTGAAGCTGCTTTGGCAGGAACTTCAGGGGCATCCCCAGTTGATGATGTCATCGGACTCCGGTATTTAAGCTACATCGGTGCCCTCAACCAGCTGACTTGGCAACAAGTTCCGTACAAGTCCTATACCTGCTTGTGGTTCCTGAGATGCCACTCTTGCCTGTATCCTGGATCCTGTCTGGCACCTGCTCCTCAGGGGTCAGTGTGTGCTCCGTTGGGAGCTCGCTCCCCTGGCCTACCCTGCTCCTCAGGCTGGCTCAGTGCCTCTTGGGTTCTACCTGGCAACTGGTTCTACCACCCAGGTCTCCCTTGGAACTACTGCAGCGACTAGTGAATCCTCGGCTGGCCTTCCTGCTTCTTGGGATTGTGCCTCTGTCATTCAAGACCATCCGCGCTCTCCCACTCCATGGGCTGCACTTACTATTTCAGAGACTACCTTGGGCCTCCCCGCTCCATGGGGTCTGCTCCAGGATATACTATCACTGCCAGCTGTCCCACTTTCCAGGCCTGCTTCTCTACTACTCAGCTGGCTCACCCTTGATCTCCGGGTACTTGCTACTGGAGCTGCTGGAACCGGGCTTGGGCTTCCCACCGTGTGGGTTGGCCTGCAAACTCCTGTCTAAGCCCACCACGCCGCAGCTCCACCCTGTGGGGCTGTCTTACCAGAGAATCAACTAGGATAGGGATAGAGGGCGGGGAGTAGAGGAGAGGGGAAGGGGAAGGGAGGTTAGGGTAGAGGATAGGGAAGTTCCCTCCCAGTCCGCTCCTTAATTGGAGCGGACTGGGAGGGAACTGGGGAAGGCTGCAATGCGTCGCCACGTGAAAATTGCATTATTCCACACCCCCTTGCTCGCCGCCCTGGATTTTATAACATGCGTGCGCATGTTATAAAATCATGCATCCATGTGCATGCACCGGGTAAGCATGTGCACATGGATACATGCGCATGCGTATATTTAAAAATCTACCCCATAGCTGCAAATGTATATTGCATCAGTGGATCAATAAATCACTACCCATGGCTTCCTTATGGCAGATAAGAACAATGGGTCTTTTGCAATTGGAAGGAATTGATATTCTATATCATAAGCATCAGAAGAGTATATGCAGGCATGGGAAATGTTTTATGGGTTACTACCTTTAGAAATAAATAAATTAACCTCTCTGGGTTACACACCACTTCTCATTTGAGTGCAACCATTAATACATATCTACGCAATTTTATAACATGTGCGCGCGCCAAGTAGCACGCGCACATGGATGAGCGCACGCAAGTTTTTAAAATCTACCCCAAAGAGTCTTTCAGCAGTGCACACACATACATACTGTGTATCTGTATGGGACAGACATGTTTGCACTTCTTATGAGGGATTGCCCTACAAATACAGATGCTGAGTTTGTGTCACCATTTGCAAACTGATGCTAACTCTGCTTTGCAAGTTGGCTCTGTGTTTGCTAAGCACTGACATGAATTCAGTCCTTAAACTAGATTAAGTATGTATGACAAACACATTAATTCAGTGCTCTGTGAGTGCTGGTACATTATCAATAAATTCTATTGTGATATCAAAACCCCTAGCAGGCACTTCAAATTCCATAAATTCCATCATGCCACAGGAAGGAAAGAGCAGAGGAAAGAATGGCAGGGGTAGAGGATTTGTTGCAGAAAGAGCATAGCCTGTGAGAAGTACAAGCTGTACAAGTAGCAGCAAGAAAAAAAAAAAGAGTCTTGCTCATAAACATAAAAGAGACTTTTTGGCCACAGAAAGCCAGAAGTGGAAGCCAGCTCAAGACATAAGAAATGAAAATGGAAGGCAGACAGAGATATATAGAAGAGACCCACAGGATCATAGTAGCCAACTCCAGTCCAGCAGCCACTGTTCTGCTTTGTAGGAACAAGGTCGCTTGCTCAGAGTGCATTGCCCTGTTATAGCAAGAAGTGATCCTGTAGCAAGAAACCTGCTCTCCAAGGTGATACATTATGCTATCACACCAAGGATAGGTCTTCCAAGGTATTGTGCCCAGGAGGAAAAGGTTAGGTTGGCTATCATAGTTAGTGATTTGATTATTAGAATGTAGATAGTTGGGTGGCTGGGTAGGCTTTGAGGATCATTTAACTTGCATGACTTGTGTGAAAGTGGCAGCCCTCCTGCACCATCTAGATAAGATTTTAGACAGTGCTGTGGAGAAGTCAGCAGTCATGGTAAATGTGGGCACAATGACATAGGAAAGTCTGGGATGGAGGCTCTGGAAGCCAAATTTAGGTTCTTAAGTAGAAAGTTGAAATCCAGAACTGAAATGCTTTCGATATAGCACTGAATGAAGAGGTAGACATAATTGGCAACTCAGAGACCTGGAGGAAGGAGGATAATCCATGGGACAGTGCTATACCAGGATACAAATTATATCACAATGATAAGGTGGATAAACATGGGGGGGGTATGTTAGGAATGGCATAGAGTCCAGCAGGATAAAGATCTTGCAGGAGACTAAATGCATAGTAGAATCCCTATAGATGGAAATGGGGAAGAGTGTAGTGGGACTATACTGCCATCTACCTGGCCAAAATGAACAGACAGACAATGGAATGCTAAGACATTAGGGAAGCTAATAAATTTGGCAGCACCGTAATAATGGAAGACTTCAATTACCCCAATATTGACTGTTACATGGAGCAGTTGGTTTGCAAACCAATGAGAGGGAAAGCCATTATAGATCTAATTCTTAGTGGAATGTAGGATTTGGTGCAAGAGGTAACAGTGGTGGGGCAGCTCAAAAAAGTGATCAATCATATTGCGATCAGATTTGACTTAATGACTGGGAGGACATTTAGCAAATCTAGAGCTCTACCATTAAACTTTCAAAAGGCAGACTGTGAAAGAGTATACAGAAGTAAACCCCAGAACACCTTAAAAGACCAGTTCCAGAGAACTGGCCCCATCCACCTTAAACCTAATACTGCAGGGAATATTGGTCCTGGGCAGAGACTCCTGGGAAGGTTTATAACTAGCCAGGCCCAGGATGGAACAAGAGGCCCAGGGCAGAGAAGGAAGCCTAGAAAAAGAGAACACTGCTGAATTATAAGTTGTATTACTACATTTGTTTGTTGAACTGTGAAAAATAGCAGAGCCGTTTTTGTTTATTTCTTGTTACAAATAAAGACATTTATGAAAGATTTTGCTAGAGACTAGACTGAGTCTGTTCTCTGGCTACCCAAGTCTGCTCATGGTGCCATATAGACTGATTTATTTATTTATTTATTTGTTTATATTCCACTTTTCACACTTTTTTTCAGAGCTTCAAATAATCCACAACATCCAATACTTGTCAATCTGTGTGACTTACCTCTAACATTCATGTTACATTAAATTAAAATTCAACAATTCATAAAATCTTCCAACCATAAAATTATATAGCATATGTTTAAAAAGGTAGGTTTTTAAATATTTCCTACAAAATTTAAAATCTTCCATTTTTCTCAGATCATTATTAATTTTGTACCATCTCTAGTCCTCTAATAGAAAAAGCTCTGTTTTGTGTTTCTTGGTAGTTGTAATCTTTAAAATTTGGTTTACTTAACATATTTTGCTCCATTGAACATAACATATAGACATTGCTGCTATAAGGCTGAACTAACTGATAATGAGAACTTTTCAACAGTCTCTTGCACTATTGGAATAGTCATTCCCCAATACAAATTTCTTGCAGCTAGAAAGTTTAAAAGTTTACATCAACATGGTCATTGTTTCAAAATACCATCTTAGAATCCCAGTCTAGATGTAGTCCATGTAGTAAAAAAAAAAAAAAAAAGTGGAAGGAAGGCCAGACAACTGCCAGCATGGTTAAAAGATGACATGAAAGAGGTTATTTTAGCCATAAGAAATTCTTTCAAAAATAAGGATCTATCTGAGGAAAATAGAAAAATGCAACGATAACATGGAATGCAACGATAACATGGAACGATAACATGGGCACTTGCCAGGTTGTTATGGCCTGGATTGGCCACTATTGGAAACAGGATGCTGGGCTTGATGGACCCTTGGTCTGATCCAGTATGGCAATTTCTTATTTTTAGCATTGGCAAGCTAGATGTAAAACATTGATAAGACTGGCTAAAAAAAGAATTTGAAAAACAGCTAGCCATAGAGGCAAAAACTCAGAATAAAAGTTTTTTTTTAATATATCCAAAGCAGGAAGCCAGTGAGGGAGTTGATTGGAGCATTAGATAATAAGGGGTTAAAAGGGCACTTAGGGAAGATAAGGTCATCATGGAAAATCTGAATTAATTCTTTGCTGTGGTGTTTATTGAAGAGGATGTTGGGGAGATACCTGTACTGGTATTCAGAAGAACTGATACAAAACACTGTGAAGCTGTATGATGTAATAAGGCAAACTGACAAAGAGCAGCAAATCACCTGGACCAGATGGTATATACACCAGAGTTCTGAAAGAACTAAATAATGAAATTGCAGATTTGTTACTGATACATTGTAACCTATAATTGGGATTATCCATCATAGCTGAAGACTGTAAGGTGGGTAATTTAACCCTAATTTTTAAAAAGGGCTATGGGGTGATCCAGGAAACTGTAGGCCAGTGAGTCTGATATTAGTGTTGGGAAAAATTGTGAAAACTATTCTAAAGAAAAAAATCACAAAACATATAGAATGGGACACAGCATGGATTTATACAAGGGAAATCTTGCCTCACCAATGTGTTACTTTTTTTTAAGGTGTTAATAAACAACATGTGGATAATGGTAAGCTGGTGGGTATAGCGTATATGGATTTTCAGAAGGCAGTTGATAAAGTGCCCCATGAAAGACTCCTGAGAAAATTAAAAAGTCACGGGATAGCTGGCAATGTCCTATTATGGTTTGCAAGCTGGTTAAAGGATAGGAAGCAGAAAGTAAGACTAAATGGCAATTTTCTTATTAATGTTGAAGGGTAAACAGTGGAGTGCCTCATGTGTCTGTACTGGGATTGGTGCTTTTTAATATATTTATAAATGATCTCGAAAGGGGAGCAATGAGTAAAGTGATTAAATTTGCAGATGTTAAATCACAAGCAGATTGTGAAAAATTGCAAGACTGGACGACCGGGCATTTAAATGGAAGATGAAATTTCATGGGGATAAATGCAAACTGATGCTCATGGGGAAAAGTAACACACACTATACTTACACGATATTAAGCGCCATATTAGGAATTACTGCCCAGGATAAAGGCTTGGGCATCAATAAGTTCGGTGGGTGGCAACAATCAAAAAGGCAAACAGAATGTTAGGAATTATTAGGAAAGGAATGGAGAATAAAATGGCAAATGTCATAATGCCTTTATATCGCCCCAAGGTGAGACCACACCTAGAATACCGTGTGCAGTTCTGGTCGCCGCATCTCAAAAAATGATATACTGGCATTGGAAAAAGTACTGTGTTCTGTCCTCAGCTCCTGATGTCCTAGCTTGGGATCCTGTACAGAAAGTTAAATCTCTTCCTTTTACAGTTTGCAAAGACAGAGAACTCAGATCTTAATACCAAAACATTTATTGAAAGATAAACAATTTACCACTCACTGGGGTAGATTTTCAAAGGGTTGTGCGAACAAATCTGCGCCCTCGCGTAAGTTTAAAGATTTGCCCCACTGCGAATGTCATAGTATTGAAGATAACTGCACAGACAATAGGCCTGATACAGCTGTGATGAGGAACCTCTGAGCACTCAGTCAAAGGCACACTGCAGTCATAGAGGAAGCTGTGACTGCCAGCAGATAGCAGAAACCAGAGGCAGGAGGGAAAGGAAGCAAGGTGAAAAGAACAATGCTTTTAGGATTCAGGAGAGCTACAAGCGTGTCCAGAGACAGTTCCAAACTAAACTTCCAGCAGGAAATAGGGTCTCCCAGAGATTCCGAAAGGAACAAGCAAGACTACATAGATAGAGGAGGAGGAGCAAACAGGAACAAATCCAACCAGAAGCTCAGCAGCTTTTAAACAATAACCAATAAGGAGTGTTAGCTCTACAACAAGAAGAGAAATTAAGCTAAGTAATGAGAAATCGATGCAGGTGACAGTGTAATAAGCACATATACATATTCATTTAAATATGCTGTGATGGCAGAACATAAGGAGAAGAGTGACCAAAATGAAAAAGGAAGTGGAATGACTCCCCTACAAGGAAAGCCTAGAGGTTGGGTATGTTCAGTTTGAAGAAGAGATAGCTGAGCTGGGGTATGATAGAGGTCTATAAAATCATGAGTGGAATAAAACAGGTAGATGTAAATTGGTTATTTATTATTCCTTCTAAAAATACAAATAAGAGGGGGACACTCCATAAAGTTAATAAGTAGCACATTCAAAGCAAATCAGACAATTCTTTTTCACTCTATGTACAATTAATCTCTGAAATTCACTGCCAGAGGATGTGGTTAAGGCAGTTAGCTGTTGCATTCGGCAGTCCGTGGGCCTACCCCATGGATTGCCACTCTTCCCTCCAGGTTCTTATTGCCAGTATGAACCCTCCAGGTGGCAACACAGCAGACCGCTGCGCTCCATCAAGGCCAAGAGCTACTTGCGGCACAACACCACAGACTGAGGCTGATGCTGCTCCTAAGGCATGCGCGTGCCCCCTCAGCGCCCATTGATGTCTTAGCTTTGCCCCATAAAAGTGCCTCTCTCCCTGCAGTTCATGCCTCAGCAAGAGATCCACTACTGCAAACAGAGCAAGTTGCCTTAGCATGTTTCTGGTCAGTTAGTTCTTGACCAGATCCTTGGCTTGTGGTCAGTTTTCAGTTCTTCAGTGTCTTCTGTGTCATCGTCTACCAGCCTGTACACTTCCTCACTGCCCTGGCCCGCCTCTCCATCCCACGTTCCCTTGGACAGTTCTCTGGTTCTGATTTCGGTCTGCTTGACACACAACCTGGGCCTGCCACTGACCAAGGCCTGACTCATGACCACATCTGAACACTGCCTGCCTCAACCACCATCTGTCTCTGACTAACTCCTGATCCCAACCTTCCCGGACCTTGGCCTGTGACCTGACCATTTCCATAGACCTCCAGCTCACCAGCAGAGGCCCCCGCCTAAGACCTGCCAGCCCCCGGCATCCCAATGCTCAATCTAAGGGCAACAAGAACTGGTCTATGTGAAGCTCCAGTTGGGCCTCTGCCACAGCCAGCTTTGCCAGCCAATGGTGGGGACCTGCAGGGCTCCTCCCTGCAGGTTGCACCAACTCTACCTCGGTCCAAGTGTCCACATCCGCAACATTAGCATAACTAGGTTTAAAAAAGGTTTGAAACAAGATCAATAAATTGTTATTAATCAAGTAGACAAGAGATATACACTACTTATCACTGAGCAATAACAGCATATGATTTATTTGTCATTTGGGATCTTTCCAGGTACTTGTGACCTGTATTGGCCACTGTTTGAAACAGGATACTGGGCTTGATGGACCCTCAGTCTAACCCAATATGGCCTGTTCTTAAATCCTGAAGCCCCTTTAAGGTTCCACAGAGGCTGTGAATTCCAGAAGCACCCACCCTGGGTGGGATCACCCCCATAATATCCTGAAGGAAAGAGAGGGTTTTTGTGAGCAAGAAGGAATGGAGGCAGAGATGTTACAGTTTGTGGACTCCTTGCAGCAGCAGGAGACCCAGTCCCAGCCCTCTAGTCCCAGCATCTCACATACATGAAGGAAATACTGGTTGCTAAGGTACATGAACAGGAGCATCAGAGGCACAGTTGGGATGTAGGACAGGAAAGAAGAGTCATCCCAGAAAGTAGTAAAAGCACGAGCAGCATCCTGTTAGCTACCACTTCCTCTCCCACTTCAATATGCCAAATTCAGGTTGTTCCCAGAAAACCATCACTAAAGCAGCTGGCAAAATAAATCCTTACCCCACTCCAGCACAGGAGACTCAGCATACATTTCTGTAAGCCCATTGAGGATATGGATACAGATCAACTGGCATATTGGGACACACAAGTTTGTAGTCTGGCCAGACCTGGGCAAGGTGGCTCAGCATATTCTTTACTGCCCACAGATCAGTAAGCCCAGCAAACATGTCTTCTCAATGGCACGGGACATTAAGGCTGGCATCAGAGTTACATAGAAACATAGAAATGACGGCAGAAGAAGACCAAATGGCCCATCCAGTCTGCCCAGCAAGCTTCCCTCATTTCTTCTCCCATACTTATCTGTTTCTCTTAGCTCTTGGTTCTAATTCCCTTCCACCCCCGCCATTAATGTAGAGAGCGGTGATGGAGCTGCATCCAAGTGAAATATCTAGCTTGATTAGTTAGAGGTAGTAGGGGTAGTAACCGCCGCAATAAGCAAGCTACACCCATGCTTATTTGTTTTTACCCAGATTATGTTATACAGCCCTTATTGGTTGTTTATCTTCTCCCCTGCCGTTGAAGCAGGGAGCTATGCTGGATATGCGTGAGGTATCAGTTTTTTTCTTCTCCCCTGCCGTTGAAGCAGAGAGCTATGCTGGATATGCATCGAAAGTGAAGTATCAGTCACATTTGGTTTGGGGTAGTAACCGCCGTAACAAGCCAGCTACTCCCCGCTTTGTGAGTGTGAATCCTTTTTTCTTCTCCCCTGCCGTTGAAGTTATGCTGGATATGCGTGAAGTATCAGTTTTTCTTTTCCCCTGCCGTTGAAGCAGAGAGCTATGCTGGAAATTCGTGATGTATCAGTCTTTCTCCCATGCCGTTGAAGCAGAGAGCCATGCTGGATATGCGTCGAGAGTGAAGTATCAGGTACATTTGGTTTGGGGTAGTAACCGCCGTAACAAGCCAGCTACTCCCCGCTTTGTGAGTGCGATCCCTTTTTTCTTCTCCCCTGCCATTTAAGCAGAGAGCTCTGCTGGATGTGTGAAGTAACAGTTTTTCTTTTCCCCTGCTGTTGAAGCAGAGAACTATGCTGGATATGCATTGAAAGTGAAGTATAAGAATGTAGTGATCAAGCTAGTTGAAAGGCATCAGGAATAGAGGAAGGTGGAGGTAGTAATTTGGATATTTGGTTTGGGGTAGTAACCGCCGTAACAAGCCAGCTACTCCCGTCTTTGTGAGTGCAAATCCTTTTTTCCACATTTCCTCTTGCTGTTGAAGCTTAGAGTGATGTTGGAGTCACAGTAACCATGTGTATGTTTATTGAATAAGGGTATTGTCTCCAGGCAGTAGCCATCATTCTGGCGAGTCACCCACTCTTCATTGGCGGCCTCTTGACTTTATGGATCCACAGTGTTTATCCCACGCCCCTTTGAAGTCCTTCACAGTTCTAGTCTTCACCACTTCCTCCGGAAGAGCATTCCAGGCATCCACCACCCTCTCCGTGAAGAAATACTTCCTGACATTGGTTCTGAATCTTCCTCCCTGGAGCTTCAAATCGTGACCCCTGGTTCTGCTGATTTTTTTCTTATGGTAAAGGTTTGTTGTTGCCTTTGGATCATTAAAACCTTTCAAGTATCTGAAAGTCTGTATCATATCACCTCTGCTCCTCCTTTCCTCCAGGGTGTACATATTTAGATTCTTCAATCTCTCCTCGTACGTCATGCGATAAAGATCCTCCACCTTCCTGGTCGCCCTTCTCTGTACCGCTTCCATCTTGTCTTTGTCTTTTTGTAGATACGGTCTCCAGAACTGAACACAGTACTCCAGGTGACGCCTCACCAAGGACCTGTACAAGGGAATAATCACTTCCCTTTTCTTACTCGATATTCCTCTCTCTATGCAGCCCAGCATTCTTCTGGCTTTTGCTATCACCTTGTCGCATTGTTTCGCAGACTTCATATCATTAGACACTATCACCCCAAGGTCCCTCTCCTGCTCCGTGCACGTCAGCCTTTCCCCCCCCCCCCATCGAATACAGTTCATTCGGATTTCCGCTCCCCATATGCATGACTTTGCACTTCTTGGCATTGAATCTCAGCTGCCATATCTTCGACCACTCTTCCAGTTTCCTTTGGAATAGTTGGTCTTTTTGATAATCGATCTGCCTTTTCTAGTTTCCAGAATTTCTATGCAAGTGGTAAGATGACTGAAGGGCTTGCTGACACTCTGCCTAGCTGCCATGCCCCAGTTGCTACCCCCCTTAGGTTCCTTGCTGCACTATGTCTTGCTGCCATTCTCCTGATGAACCTCCAAGGTGGTCTTGCTGCCACTGTCATACTCCAGATTCTGTGCTTTAGGGTGTTCTTGCTACTGTGGTTGGCTGCTTTGCACTTCTTATGCTGTCTTGGGAGTCTTCATGACACACTTTGTGCTGTTTTCTCCCTCTATCAATGCCTGCTTTTTTTTCTGTCACCTTTTCTGCTTTTTACCCTCTTCAGGATGCCTTAGGATGTTCATGCACGTTTAGTGCTGACAATGGGGATTTATGTCACTGAATCACTGCCCTCTTTTGAAGCCTTGGATTGTTCTTGACCCACTTCATTCTGATATTCCCCTCTGACAGTGCCTTGGGGAACTCATGCCACTGCTGGTACCCTTTTGCCCCTTTATGGTGCCTTAGACTATTCATGCCATTTTTGGTGCCACTTTGCCATAGTCTCGGTGCCTCGGAGTTATCGTCCCCTTTCTGTTATCTCCCCACAAGTTTCATTAGAATTTATTAGAAAACCCCAATTGTGAAGCTCATAACAGGCTGCATTGCTGCCCCATTGCCTTTAATGGGAAATGGAAAAAAAATGAAATGGATAAACCCAAAGTTTTTATTTCATTAGAAACTAATGAAACAAGTGGAGGTGATCTACAAAAGAAATAAATGAGCTAAGATGAAAATTTTGCTTCTGCATATCCTAGTACTGGCACCTTTTTCCCCCCTCTGTATTAGCCTTGGGAAAAGACAGGAAGAGAAGGACAGGATTAGGAAGCAGAATTGCTCTTATTTGTTCTGTCTGCTCCAGTCGCACCTCTCCCATCCCAATCTCTGCAGGATGCTGCCCGTTGGTGCTATGAGCACAGGGTAATACAGCCCAGCCCCAGAACCTGGTTATTGTCCATGCTGTTAAACATTCTGTACCCTATAATTGTAGTTATTAGCACTGTTATGTATTTCTTTCTTCTTTTTTTCTCCTTTAAACTACTTTAAATATCCCTCTGGCAACTTGTACACATTTTGCATTGACAATGTTTCCTGATTCTAAATCTGAGCACCAGTGGGGGAGGGAGAAGGAAGAGTGAGAAAAAGCATCAGTAGTGCTGTTGGCAATTTTCCTGGTAAGGACTTTGTACTCTTCTCAGGGCATTTGCCTTGTTCTGCTTCCAGTAAATACTCAGGTTATACTCTGCTCAGTCAGAAGCATGTTGTGCTGTAGCTCCCTAAACCGTAAATCCACAATAGAAATCTCACTTCGCGGCGCAACGCAGATGTGTAATGAAGAGATGTTATGTGATAACAAAATTTAAATTTTAAATTCTTGAATGGCCATCATACTTTTAGCACAGGTACCAACACATGGAACACTGCTTTATGTACCCTTTTGAGACCTAGGGGACAATTGAAGAAGCCCCCTATGTGCTAATAATTGTAATCATCAGTCATTCATGGCATAAACAGAATATGCATGTGTGATATAATGTATGTGTGATATGTGTGCTAGAATGATGAAAATCGTACCGGGAGATGTAACTTCAAAGAGTTATCCGAAACTGTCAGGAGATGACCTTTTCTTTTAAAGCACAAATCGTGGCAAGAGCTTCCTGATGAACGGCACAGGAAATAAAGAATAGCTGTGCCAAGGCTTGGACAGCGAAGAGCAGCCTGTTCACAAGGAGGCACAGTGAAGATCTGCATTCTTATATATTGGGGGGGTTTGGACTTGTGTTTCCGACGCGCTATTACCCCTTACTGAATAAGGGGTAAAGCTAGCGCGTCGAAAACGCTTGGCCAATCGCGGGTTAACAGTGTGCTCTGCCGGCGCGCACTGTACTGTATCGTCCTGTATGTAATTCTTTTTCTCATGTATGTAATTTTTCTCATGTATGTAATTCTTTTTCTCATGCAGGGAGGAAACCTGAGCCCCAGAAGAAAAGAAACAGAAAAGGAGAACAAATGGGAGGGGGAGGAGGCGATTTCAGAGCTCAACAGGGCAAGGGAATCCAAACTATCACCCCTGGAGCAGCTCACCCAGGGGAGTGTGTCCCAGGACAGGCCCAGCCCGGGAGGTTCCCTGCCATCTAATGGAGACAGGCTCTGCAGCTCAGGACTCTATAAGAAGGAGTGGTGTCAGCAAACCAGTTGTTCTCTGTTTTGTTCTGTTGACTGGGGGGGGCACACATCTGGTCTAGTCTGATGGGATGATGAGGAAGCTATTTTTAGGCACATAACTCCTCTGAAAATGTGTGCCTGTGTTATCACAGTATTCACTATTTATTGAGATCAAGGCAGAAGTTCTTTTCACCTTCTCAGCAAAATAATCAGCTACTTTGGTACAATTTATATCCAAATCATCTTGCCTCTTATTCACTTTGATAAGACTGTTAAGCACATAAAATAACTCTTTTAGCTGATTTAGAGAGTTGTTTATCTGACTGAAAAAATAGCATTCTGAATAAGAGCTCTATAAGCCTTTAATGTCCGTAAATAACATTCCTTATCCTTCTGGGATCTCGCCAATGATGCTCTGCTCTTTGGAGCTCTTTTCTCTTATGGCCTATTTCTTGTGAAATCCTGTTTCCTACCCACAAACCTTTCTTCAAGTCCACATTTTCATATATATACTGTATCAGCAAGGGTGCTATTCCAATTATATATTAAACTTGTAATATTACAATCATGTACAGTATCATATTAGTAGACTGCTTCCATACATCCTGAAATTTGTCAGGATCCAATCACTTTATTAATCTTGGTAGGTATATTACTCACAATTTTATCTTTCATACCAAACAATGATGCATCATGGTCAGACAATGCAATTGGTAAAATTTGTATATTATGAATAACACCTGCCATAACCAGCAGGTTATGGCATATAGAATATTTGCTGACACTTGAATAGGCATGTGGATCAGCTGAATCAATCCACCCACTTTCATGGGTTTTCACTCAACTCACAATTAGGCCCTAGAATTCATTGCCAGAGGATGTGGTAAAGGCAGTTAATCTAGCTGAGTTTATAAAAGGTTTGGACAAATACCTAAAGGAAAAGTCCATAAACCATGATTAACCAGATACACTTCAGGGAAGCCACTGCTTATCCCTCGGCATAAGCAACATTGAATCTATTGTCCTTTTGGGATCCTGGATTGGTTAATGTTGGAAACAGGAAAAAGGGCTTAATGGACTCTTGGTGTGATCCAGTATGGCAGTTCTTATATGACCTTTCAACATACTCTGAAGTCTGTTCTATGTCATGATGCTTTTGTCTAACTCTGTTTTTATGCATCTTTTTTAGATAATAGATTTGGTTTAGATTTTATTTTTGCTTGCTTTGTGTTATAATTTATTTTTATTTAATTTCATTACTGTTATGGCTCTGGTCCGGCGGAACATGGGGACACCACCCCCAGAGTGGCTGGGATGGCAAGGCGAGGCTGAAGCTGAAGCTGTTACACCCGGTCGCAGACTGCTGCGACCACTAATGCTCATCTCTTTCTATGCAGCCCTGATATCATTGGGGAAATTGGCAGCCTCTGCCAGCTATCACCGACCTCCCTGGCGCTCCCGGGACAGTGTGAGTGCTGCTGACCGCCATCATGCTCATGGGATCACTTAGGCGCGCGCACGGGCCAATATTAAGCACGTCATGGCGGGAACCTCAGGGGCGTCCCCTCCAGATGACGTCTACACTCTGTTGTACTTAAGCTGCCTGGCCCTGCCTATCAATGAGTTAGCAAGGAGTTTCCTCATTGCTGAATCCACTTCTTTCATAAGGACTTCCTGTTCCAGTTCCTGCACTTCAGTGTGAGATGCTCTGGATACCCGCTCCTTGGAGGTTCTTCCTTGTCTCCGGCTATCTGCTCCTTGGAGGGCCTTCTGCCTTGGACTGCACTCTGTTCCCATTCCCTTGGACCTCTCTTGGAACTATCTCTCTGTGAATACCTTATCTCCACGGACTACTGCTGAACCAGCTTTGTGAAACCCTCTCCGGTGTACCCCGAGCCTCGGGCCACTACCATGCTAGCACTAGTAAGGAACCACCTCAGTGTACCCTGCGCTGCAGGCCATTGCCACGTCATCACTACAGGACCCTCTCCAGTGTTCCCTGAATATTGGACCGCTACCATGCCAGCTCTAGTGAGGAACCATCTCGGCGTACCCTGCGCTGCAGGTCATTTCCACATCATCGCTACAGGTTCCTTGCCGGTGTACCCATACCTCGGACCTCTACAATACCATCTCTGATTGAGGTATTCCTCAGTGTACCCTGCACTGCAGGCTACTACTGCATCATCACTGTGGAGAGACTTCTTCGGTGTACCCCGCTCTGTGGACCATTACCGGATATTCACATCTGAGGCATTCCCTCTGGGTGTACCCCTTCTCAGATATCACCTCTTCCTCCTGCACACACACCCCCCCCCCCCCCACTCCATGGGCTGTGCCTTTTCTACTATTATAATAAAGACTTTATTCCAGATCTGTGTCTGACATCTGCTGAGACCGTGCCTCCCAATGGTGAGGCTCACAGGGTTCCTTCCCTGTGGGTAGAACCATCTCTCAGCTCGGCCCAGGGCCCACACACCTATGAGACATAACAGAAGCAAGACTTGGAGAGTCTGGTGAGGCTAGAGCAATGCTTGGACATGGTAAAGCTGGAAAAAGACTGGAACAGTCTGATAAAGCTGGAGCCCTGCTTGAATAGGAACAGAGTGCATGTAAGACTGGAACTGAGGCTTAGACTGGACAGCGTGCAGGTAATACTGGAAATGAGGCTTAGACAGGAACAGCATGCAAGTAAGACTGGAACTGAGGCTTAGACAGAAACAGATGAAGACTGGAGGTGTCAGGACAAGACAAGGACAAAACCGAACATAGAACATACAGGCCTGGATGCAGCAATACAGGAAGAACCTGAGAGGCAGGACAAGGAGAGGCCTAGAATGGCCACACAGCAAGGCTAGGCCTATACAGGCCAGAAAGCAGACCAAGAACTAAGAAGACACAAAGGGTACAAAGCAAGGCAAGGGTCAGACGACCCAGAGGCCACAAGGCAAGGCAAGGATAGTCCTGGGGCAATCGCAAGGCAAGAGTGGCTAGGACATGGAGCCAAGGGAGACTCACTGCAGAAACATCAAAGCAAGGGAAAGACAGAGTTATGTAGGGCTGGAGACTGATTGTGGTGCAGGCAGGGCGGAGTAGCTGATGGGGACAGCATGGGATGGAGCTTCGGGAGATCTCATTGTCAGGGTACGTGGAGGTTGCGTAGCAACTGAAATCATAAGTTATTTTTTATTTTTGTATTATAATGTATTTTATTTAATGTTATTTTGTTATTTATTTATTTATTATTTTACTTTTATTGAGTTTTCCCTGCACAATATGCATAACAATAAGCATCATGGAACATCAGTCATTTCAGGTACAAGTAATTTTTCTGTCCCCGTCCCCTCCCTCCCCCCCCCCTAAGTAGGAAGTTGATGTGCTCTTCATGGATGATATGTCCATCAGCAACTTCTGGTAAACTTGGAAAGTCGTCCCTAACTTGAGCAACGAGATTGCGTAGATCAAGGATGTCAAAGATAACCTCCCTGGTAGCAGGCTTAATCTCAACAGGATCTCCATTATGATGATTATCAAGCAAAGTATTAAACATAATATAAAATACAAAATGGTGTAGATAAAAAGGTGATTTAGAAGAGTGTAACACCATGATTACCGGTCTTGTAGCTCTCCTGTATAGTATTGAAACCTGCTACTTCATGGTCAATGAGAAAGAGAAATGGGGAAAAACGGTATACGATGAGAAAAAAGGATAAAGGTATGTGAAAGGGTCCATGCTCTGCTTAAGTTTGTATATGGCCTTCCTCTGGGAAGACTTTCCACACTTTGTAGAATAAGCTTAACTGTTTATTTTTTGCTGCTGTCAAACTTTACCAATATGTCCAAACCCATGCTGTCAAACCCTCCAAGTCACCCCCCCCCCCCTGCAACCCACCCCTAACCCCCCCCCCCCCCCGCACCCACCCTTTCCCCTATTTCACACCCCGGTCGCCGTTCACCACTGTAATTAAGCTAAAATGCACAACCAGTGTTAAATGCTGTAAATAAGTTATCTTTTATAATCTGCCGTAACTGCTGTAAATAAGCTAACATTTATAACCTTCCTTAACCGCTGTAAATAAGCTACAATGTTTAACCCACGTTAATTAGTCACTCTTGTAAATACCTTTACGTTCCTTTACTTTCTCAGCTATCCCTTCCTCCTTTACTTTCTCCCTCTCTCCCCCCCCCCTTTTTTTCGCTCCTGCTCCATCACCCGTTCCCTGTTTTTTGTAACCTTCCTCCTTTCTCAAGTTTAGTGTAAACCGGCGTGATGTGCTCACACGAACACCGGTATATTAAAAGCTGTTAAATAAATAAAATAATAAATAAATAAATAAATAAATAAAATAAGCAAGCCTACGCTGCCTATGCAGCCCGGCCAACACTTCTGCCAGTGTAGGTACTGTCACAGATTTCCAGTGATACGTTATTGCTAATCGAGAGGCAACCATCAAATGAGAGCAAAATTTCTGTTGATTTTCATCTAAGTCGGCCACTGGCGCTGATTATAGGGCATGAATAGGTTCCATTGCAAAAGGTTTTTGTAATAAAGTTGGCAACCAGTCTATGACAGTCTGCCAAAACTGCGTGATCTTGGGGCACTCCCACCAAATATGCCAGTAGGAACCAATGTGCCCACATTCTCTCCAGTACTGGGCAGATATAGTGGGATATAATGTGTTTAATTTCTCTGGGGTGGGATGCCATCTATACAACATTTTATATCCATTCTCTTGCAGATTGGCAGAGATTGAGCATTTCCTACCCTTTTGTAGATACTATCCCATTCTTGCCTAGAAAGAATTCTGCCCAAATCATATTCCCAATTAGTCCTATGAATAGGGATAGCCTCCCCAGGAGTGTTTAATAACCCATACATTTTTTATGTCACCTTGCATTGAGTATCGGCCGAAAGGCATAGATTTTCATACAGGGGATCAAGTGGGTCGAAGTTTCTGGTTATTGCACAATGCACTAATAAAATATTTGATTTGGGCATAGGCTAAAAGTTTGACTGGTCCTAATTCATATTTCTGAGACAATCGTGCCAGACTCCACATGTGTCCCTCCTGAAGTAAATGTCCTATATGCGATATGCCGGCTTGTTGCCATGTTCGAAATGAGTCTGATTGGAAGCCGATCGCGAAACCCCTATTATGAAAGAGGTGAGACTGATAGTAGTAATTGTGTTCTCCCACCAACTTCACTTTCCATTTAGCCCATATCTTAAGGGTAGTTTGGAACGCCCAGGGGAAGGGTGATATAGAGCGCCTGGTATGCCTTGGTTGCCATAGAATCGCCTCTAAAGGCATGCTCCCAACCATAATTTGTTCCAATGTAGTCCACTGCTTCGAGGTTTGGTATTGGTGGATATCTAGCACAGCCCACAATAGGGAGGCCACATAATACAGTTGCAAGTGTGGTACTCCTAGTCCTCCTTGAGGTTTAGGCAAAAAAAGGGTACTTCTAGCCACCCTAGGGGGGGGGCGACGTCGCCAAATAAAATAAAAAATCTTCTTTTGTAATCAGCGTAAGAGAGCTGTGGAGAGATGATTCGGAAGTGTTGAGAACAAATATAAGTAACGTGGCAAGACATTCATCTTTATTATAGCCATGCGCCTGAACCACGTATACGGCCCCTTATGCCATTTATCTAATTCCCTATCAATAGCTTTAATCAATGGGGTATAATTAAGGTCAAACAGATTCTCCAAAGAAGGATGGATGTATACACCTAGGTATTTCAGGGCTTTCTTAGCTCAGCAGAAGGGGAATTGCCGTGTAATATCAGCAATGGCCATTTGTGATAGAGTAATGTTTAACAATTCAGATTTTTCCAAATTGACCTTAAACCCCGACACGTCACTAAAGGATTTTAATTCCTGTTCCACACCTATCCATGATTTCAATGGATCAGATAGCGTTAACATAACATCATCATTGAATAGGGATAATTTGAAATTATGGTCCCTTAATTGTATTCCATTAATTGCTGTAGAATCCCTATTGCGCGTGGCTAGGGGTTCGAGAAATAAAGTGAAAAGGAGGGGCGAAAGAAGGCAACTCTGTCTTGTGCCTCGTCCAATTGTAAAGGGTTCTCCATAACCTCCATTCACCTTCACAGTAACTTGTGGGGAATTATAGAGCTGTCGAATCCAATTTAGGTAAAAAGGGCCAAAATTAATTTGCTCTAATGTGTGTAACAGGAAAGGCCAGTGTACCAGGCCAAAAGCCTTTTCTGCATCAATTGATAGTAATGCTGCAGGGATCTGTTCCCATTTTACCCACCAAATCAGGTCTATAATTTTGCATACGATGTCCGCTGCCATTCTGTGTGGAACAAACCCAACCTGGTCAGAGTGTACTAGGAATGGTAGATACCAGTTTAATCGTAGCGCTAGTATTCTGGCTAAAATTTTCAGGTCTTGGTTAATTAAAGAAATAGGCCGATATGACCCGTATAGCATAGCGTCCCTTCCTCGTTTAGGCAAAACTGTGATACCTGCCACATTTGACTATTGTTGAAATGTTCCCCCTTCACAGATGTGATTAAAGAAATGAACTAACTGTTCAGCCACAACATCAGCGAATTGCCGATAACATTCCCCTGAAAAGCCGTCTAAGCCCAGGGATTCGCCATTTTTTAAAGATTTGATGACATTCTGTACTTCCCCAATCGTGATAGGCCCGTCTAAAAACTTTTGTTGTTCGGCTGATAAATTAGCGAGTGTTATTTCAGATAAATTTGTGGCAATATTATCTATCTATATGTCCTACGCCGCGCTATATAAGGTAGCATAAAACTCAGAAAAGGCTTTGCTAATGTCCTTCGGGTTGGTTACTCTATGTCCTTGCCCATTTTTTATTCTAGAGATCACGTTTTGTGAGATTCGTGCCTTGAGTTGACGTGTGAGAAGTTTGCCTGCTTTATTGATCCCTTCGAAATAAACTTGCTTTATGAGTTCTAAATGATGCACTATTTCATCGTCATCTATACACTTTAGTTGATGTTGTACATCTGTTAATTGTGTCCACATGGGGTAAGCATGAGAGCTCTGGAGAGCTCTGCAATCTCTTTGAAGAGTTTAAGTCTAAGCAAATCTCACTCTTTAAGAGCTGCACAGTGCACAATGCATTGACCCCCTGATAACTACCTTGGAGCATTTCCAAACCACACTGGTCAACGCTGTTGATTGAGAGTTAAAATGGCAATACTCCTTTAGATTCTCTCTAATAGTATCACTGAACATGTCATCCCTCAGTAAGGCTGTATTTAACCGCCAATAGCGGTGGCCCCCCTGACCTCCCTTTAAGGCTATGTCCACCCACACAGGGCTGTGGTCTGACCACATCATGGGTTCGATATCTCCCTCTCGTATTCGGGATTATAATTGTTTATCCATTAGTATGTAGTCAATATGAGAGTAAGTGTTGAGGGGTCTGGAGTAGAAGGAGTACACCCAAGATGTGGGGTTAAATGTCGCCAAATGTCCACTAGCCCCCACTCATTCATTATAGAGTGTAATATTTTGGTAGCCCCAGATCCATGCCTTGGTGCATTCACATTTCCCATATAAGATTTATCTAAATTAGGTCGTAATGTCAGATTAAAGTCTCCCCCAATAATTAGACTGTCTTCCCCATGTTTATCCAATAAATTTCCTATTTGCTGATAGAAGGCTGTTTGATCACCTATTCGTGCATACATTGAGAGCAAAGTGATGATATCATTGCCCAATTTAATTTTCAGAAGCATATCTCTACCATGTGCATCTGGAACCTGTAGCAAAACATCAAATAGTAAATTGGCAGACAGCAAAATGCCAGTTCCAGCGAATATATGGCATTTTTCCCTGCTGCCGAGAGAAACATGTGAGGGAAGTCTTTAATAAATAATAATCTTTCATGGTGCTTTCTAAGATGGGTTTCCTGCAGGAAAACAATAGTAGTGTTCAGATTGTTGAGTTCCCGTCTGAGTAGTGACCTTTTTCTCTGAGAGTTGAGTCCCTTCACATTAATAGTAACTACACGTATCATTTACTGTGGTAGTTATGGTAGCTGACCAAGAAAATAATACTGTCTCGTTTAACCACATTACCACTCTCCTCAGTATATTCATGCTTTTGATGACCCTGGAACCTGCATGCCATTTAGTATCCACAAAAATACCTTGATGTTGCTGCAACTTCCTAATCCCTGGTAAAAAGCTTTTCCCCTTCCTGATCCGCTGATCACCCCTTATGGATCCTAATTTAGGGGATTCCTCCATGTCAGGCATATGAAGTACCAGTCCCGCAGATTCTCCCCCACCCCAGCTTCCCCTGCTAAGTTTAACACATTAGAGAATTGCCTTAAAACTCCTATGAGAGTAATACATTCAACAATCAAATAAAACTTTAGCTAACTGTGGCTAAAGTAATGCTAGTGATACAATATCTGACCAACTTTTGTCCATAATTGCAGCACCAGCCTTTGTCCTCCATTTCGCGGGCTCCTGCCGCTGCTGTGTTCTGAGCACGGTGTTTTAGCTTCCCGGCTCGGCGCCATCTTGAGTTTAGCTCTGATCGTCCCGCTGCAGCAATCGGGGCCGGCCCTTGCTGGTTTGCCTCAATTCCAGCCTATTGTAAGGTGAGGGCAGCTTCGCTCTCCATTTTCACACGGTAAGAGGTTCCTTTGTGTTGAAATAGCAGTGAGAAAGGGAAAGGCCATTTGTAATGGACCTCTTTTTGCAGCGTCTGCGTGATTGCTCGGAATTCGTAGCGTTTTTTCAAGGTGCTGGGAGCTAAATCCTGATAAATTGAAAGCTCCTTGTTGTTCCACTTCCATACTGGCTGTTTCTGAGCTATTTTCAGTATTTCCTCTTTTTGCGAATAGCTCTGAAAATTGACCTTAATGTCTCTCACTCGACCCTCTCTACGCGAGCCCAGAGCCCGGTGCGCCCTTTCGAGTCGGACATTGAGGCTCCCATTATCTTCATTCACAGGATTCGCATCAGACACTGGTTTTAAGAGAAAATTACATATCTCCCTCGCGGTCACTGAGCAATCACTGAACTCCTCATGTTCAGGCACTCCTCTTATCCGTAAATTCTGCCGGTGAGACCGGTTCTCCAAGTCTTCTAATTTTTCAGAGATGCTTGCAAGTTCTGAGTTTGTAGTTTTTTGTTGTTGTGAAATTTCATTTACATTGACTTCCTGCTCGTCCAGCCTGTTATCCATATCATCCACTCTCCGGCCCAGTGACACTAAGTCCTCCCTGAGCTCCGAGAATGAGGCCAGAATCCCTTCTGTTGTTTAATCTCTACTTTTACCCCCGTAAACTACTCTCTCATGATGTCCATAGTTGGGATGTCTGGTAGAGAATGCTGATGTGTGCCAGTGCTATGCGGCGATAAAATCGGGGCTTCTGGGTCAGAGACATCCGTGTCTCCCAGTTCAGCAGCCATAGCGCTAGGCCCCTTTCACCTAATTTCCGCTGCTGCTTTAGTAAAATAAAATTTCTGCAAGTCTGTATTACGCTTTCTTGTAGACATCAGTTCAGCAAAGGGATAATTTTTGCTAGTCAGGGAGAATAATCTAACTCTCAGAGATGGCACAAAATAAGCTTTTAAGCTGGGGTTGGTCGGGAGCCTCAGGCACTAGCATCCATCTTGCCTCATGGCGAATAGCGCCCCCTTTGTTATTTATTTGAATCATTGTTGTAACTTGCCATAAGCAGTCATTTGTTTGGTGTATAATAAATAAAAATAAATAAATGATTAATCCCAAAACATGTAAAAATGAAAGAGAGAAAACCAATATAGACCAGAAAAGAAAGCAAGAGAGTCAAGAAAATGATAAATTGATCTTTTGAAAAAAATCTATAGCAATACTACAGCTTTACAAATGCCAGAGGAAGAAATGACTGCAACCTTTAAACTTGGTGATTACAGACGTGATTCCATGATCAGCAAGCATCTTCTCTAATCATATTATTCTTTATTTATTCAGACAATGTGGTTTCCTAATAAACCTTCCATTTAATTATCCACTAATTGGAACTCCTATCTGGAAGATTAAAGCTATCTAAAATTAAATGACAGTCATAACCCAGCGTTCATATTTTAATTTAAAGTTGTATATTTCAAATCCAGCTCTTTAAAGGACACATCCGTAAATGCGCCAGCCTGCTGCTCTTTGTCAAATACAGAAATGCACGAAGTTACATTTTTCCTTTGTAGTGGAATGAAATGTCCAGTCAGGCCAGCACAATGGCTCAGCAAAAGCACCCGGTGATCAGGACACTCTAGTTCCAATATGGCCACACATAGAAGGTGCATCTAGTCTGCTCAGTTTCATTCCTGGTATAAAGCCATACACATGCCAATTGATCTCTGGCTTTCCCCTAAGGACTCTCTGTGTTCATCCCATGCCATTACTACTGTTTCTATATCCACCCTCACCACTGGGAAGCTATGCCATGCATCCACCACCCTTTGTGTAAAAATATGTTCTGATGGTGCTGTTGTCTCAACATCCCTTGGAGCCTCCTACCCTGACCTTACTCTACAAGATCCTATCTACCCCAGATTAGCTTTCTCAAGTGGAGAAGTAACCCAGTGGTTAGGCGGAGAACTAAGAAAGCCAGGGTTCAAATTCTACTGACACTCTCTGTGACTTTGAGCAAATCACCTCACCCTCCATTGACTTAGGTACAACTTTAGACTGTAGGCCATCTGGGGACATGGAAACCCCTACAATACCTAAATGTAATCCCCGTTGAAGTATCACAAGAGGTGGAATATACATGTAAAATATCATAACTGAGTTATTTGAATGTCTCCTGTCGCTAGAGGAGAGATGGGAGGATGGTTGGGTGTGCTTTTATGATTATTATTAACCATCATTTATACCAGAACTGCAGAAACATGGGATTTTACTTTGAAAACCTTTGAGAATGCACATGTGCAAACTCCATGGATACTCTTTAGTCTCAGACTTTAAACCAAGCTTCAAAGATTAACAATAGAAAACTTTGCTTTTGAAAATTGCTTAAGAAAAAGTACATGTACAAATTTGCACCTATTTCCTCAGGTCCGTTACCTGGGTAAACTGATACACGTACATTCGGAAACACAAACTCCTCCCCAGCCCTGCCCCCCAGGAATGCATCTCCTCACAGTGGCACTATACCTGTAATTTTACCTGGGATCTTTGAAAATTGCCCTATTTTGAAAATTACTTTTTAAAAGTTACTTGCAGTCATGTTCAAACACTAAATCAATGCATTAAGGGGGTCATTTTCTAACCATCTGTATCGATGCAAAGCTTACAGGTACTTTTTATCCGTGCTCGTTGCCCAATTTTCAAAGTGAAAGTGTGCATGTACTTTGAAAATCATCTCAGGAAAAGGACCTGCACACATTTACACCTCTTAGTCTGTGTGTGGGAGGGTTCCTGCGAAAAATATGTGCAAGCTCCTCCCCATCCCCGGGACCCCCTCTCAGTGTGGGTTAAGTCCCACACGTAGCAGCCCAAAGGATCCATGTTTACCCACACACAGGGAGGGTCATTTTCGAGTAAACACTTATTTTACCAATGGAAATGGCTTCGAAAATTCCCCTGTAAGAGAATACCTGTGATGATCTGCTCTGGCCAGCTAATGCAGATTTTTAAGGGTTTGATCAAAGTAGTGTGATTGCTGTATAATTTCACTTAGAAACATAGAATTAAAGGTCAACCAACAAGCTGTAGGTGTCACCTTTTTATTGAGCTAACAATACATTTGTGGCCAGCTTCCTTCCTGACTGTACTTACCTGACAATGAAAGCATAGGTCTCAAAGCTAGTAACAAATATATTAAGATAGTCAAACAAAAACGTGTATCCCTTCCCAGTGCAAGCAGTCATCTGGGGGGACACACACCATGCCAGGACTCAGTCCCACAAGCCCGGGAGGAGGAGGAAGGTTTAGATGGTGAGATACCAAGGAGACACTCGGCACAGGGTATGGTGTTCCAAAATTAGAAGGATTTACTGAAATAGTTCAAAATCCAGAAAATTGCAGTGTATAGTCCTTAAGCCTTCAGAATTCACAGACAGATTAGAGAGTTACTAGTCCTTGCTATTACATTCTTCTGTGATCCCCTTACCCCGTGGCTTGGGGTAAAGGCTTCCTTGCACAGATGCTGACTTCCTGCTTCTTCGATGGTTGAATTTTTCCTGCGCATATGTCTCTCCTCCTGGACTTCTTTGGACTCCTTGAACCTGGACAGCTCCTTCCTTATTCTCCTTTCTTCCATACTGCTGGTACCCTCCAGATAGGCACCTGAAACTCATTTGATGCTGTTCCTTTCTGGAAATTCCTTTGCCTTGAGCTCCAATCAGTTTCTTATTTCTCCCATTGACAAACATACTCAGGATGAGAGATTTACTCCTTCAGAGTGGAGATACTCTCTACCCCACCATTGGATTCCCCAGGAACAGACACTTTGAGTGAAGTATTAAAAGCACCACCGCAGGGAACTGTCCTTGTAGCTCCCTCTACTCACTCTATGACTTTTAAGCACTGGGACAGAAGAATAGGCTTTACCCTTTCCCCAAGCTCCAAAACCATTTAGAGAGTTGTCAGACTGGACATCTCTCATTCTGAATAAAATAGTCTCGAGCTCCTCTCCTTCAACCCCAGGACTTGAATTATCTCTTTCATAGATGACACCTTTTTCTCTGGTTCACTGATTACATCTTTCCTGTGGTGATTTGTTCTGCTTCATCATAGAAATATAATCAATTTTTTTTTTTGGGGGGGGGGGGGGGTGAAGAATCACCTAGATTACGAGAACCACAGCAGTTTAACCCGCAAGAGTCCCTCAAATTGAAGTTTATCCTCTGCATGACACAGGCTTGTTGGCAGATTATAATCGAGTCTTCTGGTAGGCATGAAGCTGACCTGGTAGAATCCCCTGTGCTGACTTTGACATCTCATGAAAAAGGGGTAAATAGTTACAAGGGAGGGAAAATTGACACTAGAAGGAGAATAGATAATACTGTTGATGGTGTTGTCAGTGGGGTATAGTGGATTTCTGTGCACACAGCTGTAAAATTTTGGACAGCCAATTTCTTATTTTGATTCTCCAATTTTCTGTGTGACCTTGAACACCACTAGAGTTTTCTTCAAAGGTCTTTCATAGACACCGAATAAGAGAGAAGCTCTGTGGGTAAACCAGGCATTTCAGGAGTAGTATCCTTGGGAAAGGATTTCTACAAATATATCGTTTACCTTATACTTTCTGTTAGAGATAGGAAGATTCTCAGACTTGAAAGGAAATAGCTGGATGCATATATTTTGGGTTTTTTTAAATCACAAATCATTTCTTGACTAATGATGGATTGTAGAGTAGAGAAATGCACCAACTGTTTCACTTCAATCCACATTCAGTAGTTGAACAGACGTCTCAAGAATACTTAACTGCAAAAAATCTCTAATGTGGATATCTCTTTGGAAGTAAGTTTTTATCTACCCTTCCTTTCCACTAAGAAAGTAAAAAGGAATGGGTATTTCTAAGAGATCTTGGCAGGGGCGAATTGCAGGAAAATATTGGCCTGGGGGATTTTTTCAAAACTGGACCATGGGGTATCTGATGCTCTCGTGCACTTTCTCTGCAGCACGTGCATCAACAGCTCCCAAAAGCACACTAAGTTAACCCTAGAACCCAGCAGAATTGAGGCAAAAATATGTCCAAAATAAAAATCTTTTCTAAATAACTAAGACGTTGAACACATTCTACAGACCAAGGGTGAGCAGAGTGGCAGCCCCTGTTCCTTTCATGCAAATTGGTTGAGCCCCCCTACACATCTGCTTATATCTCTTATAGAGATATATCCTGGATTTACGGTCTGGCTCTTGAACCAGTTGCAAGTAATGACACTGCCAGCCAGTGTCTGACACCTTGCTCAGTCTCAAACAGAGTTTTTAGATTGCAGAAAGTTTATTGGCACATACACACTGATATACAAAAAGACACATACTCTCTCTCAGATATAAAGACACACAAACACTCTGACACAGACACACAAACACTCACTGACATGCTACTGTTGTACTGCTGCTTATGTGCTCACATAGTGAATGTCCCCGGTCCAGCACTGCTGCATCATGGTGTAAAGTTCTTGCTTGCTGCCAGCCCTTCCCCATTCTGTAGCAGTCCCCTCCCTTCCCCAATCTCATTCTCTAAGAGACTCACTGGTTCCAGAGCCAGCTGCTTCTCTCAGAGCTCAGTGCAGTCACCTCAGACAGAAGCATTCCCAATATTATATAGGCACTTCATTCTGGCTTACCCCCTTCTGACCTGTGCCTGTAGCTAGTCTACACTTCTTCACAACCCTCCCACCACTCTACAGCATTCCCATTGACTGCAGGCTTCACAGTCTTCTGCTTTTATGGTTCCTCAGGCTCGGCTCTGCCTACAGACTCCAGGGACCAGAAGTGCTCCCTACTGTTCCCTGGACTTGTAAAAAGAGAAAATTAAGCCCTGGACAAGACTGGGGAGAGCCATTAACCCAAAGTAGCCCAGCTCCAGATGGAATCCTGCTTTCTCTTGTGTAGACAGTGCAACCAGAGCTGGTGGGAGGGTCTTAGGTGAACCTTACAGTCTTGCACACAACTCCTGGTCCCATCCTTCCCACAAATAATTTAAAAAATATATACATTTATAACAACAGATTTTACAAGAAAAAGAATATTCAGTGTTCTAAGGTAAAAATATCACTTAAAACGTGTATTATTTACATGCACTGCTATGGTACTAATTGGAAAACTGCAAAAAAGACACCTATAGTCATATGGTATCGGGACTATTGTAAAGCATGTCAGCTCTCAAAAAGCTTTAAGTAAACTTAATTACAATATAGTAAACTTCCCATATAAAAATAGCACTAACTGCCAGCACTCAAACAGTAACAACCCTACCTATGAAAAGGCAACACTTGAAATATTACACCAGGCTCTAAAACACCAATACACCTGATATTAGGAAAACAGAACAAGCCAAGCTGCTATAGATCCCTACACAGAAACTACATGCTAGCAAAATACCTCACACATGCAGAAAGACAGACCCCTACCAAATACAGAATAAAGAGACAAAGTATAACTAGAAACATGCAGACAAAAACTGAATTGGAAACCGTAACAAGACAGACTCGGTATTCAGTGCAGAAGTGGAAAAAACAGAAACATCACTATTCCTCATTAAACATCAAAAAATAAAATCAAAACATATAAACCAATCATAATAGTAAAACCATAATTATAAAAAGAATAAATATTTCAAAACAACTGATGAAAAGAATATCCAATACGTTTTTTCAATTATTCCCAGATACCATTAAAAGCAGAATATAAACCAAATAAATAAATAAAATATTTAAAAACAGAAGACATCAAATAACACCCAATTAGTAAAAATAATAAGGATAAAAATATCCCCTGCTCTCCATACCTGTGAACTTTTGATTTCTAGTCACCCTGAGATTGTCATGGATTAATTTGGGGAGGGAGTGGTACAACTTTCTCTTCTCTCTCCCACATATTGATATTCTCCAACACATACACTTGCTTACTCATACATTCTCACACATGTTCTCTCTCTCTCACATATACATACATATGCTCTCACTTTTTCTCTCACACACATACATACACACACACTCTCCCCAGAATACACAGACAATTCTTCGGGCCTGCACAGCTTCTCTCTCACACATGTAGTTTTACATACCCACATGGTCTCTTACATGCTATTTGTTCACACATAAGCTCTCTCTTACACATACATACATGCTCCATCTCACATATATATGCTCGCTCTCACACACACAAACACTTGCTCTCTCTCTTCTTGGAACATACCAATAACAGAAGCCTGCTCCTTGGGCCTATGCAAGGTCTCTCATACACACACATGCAGTCTTAAATTCTATTTATTCACACACATACTCACTCTCTCTTTCTCCAAGGTACATACAGGGTTCAGGTAACATCAGCCTTCATTCTTCAGCCAGGTGTCCCTACTAACACAATAGCTTCCTTGCTGCACAACTCACAAGTGCAAAAGCATCTTTTGGCCAAGCAGCCCTATAGGTAACATAGTATATAAGTGTGCTTCTTGATATCCTATTAGCAATGTACGTAGTCATGTAGAAATGCATATGCTTGTATAGTCTAATAAACCTATATATATATATATATATATATATATATATATATATATATTTATATTTATATATAATGTGTACATTCTGCCAGCCTTGTTCACAGTCCCATTTGTTTTCCTGGGGTGAAGGGAGGGAAATCCCACCCAATAACACTTTCTTCCCCAGGCACCAAGAATGTGAGGACCGACAGAATCTGCCCTGGGGGGGGCTCCCACCAGGTTGGTCCCGGACCCAGGAAAACCCATGAGATAAGTGGTCAGGGGACATTACATGAAGTTACAAGAGTCTCTTATGGTGCAGCCCCACAGACCGCAGGCTTCTATTTTCCGTATTCGTGGCCCAGCTGACAGGGGCCTCCTTAGCTTCAGCTGTGTGGCTGAAGAGAAGAGGCCCTGTCAGCTGGGCCGCGCCATTGTAAATCCGTGTAAAACAGGCAATGCGATCTGGATCGTAATACTATGGCAATAAACGTTAATAGAATGTAAACATAGGTTTCCTAGGGCCTGCACAGATCCTGGAGGAGGTAGAAGGACAGCTGTAAAGCCAGAAGCCAGAGAAAATCTGAGAGGGCTGCAGGATTCAAGTCATGAACATTTTCTCTTCAGGTGGAATAATGGACGACTAAAAATAATGGAGCCAGAAAAATATTCCTTAGGAAGATTATTTCAAGAATTGGACCCCTACACCAAGGAAGAAAATTATATATAACAACATTTCAGAACTTAGAGGAAAGGAACTAGGAAATCAGAAAGATAATTGTAGAAAAATCATTAATAGCATTCATTCAAAGTATATTTGACTGAATGTTGCTTTCATCACTAATGAAAAAAAAACCTTTTAGGTGTAAGTTATGTAAATAAAGTCATATTTGTAGTAAAAGAAATAATTGTCTTTCTTTCTTTTCCTGAGAAGTGGGTACCTAATTACCAAATGGTAAGTGAAAGAGCTCCAGACCCTGAATTGAAATCTTAAGTAGTTAGTAAACTCATGCCAGAAATGTTTTAGCATACCGTAGGAGTTGGTAAAATGTTTATATGCAAGTTAAAACCTCACTTAACATTCAATGCAATACATTCGACTAGGGCATGCCAAAACGTTTCCTCAATAAAATGACCATGGATAACGTTAAAACGGGCACCCATATACGCGCATATACAGGCATGCATAAAACTGCTCTGGTATTTTATAACATCTGCATGTGTGACGTACGCAAGTTATAAAATACATGGAAATATACCCGGGAACATGCACGCACATGTAAAAACTGTGCAAATATATTTTTGCACTTCTCCGGAACATTCCAAGTTATCCAGCTGAGTAGCAGCACTTATCCGGGTAAGTAACATTTTATCCAGCTAAGTAGTGGCAAAGCCACTAAATTAGATAGCCAGATAATTAGTGCTATTTAGACATCCAGCTATCTGATTTAGCTAGATAAGTAGCTGGATAAATAGCGGCTATTTGATTTAGACTGATAAGTAGCCAGATAAATAGGAACTTGGCTGCTACTTAGCTGAATAACTCAGAGCTTATCCAGAGAAGAATAGCAAAGTAGATACTTAGCCAGATAATTTGGAATTTAACCAGATAAGTGTGCACAACTGGTATACCTGCATATTTTTGCATCTAATTTTAAAGTGATATGCAAGTAGATTACAACATGCTTAGATTTGACACATTTATTCCCCATAAGTCATCTTTTACAGATCTAAGGCCTAGATTCATTCCGCTATAATTATATCGAAATGATCACCCACGATAGAAAAGGGGCGTGGGCAGGCAAATAAGTAGCCGGTCGCATCGCAGCATATGTTAACGCACGCAGCGTTGGGTTATCGTATGCAGGGATATCAGCTTCGCTAGTCATTTTCACCCTTTCAATGCTTCTTTAGAGTGGGGATTAGTTCCAGAGGACTGGAAAAGGGTGAATGTGATTCCTAGTCATGAAAATGCAAGTAAGGAGGAGGCTGGGAATTACAGGCCAGCTAGTCTGAACTCTGTAGTGAGCAAACTAATGGAATATTTGCTAATACAGAGGACAAAGCTATTTTTAGAATCCAATGGATTGCAAGATCCGAGACAGCATGATTTTACCAGAGGTAAATCTTGTCAGACAAATCTGATCTATTTCTTTGACTGGGTGACCAGAGAATTGGATCAAGGAAGTGTGCTAGACATAGTGTACTTGGATTTCAGCAAACCCTTTGACACGGTTCCACATAGAAGACTTATAAATTATGCACCCTTGGTTGGATCTTAGAGTGACTGACTGGGTTAGAAACTGGCTGACAAAGGGTAGAGGTAAATTGATTTTTCTTTGAGGAGGTTTTTACTACTAGTAGTGTGCCTCATGGATCAATCCTTGGATTGGTTCTTTTCAATATTTTTGTGAGCAACATAATGGAAGGATTGTCAGGAAAGGTTTGTTTTTTTTGCCAATGATTCCAGAATCTGTAACAGGGTGGACAGCCAGGAAGGAGTGGAAATCATGAGGAGGGATCTAGTGAAGCTCGAGGAATAGTCTGTCTTGTAACTAAGATTTAATGCTAAAAAAAAAGGCAGATTAAGGATGCAAAAACCCAAGGGAAAGGGTACAGTATTGGAGGTGAAATTCTTCTAATCACAAAGGAAGAGCGACATTTGGAGGTAATTGTATCTGATGATCTTAAGGTGGCCAAACAGAAGAATAAAGCGATTGTAAAAGCCAGAAAGATGCTTGGCTGCTTAGGGAGAGGAGTGGTCAGCAGAAAATGGGAAGTAATATTAGGGATGTGAATCGGGCTTTGGACGATTGAAAATATAGTCGATATTTTCAAAATTGTCAGAAATCGGGGGATCCCCCCCAAACAATAGGAAACCCCATGATATTGTTCGTGGGGGTTCTCTTATCGTTTTGGGGGAGGGCGGGAAAAACGGCACACAAAAATAACCCCTAAAACCACCCCGACCCTTTAAAACTAATCCCTTAGCTTCCCCACCCTCCCAACCCCCCCCCCAAAATGTTTTACAGGTACCTGGTAGTCCAGTGGGGGTCCTGGGAGCGATCTCCCGCTCCCGGGCCGTCGGCTGCCACTAATCAAAATGGCACCGATGGCCCTTTGCCCTTACCATGTGACAGGGTATCCGTGCCATTGGCCGGCCCCTGTCACATGGTAGGAGCACTGGATGGCCCGTGCCATTTTTGGCATTCGAGGAATGGCAGCCTTGGCTCGAAGGTGCTCAACATCAAATTACCGTGTTTACGGATCATAAGAATCTAGAGTATCTCCATGCGCAACATCTTAACAATAGACAAGCCAGATGATCCTTATTTTTTTTAACCGTTTTGACTTTGTGCTCAAATATCACCCCGGAGATAAGAATACCAGAGCTGATGCCTTGTCACGCTCCTTTCTCTCAGAGGATGTTCCTGAAGAACCTCAGCACATAATCGACCCGAAGAAAGTCATCTTGGGTGCTACCCATTCTGTACCCGCTGGTAAAACCATCGTGCCTATACATCTCAGGAAGAAAGTGCTCTATTGGGCTCACGATTTCAAGCTGGCTGGCCATCCTGGTCAACACCGTACCATGCTGAAGCTCCAGAAGTATTATTGGTGGCCAACTATCAAGGAAGATACTTTCTCCTTCATAGCATCTTGTGCCAACTGTGCCAAGCACAAACCTACTTCTGGCCAACCGTGGGGATTGCTGCAACTGCTTCCAGCTCTGGAGCAGCCCTGGATGCATATCACTACTGACTTTGTAGTGGATCTTCCCCCTCTAGAGGTATGAATATCATCTGGGTCACAGTTGACCATTTCAGCAAGATGGCCCATTTCGTGGCACTGCCTGGCTTACCTTCAGCCTTGGAGCTTGCGAAGCTCTTCATAACCCACATATTTCACCTTCACGGCCTACCAAAGCACATAGTATCAGACCGAGGATCACAATTCACAGCAAAATTCTGGAAGGCCTTGTGCTAACTCTTCGACATCTCTCTAGACTATACATCAGCATATCATCCTCAATCAAAAGGCCAAACAGAATGGATGAATAGGTCCCTGAAACAGTTCATTCGGGCCTATGTGAGTTGCCGTCAGAATAACTGGGCCAAACTGTTACCTGGGCTGAATTCACCATTAATTCTCATCCAGCAACATCCACTGGATCGACACCTTTTGAAGTGGTATATGGACGTTTACCAGCACCGCCACTTCAACTGAAGCTCTCAGTGATGTCCCCAGCAGCTCAATCCACTGCTGATAACCATCAATTATGGACTCAGATGAAAGAAATGCTACTCAAAGCGAGTGATCGAGCCAAAAGATGTTATGACGCCCACCATTCTAAAGCGCCTATCTTTGAACCTGGAGACAAAGTCTGGCTTTCCACTAAGCACCTTAGATGGAAGTTACCCTCCACTCGATTTGCTCCTCGCTATGTTGGACCATTTCCAATCCTCCGACGTCTTGGCAATGTCACTTACAGTCTGAAGCTACCACCTGGATTGAACATTCACAACGCATTTCATGTTTCACTTCTGAAACCACTCATTCTCAGTGAGTTCTCTTCCAAGTCTCAGGAACCATCTCCCATCAATGCAGAAGATGACCTAGAATACAAAGTTGAAGCCATTCTTGATGTCCGAAGATGAGGCAAGACTTGGGTATACCTTCTTTCATGGGAAGGTTTCGGCCCCGAAGAACATTCTTGGAAGCCTCTGGCAAATATCCTTGGCAAAGAGATGCTCCATCAGTTCCATCTCTCGTATCCTTGGAAACCAAAACCTGGTACCCGCAGAGGAGACCGCCCTTTGAAGGGGGGGGGGTACTGTTGCAACCGTCACGGCCCAACGGCTTCATTCCACCTACCTTTCTTTTTCTGCAACTCCTCCTGCTCCCTGTGGATGTCTGGCTGCCACGGCGTCTGCCCGCCATCCTCTCCAGTGTCCCCGGACCGGCTTGGGTGCTGCCTCCCGCCATGCTCCTCAGGCACCTTAGGGCACGCACACCGCGCAGCCCTCATTCTTATTTCCTCTATGGTGCGAACCTCAGGGGTGTCCCCCTGTGATGGCGTCACGCTGCCCGGATATTTAAGCCTGTTGTTTATTGCTAGCCTTTGAGTTAGCAAGGGAATTCCCACAGATGGGATTCGCGCTCCATACCCAGCTACTCTGCCTCCAACTTCTATTTGGACTCTTTGCTGTTAATGAGGTACCCGCTCCTCGGGGACTCTCTGCTTCTTTCAGGTCGCTACCAGGAACTGGTACTCACTCTTTGAGGACCCATTTTCCCTGACTCACTGCCTGTGTCCATCTCCTCTTCTACTTGGAAGAATTCGCTACAGACACCATCTGTGAGTACAACTACCATCTACTCTTCAGAGCTGTTTCCCTGGAACCAGATACTCGCTCGAGGGCCTGCCTCCATTCCAGCACCAGTGCCATCTTCCACGGAGAACTGCTGCATGAGTACTTGCCAATGAGTCACTGTGCCCAGGAATCTGGTACTCGCTCCTTGAGGGCCAGCTCTCCCTATCTCGGGGCTTCTCCATACTGGGGACTGTGAATATCTCAGTGTACTCATTTTCTCAGTTCTTCTTCCTACAGCACTGCTATCGGAGAAGCTGCTGTTCCAGTGCCCTGGGGAATATTAGCCCAGCCAGGCTCCATCTTCTACTCACTACCGCCAACTCTGGTGGCTTCATAAACTGTCTAATAAAAGATATAATCTGTGTTTGTGTGTCCGGAGCTGAGCCTGACCTGTGGCCCCTCACAGGACTTCCCCCCATGGGTGTGGTCAGCTGCCACAGTGTCGAAGGGTCCACCCAAACCCTACAAAGCATAACAGTCATTAGGGGGAATCATTGCAGGTGAGGGAGTTGCTGCAGTGGGAGGGACAACATGCCTCTCTTTGAGAAAGTGGAAGGGAAGAGATTGCCTTCTTCTTACAATGAGGATAATAGGACAAGACCCCTGCCAGAAGGAGAAGTTGGTGTAGTGGTATTGTGAAGTCTGGCGAGCTCTAGATCTTTTTTGCGGGGGAGAGTATCCGCCCAAGGTCAAAGGATAGGAGGAAGTTCAAGGCATTGCAGAGGAGAACCTGTAGAGGTAACAGAAGATCCCAACATTGTTCTAAAAGAAGTCTTAGGATGCAAAGAAGATTACCTAGGACTGAGGAGCTCCAAGTACTGCAGTTTTAGAAGTGTTTTGAGAGACTCAAAATCCTGATTTTTCAGTACTGTTAGCCTGACATCTTTTTTGCAACAGTAAAGTCTTTTTTAATTGGATCAATAATTTTCCGTGCAAGGATTGTTGATTGATAGTGCCATATAGCCACTTGGGCCCAGAAGCCCTTCCCCCCACCATCTAGAGGAACTCCTCAGAGTTTGCAAGTTCTCAGCAGTGTGTGAAGCTAGCCCCTACCTTCAGAGAACAGGGAAGACCCTGAAAAGGGGATTACTTATATTTTTATTTGGAAACTACTATTTCTGTTAAATTATGGAGAACAAATTACCTTACCTGTTAGTGCCAATGAAGAAATAAAAATGTGGAATGGAAAGAGTAAATGTTAATCAGTTTTTACTTTTTCAAATACTTCAAAGACAAGGGGACACACAATTGTTACTAGGTGATACATTTAAAATTAATAAGAGCAAATATCTTTTTACTGAATGCATGATTAAGCTCTGGAATTCATTCCAGAGGATTTGATGAAATCTGTACTGTAGCTGTGTTTAAAAAAGGATTGGACAAATTCCTAGAGGAAAAGTTCATAAAACATTATTAAGGTGGACTTGGGAAAATCCACTGGGATAAGCAGCTTGAAATCTATCTACCCCTTGGGATCCTGCAAGATACTTGTGACCTGGATTGGCCACCACTGTGGAAACAGGATACTGGGTTTGATGAACTTTTAGTCTGACCCAATATGGCAAATCTTACTTAAGAACATAAGATATGCCATACTGGGTCAGACTAGTATCAAACCCAGTATCCTGTTTCCCACAGTAGCCAATCCAAGTACCTGGCAAGTACCCAAAATTTAGATAGATCATAAGCTACTATTGCTTATTACCATCATAGCAGTTTATGGATTTATCCACTAGGATCTTATCCAAACCTTTTTTAAACCCAGTAACACTAACTGCTGTAACCACATCCTCTGGCAATGAATTCCAGAGCTTAACTATGTACAGAGTGAAAAATAATTTTTTTCAATTTGTTTTAAATGAGCTACTTAGTAACTTCATGGCATGCCCCCTGGTCCTTCTATTATCTGAGAGAGTAAATAACTGATTGTTGTTCAAGTCCTTTCATGATTTTGTAGACCTCTGTCATATCCCCCCTCAGTCATCTCTTCTCCAAATTGAACAGCCCTAACCTCTTTAGTCTTTCCTCATAGGGGAGCTGTTTCATCTCCTTTATCATTTTGGTTGCCCTTCTCTGTACCTTCTCCATCGCAATTATATCTCTTTTTTGAGATGCGGCGACCAGAATTGTACACAATATTCAAGGTGCAGTCTCACCATGGAGTGATACAAAGGCATTATGACATTTTCCGTTTTATTCACCATTCCCTTTCTAATAATTCCCAACATTCTGTTTGCTTTTTTGACTGCCGCAGCACACTGAACCGACAATTTCAATGTGTTATCCACTATGGCGCCTAGATCTCTTTCCTTAAGTAAGAATAGTGGTATCAGACCTATATTATAAAATGTCAATTCAAATTTTTATAAACACCATTTTCTCTATGGGAAATGGGCCCATGTTCAAACCTCGCTGACAAGGTTTGGACATTTTGCAGAGCTGGTCCTTAAGGTCAGGGAGGACAAGTGATGTAATAAACGTGACTGCTAGCACTTCAGGATTGGAATAACCTGAGCAATCACCCTCACCCTGAGGACGTCAGGAGCGGGGCAATGGGGAAATCGCAATAAAGTACCAAACAAAAACAAGCTTTTGTCAAATTTGATATAATATTAAAGGAAAGAAATGTCTCGATATTGCATCAGTTACCACCAAAAGTCATCCTTTCAGGCCGATTCAATAAGAAGCACAGGAGAACGGGTGCACCGTGTTGAGCGAACTGGCCACACATTTTACTTTCAGGATCCCGGGTGAAGATATAATAGCCTCATCAACATGCATTTGCATGTGATGACTGCCATTAGTTTCCGGGGGGGGGGGGGGGGGGGGGGGGGGTTGGCCACATGTTTTTGACGTGCTAAACCCCTTACAGTATAAGGGGTAGTGGATGTACGGCGAAAACGCGCATCCAAGCAGGTGTTAAACAATGTGCTCGGCTGAGCGCACCTTACAGTATCGACCTGAACGTGAGCACAATCAATTCCTTTCTATTCAATTTGAGGCAGTGTGGTACAGTCTTAAGGAAACTTGCATTCACATGTCAGGAGACTCAAGTCACGAGAACAGCACTTCCCGCTCAGTGTAAGGATCACAGATAGTACAACTGAGCTAGATTTGCTCATTCCAAACTACAGAGTGACTACAGCATATTAGTAGGAACCTTCGTTTTCAATTTTTATTGTATTTTTCTCAGAAATTGACTACTGCTCATTATTATAACAAAGATGGGAGAAATCAGTGGAAAGAGAATGAATCATGTTTTTCCACTGATTTTCTCCCATTTTTTGTTCTTTATAATCAACACTAAAATTCCCTGGAAGATTCCTAAATATTTGTGAATATTGTGCTCAGGGTGGTAGAAATTCAGTGACCAGTGGCAATGCTAAAATCTTAATTAGCTATTAGTTTACATCAGTAATTGATTAGTGACATGGCTATCAAACTTCACAGATAGAAAACAAAAATAAAGCAGCCAAGGCAATCTTCAAAATATTTTTTTTACATCATCTCTCACCTGTAGATGGACAAATGGCCATCAACCAAATCCTCCAAGAAACTGAAAGTGTGAAATTTGTGCCAGTTAGAAGAGGCTGGCCTGGGTTTGCAACAAGGGGTGAAATAGCACAGAACTAACTTTCACAGTAAAAAAAATCATTTTGCTGAGGAGTCTTTCCTATCAGGAATTTATGAGGCAGAAAGAAAAAAGCCTGATTCAATTAAAGAATTTGGGCCAATGAATAAAGATTAATATACTGCTTTATCCCTGCTGCTCCTTATTCAACAAAACCTTGTGTTCTATAATGCACCTCATAACTGGGGAACTTCCCTCTGCATCCACTCTCACAGGAGAGCTTTGCTTGGTCAAACTAAAAAAAATTCAGTGCACTGGAAGCCATAATTTACAGTTAATTATATTGTATGCAGATTTTCCACTGCACATGTACATACTTATCATGCACTAAAGAGCTCTTTATTGACACTTCTAATAAGCAGCCATAGCTGGTAGAGGAGAGTATCTTGCACACAGAAGATGGGGCAGGCGATGATTTAGCAATCAGGAGACTACTTCAGTTCCTGCTGAACTCACAGCTGTAAGCATTGCCACTGCTGGAGCCATTAAAGGATGGGATGAGCTGAGATAAGTGTCCATGGGACTTCTCAAAGCTCATGTATGTGTGAGCTGGAGAATGGCCTCTGATCATAGACAGGAGTAGAACGTGGACCTCTTTCATCCTCCTGCAGAACGTTTGCATAAGGTAAGGAACCACAATTTCTGATCCAGCAGCAGCCACTTATTCCTCCCAGCAATAGATGATAAGCGACAAGAAGATTGTATGTAATTAGGATAGCAGCACCACTGAATTGTCAAGTCATCTCCGTCCCCTAGTATCTCCCAGTTATTCTTGGAGGAAATAAATCTGCATAACTGTCCTGCCCGCAGAGAAGGACCTCTCGCCCAGCTCCTGCTGATTTCAGGGAAGGAGCCTTCCATGGCAGGGTGGATTGAAGCTGCTGACAAGAGGAGGGGGATTGTGGGGGGGGGTCAGCAGATTCTGCTTTCCATTCCAAAACGTATCATTAGAAACACATTTAGAGCGCTGAGTGCAGCCTCACTGAATCGAGCACTCCAGCTAAATTAAATCGTTTCAGGCCTGAGAGGCCATTATCAGATTTGAGCTGCCTTTGCAGCTCAGCCCCTCCCGTCCATTAGAAGAGATGAATGCTGAGGGGCTGTAAATGAAGAAATGCTTATTAAATGTTGAGGCGGCTGCTGCTGCTGGGGAAAGTGTCTGGAAGAAAGGCAGAGCGTTGCCTGTCATTCATAAAGGCCGCCTTGCTTTGATAGCCTCTGACATGAAAGGATGGCCCTTTCCACGCTTTTCCTGCAATTAGGAAACTCCGTACGCAGCACAAAGCGTTCAAGGTCTGCCTGCCTGCTCTGCCGGAATAATCTGCTCCCTCCCTGAGCTGCACAAGCCGGCTTTTCTGTTGAGTTTTCAGAAATGTAAAAATAGGAAAATAAATAGCAGAGAGATGCTGCAGTGTGTCTGGAGGTGGACAAGCAAGCAAAGCTTGATCAAATAACTTTATGGCATACATCTTCCACTGGTCTCCTAAACATTTTCAAATGTGAACAAAGAATCGTGGGTCTGGTTCTCGTTAAGGAAAAGAGGTGTCAATTTAGAGAAGCGCGGCTCATTAACATCTTCTCTAACTTCTACATTCACAGTATCTATTGTGATTTCCTTTTAATCTGCAGAAATGGAGCTGGGCCACTGAGTGCTGCGAATGAGATGAGCGGGGAGGGGGGATTTGCACTCCTTCACCAAGTCCATGACTCCTGGACTGAAGCTCCACGGTCAGTCAGCTGCTGGGCCCATACCCTCAGACCCAAGATGTGCTACCGGCCCTGCTGCTGGGTCCACAAAGCTCTTCTGCAGCTCAGCCGCTGGGTCTGTGCCTCTGCACCAAAGCTTCACCCCTAGGACCCCTGCAGCAATGCTTTAAGCACAGCTCTGGCTCTATGTACAAGAAAAGGCCGCGAGGGAGGCTCCGTTTTACGTGACAGGGCACGATCTCAGGGCTGGCTATTGCCATTTTTTAAAAAAGATCGTGGTGGGGCAGGAGCAAGTGAGCGATTGCTGCTGCCCCTTTCTTGAGTGTGGACCCCGTTGGAAGGGGTAAGTGGGGACACCAAGGAAGTCCCGAGCCCCAACAGATATCATAGAGGGTGGGAAGGAGATGAGAGGGGCCCGGAGAGGCCTTTACCCAGGCCCCCGTGCCTTGATAGAGATGGGAAGGGCTGGAGAGGCTCCAGGATGTGGCAGTAAAGATCTGGAGGCCCCGTTTCATGTTATTTTTTGATTGGGGATGGGGGGTTATGTTTATTTCGGTTTGGCAAGTGAACCAAAGCAAAATAATCATTAAAACAAAGGGGGGGGGAATAGATAAACCCCAAAGTGAAAAATGAGATTGAATCAAAAAGATTTGACTGTACATCCCTGGTAAACAGGTAACAAAAGAACAGTGCATTACTCTGGGAGGCAGGCACTGCTTTCTGATGGGAGACCAAGGGTGTGAAACATTTTCATGATGTTTGGGTAATTGCCAGGTTCTTGTGGCCTGGATTGGCCTCTGTTGGAAACAGGATGCTGGGCTTGATGGACCCTTGGTCTGACCCAGCCTGGCAATTTCTTACGTTCTTATGGTGAGCCAGACTGGCTATAAGTGCACTTCAGGTGCTGCCATTTGTGGAACAATCCAGTCCTCTCAAGCTGCCCTCTCACTGGGAAGACAGCACAGCAGAGGGTTGCTTTTTATTCTTTTACTTTTTTTTTTAATGATGAAACTAGCAAGCAATCTCCCAATTCCCACCCTCTTGGATTTCCCCCCTCCCTCGTTTACTCCTCTTTCTTTGATCACTTTCTCCCTTATCCCTCTCCCTCCCTGACTCCATGGGCACTGCTGCCGTAGACAGGCCTACCTGAGCGCATCACTGCAAACCGACACCCAGCACATGTCTGGGATGACTCACACCCCCCCCCCCCCCCCCCCGAGGTGATGCGTGCCAGCCCCAGCTTGATAACAGCAAGGCCGCTGCATGCATCAGCAACGGCAAATCCCTTGCTGCATTTATCTGTGGCAGATCTCCCCGGTTTGGCCACCAGATGTCACTATCGCTTATAGAATCCCACAATTAAGGAGCCAGCCATCCTCCTCAGTCCCTGCCACCTGGAGGGTCCGGATAGGATGCTTAAACCCCATTTAGGCCAGCGATGTTTGAACAGCATGGGATCGGTTTGAGAAAGCACTGGAGGCATAAGGATCTCTACGTTTTACCCTCTGGAGAAGCCTTCCAGCTTCACCCAGATGGAGTTTCACTTAGAAGAGGCACCTCAACTTGCACTCCCTGCTACAGGGGCCTTCCCCTACTAATTTACAGAAGAGATAGACTTTTATGCCCAATACCCTTTTTGGGCAAAAGGGCTCTCTCCGGAACCCTAGGTGGGCAAGCACCGGTGATGGGTCCTGCTGCGAGAGACAGTGAGGGCAGAAGATGAATTCAGTTTTAACTTTAGAAGTATTTTTTGAACCTGAACAGTGTGAGGAGGTTTTTGGATCCCCCCCTCTCTACTAGGATTGCAGCTCTGAGAACTAGCCTGATCCCGCTTGACTTTTCCCCATGAGAAGTCCCCCCCAGAAACAACACGAAAGGATGGAAGAACAAGAGCCCACATTATGGCACCCGGACAAGCTGGGTGTCAGACATGATGACCTAAGGTAGGATTTTTGCTGTGAAGTTGGATTCCCAGATAGCCACTGGGTGAGCTTTGCACATTAAATATCACCATGGGGCTCTACCTGGATGGCTGAATAAAAGGACACCTTGCACCAGCATGTCAGATGTAACTTCAACATTATTGACAAATGGACTGTAATTTATGATTACCAATCAGTAAACTTTTATTTAACACCCAGATCCTGGTCCCATCTGATTTCTCATAGTCTCTACCATCTATACACTTACTGGGAGCATCACAACATCGTCTGGGCCACAAGCAAGAGCTTACCCCTGTAAAAAGGATCCCCCCCAGGGATTAAGAGTTAAATGTTGGATGGAATTTGCTAGCTGGAGCAGTCCCTGAAGAGAAACAAATTTGTTTGTATGCCGTTGGAGTTAATAACCCCACTAAGGGTTACATATTTACTTATTTATAACACACTTATGCCAAAGGCAGTAAGCGATATATAGATAGGTGCCAAGCCGACACCATGTTGAGCAATTCCAGCCTGGGGAACTGTGCAAGCCAGTGTCCTGCAGCCTAGCCGACCTTTGTAATTTATCCACAGCACCCTACGTGACACTACTTGCAGGGCCGGCAGGAGACATTAGGAGAATTAGGCAGCCGCCTAGGATGCTGGAAATGGACAGAGTGCCTCAAGCGCCACGGTTGATGTAAGGGCATTGCATGGCACCCACCAGACTGCCAGAGAGAGCGAGATCGTGTGGTAGGGTGATGTCACCGCCATGGGCTACTGAACAACCTTGCACCAGGACTGACTATTTGCCTCCTTTTACTACTGTGTCTCCTAGCAACATCCACTAAAGCACTATCCCTCCTCTCTGCGCCCTACACACACACAGACAAGCGCAGGCTGGTAGCACCTGTCATTGCCTCAGATAGGACATGACAGTGACAGGGGTGAAATTCTATGGGCCAGATGTCTGACATCCCTGCAGTAGAGATTATGCAGAAATCCCAGTTAGATAAAATTAGTTTCAATTGGAGCTGGAGTCTAGGATTAGATCTTGGTCTTAATATTTTTCCATAGAAATGTCAGAGGAATTATGCCCAGAACAGTGGATGAGTGAACAATTCAGTCATACATCAGCATGTTCGGTGTTGCTATGGAGCTTATTAACATGCATTAAATGTCCATTTTTGCATTTAGAACCCCAAAAATCTCCTTAGCATGCATCACATGTAAATAAGCTCATTAATATTAAAATTAAAGCTAATCACTTTAAGGCACGAGATTTGCTTTAACACAAAAAAAGTTTACTACATGTTAAGAGGTGTAGTTAAGTATTTTGAGAACATTAGCAAGGTAACACAGCCAACCCTTCCTTCTGCAGGCCAAAGTAACACCTCAACCACTGTGCCATGGACTTATTACCCGGTACGTTTCCGCCCCGTGGACGGGTATATCCATTGTCCCTGCCCAAGATGCAGGCGATGTCCAAATACATAAAGGAGAATCTCGACCGGGGTTTTATTCGCCACTCTTCCTCTCCAGCAGGGGCAGGCTTCTTCTTTGTAGCCAAGAAGGATGGTTCCTTAAGACCCTGAATTGATTACAGGGGGCTCAACACAATCACTCGAAAGGATCATTATCCGCTTCCCCTGATTCCTGAATTACTGGACCGTCTCCATGGAGCCAAGGTCTTTACCAAAGTGGACCTCCAGGGGCCTACAATCTTGTCCAAATAAAACTGGGAGATGAGTGGAAGACAGCGTTTAATATGCGTGACGGCCATTACGAATATCTGGTAATGCCCTTTGGACTATGCAACGCACCTGCAGTGTTTCAAAATTTAATGAATGAGATATTCCGGGACATGTTACACAAGGGGGTGATCATCTGCCTTGATGACATTCTAATTTATTCCAAAGACTTGAAGACACATCGCATGGACGTTCGTCAGGTTCTCCTAAGAACATAAGAACATAAGAAATTGCCATGCTGGGTCAGACCAAGGGTCCATCAAGCTCAGCATCCTGTTTCCAACAGAGGCCAAAAACCAGGCCACAAAAACCTGGCAATTACCCAAACACTAAGAAGAACCCATGCTACTGATGCAATTAATAGCAGTGGCTATTCCCTAAGTATAATTGATTAATAGCCATTAATGGACTTCTCCTCCAAGAACTTATCCAAACCTTTTTTGAACCCAGCTACACTAACTGCACTAACTACCTTCTACGTCTAAGAGAATATAGTCTATTCGCTAAACTGGAAAAATGCCTCTTTGAACTGGAGTCCTTGCTGTTTTTGGGCTTCATTGTATCTACCTCGGGGTTTCATATGGACTCAGTTAACCAGCATTCGGGAGTGGCCACAGCCGGTGGGACTCTGTGCGTTGCAAAGATTTCTTGGCTTCGCCTATTTCAATAGGAATTTCATTCCTCACTATTCATGCCTAGTAGCACCCCTAATGGCATTAACCAAGAAGGGGGCCAATGCTAAACAGTGGCCATAGGTAGCCATCCATGCTTTCCACAAATTGGAAGAGGCATTCCTACAAGAGCCATGTCTTCACCACCCCAATCCAGCTCGTCCATTCATCGTGGAGATAGACACTTTGGACCTTGCTGTAGGAGCGGTACTCAGTCAATGCTCCCCTCAAGGGACACTCCTGCCCTGCTCGTTCTTCTCCCACAAGTTTTCCTCCACAGAGAAGAACTATGGAATTGGAGACAAGGAGTTGTTAGCCATTAAGATGGCTTTCAAAGAATGGAGACAATGGCTTGAGGGGGGCACAACACCATGTGATGGTATATACTGACCATAAGAACCTTGAGTTCTTATGGTCAGTATAAGGGCTCAACGACTAAATCTGCGCCAGGCCCGATGGTCACTCTTCTTCAGTCAATTCAACTTTGTACTACGCTACCGTCCTGTGGATAAGAATACACGGGTGGACGCACTTTCCAGGCTATATGAGGCTGAAGATATACCAGAAACTATCCATTATATCTTGGATCCTGCCAAAATCCAACTAGCGATTACTGACACGATACCACAGGGGAAGACAGTTGTTTCCATTCATCAATGACCTAAAGTACTAGCATGGGTGCATGACTCCCTTACTGCTGGTCACCTGGGCAGAGCCCAAACCCTGAAGCTCCTATCCTGATATTGGTGGCCCAGGATGGCTCAAGATGTACGTCTATGTGGATTCCTGCCCAATATGTGCACTCCAGCCTCTCCCAGTTCTTTGGGAGCCCTGGATGCACATCTCTACGGATTTTGTGGTCGATCTACCTATCTCCTCCACTAATCACGTAATTTGGGTTGTTATTGACAGATTTTCCAAGATGGCGCACTTTATTCCCTTACCAGTGTTACCTTCAGCTTCAGAGTTGGCACAACTCTTTACAACACACATATTCCGATTGCATGGTCTTCCCTTACATATCGCCTCTGATCGTGGTCCCCAGTTTATGGCCAAGTTCTGGCCGGCCCTCTGCAAGAGGTTTGGAGTGCAATTAGATTTTACCACGGCCTTCCACACACAGGGTAATGGGCAAGCCGAGAAAATTTACTGGGGATTGAAGACCTTCCTTCATTCTTTTGTAGGAAGTCGCCAAGATGATTGGTCTTCCCTCTTGCCTTGGGCAGAGTTTTCCCACAACTCCCACGTTCATTCTGCTACAGGGGCATCTCCATTTCAGATGGTTTATGGAAGGCATCCAAAACCTCCATTTCCTTTACCTCTTTTGGTGCCCTCTCCCGCAGCCCAACTTACAGCTGAACAGATGCACAAACTTTGGGAGACTATCAATGCCAACCTGATTAAAGCTGCTGCTACCGCCAAGTGCACATCTGATAAACATCTACAGCCAGCTCCTCTCTTTAACTCAGGAGACTGGGTTTGGCTCAGCACCCATCACATCCACCTTCGGGTTCCATCTATCCAGCTGGCACCAAAATACCATTGGACCTTTTTTGATTTCTGAACGCTTGGGTCCAGAGACCTATCATCTAAGACTACCCTTCAGCCTCCAAATATACAATTCCTTCCACATATCTTTGTTAAAACTGTTGGTGCTGTCTTCTTACCATACCACATCATCTAACCCTCCAGAAATAGCTTCAGATGATGATCCAATCTACCAAGTCCGGTAGGTCCTGGATATTCAATGACATCATAGACCTTGGGAGTATCTAATTGCCTGGGAGGGATTCAGTGATGAGGAGAATTCGTGGGAACCCTCCTTGAACATCTTGGACAAATCCTTGATTCAACACTTCCATCGTACACACCCAGAAAAGCCTGGCCCTTCTAAGAGGGGGTGTAAGAGGGGGGGTACTGTTAGGGATGCGTCTGTGCGCATTTGTGTCTGGCCACAACAGGTGCCAACCCCTCCTACTTTATCTGTTCCACCAATGCAGCGGTGGCCTCCTTCTCACGCTGGGCCGTGAATGCCAGGCTGCATGGCGACTGCAGCGTCTCTCTCCCGGCCGGCATCTGGGCCTCCCTTGACGCATGTGTGTGCGGGAGGTCCCGCCTCATAAAGGGACCTCAGCTGGAGAGCTAAGCCCCTGGATTATGATGTCAGATTATGACATCACCACAGGAGGAGTTTTAAACCCTGCAACTGCTTTCTTTCTTGGTCTTTGCAATAGATTTCCTCTGTTGCTCCTAGGCTGCGTTCCCTGTGCTTTGGTGCCGTGCCTCCAGCATCTCCTGTGTCATCATGCCTCCAGCGTCTCCTGTGTCATCATGCCTCCAGCATCTTCATGTTCCTGTGACCATCACTTTGTCTCTTCGCTACCTGCCACAGACCTTCGGCCTGGACTACGCTGTCTCTTCGAGAGGTTTGTTCCTATCTTGCTGGGTGAACGGTCAGAGTACCCGCTCCTCGGGGGCTCTTCCGCATTCATAGGCTATCCACTCCTCGGAGGGCCGTCCTGCTTGATTCTTCGGAACCAGGTCTTGTAGTCCTCTGCTAGCCTTCACCACCTCCCGGAGATGAGTCCCACTGAGGGGCTTCCTCAGCGGTCAACACCTCTCGCTCCAGCTCAAGGGTCCACATTTTCAACAACTTTTCCTGTCATTCTCTTCTCCGGTCTTTTAGTATCATTAATTCGTAATGCATTAGTGACTTCTTTATGAAATTGGCTCTCAGGAGTGCCATGGTTTGCCTGGACACACCTCCTTGATCATGGTGAGTGAGAGGGGGTGCATTGTTGTTGGCCCATTGAAGATGATGTAATTACAATATTTGATACTGACTGACATTTTTCTTTGAACATTCACACTGAAGCAGCGCGAACATTTTATTGGTTGAAATTGGCTATTTCAAGATTTAAATCATTGCATTGTTTTTTACTTTTATAAGGATTACATCAGGGTATATTGTTGATCATTTCCTTTTGAAATATGCTGGGATAAATGAATATTTGAAGCACTACAGATGAAAAGTGGGGTGTTATATGATTTTTGAGGATTATACTGGGACATTGTCATTTTTTATACTTTATGTGGGTTACATCATTAAAAGTACCCCAGTTGGGAACTATTTTTTGTATTTTTATTGTATTTTATAAAATAAATTAATATGTAAGCCTATGCTTTGACCTCATGTCTGTTCCTCCATCCATATCTGACACTGTTATAGACAAAGAGTGGCAGTGGACCCATGGAGAAAGTGAAAACAGTGGTTTGGACTACAGTGGCTTCCTTTCTTTCAAGTTGTGAAATTGTAACAATTTACATTCTCCCTCAGAGAAGTTTCACTGTAAAAATATTAATAAGATACTTCTATATCAGAAAAATTGAATTTATCTTTATGGTTGTCTGTTAGCAAGGATGTGATTTTCCTATTTCTTTATTTTCTTTGTGATCATTACCATGTAACTGGCTATCTCTGTTTGCAAGTGAATGCTTGGTATTATATTTAAAATTATAAATAAAAAAAATTGAATTTATTAAACTGGCAGGCAAGACGTTTTGTCATTTACTAGAAAACAATCTCAGGATACTGTACAAATAAGATTTTCAGAATACAAATATACTAAATGAAACTCTGGTACCAATTTTCAAACAGGTTTTAAATCACTATATTCTTTTTCAGCTACAATATATCACTTCAGAAATCAGCTCTCAGAATGACTTTTCAAAAAGAGTAACTTTAGTTAAGTACAATTGTCATTTCTTTTTTTCTCTATGTTTAATGTAAATTGTTACACTATTCAAACTTTAATTATAAGAACTGATTCTTATTATTTCAGGTCATCACTTCAAAATACTTTAAGAATCTATTTTCAGGTAAGTATATGTTATGTGTTGTATGTCTCAACTAACCCTTTACTAATGTGTCAATTTTATCTAGGTGTTTGCAATTAACAATGCCTCTTACATACTTCACATATTTGGGTCAAAAAGTGCACTTAACTAAATTTTCAGCAATTTAGCTACTAGTGGGAAGAGCTTGTAAATAGCGAGTATGGCACTGGTTACCCGACAATGGTGGGTTTCCTTGGTTGCTGGCTTGCGATGCTTGCATATGCTGCTTGTTGGCATGGACAGGAACTCTGGACCTTTTTTCATGACCACATCATCTTCAGGAACAGTTGTGTTTCCTACTACGCTATCTTTAACAAATTAACAAAAGAAGCAAAAAAAAAATCACTCACTTGGCCAATTCAAAATTGCAAATTGGAGGTTATTTTCTATCCCTATCGCATGCGAAAAGGGACTTTTCGCGTGCAATAGCTAGATCGGGGCAGCGTCAGCACTGGAAGAGGAGGAGTTGGGGTGGATGCCTTGGAAACTTCACTGGTGGTGATAAGGTAAGACCCCTTATCGCTGCCAGTACCACGCCCAATAGCACCACCTTTTACGATGGCACTATTGGGTGTGAAAGCTGGGAGCAATTGCTCCGCAGTGGTGCGATCACTGCCGACTTTCGCAGGCCCACCCACCGCTTCACCCCCGCCCCCGTTAGCGCCGGGATTCACAAACCGATGCGAAGATAGAAACTCCAGGCCTAAGAATCAAATCAAAAGCCTTGGTGTTGTTTTAGACAGCACCTTCTCATTTTGACCTCAAGTCACTCAAGTAATCAGAAAAGGATTCTTTAGGCTGTGTGTTCTCTTGGGTCTAAGGAAACTTTTACACACTCTGGAATTTTACTGCAAGCCTCAATATTTCCAATTATTGACTATTGTAATAGTCTTTATGTTGCAACCAGAACAGCAGTAGATAAGTAAAAAAGTAGTTTTATTAATTAAAAGTAGAACAAAATTCCCGATTCAGGCCGAGTTTGCCCATGCAAAAAGGGCTGCTTCAGGGGCTATATTCATACAAGTATCACAATGAAGATCATGTCCATTCACATCACAGTTTTTAACAAAGGTTCTTTTCTAATGGCTTGAAACTCGGCCTGAGTTGGGCATTTTGTTCTACTATTAATTAATAAAACACTGATATACTGCTGTTCTGGTTGCATTCTTGCTACGCTGGATCAGCTCCTGTGTTGTTTCTTAGGACCATAGTCTTTATGTTGGCCTTCTGCATTCAACACCATGACCACTACCGCTTTTGTTAACCTCCTTGGCTCGAGTAATCAATGGTTTGAAACAATTTGATCACATCAACCCAGTGCTGATTGAGTTACATTGTCTCTCAATTGATAAAATTGCTATAACAATTTTCAGATTGGTTTCTAATCAATCTTGTCCATGGGCTAATGCTATTTTAAAATTTTACCAACCTTCAAGAAATTTGCATTCCTCTCAGTGAGGCTTATTATATGTTCTGTCCCCTAGAGTCGCACATTTATATATTACTCAGGAATGCTCCTTTTCAATTGCTGGCCCAATCCTCTGGAACTCTTTACCAATGGAGCTGCATCAGTATGACTTGGTCAAAAGTTTTAGAGAGCTTTCAAAGACCTTTCTGTTTAAGTCAGCCTATTTTTATTGTTTTATTATTTTAATTACCTTTTTATTATTTTAATTACTTTTTTTATTTTATTATTTTATTTTATTATTTTAATTACTTTTTTAATTCACTACATTTTATTTTAATTTCATTGCTTTTTGTATATTGCAAATTTTGTGTCATATTGTTATTTTAGTTTATTTTCATGTTTTATGATAAATTATATGTAGGTTTCTTTGTACATCGCCTAGACCTATTTTAATAGCAAAACCCTTAGCAGACATTATTAATCTTTCCCTAAACCAAGGCAGTGTTCCTGATATTTTGAAATGTGCCATAGTTAAACCAATTGTAAAAAATCATCAAATAAACTCATCTGAACCCTCTAATTTTAGGCCCATCTCCAGTGTGCCATTTCTTTCCAAACTTTTGGAAAAAGTTAACAATCAGCTTACAGAACATTTAGAAAATCATAATATTCTCCATCCATCACAATTTGGATTTCAAAAATTATTTAGCACAGAAACCCTGCTGGTCTCCCTCTTGGACACTGTCCTAAGAGGTTTAGACAATGGTCAAACCTATCTATTAGTAATGCTTGATATATCTTCAGCATTCAACATAGTTAACCATAACACACTGTTGGACAGATTAAAGGAAATAGGTTTAATAGACATTACACTTCAGAGGTTTGAATCATATCTGACAAACAGATCATACAAGGTTAAAATGAACGATAAGGAATCAGAACAAATTAATCTAGTACATGGTGTCCCTCAAGGATCTTCATTATCCTCAACCCTTTTTAATATTTATATGCTTCCTTTATGCAAGTTTTTAGCAGGCCTTGGATTAACTTATTTTATCTATGCAGATGATGAACAGATTTTCATTCCAATTACAAAGTCTATCGAATCCACATTTAAACACTAGGAAATCTACCTTTCCACAATAAACCAAGTATTAGCGCAAATGAGCCTCTCTCTTAATCCAAAAAAAAACAGAACGTCTCATGATCTGCCATAAAATGAACAAACAAAGAGTGTGAAGTATTGAAAAATATCAAAAGATACCCAATCACATATGAAGTCAAAGACCTGGGAATCATGCTTGATAGTGAAATGAACTTAAAACGGTGGATAAATAACATAATCAAAGATGGATGCTTCAAACTAATATCCCGATTTTCTGCCATCACCTTTCCATGGTACTATGTCCTGCTGTCAAGTATATGTTTTCAAATGATTACTCCCAAAAAATTAAAACATGCGAGACTACTTTTATATCTTAGGCTAGATTTATAAGATTGGAGCTAGGGATTGCTGAATACATTCTTTAGGATCTTTACCTGTAACAATGGAGTTTGATGGTTTCTCAGCTTATTTTTCTTTTAGAGGGGAAGTTTATTTCTATGATTTTTATGGATTTTTTTTTTACGGATATAGGGGTACATTTTAAAACAAAGCGACTTCTAGGTAGAGGCAAGGCAAAGCTAGGTGAGAGTACAATGTACAAATCTCATCTTTGTGTACCTTCCCTCACTCCAAATCACTGATGTGTACTGTGCTGTTCCCAGAGGTGCTCTCTCCCTCTCTCTCTCCATTCCTCTCCCTTCTCCTGCCTAAAATGGGATTTGTGATATTTAGCATAAATCCTGTTTCGGGAATAGTGTACAGCATAACGGCAGGAAAAAAGGTGTAGATATTTCTGGGGGTAAAATAATCAATAATATGCATTATGATATTGACCACAATGTTAAACACCCCTCATTTTCATAAACTCTGGCCAAATCCCTTCCTTTTGACTAAATTATAAAAATTTGCATACGCATATTGCGATGCATTTTTTTATCACAAGTGTTAGGGCGTTATCGAGGGCATTAGGGCCCTAATACCCAAGATAATGCCCTAACACAATTTGATAAATGACCGTGCAAATTAGCAAACACCACTTTTCAATCTGATTCAATTTATAAAACTCATTTCCCAGCAAGTTCAATGTCCAGACACGCACATGTCCCTTGGGAGATCCTACAGATGTGAGGAATTCAAAACCCAACATCTACATCAAGGGATCCTTGGAAAACTGCCTTTCCTCTAAACAGGTAAAAGAACGTGAGGAGGGTCTCTAGGTGCACAGCAGCAGTGACAAGAGGTAACCTGGAGGATAGGGTTTGGAAGGGGTTTGCTCTCACTTGTGCTTCGGTTTTCTTGAAAAAAAAAAACGATCTGCAGAAAATAGCAAGTGGAAAATGCATGCAGGTAGTTTATGTGGGATAAAATTGGCGTGAAATTCACAGGTAATTGACTTTAAATCTATTCAGGCAGTCAAAAAATTACCTCCAAAAAGTATTTGAAATGCCCTGGGAGTTTAGAAAACGTTCAATCACTGATTATCCTAAATGGAAATATAGTGTCCTGTCACTTTCCAGGCTGAGGAAAATTCTCGTGGAGACAAAGCCAAAAGAACAAATCTCAAGCAATCAATGTAAAAGGGGTGGGACTATGCACACTGCAAAAAAAATATGATGCAAATTCATTAATGGAGAGAGTTATTTTCAGAAGCATTTCTGCAAGTTTTACCTGCGTAAACAGGTTTTTGAAAAGATGCCTGCCAAATATGCAGGAAAACTTAAGTGCACAAGTCCTGTTTGCATGCAATTTGCATGGAGGAGTTCTTAAGGACAGACCTGGGGAAAGATTTGGGGTTTTGCAAATATCCATGAAAATTTAAATATATCCATATATTTTCTTGAATTTTTTCCATGCACTAAATAACAGATGTAAGTGTGCATGTGGGTGGATTTAAGGGGAAAATTTTGAAAGCAGACATAGGTGCGTTAAGTATGTTTTTAAAATTGGTGTAGCTGATGCACATATTTGCTGGCAAGCTTATGTGCAATGTTACAAAATTACCCCATAATTTGTATATTAAGTATTCCACTTAGTGTCCCTATTGAGTCTATCAGGAATCATGGCATTTAATTGAAAAATCCATATTTGTTATCTAACTGCCAGCATCTCTTCTCAATCTCCATCTCACCAATGTAATTCCATTTGATCAATAACAAAACACTTCAGTGAATCTATAGGATGCTGTTCATTTATAACCATCTACTTCAGGAGCAGCATGGTGTGTATAAAATGGCACTTCTGCACAGAGGCTACTAATTTCATCCTTAGCAGTAAGATAATGGTATAATTTTCAAAGGTCAGGTGAGCAGAAATGACCAATCAGAATGTAAGATTCTCATCTCTTCATTCAGGGCTACAGCTTCATAATGGAAGACCAGAAAAAGCTTCTAGTATGCTTGTCCTGGCCAGTATCCACATCAAAATTACTGCAGCTTCAATTGCACAAGGAGGATGATTCACTCTAAAGGTTTGGGCCTCCTATTGAAAAATAGTGGTCAAAATGCAGGTTTTTCTAAAATTCTTCTATCATAAAAGAGATATTCAACTGCTATTTGATGCGCTCTCAATTCCAAAAAGCAGGTGGAGCAACCTGAAAAAGGATATTATTCACTCCACGAAGTAGATGGAGCTGACCTGATTCTCCAGCAGGACAACTCCTCTGCTGGTGACAGCAGCTTGCACTTTAAGGCTGCTTCCTTTCCTGAGGACAATATAGGCGGCAGCAGCTCTCAGATCTCCACTTCTCCTCAGGTGAGAGCAGGACAGTAATGAGTTCCCAGGGGTCTTCTTTTCTGCCTGAGTAAAAAGGTGGCAGTACTAGAAGAGGCTCTGAAGTTTCCAAGCCTCTCTTTCTCCTCAGGGTTGAATGTGCACGCAAGTGGCAGTTATACCAGACCTCCATGCTTCTTCTACGTAGGGTCAGGTAAGTGGAGGCAATGGCAACTGACAGGCTTTGTACTCGCCTTGGGTAAAGGGGAATGGCAGCAATTCTCAGGCCTCTTCCTCTCCTTGGATCTGGGCATCATCAGCAATGAGGCCTCCTCTGGAACAAGCAGGTGGCAACAGGTGAGAGGCAACCCTCCTTCAATTTTCTTTTCATTCATCACTCTGCCTGCCCCCCCCCCCCCCCCCCCAATAGATGGCAACAAAGGAGCAAGAGTGCTACTACCTCCTAGTCTCCCCTCCACTCACAGTTTGTGCATTTTTCATAAAGGACAGGCTTGCCTTTTACAGCTCTGGCTGACTACAAAAACTTTGGATACGCATAGTAGGATGAGACAGGAGTTGTTAAAATTGCAATTAAAAATGATTATCCACCAGAGACTTAGTAACATTGTAATGACGACAGATAAAGACCAAATGGTGCATCAAGTCTGCCCAACAATTTGCTTATGGGAGTAACTGCCGCTCCATGCAGATTACCCCCTTGCATTCCGTTAAGGGTAGAAACTGCCATTACGTGCATGTTACCCCCATTGAGATATATTACACCATCCCTTTCGTCAAGCCTTTAGGGATCCACAGTGTTTGTCCCATGTACTTTTGTATTCATTAACTGTTCTGGTCTTCACCACCCTTTCTGAGAGTGTATTTCAGGAATCTACCACTCTCTCCGTGAAGAAATATTTCCTGATGTTGGTTGTTAATCATCTCTCCCATTTCATGACCCCTAGTCCTACTGTTTCCTTTCCAACTGAAAAGGTTTGAAGTTTATGTATCATTAAACCTTTCAGGTATCTGAAGGTCTGTATTAATCTCCCCTGTACCTTCTCTCTTCCAGGGTATATACATTCAGATCCTTCAGCCTCTCCTAAGTCTTCCAATGAAGACCATTAATCATTTTGGTCATTCTTCTCTGGACCGCATCCATCCCGTCTCTTTACTTTTTGAGGAACAGTCTCCAGAACTGAACATGGTACTCCAGGTGAGACCTCACCAAGGACCTGTACAAGAGCATTATCATCTCCTTTTTCTTACTGCTTATTCCTCTTTCTATGCTATCCAGCATTCTTCTGGCTTTAGCTATCACCTTGTCACATTGCATTGCTGCTTTCAGATCCCCAGACACCATCACCTCAAAGTCCCTCTCTTAGTACACATTAGTCTTTCATCCCCCATTACATACAGTTCTTTTGGATTACCACATCCCAGATGCATGACTCTGCACTTCTTGGCTTTGAATCCCAAGTACAAAAAAGCACTAGATTAAAGAATAAAAATGGAGGTAAGACATCTCAGCGAGTAGGTATAAAAGTTACTCTTGCTGTGTACTTCCCATCAAACAAACATAAGCCAATGAGGCACTGAGGACCCTCATAGTTTGTTATATGTTATAGTATTCATTGTTAGAGGATCTTTTGGGGTTATTTTTATTGAATCAAAGCTGCCTAATCTTCGGCCATTATTCAAGCTTTCATAAATCACTTTTCATTCTCTCTACTCCTTCAGGCAGTTCCACTCTATTGCAGATCCTATAATCATCCATAAATAGACAGACTTTACCTTCTATCCCTTCCGCAATGTCACTCACAAAGATATTATACAGAACCAGTCCCAATACTGATCCCTGTGGCACTCCACAACACAGTTCTCTCTTTAGAGTAGGTTCTATTTACCATTATGCACTTTCTCCTATCAGTCAACTAGTTTACAATCCATGCCACCACCTTGGTGCTCATTCCCAAACTTCTTTTATTCACAAGTCTCCTATGCAGGAACAAATCAAAAGCTTTGATGAAATCCAAGTAGTAAATCATCTGGACCAGATGGTATACACCCCAGGGTTCTGAAGGAACTCAAAAAATGAAATTTCAGACCTATTAGTAAAAATATGTAACCTATCATTAAAATCATCCATTGTACCTGAAGACTGGAGGGTGGCTAATGTAACTCCAATATTTAAAAAGTGCTCCAGGGGTGATCTGGGAAACTACAGACCAGTTAGCCTGTCTTCAGTGCCAGGACAAATAGTGGAAAGTGTTCTAAAGATCAAAATCACAGAACATATAGAAAGACATGGTTTAATGGAACAAAGTCAGCATGGCTTTACCCAAGTGCCTCACAAATCTGCTTCATTTTTTTGAAGGAGTCAATAAACATGTAGATATAGGTGAACCAGTAGATGTAGTGTATTTGGATTTTCAGAAGGCATTTGACAAAGATCCTCATGAGAGGCTTCTAACAAAAGTAAAAAGTCTTGGGATAGGTGGTGATATCCTTTCATAGATTACAAACTGGTTAAAAGACAGGAAACAGAGAGCAGGATTAAATGGACAATTTTCTCATTGGAAAAGGGCATACAGTGGAGTGCCTCAAGGATCTGTCTAGGACCCATTATTCAAGCAAGCTTTCCCAGACACAATTTAATGACACAATCCAAGGACACAATCCAAGGACTCCTCTAAAACATCCAGCCATTAATCATGCCATTTGCACATAACTTGTAATTTGACTTGTATATCGTTTAACCATTTTATTCTTTCCTATTTCTTCCTCTTCACCAAGTTTTGCTACCCTTGTTAATTGTAACTGTACCTTCGGTCACCTCAGTTCTAGTTTGATGTATTTAATGCACTCCCGTTTCATGTAAACCAGCAAGATATGTTCTCATGATTGCCGGTATATAAAAACCTTAAATAAATACATAAATAAATAAATATATTTATAAATGATCTGGAAAGAAATACGATGAGTGAGGTAATCAAATTTGCAGATGATACAAAATTATTCAGAGTAGTTAAATCACAAGTAGATTGTGATAAATTGCAGGAGGACGTTGTGAGACTGGAAAAGTGGGCATGAAAATGGCAGATGAAATTTAATGTGGATAAGTGTAAGGTGATTTATAGAGGGAAAAATAACCATGCTGTAGTTATACGATGTTAGGTTCTTTAAGATCATGAGAGGTCTTGAATGAGTAGATGTGAATCGATTATTTACACTTTCGGATAATAGAAGGACTTGGGGGCATTCCATGAAGTTAGCAAGTAGCACATTTAAGATTAATCGGAGAAAATTCTTTCTCACTCAAACAATTAAGCCCTAGAATTTGTTGCCAGAGGATGTGGTTAGTGCAGTTAATGTAGCTGGGTTCAAAAAAGGTTTGGATAAGTTCTTGGAGGAGACGTCCATTAACTGCTATTAATCAAGTTTACATAGGGAATAGTCACTCCAATTAATTGCATCAGTAGCATGGGATCTTCTTGGTGTTTGGGTAATTGCCAGGTTCTTGTGGCCTGGTTTGGCCTCTGTTGGAAACAGGATGCTGGGCTTGATGGACCCTTGTCTGACCCAGTATGCCAATTTCTTATGTTCTTATATTAGGAGCTACCACCCAGGAAAGAGATCTAGGCATCATAGTGGATTATACTTTGAAATCGTTGGCCCAGTGTGCTGTGGCAGTCAAAAAAGCAAACAGAATGTTAGGAATTATTAGGAAGGGAATGGTAAATAAAATAGAGGATGTCATAATGCCTCTGTATTGCTCCATGGTGAGATCACACCTTGAATACTGTACATAGTTCTGGTTGCCGCATCTCAAGAAAGATTTAGTTGCGATGGAGAAGGTACAGAGAAGGGTGACCAAAATGATAAAGGAAAGGAAGTGCTCCCCTATGAGGAAAGACTAAAGAGAAGCTTGGAGAAGAGATGGCTGAGGGGGATATGATAGTCTTTAAAATCATGAGAGGTCTAGAACGGGTAAATGTGAATCGGTTATTTACTCATTCGGTTAATAGAAGGACTAGGGGGCACTCCATGAAGTGGCACATTTAAAATTAATCAGAGAAAATTCTTTTTCACTCAACACACAATTAAACTCTGGAATTTGTTGCTGGGGGATGTTGTTAGTGCAGTTAGTGTAGCTGGGTTAAAAAAGGTTTGGATAAGATCTTGGAGGAGAAATCCATTACCTATTAAGCAAGTTGACTTGGAAAATAGCAGCAATAGTGTGGGATATATTTCGTTTTTGGGTACTTAACTCTTTTCTCTCTAATAGATCTTTCAATGTATCTTACAATAACAATACATCTGATCTTATACCTCTTCCACAAGGAGTCCCGCAAGGTTCTTCTTTTTCACCTATGCTCTTCAACATTTACATGCTCCCTTTCTGCCACTGTCTGAATAAAATAGGCCTTTTATTCTTCCTTTTTGCTGACGATGTTCAGATATTACTACCAATTAAAGACAACATTAATAATACATTTTCTCATTGGGAACTATATCTATCTGGTATAAACAACATCCTATCACATATGGCACTGTCCCTTAATCATAATAACACAGAGTTTCTTCTTTTATCCAACAAGTTACCACCACCTTCCTTAGATTCCACTGTATTGCTCAAATATAAAATATCTACATCAGTTCGGGACCTGGGAATCACCTTAGATAAAGAGTTGAACTTTAAATTTCATATTAATATTCTAATTTAAAAAGGCTTTTATAAACTTCAAATGCTTAGAAAACTTAAGCCTTTACTTCACCCCCCAGACTATAGAACAGTTTTTCAATCCCTACTTTTCTCGAAGTTAGATTATTGCAATTCCATTTATAAGGCTTGCCTGCAGCCACCATTAAACCACTTCAACTACTTCAAAATGCTGCCGCAAGATCTTTAACAAATGGTAGAAAATTTGATCATGTTACACCTATTCTTAATCAGTTGCATTGGCTTCCCATCTCATTTAGATAACAATACAAGATCATTATGCTCGCTCATAAAGCATTGTATAATGACTGCTACACTTGGTTACAAAAATCCCTCTCTCAATGTATATCCACTAGAAATCTCCGTTCAACTGACACGGGTCTACTGTCAATTCCTTGCAACAAAGAAATTCACAGAGCATCCACGAGGAATCGAGCTGCTTCTATAATAGGTCCGCAGCTATGGAACTCTACCATCTTCTCTAAGAACTGACCCCTCTACATTTTCTTTCAGAAAAAGCCTTAAAACATGGTTTTTGAAAGCTTTCCCCTCATAAATTAATCTTTTAACTTCACTATTATACAATTTCCTTTTTCTTTACATACATAAAATGTGGTAGAACAATAGTTTGCTTGTTTATTTTGATTTGATTTTTAATTGATTGTTTTAATTTCATATTTTGATTTTCATATTTATTTTTCTGTTTTACTGTATTTGGTCTTCATATGTTTATGTGAAGACAATTATGTTATATGTAAACCGATGTGATATTTTGAATTGAATGACGGTATAGAAAAATAAATAAATAAATACATACATACATACTTGCCAGGTACTTGTAGCCTGGATTGACCACTGTTGGAAACAGGATGCTCGCGTGATGGACCCTTGGTCTGACCCAGTATGGCAATTTCTTATCTTTTTAGATCACATTGAGTGCTCATTCCTCGATCCAGTTCTCTAGTCTCCCAATCAAAAAAAAAAACAGATTGGTCTGGCAGGACCTTCCCCTGTTGAATCTATGCTGCAACCCACCATCAACCCAGCAGATTATAGCTAGTTCACTATCCTTTCCTTTAGCAGAGTCTCCATTATTTTTCCCACCACCGAGGTAAGGCTAACCAGCCTATAGTTTCCAGCCTCCTATCTGCTAATTCTCTTGTGAAGCAGGACCACAACCCCTCTTCTCTAGTCCCATGGCACCACTCCTATTTCCAGGGATCTACTGAACAAATCTTTCAGTGGACCTACCAGCACATCTCTGAGCTCCCTCAGTATCCTGGGATGTAACAGTGTTCCAAACCACCCTATCATCAAAACTGAATTACTGCAATTCATTCTTCTTAGGACTCCCATACTCCACCATAAGACCACTACAAATGCTCCAAAATGCCATGGCAAGAATCATATCAAATGCCGCCAGTGGGAATACCTCCTTTCCTGGGAGGGTTACGGCCCTGAAGAAAATTTGTGGGAGCCAGCCTGTAACATTCTAGATAAGAAACTCCTCCTTCAGTTTCATATTGCCCATTCGTGCAAACCCAAACCTCCAAGGGGGGCATGGGGGGAGGGGGTACTGTTATGCGTGCCGGCCACAGCAGACCTGTGGCTCGGCCCCCTCACCTCTCTCAAAGTGATCCAGCACCTGGTCCCTCGTCTCTGGCAGCTGTTGGCCGCCGGCTCCATCCCAGGCCGCCCCTGGGGCCTCTGACTCTGCTATAGTTCCTGATGCTCTGCATTGGGCCTCTCCATGTGGCCCGCAGAAAGACGCCATGCTGACCAATGCTGCGCCCCTTCCTTGGCGCGCGAGCGCACAGCTGACCCTTTAATAGGGCCCTGAAGGATTTAATCTCCCCCCTCATTGGAAAGAACCCTGCCCCGGGGCCCCTGGACTGTGTTGGAATGGAAGAAAGTTAAAGGATTGGCCCCAAGACCCTTGTGTGCCCCTTCCCTCCTGGGCCATAAACTGGAGAGGGATTACACAAGTATGACTCATCATAGAAAGGGCACAAAAACCACATTTACCACCAATAAAATGACCTCAAAGATGTATCTCATCATTTTGCTTACTCATATCTGAATGAACCACAAAATCATTAATTTTTGCCTTTCACCCAGGCAATCACTGGTAGTTGAACAAAAATAGGATATAAAGAAAGTACATGCCAAGTCTTCTAATGGCTCTAGTCACAGCTGATGCTTTGCTAGAGTAGGGAAGAAAGCACACCATGTCTCCCTCCCTGTGTGAACTTTTATACTGCAACAAGTCTTTACGATGAGAGTAACATACTTTCAAATATGCTTTTCTTGATAATAGACTTAGGAAATCCTCTCGCTAAAAAGCAGTCTAGCAACACCTGAACCAGTCTATGAAAATCAGAATTATCCGAGCAAAGTGTCCATAACAAAAAAAAACAAAACATTGGCTCACCAGTAAGCCTGTTTTTAAGGATAACAGCAGCTACAAAATTGCAAAAAGTTATTAAATTCAGAGGATTTTCATTAAATAGAAACTCCAGTCATATCTCCACATTTCTAAATCCAAATGTCTAGATATGCTAAATACTCAGAATAACATTGCATTGTAAAACACAAATTATATTTTAAAGAATTTAACCACCCACAAAAAGTTTTGCTACTGTTCCATTGTTGAGGTCCAAAATAAAAAATCAACTTTCCTTCTTCACATTAATATATGATTAAACCATTTTTATCTGTGTGTATATATATATATGTATATATATATCCACCTCCCTTCAGACATTGCTATATATAGATTTGTCATATCTGGAACTACAGGAGAACCAATTGCAATCCCATTGACCTGATGGTAAAATTCCTGCTGGAAACAATTTTTTACACAGTACTGTGTGAACCAGACTCAAAATAAAATCTATCCATTTTTGTTGAGGCTGCGGGGCATCTAGTAAAGATGTAGAGTCTTATATGATTTTTGTATGTAAAGATGCTACATCATTTCTTAAAAATACTATTTCTGAAATAACCCCCTGAACCTGACAGATCATTTAACTCCCATTCTCAAAGACCTGCACTGGCTCCCCATCCCTTCTTGTATCCTTTACAAAATGCTCACAATCATCCACAAAGCTGTTTACTCCCACCACTCCAACTGGCTCGACCACCCTTTCTCCTCCGCACAGTCGAATCGTCCAACGAGATCAATCAACAAGGGATCCCTTCATGTACCCTCTCTAAAAATGGCATACCTATCCACCTCAAGGGAATGTGCCCTCACGATAGCAGGCCCCTCACATTGGAACTCCCTGCCATCAACACTCCGTCTCGATTCCTGCCATTTCAAATTTAGAAAGAAACTAAAAACATGGTTGTTTACACAGGCATACCCTGACTAGCTACAATCTTCCTAATATCATTGTAATCTGTAATCCCATGCACTCCTGTATATAATAAAAAGCAAATATGATGTTATCTAGCATGATATGTACCAATTGTTCACTATGTTAAGAACTTACACTAAGAACCTAGAATTTCTTAGTTTCAGAACCACTTGCCAGTTGCTCTATATTTCTATGCCTTTCTCTGTGTTCACCCAGCCCTTACCATGTTATTCCCTGTTAAATGTTTTTTCTTAGCTTTTTGTTATGATGTAAACTGATGTGATGTACACACTAACATCGGTATAGAAAAGGTTTTAAATAATAAATAAATAAATGTACCTCATCCAGCCCCATGGCTTTGTCCACTTTCAGTTTATCTACCTCTTTTTATACATTCTCGTCTATATATGGAATTTCATGATTCCCATCATCATCTACAGTCCTGACAACCAGCAATAGTCCTTTCTCCAGGGTCTTCTTTAGTGAACACCAAACTGAAATTTAAAATTTCTGCCATTTCTGCCTCTCCACACATTGCTCCTTGTCATCTTTTGATTCCACTATACCACTTCAGGCCTCCCCCTTCTTTCTCTGATATATCTGAAAAATGTTTTGTCACCTCCCTTTATCTCTTTGGCACTCCTTCCTTCTGCTTGACTGTTTGCTTCCCTGATTTCTTTCTTCATCACCCTCAGTGTTGCAGGTATTCCTCCCTGTGTTCCTCTTTTGGGATCCTTTATACTTCTTGAAAGCTGTTCTTTTGGTCATTATTTTTTCAACTCCCTCCTTTGAGAAACAGATTGGTTTCCTTTTCCTCTTTCTTTTGTTTACTTTTCTAACATATAGATTTGTAATAGCTCCTTTTAATTTGGCCCATTGTTGTTCTATATCACCAATTATCTCCCAGTCTTCTAGTTCTTTCTCCAGGAACATCCACATATTGACAAAGTTCGTATTTTTGACATTCATAACTCGGGCCTGTGTGTGACTTCTCTGTTTCAAATTTATGATATCAAACATACCATCTGATGATCACTGGTGCTAGCTGAGCACCCACCCAGACATTAGAGACATTTTCCCCATTTGTGAGCACTAGGAGTATCACACACTCCCTCGTGGGTTCCATTACCATTAGTTTGAGCAGAGCCTCTTGAAAGATATTCACTCTCTCTCTACTTCTAGTAGATTCCACAGAAGGGATACTCCAGTCCACATCCAGCAGATTAAAATATGCAACATTTTCCTTCTTTCCTACCTTTTGGATGACTTCACCCAGATTACTGTCTAGTTCTTCTGTTTGAGTCAGAGGCCTGCACCCCACACCGATGTAAATGGAAGCATCATCATCTTTTTTTGGATAGCACATAATGCTTCTTTTCTACCCCGCATCCCTTGCATTTCAGTTGCTTGGATATTGTTTTTGACATAATGAACTATTCTTCCCTCTTTTCTGACCTCTTGGTCCTTCCTTAAGTTATAAGCTGGTATGGCTGTATTGCATAAACGTAAATGGTGACCCCCTTCCCTATTCTCTCAAATCATTAGACGCTCTTATTATTGACCATCATAATAGGCATCATTGTGTGGTGATATATACCATTGTCACTCTGCCTTATATTTAATCATAGGTCAGTCCATGAAATATTGACGATCCTTTTTTTTTTGCTTCTCTCACCCGTGTATTAAAATAAAGTCATTCTCTACAGCAGGCCCTTCCATGTGGAACGCCATGCCTCCGGACCTCAGACTGGAGACTTGTCTAACAACTTTTAAAAAGAAACTAAAGACATGGCTGTTCAGCCAAGCCTTCCCCACCACAAACTCCATTGCCTGATCTAGAATTGTTCACCACACATCTCTGTAAACAAAACTTTTCCAAATTTTTCATGCCTAATATCCATTAAAGAGAGGTTGGCTCCTAGCCCCCTCCACTGTATATAGTATTTATTCTATTTTATTGCACTTTATATATTTATTGCTCCGTTCACCCCTTCTTTATTTTCCTACTCCAAGTTAAGGCTTCCTTGTTATAATGTAACTGTATGCTCTGTATCTCTTGTTGATTGGTTAATTGTATATTCTACTTAGTTCATTGTAAACCGAATTGATTTGATTTGTATCAAGAAATTCGGTATATAAAAGCCTTAATAAATAAATAAAATATTTTGTCTTCAAAGAATTAACATGTATTCTAAAATTAGCATGTATAATTCACAAAACTTATCGTGATATCTCCATCGAACTTGGTGCGGCGTTTTCTTTTTCTTTACAACCACCAACCACGAACTTTATGCCCACAACTTTCCAGCAATGTGCGAATTCAACACATTGCTACTTAATGCCCGACACTGTACAATGTTTCGGACTCTCTCATGTCCTTCTTCAAGGGCGTAATCTGTGTCTCAAAGAAAATGTTAATAATTACTTTTCAGAAAGTTGCTTACAATGTTAACGTGTACAGCACTCTACTCACTCTTTTCACAGCATGGCGTTTAACGGCTTTTTTTGTTAATTTTCTCTTCCGGTTTTCTCACCCAGCTACAATTTAAATCCCTTGCAGAGGTGACAATACTCATGCGTCACTTCTGCTCTACAGGGAATACCATTCAATGGCGCTATTTAAACCTGATGGTATTACTGTGTGCATCCGAAAGATCCATTGTTGTTCTCTCAAATTTAATTGAAAATTAGGATCACCCCCTCTTAAGTTCGGAGGAACAACGTCTAAAACACGCCATTTTAATTGTTGGAAAGTATGTTTCTTCTCCATACAATGTGCTACCATAGGAGCCAATATCTTTCCTGTGGCGTGTTTTAGACACCACAGGAAAGATATTCACATATTTTATATGTCGAGTCGCTTCGGGAGGAGGGGATTTTAGGTTTTACATATTTTACATGTCCAGTCGCTTCGAGAGGAGGGGATTTTGGGTTTTTAGGTTTTCTTTTGGGGGAAAGTTTGCCGTCTACCCTTACCCCTGTCTCTAACGCAGGGGTAGGGGTAGGCGGTAAATTATCAGGTTAAATGCACGGCTAAACTGCAGGTTAAAAAGGCGATAGTCGGGGTGCGCGATACTGAATGGGGGGGAATAGCTAATCCGATCGTTTACATCTCATATACATGCCGAAGGCGGAAGGGGTTACTCGTTGATTTAAAGAGGCGGTAAGAATGGGTTAAAGGGGATAGTGAATCGCGGGTTGGACTAACGTGGCCAAATTGTGAGTAGAAGGTGGGTTAGAAGCAGGGTAACCACGGCCGCACTTTACTGTATTGACCTGTATGTGTGGTACATTCGCTCTGATGTCGCTAAAGCTCCTTTTTGGAGAATATATGAACTCTGGTATAAGCGACCTATGATTAGAAAGCCCCAGTGCTTCGTGGGCTTCACCTATAATCCGCAAGCAGTCAGTGGCACTATATGATGGTCATAATATACCTATCTTTTTTAAGAGATTGGACATAAGCTCTACATAATAGCAGAATTTTCATTTTTATGCTGCTAATACCAGCATAAGGGACTTGTTGGTATACACCTAAATGCCATGCTCCTAATACCTGCTGGCACATGCCTAAATGCCATGGGTATTTTTGTGTCTCCATGTTCTTTGCTTCTCCTTGTTTCTTTGATTACTGGTGTGTTCACTTTTTCCCAGAAAAAGGTACAAATTTTGGAAAAAATGTATCCTCTCCTCCATCTATTTTATAATTCTTTGTTTTATTTTAACCCCTCGGCAATTATCCCATCAAGGTATTCATACCCTGTTTTCTTCTCTTGTTTCCACTGTGATGTTTTCTCCACAAATCAAAAATGTGGAAAAATACCTAAGAAAAATGTTTCTCCTGCTATGGACCTCCTGTCTCATACTTACCTATTCCCTGAGCTGCCATACCAACAAAGAACTTGCTGTCACATGCCAACCTTTCATAATATAGCAGGTGCCCTCTTTTGGATCCTGGGGGTGTTCGTCCCACACTTGTGCTCTTTAAGGTTTGTTATACTGGTGTGTTTTGTCCCCTGAACAAAAAAAAAATACAGTTTTCATTTCCAGAACTCAAAACCTGTTCTATGGTTCTTCTTTTCCTCAATCTCAGCCTCATTCTCCCACTCTGTTGTATGTTTTATTAAACTGGGATGGTTTGTCCAAAACAGCTTTCATTCAGAGGAAGAACTGCTGGTACAAGCCACAAGATTCTCAAGAGAAACCATTTGCTGTACTAAATGTCATAAAAGGTTAACATAGTAAGAGGGATCTTATGGAAAACTGCTAAATGCGGATGTGCAAAAGCCAAAGTTCAGGTACAGAACATGGGAAGGTTTTTTTTACCCCCAAAAAGCCCTCATTCTGAAGGAGAAAATACTGGCACAAAATAAAAGATGATCAAACATAACCATTTTAATGTTCTGAACGTGATAATATTTGGAGTAGTGCCAGAGATTTCATGCAAGACCAGAAAATCAAGAAAGATAACAGGCTGAGGGCAGCTCAATAATGTAGGAAATGGTCTCTAAATAAAGCAGCCCTCAACACTTTCCCAGAATCAGAGAAACCACTCTCATGTGCTAAGTGTGATAATAACCTTTACATTTTGCATACCCATTCTACAAGAACATTTAAATTCTACCCTGCACCTTTGGGGTTTTCATGTCACATAGCCTTGATCCACTTTTGGTGCCACTTTCCAGTCTCCTCAGTCTTTCTAAGTACCTTGGAATTTCCTCCCCCCCCCCCCCCCTCCTTTGTGTTAACATCTTCCCATAAGTTTTAAGTCAATTGATTAGAAAACACCTATTCTAGAGCGCAATATATGCTGAAAATTACCTGTAATGCCTCCCCCATTGTCTTTAATGACGAACAAAACTGAATCAAACTAAAATTTTGTTTTCATTTTAAAACTAAAGAAACAACTTAGGGTCCACATGAAACAAGTTTTAAAATGAAACAATTTTTTTCCTGCTGCATATGCCCTAGTTTCAGCTAGAGGTTCTAGTGATTTTTGTAGATACATTTTTGCAACTAGCAGTCCAGCAGACTCAATCTTATATTCAATATACTTTTCACATATTGAGATGTTTGAGTCAGGTTCAGGGGGTTATTTCAGAAATAGTATTTTTAAGAAATGATGTAGCATCTTTACATACAAAAATCATATAAGACTCTACATCTTTACTAGATGCCCCGCAGCCTCAACAAAAATGGATAGATTTTATTTTGAGTCTGGTTCACACAGTACTGTGTAAAAAATTGTTTCCAGCAGGAATTTTACCATCAGGTCAATGGGATTGCAATTGGTTCTCCTGTAGTTCCAGATATGACAAATCTATATATAGCAATGTCTGAAGAGAGGTGGATATATATATACATATATATATATACACACAGATAAAAATGGTTTAATCATATATTAATGTGAAGAAGGAAAGTTGATTTTTTATTTTGGACCTCAACAATGGAACAGTAGCAAAACTTTTTGTGGGTGGTTAAATTCTTTAAAATATAATTTGTGTTTTACAATGCAATGTTATTCTGAGTATTTAGCATATCTAGACATTTGGATTTAGAAATGTGGAGATATGACTAGAGTTTCTATTTAATGAAAATCCTCTGAATTTAATAACTTTTTGCAATTTTGTAGCTGCTGTTATCCTTAAAAACAGGCTTACTGGTGAGCCAATGTTTTGTTTTTTTTTGTTATGGACACTTTGCTCGGATAATTCTGATTTTCATAGACTGGTTCAGGTGTTGCTAGACTGCTTTTTAGCGAGAGGATTTCCTAAGTCTATTATCAAGAAAAGCATATTTGAAAGTATGTTACTCTCATCGTAAAGACTTGTTGCAGTATAAAAGTTCACACAGGGAGGGAGACATGGTGTGCTTTCTTCCCTACTCTAGCAAAGCATCAGCTGTGACTAGAGCCATTAGAAGACTTGGCATGTACTTTCTTTATATCCTATTTTTGTTCAACTACCAGTGATTGCCTGGGTGAAAGGCAAAAATTAATGATTTTGTGGTTCATTCAGATATGAGTAAGCAAAATGATGAGATACATCTTTGAGGTCATTTTATTGGTGGTAAATGTGGTTTTTGTGCCCTTTCTATGATGAGTCATACTTGTGTAATCCCTCTCCAGTTTATGGCCCAGGAGGGAAGGGGCACACAAGGGTCTTGGGGCCAATCCTTTAACTTTCTTCCATTCCAACACAGTCCAGGGGCCCCGGGGCAGGGTTCTTTCCAATGAGGGGGGAGATTAAATCCTTCAGGGTCCTATTAAAGGGTCAGCTGTGCGCTCGCGCGCCAAGGAAGGGGCGCAGCATTGGTCAGCATGGCGTCTTTCTGCGGGCCACATGGAGAGGCCCAATGCAGAGCATCAGGAACTATAGCAGAGTCAGAGGCCCCAGGGGCGGCCTGGGATGGAGCCGGCGGCCAACAGCTGCCAGAGACGAGGGACCAGGTGCTGGATCACTTTGAGAGAGGTGAGGGGGCCGAGCCACAGGTCTGCTGTGGCCGGCACGCATAACAGTACCCCCCCCCCCATGCCCCCCTTGGAGGTTTGGGTTTGCACGAATGGGCAATATGAAACTGAAGGAGGAGTTTCTTATCTAGAATGTTACAGGCTGGCTCCCACAAATTTTCTTCAGGGCCGTAACCCTCCCAGGAAAGGAGGTATTCCCACTGGCGGCCCCTACAGTGAACATCAAGGACTTCATGGACCTTGTAAGTGGTGTCAGTCTCCACGACCAGTGGAGGAGATGCAGGAATCTTTCGTGAAGGCCAGGATAGAACCACAGGTTTGAGGAGTGATACGTGAAACGTATTGTGGATTCCCAATGTAGGCAGCATAAGAACATAAGAAATTGCCATGCTGGGTCAGACCAAGGGTCCATCAAGCCCAGCATCCTGTTTCCAACAGAGGCCAAAACCAGGCCACAAGAACCTGGCAATTACCCAAACACTAAGAAGAACCCATGCTACTGATGCAATAGCAGTGGCTATTCCCTAAGTATAATTGATTAATAGCCATTAATGGACTTCTCCTCCAAGAACTTATCCAAACCTTTTTTGAACCCAGCTAAACTAACTGCAGTAACCACATCCCCTGGAGTTGGCAGGATACCGGTCCGACACGATGAATGATTGGAAAAGGTCCACTATACCTTGGTGCAAACCTCTGAGAAGATATCTTGAGTCGAATATAATGGGTGCTTAACCAAACTCTGGTCAGGAAGGAACTCAGGAGCTGAATGTTGATGGCTGTCAGCAGATCTCTTGGCCTGGTGTAAGTGAAGATTCGTCTGGTTCCAGAGTGCCTTGAGGGCATCAGCAGTGGCTTGCACAGCAGGAGGAGGCACTGACAATGGTATGGGTAGCGGTGGTCACGGTTGTTTCCCGTAAATGATGGAAAAGGGCAACGTACCTATGGCAGCAGCAATGTGAGAGCTGTGGGAGAACTCCACCCAAGGAAGAAGCTCCGACCAATTGTCCTGACTATCGTTTATATACGCTCAGCTTATCCATTGGCTTGAGGATGGTATGCCGTTGTTAAACTGATATTAATTGCAAACTTTTTACAAAGGGCGCGCCAGTATCTGGCGATGAATCGTGGGTCTCTGTTAGAAAGAATGTCCTTGGGTAAGCCGTGTAGTTGGAAGATGAGTCGAAAGAACAGGCGTGCCAATTCGGGTGCAGATGGTACGTCCAGCAGTGGAACAAAATGGGCCATTTTGGAGAATCTGTCAATTGTAACCCATATGACCATGGGAGTGGCTGGAGTAAACAACAAGGTTGCCCGACCGCGGGTTTCTGTTGAGCGAGGGTGCTGCAGGAATCAACGTAAGCTTTAGCATCAGAGACTATAGTGGGCCACCAGAAGAACCGCTGAAGCAGCGCTAAAGTTTGCACTCTCCCTGGGTGACCACCAAACTTAGAGTCATGTGCCCACCGGAGGACTCTTTCAGGGAGTTGATTGGGCACCACCGTATTCCCCATAGGAACAGGATGAGTAGCCGAAAGACAAATGCAGGCTGGGTCAATAATATGACCGGGTTCATCGGGTTTGTCTTCTGGTTCAAACGAGCGAGACAGGGCAACTGCCCGGAGATTTTTCTCTGCCGGGCGGTAGCGAAGCTGGAAGTTAAATCTGGAAAAGAGCAGACCCCAACGGGCTTGATGGGCGTTGAGACGTTGAGCTTGGCTCAAGTGTTCCAGGTTTTTATGATCTGTGAACACTATAAATTTATGTTGGGTACCCTCTAGCCAAGGGCGCCATTCCTCCAATGCTGTAATTTTGTTCTGCAGCAGAGAATTTGAGCAAGTAGAAGAAACATGGGACTACGGATCCGGAACCAGAGTGTTGGCTCAGGACCGCCCACACCCCAATCGTGGAGGCATCTACCTCAACCAGGAAAGGATGATTCGGGTCCTGATGATCGAGCCAAGAACCAGTTAGGAAATCCTTTTTGAGGCAATGAAAAGCAGAAATAGCCTCCGGGGTCCAGTTTCAGGTGTCCTGACCCTTACGAGTTAGAGCTGTAAGAGGATTCGTCAACATAGAGTAGTGCGGTATAAAGTGGCGGTAGTAATTCGTGAACCCTAAAAAACGTTGAAGTGCCTTCATACCCATGGTTGTGGCCAGTCTTGGATTCCCTTTAGTTTCACAGGATCCATCGAGAATCCTTGTTGGGAGATTATGTACCCCAGAAAGGGCAAGCTGGATTTTTCAAACAGGCACTTGTCCAATTTCGCAAACAGATGGTTCTCCAAAAGATGAAGTACAGTACAAACATTGGTACGGTGTGTGGCCAAGTCCTTGGAGAAAATAAGAATGTCATCCAGGTACACTATTACTTTGATATACAAGAGATCCCGGAAGATTTCATTAATCATTCGCTGGAAAACTGCAAGTGTTACAAAAGCTGAAGGGCATCACTAAATATTCATAATATCCATCTCTGGTGTTAAAAGCTGTTTTCCAGATGTCATCAGGGCGGATACACACCAAGTTATAGGCTCCGCGTAAGCCTAACTTGGTGAAGATAGAGGCTCCATGTAACCGATCAAACAATTCAGATATCAAGGGCAGATGGTATTTGTCCTTACAAGTGATCGCATTCAGACCAGGGTAGTCAATACTACATGGTCTTAAAGATCCGTCCTTTGTAACAAAAAAGAACCCTGTGCCAGCAGGGGAGGTAGAGGGGCAAATGAACCCCTTTGCAAGATTCTCCCGGATGTATTCCATCATGGCCTTGGTCACAGGAAGTGACAGTGGATAGGTACGCCCTCGGGAAGGCATGGTTCCAGGCAGAAGATCGATGGGACAGTCAAATTTCTGAAGAGGAGGTAGGAGATCCACCTTCTGCTTCGAGAACATGTCTTCGAAGTCTGCGTAGGGAGCAGGTATGCCTGAGGAGGTGGTTGTCACTTTCTGAAGACAAGTCTGATGACAGGCAGAGCCCCATTCTGTCAGCTGGAGAGACCCCCAATCAAATTGGGGGGAGTGACGTTGGAGCCAAGGTAGTCCCAGAACTCCAGGTGAATGGACTTCTCTAGAACCAACAGTTCAATATCTTCGGAGTGGAGAGTGCCAGTAAGAAGTTGAACTGGCTCTATGGTTAAACAGACTTGACCGGATAACGGTTCTCCATAGATTGAAGCAATGCACAAGTCTCGAGAGGACGGGTTTTGATACTCAAGAATTGAACCAGGTCTCTAAGGCTAAAATTATCACCGGCTCCAGAGTAAGGACAGGAAACAATAGAGTATCCCAGACAATAGTAACAGGCATAGATAGTTGAGGGGCCGGGGTCGTTGCGCCCAAGTTCAGGACCCCAACTGAACTTAGGCAGGGAAGTTTCCTGGATGGACTGGGCAAGTCTGTAGATGATTGCCGGGTGCTCCACAATACAGACACAGGCCTGTTTGTCTCCGCTGGAGGTGCTCTTCTGGGGACAGGCGCCCATGACCCAACTGCATGGGTTTGTCGGTCTCAGCCATAGCAGAATTTCTACTGGTAGTAGGGTTGGTAGAAGGTGGTAAGTAGGAACGGACCCGAGAGGGTTTCTTGGGCATCCGATTCTCCTGGTGATGCTCTTGGAGACTGTGGTCAATTCGACCTGTTAGATCGATAAGATCCTCGAGAGAGGAAGGGAGCTCCCGAGCTGCCAACTCATCCTTTAGTTGCGAGGAGAGCCCATCCAGGTAGATAGTTCGCAGGCAGTCCTCCTGCCAAGTGAGTTTAGACGCTAAAGTCCAAAATTCAATGGTGTAGTCGAAAAGGCTTCTTTGGCCTTGTCGCAGGTGCAGTAGACTAGTACTTGCCACGGCATGCCATCCAGGATCATCAAAGATTCACCGAAACACGGTCATGAACCAAAACAGTTCCCGTAGGAGTGAGTCTGATCACTCCCACAAGGGAGAAGCCCACGCCAGCATCTTCCCTTCTAGGCGAGGCAAGATGAAGGTGACCTTGGTTAATTCATCTTGAAAGATGGAGGGTTGAAGTGCAAACTGCATATAGCACTGGTTAATAAAACCTCTACACAACTTGGAGTCACCGTTGAAATGAGGCAGGGCTGGCAGGGCCAGTACGGCTCTGGAGGAGGAAGTAGATGGCTGTGGCAGAGAGGAAGCCGTCGCTGGAACTGAGTTGCTGGACATGGCATCTAGCCATGTATGCAGACGCTCAAGGGAAGAGGCCAGAGCCTCGAGAAACTGTTGCTGTTCTTGTACCTTTAGGGCTAGGCCAGGAATAACCTGGAGGGCATGCGGCTCCACTGAGTCCCTCGCCTTTGCAAAATGTTGAGCTGGAGGTGGACCCTTGGGCCGAGGTGGGGTTGATGCTACCCGTAGGAGGGATCCTACGGGTCCCCACCATCGGCAGGCAGAGTGGGATGATGGACAGAGGCTGGCTGGTGCTTCACCAATACCAGCCCTCGTTCCCCGCGGGTTGAGCCTTTGGGTGCCGGGGCCAGCTGGACTTAGGTGGCCTCCGTCAGTGGTCATCGATGGGTGGATCGGGGTCAGCCCAGAGGCAGCAACCAGTGTAGGTAACAGTCTGTACTGGACGAGGCGGAGTCCCAGAGACCCGGGCGCCAATAGGAACACAGTCTGACAGAGGGCGCCCGAGCAAGAGCAGGCCGAAGCCTGAATGAACCATGTCCAGGACAAAGGCTGAAGAGGCATCTTTGAACAAGCTGGGTTCAGGGCTGGTGGCAGGCTGGAAGGAGTGGCAAGCAAGGCTGAGGTCTGGACAAGGAGAGAGTCAAAGGATGGTCAGGCAATGCAGAGTTCCAGGGTTGGAGAGAGGCAATGGAGTAGTCAGGCAATGCAGAGGTCCAAGGCTAGAGAGAGGCAACGGAGTAGTCAGGCAATGCAGAGGTCCAAGGCTAGAGAGAGGCAACGGAGTAGTCAGACGATGCAGAGGTCCTGCGCTGGAGAGAGGCAACAGACAATGCAGAGGTCCGGGGCTGGAGATAGGCAATGGAGTAGTCAGACGATGCAGAGGTCAAACCAGGTTAGCAATCCGAAGGAGAGACAAAGGAACAGGAACTCAGGAACAAGGAAACAGGAACGAAGGCAATCAGGATAAGGAACCAGGAACAGAAGAAGAACGAGCACTCGACTAGCGAGGGGACCAGTTACAAAGGCAATTTGAGAGAGCGGAGCCCAGCCTTATATACCGGAGCTTAGCCGACGTCAGTATCTGGGGCTGCGGCCAGGTTCCCGATACGAGCCCTATTAAAAGGTCAGTTGTGTGCGCAGCATTGGTCAGGACGGCGTCTCTCAGCGGGCCACACAGAGAGGCCCAACGCAGAGCATCAGGAACTATAGCAGAGCTGGAGGCCCTAGGGGCGGCCAGAGGATGGAGCTGGTGGCCAACAGCCACCAGAGACAAGGGACCAGGTGCTGGATCACTTTGAGAGAGGTGAGGGGGCCAAGCCACAGGGCTGCTGCGGCTGGCGTGCGTAACAAATAATACTGATTGGCAAAAAGTATTACAGTCTGCATAGTTTCTCCCAGAGTGAATATGCTGTTGGGTGTCTCCAGATAGAAAATTAGTTCTTACTCACAGTTCGCTTCTTCAGTTGTCTTGTACCTTTCTTAGGAAAAGTCCAGTAGCAGGAACACAGCAGCTCTCTACAGATATTTCCTCTTCAGGCAGGAAGAGTGGCTAAAAGCTTCCACCTAGGAACTCAGAAACAATCTTCACACAAAGGTAGCAAAAATCTGGAATCCTCCTGCAGTGGGTCACCATGAGCAATCTTCCCTACCCTGAAGTTATGTAGCCAGGCATACCAGGGTTCTCACAGGGAAAAAAAACACCCAAAAAGACAAAAACATCAAAAAATCTGAATCAAAACCGGAACCAGCACCCATACAAGTACTGATCCCCTTCCCGCTAGAGTATTGGCCCAGGCTGTGTAACCCAGTACCCAAAGTAGGGGAACAAATCAAGGAGAAACACTCCTACTCTAACTCAAACAAAATTCACTCCTAGAAATGATGCAGCCTGCTTTTATAAGCAGCAGGGGTTGCCATTCCTCAACCTCAGTGGAGCGGCTGTTCTGAAATGGCATCCCTCTCCCTCCACTACCTTTCCCATCCTAGCTCACAGGGTTCAAAGACCAGGGCCTTATCATGATGCTCCCATAGGGTCATCACACTTGGAAACATCCAATTTTGAATATTACTATAACCTGGCAATATTATGCAGATTGTATCTTAGACTTTTTCATTTATTTAATACAATGCCAATGATTGAAGATTTATGTAAATCAAACAAAATGCCCTGTTAGAATACAATTAATAGAACATCAGAACTGTCCTCAAATTAACAAAATATAAGCACCTCTTGTTGCCCTTTGCCTGACTTTTAAACAAACATTTTCAGAATTGAAAGGAAAGTGTTTACTTCTTGGTGGAGAGGAGATTGGGAGCAGTACAACCTGAAGGATGAATGAATTAGTGAAACGTTTCAATGTATATGAAGTTCAAGATATAAGATCACATGTGAATTGTGTGCGATTTGATTAGTCACAATTTAAATGGAGAAATTATTTACCTGATAATTTCATTTTCCTTAGTGTAGACAGATGGACTCAGGACCAATGGGTATAGTGTACTCCTGATAGCAGATGGGAGACGGAGTCAGATTTCAAAGCTGATGACGTCAGCCTACATATACCCGTGCAGCATGCTCAGCTCTTCAGTATTCTCCTCAAAAAGCAATTGTGGATATATGTGTGCTTTCATAACTTGATTAACTTGGTTAACTTGATTAACTAGGACTGGTTCAACTGATTTCCAAACTAGAGACCACTAGTGCACTCAACCGGATAACGCCGACACCCGGCAACTATGGGTGTCTTGAACTAGGGGTAATAACCTGGCTTACCCGTGCTTGTCTTGTTCTCTGGTTTTTGTTTGTTTTTTTTTTTACCCGAGGTTTCTAGATTCTGGGGCAGCCGTGGGCAAGATGCTGAGTCCATCTGTCTACACTAAGGAAAACAAAATTATCAGGTAAGTAATTTCTCCATTTCCTAGTGTGTAGCAAATGGACTCAGGACCAATGAGATGTACAAAAGTTACTCCCGAACAGGGCGGGACACTGCCCTTGGCCCACTTAGCACTGCCCTTGCAAAGGTTGTGTCCTCCCGGGCCTGGAAATCCAGGCGGTAGAACCTTTGGAGAAGAATCGCAGCATGGTTCAGTATGGTTCCATCCCTGGGGGGGATTTCCCCTTCCTCCAAGGAATCAGTCTCATCCCCCGAGGTGTCTGTATCGCCTGTAGGGTGGGGCACGTCTTGAGTGGTCCGAGAGGTGCTTAGAAGATCTTGTGCTTCTGGTGAAGACTGTGTCGCCGGCGGTACTGATTGCACCTGGACGAAGGTTTGTAGTCTGAAGAATTCCACCCAGGAGAAGGTCCCTGGGTCCATGTTGAATCCCAGCGGGTTTATTGTGGAAGCCCCCGACATGCCTTCCTGTGTAGGCACCGAGTCAGAGATACAGAGGTCCGGGGTACTAGTGGATCCGGAACGCTCTACTGGCTGCGGAGGGCCTTGCTTAGGTTCCCCCTGAGCCTCTTGGCACTGCTGGCATAATGCAGAGGCCACTTCAGGTTACGCAGCTCTCAGGTGGCAGACTGGGCAGAGGGCTTATCCCTTGATCATCTTGGCTGGCAGTGCCATGACTTGTGCGTGTGGAGTGATTCACAACTCGTTCGTGCGCATTGGTATGCGCACCAGGAGGCTTAGTTGTGCGCTCCGGGTGCGCCAAAGATGTGCGCGCAGGCTACCACTTTGTGCGCCTGGGCAAGATGTGCATGGGCCTATTTTTGCACTCGGGCCATTTATGCGGGCCACTATGCACCCGGCACTGTAGTGCACATCGCTGTGCACACAGCAAAGATGTGCATGTCGCTGTGCGCACAAGTCGGTTGTGCACCCAGCTCAGTTGTGCGGACAATACGGCGGTCAAGGAGGGGAAATGGCGCCGATGACTATGCGGGCAAGATGGTGACCCCCCTCGGAGGGTCTCCACGTGTGTGGACCCTCGCATCGGATCAGGGTCTAGGTCGGGCGGAGCTGCTCAACCCAATTTAACAGTTGCTGGAAAGGACGATCTGTGCGAAAAATTGAGCCTCAGAGACCGGAGACTTAAAAGAAGGTTTCTACCTTACCTGGTCTCGGCGTTTCCGGTCTCGTGCCGGGCGGTCTCTGGCTGCGGGGGGGAGAGGAAAATACCTTCACCGGCATGCTCGATTCAACACCCGCTGCCTCTAAGCCAACCTGGGGGCTAAGTCCACGCTGGGGAGCCGGCTACAGGACCAAGGCTTACGTCTGAGGAATCTCATAAATCACCTCAGGAATTCTCAACTGGGGGAGGGACCCTTAAGTATCACTGCAGGAGAGCGGGGCTCGTCTTCTTGAGGTAAATTTTCTTTCTTCTTTGTTTTAGAATTGCTAACACTATTCTAGTGTGTGGATGTGTCCCTATCTGCTTTAGGAGACAGAGAAATACTGAAGCGCTGAGCATGCTGCTCGGGTATATGTAGGCTGACAGCTTTGAAATCTGACTCCATCTCCCATCTGCTATCAGGTGTACACTATACCCATTGGTCCTGAGTCTACCTACTACACACTAGGAAATTGTGCTTTTCTTTTGTGCAGAAGAAGCCCTTGGTTCTGGATAAGTAACTTGCTATGTACATACTGGCATGAGACACTGTTCCCCTGAAGCAGATCTTTATTTCAAAACATGGTTACCATGTCAGGATGAGTTTTTTTCAAGAAAAGAAGCAGCTTATATATCTTTTTGGATGATTTTAATGCAAGAAAAAAATACTTAATCATGCATAATACATACATGAGACAAATGATTATATGGTATATGTGAATGTTGTTTGTTTTCATGTATTTTGAAATGATTTCAAGCTTCTCTTCTGGTTTTCTAAGTATATAAATCTTGTGCCTCTCAAACAGATTTTGGAAAAAAAAAAAAAAAAGGTCTGTGCACATCATTGAATAAGGGTCTCTTTTACTGTTTATAAAAATTTCCAGAGTATGCTAAATGGTTTGGTGAGGATTAAAATACAGATCATTTAAATTTGTATTGTTTACTTTTGTTTGACCTATGATGGTTTGTTATTTTTGGATTAATGCAGTATCCTGTTACATAAATTTTCACCTCCAATGCTGTATCTTTCCCTTGGGGTTTTGCACCTAAATCCATTACTGTGCATTTTTAGCATCAAATCTTAGCTGCTAGACTCTAGACCATTCCTTGAGATTCACTAGATGGCTCCTCATGTTTTCCATGACTTCCTGGCTGTCCACCCTATTACAGATTTTGGTATCAGCAACAAAAAGGCAACCTTTTCCCCAACAATCCCCTCCTCAAAGAAAACACCATTTAACACTGCCCTTTGTCACCTCCCACTCAGACGTCCTAGGTCATATACCAAGATTGTACAATTTATTTTGTGTCCTATGCAGGACCATGTCAAAGGCCTTAATGAAATCCATCTAGCGCTCTCCCTTGATTCAGCTCTCTGGTCACCCAATCACAGAAATTAATAAGATTCATCTGACAAGATTACCTCTGGTAAAACCATGCTGCCTCTTGCAATCCACTGGATTCCAAAAATTGCACTATCCCCTGTTTTAGCAGATATTTCATTAATTAGTTCACCACAGAGAACAAACTAGATGGTCTGTAGTTCTCATCTCTTCCTTACTTCCACTTTTATGAATAAGAAAAGAACCACATCTGTCTGTCTCCAGCAATATAAAGCAGCACTGAAAAGGTCAGCCAATGGAGCAACCAGAATTTCTAAGTTCCTTTGATACCCTAAGATGTATCTCATCTGGCCTCATCGCTTTATCTATTTTAGGTAGCTCCTAATGAATACAATGTTCTAAAATCAATTGAGGTTTACCTCATTTCTGTCATGGTTTCACCTGCTGTGCAGCCTCCCCACTAGCAGAGTTTTTCAGCAAGCCTCGCTCATAGCTGCCATAGTCATCTCCTCATTGATCACCTGATGCAGCAGTTCCAGCCATATTTAGCTCAGCTTGTCCAGTCCCTCCTTGCATCTTCATAGAGTTACCTTAGCTCATTTACCTGCTCAGCCTTTTCTTGCTACTCTACTTTACCTTGCAGCCTAGCCAGGCCTTTTGCCTTGCCTTATGGCCTACCCAGGACTTCTACCTTGCAGCCTATCCAGGCCTTCAGCCTTGTTGCCTAACTTGGCTGCCTGCCTTGCTCTATGACCTACCTTGGCCTCCTGCCTTGTTCTGTGGCCTATCTTGGCTTCCTGCCTTGTTCTGTGAACTTACAAGCTTCCTTGCCTTGCTCTGCATCCTCCTAGGCTCTCCTGCTTTGCTCAGTGGCCTTCTGGGCCTATCTATCCTGCCTTATAGCCTTCAGGCCTACTAGGGTTATCTTGCCAAGTCTCATGCCCTGTCGGGCTTTCTGGTTTACTGTATGTGTGGCTTAGTCCCGTCCTTGTCAGGATCTGTCTTGCCTTGTCCTTGTCCTGTTGAGTTCTGTTCAGCCCCATATCTGTTTCCCAGGCCTTGTCCTGGTCCTTGGTTCAAGCCCTGCCTGTATCCTGCCAGTACCTGGATCCAGCTCCCAACCAGTACCTGACTCCAGCTCCCAGCCAATATTTAAATCCAGCACAAGCCATGATGTTGACTAGGGGAAAGGTCCTACTGGCCCCCAGAACCCAAGGGCCCAACCTGCAGAGGAGGGGGCTGGTTAGGCATAAGACCATATCTAGTCCTGCCTTACAGTCCTGTGTTGCTTCTGTGAGGTGATCTCTGACTCCATTCTGCCAGACTGTAACAACTTACAATCTTATTTGTGTTCCTTTTATGTGGTCCTGCTGCAGGCTCTTCCACTGTGAACACCAAACAGAAATATTTGTTAAGCAAGTCTGTTTTTTCCTCCTCAGCCTCTACATGTTCCTTCCTTTCTCCCGAGAGTTTCACAGTACCACCTCTGCACTTCCTTCTACCACTAACCTATCTTAAAAGAAATAAGACAAGTCCTGGCCCCCCTGTTTTATTCTGTTTGCTATTTTTTTTCTTCCATTTGAATTTTTTCATTCCTGACTCCTTTCCCAGCTTCTCGTAGCTTTTCCAGATATTGTTGCCTTTCTTCCTCTTTCTGTGATGTCTTGCGGTTTATAAATGCTAAGCGTTTCTTCCTTACCTTTTTAGCTACTCCTTCAAAAAACCATAGCAGCTCTTATCTCTTACTTTCCTAACAAAACGGTTAGTTGCCCTTATATCTCTTTTTAGTTTTGCCCACTGCTCTTCTACTTCCCCTAGATTTTCCCAACCAGCTAACGACTCCTTAAGGTATTCCTCCCATTTAAAAAAAAGTTAGTTTTCCTGAAGTCTAGGACTCTCACCTTGGAGCAAACTTTAATCTCCTGCATTATAATAATGAAACATGTAATTATGGAATTTTTGCCTTCTTGACTACTTTCCCCAGATATTGTCACCTGTTTTCTTTCTGCTGTCTCGGGTAGTTTATAAATGCTAACCTTTTCTCACTTATATTTTCAGCTACTTCTTCAGAAAACCATGGTGGCCTCCTTTCTTTAACAACTTTCCTGAGAAAAAGTTTTGTTGGCCTTATGATATCTCCTTTCAGTTTCCCCTAGATGTTATCATACAGCTTATGACTCTTTGAAGTACTCCCTGATTTTAACAAAGTTAGTTTTCCTGAAGTCTAGGACCCTCACTATTGAATGACCCTTCATCTCTTGCACCCTAATACAACATCAGAAATACTGTCGCCATTGATAAGGACTGGGTCCAGTGTTGCTCCCTCCCATGTTCACAGAACAGGTCTTCTTGCAGGATCTCCCTGCTTCTAAAAGATACTGCAGCTGGGATGTCCCAGTCAACATCCAGCAAACTGAAATCCCCTAGCAATACCAGCTGCCCTTTTACTGCAATCCTGTGAATATCTTCCATTAAATCTTTATCCATATCTGCTGTCTGTGATGGAGGTCTGTATATCATCTATTATATTTGGCATTGTCTGACGTTTCAAAAAAAAAAAAAAAAAAAAAAAAGAATTACTAGAAAAACAAAAAATTAACATGAATGCTATTTTAAGGCTGTAAACCTGGTTGTTAAAATGATTAACAATTCAGACTGAAGTAGAAAGAACAATTAGAAATATGCAATCAGAAGCCAGAGCTGAATTAAGCTTTAAAAGTAAATATTCCATAAGCATGTTCAGTGACCCAAGCAGTAACATCTGCCTTCGCATTTTTGCTGGGAGAAGCACACTGATCTCAACGTGACAAGAACAGGAAAAAAATGTAAACTAAAGCTTCTTTACCTGGTGCTGGGGAATTATGTCTCTTTGGTAGCCCTGTCATGAAGAAGAACTGGTTCTTTTTGGCATCCTGTGTTCCTTAGTGCCCCTTGATTATGCCACGTAATGGGGATGATAGATGATGCCCACTAGTATAGCAGGTGCTGGTCTTAGGACGGTTGTGGCCAGAGAAGTGTGTGAGTGAGTGTGAGTGAGCGAGTGTGAGTGTGTGAGTATGAGTGTGAGCGACTTTGTTGCAGCCTGAGTGGCTGAGGGGCCAATGACAAAAAGAGCACCAGAAGCACTGTGAGTCAACCTCCATTGCTGGGAAAAGCTGCTGCAGCAGAGGCCTAGGAATGTGACAGGATGGCCTTGATGTGCTGCTGTGTAAACCCAAAAAAAATGGCTGGATCATGGTGCTGCTCTGGCCAGCCACTGTTGTAAAGCACTGGAGTGAGAGTGAGGTACCAAAAGTGGCAGAAAACAGTGGTCTCAGCTCCTGACACTGTTACAGACAATTTGGAGGGACTTCTGTGATTAGCAGCAGCCCTGCAGACATCAGGCCACCACAAGGAAGTGTAACTTACAAACTGGACTGAGCATGAAAAAGAGGCAGGCAGCAAAGATTTTACAGGATTAAAAAGGATTTCCTTTCAATGAAGCACTGCTTAAAGCTCGAGCCAGCTGGTACAAGCTCAGGGCACAACAGCTAGTGAGGATTGTGGGTGAGATGCCTCAGAGTGTAGAGAGAATGGAAACAGTATCATAGAGCTACTGCTCCATTTGTCATAAACTGAAGCCTGAAGATGTAATAAAAGGCAACTGTATTTCAGCTACAAATAAAGTAAGGGGAGCTCTCCCTGGTCCTGAATCAGCTTTGCTGTGAAAGAGAATGAGTATTTTCTTAGGGGATAAATTTGATAAAAACAAAGAAAAAAATTAAAAATACAATAGCCCTTTCATGAAAATGTGATATTTAAAAGAAATAAAGATATAGTTCATTAAAAAACAGAGCATAAACACAGAACATAGATTAACTCTGCTCTTGGAAGGAAGTGTGAATATGACAAGGTGCATCTGTGAAATAAATCACTTGAATTCATATAAAACAGTAATTTTCCATTACTCTAAGGCTGATTTAAACTGTATTGCATGAATGGAATATTCAGTCACTGACACTGGCAGGCACGGCAGGGACAGGCAATGATAGGAATCTATAAGAGATCATACCAAAGAGGAAATTAATTTGATTTTATCTAATGGATAAAGACAATTATTTACTTGGATAGTGGGGTCATAGGGTTCTGAGTAATAAGCCATAAGGATATAAAAGTTAGGGAAACCTGTTTGATTTTTAATTTATTTTGCTAGCATCACAAAGCAATTCAGCTATCCAGTGAATGAGGCATACACTGATTTTAGCTGGCAGAAAAGAAAAAAATAGTATTTATTAATTTCTTAAAGTTAGAATAAGCAGGTACCAGAGGAAAGTCCAGACTGGGAGGTCCCAACCTGAGAGACTAAGAAGCTTGGCATGCTCAAAGCAGCTCAGCATGGAAAACATGTCTAAGTTTCTAGAACTTTGACTAGGCATTCTGAGCATGCCCAGCACACCACGCATCCATGCGGGTTCCCTCCTAAGTTTCGTAACATAGAATAAAAAATAAAAATATATATGAGAAACCCAACTCTGCAGGGTAGTGGTAAGGTTTCATGAGAACTAAAATCCTGCTGACTTAGGAGAACACCTGTTACAGGTAAGCAACTCTCCTTTCTCCTAGGGCAAGAAGATGGTAGTCCTCACACAAAAATATCGTAGTTTAGTGAATCCAGATCTAAGTTAGTTGGATAATTTTAGGGATGCCAAAGAACAGTGCTAAAGTTATCTCGCTAATTTTTCTAGCTGACCAGAGGCTGAACATAGATCTCTAGGGCATGGGTGCCAACCCTGGTCCTCAAGAGCCATAAACAGGTCTGATTTTCAGGATATCCACAATGAATATGCATGAGATAGATTTATTTTGTTTATTTATTTATTTAAACACTTTTCTATACCGTCGCTAAGTTATATACCATCGCAACGGTTTACAAATAGGTACATAGACTAAGGTATGTAATGTAGGATATCGTACATTCTAACAGGTGCCAATAAAGTTCGGTTACAATTTCATAAATAAAATCATTATTTGAGTAATGTTGGTCTAGTCCAGGTATATTATTGAGTTACTATCTCTTTGAGATATTACTTCTTAAATGTAGGATTGAGTAAAATCATTCTCATCTGCGTTTCCATGTACTTTCATTCTCTACCCTCCACACTCTTTAGTGAAGGCTTTTTTAAAGAGCCATGTTTTTAAGTTTTTCTTAAACGTTTTGAGATTATTCTGTAATCTGAGTTCAGGGGGCTTCGTGTTCCATAGTATGGGCCCAGCAAATGATAAAGCCCTTTCTCTCACTTGGGTTAATTTTGCTGACTTTACTGAAGGGATTGTTAGTAGTGCTTTGTTTGCTGAGCGGTGCTTTCTTTGTGGGACGTGTACTCGTAAGGCTGTGTTTAGCCAGCCTGCTTCTTTATCATATATTAGTTTGTGTATGGTACATAAGGCTTTGTATTTTAACCTGTATTCGATGGGTAACCAATGTAAGTCTGCTAGAGTTTCAGTTATATGGTCCCTCCTCTTTTTTCCCCATCAGTATTCTGTCTGCGGTATTTTGAAGTATCTGGAATGATCTTATCGATGTGCTTGGTAGTCCTAGTAAGAGTGCATTGCAGTAGTCAGTGCTGGAAATCTGTCCTACAGAATTGTGCATGCAAATCTGTCCTACAGAATTGTGAATTGAGTATCTTCATGATAAATGGAATGATTATTTATATTTTAATAGCACACACCTGAGTGATCCCGTGCTGTTCTAGTACACTGTGAAGGCAGTCATACGAGATGATGTCATTTCTTACTTGGCTCAGAGGCGGAAAATTCTAGATAAGCACCTACTATCCTTGAGTACCCAACTTCAATGTGCAAAGTATGCCCTGGTACAATCCAATTCCCAAAAGAATAAGGAAAATTTTCTTTCAATAGAAGGGGCCATCAATTCTTTACTGCACCAACATGCTAGAAAGAACTTTGCATATTACCAGTACAAATTATTTCAATACGGTAATAAATCCAGGAAATTGATGGCTAATATGATCAAAGAACACCGTGGCCCTCGACATATAGCAGCCCTATATTCCACTTCAGGTCGAGTGGTAAATGGCATTCCCACTATATTAAATACTTTCCAAAAATTTTACTCTGATCTTTATACATCTGAAAGTTTGGATCGGGAAGCCTGTAATAGATTTTGTGCCCAGGTTAACCTCCCACATTTAACTCTGGAACAAACTTGGCTGAATTGGCCCATTACGGAGGAAGAAGTCAAGCTGATTATTCAACAAGTGACCAATGAAAAAGAATTCGTAATAATCAGGATAATGTTGAACATACACAATATATAAATCCTGAGTGTGTATATAGTGGGTAAAAAACAACAAGTGAAGCATTTTAAAGCTCCAGGCCCACCTTCTCTCCTTTACGGAGTTACAAACAACATATGGGATATCACACAAGTTTATTCGTCTATCTTCAAATTCGACATTTCTTACGAATGTAGGAAGGACACTCCCCTACACCTACCAATTCAGATACCTTGAAAATGTTATTTACACCACAAAAGCAATGAATGACCTGCTCTAGCATGGTGAAAAAGCTACTCCCTTTGGCAACCTGGGATCGGATAATACAACTGGCAGAAATGTGGACTAGGGATTTGAACAGTCTGATCTCCCCATCCCAACTCACAAGATGCTTCAAAGCTATAGCAGAATGTTTAGAAAATGTACAATTGAGGGAAACCCAATATAAATTCCTACACAGAATCTACATTCTTCCACTATTAGCCTATAAATGGAAGTTAACCACATCGGCGACGTGTCCCAAATGCGAAGCGGATATGGCAACTCTGCGTCACAATTTTTGGGACTGTGATATAATCCGGAAATTCTGGGCTAAGGTTCTGGTATACCTCGGATGCCTTCTTGCTTTAAGTCTACCCATGGACCCAAAATTATGCTTATTACATCTCATTAGCGAAACAGTGCCAGGGGTGCGCCTTCAAATCCGATGCAGTTTCTTAAGTAAAGCTCTATTACTAGCAAAACAAACAATCCTTACACAGTGGTTAGTTAAAGAGTCCCCATCATTAATGCAATGGCGACTGAAGCTTCACAAATTGGCTGTTTATGAACAGTTATCTGTTAAGACCTCGCCATCCGTCAGGAGATATGACCTGTACCTAGAAATATGGAACCCATACTTATTCTCCCTGAACCATCGGGCTGCAGCAAAATTCTGGACATGACAACATGACCCTATCACAGTATAGCTCTAGTACATGTCTATCCCTCTCAACTCAGGAGTATCCATAGACACTGCCCAAGAACATCCTCATGCTCCCCATTTACTAAATTCTGCGCATGAAGTAAGGAATGGTTACGAGCATACTATGGCCAACACAAAAGACCTTACACCTTTACACCAGAGACGTTATGCTTAACTGCCTCACAACTTTGAAGCCTCACTGAAGCCTCACAGAACACAAGCTACAATATCTTCAGACATTAAGGACACGATGTTTCACGGATTTATGGTCCAGTGGCAACTATGGATTAACGCCTTTAAAGACGATTGCTATGGATTATTGAAGACAGCGCATAAGGGGGGGATAGGGTGGGGGGGGAAGGGAATTAGGGAGGGAAGGGAGGAGGAAGCGGGGAAGTTCTAAGTACTTTTATAGAAATCTTGGTACATCATTGGTATAATATCTGAACCTAATGTTCCCTACCTGACCTCTTGGGGTTACTTGTATCGCTATAAAACCTTTGTACAGATATACTACTGTTCCTGTTCCATTTATATGAAAATCAATAAAGAAAGTAAAAAAAAAAAAGAAAGCTCCAGGCCCCGATGGGTACACTGCAGAGTTCTACAAATGCTTAGTTGATTCCTTAGGCCCCCCCCCCCCCCCCCCCCATCACTTTCCTTCAATGCTTTAATTAACGTGGGTTTTATTCACCTCGCAATAATGCAGCACATATCACTCTCATTCCCAGGCCGGGGAAAGACCCCCTCTCCCCAATGTCTTCTCACCCCATTTCCCTGCTAAACCTAGACCAGAAACTGTAGGCCAAAATATTGGCCAACCATTAAGCAGCTCTTTTATCCTCTCTTATCCGTCTGGGCTAAGTAGACTTTGTTAGGAAAATATATGCACTCACTATCATTCAGCTCGTACTGTCAGCTATGGCCTTATGTATTCAGGCAGCAGAACCCTATTTGGTCATTCTTTCATTCTCCTATCTGTTACTAACGTAGATATTGCTTTTTTTTGCTCTGTATGTAAATGCCCCCCACATTGCTTATCTTCAGGTATATATATTTTTGGAAATGTTAAATATGGGTATTAGAAATATACTTGGATTATATGTATGTTTTGAATATATGTCCCGTTTTCTATATGAGAATATATCATGTAATTATGTGAAATTTGAAAATTAAAAATTAAAAAAAAAAGAACCCTATTTGGTAGTCAGCTTTGTTGCTGTAAAGGCATTTGACATGGTGGAATGGGGATATCTTTTTCACACTTTGCGTTATGTGGGAATTGAGGGTTTTTCCTATGATGCAGTCCAGCTTTTGTACCATGACCCGGCTGCGTTTATCTTGCCAATCAGATGTGTTCCCTGTCCATAGGGGTACGTGGCAAGGCTGTCCTCTCTCTCCCCTTCTCTTCCTCTTACAGCTTGAGCCCCTTCTTTTATTTATTCAATTTGCTCACAGTGAAGGGGGTATGCCGTCCTACAGACGTTTTCAAATATGCAGCTTTTGCTGATGATATCTTGGTATTTTTAACAGATCCCAAGTGGTCACTGCATTCTCTCTTACAAATATTTTAGGAATTTGGTTCTTTTTCTGGCTTGAAGCTCAACCCAGACAAATCTGAGGCCTTGGCTTTCCCTGAATCACTCTGGGAGAGATGGGAAGAGCCATTTCCCCTACACTGGGCTGGTGACATGATTAAATATCTCGGGGTTTGCCTTTCTACTCAGATGTCTAAATTGTATGATTTAAATATCTCCAGTTTGCTGAAGTTTTCCCAAGAACGGATGTTGGCCAGGAACGCTTTTCCTTAGGGGGGTCATATCAATTTATTTAAAATGGTTATCCTCCCTAAGTGGCTCAATTTTTTCAGAACCTGCCCCGTCTATCAAACATAAAGACTTGGTGAGTTTAGATAAAGGGATGCACTCCTTTCTATGGTGGGGTAAGAAGTTTCGGATCCCCCTGCGATGGCTGAAAGACAAATGGGGTATGGGAGACCTGAGTGTTCCTGATTTGGCAATTTACAATTTGGCTATTAACTTGCGAATTGTGTGAGAGTGGATCTTAGGAGACTCTTTGTCAATCTCTCCGCTGAGAGAGCATTGGTGGGTCCTTTAGATCTGCAGTATGTTCTGCAGGCTCCGAGGGGTACACTTTCGACCTCCCCTATGTCTAATATTTTAATTTCCCCTATTAGACAAGCATGGATTACTTTAACCAAACTGACATCAATGCCCCGAGTATGTGCTTACTTATTGCCAATTCTTAGTAATCTAGACTTCACTCCAGGCTCTCAATCTGCTAGGTTTCAGTCTTGGACCTCTAAGGGAATTATTCAGTTGGGATGTATCTTAGATGATAAAGGTCACCTATTTATGTTTCAAGGGCTGACAGACCTCTATGGTCTTAGTAATTCCCATGTGTTCCATTACCTACAAATACAACATTATGTTAAATCTTTGCCGGTGGCCTCTTTACAGCCAGCGATCTTTCACTCTTTGGACGCCCTGTTTCTTTTTGACAAAGTGAAACACCCTTCTTTGTCTCAGTACTACAAAAGCTAAAAAAGTCTTACATGCATAGATACATGTTTATTTATTTATTTATTTAACATTTTTTTCTATACCGTTGCTCAGAGTCCATCGAAATGGTTCACAACAAATAAATAAATTCCATATTAGCAGAGAGATGGAATACTGATGGGGCATTTATGGTTTCAGCACCTCTACTTCAGTCTTGCTTTAAGCATGTGTCATCTGTATCCCCCAATATATATGCACTACAAGTTCCTTCGGAGGGCATATATGTCTACTTCAGTGGCATTTCACTCCAAACTCTTACCCTTAGCGATCTGTGAAAAATGTCATATAAATGTTGCTACATTGTCCCACTCATTTTGGGGGTGACAATGGGGTCATATTGTGCATTATGTTGCTGACCTGCTGGGAATTTCATTATTATCTCTAAAATTATTGCTCTTTGACTGTATTCCCCCTTTGCTGATTCGGGGTAATGAGCCTCGTTTATTTCTCAAAAAAGCAAGTTTAGTGGGGAAAAAAACTAATTCTCTTTCACTGGAAAGGACCTAACATCGCATCCTTCTGGGCGTGGTGAAACTACTTACACCATATGATGCAGATGGACAATATGACTTCCCGTCTCTCTCCGAATCATTGACACAAATTTTTGCAGATATGGGAACTGTATATTCAAGCACTATCTCATAGATCCAGGAGTTTGATTCTTAACAACTGATGATCATCAGTGGCATTTTTATTGGTTTTGTATTTTGATAGCACAGTGCTGAGTTTTGACTTCCTGCATGGGTGGGAGAGGAGGGTAAGGAGTTTAAGGGAAGAAGTTGACTATGGTGTCAATGTTATATTCTATGTTTTTCTATGTATGGATGCATAAGAAACCCTGCATCCTCAGCCTTGTTCGATTGTTATCATTTAAAACAATAAAAATTGTTTGAACTAAGATCTGCAACAGAGTGGACATAAAAGTGATTTAAGAAAGTTCAAGGCATGGTCTAATATCTGGCAGTTAAGATTCAATGAAAAAACAAAAAACAAAGAGTTTTATATACATCAATAAATTATTCAGTATCTAAAAAGAAGAGATGAGTATATAAGAAAAAAATTCTTATATATCCTACTCTTCTTTTTAGATACTGTATAATTTATTGATGTATATTAAACTGTTTTTCATCAATATTTATTAAACAAAATATGAAAACATTTCAGTTTGTTATCAAAATCAATCCCACCAATCAATCGTATACTGTTCAGCTACCTATATTATGCTAATTGTGAATTGAACTAAATATGGCAAAATACATCAACAAAAATGTTAACTCAAATTAAATCATACACTACAAAAGGCCCCAAAATACACAAATCCAAACACCTATTAAAACACTTGAAGAATTGCTAGCTTGTTGATTAATAACCAGAACATTTTCCTCCTTTCATTGAATTACTGGCCGCAGTGATAGAATATTCTTGTTTACTTTGAACAACTTTGCTTTTTCAGCTGATAAACACAATGCAGAATACAACTGCAGATACAACTGCAGATGTCCTTTGGTAAATTAAGATAGATTTTTTTATAAAGCAAAACTTTCTCAGGTTATTGATCAACACGCTAGCAATTCTTCAAGTGTTTTAATATTGAGGGAGGATTTATGTGTTTTAATATGTATGTGTATGGATGGTATATTTAGATTTGAGTATTTCTGAATCTTTTTTAGTGTGTGATTTAATTTGGGTCAACATATTTTTGTTGATGTATTTTGCCATATTTAGTTCAATTCACAATGGGGTAGATTTTTAAAAAGTGCGCCTTCGCGTACTTTTGTTGGCGCACCAGGCGCCAACAAAAGTACGCTGGATTTTAGTAGATATGCGCGTAGCCGCGCGTATCTACTAAAATCCAGGATCGGCGCGCGCAAGGCTGCCGATTTTGTGCGCCGAGCCACGCAGCCTGCCTCCGTTCCCTCCAAGGCCGCTCCGAAATCGGAGCGGCCTCGGAGGGAACTCGCTTTCGCCCTCTCCTCACCTTCCCCTACCTTCCTCTATCTAACCCACCCCCCCGGCCCTATCTAAACCCCCCCTACCTTTGTCAGGGGATTTACGCCTCCCGGAGGGAGAAGTAAATCCCCGCGCGCCAGCGGGCCGCTAGCGCACCAAGACACGACCTGGGGCGGTTCCGGAGGGTGCGGCCATGCCCCCGGACCGCCCCGGGCCGAAACCACGCCCCCGGGCCCGCCCCCAAAACGCCGGCCGATCGGCCCCGCCCCCGACATGCCCCCGACACGCCCCCCTCGAAAAACCCCGGGACTTACGCGAGTCCCGGGGCTCTGCGCGCGCCGGCAGGCCTATGGAAAATAGGCGCGCCGGTGCGCAAGGCCCTGCTCGTGTAAATCCGGGCGGATTTACGTGAGCAGGGCTCTTAAAATCCGCCCCAATTAGCATAATATAGGTGGCTGAACAGTGTACGATTAGGTTGGCGGGATTTGTATTGACTATAAACAAATGTTTTCATATTTTCTATAATAAATATCGATACTTTCTAATTCTTTGAAAGATTTTTTTGTATTTTGCATCTTTTTTTTTGATACTGAAGATTCAATACCAAAAAGTTCAGAGCTATGCATTGGGGTTGCAGAAATCAATGGAAGGGATATGTGGTAGGTAGTGAAGAGCTGATGAGAAACAACTAGGAGAAGGACCTTGGTCTGACAGTGTTGGATGATCTCAAAGTAAAAAAGCAATGTGATAAGATGGGAGGATGCTTGGATGCACAGGCATAACCAATAGAAAAAGAGCAGTAATTATGCCTCTTCAGTTCTTGTGAGGCCTCATTTGGAGTACTCTGTGAATATCTCAGAAAAGATATAGACAGGTTAGACACAGTCCAGAAAAGAGTAATAAAAATAATGCAAGCTTTGTATCAGAAGCCCCAGGAACTAATTTAATATGTATATCTTAGAAGAGAGGCAAGCTGGTGGGATGTGATGCAGACATTTCAATGCCCAAAAGGGATGGATCAGAAAAAAACAACTTGCTGCTCTATGACTTCACAACTCCTAAGGATCCAGATTGGCTCTCAGAGGACTCAAAAGGACTACTAGGACACCTCCCAAGCATTCATTCCCAGCATTTAGATGGCACAAAGGCCAAGGAAAGGTGTGGGATCCAAGAGAAGACCTGTGAAATCTTGCTGCTTTGTTAATGTCCTACCATACTGTGAAGTATGGAAGTCTTGGCTTTAATAGTGTGGGAGCTATTATTGGAAAGAATCTACCGTGCAAAGACCTGGACTGATACCTGGACTGGAAGTAAGCCTTATCTCATTTGTGAGTAACCTTCATTGTGAATTATCCCTTTAAGTTTACCTGCAGTGCATATGTCAGGAAGTGTTCTGTTTGCTTTCCTAATAAAACCACTCTTGCAGCATAAATCGTGTATGTATGTGTTGTAGAGGTCTTCAGCCTGACAACAAAGCACAGGAAGCCAAGCTTTTTCAATGGCGATAGACTCACAAACAATGTCAGAAGATTTATTTTTTTTTAAATGAGATGCCTGGAATGCCCTTCTCAGAGTAGGTGGCAATGTCAAGGATGGTAACAGACTTCAAAAAAGCATGGGATAAATACAGAGGATCCCTGTCGCAACAGAATGGTAATCAAGGCACTGGGCAACCTTCACTGAGCAACAGTTGCAGCCCAAGGCAGCAGTGATAAGGCTTCATTGTGCTTGCTGGAAGGCATTAGAAAACCTGCATGGAGCAACAGCTCCAACTCTAAAGGGGACACAATGGAATTGAGATCCATGTGGGAATTTGATCTCCTTTGGGCAATTGCAAATAAAATCACTGCTAGGCAGAGCAAATAGGCCTTTCTTGGTCTATATCTGACATCATTTACTAACACTAATTCCTGCCCCACTCTTCTTGCCTGACCCTCCTCATCATTACTGCCCTAGGAACACGCCTACCACTCCCACTCACGCCACTGCCATTCCTCACACTCTCAATGGCCATGCTATTATAATCAGATGCATTTCACATCTAACACCTGAAACTGAACCCAAACGCCAAGATAAATGCACCGTTCTATATAAACTTTCAACCAAAAAGACAGACATCCGACAAGTGGATGCAAAACAAATCAAAGAAAACTGTAGAAACCACAAGCAGAAATTGAAATCTACTAAACTTTCTCTCCTTGTAACCCTCCTTTCTAGGGATGTGAATCGTTTTTCAATGATTAAAATTATCCTCCGATAATTTTAAAATCATCTTAAATCGTTAAAGAACACGATACAATAGGAATTCTAACTATTTATCATTAAAAAATCGTTAATCGGGTTAGTGTGCACTAACCAGGAGTTAGTGCACACTAACCATTGTTAGTGTGCACTAACAGAAAATGATATAAATTGACACTTTTCAGGTCAGTTAAGGTCAGTTTAGGAATGAATATGTATTCTTATTGGCTGGCTGCCCTCTTATTTATTGATGTTACCAATGTTCCCACTGAGGTGATGGTTGGGGGGATGGGAAATGGAAACGGTTGGTAGCTTGACAAAAAAAGTAATGTGATCAGTCAATGTGACTAGAACTTGTGCCCTATCCCTGATACCGGGAGTGTTGTGATCTTCCTGCACGCAGTGCCGTATCCCTGATACTGGGAGTGTTGTGATCTTCCTGCACGCAGTGCCCTATCCCTGATACCGAGAGTGCTGTGATATTCCTGCACACAGTGCCCTATCCCTGATACCGGGAGTGTTGTGATCTTCCTGCACTCAGTGCCATATCCCTGATACTGGGAGTGTTGTGATCTTCCTGCACACAGTGCCCTAACCCTGATACCGGCAGTGTTGTGATCTTCCTGCACTCAGTGCCCTAACCCTGATACCGGGAGTGTTGTGATCTTCCTGCACGCAGTGCCCTAACCCTGATACCGGGAGTGTTGTGATCTTCCTGCACGCAGTGCCCTAACCCTGATACCGGGGGTGTTGTGATCTTCCTGCACCCAGTGCCCTAACCCTGATACCGGGAGTGTTGTGATCTTCCTGCACGCAGTGCCCTATCCCTGATACCAGGGGTGTTGTGATCTTCCTGCACGCAGTGCCCTATCCCTGATACCGGGGGTTTTGTGATCTTCCTGCTCTGAGCAGGGATACGGCACTGCATGCAGGAAGATCACAACACTCCCGGTATCAGGGTTAGGGCACTGCGTGCAGGAAGATCACAACACTCCCGGTATCAGGGTTAGGGCACTGCGTGTAGGAAGATCACAACACTCCCGGTATCAGGGTTAGGGCACTGTGTGCAGGAAGATCACAACACTCCCGGTATCAGGGTTAGGGCACTGCATGCAGGAAGATCACAACACTCCCGGTATCAGGGTTAGGGCACAGAGTGCAGGAAGATCACAGCACTCTCGGTATCAGGGATAGGGCACTGCATGCAGGAAGATCACAACACTCCTGGTATCAGGGATAGGGCACTGTGTGCAGGAAGATCACAACACTCCCTGTATCAGGGATAGGGCACTGTGTGCAGGAAGATCACAACACTCCCTGTATCAGGGATAGGGCACTGTGTGCAGGAAGATCACAACACTCCCGGTATCAGGGTTAGGGCACTGAGTGCAGGAAGATCACAACACTCCCGGTATCAGGGATAGGGCACTGTGTGCAGGAAGATCACAACACTCCCGGTATCAGGGATAGGGCACTGTGTGCAGGTAGATCACAACACTCCTGGTATTAGGGATAGGGCACTGCATGCAGGAAGATCACAACACTCCCTGTATCAGGGATAGGGCACTGTGTGCAGGAAGATCACAACACTCCCGGTATCAGGGTTAGGGCACTGAGTGCAGGAAGATCACAACACTCCTGGTATCAGGGATAGGGCACTGTGTGCAGGAAGATCACAACACTCCCTGTATCAGGGATAGGGCACTGTGTGCAGGAAGATCACAACACTCCCTGTATCAGGGATAGGGCACTGTGTGCAGGAAGATCACAACACTCCCGGTATCAGGGTTAGGGCACTGAGTGCAGGAAGATCACAACACTCCCGGTATCAGGGATAGGGCACTGTGTGCAGGAAGATCACAACACTCCCGGTATCAGGGATAGGGCACTGTGTGCAGGTAGATCACAACACTCCTGGTATTAGGGATAGGGCACTGCATGCAGGAAGATCACAACACTCCCTGTATCAGGGATAGGGCACTGTGTGCAGGAAGATCACAACACTCCCGGTATCAGGGTTAGGGCACTGAGTGCAGGAAGATCACAACACTCCCGGTATCAGGGATAGGGCACTGTGTGCAGGAAGATCACAACACTCCCAGTATCAGAGATAGGGCACTGTGTGCAGGAAGATCACAACACTCCTGGTATTAGGGATAGGGCACTGCATGCAGGAAGATCACAAAATCCCTGGTATCTGGGATAGGGCACTGTGTGCAGGAAGATCACAACACTCCCGGTATCAGGGCTAGGGCACAAGTTCTAATCGCATTGACTGATCACATTACTTTTTTTGTGAAGCTACCGTTTCCATTTCCCATCCCCCATATATTGTCAGTGGGAACCTTGGTAACATGAATAAATAAGAGGGCAGCCAATAGGAATACATATTCATTCCTAAACTGACCTTAACTGACCTGAAAAGTGTCAAATTGTATCAAATTGTTAGTGCGCACTAACAATGGTTAGTGCGCACTAACTCCTGTTAGTGCGCACTAATCGGAAAAACCGATTTTTTAACTAAAAAATCGTGCCAAACATGATTTTCTTCTCCTGCCAGACGATTTTGATCGTTAAGACGATTGGGCACACGATTCACATCCCTACTCCTTTCCACAAAAACCAACCTCTGGGGCAGATTTTCAAAGACCTATGCACGTAAATCCAGGAGGATTTACGCACGTTGGGGGGGGGGGGGGTGCACAGGGCCTATTTTCAAAAGGCCCGGCAGCGCACACAAAGCCCCAGGATGCGTGTAAGTCCAGGGTCTTGAAAAAAGGGACGGGGCGGGAGTGTAGCCAGAGGTCTCTGCATGGCCGCTGAGCCGGGTATCGCGTGCCAGCAGGCGGCTGAAGTAAGTTTAAAAAAATAAATAAATAACGCTACAAAGGTAGGGGGGAAAGGGCAGGGGAGGTAGGGGAAGGGAAGGGAAGGTGGGGTGGAAGGGTAAGGAAGTTCCTTCCGAGGCCGCTCCGATTTCGGAGCAGCTTGGGAGGGAACAGGAGAAGGTAGCGAGGCTCAGATAGGGCTCAGCATGCTCAAGGTGCACAATTGTGAGTACGCCGACCCTGGATTTTATAACATGTGTGCCGATGCGCACACATGTTATAAAATCGGGCGTACATTTGTGCGCACCGGGTTGCACGCACAAATGTACACCCCCCTCTGTTTACTTCCAAGTTCACCTTACATACAAAGAGGAGCAGTCGTGAGCATGGTCTGTCTAGTTTAACACATACATTTGTTAAGTAAAGTGCCTCTGTGTTAATGCATGGGCATGATGCTGTCAACACATTTATATGCATGCATTACACAGTGTACATGCACAGTGTGCATCTCATCATTTAGTGGATCCACTGTTCACTTTGCTGTTAACATAAGTATAAAAATCTGCATATTAATCATGATAAACAACATATTACAATGCATCTTAGTAGAAGCACAGCAAAGTTATTTGCTTAAAGTCTCAGTGAGTATCCATAAAAGAAGCAAGATTGCAACTTCGGTGTCATAGTTCTCAGGCATTATTCTAACCATCCAAGTTTTCCCATGATAAAACTTAATGGACTACTGACTGATAACTGTGTTAGAAATTATTAATGTAGGCTGGAAATGTGAGAAGAATCCATTTAGAAGAAAGTAGTAATAGGGATATTTGAACTCTCAATAAAGCTGAAAATTGCAAGATTATCTTCCAGCCCAAATAAACAAAGACAAGCAGTAATTGAGCAAGGTAAGAGTAAAACAGACAGACTGGCATCATCATCTGTATATATACTACTACAAAAAAGCCATTCTTTAAATCCTGATAAGCTTTCTTATGTTATTTATATACCAAGAATCTTATCAGGAGCTAAAGATCAATCTAATCTCTTCCCTTCTCCTATACTTAAATATTTGTTATGTATGGTTGTGCAAAGGAAATAATGTGGTAGTTGTTGAATATAATTCTTAAAATGTGCACTCTCTGTTTAGTTTAAAAGTTGAAAAGGGCAATGCTATGTAATCTTTGGCATAAGACTTCATGTTTTCTGTGTTTGGAGTGGGAAGGCTTTCAAGGTTTTCAGAATTAATAACTGAGTCTTCTGCTGAAGCATGGGAGCTGTGATGTGTCACACTTTTCCAAGGTGACAGCTCTCAGGCAGAAAGGGAGTAATATGAAGCCTGCTGCATTTACTTCAACTAAAAGCATTTTGCAATGAAGCTGCTTATCAAAAAGAAATTATGCACTTAACAAATAACATTCTGCATGCTTGATCGATAATGAAAGATTAGTTATTCAGAGTCTGCACAAGCATGAGATATGTAAAAGGCAAATCTGTTCATATAATTAAAAGGAAGCATGGTAGTATCTACTGATACTCTAATGCATTGCAAATTTTATTGAGTTCAAGTAATCAATTTTCCACTCATTTCAAACAGATTCTTCTCACACAGGATACAGAGAGGTCACACAGAGCTTTGAATTTCAAAAATATGGACTTTGTCAAAATGGCGACATACCTGGAGGAAGAACTAGAAGACTGAAAAATGGGACAGGAGGAACAACATTGGGCCAAGTTAAAAAGAGTTATTGAAATTTGTTAACTTTGTAATGTTAGAAAAGTAAACAAGAGTAAGAGGAATAAGAAACCAATCGGGTTCTCAAAGGAGGTGGCTGAAAAGATAAAAGCAAATAGAACAGCGTTCAAGACGTATAAAGGTTCCCAAAAAGAGGAACACAGGGAAGAATATCTTGTGAAACTGAAGGAAGAGAAGAAAGAAATAGAGAAAGCAAAAAGTGAGGCAGAAGAAAGGATTGCCAAAGAGGCAAAGCGAGGTGATATATCAGAGAAAGGTCTGAAATAGGAAAGTGAAATTGAAAGGTAGCAAAGATCAATGTGTGAAGAGAGATGAAGAAATGACAGAAATATTAAACAAATACTTCAGTTCAATGTTCATTAAATAAGACCCTGGAGAAGGACTGTCACTAATTGACAAGACCATGGATGGGGTGGAGTAAAGTATGAGAAGAGCTAGGAAAACTGAAAGTGGACAAGGCCAAGGGGCCGGATAAGGTTCATCCCAGGATACTGAGAGAGTTCAGAGATGTGCTGGCGGGCCCACTGAAGAACCTGTTCAATAGATCCCTGGAAACAGCAGTGGTGCCGAATGATTGGAGAAGAGCAGTGATAGTCCTGCTTCACAAGAGTGAGAGCAGACAGAAGGCTGGAAATACAGGCCAGCTAGCCTCACCTCGATGGTAGGAAAATTAATGGAGACTCTGCTGAAGGAAAGGTTAGTGAACTATCTAATATCTGGTGGGTTACTCGATTCAAGGCTGCTATGACTTGTAGGTGTGTGAACCCCTGAGCTGAGGTGAGAGGTGGTACCACCCACAGGGAGGAGCCCTGTGAGCCTCACTGTTGGGAGGTGTGGTCTCAGCAGTTGACAGACACAGCTGTGGAACAGAGTTTTTATTAGGAAGGAAGAAAGGCACAGCCCATGGAGTGGGAGGTGCAGTAAAAGTAAAGTTCTGAGCAGAGGGGTATATCCAGAGGGAATACCTCAGAGGTGTAGATCCAGTAGTGGCTCACAGAGTGGGGTACGCCAGGAAGTCACTAGGTAGTGGTGATGATACCTCAGACATGTAGATCCGGTAGTGGCCCACAGAGTGGGGTACGCTGAAGACGTCTCTCTGTAGTGGTGATGCGGTAGTGGCCTGCAGCGTAGGGTACACCGAGGGATTCCTCACACAGAGATGGTATGGAGGTGGTCTGAGATATAGCTCAGGGGTACAGGGTGAGGGTCCTGTAGCAACAGTGCGGTAATGACCTGCAGTGCAGAGTATACCTGAGTAGTTCCTTTGTAGAGACGACACGGTAGTGGCCCAAGGCATGGGGTACACTGGAGAGGATCCCACAATGAGGCTTGATACAGTAGAAATCCTTAGAGTGAAGGTACTCACAAGAGGTAGTTTCAAGAGGGGTCCCGGGGAACGGGAACAGACAGCAGTCCAAGGCAAAGGTCCTCCGAGGAGCGGGTACCCAAAGTGTCTCACACCAAAGTGTAGTCACTGGAACAGGAAGTCCAAAGGGATGAAGCTGATTCAGCAATGAGGAAACTCCTTGCTAACTCGATGACTTCATCTCTCCAGCTTAAGTACAGCGGAGAGATGACATCATCCAGAGGGACGCCCCCGAGGTTCCCACCATGACGTATACAAGACTAGACCATGCGCGCACACGCCTAGGTGATCCCAGAGGCAAGATGGCAGTCAGCAGTGCCCACACAGTCCCGGGAATGCCAGGCAGGTCGGCGGTGGATGGCGGAGGCTGCCATTCTCCCCAATGATGACAAGGCAGCAAACAAAGAGGTGAGCATTAGTGGTCGCAGCTATCTGCGACCGACGGGTGTAACAGTACCCCTCTTCTTAGGGCCCCCTCCCTGAAGGTTTAGGTTTCCTAGGATGAGAAGTGAGGAACTGTCTGATTAATCCTTTGTCGAGAATATTGGTTGGAGGCTCCCAACTATTCTCCTCGGGACCAAATCCTTCCCATGAGATGAGATACTCCAGTGCCTTCCACATTTTCTTACATCCAGGATGTCCTCAACCTGATAGGTGATATCCTCTTCTGCTGTTAGAGGTTGGGATTCTGGTGTTTTCTTTGAGAACTCCAACAGGATGAGCAGCTTTAAGAGACAGATGTGGAAGGCATTGTGGATTTTAAGTGAAGAGGATAACTGAAGGCTGTAAGTAACTTGACCCAAGTGGCGAAGTACTGCAAAAGGCCCGATGTATCTGGATGCAAATCAAGCGGAAGGCAGTTTTAGGTGGATGAAGCAGATACTGAGCTATACTTTGTTTCTGGGGTGCAACTGAGGAGCTGCCCAGTGATGAGCATCATAGAACATCTTAGCCTTTTGACTAGCCTGTTGTAGGAGTTGTTTGGTGTGCTCCCAGAGTTGGTGCAGTTCTTGCGTCGAGCCCTGTGCTGCGGGAGATGACACAGACAGAGGCACTGGAAGAGGAGGCAGAGGTTGGCATCCGTAGACAATTTGGAAGGGCGAAGATCCAGTTGAAGCTGACTGGTGGGAGTTTAAAGCAAACTCGGCCCAGGGGAGTAAATCGGACCAGTCTCTCTGCCTAGATTTTATGTATGCCCGGAGAAACTGTTTTAAAGTACAGTTCATCCTCTCTTGTCTGTCCATTGGCCTGCGGATGATAGGCTGATGTGAGATCCAGGGAGATGTCAAATTTTTTGCATAGGGACTTCCAGAATTTTGCTGTAAATTGGACCCCATGATCAGAGAGGATGTGTCTTGGTAGGCCATGGAGGCGAAAGACATGGCGGATGAATAGTTTCACTAATTCTGGAGCTGAAGGTAGACCAGATAACACCACAAAATGAGCCATCTTTGAAAAGTGGTCCACGGTGACCCAGATGGTATTGTTGCCGCTGGATAGGGGTAAGTCAACAATGAAATCCATAGCTATATGTGTCCACGGCTCACTGGGTGTGAGGTGGCTGGAGAAGCCCCCAAGGGTGACTTGCTGGCGGTTTTTGCCGAGCACATGTAGGACATGACTCTACGTAAGTCTGGACATCTTTCTTCATGGTTGGCCACCAGTAGAACCTTTGCAGAGTAGAAAGTGTTCTGGCTTGTCCAGGATGGCCTGCGAGCAAAGAGTCATGCGCCCATCTGATCATCTTCTTTCTGAGTGGTTGGGGAACCACTGTCTTCCCAGCTGAAACCGTGTTGGTAGTGGAGAGGAGCACCCTCGTAGGGTCAATGATGTGACGCAGAGTATCTGGAACATCTTCCATGGAAAATGAATGGGAGAGTGCTTCGGCTCAGGTATTTTTATCAGCTGGCCAGTATCGCAAGAAGAAGTCGAACCAGTTAAAAAAATAGAGACCAGTGGGCTTGCCTGTGATTCAGATGTTGCGCATGGCGCAAGTATTCGAGATTTTTGTGGTCGATGAAAACCGTGATTTGATGTTGTGCTCCCTCGAGCCATGGATGCCATTCCTCAAATGCCAATTTTTTTTTTTTTGTTTAAGTAGTTTTTATTAGCAACAAATAGAGATACAAAGATGTAAACAATGTTATCACAAAATTGCATAGAATTGCACCTCAAGATATAAACTGGCCTCTGCATTAAATGTTTACATACTTCACAATTTTAAACCCTCAGTTCCACACATATATAAATAACATAGGAAAGCTTATCATGATTTAAAGAATGGCTTTTTTGTAGTAGTATATATACAGATGATGATGCCAGTCTGTCTGTTTTTCTCTTACCTTGCTCAATTACTGCTTGTCTTTGTTTATTTGGTCTAGAAGATAATCTTGCAATTTTCAGCTTTATTGAAAGTTCAAATATCCCTATTACTACTTTCTTCTAAATGTGGATCATGTCTATACCAGTCTCTCGAAGCTTAGGAAAATGATGAGTACTGATTAAAATATAATCAAGCTGAGACTGAAAGTCATGAACCCTGGATATATGAGTATACTCCCGTTCCATAGGATGTAAGGTGCGCCAGGCATCAGTTAAGTGGAGCATACGCTCCAAAAAGAGAATCCCATTATCCAAGGGAGCACAGGCCCGACTGGTCGACTGTTAACCTATGGGTCTCTCAGGGAATTCAAGTCCCCTCCCAAAATTATTGTATGCGTCAGATAGGGGAGAAATTGAGTGTAAATGGTTCTGAAAAAGCCTAATTCTGGGCTATTGGGGGCATAGACATTACAGTACACAGTAATCACCCCCTGATGTTTAGTGACCAGAATAAGATTCTTCGCTTTAGGGTCTCAATTTCCTTGGTCACCTGCAGGGGAAGTCGCTTATTAATAAGAATCACCACCCCAGCCGAATGAGTAGTAGCAGAAGCAAAATACACATTACCAACCTATCGCTGACATAATTTCAGATGCTCTTGATCATTCAGATGAGTCTCCTGTAGCATTGCTATATCTGCAGACTGTCTTTTAAGCGACGTAAGAATTTTTGTTCATTTAATAGGAGAATTTATGCCACTTACGTTCCAGGTAATCACTCGGTATCTACCTTGAACCATGGAAATGGAAGTAGACCCTTATCAGAATTAGTGTAGCCATGTGCATGGCATGGCGGCCATCCCAGCTAGGACCTCTACACCAACAGCCGAATGCAAGTCGTGGCTTAGGAATCTGTTCCAACGACCTGAATGATCCAAATTGAAAATAATAATTTAACCAATACCATAGTATCCCTCCTACCCCCCCCCCCCCCCCCGGTCCGTCCGTCCCCTGATATTCAGTCTCCACCTGAATTCCCACTTAGCTATCTGCTAACAGGAGATGGATAATGCAGACATCCCCCCCCGACCCCTCCACTCACCTACCCCCCAAGAACCCCATTGCTGCAACAGGTAACCGGTTAAAGTGAACTTTCAGAACAACACACACACAACCGTAGAATTCTGGATATGGCCTGCAAAGAGAAAGAAGAAACAGTAGCATCCAAGGACCATAACTTCAAGCTGTCTTGGGCTAAAATTTATTTATTTATTTATTTATAACTTTTTTTATACCGAAGTTCAGGTAACAGAATTACTTATCACTCCGGTTTACATTATAACAAGTAGAAAACAATGACAACATATGTCTTACAATGAACAAGGGAGTGAACAACCTGGATAATATAACATAACATAACTAGGAACAGTAGCAGTATGCACTATTATAGGAACAAAATTAGAGAACTGTGCCAGTCAGCAGCCAACTGAGGCTCCTAAGAACAAGGCAAAGTGGTATAAGGTGTAGCCATAAAATTAGTCTAGGCTTCCAGACCTATCGGCACTCCTCAAGGAGGTGCGGCAGGTGGAGTTGAGTTGATGATCCCTCTCTCTTGCCGTTGGCTTCTTGGGTGGTAAGAAAATGCTGTGCCTCCACTTCGGTCTCCAGCCAGAGGGCTCCTTGCTCCATTGTCACCCTGATATGAGCAGGGTAGACCAAATAAACTCTGTTACCCAGAGGATAACGTTTTGCACAATAGGGAGCCATTTTCCTTCGCTGCTGAGAGAGCTGTGCTGAGAAATCTTGAAATATCAAGACCTTCTAGTTTTTGTACTGGAGCTCCTTCCCCATCTGCAGGGCCTGCATAATTTCTCCCTTGTGGGCAAAATTGAGCAGCTTAGCTATAACCACCCTGGGCTTAAGCTGATTATCCTTTTTGGGCCCCAGTCTATGTACCCTCTCAATATGGAGCGTTCCAGACTGCAGCGTGAGGGTTAACTCCCGAGTGAGCCAGGTTTCCAGCATCGGGGCCAGGTCTCTCTCATTCAGGGACTCGGGCAGTCCTACCAGCCGAGAATTAGAGCACCTGGTCCTGTTTTCCAGGTCTTCGAGCCTTTTTTCCTGCTTCACCATTTTAGCTTTCAGCTGTTGAAGGTCGGTCTCCGAATCGCAGTGGCTATCTTGGAGATCAGAACCTCTTTGCTCCAGGTCTGTAAAGTGCAGTTCAAACACTGTAATTATTTATTTATTTAAAGCTTTTTTATACCGGCATTCATGATAAAATCATATCATGTCGGTTTACAGGAAACAGGGGCGTGATAACATTGAACGAAAACTGGTGTTGATATGTAGAGAAGAAAGTTACAATAAACAAGGGAAATTAGAACTTGGAGAAGAAGAAGAGTAGCTGGAACAATTTAGTCAATAACAATTAAATTAATTACATGCCACGGTCAGCTCAGTGAGTTTATTAGAAATGTTAGTAAGTTCTGGTTTTAATGTGGATTAGATAGCTGCTTTAATGTCAGACAGCGTTCCACTTGGCATTGGGTCGGGTAGTCCCACCTCCTCACCTGGCATCGGGTCAGCCAGTTTAGGCCACTCTCAGTCTTTGTCCTTTTTTGTAAGATGGGTCGCCATGTGACTTCCCCAAATTCTCCGGTGTTTATCCACTGTATTCTCCCCGCCAGATATTAATAAAGGTTGGTTGTAAAAAGTGTTAATTGAGTTGGATGGAAGACGAAGAGATCACCGCGAAGAATGCCCATGATCCCGCACTAAGCTGCACTTAGTCTCTCCAAGGGAGATATTTAATAGAGGAATCTCACTCTGTCGGCCGCCATCTTGGCCATGTTGTTTCTTGCACTTCCCTGGCTCGTCACCAGTCACAGCCACCTGTTACCGTCAGCACTGAAGCATTCCTCCTTCAGAGGCATTCGGCCAGCTGAGGCCCTCCCGGGCAGAATCAGCACAAAACTCCACTCGGAGTGCAAGAGTAGGATATTTAGGGCATCTGTTAGTGGGCGTGGGTCATGGAAGCGGCCGCCATTTTGGCCTAGTCTTGCCACGCTTTATTGCACATCGCACCGGCCGCATTTATTCGGCTTGCGCATCACCCCAAAATCTCTCCGTGGGGAGCCTGGACCCCTTCAGGAGTCCTCTCAAGCCAAATTGCCACAGAATCACCGCTGCAATAGGGGGATAGCGGGGGAAAACACGGAGAGGGACCACGGAGCTCAGTCTCCCAGCTTCCTTGCTGGTGATGTCGTCACCCAGAAGTCCTCAAATGCCAATTTAATTGCCAGTAGTTCCTTGTCTCCAATTCCGTAGTTTCGCTCAGCAGGAGAGAAGCGTCGAAAGAAAAATGAGCAGGGGTGCAAGGTATGATTGTCAGAATGTTGACTGAGGACTGCACCAACCCCGATGTTAGAAGCATCTACTTCAACGATGAAGGGTCGTCGAAGATCTGGGTGGCGTAAGCACAGCTCTTGAAGAAATGCCTCCCTGCGTTCTTGGAAGGCAGTCACAGCTTCCGGGGACCAGTGAGAGGGGTTGTCTCCCTTTCGAGTCATGGCTGTAAGTGGAGCAGTCAGCGTAGAATAATGGTGAATGAATGATCTCTAGTAGTTAGTGAAACCCAAAAACCTTCGCAGAGCCTTAAGACCAGTGGGCTGTGGCCAATCTCGAATACACTTGGTCTTTTGTGGATCCATCTGGAACCCTTGGCTAGAGAACACATAGCCTATAAAGGGAACAGACTCCTGGTGAAAAGAGCATTTTTCCAGTTTGGCATATAACTGGTTGTCCCTTAATCCCTGCAAGATGTTGGTGACGTCCAAATGATGGCTCTGAAGGTCTTGAGAGAAGACCAGTTTGTCATCCAGATATACCACTACACAGCTGTAAAGCATGTCCCTGAAGATTTCATTCATCATGTTCTGAAATATGGCTGCAGCGTTGTAAAGGCCAAAGGGCATGACTAAATATTCAAAATGCCCATCGCGGGTGATAAATGTGGTTTTCCATTCATCACCCTGGCATATCAGGACCAAGTTATATGCCCCTCTGAGGTCTAGTTTAGTGAATATTTTGGCCCCTTGGTGTCTCTCAAAAAATTCGGAGATCAATGGCAATGGGTAGCCATTCTTCATAGTGATCTCATCTAAGCCATGGTAGTCTATGCACGGGCAAAGGGAACCATCCTTCTTTCACACAAAAAAGAACCCAGCTCCAGCAGGAGACTAAGAAGGCCGGATGAAGCCTTTTGCCAAGTTCTCTTGAATATAATCGGACATCGCCTTGGTTTCTGTCAGAGAAAGTCAGTATACCCTTCCTCTGGGAGGTTCGGTATTGGGTAATAAGTTTATGGCGCAATCAAAGGAGTGGTGAGGTGGTAGAATGTCTGCAGCTTTCTTAGAAAACACGTCTCTATAAGAAGAGTACTGCTGAGGAAGACCCGGAAGGGACGTGGTAGTGGTCAGGCAAGGCATAGGAGTCACAACCTCTAGGCACTTTCCATGGCAGGAATTGCCCCATTGGGATAGTTGTAAGGTGTTCCAATCGAACTGGGGTGTGTGCATTTGTAAGCATGGCAGTCCAAGCACCACAGGGTGTATCGCCTTATCTAAGACCAAGAAGGAAATGGTCTCCAAGTGCAGTGACCCAGTGTGAAGTTGAATTGGCTTGGTGGAGTAGGTAACTTCGCCTGGTAATGGTTTGCCATGAATTGAGGATAATAGCAGTGGCGTAGGGATCCGAACAGTGGGGATTAGCAGGTGCTCCACGAGTTGTCTGAGTATAAAGTTCCCACCGGCACTGGAGTCCACCAGAGTTAGGGTGTGGAATTTTAGAGTGTTCGAGTTAATGGAGACAGGAAGTGTCAGGGGAGGAGATAATGCGGTTAGACCTAGGAGGAGTCCTCCATCAGATCCTAGGTCTGGGAGTTTCCTGGACAGAGTGGACAGGAGGGCACTATGTTACATTTCCCCCTACATTAATCATTTGTAACACAAATGTCAATCAATAGTCCATTAGTTTAGTTGGCTTCTTCAAATTCTGAATCACAATGAGTTTTGTATCAATGTCAAACAATTCCTTGCTTAAATAACTATCATATTTAACCTGTGATTTGTAGAAATCAAATGTATCAATGATGTATTACAATGCGAAATTTCAACAATAAAACTAACACAATGAAATGGCTTTGCATCCTTGACAGTGATCAATAAGGCCCTGTTTCACCTAGAACAGCTTCCTCAGGAGGAAACCTTGGAGCAAAAGTAATTATGCAGTTTATAAATCAAATATGAAAAAATGTTGTATGAAGAAGACGTTGAGAGAGCCCAACATATTGCTTGAGACAAATGTCTTGTAGGGAAAATAGTAACTAATATAAATGCCATTTGCTCAATGTTAAATGTGCAACATGAATGCGAGAACTGCTGCCATGATGCTATCTATAAAGGATCAGTATTCAGATGTAAAGTTCACACCAGCCTCCAAAGAAATGAAAAAGACTGTCAAATAAAGTATTTAAGCAATCAAATAGAAACAGTACATTTAGAAAAAAAAAAAAAGCTAACATGCAGCCCACAGGACCGTGGGCATAAATGACTCCCACACTACACTTTCTTAAAGCAGCCCTGGTAGGCTTGGTATGAGTATAAATGAGAATAAATGGGGATAAGAAACATAACTACAAAACTACAAGACTTGTCCATTTTCTTGTGTATTTATTTAACTATCTAAGGCTGCAGCTAACACAGGGACTCGCTGTACTCACCACAGATTGTAGTATTCTGAATGCAATTAAAAATCAGCACCACTTACTGAAATGAGACCTCAGAGTCAGGGACAGGTACCCGACGGCTATCATTTCATCTGAAAGAACATGAAATTGTTCAAGGAAACGTGTGAAGGACGGCTGAGCACACAAGTAAAGAGAAAGGAGACATGCATCTAAACAGTATACTACTGAGCAAGGGCCAAGAGGAAAGGAAAAAAGAACGAAAAATGTGACAAATGAAAAAGTGACATTGTAAAAAACGTGAGAAGCCGCCCATGCGATGAGAGGGGCTAGAGTGTTTATAAATAAATGCCGTCACCGATCCCACAAAACGGCATCAATGTGGAGTTTAATTGTACAAAGATCTATGAATTTCTCTGCAAGAAATGTAAACGCCTGTGAAATAAGGCGGTGCAGGCTGAAAAGCCAATGCAGGGCTATGTAAAAAAAAATAATAATAATGTGGCTGGAAAAAACTTACCCAAAGTAACCTTCCTCCCGCGGCTTCTGTTGCAGGAACCAAAATGAGCCCCGCTGGCGGAGGGCTGAGCTGGATTTATCGCTAGAGAAAGCCGGGGGGAGGCGGCGTAGCGTGCTCAAGCAGGAGAAAATGCTGGTGCCGGGTCCGATGAAGAGAGTCACCGTGTCCAGCGAGCAGAGCTCACGAGGAGCGGCAGAGCGGCCCTGCACCACAGGGATGAGCCTCTGGGGCGGGGCCAGGGAAAACTGGGGCACTCTCGACGTCTCCTTCACTCAACATTATTTCAAGTTTGATTTTAAAGACTGCGTATAATCACTTTAGCTGCAAGGTTTCCCCCTGAGGAAGCCATTCCAGGCAAAACAGGGCCTTGTTGGGGGGTCCTTACGAAACCACCCAGGAAATGTGATCACTGTCAAGGGGGTGGTCTCACCGGACCTAGGACTTCTCACAAGGTTTCTCTCAATGCACTGTTTGCAGGTGCTGGGAGTAAAACGAACGCATGTGAATTTGCATAATTGATGCGTGAATATGCAGACAACCACTCTATGAATTGTCTGTTTCTTTAGAGGATGAGTGGTAGCAGAGCTTTTTGTTGTATTATTATTAGAGATGTGAATCGGGTCCTCGATCGTCTTAACAATCGATTTCGGCTGGGAGGGGGAGGGAATCGTATTGTTGCCATTTGGGTGTTTAAAATATCGTGAAAATCGTTAAAATCGTGAGCCGGCACACTAAAACCCCCTAAAACCCACCCCTGACCCATTAAATTAAATCCCCCACCCCAAATGCCTTAATACTAGGGGTGTGCATTCGGATTGACCGCATTAGTAAAACGCAACTCATATTTTTTTTTTACTTAAAAAATTGATTCGACATAAACGATCGGATTTCCCACATATCGAACATAGATATGTTCGATATGTGGGAAATCGCGATTGTTGAGCCAAAATAAAAATATAAACCCCCTCACCCTCCTTAATCCCCCCCCCCGACTTACCACAACTCCCTGGTGATGGAGCGAGGAGTGAGGACGCCATTTCTGCAATCCTTGGCGAGAAGCATGTGACGCCGCGTCACTCAGACGCGACGTCACGTGATTCCCGGCAAGTTCGCGCCGGACGGCTCGTTCGGCCCAAAAAGAACTTTTGGCCAGCTTGAGGGGGTCAGGAGGCCCCCCCAAGCTGGCCAAAAGTTCTTTTTGGGCCGAACGAGCCGTCCGGCGCGAACGAGCCGGGAATCACGTGACGCCGCATCACTCGACGTGCCACCGACGTCACATGCTTCTCGCCAAGGATTGCAGAAATGACGTCCTCACTCCTCGCTCGATCACCAGGGAGTTGTGGTAAGTCTGGGGGGGGGGATTAAGGAGGGTGAGGGGGTTTAAATTTTTTTTTTGCACATATGTACATATACCCAACTCATTGGATTTTTTTTATGTCCATATTGGCCGCAAGTGGGACCCCCTTTCGGACATAAAAAATATGAACATAAAATTTTGCTCTGCACATCCCTACTTAATACTTCATCAACTTTGGGAGGTCGTTCAGCGGGGGTTCCGGACCGCTGCTGAACGACCTCCTGCAGTCAATCTCCTGCCGGCGCCATTTTCCGTACGGAAAACGATTTGCGGCAGGAGATCGTGTTCCGGACCCCCGCTGGACCCCCAGGGACTTTTGGCCAGCTTGGGGGGGTCTCCTGACCCCCACAAGACTTGCCAAAAGTCCAGCGGGGGTCCGGAACGACCTCCTGCAGTCGAATCGTGTTGGTCTATGGCCGCCGCCATTTTGCAAAATGGCGCCGGCTGAAGACAACACAATTCAATTGCAGGAGCCCGTTCCGGACCACCGCTGGACCCCCAGGTAATTTAAGGCATTGGGGGGGGGGGGTTCGGGAGGGTGGGGGATTTAATTTAAAGGGTCGGGGTAGGTTTTAGGGGGTTTTAGTGTGCCGGTTTTCCTGCCATTGGTTTAGGGCAAGTAAGTAAGTTCCTGCCCTCCCCCTTCCCCCGATTTACGATTTTTTAACGAGAAATCGGGGGAATTGGTATTGTATCGTGGCCCTAACGATTTTTGACGATTTAAAATATATCGGACGATATTTTAAATCGTCAAAAAACGATTCACATCCCTAAGTATTATACTGTTCATCAGCTTAAATATTGTGCTGCTTATTGACTACTTGATATAACAGGATGCAAAGCCATTTCAGTGTGTATAGCAAAGAGAGAGCACCACTCCACTGTAAACACTTAGGGGGTAGATTTTTCAAGCCATGGAGCGCGTAAGGCCTGGCCACGCTCATAAACCTTGGGACGCGTGTAAGTCCCGGGGCTTGAAAAAGGGGCAGTTTGGAGGGGCGGGGCAGGGTCCGGAGGCAGGGCAGGGCTAGAGGTGCCCGACACAGCGGCCATTTGATCGTGTGCGCAACTTGGTTGGCAACAGACTTTTAACACCAAATCAGGAACATATATATAGTAAGTAATAGAATTTAGGAAATGTGTATGTAAACGTAAGTGTGACGTGCATGATAAGTACAGGTAAGGGAAGAATAGCACTAATGTATTGAGTACATAGGCAAAATTACAAAATTTAAAAATTACTTTAACACATTCCAATCAATAAAATAAAATAAGTGAGCACATTTAGAAGAGTACAATTCTGAATCACAATGAGTTTTGTATTAATATCGAACAATTCCTGGCTTAAATAACTATGGCATTCAACCAGTGATGTGTCGAAATCAAATGTATCCGTGATGTGTTACAATGCGAAAGTTTAACAATGAAACTAAACCTCATTCCAAGGTCTGGGGTTGATATCACAGGGACCCAGAGTTGCTAACATAACCCGCAACCCCCCATTCTGACCCCTCATACTCAGACACAAGTGGGGGTTATTCTTGTGCAGCCCTCTCCCTTGGCACTAAGTAAACATACATTGAGAGGGCTGTTACACAATTGCCAAAGTATTGACCTGACCGCAGTAGTTGGACTTTATACAATGGCTCCAAATAAATACATTCCAGTCTCAGAGTACTATCAAGTGCCAGGCGCCTTCAACATTTTATGTAGTATTTATATTTCAATTTAGAACAAACAGGGAAAGAAGCATCCTTATGACATCAACCTCACAGAAACAGCGTGCACTGTATTCTTATATTTAATTTTATATGATAAAGCAAATAATACATATTCTCAATCAGAACCTCTCCGGTAATGATAACTAGTGAAGAGAACGTTTCCACAGTAGTTAATAATCAACTGAAGAACTCGGTTGTTGGTCATTCACCAGCAAGCATGAGAACACAGTCGTTGCAAAACATTAGATGCAAAATTAGTTTCAAAAGCTGCTTTTCCTCTTCAAAATGAAAGACATATGCAAAATGCTGCAACTATGACTATAAAAACCATCTATAGGATTGGTTGGCAGTGGTATTCTCAGTAATTTTGGATTCATTGTAGGCAATGTTAAATCCCATGAAAAAAAACTGTACAGAGGCTCATGTGCTCTGACTATAAGCAAGCACAGGAGAGAGAGCCTCGGGGGAAATCCGTCTTATTATATCTAGTCAGATGATAGACAGTAAATATATAAGGAGAACTGGAAACACATTCAGCGAAGATAACAAAATGTTATTGCACAAGAGCAGGTGTGAAACGCACATCAGGCTGACAGAGATCTGCTCTCCCTGCTGTGTGTGTAGAACAGGAAGAACGTTTTATGAAAGGGTGGGGCAATACATTTGGGGGACTTCCTGCAGTCCTCTTTTCTAGATTTACTGCCTACTGTAAAGGTAGCTTCCCTGTGCTGCACTCAAAAACTGAAATAAAAAAAGGCACCAAAACAGGTCAGGCACTGCCATGCAAAATATTAGCTCAGTGGTATTCAAACAGGTTGTACCTTTCAGGTTACATCTAATAAATACATATAACAAAGATTTGCATACAAGAGATATTGTGCATGCAAATCTATGCATATTCAATATGGATATCTTGAAAACTCAATCCATTTCTTGCCGGGAGGATTATCAGTAAATAGCACTGTCTAGTGCAACAATATCCATGCTGCCAAGACTGCAGAAGAGCTCCCCCCATCCTAGATCAATTTATTTATTTATTTATTTTTAATTTTTATATACCGAAGTTCTTGTAGGGACTACAAATCACTCCGGTTTACATAAAACGAAGAACTGCTCAACAGAGAGCGGAGCTTTACATGGAACCGTAGAACATATGGAACAGTATAACTGGTTGACAATTTAACAAAGAGCTAAATAAAGAAATAATAGTTTAACTGGTAATAAATATTAATAAGTAAAGAAATATAATATATTATATAAGCAGTATAACTATTTAACTTAGCAATAAATATAAATATAAGCAATGCCAAATATAAATATGAAATAAAGTAAATTTTTGATCTCAAAGATAATTGTCCAGTTGTAGATATTTTAAAATTAGTACTGGATACAGTGACCATAATTAGGGTAATTAGGATACTTAGTAATTAGGGAGTCTGTCTGTCACTTAAGCGTCTGGGAAAGCTTGTTGGAAGAGAAAAGTCTTCAGTCTTTTTTTGAATTCTTGATGACTGGGTTCTAGTCTGAGATCTGGGGGAAGCGTGTTCCATAGGTGTGGGCCTGCTGAGGATAGCGCTCGTTTGCTCAATGATGATTTTATTTGCGGAGCAAGCAGTGTTCCTCTGTATGCGCTTCTGATTGGTCTGGAGGAAGTGTGTAGTTGTAGTTGCGAGCTTAATGTGATGGGGGCTAGTTTGTTTGTCGCTTTATGGATGATAGTGAGTACCTTATAGAGTATCCTTTGTTTAATGGAGGTCAATGGATCAATGGAGGGAAGCTACAACAGAGGAAGCACTCTACCTCCGGGTTGAGGGAAGGTTCAGAGGTGTAGAGGCTGGTGGAAGGGCCGGGAGCTCATGGATGGTTTTTACCCACCAGCCTCTTCTTTCAGCTGTGTTTTGGGGTTTGTGGGTTTTCCACTCCTGCTCCTCTCAAGTCTTTCCTTTTGCAAGGTTTGGGTGAGCTGGTGGAGGGTGCTCTCCCCCTCCCCTCCTGCAGTCTCAGTCCCGGAGGCAGATTTTCTGTGCTGGTTGGAGAGGCCCATCCCCAAGCAGTCTCAGTAGAGGTTACGGCAGGCAGTAATGTGGAGGAATGCAGTAGAGGCCTGTGGGGCTGCAGTGCCACTCTTGCCTCTGGTCTAGAAACTAATGAAAAAAGAAAAAAGAGGAAACTTAAAATAAACATGAGGCATTCCTATTGGGACCTGGCATATGGGTTGCCTCACCTGGCCTGGTGTGTTCATCCTTCAGTCTTGTGATGGGGAGAGTGGCCGCAGTAGGGCTCAGTATCGCAGTCAAGGCACATGCTGCCCCTCTGGTTAGCAGGTGCTCTCTCCCTGCCTTTGGTGGCCTTTTGTTTCCAACGCCAGTTGTCCCCCTCCCTACACCTAGTTGTGGCACACTGCCCTGCTCCCATCCCATTGATGACCTCCAGCTACTACAGTTGGCCTGGTGCTTGGGATGGGTTCTGTGCCTCAATTTGGGGGCAGCTGTAGTGGCGGGCTCCTGCAGGGAATCAGGGGGTGCATGTCCAGAGTGACTGACTACCAGGCCCTCTGAGGGCTGTTGGGAGTGCCAGCACGCATGCAATGGGAGACCAGGAGGGAGGTTAGCAGTGATAGTAGTAAGGGAGCAGGTTTTTCTGGTCATGTGGTACGTCTTCCGTTCAGCCCCAAGCTATATCAGGCTGCCTCAGCCTCCTCTGCCTTTCTCTGGATGCCAGCTGCCTCTCTTGTGTACACCCCCTGAGTGCATCTCCTGCCTCTGGTTTTATTTTTTGCACAAAAGGAGAAAGGCAAGCATTTTGCCTGAGCCAGTAGGCTCAGTCTATGCGGTGCAGATGGGGGGCCTTGCCGGCAGTTGGGGTTATCTGGGTTGGTGCCTGTGGGGGTACTTGTGGTTCAGGTCTCCCAATGTGATCCGGTGGTCACTCCTCCTGCTCCAGCATGGATGTGGTGAGGGCTGGCGACAATTTAAAAAAATAAATAAATACATAAATCAGCAGAAGCATGTCCCAGGGATCAGCAGAACTGGCAAGGACCCAGCGCAGACCTACTCAGGTGCCTGGCATTTGTTTAAAACTTTAAAAAAAATGGGGGGAATTTAAGATGGCGCCCTGAGAGGGAGTGCATTCGAATCGCTCCGGACCCACGATTTAAAATTTAAGCTAATAACGCTATTTCCTCGAGTTTTGATGCCTCATAAGCGGAAAGGCAAGATTCGGGTCTTCCCACCCGACCCTGATAATGCTGCCGGTCAGCGATTAATAACCGAATTCTCCCTCCAAACGCCGCAAATGAGGGTTGCAATCCCCGTTGGAGAGCAGGCAGGAGGAGAGCCGTACTCACCAGGGGAAGTATCATTGAGCCCTCCAGACCTCAGGACGCCGGTTAGAGCCTTGCCCCCGCCCGTCGGCAGAGGAGCTGAGTCGCAGGCTGATGAGGTCATCGGGCATGCTCAGCTGGGTGGTTCAGACGCCGACCGAACGGCTGGAGAGGCAGGAGAAATCCTGGAACCCCGAGGGACTGAGGAACCGTGCAGGGGAGTGGAGGAGGCTGCGGAAGGACCCAGGACAACGGGAGAAGTGAGCGGTCTCGATAGAACCGGGGTAAGAACCCTCTCCCAGCAATTGAATAAACCGGCGGTTATTACCCTGGATAACATCTGGGAATTAATGGTGAAAATGTCTTCTAAACTAGATAATCAAACCCTGAAACTGGACGAGATAGCAGTTAAGGTTGGTGTACTTGAACAGGACACTAATCAAAAGTTTTTGATGCAAGGTAATTCTATAAAGAAAATAAATGAAGATATAAAAAACCTCCAAAGTATTAATGTTACAATGGTCTCAGAAAGGATTTCATCTTTAAGAAGAATCGAATCGATAGAGAACTATATGAGACACCTAAATTTGAGACTGTTGAATTTTCCTATAATTGCAGGGGAAATACCCTTGTTAACCTTTAAAAAATTTGTAATGGAGGTTTTGAAGATTCCTCAGAGTGAGATACCAGCTACAAAAAAGCTCTTTTTTCTTCCAAAGAGAAGTAGCACGCCGATCACTTTTCCCCCTCAAGAGTCAGAATTTCATAATCTGACTGATTACTTAGAAAACTCTAATGTTGAAATTATTGACCGTGCAGTGCTCTTTGTGAACTTTTTTGAAGAAACAGCTGTATCCTTGATAATGAAGAATTATTTTAAAAATATAAATGTTTCTTTCTGTGGAGGCCTTGTTCGAGTATATCCTGACTTAGCTAAGTCTACGCAGCAGCGTAGAAAAGAATTTCTACTTATGAGATCTGAGACCATAGCAGCTGGGGGTAGTTTTAAACTACGCTACCCCTGTAAATGCATAATACAACTGGCCAGTAACACATATGTTTTCTTTTTACCGGCCCAATTGAAGGATTTTTTGTCTGGTAGGAGACCACCTGAGGAGTTGTAATGAGGTCTATATGTAAAGGTGGTAGTTACAGGGCTAGTAATTTGTAATTGTTTCTTTTTTTTTACTCCTCGTATAGTTTCCTTTCCCCCCTGTATTTCCTATGTAACAAGAAAACAATGTTTGCAAATAAGAAATCTTAGATTTTGTTTCTAATGTTAAGGGCAGGAATGGCCCACTACTAATTTTATAATTTCTGTATTTCCGATACAATGATTTATTGTATATTTTTTGTAAAAAAAAAAAAAAAAAATGCTGGGACCAAGAAGGCTGTGTGTTTAGCAGACTCCTCCCACCATTTCATTGGGAGCATTGGGGAAAGAGCGAGGATGAACTGAGCAGAAGTGACAGCATCTTTGTGGTGAGTGAGCAGCCTCGGGACCATCCACAAGGAGTGGTGGTGGTGGACAGGTGGGCGTGGCCCATATAGCGTGGGGAATCATTCCTCAGTGGATCCAGAGCTGCTACATGTTTAAAAAAAAAAAAAAAAAGTGACCCGCTGCGTCAGCACAGCAGCCTTCTCCCAAACAAGCAGCGCGGTGGCACTTATCCGCATGCCCATCAAACATGTCAAGGACATTAACATAGTGAACGAAGAGGGTGAAAGATAAAATGGCTCTTCCAGTCATCCCAGTTAATTGCTTGCAGTGGTAATTCCTGATCTGTGCAGATTACCCGTCATGCCTTCTGTGAAAGGCAGTAACTGCCGCTACATGCAAGTTATCCTCATGTGATCTGTTAAGGGTGATAACTACTGCGCGGCGCAAGTTACTTCCATCAACTGCCACGTCGGGCAGGCTACCCCATGCCTTTGGTAAAGGTGCCAACTGCTGCTCCATGCAGGTTACCACGCAAGCCTTTTGTTAGTGTTAGTGACTGACACTCCCTGCAGGTTACTCCCATGAAGACAGCTTATTTTATCAAGGTTAGCATAGGTTAGCCCTTTTCTTCATTTCCATCCAGTAGTGAAGCAGAGAACGGCTGGTGCAGCAGTCGGCAGGTCTGTTATTGAGTCAGAGCCCAAGAGTGGGCCCTGCCCTCACATTTGGTGGAGTGGCAGTGGTTGTGTGCCATCCATGCGGGTGTGGCATGCATGATTTTCTGAGCTGTGGGGGCGTGGGCCTTTCACTGATTCAGGCTGGCAGCCATCTTGTACCTCTGTGACCACCATCTTGCAGCCACCACATAGCTTAAGTTTTAAGGTGGCAGCAGCCATTAAAAAAAAAAAAAAAAAAGCAGCTGATGAAGGACTAAGAAACATGCTGCGGAGGATAAACTTACAGCAAGGTAAAGAAATTATTCTCATTCACTGTACAGCTAAGATCTGAAATGCATTGCCAAAGGATGTGGGTGAGATTGCTAGCGTAGCTGGCTTTAAAAAAAAGGGGGTGGGGGTTGGATGAGTTCCTGGAAGAGAAGTCCAAAGGGTTCAGACAAGCTCTTGGACAAGTCCAAAAACTATTCATAGCCAGCTAAACCTGGAGGAAAACCCCCCACTTATCCCTGGCTTGGGATCCATGCTCGGGTGCAGGTGGCCTAGCTTTAGAAGAACTTGGTAACGATAATGCAGTAATAAGGGAGGCACTATCATCTCTCCTGTATTCCACCAAGTATTTTAGTCCCTTTGCACTTGCTAAGAATATTTTGATATCATCTTGTGACCCATGGCTTTCCTTGTCTTCAGTTGCTCATCCCCTGTGAGTGTCCCGGTCGTCCCCCATCCCAACCAGACCCTGCCCTTTCTTAAAGGCCGGCACTTCATGCATTTCGGGAGATGCATGCACGGCCCGGCCACACGCACACCAGGCTTTTAAAATTTGGGCTCAAGCTTTTATGCAAGGGTTCATGGACATTGGCATCCAAACTGATCTCTACAGGACTCTGAAAAATCAAACTCAAGGATACTCTCATCATACTGGTCATGTGCTTCAGTAATTAGGATGCACACCATATTGCAGTCCACTGAACTATTTTTCCATTCTGATCCGGCTTGTTTAAAATATATTATCAAAAGAAATGCAAGGGAGAGGAAGAGAGATTTGACTGGACAAAACACAGGAAAACACCTAGCAGAATTCGAACTATTGCAGGTCCAACAAATGTTGCATTTGCACCAAATTTGTGCGGGAGGGTGGGGGTTAGTGCAAAAATTCTACCCCTTTGCCTGCTGAATTTCAGAATTGCTCACACAGAGGCACAAATAGAAATGCAGCACTTTTACCAATCCTTAAATCTTCCTGTTAAAGCTTGTAGAAGTTTCATTCTATCTAATACAACGGAACACTGAAAAGTTTGATTTTTTTTTTCTTAACAAAATTAGAACTTGGAGAAATAATAATGTTACTTTTTTAAGTCACTTAACAGTAGAAATCGAAGTGCAAATTACAGTTATTTGCAATAAGTGGTTTTCCATTAGAGTGGCATTAATATGAAAGTGTCTTTTTTTTTTTCTTCTCTTTCTATCGGAACGCTCCATGCTATTTGCTCTACCTCAGATATGGTATATTAATTTGACAAAATGCTATGTAAGGCTGACTGCCTTGGCACACTTCATTATATTTTATAAAGCCTGTTATTTCAAGGTTAGTGTTTAAGCTTGTCCACCTGACTCCCCTATACAGATCAGACTCGTGCCACATTTAATCCCAGTAATTCACCCGAGGAAATACAGACTGCACTAATTGATCTACAGTCGTCTGTACGGATCATGTTAAATATTTGTGTTCAGTAATCCTAAAATCCACCTGGAGAGAAAATGAAAAGCTTCGGTTAGCAGTTAAATCACACACCCGATGAAGTTTTGACTTCTCATCATGAGGAATGGAAAAGGCCTGCTGGCAGACAGGCAGGTATGGCTGCTCTCGCATGGAACGTGACGTGTTCTGCATGCCACATTTAATTTGAAAACATATTTCCATATGTGAGTTTTCAATGCATTCAAGCTGACGGCGCGACAAAAATAAATGTCACAGTTGGAGGATTGAAGTTAAAATAAATAAATAGCATTGCGCGTTCTCTCCATGCTGCATAGATGCCTTTTCTCTGATTGAAGTGGTATGTCCCCCAGGAGACCCCCTGTAAAAGGACCCCCCTAATGGTAGGGTCTAGGGATTAACTGGGTGGTGCCTAGAAGTTTCTGATCAGGGTGTGATCGGGCAGGAAACAGCAGTGAAGCCTCCCAGCTGTGCTTCCGAGGCCAGCAGGGGCTAAGAGGAGCAGGAGCCTACACCCTGATAAAGCTGAGAAGAAGGAGACCCCCAGCAAATATTGCATTTCCATCTGGAAGACCTCTCCCCATCTACAGCCAAAAGTGTGTGTGAATAAAAGAGGGGATCATCCCACCTGTGTAAAGACCTCATTACCTTTACTAAAAGTCTATGGCATGGTCAATCCCTGGAGCAGGGAAGGGAGTGGTGCCTTCCAGTCACCCCCTCTGGATTGAATGGATGTGAATTTGCCCACAAAGGGGCTGTACAAAGGATCGTGAGAGTCTACAGAGTTTTGCCCTGGAACTTGAAGTGAGAGGAGCAGGACTAGAAAGGGTGGGGGAGCTCAAACCCATCTGTGCATGGAGCTAAATGTTTAACTCATCCAAAACAAGAATACAGAATAAGATGTGTGTGAGACCCTGGAGATGCTGTTGTAATACTTTGGTGGAAAGGAAAGGAAAATCAGTGCCTTTTCCAGTAGTAGCAGGATGACACATTGTTGATAGAGACAACCAGGGATGTGAAATTACTTTTTTTTTGGGGGGGGGGGGGGGAGGGAACGTGGTTTATATAATTTTGTTTATACAAAACAAACAAAAAAGCCAAAGACAACTCCTCCCCTTGCAGAAAAAACCCAGTGCCCCCAAAATTCAAGGCCCATCAGGCCTCTCCTCATTCCCTCCCCAGATGCCTCTTACCCCATCACTGGTCTTTAAAATCCAAATGGGGCAGGGGTGATCCTCAGTCGCTCCAGCCCTGCTGGGTCAATATTTCAAAATGGCAACAGCCAGCCCTGAGATGCCACCATTTTGTTCTATGCCCTGTGGCAAATTCGGGCCTGCTGCGGCCACAGGAATAGTTGGACCAACTTAGTTATGGTGCAGGTATTTATTTGCGGTGCTTCAAAGATACAAGTATCAAAACAGTAGCTCACTGTGTCTGGTAAATGTCCACTGTCTGAGTGTATCGTAAGGTCCTACCAGCTCCGTGTGGCCTTCTCATTGAAGCTCTCGAGGCCTGGGCTCTTATGGCAAGATGAAGAGAACCTCCCTTCACCCAGAATCCCTTGCGGCCTTCTGCCTTAAAGAGACCTGGGTTAAAAGCCTGAACCGGGCTCAAGATAGAATGAAGGAGTTGTCAGTACTTGCCGTCACAGTCCATACAACAAAATGGCACCAGCCTGAGGGCCGGCCAGCGCTGTTTTCAAATAGCAACCCAGCAGGGTAGGAGTGACTGGGGATCACCCTGCCCCCTTTGGACTTTAAAGATCAATGACGGGGAAAGAAGGAAGGCCCACAGGGTCTTAAAACATTTTGTTTTTGCAGAAGCAGCAGGTACAAGGAGCAGTTCGGAGCCCAGGCCAGGGCTGGTGGCTGCTTACTGAGGAAAACTAAACAAAGTATGAACAGAATTTTGTTAACATTTCCTCTTTCATCTCAAATGAAAGCACATCCCTAGGTACAACCGCCTGGGCAGGACCTCATTAGAAAGGATGCTGGAAATTAGGAGCCACATTAATTTTTAATTACTACTTGCTGTTCCATATAAGAATTTAATGGACAGTCTGCCTTCTAAATCAGAGGAGCAGGGGGAACCGTTTATTGCAATCGGCTAGGAGTGGATATAAAAAGATTTTTCTCAAGAAAGAAAGCAGTCTTTGGGAACAACAAGCAGCCTTGAGCATGCAGCTTCTCCCCCTCTCCCCTGAGCATGGATTAGCCCAGCACCCCAGCAGCAATTCCCTCAACAGAGCCGGGACCCAGATGCTCCTGGGGGAAGCAGGGCCGGCGCGAGCGTATTTGCTGCCCTGTGCAAACAATCACCGTGCTGCTGTCCTCCCCCCCCCCGCCCCCCAGTTCATCTCCCTCCAGTAATCTAAACTTTAAAATCTGATATTCCTCCATACCCAGCTCTACCGCCTCCTCCTTTGCAAGCCATGGCCAGTGCAAGGGTATCAAATGCTCTAGGCGAACCTTAAAGCTCCCATCCCAGCCCTCTTCACACACTTAAACATTTTGCATTTATAACAGATTTTACATGAAAGTGAACATTCAGAGCGCAGACTTCTAAGGTAAAATATCACTTACAGCAACTTGTATATTATTGTTTATATGCGCTGCTCTGGCACCAACCAGAAAATCCTGCAAAAATACCCGTATGGTATTAGGCCGATTGTAAACACATGCTGGATGTGAATTTGCCCCCTCAGAAAACCATGACTGAACAATTATAATATAGTAAACCTATACCAGATCAGCACTGACTGCCAGCATGCAACACGAACAATTTTACCTATTAAAAAGTAATGCTGTAGATATTACACCAGGTCCTAAAATACCAATGCACTTCTATTAGGAAAACAGAACAAGCCAGGTTGCTATAGATCCCGCACAGAAGCTACACGCTAGCAGGATCCCTCCCCCCGGTCACACATGCAGAGCACTGACAGACCATCACCAAATACAGAAGAAAAGAGCGAGACCATGAAGTATAAATAAAAATGTGCAGAAAAGAGAGAACTGGAAACCGCAACAAGCCAGACTCTGAATACAGTGCAACAATGTACAAACCATAATAATGAAAATAAATATTTCAAGACAGAAGAATACAAATGCAATATTTAAAAACTCAAATACATTGATTATTTTTTAGTTTCCCAAACACCAATAAAATATTTCAAAATAGCAGACACATCAAATAACACCAAATAATTAAAACTAATAAGGATTTTTTTTTTTTTTTTTTTTTAACTCCCACTCTCCATACCTGGGAAATTTCAATTTCCAATCAGCCTAAAATTGTTGTGGATTAGTGGGTGTCGAAAGGCATGCAAACTTTCTCCTCCCTCTCTCTAATATACATTCACACACACTTACTTTCTCTCATACACATATATGATCATGCGCTCAAACCTTTTCTCTCAGATGCACACAGTTCCTCTCTCCCACACATGCACACACACACATACATGCTTCCTCACACTGACACATGCTCTCTCTCTCACGCACTCCTCTGCACACACAAACTACCTCTCTCACATGCTCCTCCTGTCTCACACACACACACATAGCCCTAACCTTCTTTTCTTCCATTTCTTCCCTCAGCAGCCTTCACTTTGGCCTCTATTAGGTCAGGATTGCAAGGTCGTCTCCACTCCACTTTGGCTGCTGGTGGGATGGGGGCCACTGGGCAGCCCAATCCCACTATCTCAGCTCTTCCTCCCCTTTCCCTCGTTCTCTTGGCTCTTTCCCCTACTTCTCCCCCCCTCCTCTCACTCTACCTCAGTTCTTCCCATTCCTTAGTGAGCCACTGTCTCAGCTTTTTCCCCCTTCTCCCCTTAGCTTTTCCCCATCCTTTCCTCTAGAGGCTCTTCTCGCCCTCTCCCTCCTCTGCTCTTTCCTTCCCTCTTCTCACCCTTTGCTATGCTTTCCCCAATTTCTTCCTTCTCCAGCCTTCTTACCCAGTCACTCCCCACCTCTTTCCCCTTCCCAGGTTCTTCCTACTGGTCAAAAATGGAACGGAGGTCATGAGGCTGCCTGGCAGAACCCAACCCACTGGTGGCCTTAGTAGAGAAAAGGCTCTGGGCTGCCAACGACATGGAAGAGCCCATGGGAGGCTTGCCTGCTCAATTTGGCATTAGATTGGGCAAAGGTAACCCTAATCCCTGCCCGATATGATCTAGCAGCACATGGATCACCTGCATGAGCCAGCAAGCAGCAGCAGCATTTTCAGTCACATCATCTCCTGCTACCATGAGGGCCAGTTTCATGAGAGAAGCAGCGAGAGCTTGCAGCTCCTACTGCGAGAATGGTCCCGCAACAGTAGGAGAAGGCATCACTGAAATGCTGCTGTCGTCACCGGCTCATGCAGAGAATCCACATGTTGCTACATCAGATTGGGCAGGGGGGTTTGGGTTACCTCCACCCAATTCAATGCCTAAATCTGAGCACACAAACCTTCCTAGGGTCTCTTATGCCGCAGGCGGCCTAGAGCTTTATCTCTACTTCGGTTGCCGGCGGGGTGGATTCTGCCAGGCGTCCTCGCGGCCTCTGCTTCATTTTGTATGCTGGTGTCCCCCAGGCCACCGCCCCCCAGAACAGGGAGCAGCAAATGAAATAGCCCTAAGACATTCTGCTGTGGAGTGTGGTGGGATCAAGCAACGTATCCTGGCTCTGAAAGTTCTCTTAAGGACTTCTACAAAGGGTTCTGGTTAAAAAAAAAAAAAAAAAAAAGAAGAGAGCCACAAAAGAAGTCCATTGCTAAGTTTTGTATCATAGCTTGATGGTTACCATGGAAATAAGAATTGTAAAATTCACTGTTCTTCCAGACAGTGTTAATAATTTTGTGTAAATAATGACAGAGCAGTTGGAATCACCCATGCCGAGCAGTGAGCAATTTTATAATGAACAGAGCAGAATTTGGACCTTAACCTCAGAAAAGAATTGTTTCTTTACAATAAGAAACCACCTGAGGTCTACACTACAGTACCTGAGTGGCCCAGTTATTAGGTGTTCAGTACTGGAGAATGGCTTGCTGTTTTAAAAAACGACAAACTCATGCACTATGCCCTAAAAAAGTGCAGACACCTACACAGTATCATTGTCATTTCCAGCGGCTAAGATCCACTTAGACCAGCTTGCCTGCTAGGGATGTGCATTCGTTTCTTGTCATTTTCAAAATGAAACGATTGAAAAAAAAAGTTGTGTTTTTTCATTCTGTTGTTTTTAGCATGCGCTATTCAAAAAAAAAGGGCATAGTCTTTCCAAAACCAAAAAATAATGGGAAAATATTAACATAAAACTGACCCCCAAACGACATGACAGAATACAGAGTGACATCTTTTGGCCTGCATTCCCCTACTGTCTGTTCTGTTGCTCCCATCTACCTCATCACCACAGAGCGACGGCTCTCTCTCTCTCTCTCCTTTGTCCAATATTCAAGCATTCTGGCTTAAATATACTTGAATATTGTCACAGGTTTGGTTACCATCACCTTCTGAATTAGGAAGCGATTTCCTGTTCAAATGCACGTATGTGGCTTGTGTGCAGCTGCTCGCATGCATTTCTGCAGAAGTGGAAAACATAGCACATAGGCCCAAATGAAACAGGTGGAAAAGGAGAGGACCCACAGAGGCCAGATGGCAAATAATTAGGAAAAAAATACTACTAGAAGAGGTATTGCTGCTTGATAAGGATAATTAAGCACTGGTTTTCCAGTTAATGGCTCAAGAAAAAGTCAATTAGCATTCTAAAGGAAAATGCAGAAACAGGTAATTTCAAGGATATTATCATTATGAACTTCATAGCATTCAGGTTTTAACCACCCAGGTGGCAAGATTAGAAGCAGTGTTTTGCACTCACTCTAGAAGCAAATGCATGTGTGATTTGCTACAAAAAGTTCACTGATTTGAACATTTATTTTATTTATATTCTGCCTTTCAGCTACTTCAAAATGGATTGCATTCAGGTACTGTAGCCATGTCCCTATCCCCAGAGGACTTACAATCTAAGTTTCCTGAAGCATTGGAGGGTAAAGTGATTTGCCCAAGGTCATAAGGATTTGAGCGCTGGCTTGTAGCCCACTGCTCTAGCCACAAGGCTACTCCTCCACTCCATGAGTGTTTTCCCCCTGGATCATCAGTACATTTTTTTTTATAGCATTATTTATTATTTATTTATTTATTTATAGATTTTTCTATACCGGGGTACGTAAAAAACATCACCTCGGTTTACATTCAAACAGTAATACAGCATTGCGCTTTACAATTTAACATGGTAACTGAACAAATACAATACAGTATATAACTATGTATTCATATGCATATATGTATGCATAATATAATATATATAATATGTATTATAAATATATTATAAATATAATATATATAATATAATATGTATGCATGAATTCAATTGGTCGACAAATCCCAAAAACAAACATACAACTGATGGCCATAGGAAGTGTCAAAACAATAATGTAATCTTAAGTTACCTTGCCTTTTCCTTGCTTTGTTTGGGTCTCCTAGTAGCCCCTTCTTGCCTGTGTTTATCGTGCCTTGTTCTTGTCCTGTCTTGGGCCTCCTGTGGCCCTCCTTCTCTAGGTATTCCTTGCCCTTGTCCTGTCTAGGTCTCCTGCTGGCCTAACTGACCTGTATATCCCTTGCTTTCCCCTTGTCTTGTCTAGGCCTCCCAGTGGCCTATCCTTTCTCTGTAGTCCTTGTTTTACCATTGTCCTGACTAGGCCTCATGGCAGCCTGTTGCCTGTCTTGTGCTGCCTTGGGCTAAGACAAGGTTAGCTCCACTTGCAGGGAAGAGCCCTACAGGTCCTTACCATTGGCAGGTGGACTTGGGCACAGCAGACACCAACCAGGGCCATCACCTATATCAGCTCTCGTTCACCTCAGGTTCAGCCTTTGGGTGCCAGAAGGAAAGGTCTGTGGGTAACTAGGGGTGTGGGCAAGTAGCATTCAGGTGTATCCAAGGTGTAGGCAATGGTCGATGCAGGCAGGTGTATCAGAGGTGCAGACAATGGTCGAGGCAGGCAGCAGGCAGGTGTATCAGAGGTGCAGGCAATGGTCGAGGTAGGCAAAGGTCAGTCTCATCCAGGGTCCAAAAGCTAGTATCCATCCAAAGAGAGTGAAGGGGATGGATAGCAGGGCAGGTAGGCAAGGACAATCAGAGGAGGGCAACGAGTATGGAAACAGACAGAAGTCAAACCGGAGACACCTGGACAAGTTTGGAAACAATCTGGGTGAAGAAAAGACAAACTGGATGAGGACAGAAATGTTGGAAGCAATGCGCACTACTCGGGAGTAAGTGGACCTGTTGTTGAGGCATCAGGCATATGTCCAGACTAACCTTTTATAGAGCAGCTTGGTGATATCTAAAGGCACTGTGGGCCCTTTAAATCTTGCATCATTGGTGCACGCGCCCTGTCAGCAGTTGTGTCAGGGAGGCAATCAGCAGCATCCTGCCATGAGAGGTGCAGATGGTGTCCCGCCACATTTCAGCATTGACTCAGCCAGACCGAGCCCAGAGGTGACTGAAGCAGTCCATGAGGGCAGCCCGCAGACCACCAAACCTAACATCTTGCCCTTGTCCTGTTTAGACTTCCCAGTGGTCTACCCTGTTTGTCCTCTGCTTTGCCTTTGTCCTGTTTAGGTCTCTTGGTGGCCTACCCTGTCCCTGTTTCACCCTTGTTTTACCTTGTTTCCTGCCTGTGTCTTACCTTGTTCCTGGTTTTACCTAGCCCCCCCCCAGTGGCCGTCCTGCCAGTGTGTTCCTAGCCTTGCTCATCCCATTCCTGCTTGTCCTGCATCTCCTTACCTCGGATGGACTTCTCAGCCCTGACCAAAGTAGGCCCTCATATCTGTCTTTATCCTGCTGGTGAAGTCTGGCTGGCCACCTGAACCTGTGGGCTCAACCCAAGGGGGAAGTGGTCAGTTGGATGGAGACCCTCGCCCTGTTCTGCTCTGCTCCTGCCGGGAGTTAATTTTAACCAGCTGCCTAAAAAGCATCGACCAGAACTGTGTTGGCATATCGGACATGCGCCCTCCCTCAAAGTATACATTCAAAAAACCAACCAATGTATTTTTCTGTGCATTGCAGGTCCACTCAAAACCAATGTTCTTATCTTGTGTAAAAGGGAGCAACGAGTGAGGGGATCACATCAGGCTGGCAGCACACAACAGGCATTAAGTACCTGCCCTGACGCAGATGCAAATGTATGCATGGAAAGTAAGGGCAGGGTTTTCAAGCTGAAAGCTCCCCACACATCCTTTTCCTTCCCCAACCTACCAGGTTTGAAACTTCAAGGAAAGGAACTTGAACTCAACATGGACAATACCTTGAGACTCCTCAGCAGCCAAGAAAGCAAACAGAATGTTAGGAAAGGAACACAGCACAAACGAGAGAGAATTCATAGCTGCAAGCACACCTTGAGCACCGTATGTCATTCTAGTCAGCACTAGGGATGTGAATCGTTTTTCAACGATTAAAATTATCGTCCGATAATGTTTATATCGTCTTAAATCGTTATAGAACACGATACAATAGAAATTCTAACGATTTATCGTTAAAAATCGTTAAATCGTGTTAGTGCGCACTAACTCCCCGTTAGTGCGCACTAACTCGATTTAGTGCGCACTAACTGAAAATGATACAAATAAACACTTTCCAGGTCACTGAAGGTCAGTTAGGAATGAATATGTGTTCCTATTGGCTGGCTGCCCTCTTATCTATTGATGTTACCAAGGTTACCACGGAGGTGATGGTTGGGGGGATGGGAAATGGAACTGGAAACTAACGAACACCAACAGAAAATGAAACAAAGTGTTCACACTTCCCAGGTCAGTAAAGGTCACTTAGGAATGAATATGTATGTATGTATTCCTATTGGCTGGCTGTGCTCTTATCTATTGATGTTACCAATATGGTTGGGGGGATGTGAAATGGAAACAGTTGGAAGCTTGACAAAAAAAGTAATGTAATGATCAGCACTCACGTGACTAGAACTTGTTTGTTTATTATTTTTGTTAGCAGGCACCTGGAATGCTAGTGCATGTTGAATTTGCCAATCACTGTGCATTTTAGAAAGGTGGTCCTGGCTGGAACTGTACACAGTTTAAATATATGTAATTGATTGTTGGTAAGTGTATTTTTTAAGTAGCCACACTGGCACCAGTATGTTTACTTTTCCTCCTACATAACTCACTAGCTCAGCTTTGTAAGAAGGGCTTCTCTGCTTGTGTGTTGTTTTTGTTTGGTGTGAGGAGAGCAGAAACATCAGATCTTTATTCAATCTACTACAGTCATCTCTTACAGTGCCCTATCCCTATTAATACCAGGAGTGTTGTGATCTTCCTGCACACAGTGCCCTAACCCTGATACCAGTCTGAGACAGCTCCCTCCCTGCATTACTAGTGAGAGGCTGGCTTCACAGACAGGGGGGAGCTGCCTGACCCTCACTCCTGACTTCCCCCATGTCCCAGCTAGTGAATGGTGTGTGGGTGAGGGGGGGGGGAGGATGGTGAAGTCTGAGACAGCTCCCTCCCTGCATTACTAGTGAGAGGCTGGCTTCACAGACAGGGGGGAGCTGCCTGACCCTCACTCCTGACTTCCCCCATGTCCCAGCTAGTGAATGGTGTGTGGGTGAGGGGGGGGGGGAGGATGGTGAAGTCTGAGACAGCTCCCTCCCTGCATTACTAGTGAGAGGCTGGCTTCACAGACAGGGGGGAGCTGCCTGACCCTCACTCCTGACTTCCCCCATGTCCCAGCTAGTGAATGGTGTGTGGGTGAGGGGGGGGGGTGGATGGTGAAGTCTGAGACAGCTCCCTCCCTGCATTACTAGTGAGAGGCTGGCTTCACAGACAGGGGGGAGCTGCCTGACCCTCACTCCTGACTTCCCCATGTCCCAGCTAGTGAATGGTGTGTGGGTGAGGGGGGGGGGGAGGATGGTGAAGTCTGAGACAGCTCCCTCCCTGCATTACTAGTGAGAGGCTGGCTTCACAGACAGGGGGGAGCTGCCTGACCCTCACTCCTGACTTCCCCCATGTCCCAGCTAGTGAATGGTGTGTGGGTGAGGGGGGGGGGGGAGGATGGTGAAGTCTGAGACAGCTCCCTCCCTGCATTACTAGTGAGAGGCTGGCTTCACAGACAGGGGGGAGCTGCCTGACCCTCACTCCTGACTTCCCCCATGTCCCAGCTAGTGAATGGTGTGTGGGTGAGGGGGGGGGGGAGGATGGTGAAGTCTGAGACAGCTCCCTCCCTGCATTACTAGTGAGAGGCTGGCTTCACAGACAGGGGGGAGCTGCCTGACCCTCACTCCTGACTTCCCCCATGTCCCAGCTAGTGAATGGTGTGTGGGTGAGGGGGGGGGGAGGATGGTGAAGTCTGAGACAGCTCCCTCCCTGCATTACTAGTGAGAGGCTGGCTTCACAGACAGGGGGGAGCTGCCTGACCCTCACTCCTGACTTCCCCCATGTCCCAGCTAGTGAATGGTGTGTGGGTGAGGGGGGGGGGAGGATGGTGAAGTCTGAGACAGCTCCCTCCCTGCATTACTAGTGAGAGGCTGGCTTCACAGACAGGGGGGAGCTGCCTGACCCTCACTCCTGACTTCCCCCATGTCCCAGCTAGTGAATGGTGTGTGGGTGAGGGGGGGGGGGGAGGATGGTGAAGTCTGAGACAGCTCCCTCCCTGCATTACTAGTGAGAGGCTGGCTTCACAGACAGGGGGGAGCTGCCTGACCCTCACTCCTGACTTCCCCCATGTCCCAGCTAGTGAATGGTGTGTGGGTGAGGGGGGGGAGGATGGTGAAGTCTGAGACAGCTCCCTCCCTGCATTACTAGTGAGAGGCTGGCTTCACAGACAGGGGGGAGCTGCCTGACCCTCACTCCTGACTTCCCCCATGTCCCAGCTAGTGAATGGTGTGTGGGTGAGGGGGGGGGGGAGGATGGTGAAGTCTGAGACAGCTCCCTCCCTGCATTACTAGTGAGAGGCTGGCTTCACAGACAGGGGGGAGCTGCCTGACCCTCACTCCTGACTTCCCCCATGTCCCAGCTAGTGAATGGTGTGTGGGTGAGGGGGGGGGGTGGATGGTGAAGTCTGAGACAGCTCCCTCCCTGCATTACTAGTGAGAGGCTGGCTTCACAGACAGGGGGGAGCTGCCTGACCCTCACTCCTGACTTCCCCCATGTCCCAGCTAGTGAATGGTGTGTGGGTGAGGGGGGGGGGGGAGGATGGTGAAGTCTGAGACAGCTCCCTCCCTGCATTACTAGTGAGAGGCTGGCTTCACAGACAGGGGGGAGCTGCCTGACCCTCACTCCTGACTTCCCCCATGTCCCAGCTAGTGAATGGTGTGTGGGTGAGGGGGGGGGGGAGGATGGTGAAGTCTGAGACAGCTCCCTCCCTGCATTACTAGTGAGAGGCTGGCTTCACAGACAGGGGGGAGCTGCCTGACCCTCACTCCTGACTTCCCCCATGTCCCAGCTAGTGAATGGTGTGTGGGTGAGGGGGGGGGGAGGATGGTGAAGTCTGAGACAGCTCCCTCCCTGCATTACTAGTGAGAGGCTGGCTTCGCAGACAGGGGGGAGCTGCCTGACCCTCACTCCTGACTTCCCCCATGTCCCAGCTAGTGAATGGTGTGTGGGTGAGGGGGGGGGGGGAGGATGGTGAAGTCTGAGACAGCTCCCTCCCTGCATTACTAGTGAGAGGCTGGCTTCACAGACAGGGGGGAGCTGCCTGACCCTCACTCCTGACTTCCCCCATGTCCCAGCTAGTGAATGGTGTGTGGGTGAGGGGGGGGGGAGGATGGTGAAGTCTGAGACAGCTCCCTCCCTGCATTACTAGTGAGAGGCTGGCTTCACAGACAGGGGGGAGCTGCCTGTCCCTCACTCCTGACTTTCCCCATGTCCCAGCTAGTGAATGGTGTGTGGGTGAGGGGGGGGGGGGAGGATGGTGAAGTCTGAGACAGCTCCCTCCCTGCATTACTAGTGAGAGGCTGGCTTCACAGACAGGGGGGAGCTGCCTGACCCTCACTCCTGACTTCCCCCATGTCCCAGCTAGTGAATGGTGTGTGGGTGAGGGGGGGGGGGGGAGGATGGTGAAGTCTGAGACAGCTCCCTCCCTGCATTACTAGTGAGAGGCTGGCTTCACAGACAGGGGGGAGCTGCCTGACCCTCACTCCTGACTTCCCCCATGTCCCAGCTAGTGAATGGTGTGTGGGTGAGGGGGGGGGGGGAGGATGGTGAAAGTCTGAGACAGCTCCCTCCCTGCATTACTAGTGAGAGGCTGGCTTCACAGACAGGGGGGAGCTGCCTGACCCTCACTCCTGACTTCCCCCATGTCCCAGCTAGTGAATGGTGTGTGGGTGAGGGGGGGGGGGAGGATGGTGAAGTCTGAGACAGCTCCCTCCCTGCATTACTAGTGAGAGGCTGGCTTCGCAGACAGGGGGGAGCTGCCTGACCCTCACTCCTGACTTCCCCCATGTCCCAGCTAGTGAATGGTGTGTGGGTGAGGGGGGGGGGGAGGATGGTGAAGTCTGAGACAGCTCCCTCCCTGCATTACTAGTGAGAGGCTGGCTTCACAGACAGGGGGGAGCTGCCTGACCCTCACTCCTGACTTCCCCCATGTCCCAGCTAGTGAATGGTGTGTGGGTGAGGGGGGGGGGGGGAGGATGGTGAAGTCTGAGACAGCTCCCTCCCTGCATTACTAGTGAGAGGCTGGCTTCACAGACAGGGGGGAGCTGCCTGTCCCTCACTCCTGACTTCCCCCATGTCCCAGCTAGTGAATGGTGTGTGGGTGAGGGGGGGGGTGGATGGTGAAGTCTGAGACAGCTTCCTCCCTGCATTACTAGTGAGAGGCTGGCTTCACAGACAGGGGGGAGCTGCCTGACCCTCCCTCCTGACTTCCCCCATGTCCCAGCTAGTGAATGGTGTGTGGGTAAGGGGGGGGGGGGGAGGATGGTGAAGTCTGAGACAGCTCCCTCCCTGCATTACTAGTGAGAGGCTGGCTTCACAGACAGGGGGGAGCTGCCTGACCCTCACTCCTCCGGGGTATTGTGATCTTCCTGCACACAGTGGCCCTATCCCTGATACCAGGGGTGTTGTGATCTTCCTGCATGCAGTGCCCTATCCCTATTAATACCAGGAGTGTTGTGATCTTCCTGCATGCAGTGCCCTATCCCTGATATCGGGATGTGTGCAAGAAGATCACAACACCCCCGGTATCAGGAATAGGGCACTGTGTGCAGGAAGATCACAACACCCCCAGTATCAGGAATAGGGCACTGTGTGCAGGAAGATCACAACACCCCTGGTATTAGGGATAGGGCACTGTGTGCAGGAAGATCACAACACTCCTGGTATTAATAGGGATAGGGCACTGTGTGCAGGAAGATCACAATACCCCTGGTATCAGTGTTAGGGCACAAGTTCTAGTCACATTGACTGATCACATTACTTGTTTTGTCAAGCTACCAACTGTTTCCATTTCCCATCCCCCATATACTGTCAGTAGGAAACTTGGTAACATGAATAAATAAGAGGGCAGCCAATAGGAATACATATTCATTCCTAAACTGACCTTAACTGACCTGAAAAGTGTCAAATTGTATCATTTTCAGTTAGTGCGCACTAACTCCCAGTTAGTGCGCACTAACTCCCGTTAGTGCGCACTAATCGGAAAAAACGATTTTAACGATTTTTTAACTAAAAAATCGTGCCTAAGACGATTTTCTTGCCCTGCCACACGATTTCTATCGTTAAGACGATATGGAAAACGATTCACATCCCTAGTCAGCACGTCTCAAAACGCACGTAACAGAATCAGAAGTGCTATAAAAATTATAAAGCATATGGAATGGCTCCTTTCATATGGAATGCTAAACAGGCTAAGGAGCTAAGAATATGATCAAGGTTCATAAAACCATGAATTGGGTGGAATGGTTATTTACTCTTTCAGTAGTACTAGGATAAGGGGTACTCTGTGAACTTGTAGCACATAAAAAAAAACATTTAAAAAATAGTTTTTCAGGCAACACAATTTATTGCCAGAGTATATATGCCAGTAATATAGTTGGGTTTAAAATCGTTTTAGATAAGTTCCTGGTGGACAGGTCCATTAACAATTATTAGTCAGGATGACCTGGGGATTATCACCTCTTACTTCTCGAAGTGAGAAACCGGAAGGGATCTTCCCTTTAGAATCTGCTGAGTACTTCCACGTAACTCAGTGACAGGATTCTGGGCTCAGTGGACCAGTAAAATAACCCAGCCTGCTTTTTCTCGTGTTCTTGTCAATAAAACCTGTGTTCCTTGTCTTCTGAGTTCAGTAGTAAGAGTGCTAGGAGGTGATGTTCTTTTGTGGATTGCAGACTGATTAAAAGGCAGGAAACAGAGAGTAGGATTAAATGGTCAGTTTTCTCAGTGGAAAAAAGTAAACAGTGGAGTGCCTCAGGGATCTGTACTTGGACCGCTGTTTTTTAAATACATTTATGAATGATCTGGAAATGGGTACAATGAATGAGGTGATCAAGTTTGAGGAGGACTCAAAATTATGCAGAATAGTTAAATCTCAAGCAGATTGTGATGAATTGCAGGAGGACCTCGTGAGACTGGAAGATTGGGCTCCAAATGGCAGATGAATTATAATGAGGCAAGTGGGGTGCGGCAGTAACAGAGGCGGATTGAAGACAAATATCAACCCAAGAGATTGTTTTTAAAACTCGTGGCCAACACTACAAATGTTACACCAGGCCCTGAAACACCAATGCACCTCCTATAAAGGAAAACAGAACAAGCCACGCTGCTATAGATCCCTACATAGAAACTACACACTAACAGTATACCTCATCTTAATCGGACACAGGCAGATCACAAACAGACCCTCACCAAATATTGAATAAAGATCCATAAAGTATAAATAGATACATGCAGATGAAACCGGAGTGAAGGCATCTAGCTATACTTCGGTATAAAAAAAACATTTAAATAAACTGGAAACCGCACCAAGCCAAACACTGTGTACGAAAAACAAAAACATTACTATGCCTCATAAAACATCAAACACTAAAACCAAGAAAAATAAAAAACATGATAGCAAAACCATACTTAAAAAGAATATTTATAAACAGTTGATGAAAAGAATATCAAATAAGTAAAAACTCAAAATGTTTTAAAAATATTTTTCTGAAATTTTCTTTGGTGTATGGGAGAAACATCAAATAACACCAACAATTAAAACTAATAAGGATAAAAGAAATCATTTGCACTCCATACCTGGTAAAGTCGGATTTCCAGTCATCCTGTTGTGGATTAGCAGGAAAAAAGGGGTGTACAAACTTTCCCCTTTCTTCTTCTCTTCCCTCATACACACAGGCATCTTCTCACACTCACATACAGAGGCAGGCATCCTCTAACATACACACATATATACAGAGGCAGGCATCTTCTAATATACAGATACACATACATAGGCAGGCACCCTTTCACTCACACACATATAGAGGCAGGCACCCTTTCACTCACATACACACACACACACACACAGGGGCAGACACCCTTTTATTCAGACACAAACACACACAGGAGCAGGCACCCTTTGACTCACACACACATATAGAGGCAGGCACCCTTTCACTCACACACATACATATACAAAGGCAGGCAACTTTTCACAAACACACACATATATAGAGGCAGGGAACCTTCCACATACACACACGCACAGATAGAGGCAGGCACCCTTTCACTCACATATGCGCGCACGCGCGCACACACACACACACACAGGCAGGCATCCTTTCTCTCACATATAAACTCAGAGGCAGCCACCTTTTCACTCACATACACACACAGGCAGGTAACCTTTCACTCACATAAACAGAAGCAGGCACCCTTTCATGCACATATACACACACACACACACACACAGAGGCAGGTAACCTTTCACTCGCACACACACATAGAGAGGCAGACACCCTTTCATTCATTCATTCATTCACTCACACACACACACACACACACACACACAGAGGCAGGTACCCTTTCATTCATTCACTCACACGCACACACACACACACAGGCAGGTACCCTTTCATTCATTCACTCACACACACACACAGGCAGGTACCCTTTCATTCATTCACTCACTCACACACACACACACACACACACACACAGGCAAGTACCCTTTCACGCACACATACTTAAGAACATAAGAAGTTGCTATACTGGGTCAGACCAAGGGTCCATCAAGCCCAGAATTCTGTTTCCAACAGAGGCCAATCCAGGCTACAAGTACCTGCCAAGTACCCACACACACATATACAGACGAAAGCACTTTTACAAACACACACAGAGGCAAGCACCTTCTCCCTCTTTCACACAATTGTGCCTCTGTTCATTCGGCAGCTGCCACCTCTCTTCACTTTCTTCAGCTGCTGCAGCCTCGCTTCACTTTCTTTTTTGGCCTGCCGATGACCGCAGCTTCATTTTATCTTGTTTTTCATTCCCACCATGCTGGTGTCCGCTAGCTGCCCGCAACCTGTCTTCATTTCCTCTTCGGCCCCACCAGCCTGGTCTCCGGCGGCAGTCGCAGCCTTGGTTTCTCTTGGTTTTCGGCCCTGCTGGCCTGGTCTCTGGCAACAGTCCGCTCCAGTTTTAATTTCTCTTCGGCCCCCCCGGCCTGGCCTCTGGTGGCGGTCCACAGCCTGTTTTAATTTTCTTTTTGGTCCCGCCAGCTTCTCCTCATTTTCTATACAGTCCTGCCAGCAGCTGCAGCTTTCCTTTCATCTTCTTCAGCCTGTCCCATAGCCTCTCTTCCTCTTTTTCCGGCCCTGCTGGCCTGGGCTCCAGCAGCAACAGCCTGCGGGGATACAGCATAGCAAACGAACGGTTCACACTGCAGCCTTTCATCGTGTGACCAACGCGACCGGCCCACCAGGGCAAGCCCGAAGCCCCAGTAGGCCAATCCGCACCTGGGCAGTAACAGCTGGAGAGGAGACATCCGGCACTAATACCCCTAAATCTGGAATCACTCCCATGCCCAGCTCAGGATAGGTTGCCAGGATTGTGGGGGCCACATGCAGAGTACAGATGCATGCTGGGAGCTGGGAGCAGAGAGAGGGGTATAGAAGGGATGAGAGCGTGAGCAGGAAAATATGGGGTAGCTACAACGATAAAGGATATGATGGGTCAGGGAAATCAGCGAGTACAGTGAGGAGGGAATGAGGGAAAGGAATACATTCACCTCCATAACTAAAGATTTACTTGCCACCTAAATAATGATCACCCAAAGACAGCAATATAAAGATAATTGTAATATAGTGTGGACTCACGCATCGAGGGATCTATTATCAAACGCTCATGGAGAAGAGCTGCCAGTTCCAATTCAGCCTTAAACAGGAATCAATGTGTTCCACACAGGCACATAATAGTCTTTTTTTTTTTTTTTTTTTTACATTTTTGTATGCAATTAAAAAAAAACTTCATTTTTCAAAAGATGAAGGTTTAACTCCCCAGACAGTCGCAAAGCCTGACGACACTAGCTGCATTTCAAACTACTGTCTTCATCAGGGGACGCCGCACACCACATGAGCTTTCATAAGCACTGCACCTGTCTGAGGAGTTAAAGCCTCTCCATCCTTTGAAAAGATACATGTTTAATTGCAGACAAAAATTAAAAAAAAAAAAAGACTGCCTATGCACGTCGTGTGTGAAACATGACGATTACAGTGTAAGGCTGAGCTGGGACTGGCAGCTCTTCTCAATGGGCATTTGATAACAGAGCCCTTGATGAATGAGTCCATGCTATACTACAATTATCTTGGTATTGCTGCCTTTGAATGATTTTATTTATTTGTTTTTCTATACCGGTGTTCGATCTGGAATATCACATCGGTTTACATTGCAATGCCTGGGATATAACTAAGATGGGTTACAGCGATTATGTCCTACAGTGTATTTTATAACATGAAAACAAATAATGTAGCTTACAATAATTAGGCAATAATAATTATTTAACTGAGTGATTTAGTTTTCTACTGATACTTCTGTTTCATTCTTTAGAGGTGATTTAAATTTACAAGCATAGTAATCATACATTTTTACTGAAGCAAAGTGGGGAGTGGCTAAATTCAAACAATTGAAAGCTTTAAAAAATATCCCAATGCATTTGATTTACTTTATGTTTGGGAAATCAAGAATATGACATTAATGTTTAAAAGAAGAGAGCAAAATTTGAAAGCTATTTTCTTTCTTTTAGGATGAGAAACTCCTCTAGGAGGAAGTTAACTGGAACCCTTGTTATCTGGCTTAGTGATGATCTTCCTTTTGTCTAAGGAGCTTGTGAGTGTCCCTAGGTAAAACCCAGCGATCACACGTCACTCCCCTGAGAGGAGGCGAGGCAGTGCGTGCAGGAGAGCTCGTGCCTTTAGAGCATATACAGTCCCCAAGGCTGAAAATTAAATGACCTCCCAGCTTCTGGGAGACATGCTGAGAGCGTCCCGGCTTTCTGTCCATGCATGTATGGGCTTGTAGTTTTCACTTCTGCCAGGTGAAACACTACTGCAGCCAGAATTGGCTAATTATTTCTCCATAACTTGGAGCATCACCATAACCCTATTGTAGCTGACCTTACAGAAAATGGCAGAGTCACTTTTGGTGCTTGCTTCCCATTCAATGTGTAATCTAAGATATGTGAACTGATAGGTGATCGGTAATGGGCAGTTTTACCCTACTCTCATTTCCTCCTCCTTCTCTCAAAAGGTAAAGTCCTGATTTTGTTTTTACGTCACTTCCTTGCAGAGTTTTCAATGGCTCCTCCCTCATCATAACAAAATTAGCTGAACACAACTATGACATATGTAAGCCATTACCTATTGTGTGTGTGTGTTTTTATGTGCCCCTCCCCAGAGCTTTGGAGGGCATGGGACTTAATTAATTTTTAAATAAAATACATTTTAACTTTCTGTGCAAAAAAAACAACACAGAATCACTCTTGCAGTTAACTCAGCAGGATTAAAAATTTTAGCATTCCATCTATCATTCCATCTAGAGTTCCATCTATCATTATTTCAGTGAAACAGCAGTCTTAGCTTATTACCTCCTAAATATTATGTAAATCAGTAGGATTAAATCAATGTGGAGAACTCAGACCATTCAACTACAGACTGCCATGCTGGGCTGCAATCAGAGAAAAACGTACTTCAAATGGGCTGCCCTTTGATTTCTGAGGTTGCCTACACAGGTTGGCAAGGATTTTAGCAGTCAGGATGGTACATTGACTCTCTCCATGAGCTTGCACTCTGTACACACTGGCAAGGTCCACCAATACACCTCACTGCATGGATTTTCCTTTGAGAGACCAAGCCAGTGTCTTCTGCCTTCTACACCCAAGTAATCATACTGTTATTCTGCTGTTTCAGTATCCAGAGCTGTCAGCCGCTATTCTCCCTCTCAGAAGAATGACAAACTACCATCAGACAAATCCCGAGCTGCTCTCTTCTCTGGCTTTGAAATCCTCACTATAGCAATGCTGCATATATTGAAAAGCCCCCAGTGAACAGACAGTAGACGTGAAACTGATGTATTATCATGTATTTATTTATTTTATTTATTTATTGGTTTTTATATACCGGAAGTTCCTGTATACAATACATATCACTCCGGTTCACATTTAACAGATATAGCTATCGCCGGGTAGGCGGTTTACATGGAACATATCAAATATAATATAATGAACAGAAGAAATATAATATAATGAACAGAAGAACATATCAAATATAATATAATGAACAGAAGAATTACCAAGGTTAGCTCATGGCAGGCCAATGGCCCCCATAGACTTTAATGTAAAATTCAGGATTCAGGATTTTCTGCACCACAAAAATACACTTTGCAGAGCTGCTTAAGGCAACCGCCAACCAAAATGACACGATTCACCCCAATAACCACATAGCCTGCCTTTTCCTGTCACTCCTCTAGTACTGTATCTCCGTGTATGTAATGCCTTCAGTTTACTGCCTGCCATTCCTCCACCCTTCTCTTCTGTTACTATTCGAAATTTAAAGCATAAATGAAATCTTCTGAAGACAAATAAGCTAATCAGGCAAACATTTCAGAGTGAGGGGATCCCAGATGGTGCCTGAATGCCACGAGAGCTTTTCACCGTGGTGACCATCTGTTACTCTGGGGCTAACTCTAATAAAGAAACATTCGCAATTAAAAAGCTATAACCACAGGGTAAATCCCAGAAAGCAGTACTGTGCCAAATATTGCCTAGTACCAATATGGCATAACCCCTAAAAGTGGCATACCATGAGCATCTGGTGAGTTGGTTACACCGTGCCACTACCAACGGAGGAGGGACTAATGGCAAACTATTCAGCACTGCAGTTTTGTTACCTGGAAAGGTTGTACACATAAAACCATTATCGTCAATAGTTTGGGTATATATTGTGCCTTTTATACAAACAGATCTCATCATACTTTAGAGTTAATATAACCCTTTGTCGGTGGGTTGTTGGTTCCCCTAGGGCCAAAAACGTAATTTTTACTCGGGGCTACTCTTCTGTGGCCCAGGTGATTGGGTGGGTGTGTGTGTGTGGGGGGGTGGGGTGTAAACGTGAGTGAGAATGTGAGTGAGTGTGTGTCTTTCTGGTGAGGTGCTTTTTTCAAGAACAGACAGGCTGCACTCAGACTGGGTGTTCAAATCATACTTATTTATTTTATTTATTTAAAAAATTTTCTATACCGTTGTTTAGTAATATACCATCACAACGGTTTACATTTTGGCACAAAATAGGTTTGGTTAGGTTTCTAAGTTATCCATGGTGTGCCAATATTTTACGGTTACATAGTTCAGTAATATACTCTAAATGAGAGATGGGTTGGGGTTACCATTTATATGATTTTTGGGATAATCAATATATGTGTATACTGTTTCAATTTAATATTTAATAATTTACTGATTATTTCCAAAAGGCAATCATTGTTCCACAAATATTTAACAAATGAAACTGTACACTTGAACTATTTCCATGGTGTCACTGTCTGAGTGCTGGTGTCCATCTCTCTAGCTCCTGGGAGTGCTCTTGTCACTGCCTAGCCTAGTACAGGGGAATCCTAGGGGGGAGCTCATGCCACGAAAAAGCTCTGATGCCCGTAGCTTGTGTCCTGATCTCTCTGAGGTGTGGAGATTCAGTGGGGGTCTGCCAATGCTTGATATGTTGCAACCTTGATGGGCCTTCTCTGGGAGAGAAGCCAGATGTTCCAGTTCAGTTCACAGCTTTCTATCTCCTTCCAAGGGTGCAGAGGGGTGGGACATTAACCTCCACACAAACAAGAAGGGGGAAAATCCAAAAGTCACTATCCAAAATATCTCACATTAGGTAGTGCTGTCATTGGTCTTGCTTCCTCTAGGGAGTAGAGGGTTACTCACAGGTCTCCAGCCCCTGCTCTCCAGAGTGGCAGGGTTGCTCCTTTCCCAAGGCACAATGTGTTCTGCAAAAGAAGACAAAAATTAATCCAAAAGTAGACCAAAAGCCTACAAAACTTCTCTCTCTACAAAAAGGGGAGGCAGACCCTCTCAGACAGGTGGTATACTAAGAAGGGATCTTCCTCTGAATGCAAAAAAAAAACCACCAAGCTGGGTTAGTAGGCCCAACTCAGCAGGGAGAAAAGAAAACCAGCTCCTTACTCCTCAAAACCTAACTCAAAACTGAAACCCCCATTCTACCTCTAACTCAGACTTAGCCCTGGGAGATCCAATCACGGTCAACTCAATGGAGAAACTGAAAGAGAATGGATGGTATTAGTCCAGATGGTAAAGGACCTAGGGCCATCTAGTGACAAACTGAAGGGTTGGTCACACTAATATATTTAAGCACATGCATCACAGTCTGAGACTGGTGACCTGCCAATGCAGATCTAACTAAACAATATCCAGCCATTGGCAACTCAAAATATTTTAATTCGTTTTCATTGTTAAATAGTTGAGTACTCGGATGTAAGCTGACAAATCCCTCTATAAATCAAATTTTTTTACAAAAATCAAAATTAAACCAGGTTGCTAGGGGTGCCATATCATAACATAACGATATCAAGACTTTTATCTGATGATATGCATTCTCAGGAAGGACATATGAGAAACATCTAGGACTGACCCTGTCCTTAGGTAAAGAGCCAAGACACGAACTTGGAGATTAAATTTTTATGGTTTCTTGGCTTAGATAATGGATGACACAGGTATGCATCTTTTTAGTTCAAAACATTTTTTATTGAACAAGAAAACATACAAACTAAACCTTGAATTACATTTGTGTTTTATGCTCCTCAAACAATCATATGTCAAAATACATTTACATATGTTTACCGTCCATGTGCCCTCCCCTCTTTACTTTAGTAGAAATAATTTTTATAAGCAAAAGGTCCCTCACCAAAGTGTACAATAAAAGTTGGAATCAGTCACATATATATCGGTGCCAATAAGTAACAATAAACCAAGAAATTATAGTTGCGCAGGAGGTGGACCCTTGGACTGAGGTGGGGTTGGCGCTACCAAAACAGCAAGGAAGGCTGCTTAACAAAGCCGTGAGAGCAGAAATACAAAATAATAGGGATGTGAATCGTTTTTTGACGATTTAAAATATCGTCCGATATATTTTAAATCGTCAAAAATCGTTAGGGCCACGATACAATACCAATTCCCCCGATTTATCGTTAAAAAATCGTAAATCGGGGGAAGGGGGAGGGCAGGAAAACCGGCACACTAAAACCCCCTAAAACCCACCCCCGACCCTTTAAATTAAATCCCCCACCCCCCCGAACCCCCCCCCCCCCAAATGCTTTAAATTACCTGGGGATCCAGCGGTGGTCCAGAACGGCGGCGGTCCGGAACGGCCCCCTCAATTGAATCCTGTTGTCTTCAGCCGGCGCCATTTTGCAAAATGGCCGCCGCAAAATGGCGGCGGCCATAGACAAAAACGATTCGACGCAGGAGGTCGTTCCGGACCCCCGCTGGACTTTTGGCAAGTCTTGTGGGGGGTCAGGAGGCCCCCCCAAGCTGGCCAAAAGTTTCTGGGAGTCCAGCGGGGTTCAGGAAGCGATTTCTTGCCGCGAATCGTTTTCCGTACGGAAAATGGCGCCGGCAGGAGATCGACTGCAGGAGGTCGTTCAGCGGGGGTTCCGGACCGCCGCTGAATGACCTCCTGCAGTCGATCTCCTGCCGGCGCCATTTTCCATACGGAAAACGATTCGCGGCAAGAAATCGCTTCCTGAACCCCGCTGGACTCCCAGAAACTTTTGGCCAGCTTGGGGGGGCCTCCTGACCCCCACAAGACTTGCCAAAAGTCCAGCGGGGGTCCGGAACGACCTCCTGCGTCGAATCATTTTTGTCTATGGCCGCCGCCATTTTGCGGCGGCCATTTTGCAAAATGGCGCCGGCTGAAGACAACAGGATTCAATTGAGGGAGCCGTTCCGGACCGCCGCCGTTCTGGACCACCGCTGGATCCCCAGGTAATTTAAAGCATTTGGGGGGGTTTGGGAGGGTGGGGGATTTAATTTAAAGGGTCGGGGGTGGGTTTTAGGGGGTTTTAGTGTGTCGGCTCACGATTTTAACGATTTTCACGATAGTTTACACACCCAAACGGCAACAATACGATTCCCTCCCCCTCCCAGCCGAAATCGATCGTTAAGACGATCGAGGACACGATTCACATCTCTACAAAATAAGCAGCCAAATGTCCAATCTGGATTTCTTTATTGTGTAGAGACCAGAATGTGCAAACAAGCCCGACTCTGGCCGAGTTTCACCCTCTTTCAATAGGGCTGCATCAGGGGCTCCAATATATCGGTGTACCCTTTCTATATAACTATGTTGTATTGCATACACCAACCAATTCTATATCCACATCGTCATCTTATGCACTTTAATATCAACGATACCAATTGTTGCATTGCACAGCCTAATCGCTACAACATAAATTTTGTCTCTCTTGGATCCAAAAACAAGACGATTTTTTGGATCCAAGAGAGACAAAATTTATGTTGTAGCGATTAGGCTGTGCAACGCAACAATTGGTATCGTTGATATTAAAGTGCATAAGATGACGACGTGGATATAGAATTGTGGATCACCCCTCCCTGATAGATGAATACAATCTATCACCCTCCATCTCAGATCCCTGATAGATTGTATTCATCTATCTGGGAGGGGGGTAAGCCACAAAAATTGTTGAATTTGAAAGAGCAACAATGGATTTTCAATTTAAATTCTGTTCAGCCGCACGGTCTTAATATAGCCGTGGAATGGTATTCCCTGGTTTAAAGGTCCAGGTTAATAAAATGGCTTCTCTAAATAGGATAAGGCATCTAATTAAATCCTCTTGTTTGGGAGGGACTGAAAGGAATGGAAGATTCATAGATGTAAGGGTTCAAAGCAGGGACCTGGGCCATCTAGTGGCTGATCTAAGCCACTAGATGGCTTGGATGTACAAGTGAAGTATACAAGTGAGGCTTAGTGTTGACTTGTTTTGTTTCAGGCAGTAGTGATTAATAATTTGACAGGTAGTTTAATTGTCCCGTTGTGAATTATGGAGTATTGATAATGCAGGTATGTTAGGATTTTTAACTTGAAACTGTCTACTTATGATGGATTCTTCTATCAGGTTATTTCAAAATGCCATCATGTAATACCGAAGATAGCTCGGGCCTGGGGTATATTATAGACAATGAGACCTCATATATTATGGCGAGGCTTTTGATGCATTTGCGTATGCCCTCAACGCCTTGAACGATATTGTGCGGTGATAAAATTTCTGTTACACCGTATCAAACTGTTATAATCATTGGTCTCTTTGTCAAGGTTTAGTGATAGTTCCTTGCATCAAGGTTACAATGTAATGAAAAGCAATGAGAAAGATAAACACTTATCGTAGCGAAATAGGCAGATGTGCAGCAGGGATGAAGTTCTGGCGTTGGCCCGACACGGCTCGTGTTTCTGGCTGCAGCGATATTATCGCTGCAGCCCAGTAGCAGAATTAGACGGCAGACTTGGGAATAACACTGGCAATCGGCGGCCCCTGAAGAAGGTTCCCAGAAACACGAGCCGTGTCGGGCCAACGCCAGAACTTCATCCCTGCTGCACATCTGCCTATTTCGCTACAATAAGTGTTTATCTTTCTCATTGCTTTTCATTACATTGTAACCTTGATGCAAGGAACTATCACTAAACCTTGACAAAGAGACCAATGATTATAACAGTTTGATACGGTGTAACAGAAATTTTATCACCGCACAATATTGTTCAAGGCGTTGAGGGCATACGCAAATGCATCAAAAGCCTCGCCATAATATATGAGGTCTCATTGTCTATAATATACCCCAGGCCCGAGCTATCTTCGGTATTACATGATGGCATTTTGAAATAAGGTATGTTAGGATAGCATCATTATGTTATGGGTAATGATAGTTGCTGATTGGTTGAATTAAGCCAATATAGTAGCATGCATCAGTTGCAAACATCATGGTAGCATTATCATGTAAGATGACTGAGTCCTTAGAATTTGAAGAAGAACCTTCACAAATGGAGGTATTTGGTTGGATAATGTTTAGCTTTGGTCTGGTTATCTTTAGCTTCATAAGTATTTGTTTGAATAGATTTATATTTATGAATTGAACATGCATTAAAAAAAATGTTTTGGGTTTTTTTTAACAGCTTCATAAGGAGCAATACAAGAGGCAAACAGTCAGTGCCATTTCGTTACAGTGTCTTTATTGATTTTTTTTGCCTTTATAAAGCAAGATGTGGTAATTATAGATTTTTTTAACATCATTGATTATATATGGATTGCTTATAGTTTTGAGATTTACATTAGTTTATTTTGATTATAGGACTGTATGTATACCTTGAGGAAGCTTGAACAAGCAAAACAAGGGTCCTTTGTAGGTAACAGAGATTGGCGAAGAGTGATTTGAGCAAGAAAATGGAAATTAGTATCGAGTGACGAAAAGGGAAAACAGAAACTGACAAAGAGCAATTTGAGTGAAGAAATGGAAATCAGTGAACAGTAACCTGTGTGCGATTATAAAGCGGCGAATTGTATTCTGAGTGACAAAAGGAAAATCAGTGAATGACAATTTGAACAAAAAAATAAAAAACATTTTAGGTTTCCATAGATCAGAGTCTCATTCTTTAGAAATTGAGACAAGCCATATTTACATCTTTTGCTATATTTATCTATAATGCTTATTAGGCACGCCTTGTTATATGTATCCCTCATGTTCAATGTAATTTCTAACTTTAGTTCTCTGTAAACAGACGCGATATGTACTATTACATGAACATCGGTATAGAAAAGCCTTTAAATAAATAAATACATACATTTTTATCTAACAATTATAAATGATAAGCTATATGTACATATTTTAGTTATTAGAAGACTTGGGGAACATCTAGGGGTGATTTTTTTGACCATTACACCTAGAAGAAGGTAGTACATATGGATATAATTAGAGCAGATTGATTTATCTTCTAAGCAGAAACATATCACATGTATTGATGTGAAATATTTATCGGACCTTAGGATATTATTAGGATGATAAACACATGATTGTGGTTTGCTGATTAAAATGCCTTTTGATATAGGGTGTTTTTAAAATTTGAATGTGGAGTGTGTGTGACTTTTAGAAATAAGGTATGCTTTTCTATGAAGCTGCCATAATAAAAGTGCTTATTTAAGTCTGTAAAAGTTTGGTATGAATGTAGTTTTTTGTCTCTCATTCAGTGTACTTTTATGTAGGTCATATTTTGAGAGTCATATGTAATTCCACCTGCATCAATTTGATTGACCCAAGGAGTTGCCATACTTTTCCCCCTCCCCCTCCCCCCCCCCACGAAAAAATTGTCTGAGAGGAAGGACACTTTTTCAATTACAATTTTTCCCCAATGAAACACATACAAAAGTAAGAAAATGTAATAATAAATCACACCAGCAAGGGGTGCACGTCCCCTGGGGACACTATGACCAGCATAGCCAAAAGATTTAAGGTCTTACTTTAACTGAGGCACATATAAAGGAATACATTATAATACATACACAACCACTGGGCCCATATTTCCTGTAGAATGAACAATGATTAGACTGAATTAAAGATCAGCACTGTCACTGCTGGCAAGCAGAAGGTGCTTCCACCACTATTGAATGAAGGGGATGCTCTCACCATCCAATGAAATGCAATACGTATTTATTTATTTATTGATAGTATTTATATACTATTGTTCTGAAGTCAATCACAATGGTTTACAAAGTAAAAATAAATATAACAGGTGTATAAAATTCATATAATACAAAGTGAAATCATATTAAAAATAAAAGACAGGCAAAGCAAGAATAAAATATTGGATAAAATTATACAACCAAAGAAAAATAGCTAAATATAAAAATAAAAGAAAGATGAAAAGGAAGAGCCTCACTCCTAAAATCGGAACGTCCTGCAGACCTAAGTAAAAAAAACTGCCTTAGCTAGTCATTGTTCTCCTAAGCTAGTTTAAAAAGCCAAGTCTTCAGTCCTTTCTTAAAAACAGAAAAGTCTTTTTGCAACCTTAATTTTATGGGCATAGAATTCCATAATTTAGGACCTGCTTCTGAACTAGACCTTACTCAGGTGCGTGGTGCAAACTGAAGGAATTATCAAAAAGCTTTTATTTGCGGTTCCGTTGAGGAGTGTGAAATGAATGACTGAATTTAACCATTCAACCTTTCCATGTACATCCATTTATGTAATAAATATAATACTTTAAAATCTATCCTATATTTTATCGGTAGCCAATGTAATTCAATCAAGGTAGGGGTGATATGATTGTATTTTACTCAATACAAGATACAGCACACAGTAATCCCATATTAGTTTCCTGCAAAGAACAGAACCATTTATAAGTTGCCTAAGGGATGGGGACTGCCTATGATGGGTCCCTCACTTCAAGGCGTATAGGCTGGTCCAACATGTTATCTTCTGGCATGGAATCCATTACTCCGGATAACTCCATTTCAGAGAAGATACCCGAGCTGGATGCCATGGTGGAGCATTGCATGGCCATCCAGCACATCTCATGGAAAGTTTTAGGTTCACAGGCCATAAGAGTTTTGGGGGTGAGCATGTTATAAATAGTAATAGCTTGATCAACTGTTATGGCCAAGCACCATTCCCCATTCCCATTGATCCAGTCTTGGCTACAGCTGAACTCAAGACCTGGTTAAAAACACTGAACTAGCAGAGCTATTATGTGAGGACATCCTCTATCCTCGTTCCAGGCAGAGATCAGTCACTGGGATCAGTTGTCCTGGCAGAATTCTCATTGGAGTTGATGGCGGCATGGTTTTTGGGTCCTCTGGCTTTCTCCGCTAGCCTCGCTCAATAACCAAAAGTAGCATAGCTGCTTCTATGGAGCTTTGATTATGGGCTTCCACTTGCACAGCCCACAATGGTTTTACAGCATTACTGGCTGCCCCACTGCACAAAGGTTCTTTGAGGATGTGTTCCACTATCACGTCGGGATCAAAAATAAAGTTTGTGATAAGGTTGGGAGGCCTCATATGAGAATGGAAAAAACTGCATCCTCACTGCTCTTATGCTAACTCAAAATGACTCCCCAAATTACTAAAATGGCTGCACTACATAGGATGAGGTGTCCAAGCTAAATCCTCCAGTTGGAAGGGGATGAAAAGGATGGAAGGCTCATAGACGTAAGGGTTCTTTACCAGGGACCTAGGGCCATTTAATGGCTGACCCAAGGAGGCACAACAGTTGTAACTGGAGAATGTGAGGGACCAGTGGCAGTTCCTTTTTGGCCTGTTCTTCATGGTAAATGGAGTCTTACGTGAAGAGAACAGATGAAGAGCAGAAGGCATCAGTAAAGGTGGGCCTAAGGATAGTTAAACCTGGAGCAGAGCAGCAGAGTGAGAGTGTGTGGGGGGGTATTTGGCCCCTAAGAAGGACTTTTTGAGATGGCAGGATCTCGACTACGGAGAAGTGCTGATGGTCCTCGGTGCATGGAAGCAGGTGAACATGGAAAGAGCTGTTGGGACATGAAGCTGATGTTCACCAGGAGGGGGACAAGAGGAGCAGACATGAACTGGGGAGAAGTTCCTGGGAGGGGCCAAGCATTTTTAACACAAGGCAAAGTCTGGTAAAGGGGAGGGGGCCAGCAGGTCAGCGTCACACCTCCATGGTAATGTGGGGGGAGGGAGAGCAGATAGAAATCCTATAATTGAAGACAGAAGGGATATGGGCAGGGTGGGTAGGGAAGAACAAAAGGGGAGGGGAGAGGGAAAGGGAGGATGTGATGAGGGGGCTGGGATACTCTATATGCAGAGATCGATTATTAGATGTCTTATAATGCTAGAGGGCTTAATGTGGTGAGAAAGCGGCAATCATTATTTAAAGGTATACAGCATTTAAGAGCTGATTTTGTTCTCATTCAAGAAACACATCTTAGGAACCTCTACGAGGGACTATCATGTCATAAGAACATTAACCTTCCTGTTTTTGCTTCCAATATAAGCAAGAGATCTTGTGGAGTAGGAATTCTTTTTAGAAATGACAACAATGTTCAGATCCTGAAGGAAGAGGGGAGGGATCTGGGTGGCAGATATCTTTCTTAACCTCATTTCTCAGAGGCAAGCAGCGAGCATGGTGAATATGTATGCTCTGAACGTGACCCAGAAGGATTTTTTCCCCGAGGCCACCATGCATGCAGCTGGCAAGTTAGCAAAAGGTCCCCTGATATTAGGGGGTGATTTTTACCTGACAATGCGACCTGAGCTTGATAACACTGGGGCTGGGGAAAACATAAGGGAAGGATAGAAGCAAATTAAAACCTTTGGTAAACACATTAGAGTTAGTGGATATATTGCAGGCTCTGAACCCCACCACAAGAGATTATATATATCACTCCCCCCTGCAAGCATCCTATTCAAGGATAGATCTAGTGCTATTGGATTCCCCATTGGTAGGATCAGTTGCAGATGTGGGCATTGATAATTTGGTGTGGTCAGGCCATGCTCCTATCTGGCTAGAACTGAAGGAGCTCTCCCCACATAAGAAATGGAAATTCTGGAGAATGAATGCACTCTGTTATGAGACAAGAGGGTCAAGGATGTGTCCCGGAGCACTGGTCACAGAGAATCCCAAGCTCCTGCTGTCCACAGATCAGACTACCCCAGGCAGTTTCACCCTGCAGGGCTCCACGCACTACATTAAGGTTCTCTAGCTCCGTCCCACAGCAATGCAAGAACAAAAAGAGGTTTGTGTCCACCACACTCTGTTTCCACGTCAGTGCTAGTAGTTTCCACTGCAGGGACCTCCACTTCCATGACTTCCTCTTCCTCTGAGGAGCTGGGCATTCCTTTAAACTCCAACATATCCCCAGTAGCTTCCTCCTCCATCATCATGGGTTCAGGTGTCTGCATTCCCTGGGTGCCATCCTCAGGTGTATAATCAAGTCTCTCTCCTTTCTCCCATTGACTTATCCTTGGTTCAAAGAACCTGGGAAATGAAGTCTTCCCCTGATTCCCCTGGAGCCTGGCTCTGTCCTGGGCTCTCTCCCTGAAGTGATCCAGTTCGGGGTTTTCCCCCTAGACACACCATGCACCTCATCACAGATGGCATTGTATAAGTTTTCCATGATAATGGGGAGGTCACTCCCATAGTCTTGTTGAAGGGTCTCAAAGCAGCCCCCCTGCAATTCGCCTTTGTCTGTACATAAGTTTATACTGTTTTGCCTTTGTCTGTTCATAGGTTTATACTGTTAACCCAGTTGTGACATGCTCTGTGAATTTGTTGTGATTCTGTTTTTCGATTTTGACTTTAGTAATTTTTTGGTTATCCATCTCCCTCACTTCTTCAATCTTTCCTCCCTCCCTCCCTTTCCCAGGTTCTCGACCTTTTCCCACTCCTCCTCTTATAGCTAGCCCTCTATCATCGTTCATTGTAATTCCCTCCTCCTCAGTTACTTGTAAACTGACATGATGTGTCCTACGAACGCCAGTATATAAAAGCTCATAAATAAATAAATAGAGGAAAATTCATAAGGTGGGGGCCAGACAGAAAAGGAAAGAGAAAAAGAATCAGATAGATTATGACAATTAATAGCAGAACTAGAAAGGAAGCACAAAGTAGGAGAAAACACTAAAACCTTGTGGAATGCAGAACGAGTGAGGGGGGAATTGAAAGTGCTGATAGATGATGATATAGACCATAGGTTGCAGTTAGCGAGGTAATGATTTTTATGAGTACAGGAACAAAGCCTCTTGGATATTAGCATATCGGTTGAAACAAAGAAAAGCTCAAGCTCAGATTACACAAATATGGGGACAAAAGAGGAAAATAGTATATGAGCCTAGTTTAGTGGATCAATGCTTTCAGAATTTTTAAAAGGAATTATATACTAGTGTGGATGGAGCCATAACAATGAAAGGAGCATTAAATTCTTTAGTGCATGATTGGCATTTACCTCCATCCATGAATGTGGCCAGTATAACAATCCTCCTAAAAGAGGGAAGGGATCCAAATTTATGTGGCTTATATCGCCCAATTTCATTGCTTAATCTGGACATCAAAATTCTGGTGAAGATATTGGCGACAAGGCTAGCTTCTATTACATCTAATATAGTGCATGAAGATCAAGGAGGATTCATACCAGGTCGACAAGCCTCAGATAATATTAGGCAGGTACATAACTTGATGTGGATCGCACAGAGGTAATAGATGCCAAGAAGACATTTGACCATGTTCAATGGTCCTTTATGCACTCAGTATTAGAGAGAATGGGGATTCAGGGGAATTTCCACACTTGGATTGTGAAGTTTTATAAGGCACCTCAGGTTAGGATAAGGTTAAATGGGAAGCTATTTGGAGGTATTCCCATTGGAGAGGGGAGGCAGGGGATGCCCTCTGTCCCTTCTCCTGTTCAACTCAGTGATGGAACCCTTTGTGCAAAGAGTAAGGTACAGTAAAAATATAGCAGGGATACCAGATGGCCAAGAAGAATTCAAAATTAAGCTCTTTGCTGATGATATATTCACAGTAGGGAAGCCAATTATATCCATACCTAATTTAATTAAGGAAATGGACTTGTACCGGGAGGGGAGGGGGTGTCAGGTTTAAAATTAACCTGCTTAAATCAGAGGATTTCAATATCAGTCTTACAGATGTACAAGTGAAGAACTTTCGGAAGGCATTTCCTTTCTACTGGGCCAAGGGTGCAATAAAGTACCCAGGGGTACAGATTACAAATGATTAGGACATTCAAATGTTGGCCCGCTTTCAAGAAAAGAACAATACACAAGCAGATTTGGGCAGGGTCAATAACACATTGCAGGAATACCCAAGGCAACTTGCGAGATTAAGCTCTCATATATTACTAGCAGCTAGATATGAGAGAGCTCGTTGTTGGAGAAGACAAGAAGCACCTGGTTAGGAGGAGGTGTACAAGAGACTATTGGTACATTTATGACATGGAAAGGTTGACAGCCTTCTGGAGAGACAAGTTGGTGGTTTTTCATAAAACATGGGACCCTTTTGAGTCACAGATGAGTGTGAGGGAGAGGGACAAGTAAAGGGGATATGGGATAGGGAAGGGTGGAAACTTATAGTTATTGTCTATTATGTTTGGAAAAAAGGGACCAATGTAGCCCATTGTTGGAATAGTTGAAAATGTTTAATAAAGTGCAAAGTAATGCAAAAGGAAGAATAATCCAAATTTTAGGTACACAAAGTTGGGCTCCATATTAGGCATTACCACCCAGAAAAGGATCTTGAAATCCTCAGCCCAGTGTACAGCAGCAGCTAAAAGAGCAAATAGAATGTTAGGTATTATTAGGAAAGAAATGGAGAATAAAACAGAGTTTGATTGACTGATATTCCACTTTTCAGGCACTTCAAAGCAGATTACATGCAGGTACTGTAGGTTTCATATACCTTGAGTACTGTGTGCTGTTCTTCTCGTCCATCTCAGTAAAATATTTAATGGCATTTGAGAAGGTACAGAGAAGGGCAACTAAAATGATATCGAGGATAGAACTGTTCCCCTCTGAGGATAGGTTGGGCTCTTCAGCTTGGAGAAAAGGCAGCGGAGAGAAGACATGATAGCGTTTATAAAATCAGGAGTTGGGTGGAATGGATAAACAGGGAATGGTTATTTGCCTTTTCAAATAGTGCTAGGACTAGGCAACACTGCAGGAAACTACTAGCACATTTAAGACAAATGAGAGAAAGTACATTTCCTTCACAGTAAACTGTGAAGGAAATGTACTTTGTTACCAGAGGATGTGATGAAAGCCGTTTGTTACCAGAGGATGTGATGAAAGCCATTTGTTACCAGAGGATGTGATGAAAGCCATTAATGCAGCTGGGTTCAAAAAGGGTTTACATACGGTTTTGGAGGAAACATCCATTTACCATTATTAGCCATGTAGACTCAGGCAAGTCACTGCTTATCCCGTGATATAAACAAGGAGGATAGGAGCATGAGAACATAAGAAGTGCCATGCTGCATCAGAACAAGGTCCACAGAGCCCTGCATCTTCTCTCTGACAGTGGCCAGTCCAGATCACAAGTATCCAGCGTATCCCCAATAGTTGATCAGTTTCTTGCATCTCACTCGCAGGGATAAGTGCTGGTTTTCCCAAGTCTATCTGTTCCTTCAGAAATGTGTCCAATCCTCTTTTGAACTCCACTATATTATTCATTTTGCAGCTTTTCTATACCGCATAAACCGAATCTGGTCAGAGCGGTATACAACAAAACTAATAATCAATACCTTGACCATGTTCTCTAACAGATTCCATAGCTTGACTGTGTGCGGAGTGAAAAAAATACTTCTGTTTTAAATCTGACAGTTTCTAGTTTTATGGAGTGTCCCCTAGTCTTAGTGCTGTTTGAAAGGAAAATAACTTCCCTATTTACCCGTTCCACCCCGCTCATGATTTTATAAGCCTCAATCATATCCCCCTTCTCAGTTGTCTTTTTTTCTAAGCTAAAGAGCCCTAATCTGTTTAACTTTTCTCCATTAGGGGGCTTTCCATCCTCTATCATTTTTGTCACCTGCTCTGTATCTTTTCTGTGTCCACTATATCTATTTGGAGATGAGGGGACTAGGCCTGCACATTACACTCAAAGTTCAGAGGCACCATGGATCTCTGCATTATATTCTCAGTTCGGCTCTCTATTCCTTCCCAAATAATTCCTAATATTCTATTTGCCTTTTTGATTCCTGCTGTAAAAACAGAGCCGAAGATTTCAAGATATTGTCCACAAGGACTCCAAGGTCCTTTATCTGGGTGATGACTCCTAATACAAAACTCAGGATTGTTTACTTGTGGTTGGGATTATTTTTACCTACGTCCATTCCTTTGCAGTTGTCCACATTAAAATTGTATCTGCCGTTTAGCAGCCCGGTCTGCTAGTCTCACAGGGTCCTTCCGCAGCGCCTCACTATCTGCTGCTTTTTTAACAACTCAAACAATTTTGTGTCCTCTGCAAATTTGGTCACCTCACTCATGGTTCTTTTCTCCAGATCATTTATGAATATGCTAATTAGCACAGGTCACAAGATAGACTCCCCCTAGGGAACTCTCTCTCTCTCTCCATTTGGAAAACTGGCTTTGTACTCATGCCCTTTGTTTCCTTTTATCCAGTTACCAATCCCATAACCTCCCAACTTCCTGAGGAGTCGGTCATAAGGGACTTTTCTGAAATCCTTCTGAAAATTCAAATACACAAATCAACCGGCTCATCTTTACCCACATGTTTATTTACACTCAAAAGAATTTTTGAATAAATTACTAAGGCAAGACTTCCGTGTGCAAGAACCATATTGACTCTCCCCCCATTAAACCTGTGGTTAGTAATTTTGGTTTTAAGAACGGCTTCTACCATTTTGCCCAGCACTGACATCAGGCTCATCAATCAATAGTTCCCCAGTTCACCCTGAAGACTTTTTTTTAATTTGGCCTCACATTGGCCACCCTCCAGTCTTCTGGTCCTGTGGCTGTGATGCTGCTGGGCACTTGTGACCTAGATTGGCCACTGTCAGAAGCAGGATACTGAGCATGATGGACCTTTATGGCATTTCTTAGGTTTCATTTAATGCTTTGAATTACCGTGGTTATATCCCTCCTCATCTTCACATTTTTCAACATCTTTAAAACTGTGATTGTAAAGTGGCTTTACACGTCACTATCACAGATATTATGGCATGAGACTTTCAAAAATCTAGTAGGGTTATTTATTGAAGCTGAGCACCAGTGCAAAACTTTCTCCAAATTTCTTAATGAAAGTGCCCTAATATTTTAATGGCATAAATAGTGCAACACCGGGCAATTTTTCAAATGCTGTGATCTGCCCTGGAATGAAAAGCTGTTCCTGTCAGCATGTCAGACCCTAAGAAACTCATGTGCTATATTATAGTGTAGGATATATGGCACTAACTTCTAAGACATGCTGTATACTCACTTTTTAATTATTCTCAATGTGCTCATGCAGAAACCATCAATCCATCAGCAAAAAAGTAACAGACTTTGAATGCTTCAGTCACATATTTTACTGACTTAAACAGATGGAAACAAAAACTTATAACATACTGTGCTACTGCCTACAGTCATGCCTTGCTAATATCAACTAATTCATCAAGATATCAAGAAAAGGGCCAGTCAGATGCCTCAGCAGGAGCTGAGGAGTAGCTTAGTGGTTACTACAGCAGGCTGCAAACCAGAAAACCAAGGTTCAAATCCTACTTTTCCCACTGATGCTCCTTGTGACGTCAGCCAAGTCACTGTGTTTCCTGTGGTTGCTGCTGTGATCCCCTTAGCAGCAAGAGTTATGAGTTCTTTTCATGGGCCCAGATTCTGCTCTTGGAGGGAATCACTAGTTGTGGTCCCTGGCCAAATTCTCTATGATGGCTGAGTTGGGAAGATATAGAAATGAGCAAATCCCCCTAGGTAGTTATGAACGAAGGCACCCAATACCAAACAGAGGCTGACTTCAATTGATCTGAAAGCCCAGAGGATTATAATATTCCCCTTTCATGGGGTGCACTGAATAAAGAGGAGTCACACAGTTCCCCAGGCTGCTCCTCAAAGTTCCTGATCTCTCTTAACCTCGTGTCTCACCAGAGCCCCTGGGGACACCGGGGTTCATCCAGTGGAAGGAGATTTAACCTCCTGGATCCCTGCTGCTATGGTGGCTAACTCAAACCTCAAATAGCTCAACTGGTCAGTATACTCACAGCATAGGGATGTAGCTTGAAGGAAACCCCAGACTCACGAAGGATGGTGCTCAAATAAAAGTTTACTTAAAGTTTGGAAAGTAAAATCCAGGCCAAAAGGATGAAAAAAAAATATCAGGAAAATCAGAATAAAAACAAGGGTCTCTTTACCCAAAGTGCATCCCCAAGTTGTTCGTCTAGCAACAAACTCAAAAAATACCTTCCCCTTGGAGAGTGGGATAGTTTGGATTTTGGGTTGTTTTTTTTTCAAATTCCAGCATTAAACAAGGGCTGGATGGCAAATAGAAACCCTCAAGCTCCAAAAATAGATAACTCCTAAGTTCTCAACACAGCAACAAGCACTCAGGTCTCCTCTTCCGTTATCTGGGCACAAAGGCCTGAAAACCCTAAGAACTCAACTCTTCAAGGAATGGAGGGAGTTGCCCCTCTCTCAGTAACTGATCCAAAGCCCAAACTCCAAACACGAATTCATCTTGAGATCCAGTGGTTCCTCCCAAGACACTCTCCACACTTCTCTCTTTGAGATCCAAGGTTGATCTCAACTCCTACACCACCCCCCCCCCCCCCCCACACACACACACACACACATCTGGATCAGTCTGCCAGGGATGCAGAAATGCCCTCACTTTGCAATACTGCCTGCCCCCTGCAGTATCTCCTAACCTTCTGACTCTGAGCATGGTCCAGGGGCAGCTTAAACCCCTGAGCCACAGCCCACGAAAAGGTGGGGGGATCCCAAAAATGCAAAACCCTAACAGCTAAAAAACAGAGGGAAAAAATGATTACTTGCAGGCAAAGCTTGGCTGGAGCGGCAAAACAAAATGGCCTGACATAAACATCCCAAGACATCTGAAATTTCAAGCCCCCAAAAGGTCATTTTCCTGAAGAGCCATGACGTGCAGACATTTGCAGAGTGACCACACGTCACTGACTGCACACACAAAATGCTCACCGCAAACTTGCAGGTGCACGCTTCAAAACAGTGGCTGGATTTATCAACAATTTGATGCTTTCTCCACCATTCAGTTTTTGCTCTGCCAATTTCTCCTTTCTGTGCAGCATGGACTAGAAATGTTTCATTTGTGCACAGAGAGTGGGCTCAGTAAGTAGGGATCTGTGATGAATAAGTGCAGTTTTACCTTGCTATCAATTTAACTTTTCTGAGATGGCGTCTTGCCAAACAGGAATAATGTTTATGATCAGAAAATGTATTTTTCACCGATAGGAGTGAACATAAACCCACAAAATCAAATTGCATTGAAGTGGTAGCCCATAATCAGGCAGTCTTTTCTTGGCTAACAAGAGAGGCTCATGCAGCAATAAGCACGCCTGACTTTGGTCCAAAATTGCTCAGTTTAAGAACTCGCACAAGTCTCTCTGCTGACGTTTTGCCAGGCCTGCCTTTTTTCTTCCTCTCTGGAATGTTAAGAACATAAGAACATAAGAAAATGCCATACTGGGTCAGACCAAGGGTCCATCAAGCCCAGCATCCTGTTTCCAACAGTGGCCAATCCAGGCCATAAGAACCTGGCAAGTACCCAAAAACTAAGTCTATTCCATGTAACCATTGCTAATGGCAGTGGCTTCACTGCTTCCCGAAACTGCAGGAAATAAAAAGTCTTGGCTGAGGTGCTATGCCAAAATGACATCAGCAAAGTGACTTGCAAACACTTTTGCACTCTGCAATTCCACTGACCCCCCCCCCCGTTTCAGTCCCGATCTGATAGCTGCTGGAATTCATGGAGGCACTGCCGGCAGGGTGCAAGACAGCTCCAGCCCACAGTCAGTAGGCGGGCACGCCAACGAGGCAAGAGGGTCCCTGACCCAGAGAGGAACATGGAGTTTTTCCTTCACAAATGTTTGGGGAAGGGGAACACTTAGGGGAGGATCCTGGGAGGAATAGGAACGATAGCTAGGTCTCTCAAGCAAAAATCCTATTTCACACTGCTCTAAATAAGCTTTTCAGAGCAGCAAGTTGGTCTCAAAAGAGAGACAAGGGAATGGGGCTACAAATTGAAGCTGTAAAGCAAGAAAACTGCCATATCTCCTAGCACTACACGCCAAGTAATGTTCCTTCCTCTCATCAGAGCACATTACATTATTGGCTTTTTATAGGGCACCCATCTCCAGAAAGCCTTATAATAAATTATGAAATTACTGGAGCAGTTCATTGTAAATGATGAAAAGGGGGCTCAGAGATTTTGTAGGGTTAGTTTGCACAAGAAGATAAACAGGGGGGATTGGACTAGGATTGCCTTTTTCTGCATAGACAGCTCCTGCATTAATTCAGGAGCTGTCAGATCACAGACTGTAAATGGAGCCTGTATCTTTCTATAATGAACTAACAAGCATTGGCATGCTCTACAGATATAAGTATCAAAACCACAAACAGATATTTTAGGTATCATAAGTATTTATGAAGTGGGCTAGAAATCAAAATCTGCAAAGCAAACATACAGATGTACAAAATGCACCATCAAAGATGCCGGAAGAGAGCTTGGAAGGTACATCTGTGATGAGAAACATGGAATTATAATACATTTTGTTGATGGTCCAGGAAGAATATTTTCTATCACATCATAAGATGAGGAGGAGAAATGGAAAATATGCGTCTATTGACTGCAATAGTCTGAGACAGGAGATATCTGTTTTCACCTATCCATTAAAACTGTTAATGGGAAACAGAACCAAAAAGCTTTTAGTGGAAAAATAATGGAAGAACATTTCCAGGCTATGCCAATCCATGTTCGAGTTCTTCCACTGACCCAATGAAAAGGAGATTCACTCGGGCCCCCAGAGTTAAGAAACACTGCACAGGCAGCTCCTGCTGACCGGACAGGAGATGGAAGGATTTCATTCAGAGAAAGCTGCTCTGTCAGTCCTGAAAAATCAGAGGATCTTGAGTGAGCAGCAAAGGTTTTTGGAAGAGGTGGTGGTAGTGCCTGTGTAGTGGGACCTCATTTGGCTGGTCGGCTGCATCTGGGGGAGCTACGTTTACTGGTGGCGGGAGGGGGAGAAGCTTAACTTACTGGGCCCTAGGCATGGTCAAGTAGATCCCGTCCTCAAATCCCTACTGTAAAAATAGCTGAGCAAAGGAGCTGTAATCAGAGCCACCAAAATAATGAAAAACCCAGAAGAAAACAATTACCAGCAGCCAAACCACTCACTGTCTATACACCAAAGGAAAAGAAGTAAAAAAAAAAAAAAAATTATCAGAGTCCAATTGGTGTTCAAAGGAAATTTTACTTCAGCTTGAAAATAAGAACCTGCACCAGAATGGAAAAGATAAGGATCATTAAAAAAAAAAAAATCAGTATCAGGAAAAGTATAGCCTGGTCCGTTTTACCGCTCCTGAAGGGTAGGGTAGCTTGAATGTAATTTCAGCACACACTGGGAAAAGATGACCAAGATCCCTTTGTTCAGAATCAAACACAGGTCCAGCAAATCCTACTTGAATGTCCAAAGATCTCAGAACTCTCTTCACCCTTGCCTTTGGATGGGAGTTAGGGGAAAAAAATCCCATTGACCCCGTCCTTCTAGATACCAGGGGACTCCCTTCCTTTGTCAAGATCCCAAAACACAAAAGAAAATCCCTTTCTTCTTGGTCAAGCCATCTGGGGAATGGCAAAGACCAATCCCGAAGTCCTCACCTTCTTGACCCCTCCTCTTGGGGAGCGGCAATGGCCATCAACGCCTCCCTCTCTTCACCACTTACCATCCCCTCTTCGTGTCCCCTCTAATTTCTGAGCCTCCCACAAAAAGGTGGGGTTAAAGCCAAGGCAGGATTTCCAAAAAATACAAAACCCACTCCCGTTGCCTATGGTGGAACAATATTAGAGGATAATCTTTCGTGCCAGGCAAGGCCGGCTCATACCTGGAATGTACAAGCGTACCGGGATGCATGAGAGCACTGAAAAAAATGGCTACAATTTAATGAGCAGTAACATGCATTGTGAAGGCTTTAACCCTTTCTTATGGTTGAATTTGCTCCTTTCATAAACATTCAACACCTTTATATTTACTCAGCTTTTATGCAGAGTCATTTATTCACTCATTGTTGTCCTTACTGCTGCATCAGATTCTTACAAACCAGGAGGGGCATTTGAATTTGAATCATGAGCATGGAGCTTGGGTCAATGGGTCAATGGGCCCAGTAAGTTAAGCTTCTCCCCTCCCACCGCCAGTAAACGTAGCTCCCCCAGATGCAGCTGACCAGAGGTTTTGCTCAGGGTTTTGCTCATTGATGAGGTTCTGCTTATCTTTGAATTCTCCGATCACTGCTGCCCACTGGCTTCCCAAAGGACATGTCCAATCGGCCCACACACTTAACCTTCAGGTCCTGCTTTCAGCTTTGCTTGTTCAGCCGTTCGGAGAGCGTGGTTCCTCTGGGTCTCCATTTTCCTGCTTGGATCCTAGTCACTTCCTTCCTTGTTCTTGCCTACAGCCCTCTCCTGCCTCCACCCCAGCACTGCGCTTCTCTCCTTCACGCTGCCTCCTTGCAAAGTGACCTCACCTTGCTTTACGAGTTGTGCCTGCCTCTGCTGTTTAAGGTGCGCTTTCATACGTCTGGGAGAACTGCATTCTCTGCGGTGTTTGGTCACTTGTGGCTCAGCCTGAACCTAACACTGCCCAAGTCCCTCTTACAATGTGGATAAGATTTCCAAACTTGCACTGATCTGACCATTTATCTTGCATGATCAGGCATCCAGAAGTTAAGGGTAAATCACATTTCTCAGCATTTGTTTTTTGTACCTGCTTAGGCCAATGTCGTCTATGACGTTTCTCATGACTGCAAATCATTATTAAAGACATTCTTAGGTTCAGGATACAAAAAGAAATCAAAAGGAAGCAAAATCAGAGAACAATCAGACATTAGCAAGCTAGAAATATAACACAGTCCCACTGAAAAATATGGAGTGGAATTCAATACATTCAGAGCCTCCGAGCTGCAGTGATGAGCGAGGAAAATCTGTGCTGTGGGCCAAGCAACAAGAAATGCAATCGCAGAGAAGCAAACAGACGCAAGGAAACAAGTCTGAAAGCCTCCTACTGAGCTAAAGAAATCGAACGAAGCAGCACTAACGCCAGAGAGCAGGGGGGCATGCACGGAGTACAGTTTGGATTTTTACCTACGTTTTTCACATTGTTTCATTTCTTCTATTTAAAATGAAAAACAAAACTAAGCCCAGAAAAGCAAAATTGTCAGATCTGCCCTGCTCCCTTTCCCTCTGACATCGCCAGCGTCACCAAAGCCTCCCATAGTGCTCCCCCCTGGCTTCCACCCTCCATAATCACTTATACCCCCCATCCGTGGGTCTAACGGGTAGGAGCGATCCCTGCTTCCTCTGGCTCCATCAGGCCTCCATTTCAAAACGCTACCAGCAGGCCCGGGATCTGGCGCCGTGATGTTGTGCAGAGGGAGGTACTGGACGTATCATAAGAACATAAGAGCATGCCATACTGGGTCAGACCAAGGGTCCATCAAGCCCAGCATCCTGTTTCCAACAGTGGCCAATCCAGGCCATAAGAACCTGGCAAGTACCCAAAAACTAAGTCTATTCCATGTAACCATTGCTAATGGCAGTGGCTATTCTCTAAGTGAACTTAATAGCAGGTAATGGATTTCTCCTCCAAGAACTTATCCAAACCTTTTTTGAACACAGCTACACTAACTGCACTAATCACATCCTCTGGCAACAAATTCCAGAGTTTAATTGTGCGTTGAGTAAAAAAGAAATTTCTCCAATTAGTTTTAAATGTGCCCCATGCTAACTTCATGGAGTGCCCCCTAGTCCTTCTATTATCCGAAAGAGTAAATAACCGATTCACATCTACCCGTTCTAGACCTCTCATGATTTTAAACACCTCTATCATATCCCCCCTCAGTCGTCTCTTCTCCAAGCAGAAAAGTCCTAACCTCTTTAGTCTTTCCTCATAGGGGAGTTGTTCCATTCCCCTTATCATTTTGGTAGCCCTTCTCTGTACCTTATCTTCTCTGTACCTTATCTTAGTACAACCCAACGGTGCGGGACTCAGGCCCCTCTGTGGGCACTTTGAAATGGGAATCTGTCAAGGGAGGAGCGACTGGGAAGGGGGATCCAGGGGAGTCTGGGGTGGGGTGCTGTAGGGGGGGGGGGCTTTGGTGGCAGCAGCCGTTTGAAAATGAAAAATGAGATTTTACAAAAGAAAATGAAATGGATACTTTGGTCGAAATTTCCCATTTTGTTTCAAATGACAGCACATCCCCAATAGTTAGGGTAAGTAGAATGCAGCTCCTCTTTCAACGATTAGAAAGTTTTACTCTGTCAGGTTTGTCTGACTGCTAAGCATTTAATCTAGATAAGGACATTGTTCCCATCAAAGTCCAACGCACGCCAAGCAATTGCAGCCAAATTACTGAAGTGGCTGAAACTCCCAGTTCTTTGCTGGGCTCATGAATCCACACATTTCAGTGAAGGCATCAAATCCAGAGGAGGGTAAGTGCACTTGGAGGCCATAGAAGAAGGCAAAACTTACAAGATGATCGATTACTGCTGCTACATCCCATGCACAAAGCAGCACTCACTCACATGGCAAATCCTTGGAAAGCTGGAGGGAGTGGCTACCACAGTTTTTAAAGGTTGAATCAAATGCTGTGGGATCATAGTTTTAGCAAATGGTCAGATATACTGACTGGATTTCTGCTTTGCATTGTTTTTCCCCTAATGATAAACATTGAATTAAGTCCGGATTAAAAAACTATATTTTTAACCAACTTCAACTGGATACACCGGGCTAGGACCACATAAACCATGAAACAACCAACATACCAACCTTAGGCCTAGATTTTCTAACCCTACCGCGGCGGCGTGAATCGTGTGGTACAGGGGGGCAGGGGGGAGGGCAAAGCGGAGAGCGGGCCTGCGATCGCTGTCTGCTTTCGCACTCAATAGCGCCATCGTAAAACATGATGGTGCTATCGGGCGCAAAATTGGAAGCGAAAAGCCGCCTTACCTTTTCGCCGTCCACGCCGTCTTCACGGCGTCCGCCCCGGTGCCGCCCCGACTCCTCCAGTTCCGGTCTTGTCGCTGCCCCTTTTTAGTGATCACATACAAAAAAAGTCCCTTTTCTCGTGCCATCGCTTTGAAAAATGACCCCCTTAGTTACACCCACCACTGTGGCCAAAGTATTTAGTGGAGCATAAAAATCATTCTACATTTTTAGACACAAAATTATTCTGAGTTGTTAATATCACAAGCAGGTTCTGAGAAATTGCAGGAGGACTCTTCAGAGACCAGGAGACTGGGCAGGCAAATGACAGAAGGAAATCTAAAGTAGACAAGTGCAAGGTGATGCACATAGGCAAAAGTAATCCAAACTGTACTTACACGATGTTGTATTCCATATTGGGAGTTACCACCCAGGAAAAGGATCTAGGCATCATCACGGACAACACGTTGAAATCCTCAGCTCACTGTAGTGGCAGTCAAAAAAGCAAAGAGAACGTTGTGAATTATTACAAAAAGAATGGAGAATAAAACTGAGAATGCATAATACCTCTATTTCCTCACTCTAGGGCGAGACCGCACCTGAAGTACTCTGTACGATTCTGGTTGCCACATCTCAAAAGTGATAAAGCTGAACTGGAAAAGGTACAGAGAAGGGCAGCAAAAAAAAGATGAAGGGAATGGAAAGTTTCCCCTATGAGGAAAGAAGATGGCTGAGGGGAGATATGAGTGGGGTAGAAAGGGTAAATGCAAATTGGTTGTTTACTCTTTCAAAAAAAAAAAATATAAGGACACTCCATGAAGTTAGTAAGTAGCACATTTAAAACAAATTGGAGAAAATATGTTTTCATTCAATGGAATTCATTGCCAGAGACTGTGGTAAAGGCAGTTAGTGTACCTGGGTTTAAGAAGGGTTTAAACAAGTTTTTAAAGCAAAGTCCATAAACCATTCTTAACCAGGCAGACTTGGGGCATGCTACTACTTCAGGGCCTCCCAAACTTTTAGCCAATGTGACCCCATTTTAGCACATGAAAATTCATATGACCCCAAAGGAAGACCAAAACAAATTAGCAGGGGTGTGGTCCCTCTCCAACAATCACTGCACTCGTCCCTTCCTGCAGTCTTGATCTCCTCTCTCTCAAGCTTTACCCTCTCCATAAAACCACCTCTCAATCTTCTCCCTTCCAGTTGACCCCCCACACACACACAACCTCTATCCCTCTAACTGATCCCCTGATATCTCACCAATCCCCTCACCACCCCAGTTCATCCCCTCTCTCTCCCTCACTCCTTCTCCTGCACATTTTGCACCCCAGCAGCAGGTCCTCTGTCACCCTCAAGCCTCTTCTAATTACCCCCCAAGTCTCTATCGTTTCCTACCTCTTCATTCTCATCCCTTCCCAGCATCTCCTTCCCCCTCCAACCTCTCTCACGCACTCCCTAGCTGATCTCCTCTCACTCCTGGCTCATTTTCCTGTCAATCTTTTCACATTCACCCCCTCCCCTCCACGTGTAATCCCTAAAATCCTGATCCAATACTCAAACTCCTCTTCTGATCCTTCCCCCTTCAATCAGCTCCTCCTCCAAACATCCTCCCGTCCAGGGGCAGCAGCAGCATTTTCCTTTGGGCCCCAGGCCAGTGTTTCATGACAATTGGTAGGAAGCCTGGGAAGGCTGACAGCTGCCACATGCGTCTCTTGGGTGGGGCTGAGGAGAGAGGAGTAGTGGCAATCTCCACCAGCTCACGCACACTCAACCCTCTCCTCCCCTCATGGCTGGTCTCTAGTCATCTCCAAGCGGCAGCAGCACTAGTAAGGAAAGTTAGCGTGAGGCCTGTAAGCTAGTGCAAGCTCACGGGCCCTGCAGCAGCGCCATTCCCTACTCAAACAGCTCTTCCACACTCCACTTCCACTTCCACACTCCACTTCCACTCCACTCCACTTCCACTTCCACTTCCACACTCGTGCAAGGGGGGCTCCTGAACACGTGCGCGCTCAACGTCCCCACAATGACTTCCACCGTTGATCCTGCTGCTGGCCCCTGGATGTACCTGTGTGATCCCAGCCAGAGGTTCTGTGACCCCCACAGTTTGCAAAGCCCTGCACTATTTATCCCTGGGTGTCATCAGCAGCATGGCCTCTCTCTACTATCTGGGATCCTGCCAAGTACTTGAGAACTGGATCAGCCACTGCTGGAAACAGGATACTGGGTTTGATGGACCCCGACTCTGACCCCAAAATGGCAATTCTTATGTTATGTGCTATCATAAGATGAATGCCTATAGTTAAAAAATAAGCAATAAACTAATCTGAGACAAAAGACCAGAGAATGAATCTTTCACAGGAAGTAAATATAGCCAAGCAGCATTTCTCTAAGGAAAACTGACACCACTACTGTAAAAACAAATGAAAGCTGGACCAAGCTTTCAAACAGAGCGCAAGAGTGTGAGGCCGATGTTCACAGATGAACTGAGAGATGAGAAAAATGAAGCTGACAAGCAACACACAGCAGTCAGGAGGAAATACTAAGCAGTAAGAGAAGAGTGTGCAAGGATGTTCAAGAGGAGCCAGGAAAGGTCACAGACTATCAAGACTCATTTTTTATTTTCTTAGCCTGCCAGCCAGTACTTCATGTCTGCAGGCAAGCCAAACTGCACATTACAGCTTGGAGTGTTTGTGAGAGACGAGAGGTTTGGGACATCTTTCCTACAATCCTTTTTTACCTGCACTCAGCTCCTGGTTTGCATCACATCAGGTTATACCATGAACCACTATGTGCAGCTTGGGTTAAGCCCTGGTTTTCTCTTTATTCCAAGGCCCATGTACCTAATGCTTATGTTTCCAGTTTGCATTCATGGGTCATGATATTCCTTCCAAGTTCCTTGCAATTCTCTTTACATTTTCTACCGAAAAAAATCTTTACTTCAACTTATAAGATTAAGTAGATCCATTTTCTTTTACTATGTTGTGTTGTTATGATGTTATTTTAATTTTCCATCTTTATGTTTTGTTAAATTTAAAGTTAATTTAATTTTATTTTAATATTTTTTAGGATAAAGATATTTAGTAATATTGATTATGATAAGTTACTATGTAATTGTTATTCATACTTTTTATTATTTATTTTTATTTTTACTTTCACTTTATGAAAGAATAGTATTTATTATTTTGCTCATTGTTGTAAACCGTTTTTGTTCAAATCTAATTTGCTAAAGGCGGTATATAAAAAGTCTTAAATAAAAAAATAAAAATAAAATATAAAGAATAATCCAAAGAAAGTATTTTAAAAATCCTAAAAAGCAAGACAAAAATCACAACCAAGAAAGCAATGGTTTCTCTGTCTATCTTGCATTTGCTAGCCACACTCCCTTCTCTAACTGACCCAGCCTCCACTATCCACTCCCCCTACAGAGGGGAAGAACAAAAACGCCAGATCGTCCAAAAATAGACATTTCCAAGTATTTCTCCAAACAGTCCTTTTCAAAAGTCAGCAGCTTCACCCACTGCTCATTGGCTGCCGAAAGGATGATGAGGATGAATGCTGTGGCAATGGGTGATGGAAGAAAGATTCGTGTTTGGGGGCGTGGGGAGGACATGCTAGGCAGGGGACAGGGTAAAGATAGAGATGCTGCTGAGTGGCTGAGTGGGAGAATCTACTTGTTTTATTGTAATGGCTTCTGGCCACCAAAATAACTCTCCGATATTTACCCAGAAAAATAACGAGTCACATTTTTCCACTTATTTTATCCTATTTTTGTTCTTGTCATAATAAATCTTGATAGATTACTGGGAAAAAAATCTAAAAAAAATCAAAACGAAAATGAAGGTGGCTAGGTATAATGTAGGCTCAAAGAGGAAGCAGGAGCAGGGCCCAGGATCCTGGAAGGAAGACAATAACCACGAGTAGAGAGGTGAGGGAGCCCTTGGAATTTAAGAGTGTTAAATGTTTTGGTTATGAGAAGCTATGTGAAATGTTGAAGATTTGAAGCACTATAAATAAAATGGCACTGAGAAAAGCCCTGACCGCTCATGTGTTGTGCTGCGATTTTATTGGTATTTGGTAAAATTAAAAAATGAATTCATTCATTATTGGAAGCTATTCTATTTATCAACTGTTTTGAAATATTTATTCTTTTTATTACTATGGTTTTACTATTATGATTTATATTTCTTGGTTTTATGGTTTGTTTTGTTATGCTGATGTTTATGTTTTTCCATACTTGCACCATATACAGAATCTGGCTTGCTGTGGTTTCTACCTGCATGCTTTTATTTATACTTTATAGTGGCTTTTCTGTTTTTGGTATGGCTATGTCAGTGTTGTGCATGTGTGACCAAGGTAAGGTGAGATATTTTGCTAGCGTATACCTTCTGCGTAGGGCTGTAAAGTAGCCTACCTTGTTATATTTCCTAATAGGAGTTGTATTGGTGTTTTAGGAGCTGGTGCAATATTTGTAGTGTTGCCTTTTCATAGTTAGGATTGTTTCAGTTAGTGCTGTTTTGGTATATGAGGTTTACTATACTAAATTGTATTTCAGTTTATTTGTGGTTTTCTGACAGCCAAACCCACACACATTACAATATGCCTGATACCATACAGGTTCATTTTGAAACTTTGAGTCCTGTCCCACTCCCACTCCCACTCTTCTTCTTCTTCCCCTTCTTTATCCCTCGCCTGCCCTCTAGCAATTGGAATATATTCACATATTTTCGTTTCTTTATTCTTCTGCGCAGCTTCTTAGGAACCCCTTCCCAGAGCTTCGTCAAGGACACCAGGGCCGGGTGACCATGTCCTGACTGTTCCGAAATCCCTATCCCCTACTCTTCCCCCATATGCACTAGACCCGGACGAGGAGCTCGAGGAGGAACTAGAGCTGGCACTCGATGGAACCGAACTAGCTCTCTTTCTTTTAGCTCCCTTTTTCTTTTCCATGGACTGCTTGCCTGCACCTTGTTTACCTGCCAACGTACCCAGTAGTCTTACAGAAATATCTCCGCCTTCCGTGTGCATCATTTCCCCTCTCTCGACACACGGTGCCCGCACTGGCATCCGCTCTCTCCAAGCTTCGCTCCGAGACGTGGCTGGGCCTTCGATCCCCACTGGACCTGTGGAAACAGAGGCACTAGGGGCAGCACCCATCCTAAAATCCATTCCCTAAACACACTCATATCTTCTGTCCCCCGAACCACCCTCCCATGCTGGGTCCTCATGCTGGGCCCTCCCCCCACTGCCCACCCCTCCCCTTTTTTCCACTGAGCCCTCGTTACCGGGTCCTCTCCCATAGGACCCATGTCCCAAGCTGGCCATCCCTCAAACCCCTGGTATCCAATGCCAGTAACCATGCTCCTGTGATCCCCCCCATCCCCCTCTGTTCCTTGCCCCATCCCCACTCTCATGAGTAAAAGCTGGCGAATGACCGCACTCACTGTACTGCTGTGTCGCTATCCCATGCGGTCTCTCTGTCCTTGAGGCCTCTCCCGCACCAAAGATAGTAACGCCGCGGCTGTGGCCTCAGGTAGGTCTGGCTCCTCCCTGAGCCTCTGGATCCTCAACCAAATGCACACTCCTCCTGCCTCTGCTGACGTTGGCTCCTCTGCAGACAGCTCTTCCTCTCTCCTCACGCAACACTCGTGCACCTTTTTCCCGTGAGGGGGCCACAGATAACCTGGTCTCCTTGCCCCGCATCACCTGCCTTGACACCTTCCTTCAAAGCTCTGCCACTCCCCTGCATCTGGGCCATCAGAAGCGCGTCTCTCGCATGCCTGGGTGGTGTAGCGAAGTCCCTCCCCGATGCATTCAGCAACAAATCCAAAGGGAACCCGACCCCTCCTGCTCCAACCCCGCGGACGGCTCACCCACGCTGCTGGGCCCAACCTTCGGGCTGCTCTCCCCAGAGGTGGAGGCTGGGGACTGGGCGCTGGTAGGGCTGCGAGAACTAGAGGCATCCTCCCCCGTGGTCTGTCTAGCAAATCTGGCCGCCACTATCATACGACGCCGCACGCATGTTATAAAATCCAGGGTCGGTGCGAGCAAGGGGGTGCACACATGTGCACCTTGCGCGCACAAAGCCCGAGGGGGAGCCCCAATGGCTTTCCCCATTCCCTACAAGGCCGCTCTGAAATCGGAGCGGCCTTGGAGGGAACTTTTTCTCTGGCCCCCCCCCACCTTCCCCTCCCTTCCCCTATCTAAACCACCCCCAGCCCTAACTAAATCCCCCTACCTTTGTTGAAAAAGTAACGCCTGCCCAAGGCAGGCGTAGCTTGCGCGCACTGGCGCACCATGCCTCGGCACAGGCTGCTGTGCCGGAGCACTCGAGACTGCCCCCAGACCGCTGCCATGCCCAGGCTATACCCCCAGACTGCCTCCAATCCACTGCCACGCCCCCGGACTGCCCCTTTTTGCAAGCCCTGGAACATACGAGCGTCCCGGGGCTTGCGCATGCCGCTGAGCCTATGCAAAATAGGCTTGGTGCGTGCAAGGGCAAATTTTCTCGGGTTACACGTGTAGCCTTTGAAAATCTGCCCCAATGTGTGCAGAGAGATGAAGAAATGGCAGAAATATTAAACAAATAATTCAGTTTGGTGTTCACTAAAGAAGACCCTAGAGAAGGACCATTGCTGGTATACAAGATCGAAACTCCATTTATGTAACAGAATGTATAGGAAGAGCTAGGCAAACAAATTAGACAAGGCCATGGGGATGGATGAGCTACATCCCAGGAGGTGGCTGACAAAATTAAAGCTAAAAACAGCATTCAAGAAATATAAAAGATCCCAAAGGGAGGAGCACAAAGAAGAATATTTGTTTCAACTGAGGGAGACAAAGAAATTAATCAAGTTGGCAAAAAGTCAAGCGGAAGAGAGGATTGCCAAGGAGATAAAAAATGGTGACAAAACATTTTTCAGATACATCAGCGAAAAGAGAAAAGTCCAAAGTGGTATAGTGAAATTGAAAGATGGTAATGATCAATGTGTGGAGAGAGATGAAGAAATGGCAGAAATATTAAACGAATACTTCAGCTCTGTGTTCACTAAAGAAGACCCTGGAGAAGGACCATCTCTACACAACAAACTGGAGGGAAGTGGAATAGATGAAAATCCTTTTACAGTAGAAAATGTATGGGAAGAGCTAAAGAATCTGAAAGTGGACAAAGCCATGGGGCCTGATGGGATTCATCCAAGGATACTGAGGGAGCTCAGAGATGTTCTGGTGGGTCCACTGTGTGACCTGTTCAATAGATCCCTAGAAACGGGAGTGGTACCAAGAGATTGGAGAAGAGCGGTGGTGGTCCCGCTTCACAAGAGTGGGAACAGAGAGGAGGCTGGTAACTACAGACCGGTTAGCCTCACTTCAGTGGTGGGAAAAGTAATGGAGTCACTGCTGAAAGAGAGAATAGTGAACTATCTACAGTCCGGAGAATTGATGGACCAGAGGCAACATGGATTCACCAGGGGAAAATCCTGTCAGACAAATCTGATTGACTTTTTTGACTGGGTAACCAAGGAATTGGATCAAGGAAGAGCGCTCGATGTCATCTACTTGGATTTCAGCAAAGCATTTGATACGGTTCCGCACAGGAGACTGGTGAATAAAATGAGAAGCTTAGGAGTGAGTGCCGAGGTGGTGACCTGGATTGCAAATTGGTTGACGGACAGAAGACAATGTGTGATGGTAAATGGAACTTTCTCTGAAGAGAGAGCGGTTTTAAGTGGTGTACCGCAAGGATCGGTGTTGGGACCGGTCCTGTTCAATATCTTTGTGAGCGACATTGCGGACGGGATAGAAGGTAAGGTTTGTCTTTTTGCGGATGACACTAAGATCTGCAACAGAGTGGACACGCCGGAAGGAGTGGAGAGAATGAGACGGGATTTAAGGAAACTGGAAGAGTGGTCGAAGATATGGCAGCTGAGATTCAATGCCAAGAAGTGCAAAGTCATGCATATGGGGAGTGGAAATCCGAATGAACTGTATTCGATGGGGGGGGAAAGGCTGATGTGCACGGAGCAGGAGAGGGACCTTGGGGTGATAGTGTCTAATGATATGAAGTCTGCAAAACAATGCGACAAGGCGATAGCAAAAGCCAGAAGAATGCTGGGCTGCATTGAGAGAGGAATATCGAGTAAGAAAAGGGAAGTGATTATCCCCTTGTACAGATCCTTGGTGAGGCCTCACCTGGAGTACTGTGTTCAGTTCTGGAGACCGTATCTACAAAAAGACAAAGACAAGATGGAAGCGGTACAGAGAAGGGCGACCAGGAAGGTGGAGGGTCTTCATCGGATGACATACGAGGAGAGATTGAAGAATCTAAATATGTACACCCTGGAGGAAAGGAGGAGCAGGGGTGATATGATTCAGACTTTCAGATACTTGAAAAACTTTAATGAAACAAAGAAACATATTTATTGTGCCATCTGCAACTATTTTATCAGTACAACCTTTAATTTCTCACTAACCCAGTGCATCCAGTGTGTTTATTTGGGCAAGCAGCTCTTACAGAGAAGAGAAATGACCCCTCTCCCAGGGATAACTAGAAGGATGTTAGTCACCCTTGCACTGGGCCCTGAAAGGTAACCTTTCCCCCAATAAAAAGAATCCACCCCTTGGCGGAATGGGGCACGGAGAAGCTCTAGTCAGGGATCCTGTCCCAAAGGACTGACACATTCTTTTATGGCCTCCACCCATGCAGAATACGCAGCGGGTTGGAGTTACAATGGTAAAACCTGACAGTATACAAGGAATATGACAACGGCATTTTTATGTTAAAGAAACGAGTGCAATGTTGATTACACCAACATAGCCCTATGAACATATAAACAACTTTTACCAAAACATGCTATAATCCCAATTTACTCATATGGTGTTATATCTTTCATCCATGCTATAAATAAAATAATATATAGTCCAATATATATTCTGAAGTTATTTTATTTTTATCTTTAAAAATGGATGCTTCCGTCTCTGTTTTAGAATTCCAGTGGTGTAAGTCACACATAGGGGATCGTGAGCACTCACATATGGATCTAGTATTGGGCAGCCTTAGGTTCATTCCAATTGGAAGTTTTAATTCAAACTATCTTCCAACAAATAATAAATTCAATAAATTGCAATGCCATGAATGAGGGCAACAACAACATCAAATTAAGGCTCCGGGTCACATTTTTTCCCCCTTATTTCTTGGCTATAGGGCAATTCTGCTGGAGTATCAGAAGTTTGAGATGTTAAACAGGTTCTTTCTAGCCATGAATTATAATTCAGAATCACGTTGGGTTCCTCTGACAGTATTGGTCTCAAAATGAGAGAGGGAGAGAGAGCCTGAAAAAAAATATATAACAACTGGCCAGAAATGTTCTATATGAAATAAAGAAAGCTGAAAAGCACATTAAAGTAAAGGCAGACGAGTGTGGGAGTAGTTAAAACAAGTGTTGGCACTTCAACAAGTACATTTAGTTCAAGGGATATTAGTAAAACTCCTTTAGCTTACTAGCAAGCAGAGTGTATAACAGGTTTCACTATTTCTTTTCCCCACAGTATATACTTGCATATATGGAGCTCACTTTCTCTCTATTCCGCTAGGCAATTAATGTCTTTCAGCAGTTTCTCTGTGAAGTCACAAACATATCTGCTATAGATTACACATTTTTGCATTACCACATATAGACATACAAAGCAATAACAACTTTCATAATATATTCTAATCAAAACTAAATTTCAACATTGTCTTCTCTCATTGGCAAAATGTTCAGTTGGCCAATGGAGGTGTTCCTAACTACCAAGTCAGGCTAATTTTATTTGAAGGTACAAAAGAGATAACATTGATAGCTAGAGCACTATCCCTCCCCTCCACAAGCACCATCATACCCTCCATCTCCCACCACCTTCTGTTATTCCAAAAACAAGGAAGGCACCATGACTGAATAAACAGCTACAGCTTTAATTTACATACATTTGTAATTAAATGACAATATAACTCAGACATGTATTCGAGCCAGCCTGTCCATGCCTTTGCAATATCCATGACAGTCCAATTTGAGCCTATGGGCCTCGTCGCACGAGGGTCTGGGCAGGGCCAGTGCAAGGGGATTTGGCGCCCTAGGCGAGCCTTCTCCCTTGCGCCCCCCCCCCCGTTGCGCCGTCACCCCCCGTCTCGGCCCCGATTCCTACCTCATTCTCGATCACGCCCGTTGACTGTGTGGTTTTCCGGTCACAAGCAGGTTGGGCACAGCTCGCGGCCCGCCAAATCTCCACTCCTCTTTGCCACCGCTTGCGGCCCCATATGACTCGCACCCAGTGGCGCACCAAGGGTCTCCGGCACCCAGGGGCCAATGCATGTGTGTGCCTCTCCAGCATCGCCCCCTTAATCTTTCTTGTACTAATGCTTAAGGTCACAGAAAATCAGTGGCATCTCTAGACAGAAGAATTTTTTTTTTTGGGGTGGGGGGGGGGGAGCCAAAATGACATTTCTTCATCACACCCACCTCTATAGCATGGATCCTGCTTTCAAATTGGTTATTAAAAAAAAGTGTTAATAAAAAAGTCCAAAGGCTCTTCTGGGTAATTTTAAAAAGCTGGCCAGTTTCACACTATAAAATTATTTGATAGCCTCATTCAACTAATTCTATGTGGCTATGAGAGTGAAGTCTGGAATTTATAGGAAGGGACAGAATGTCAATATAAATCCTGCACCTCCAGTTCTGTAACTCTGTGCATCCACTGAAATTCCCCTAAACAATGGAGCTTGGATGTTCCCCTTACAGCTCATCATACTAAAAGATATTTTCAAATTCTGGTGTCACCTCACAGTAACAGCAGCACAAACACCTTCCACTGCCAGGCACATTGTGAACTAACACAAAACCCCGCAAAAAAGACACTCAAAATCTATATTGCAATCGCATCGTAACATAACAGTAATAACACCAAGGACTCAAACAACAATAACCCTACCTGTGAAAAAGCATGGGTAAATATTACACTGGGTCCTAGAATACCAATACACCACCTACTGAGGAAACAAAACAAACCCGATTGCTAATGATCCCTATACAGACACTATATGCAAGCAGAATCTCTCATCATGGTCACACATACAGAGCAGAGGCAGACCCTCACCAAATACAGAATAAAGCCACATAAAGTATAAACAGAAATGTGCAGACAAAAACTGAACTGTAAAACGCATCACGCCAGACTCTATACAGTGTAACAATGGAAAAACAAAAATTTCACCATTCCTTGTGAAACAAATCAATAATATAAAGATATATAAATCATTAATCATAATTATAAAACCATACAAATAAGATAATTTCAAAACAGCTGATGAATAGAATGTCCAATAATTAAAGATTTATGCAAATTTTGAAAGCTTTACCAAACACCAATAAAATATTTCAAACAGCAGACACATCACATACTACCCAATAATTAAAATGGTAGTCAATCAAGAAAAATTAACTTTAAAAGCCACCTTTACTTACCCTCTCCAGCAGTTCTCCTACTCCTTTCCCTTGCAGGCCATACAAGAAGCAGCAGTAGCTTCTGAAGTTGTCCTCACAGTCCTCTTCCTTAGGGACCACAACCAGTCTCTTCTCTCTCTCTCTCTCTCTCTCTCTCACACTCACACACACACACACACACACACACACACACACACACAAGTCACACCCTCAGGACCAGTTTCTGTCTCTCACACATCACTCATCTCCCCAACCAGTCTCTCTCTCTCTCTCTCTCTCTCTCACACTCACACACACACACACACATATACCAGTCACCTCTCTGGCCAGTCTCTCTCAATCACACAATGCTCTCGCTCTCTCTTACTAACACACAGGCTTTCAATCACACACATGCTCTCTTTATTTCATTTACACACAAGCTCTCAATCACACACGTTCTATCTCACTTACAAACAGGCTCAATCACACACATGCCCTCTTCTCACAGCCACAAGCCAGCCAAAAACATGCTCCATCTCTCTCGTACACACACACTGACACACACAAGCACCCTCCCTGACTCACATATACGCCACACACATACAGAAGCACCCTCGCTGCCTCACATACACATTACACTCACAGAAGCACCTTGCTTTCAGACTTACAGCATTTTTCACTTTTACTAAAAGTGATGCTCCCAACCATTAAATAAGAAAACCACATTCCTATCAGAAGGCGAAATGACACCCTTCCTTCAGGTTCTGTCCTCCCAAGGGACAGCCACCTAACACCTGCTCTTGTTTTATGCTTTCAGGCAATAAAGCAAGTGTGTTTCTTCAAACTATCAGTCGTATGATTATTCATGTGGGAGATATGGAATAGAGAGACATCCTTAGTCAGCTTCCCTTTTAAATGGGAAGACTCCAGTCTTAGTCATTTAAAAATATACATTTTCTAAAGGCTTAAAAAAAAAAAAAATGCAAAACTGTTTCAGATTGGAACTATTCTAGTCTCCATGCTTAAATTATGCTTAAAAAAAAAAAAAAAAAGCCACCCACCTGGCATCAGTATCTTAAATTTGTGATTTTGCTGAGATGAACATTTTAAATACTTTAATTTTTTTTTTACTTTAGTATTTGTCTCTACCCACTTTGTTAAATTTTATTTTCCAGCAGAGGGATTCTTAAAATTTAGTAATTTCATCTTTCATCCAACCTTTCAACAAAATCAGCACAAAAGTTGAGGTATATGTATTATCACACTTCATTTTTTTAAACTGGCAGATTCCTTTCTCACATACATATCACATACACACACACACACACACACACACACACAGAAGCTCCATTCCTTGCTTACATATACATCACATCACATCACATAACATCACATATATATACACACACACACACACACACACACACAGAAGCTCCATTCCTTGCTTACATATACATCACATACACATACACACACACACACACACACACAGAAAGAAGATCGGTGCAGCCGGTCTAGCTAATCACGTGGCCGAAGAAAGGAAGATCGGTGCAGCCGGAGACCAGCCGCCGAGACTTAAGGGGCGCCGTGGCAGGCAGCCAGCCCCTGACTCTCCCTGCCTCCCCCCTTGTGGTCCAGCGGAGGGCCCAGGAGTGATCTGCCGCTCCCGGGGCCTCGGCTGCCACTAAGCAAAATGGCGCCGGTGGCCTTCAGCCCCTGTCACATGGTAGGGGCTAAAGGTCACCGGCGCCATTTTGCTTAGTGGTAGCGGAGGCCCCAGGAGTGGCAGATCGCTCCCGGGACCTCCGCTGGACCACTAGGGGGGTGTCGGGAGGGTGACACTGGCGGGGTGGCAGGGCGAGTCGGGAGCTGGCTGCCTGCCGCAGCGTCCCCTAAATCGCAACGCTTGGTCTCCAACTAGGCGAGTCGAAGGCTGGCAGAATTTTGAAAGGGCAATTTTTGCCCTTTCAAAATTCTGCTGCCTGCCACGGCGCCCCCTAATTCTCGGCGCCTTAGGCACAGGCCTAGCTCGCCTAGTGGTTCCGCCGGCCCTGGGTCTGGGGTCTTATGATCCACCTTCTCTGGTCATCTTGCAGAGCCTAATCAAGCTGAACCGTCGGCCCACAGCTTCCCCTCAGCTGAGGCACGCAGGTATTGGAAAGAAAGGCTCGATTCCTTTTCAATCTAGTCCTCCCTCCACTTTGCAGCATCCCTCATACCCTAGGGGCATTCATGGCCCCCACTTCATTCATGGCCCCCACTTCACATCTGTAAACCGATGTGATATCTCGATCGAATGTCGGTATATAAAAACAATAAATAAATAAATATAGCCAGTGACCACAGTCCCCTGCAATATGGCTGCCAGGAATCAGCCCAGTGGACCCACTATGTTTTGCGGGACCACTTGCCACGCACCTCCTTCACCTTCGACACCACTATCTGTTACCAGCTCAGATCCCCCAATTTGCCAGAAGTGAGAAGCAGTGACTCCCACTCACCCTTTATCCATCCATATAAAGCATGGTTGTGTGTACAGGCAACCTCCAAGACTAATTCCGTAGGACCCTGTAATGTTAAATTGAATGTCATTAGCAATAGTAGAAAGATGATGCTAATCTGGTTTGTCAACATGAGGCTGCAGAAAAGCGTAAGAAAGCCACTAGTCTCCTTATCAAGCTTCCTCCTGCTCACTTTTAACAGACTTGTTTTTATTCATTTTATTTAATGAATATTCCACTTTTCAGTGCTTCAAAGTGGATTATATTCAGATACTGTGGGTATTTTCCTGTCCCAGTGGTCTCACAATCTAAAAGGGTCATTCATCAAAGTGCTATTCAAAGGGGCGGGATTGGGGAGGGGTTTGGGCGGGATTAATGAAAATGAGGGGCATCATCGCACCGTGCAATCGCATAACGCTCACTGTCGCACGCTGGAAATAACTACACCTTTTTTGCAGGCATTAAGCCGTGTGAAATGCCCGAAACGGCTGTAACGCAATTAGCGATAAATTTTGCAAATTCTGTTTCAGGCATGGGAGAGGAGAAATGAGAGAGAGAGAGAACTTCTGGGGTGGCACACACAGTAGTCAACTATTTATATCACTATAGGAGGGCCAGCTAGTAACTCGAGGTGAGGTATTGGTGGTGGTGTAGGGTTTTGGGGCCAGTTTGACATGCAGAGTGAGACGTACGAACAGCACAGTACACATCAGCGAAGATTTGACATCATTTGGAGTGAGGAAAGTCCCACAAGGATGAGATTTCTACAATGTTCTCTTGCCCTAGATTGGACTCTCTACCAGGCTACTATGAAGCTAGGGCATGAGAACATTGTAGAAATCTCATCCTTGTGGGACTTTCCTCACTCCAAATGATGTCAAATCTTCGCTGATGTGTACTGTGCTGTTCGTACGTCTCACTCTGCATGTTAAACTGTGCCCAAAACCCTAAGGCACCACCAAAACCTCACCTCGAGTTACTAGCTGGCCCTCCTATAGTGATATAAACAGTTGACTACTATGAAGACCTTATAAAGAGTCTCTTTCTTTCTCTCTCTCCTCCCCCCCCCTCCCCCTCCCCTGTCTGGTGCAAACTTGAATGAACCCAGTGATAAATTACCTATGTGAAGCGTGTGGTAATTCTAAAATTATCATAGCCACACCCCTTTTTCTTATCACAGGTGTTATCCATGTGAAAATTATAGCATTTTGATTAATCTAGGGGTAAGTTTGTACCTGAGATAGCAGAGGGTAAAGTGACCTAGTTTCCCTAAATTCGTAGCCCACCGCTCTAATCAATAGGCTATTCCTCCAATCTCCTTCAATGAATGATGTCAGACCAGAGAATTTATGTACCAGTGTAGACCAACCTCAACGAATAAGCCCCCCCTTTGATCAACTAGAATCCAGTGATCCTATCTAGGTCATCGCCTCTAGTGTAAATTAACATATTGGAGATGGTAGAGGATTTGGTTTCTGCCCAACCTCTATTCACAACCAGGTCAATATGTCGTCTATCAGGTCTGCTACGTGTTCTCTGGCTGAGCCAGAACACAAAGGCTTGCCTGCTTACTGAGACCTTCCTGACTTGGTTGCTTACACGTGTGGGATTATACAAAGATGCTGTTAATGTTCGTTGCCTCCCTCTTAATTGTGATGGGCAGCATCCCACATATCAGCACAGACAGCTGCCCTATTACAGAATAAATTAATCTTGATGATGATCTGTCCAAGTCTATGACAGACAGGCTCCTTTTTAAAAATGCCATAAACTGATATCTCGTAAGTGAGGCTAAATTCTTATGAACTAGAAAGTGCTTGCTACCCTCAGCCCAAGATATACCACGTAATGGGCATGTCACCAGGTGACCAGAGGCTCACAGCTAAAACCATGCATCCCAATTCTATTGATTGGTCTTGGGTTTAAGGATCTTATGTACTAGAGTTTCTGGCCCCACAGACCACACTGTTCACAAGAAACCCACCCTGATCGAGATCCTGCTTGGATGAAGCCTTTAGCTTAGTAATGCAAGGAAACCCAACAAATGCTAGAGAGAATATCTGCTGAAGGAGTAATGTTTGAAAGGAGGGCAAACAGACTTGGGATAGCATGCACCAGACCTTATGCCTGAGTGACCAGAAGTTGTTTATTCCTCATTTGTCCCCAATTCTTTCACAATCCAAGTATGAACAGTTGATTGAACCTTTTGATCCCTGCAAGGCTGATCACACAGAACCAAATTAAAGTACACTCTGTTAGTTCTTCTAGTAGAGTCCAACACGCATCATGTTAATTTTACTACAGTTTAGATTTAGCCACTTATTAAATGTTGGAATGCGTGCCAATAGCAATTTAACATCAAAAGTATTAATTTAAGTTCTTATCTTATAAAATCTAAAGACAAGGCTGATTAATTTAGTTAATTCTAAATATAGTCTAGCAGCTGAAGATTATATGAATATTATTTCCATGAATAATCTATGCCTTTGAGTGTACATAGTTGAAAGGCAGAACAATGAACATAAAATGTGTATTATAATAAAATACAAAGCTTTTGGCCCAATATGTTATCAGATTAGTTAGTATGCTGGACACCACTCTACAAACAGTCATTTTATGTTGCCATTAATCACAGGGGATCTGAGACAAGGCGACTACCCAGTAACAATCGTTCAAAGTCTTCAGGGAACTTATGTGTATCTGTGTGTAAAGGACCTTTAATTTCCCCTTATTAAAGGAGTGTACCATTAAGCTGGGGAGGTATACACAGAGGAAATGAGTGAAAGAAGTTTGGGGTTTGCTCCTCCATGTGGGAGCATGGAAATGGTGTGTCCCAGCTGTTTATCATCCCACATACCTAGGGATGTGAATCGGGCTTCGGACGATATTAGCTAAGGTATTCGTTTTAAAGGGTCGGGGTGGGTTTTTTGTTTATCGGCTCGGGCGCAGCCGATAAACAAAACCGCAATCGGGCCCGATGAAAAAAAAACCACATGTGAATTGGAACCGGAATCCGAACCAATTCCGGTTCTGATTCACATCTCTACACACACCTGCTATCCTCGTGGATTTCTAGTTTGAAACTTGAGTTAGCAGGTTGTTCTCTGTCTCCTGCTTTAATTTTTCCTAATTTATGGGACAGGAGTAAGGATGTTTACCCATTTAGGAGCAGCCTCCACCAACTCATCTAGCTAACCCTTTAAGCTTGTTTTTGGTCTCTCCTAAGCCAATTTTTGGGAATTCTGTGACAGCTTTACTGCCCATTCACAGTGGATTGGGGAATCGGCTGTGTAAGGGGAGATTCTGGCAGGCTACTGACTCTCCTCCAGAGGATTTAAGCTGCCTGGTGACCAGATGCAGAGGGATTTTATTTTTGCTTGAACTGTCTTTTTGCACTATCTCCTCTTTTTGGAGGCAAGGAGATTTTATTCCACCCTTCCTGCTTCTTGCTTCATATTTTCCTTTGTTTTGATTAATAATTTTGTCCAAATGGAACTGATAACACCTGGTGCTCGGGAGTCAGCATACAAAAAACAGAGGAAACAACATAAAAGTAACAAGAACTTTGTTGCTATTGAGGGAAGTCTTACATAAAGGAGTGAGGAGCGCCCAAGGAGTTAACAGAATCAAGAGAGAGTGGCGCTGTCTGAGGAGTTAAAGGATGTCTGAAGCATTTCTTGAAATATAAGGCATCTGGGACTACTTTCTGATTTCATATTGGGACTGTGTACATTCTAATCACTTTCATTGGGAAGATTTAGGAATTAAATTGGGAGGTGAGGAGCATTTAACTAATTTCAATCTATATAATGGGAGGAAATTAAGTGGGAGAAGAAGAGATATCAGTGTTAGTACGGAGAGCTTCCAAAGTGATTAAGAGACTTTGCTAGAAAGCATGAAGTCACAAGTTTATTCTGTCTGTTGTCTTATTGTTTATTGCTGCTAATCAATCGCATACGAGAAGTGTAAATATTATTCAGTCATCTGATCAAACTATCAGTAAAGAGGTTGGAAACCACCTGTGTGTTTATTGGATACAAGACAGTGTAAGTTGGCAGTGCTGTGACGCAAAGGACGAGACAGGGCTTGATTGCAACGAAGCAGAGTATAAGCGCTATTGTTTATCCCCACAACTGGGAGTCTGGCCTCAGAGACTAACGCTATCCATGGAGCAAGGGAGAGGTACATAGAGACTGCGGAGTTGTTTTAAGCAGAAAGGGTCCATCTCGCATTCTTTCTATGTGCCCCGGGTGCCATGTAAATGATCTGTCCTGCTCAGGGGTTACATAATTCTTCAGCTCAGAGAAATTCAAGAGTTAGAATTGATAGATACCACCTTGACAAAGTCTTTCATTTGCACTGCACTTGTACAGAGAATTAACTTCAGAAATGTTACACAAATGGGTACAGGAATTTCACACTCCCATTGGCCCCTCCTTTTTTCTGCTCCACAATAAACACCCCACTATCCCCCCCCCCCCCCCCCCCACACACACACACATAAACACACACACTCACTTTTCTAAAGGAGGTACATAACAAACCTTTATTTAGTGACATATTTGATCTGCTTTTGATATACCTGTCTGACCAGTTCTTCATTCACGGTCTCCTTTTTAGCTTCAGACTTGGAATCCTGCTGGATTCTAACTGCAGATGAGATTAAAGGCTCAATCCCACAACGACCTCAGGTTTCATCATTTTCTTCATAAAATTCCTGTAAGGGAGCGATACCGGACCTAGTGTTTACCAAACAGGACACTATTTCTGTGATCTAGTGATCACTGAATGGTGTGGTTCAGTAACTTTTTTCAAGGAGTTAACTGGGTAGGAAAATCTAGGGTAAGTAGCGAAGCAGAGGGCAAAACTAAAAGAGATATTATAAAGGGCAACTAACCTTTTTAATAGAAAAGTAAAAGCCAGAGGAAAAAGAGATCGCTATGGTTTTCTAAAGAAGTGATGAGTTTTCTAAAGATATAGCTAAAAAGGCAAAGAAGAAAAGGTTAGCATTCATAAATTAAATGTTCGCCCAAAAAGGAAGACAGGCAACAATATCTGGAAAAGCTAAGAGAAGCTGGGAAAGTAGTCAGGAATGAAAAAATTAAAATGGAAGAAAAAATAGCAAATATGGTAAAATAAGTAACCAGACATTTGTATAGATATGCTAGCAATTTAACATCAAAAGTATTAATTTAAGTTCTTATCTTATAAAATCTAAAGACAAGGCTGATTAATTTAGTTAATTCTAAATATAGTCTAGCAGCTGAAGATTATATGAATATTATTTCCATGAATAATCTATGCCTTTGAGTAATTTTCTCCTTGGGAGTGAACCTGTAGGTTGAAACAAAGCCCCAAACAGGAACTCCAGATTACTTATCCCTCCTGATAACCAGAGCCAAGAGGACTCTCTGCAAAAGCTTGAAGCACAAGTCTGCGCAAAACCGCAGAAAAAGCACCGTACAGGCACACATTCTAGGGAGTGCAGCGTGGCAAACATCCTGAGCCCTGCACCTTATCAATCAACCTTTCAGATGCAATCCCTCCCTCGCATGTATCCTGAAGCTTCAATGCTGTCTGTACCTCTGATCCTATAGTGAGATCCTTACAGCTCAGCTACCTATCTCAGGGAAAGCAATTCTGCATTATTCCCTGAGCTCTCTCTGAGCAACATCCCACAGGGTTTCCTCACAACATACACGTCAGTAACATACTTTACCCCCATGGGATAGTAAAATTGCCTGCAGCTTAGCATCCTGACCTTCCACAAACAAATTACAGAGTCAGACAATGCAGACTCCTGGGATCAGACTGGAAATCAACTTTGACTATTCTCTCTTTGTCACAAATCAGTGATAAGATATGCAGCGGAAAGTACAGATTTGTAGGAATTTAACAGGAGCAGTAATGTGAATGGCGCTTGCTTCACACACACAGCGTCTGCAGCAGACTTACTGGCAAGGAGAGTGAGTAGCGTTGCCAAGTCTCAAAACAAAATTCTGTGTGGCACTGCCTTTTCAGACAACTCCATAACAAGCTCAAGCACTTTCATGGAATTGATGATATCCTGAACCACCCCTCGCCACTGCGAAGGCCACGCTTCTCCCTCTCCCCCACAGCTGGGGCTCCCTTCTCTGCCACCAAGCATGCTGAGTGGAGGAGGCACAGCCTAACCCGAGGAAGCTTCACCCTAAGGAGACGCGGGGCATGGACCCAGGGAAATGTAGTCCGGCTGTGTCATCCTTCCTCAGGGGAGGTTGGGCATGCTGGGAAATGTAGTACTGCAGTGAAGGAGTGGGGCGGGGTGGCTGCTGGACGTGTTGCATGGGGCAGTGACTGCTTCAACGCTGGGCTGGTTTGGGGCCAAAAAAGCACAGAAAACTGCAACCCATGGCAGGCAAAACATTCCTCTGATTTGAAAAAAAGGCCCAATTCCTTTTATACCAAGAAAGATTAGTAACCCTGAAGATGAGCCAACTGACACAGCTCCTTGTAACTGCAGCTGTTGTAACATAGAGAGCATCGTGTAAGCCGGGCAATATTGTACAGACTTATAACCCATATCACGTCTCAGTGTAAAATATATTCGTCAGTCTCTAAAGGAGTCTCCATGTTTTGGTTGGGTTTTTTTGGGTTGGGGGGGGGGCCGTTAAGATTTTTTATATGTAATAAAATGAAAACATACAAAAGTAATTGCTTGAACACTGCCCTCAGACCAGCCAAACATCCCGGCACAGCTGCAGCGCGACAAGCAAATACTGTGTCAGGGGCACTGCCCAATGGAAAGGAGTCCATTTTATAAAAAGCCAAGATCCAACGAACCACCAATCGCATCGCCGTCGCGTGAATCCTTTCAATTTGATTGGATAATTCTATTCCTAGAAACATCAGTAGCAGCTGCTCATTGAATGAAAATGAGGAGGATTCTTTTCTTTCCTATATTTGATTTTTGGTTTTATGCCCCTTTTTAAACCACACCTGGCTTAGCTCCCAATCTGCACGCCCCCCCCCCCAAAAGTCCCCACTTTCAGCAGAATTTTCTGGTCCCCAAGAGGGGAAGTGAGAAACACTTGAGGAAATAGGGAGGACTGATACTATGGTTAAAGATGCTCCCAGTTAATGTCAGGGGCTTCTGCTTATCTAGGCCCAAATGGAATTCTTAAAAAGTTATTTTTGTATATGGCTGTTTTCCTAGATCTTTCTGCAGCCTTTGACACTATAAATCATCAAATGTTACTAACCCGTCTCTCAAATTTAGGCATATCAGGAACAGTACATAATTCATTTCATTCATATCTAAAAAAAAAAATAGATACCAGCAAATATTCATTAATCAAACTTGCTCTCTCTCTCTTGCATGAAACGTAGGTGTTCCACAAGGATCCGCTTTATCAGCTGCTTTATTTAACATATACCTCACTCCCATCTGTCAGTTATTATCCACCTTAGGTGTAACATACAGAATATACGAAGATTACATCCAGTTTTATTTTCCAACTAAACACACCTGACTTGATACATTTAAATTTCTAGAACTTTGTCTATCCACAGTTAAGAAATGGTTGCTACATAAACTCAGCCTAAACCTATCAAAAACTGAAATACTTAATTTAGGAAACCCCCGATTCGACAACATCCCTACATCTATTCACCTGGACAATTCTACTATTAATATTGTAAAGCAAGTCTGCAATCTTGGTATCATACTTGATCCAAAACTAGACCTAACTATACATATCAAAGCTCTACTAAAAACATCTTTTATCAAATTTCATCTCCTAAAACATATAAAACCGCTTCTCGACTCTAATCGCTTTCACACAATACTTGAGTCATTAATTCTTTCTGGCCTAGACTATTGCAATTCGCTATACTTAGGCCTTCCTCAATCTACCATCCGTTAGGGGTGTGCATTCGTTTTCGACGTATTGGCAATCCGCAACGTATATGTCCCTATTCGTTGTATTCATGGGGTCACGAAACGTATGGGGAACCCCCACGAATACAACGTATCTAACGAATAAACCCCCACCCTCCTGACCCCCCCCCCCCAAGACTTACCAAAAGTCCCTGGTGGTCCAGCGCGGGTCCTGCAGCGATCTCCTGTACTCGGGCTGTCGGCTGCCGGTATTCAAAATGGCGCTGAGAACCTTTGCCCTCACTATGTCACAGGGGCTACCGGTGCCATGGTTCGGCCCCTGTCACATGGTAGGAGCAATGGACGGCCGGCGCCATCTTGTACTCCTACCATGTGACAGGGGCCGACCAATGGCACCGGTAGCCCCTGTGACATAGTGAGGGCAAAGGCTATCGGCGCCATTTTGAATACTGGCAGCCGACAGTCTGAGTACAGGAGATCGTGCCAGGACCCCCCCGCTGGACCACCAGGGACTTTTGTTAAGTCTTGTGGGGGGAGGGGTTAGGAGGGTGGGGGGTTGTAGTTAATTAAATTTAAAGAGTTGGGATGGGGATTTTTTGGGAAACGAATACATATGTAACTAATGAACGGATCAGGGTCCCCCGAGAACGGATGCAACAGATTTGGCTCCCCACAAATACGAATACCGAATGGGACGAATCCGTCCCTGCTGCACATCCCTACCATCTGTCCACTTCAACTTCTACAAAACTCAGCAGCCCTCATGTCACATATCACCAGCACTTCATCAACTGCATTGGCTTCCTATTAAATAGCACATCCAATACAAAATCCTGACCATTATTCACAACCTGATTTACAATAACTCCACCTGGTTATCTGCAACACTACACGTATAAATCCCTTGTAAAAACCTTAGATCAAAAAAACAAACTTCTATTACAAATTCCCTCACCTAGAACAACAAGAATAACCACAACCAGAGAACGAGCATTCTCAATAGCAGGTCCCATTTTCTGGAATACACTACCTCCTGACATAAGACTAACTGCAGACAAAAAAGCTTTTTAAAAAGCTCTCAAACACAACTTTTTCCTACAGGCTTTCCCAGATTTATGTATGTCTTGATTATTTTCTCTCTTTTATGATCTTCCACCTTGAATCAATTTTCTTTTTTAAATTCATCTTTCTTCAAATGTATTTTATTTGTAATATTTTATTTCATATTTATGTTATCTATTTATTTTGTCTTAATCTTACAGTTTTAAACTATATTATGCATGTTTTACTTGTAACCCACCCTGAACTTTGGAGGGTGCAGGAAATAAATACTTTTAAATAAACAAACAGATAATGGCCTGTGTAGCTTGCAAAGGTGGACCTAGGGTAAAGCAGGCAGGCAATATGAACATGGTGGGGTGCAGCTTGTGAAAACCATACTGGACTATAACATATTCTAAGCAGCAGTGAGAAAGAATCCATCCATGGAAAATTAAGTCAGAAAAAAATACACACAGAACTGCACCTGCTATTTGTGTGAGTACCTTTTCCAGTGAAATTACTCACATTCTGTATGCATATCACTGGCATATCATAGGGCACCTAATACCATGGGTTTGGGTGGGGAGGTGTCAGTTTTTAAAGTTTGTATCACTGAAGGGAGCTGGGCATTTTTTTTGTGGTCCCGGGACAGAGAATGAATGAATGGTGGGGGGGGGGGGGGGAGGGGCAGCACAGTAATTGTTCTAACAGGGCAGCCAAAAAGCCAGCACCGGCCCTGGCAGAGAAGCTATCCAGATTAAGACCAAAGTATTTTTTGGATCTAAAAGAGTGGGGAGGTTTTTGGATCCCCCTTCCCCACTGAGATTTCAGCACAGGAATATTAGCTTGGTCCCCAGATTTTTCCACAATAGAAATCACCTGGCGTACCATCTGAGGAATAAACAGCATAACCAAAGGAAGGAGGTACAAGAGGAGATCCCATCCGGATTTTCACTTGAGTAATCAGGTCAGGCTAGATGTCCACTGGAAAGAAGATCTCTAAAGGTAAGATTTTTTAAGTTAAAAGCTAACTCTCTCACTAGGATCCCATGGGACAGCTGCTAGGGAGAGTAAGCAAATTTAAAATCACCATAGGCTTTATCCAGAGGCCTGTAATAAGGTCACCAACCTACACAGAAAGAACCCTCATCAATTTGGACAAATAGACTTTATTTAACATGAATCAAACTAACACCCAGACCTGGCCTTATCTAACAGGGTCATTCATCAAACAAAGGGCCATTATCGCATGCGTTAGGAAATGCCCTAACGCAAGAGACAACTACCGCATCGCGATGTCAACATTCAAATTAGGGAAAGGGGAGGAGTTTGGATGGGGGGTTTAGGCAAAGTAGGGGGCTGTAGCACTATGGGCGATAATGTATCGCATGTTGTCGCCCACAGTAGCTCCGGAAATAGCTACAGCTATTTCATTGGTGCTACGGGGGTGATAGTGTGCAACACAACTACAACCATGGCTGTAAGAACGCACCACTGAGATGTGGCTGGCTGTTCACTATCACCGCCCCTTTTCTGGCCGTGGCTCATCGTTCCGCCATATTTACACGGAATGATGAATCCAGGGGTAAGTTCTTTCAGCCTTTCACCTCATGGGAAGCACCTAGAGCACAGCACACACACACACTGTGGTGACCTTCTTTCATCATCTGGGCCAGAAGCGAGAGCTTCCCTCCATAAAAAGAGTCCCCCACCAGGGATTCAGTGTCAGTGTGGGAATGAATAGCTAGCCAGAGCAGCCCCAGAAGAAATAAACAGGATTGTGTGCCCTTGGGACTTAAAACACCCCACTAAGGATGACAGATATATTTTACCATCGTGGAATATAAATAAATACTGCTACTTGCAACCCAGATTTGCCACTGTTGGAGAGAAGATACTGGTCTCATGGACTTAGGCCTGAGTCAGCACAGCACTTTTCATGTTCTTAAAGAATAACTAACCTTGAGAACGAAGAGGTGAGGGATGATTCAGAGGGACCAAAGATGACTTGCCTGGATTCTAATAAAGTGCTATAATGCCTCTGTATAAGTCATTGTAACCAATCTTTCATATGCTAAATTATATTTGTATTTTTAATCACTAGTACCAATAAACAGTATATTAATTTGACTAATATACTCTCTGATAATTGTTCTATATACACAGGAATAAATTATTATGTAAAACACCTAGGAAAAGCTTTTCTCTCAGCGTGTCTCTGATAGCTCATGAATAAATTGGCTTCCTTATTGAAGAGCACTGAATGTCTGTGTTCTAAAACAGCTGATAGCACTACTGGATCACTGTATTTAATACTAAAATTAGCACTGTATTTATCAGGATTTAGCAGGATCTGAACAGAGAACTATGAGGAAGACCAAAAATGTCTGAGCAAATGGAGCTTTCTGACCATACTGCCATAATATATTAGAAACTAAAGCAAAATAAAACACACAATAACCATTAGCCTCATCGTTCAGAGGACGGGAGGCAATCAGACCCACGAAGACAGCAAAACATTCAAAAGTCAAGTGTCTAAAAACGGAACTTATTATGCACAAAATTAATTACACTCAGCAAATTATTTTCTCTTCCTCCACCAGCACCACACACAGAAAGAAGGAGAGGGAAAGAATCCACATGGCACGGGCAAACAGGATTGAAACAGCTGCTAGAGCTCAAGCACAGCCCAGACTTTATCCAAAGATTTCTGTCATATGGAGACAAAAGAGAAAATGTCTTTTGAAATGGAGATCTGTCACCACTAAAGAAAACAATTAATGAATATTAATGCGGTGAAAACTGGGAATTGGTCAGCAGTAGCCAGGGATTAGCTGTGCATGCTTTAGCACAAATAAACATGAAGCCAATAAGTATAAGAATAATCAGAACAATATATAGTGAATGTCCCTTATAAATGAATATTCAAAGCAGGGAAAATGAAAAACACAGCAATATTCAATTGGTTGTTAAAGGGCCATCATACAGTACTAGGGCTGCATGCCACTTTCCTACGCATCTACTTTGAATTATAATCATCGGTCAAACCATATTGATGTGTATCCATATAAACGCTTTTTTTTTTTTTTTTTAGAGAAAATTTATCTTCTTGCATAAAAAAATTTTTTGCACTTATCTTTTGTTAAATTATCCGCTTCTCCTTGCACCAGTCCATCAAGGTCAAGACGACTGGCCACAAGGACCGTACAACCAGTACCAACAAAGGGACAATCAGTGGCACAAGCCATTCACAAGATCCCAGTCAGCTCAGAATGGGCAGTGATACATTTATCAGCTTATTCTTTGTCCCCCGCAGAAGAAAGAATATTGAACAGGGGCTTCTCCTTTGTTGCGACAGTTCTACATGAGCCATTTGAAAGCAGGATATTTTCACATCAGCTCTTTAGGACATTACAAATTAAACTGGTTTTTTCATCTAAAGAAGATACAACTTACACTTCGGTGGTCATGTCTCGTTCTTCCTGGTTTCCACCAGGGCCTATAGATTCACATATCCTAGCCTTTCAAAATTTCGTTTTACAAGATTTGAAGCATAGAGTACCAAACTCTTGTCATACCTTTTTCAATTTACCATCTGAAGAAAATAAGGCATTGAAATTACTGGCATCTAATAAAGATATAATTATCAAACCAGCTGATAAAGGTCGTGCAGTAGTATTAGTGAATACTACTGATTATGTACAAGAACTACATAGACAACTAGCTGATGAGCAGTATTTATTTATTTGTGAGGTTTTCTATACCGAAGTTTGGAACAAGCCTTCACTCCGGTTTACAGTTGCAACAACTTTTACAGTAGATAACGTTAATAACATTGCTAATGATAAAACAGTCATAACGGTGTAAACAATGTAAATAAATAACAGTGTAAACCATATATTAAATTGTAGATGGACATCAGTATAACATTAATAACAGTGCATGTAATGGAAGATATTCAGTAGTTAGTACATTAAGATCTAGATATGAACAAGGGTGGGAGGTACATTGAGGTTCAAGACATAATGTGAGAGAAGTGCTTGGTTTTATAAGTGTGAATGTGTTGTTGAGATTCGTGTGTCTGTGTTCGTTTAGCCAATGCCGTTTTTGTAGGCTTGTTGAAATAGCCATTTTTCAGTGCTTTTTTGAATATTTTTGAAATGTTTTGCATCCTTAAGCCTTTTGGTAGTGTGTTCCATAGTAGGGGTCCAGCTATTGATAAAGCTCTCTGTCTTGTGGTGGTTAGTTTGATGGATGTGACTGAGGTATTGCGAATAGAGCTTTGTTTGTGGATCTAGTGATTCGTTGAGGTTTATGCTGTTGAAGAATGTTCTTTAGGTTGGTGAATTCAGTGTTGTGCATTGATTTATGTAGGATCGTTAGTGTTTTGTATTCTATCCATTTTTCGATGGGTAGCCAGTGAAGTTCTTTAAGAGTTGATGTGATGTGATCGAATTTTTTGTACCGATGAGAATTCTTGCCATGGCATTTTGAAGAATTTGGAGTTGGTTTGTGGAGTTTTGGGGAGTCCAAGGAGTAGGGCATTGCAGTAGTCGAAGCTTGAAAAGATCAGGGATTGGAGAATGGTTCTAAAGTCTGGTGGATTCAGAAATGGTTTTAGGCGCTTAAAGATTAGTAGTTTGTAGAAGCCTTCTTTAATTTTCATATCTATGTGATGTTTGAGATTCAGTTCAGGGTCAATCCATATTCCTAGATCTTTGAGGTTCTCTCTTGGTTTGATGATGATATCGTCTAGAACCATGGTGTTGTAGGTATTTTCTTCGGAGTTTTTTTCTTTCAAGCAGAATGTATTCTGTCTTGTCCATGTTGAGGCGTAGACTCATTTGGTTTAGGAGGATTTTTTTTTTTTTTTTAGATAGGTGGCTGCAAGTTTAAGGGTTTCTTCTAGGTTGTTTGATATAGCAATGATTAGTTGTATGTCATCGGCATACATGAAGTATGTTACTCTTAGACTCGATAGTAGTTGGCATAAAGGGAGAAGGTATATATTGAACAGGGTAGCCGATAATGCTGAGGCTTGAGGTACTCCTGTTTCAAGTGGGATTGGCTCTGAGTTTATGTTGTTGATGTTTACCTGGAATGATCTGTTATTTAGGAAGGAAGTGAACCATTTTAGGGTTGTGCCTGTCAGTCCTATTTCTTGTAGTCGGTTGATTAGGCTTTTATGTTCGACCGTGTCAAAGGCTGCAGATAGGTCTAGTAGTATTAGTATGCAGCGATGTCCGTTGTCAAAACCTCTTATAATTGTATCTGATAGTGTTAGGTTTCCGTACTGCAGTATTTTCGGAATCCGTGTTGCATTGGGTGTAGGATGTTGCTTTGTTCTAGGTGATTGTTTAGTTGTTTGAGAACTACCTTTTCAGTAAATTTAGCTAGGAAGGGTAAGTTAGAGATGGTTCTGTAGTTGTTTAAGACATTTGGGTCCAGGTTCTTTTTTTTTTTTATAATGCATTTCATAGTAGCCATTTTTAGTGTGATTGGGATTTCTCCTTCTTCCAGGGATTTATTGATGATTGCCATGATGGTTGGGGTGATGGTTTGTGAGATTCCTTTTAGTGTTTGAGTAGGAATGTTGTCTAGCTCATGGTGGGCTGGGTTTAGTGTTTTTAGAAGGTTCTCTGTCTCTTTGTATTAGACTGGTTCGAATGTGGACCATGACGATATGTCTTTGTTAGTTTTATGTTGTGTGTCATGTTATTATTTAGGTTTTCTTTTATTTTGATTATCTTGTTTTTGAAGATGTTTGCTAGCTCATGACTTAAGTTTTTGTTTTGGCATGTGTTATTATTGTTGTTGTCTGAGGTTAAGTTTTTCACTATGTTGAACAGTGTTTTTGGGTTGTTTGAGTATTTTTGTATTTTATTGCTGTAATATTCGTGTTTAGTTTTGGTTATCATGTTTTTGTAGTCTGCCAGTTGTGTGCAATATCTTGCTAGTGTTAGAGGGCATTCATTTTTGCGCCATTCTCTCTCCTTTCTTCTGAGGGTTGATTTGGTGTCCTTTAGTTTGTTGAACCATGGGTTTATAATTTTTTTGTTTTTTCAGGGTTTATTTTGTTGATGATATCTGATATAATTTGTACCCATGTTTGTGATGCATTGTTGATATTGGATAGATCTATGTTCTTTAGTTGGTTTTCAAGTTCTTCCTGTAGAATGTCTATTGGAAAAGGTGGTCGGTATTTGAAGATTTGATTGTTTTTCATTAAATTGTGGTAGACATTGAGTGTTTGGCATTTAATGAGATAGCTTTCTGACCATGGTATTGGTGTGCAAGAGACAGAAAGGTTGGGTGTGAATTTGTCATTCATGAAGATGAGGTCAAGGGAATGACCTGCTTTATGTGTTATGTTTTTTACTAGTTTGAAGTTGAGGGCAGATAGTACTTCTATCAGGGTTTGGCTGGAGCGTGAAAGAGGTATTTCATCGATATGGAGCTTGAAGTCTCAGAGTATGATTGCGGGCTTTTTGTGGTTTATCTTTAATGTGAGGAATTCTAATAGTGGCAAGATGTTATTGTCGAGTAGTTTGGGGGAGCAGTAGATTATGTATATCTGTAGGTTATCAGAGTCAAATAATGCTACCTCGCAGTGTTGTGGAAGTGAATGAGAGAGTTTCATGGAGAAGCATTTCTTAATGATTAATATTAGTCCTCCACCTCTACGCATGTTTCTTGTTATGGAGAATATATCGTATGCGCTGTTTGTGATCTGGTTCAGTATTACTTGGTCCGGTTTTTTTATTATACTAAATTGGATTCAGATCCTACCCCCAACTATACAGGAAATCTTCTCACATACCAGTTCTCTATGGTGTACCTAAGATCCATAAAACTTTGGACAATCCACCATATAGCCCTACAGTATCAGCCAATGGATCTCTAATGGAACCCCTTGCACATTTTGTTGATACATTTTTTACAGCCCTTTTTACATCAAGCAACATCATATATTCAGGATACAGCATATATGTTACGTAGACTTGCTAGAAGCAGCCATTAACTCCTGAGATGCTGTTTGTAAGCTTGGATGTTGAGTCTTTATATACCAATAGCCCTCAAGCACAGACATTAGCAGAAGCATTTGAACGTAGAGACCATCCGCAACTTATTCCTTTGAGTTTTTTGATGGAGTTATCAGAATTAGTTTTATGTAACAACTTTTTTCAATTTGATTTGGACTTTTTTCATCAAATACATGGGGTAGCCATGGTTTTTCCCATGGCCCCAGATGTGGCAAATCTTTTTGTGACTAAGAGGGTCATTTTCTATCCCTATTGCAGGCGAAAAGGACTTTATGCACATAAAAAGTCCCTTTTCGTGTGCAATAGTTGGTTATGGGCGGAGTCAGGACCTGAAGAGGAGGAGTCGGGGCAGCATCGGGCCAGATGCGGTGTTAACTTCACTGGCGGCAATAAGGTAAGACCAGTTATCTCTGACAGTAGCGCGCCCAATAGCGCCACCTTTCACGGTCACTGGCGGCTTTCGCAAGCCCACCACCCGCTTCACCCTCCCCGCCCCCGATATAACGGGATTCAATGAGCTCTGCGATATTAGAAAATCCAGGCCTAAGTTTGAAGAAACCTTTGTTTATCCATTCACATATTTTCACCATGTACTAACATGGGCTCGATACATAGAAAATATTTTTTTTTTTTTATTTGGGATGATACAGAAGATAGACGCAATCAATTTCATCAATGATACAATCAACAGGATACAAATTTGAAATTTTCCATTTCCTACAGTAAATCTCAATTAGTCTTTTTGGACATTTTGATTATGAAATCAGGTGCAAAGGTTCAAACTACCTTATACCAGAAAACAACAGACAGGAACAAAACTCCGATTTGAAAGTTTTCACCCACGTCCATTTAAATGTGGGTTAACAGTAGGACAGTTTTTCCGTATGCGACATTTGCTCAAAAAATGAAGAATTTGATAAACAATCTAATGAATTGTCACTCGGGTTTAAAGTGAGAGGGTATCCCAGGAAATCAGTGAGGAAAGCATAAACTTGGGCAAGGTTTTTGGATAGTGAATAACTGCTACAGTTTAAGGCTAAAGCATCTGCCTATGAAATTATCTGCATATTAAAATTTTCCAACATGGATGATAAGATAAAGAATATTATTAAGAAACATTGGCAGGTTTTAAGTTATCAAGTTTTTCACATACAAGAGGGCCAAATATCAAATATCATCTGTTAAGAGCAGTAACACCAAGAGATTCCATCTGTTAGGATATTATAACTGGGCATGGCCTGTGTTAAAATTGTGATTTTTGCAATACAATTATTTCAGGCATTATATGGCATGATGAGCATTCTGATTACATGGTTAAACAATCACAATACAGATTGCACTTCCAGCCATGTTGTGTATGCATTACAGTGTCCGTGTCATGTCTGATTAGGGTTCACCTGATTGAACACCATAGCCATATTAATACTAAAGATGTATGAGCTCATGTAGCTGCCTATTGTGTAGAAATCAGACATAATTTTCAAGAATTTAAATAGACAATTTTAGAGCAAGTCCTCCCGTCTCTGTGAGATGGCAATGTCAGGTTAAAACTTAATCAGCATGAAAACTTTTGGATCTTTAAATTAAATACAATACAATATTGGGGTCTTAATGACAGAATTAACTGGCACACTTTTTAATTGATACTGTGGATTTTGCATATGCAAATTTTCATTTGATTGACATTTGCCATTCCCATGCTTTCTTGCTCTTTAGATATAGCGGCTAGTTACCAAGCATCCCTGCTAGAATGAACACATCTGTGTACAGCAGTGGTCAACAACAGATATTCTGCATATTCACACTGTAACCCTTCATCTGAATAAGTTGCATTATGGCTTTTCTCGATAACTGCACCAAGACTGTTAGGGCTGACTGAAACATAGAAACAGAAATGACGGCAAAAGAAGACCAAATGGCCCATCCATTCTGCCCAGCAAGCTTTCACACTTATTTTTTTCTCATACTCATCTGTTACTCTTGGCCCTTATTGGTAACATTTTGGCTCTAGTTACCTTCCACCCCCACCATTGATGTAGAGAGCAGTGCTGGAGCTGCATCAAAGTGAAGTATCAAGCTTAATTGGTTAGGGTAGTAACCGCCACAATAAGCAAGCTACTCCCACACTTATTTGTTTACCCAGCCTGTGCAATTCAGTCCTTGATGGTTGTTTGAATATAAATCCTCTTTTCTTCATTCCCCCTGCCGTTGAAGCAGAGAACTATGCTGGATATTCATTGAAAGTGAAGTATCAGGCTTATTTGGTTTAGGGTTCTAACCGCCACAACAAGCAAGCTACTCCCCCGCTTTTTTGCGAATGCAAATACTTTTTTCCACATTTCCTCTTGCCGTTGAAGCACAGAGCAATGTTGGAGTTGCATTAACCGTGTGTATGTTTATTGAATAAGGGTATTTATCACTAGGTAGCTGTCATTCTTGCAAGCCACCCCCATGCCTCTTCTCTTCATTCACATCCTATAGACTTTATGGATCTACAGAGGTAGATCTTAAAAAAAGTACACACGTGCCTACTTTTGTTCGTGCAACCGGCGCAAACAAAAGTACGCCGGATTTTATAAGATACGCGCGCAGCCGCACGTATCTTATAAAATCTGGGGTCAGCGCACACAAGCCTGCACAAAATCGGTAGCCTGCACGCGCCGAGCCACGCAGCCTGCCTCCGTTCCACATCCCCCCACCTTCCCTTCCCTTATCTAACCCACCCCCCACCCAGCCCTACCTTTGTTGTGCAAGTTACGCCTGCTTGAGGCAGGCGTAACTTGCGCGTGCCGCCTCGGCATCCCCCGGCACAGGGCGCAGTGCCGGGGGACTCGGGACCGCCCTCCCGGCCAGCCCCCGAAGCGTCACCTAATCAAAAAAGTTGATCAGATTCATCTGACAGCACCTTCCCTTGGTGAAACCGTGTTGCCTCTGGTCCAGCAATTCTGCTGCTTGTAGATAGTCCACTTTTCTTTCCTTCAGCAGTGACGCCAATACTTTTCTCACCACTGAGGTGAGGCTAACCGGCCTGTAGTTTCCAGCCTCCTCTCTGCTCCTACTCTTGTAAAGCGGGACCACCGCCGCTCTTCTCCAATCACTCGGCATCACTCTGGTTTCCGTGGATCTATTGAACAGGTCACACAGCAGAGCCGCCAGCACATCTCTGAGATCCCTCAGTGTCCTGGGATAAACCTCATCAGGCCCCATGGCATTGCCCACTTTCAGTTTCCACAGCTCTTCCCATACATTCTCTTCCGTAAACGGAGTTTCATCTATTCCACTCCCCTCCAGTTTCTTGTTAACTAGCTTCGGTCCTTCTCTGGGGTCTCCTTTAAACACTGAACTAAAGTATTTATTTAATATTTCTGCCATTTCTTCATCTGTTTCCAACCATTGATCTTTTTCACCTTTCAATTTCACTATACCACTTTGGACTTTTCTCCTTTCATTGATGTATCTTAAAAATGTTTTGTCATCTCACTTTACCTCTTTGGCAATCCTTTCTTCCACTTGACTTTTTGCTTTCTTTATTTCTTTGTCTCCCTCAGTTTTACCAGATATTCTTCCTTGTGATCCTCCCTTTGGGATCTTTTATATTTCTTAAATGCTGTTCTATTATCTTTTATTTTATCAGCCATCTCCTTTGTGAAACAGAAAGCTTTCATTCTTTTCTTGCTTTTCTTTAATTTTCTAACATATATATTTGTCGCTTCAGTAATTGCTCCTTTTAGTTTGGCCCACTGTTGTTCCACATCTCTCATTTTCTCCCAACTTTCTAGTTCTTCCTCCAGGTACTTCCCCATTTCAACAAAGTCTGTGTTTTTAAAACTCAAAACCCGGGTCTTTGTGCAACTTCTCCGTATCGTGTTAGTGATATGAAACCATACCGTTTGATGATCACTGGTGCAGAGGTGGACACCCACCCAGACATTAGAGACATTATCTCCATTAGTGAGCACTACATCGAGTATAGCTCCCTCCCTCGTAGGCTCCATTACCTTTGTTTGAACAGAGCCTCTTGCTCATCTACCTCTCTACTACTGTTAGATTCTGCAGAAGGGATTCTCCAGTTTACATCCGGCAGATTAAAATCTCCAACAATCTCCACTTCTCCCTTCTTACCCATCTTTTGGATGTCTTCAACCAGATCTCTGTCTAGTACTTCCATTTGATTTGGAGGCCTGTAAACCACGCCAATAAAAATGGATGTCCCATCATCTTTTTTTAGGAGGGCCCATAAAGCTTCTTCTTTGCCCCATCTTCCTTGCAGCTTGAATGCTTGGATATTGTTTTTGAGATAAAGAGCCACTCCTCCCCCTTTTCTGTCCTTCCCTAATAAGTTAACATAAGAACATGCCATACTGGGTCAGACCAAGGGTCCATCAAGCCCAGCATCCTGTTTCCAACTGTGGCCAATCCAGGCCATAAGAACCTGGCAAGTACCCAAAAACTAAATCTATTCCCTGTTACCATTGCTAGTAATAGCAGTGGCTATTTTCTAAGTCAACTTAATTAATAGCAGGTAATTGACTTCCTCTCCAAGAACTTATCCAATCCTTTTTTAAACACAGCTATACTAACTGCACTAACCACATCCTCTGGCAACAAATTCCAGAGTTTAATTGTGCGTTGAGTAAAAAAAGAACTTTCTCCGATTAGTTTTAAATGTGCCACATGCTAACTTCATGGAGTGCCCCCTAGTCTTTCTATTATCCAAAAGAGTAAATAACCGATTCACATCTACCTGTTCTACACCTCTCATGATTTTAAACACTTGTTTCATATCCCCCCTCAGCCGTCTCTTCTCCAAGCTGAAAAGTCCTAACCTCTTTAGTCTCTCCTCATAGGGGAGAGCTGTTCCATTCCCCTTATCATTTTGGTCGCCCTTCTCTGTACTTCTGTATCTCAATTATATCTTTTCTGAGATGCGGCGACCAGAATTGTACACAGTATTAAAGGTGCGGTCTCACCATGGAGCGATACAGAGGCATTATGACATTTTCCGTTTTATTCACCATTCCCTTTCTAATAATTCCAAACATTCTGTTTGTGTTATATCCCGGTATGGCAGTATTCCAATCATGTGAATCCGTGAACCATGTCTCTGTGACAGCAACAATGTCCAAGTCCGTCTCCACCATTAGGGCTTGCAGGTCTGGAATTTAATTGCCCAAACTATGAGCATTTGTGCTCATAGCTTTCCAGCTGTTCTGGTACAGGTTAATGCTTTTCTTGGACTTTCTTTGTGACTTATTTGGCTGACTTTTGTTATCCACTTTGCCCTTTTTCAATGCATTTGTATTTGGGTTTGGATTTGAGGGGTGACATTCTAATGTCTTACTGTCACCCCTGTCATCTAGTTTAAATGCCTTATGACATAGGATATGAATTTATCCTATGTCTACACGGCCCCAGCCCCCGATATATATCCAAAACATTTTTCTTTACACCAGGATTTGAGCCATACATTGAAGTTATCAATACGGCTTAGCCTCTCCTACTGTTTAATATTTTTTCATACTGGAACATACAATTTCTTTTTGTTTATTGACATTTGCTGGTCTGATGTCTTTTGCCTTTCAAGAATGGTGGCATTCACTTGTCAACAGCAGCGGATAACATATGTTTTTTGCAGTAAACCCTGGATTGTTTATTCCCCTTACAAAACTATGGGATTATATTTAACAATTTTATTGTGGAATTGCATCTATGGTGTTTAAAACGATAAACTTTGAGATTAGTCAGTTTCGATTAATTCTTCTTACATGTTTTTTAGAATCCAGGATTATTGACATAAGGATGTACCCCTGATGTAGGAAGTATTACTCTGAAACACTGCAGTGTCAGGGTCGGTGCAAGGAGAAGCATATGAAATACACAATGACATTTTGAGGTGTTTACACTGTTCGCATATATTTGTGGGGGGGTTTCTCCCGGATAATTTAACAAATAAGTGCAAAAAAAATTTTTTTATAGACAAGAGGAAAAATGTGCTCTAAAAAAAAAGCGTTATATGGATACTCATCAATATGGTTTGACCAATGATTACAATTCAAAGTACGTGAATAGGAAAGCGGTATGCAGCCCTAGAACTATATGAAGGCCCTTTAACAACCAATTGAACACTGCTGTGTTTTTCCATTTCCCTTCCTTGAATATTCGTTTATAAGTGAAATTCACTATATATTGCTTTAGAACAAAGACATTCAAAGTCTTTAAAGATTTTGTTATAATCTATTCCATACATGTACTACTTATGTTCTCAAAAGCCTCCTGAAATATAGTGCTGCAAATAAATAGGAGGCTGGAGAAATAATCAAGAGCAGAGGAATGAGAAGTGGATGTGTAAGGGAAAAGGGAGTCCATGGAAACACAATGCTCTTTTCTAACATGGAGCGCTATATTCCACACTGCCACCCATTACGACAACTTGGGCATTCCTTCCTTATGTTCAAAGTAAGAGTCAACGAAAACTGTGACTCATCCACCTCTGAAGCCCATCAAACATTGATAGAAAATTCTAAATGGTTGCTGAGATACTGATACGTCTGCATTTTCTTACGCAAGCAGCGTTCTAGCAGACATGTTTTTGGAGAGAACTCGATTCTATATAGATTACACATACTTTATATAGAAGCTTCATAAGAATAAGCACAAAATGTTGTACTACAAGAACTTTCAAGACCACATGAATGTGACATCTGAAAAAGGTGATCTCCAAAGTTCATGTACAATATTGTTTGGGGATTGTTTTTCATGTTCCTTTAATAAAAAGGTGTCAGAACCTACATTTTTCTAAATAAATTGTATTGCCCTTTAGCCATTGTAGGCCTTACTACATTGAAAGTATATACTAACCGCGTGGTTCTCAAATTATAATAGGCTCTGAGATCTGTGTACTATGGAATGAACAGAAACAAAATTGTAAATGTTACAAAAGAAAACAATTTTTTAAAAAGTACTTTAACAATTTTTATTGTGATTACATTTTTTTAAAAAATCAAATGCTGGCAGAAGTGATGTCACAGACTGAGATGGCCACTTAAATTTGGTGCACTGAGCAGGCTGACCCCCCAAAGTTTAAAGCTGCAGGGCTTTACTGTGGAATTCTTCTTGAGACAAGCTGCAGTGGTCAGGGATACACTGAGTATGCCTACCGGCTGGAAGATGGCTGAAATTAAAAGCTACTTTACAGCAAAGACCATATGGCGGCGATGCCGGCCTCTTCTGAATTAGATGGTGAGGGTACTGGAAATGTCAGGCCTGGTGTGGCTCTAAAAGATTGAACCAGGCCTTCAACTCTGCTGGGGCCACAAGAGCTGAAGAATGAAATATCCAGAGTTAAAAGTGAAAACCCAGATACTACTGGAGAGCTGTGGGGTGAAATAACTGAGCTGGGAAACTGCATAGACAACACAGAGCAGACAGTGGAAAAACACAGCAGCTGGTAGATCTTAAAAAAAGGTGTGGACTCCCTGCAGGTGGCAACCTCAGAACTATGGGACAAGTCTGTGGGCCTGGAGAACAGAATGCGGCATAACATTTAAATTAGGGGTCTTCCAGAAGATAATGAACATGCTCACTGTTCAGCTGTGGCTCAAAGAATCTTCAGATCCTGGGAAGTGGTAAGAATATGTCATGTCTACAGAAAAACAACCTTCCCCGGGATGTAAGTGTATGCCTCCGCAATTTTCCCATTAAAGAGCGCTTATGAATAAGGAGCGCTTTCTGGCTACCTTGATGTGGGACACTCACAAATAGGAAATCTTTAACTATCTCGTGCAAAAAATGCTGAAGCAGTGCAGGCAGATGACGTAGATCATCTCAGCCCTTAAAAGGTGGGAACATTCTCTGCTACTGGCATTTTCCCTTTTCACTACTGTTTACAGTCAGTGGCATTTCCCTCCAGATTCAATCTTTGAAAGCAGGGAAACAGTCACTCCTAAAAGCTGGCCTGTGCTCAGAGAAAACATTAAATAGTGCCTTGTCTAACCAACAAACTGCTCCACTGCTCCCCTCAGCAAGAATTTGCAAAGTGACAGAGTGTGCCCTTGAGGATTAAACACTGAAGAGTCATCGTTCCATGGATGCAATGATTTGATGACATTCTGTTGACAGAGATCATTATGCCATCGGGAGGGCTCATGAGCAGAGGATTGCTGATATGATCTTGTTATTAGCCTGGTTCTGTGTTTCTTTTCTCTTTCCCTTTTCTTTCCACTTTGAATCATGGTCTATATTTAGCAATGGTCTGTATTTTCATGCCCTACAAAATGAATCAATCTGCTAGCTATGAGGCTTGTGGCAACAACTCTCCTGATTGGTTTGCCAAGTGGCATGGAGGCAGATGAGTTTCTCAGGGGAAAGACAATGTAGGGTGGGGGTTTAGGGGGATGGGAGGGAAAGTGGGGGGTGTTTGGGAAGGAGAGTTGGGGTGAAGGAGAGTGAAAGGGTGAGGAGGGTTAATTTTGCAGGTGGTAATATGAGGATGGTTAGGGAAGGGTTGAGTGTACGAGAACTGGGTTCATGTTGACTTACAGGATTGTTTCTTATAATGTACCATTTAAACACTCCAATGATGCATGAGTTGCTAATTAAAGAGATAATCTGCATGAAATTGGATGTTGTGTTCATTCAAAAGACATCTCTGTAAGAGGTATGATGGTTTTCTAAGAACATAAGAAATGGACCAAGGGTCCATCAAGCCCAGTATCTTGTGGCCAACAATGGCCAACCAAGTCACAAGTACCTGGCAAGTACCCAAATATTAAATAAATAGATCCCAATCTACTAATCCTTATTGATTAACAGCAGTTTATGGATTTCTGGCTCTAGGAACTTATCCAAAACATTTTTAAACCCAGTTACACTAAATGCCATAACCATAAGAACATAAGAACATGCCATACTGGGTCAGACCAAGGGTCCATCAAGCCCAGCATCCTGTTTCCAACAGAGGCCAAACCAGGCCACAAGAACCTGGCAAGTATTCAAACACAAAGACGACCCATGCTACGGATGTAATTAATTGCAATGGCTATTCCCTCAGGTGCAGATTTTAAAACCTGCGCACGGGCGCAGAATTGTTCACACAACCCGGTGCGAACAAATCTATGCCTGATTTTATAACATGTACGCGCAGCCACGCGTATGTTATAAAATCCAGGGTCGGAGCGCGCAAGGGGGTGCACAATTGTGCAACTTGCGCGCGCCGAGCCGCACAGCCTGCCTCTGTTCCCTCCGAGGCCACACCGAAATCGGAGCAGCCTTGGAGAGAACTTTCCTTCCATCCCCCCCCACACTCCCCTCCCTTCCCTTACCTAACCCGGCCCCAGCCCTACCTAGAACCCCCCCTTACCTTTGTTGCAGAAGTTACGCGCACTGGCCGAGGGCCGGCCTGCGATCCTGGGCACTGCAGCAAATGGCCGCTGTGCCTGGAGGCTCAGGCCACGCCCCGCCCCCGGACCGCCCACACCCCATCCCTTTTTGCAAGGCCCGGGACATTCACGCGTCCCGGGGCTGGCTCGGCGCGCACAGGGGCAGGCAGGGGCAGCTTTTCGGGGGTTATGCGCATATCTTACCTTTGTGTGATGCCTTATTCAGCTCAAAAAGTTTGCAAATTTGTATATTTTACTGTCCGCCTGGACGATTGGACCTTAATTGCTCACCTGTTACTCAATTCATACTGCATAGGATTAACTTAGACAAACTGTCAATCACATTAGGTGATTTTATTTTTATTTTTACAATAAACAATAAACAATAAATTACAATAAACAATAAACAATAAATTAGCAACAGGCTTTACAGACATTATGCAATTAAGGTGGACATAATAAGAATCATTTAAGAACAATTTAAGAACAAAAACATAATATAAATCAATATCAATTTTAATATTCACATGGATAATTTTAATAAAATCAATTTTAATAAAATAATTTTAATAAAATCAATTTTAATATTCACATGGATAATGAACTATCATCGACAACTTGCCAGAACATCTCAGAAGCTCTGTCTGCCCTGGGATTTCAATAAATAATTGACGGGCCAACACATAAGGCAAACCACGTTAGATTTAGTTTTCATTAATTCACACTTAGAAGTTAACCACCTTTCTAAGACCCCTGTTCCTTGGTCAGACCACTTCCTAATACTAGACTCAAAATTAATTATCAGCAAGTATCAGAACCTGCAAAACCAGTATCATTTCCCTTTCGTCCACCATTTAATTTGGATACCTTACAAGAAACAATGATAGAAGAAGTAAAAAAATCTAAAAACATCCAATAGTAATGAAGCTGTTAAGGCTTGGTTTGATATGACTAAAGCTGTGGCAGATAGAATTAATCCAATCAAATTAAAACACATTAAGAGTCCGAATCTATCTAAACCTTGAATTATCTCCAACATCAGACAGGCAAAAAGAGAACTTAGGAACAAAGAGAAAAAAATGGAGAAAAAATAAAGATACTGCCTCATTGACTGAATATAGAGCATACCTTACACACTATAAACTGTTGATTAATACAGCCAAAAAAGAGTACTATGCAAATAAAATTCAAAAATACACTTACAATCCAAGGATCCTATTTTCAATTATAAAGCAATTAACATCAGAAAGTAACAAAAATCAACTCCAATTAGCAGAGGAAAATTGCAAAGAAGTAGCCAACATTTTCAAAGATAAAATAGCAAAATTAATCATCAAAAATTTAAACACAGATAGTTCCCCCATCACAATAACAAAAACAAACAATAAATGGGAGGCATTTGAGATGACTAATGATCGAGAAAATCATAAAGCAAATTAACCCTGCAACTCATCCCATTGATGAGATCTCCACCCAAACGTTAAAACAAATTATTAATGAGGTAATATTGAGACCAATTAGTAATATAATTAACAAATCCCTATCAGAAGATGTGGTCCCAGACATACTAAAAACTGCTGTTATAAAACCTATACTAAAAAAAGATAATCTGGATACTTTAATATTGAGTAATTAACGACCTATCTCAAACTTGTCATTTATCTCAAAAATTCTGGAAAAAGCAGTACAAAAGCAACTGACAGACCATCTAGATGACAATAACATCCTTTTTCTAACACAATTTGGTTTTCGTATACACTATAATATAGAGTCACTATTATTATCCTTAACTGATACCACATTAAGAGGCTTTGACTACGGGCAAAATTTCTTATTAGTTTTATTGGACTTATCTGCGGTATTTGATACCATGAATCATGCCATCCTTTTAAAAAGATTGGAGCAAATAGGACTCACAAAAAAGATGCTGTCATGGTTCACCTCCTATTTAGAAAAACGAAAATTTCAGGTGAAAATTAGTAATTCAATATCAGAAAAAATAAATCTAGACACAGGTGTGCCACAAGGGTCAGCATTATCTGCAACATTGTTCAATATATATTTACTATCTTTATGTCACCTATCAGGCTAGGCCTAGCTTACTTTATAAACGCGGATGACATTCAAATTCTTATGCCTATTACACATTCCATTGAATGCACTTATAAAAAAATTGCAATGTACCTTTCCTATATAAAACAACTATTGTCACACATGAAGCTTATTATAAACATGAATAAAACAGAGATTATAATATTAGAAAGAAAAACAAATAATGAGCTCATACCTCCATTGATTCTTGACGATAGAAACACAATAATACAACTTGTCCAACAGGTATGGGATCTAGGCTTCGTAATTGATGCAGAATTAAATTGCAAGGCGCACATATCTTCTAAGGTCAAAGAGGGATACTATAAACTAGCAATACTGAAACGACTAAAACCATTTCTCAATCATAATGATTTTAGGGCAACTCTTTAATTACTCATTTTTGCCAATCTCATAGAAACATAGAAACATAGAAATGACAGCAGAAGAAGACCAAACGGCCCATCCAGTCTGCCCAGCAAGCTTCACACATTTTTCTCATACTTATCTGTTTCTCTTAGCTCTTTGGTTCTATTTCCCTTCCACCCCCACCATTAATGTAGAGAGCAGTGATGGAGCTGCATCCAAGTGAAATATCTAGCTTGATTAGTTAGGGGTAGTAGGGGTAGTAACCGCCGCAATAAGCAAGCTACACCCATGCTTATTTGTTTTACCCAGAATATGTTATTCAGCCCTTATTGGTTGTTTTTCTTCTCCCCTGCCGTTGAAGCAGGGAGATATGCTGGATATGCGTGAAGTATCAGGTTTTCTTCTCCCCTGCCGTTGAAGCAGAGAGCTATGCTGGATATGGTTGAAGTGTCAGGCTTTCTCCCCTGCTGTTGAAGCAGAGAGCTATGCTGGATATGCGTGAAGTATCAGACTTTCTCCCCTGCCGTTGAAGCAGAGAGCTATGCTGGATATGCATTGAAAGTGAAGTATCAGGCTTATTTGGTTTGGGGTAGTAACTGCCATAAAAAGCAAGCTTTCAAAAGAAAAGCAAGCATTCAACATATTTTGGTGGCAGCAAGATGTAAGGTAACTGCACGTTGGAGAAGAGTTGAGACTCCGACTGAGGCTCAGCTATATAATTGATTATGGAGTGTTTGCAAATGGAAAGATTAACTGCTATTTGGTGGGATTGGTACCAGACATTTCAGAATACACGGGAACCCTTTGAAAGATAGAATGCTACTGGTTGGAAGGGCTAGGGAGGGGAGGGTGGGGGTTGGGAAGGTAGGGTAGTGGGTATTTTTTTGGACTTGGGTTTATTGAGTTTAACACTGTTTGTATATGGGCTTGAATCATCCTGACTGTTGGTTTTGCTTTTTTTTTTTTTAATGAAAATTGCTAAATATACAATTTTTAAAAAATCATAAATGTAAATCAGAAAGTGTACGGCAAGCTTCCAAAGTTATTGATCCTTCCTGTCAATAGTAGTGGATTAAATCAGGGGCAGGTATTGTAACTAATTCTGGAATTTAGGGAAGAAGAGGGAAGCATAAAGGCAAGTGTTCAGGAAAGAGGATAAAATAGATTCACAGGGTGAAGCTAAAGGAGATGGGAAGTAAGATAACAAGAACCAGCCTAATAAAGGACAGATGTTTGTATGCTAAACTGTTGCTCTCCCCACAACCTTTAAATATCATTTTTTAACCTTCTCAGTCTTACTTCAGGACTCAACTGCTTTCTGTTCAGCATTTGCCTTTGTGGATAATGGTATTAAGATAAAAGGTATATTGTACCCAATAAAAGTTTGTTTGGTTTTTTTAATTGTCTATGACTGCCTCCAATTACAATCTTATTCCTACTCTAGAGAAACCGTTGTTTGAAAATAGAGCAATAAGACTGAGAAGGCTATAGTAGAAATTAAGAAATACAAGATGAAAGGAAAAAGCAAGAAAGTATTAAAAAAAAAAAACCCACTTAAGAAGCAAACAATGCAAAAGGTCACTAAAAACTACAAGTCAATACAAGTGCTGTGCACGAAAGTTCAGTTTAATGGAACACGGTAAGAATCTGATGCTCTGTCGGCTTATAGTGAGCATTAATGAAAAAGGAAAAATAAGCAAGGAAAGAAAAAAAAGAGGATTTTCAAATTTCCTAGAACTCTTATGAGTTCTGTAAGTATAAATTGTCATTTCATAAAGCTGCTGTATAGAATATTATCGTGCGGTATCATGCATGTATCAGTGTATCATTATGGGAAAGGCAGTCAGTGAAATTATTTAGCAATGGAGTAACGTGATATCTCACAGCAAATGGTGAAAGAGCACTATATTCTGACGTACAGTATCTGCAGTATCGCTGCTGCATCACTACAACTGATGTCCATTTCTAACAGCTCATTTGTGGAGAAAAGATACCTTTATCAGGCAAGTTTAAAGATGCAAGCTGCTGGGATCACTAAGGACTCCTCTTCAGGCCACATCAGATGCTATTCCCAACCCTCTCCTGGAGGCACACCTAACCAGTCGGGTTTTCAGGATATCCCTAATGAATATGCATGATATAGATTTGCATACCCTGGGTCTCCAATGGAATCAAATTATCTCATGCATATTCATTTGAATATCCCGAAAACCTATCTTGTTAGATGTGTCTCCAGGAGAGGGTTGGCAAACATTTTTCAATGGAAAGGAATTACAGGAGCAGAGTTTTAAAGGGTGTAGACTAGTGTTTGTCAACCATTGGTCTATGGACTGGCACAGGTCCCCAGCACCATTTCTTTTAGTATATTTATTTATTTATTTATTTAAGGTTTCTTATATACCGAGGCACGTTTGAAAAAACATCACCTCGGTTCACAATATAACATACCTTAGCAACCAGCTTTACAATATTAACATTAACAGGGAGAGGGTTAACAGGGGCAGGAGAAGATAATACAGGAATTATATACAGGAATAATATACATATGTACATGTTAGTTTTAACAAGGGAGTTAAAACAAGGCAGTGAAGATAATTAGCAAAGGGAAGTAATAGATGGAGGGGAGGAGGAGGAGAGTACCTACAGGGGTGGAGGAAGGGAGAGCAGAGGAGAGGTCGCGGATCAGTCAGGCGGTCAAGACGTATCTTTGGAGAGAGTTAGTTCGTTAGTCAGGGTATGCTAGTTTGAATAGCCATGTTTTAAGGTTGTGTTTGAATTTTTTGTGGCAGGGTTCCTGGCGTAGTTGGGAAGGCATTTTGTTCCAGTGGGCGGTTCCTGCGATGATGAAAGATCGCTCTCTAAAGGTGGTATGCTTCATGTTTGTATAGTTATAGTTTGTTAGTTTGATAATAACCTGCAAAGGATAATTGTTAATGCTTTGTTAAGGGCTGGGTTACTTGTGTGTTTTCTCTAAATCCGTAATTGATTTAATGAGTGGCATGGGAGTGAGCCCTTAGTACAGTGGCATAGTTGATGCAGACTCATAGTGTTCTGTTTGCTTGTGCTCACCTCCAACAGTGCAACAGCAGGCCTCGCTCACGCAGTATGAATGCCACCTTCCGCGCACTGGCCCTGCTCTCCTTAGACATGTGCGCACGCCAGCTGACCAGACTTAAAGACAGGAAACAGGCCATGGTGGCTTTGGACAACGTCATAGGCTTCAGCTTTTAAAAGGTGCTTTCAGACATCCAGACATTGCCTCAGCAACAGGTCTCCTGCATTTTCTACAGTGCATATTGCCAGTGTTCCTGTTCCTTGTTCTGTTTTCCAGCCTTGCCTTGTCCAGTCTTGCCTTCTGGCCCAACCTCACCTTGCGGCCCAGGCCTGCCTTATCTTCATAAGAACATAAGAAATTGCCATGCTGGGTCAGACCAAGGATGCATAAAGGCCAGCATCCTGTTTCCAACAGTGGCCAATCCAGGCTACAAGAATCTGGCAATTACCCAAACACTAAGAAGATCCCAAGCTACTGATGCAATTAATAGCAGTGGCTATTCCCTAAGAAAACTTGATTAATAGCCGTTAATGGACTTCTCCTCCAATAACTTATCCAAAACCTTTTTGAACCCAGCTACACTAACTGTACTAACACATCCTCTGGCAACAAATTCCAGAGCTTTATTGTGCATTGAGTGAAAAAGAATTTTCTCCGATTAGCCTTAAATGTGTTACTTGCTAACTTCATGGAATGCCCCCTAGTCCTTCTATTATTCAAAAGTGTAAATAACCGATTCACATCTACTCGTCCAAGACCACTCATGATCTTAAAGACCTCTATCATATCCCCCCCTTAGCCGTCTCTTCTCCAAGCAGAACAGCCCTAACCTCTTCGGCCTTTCCTCATAGGGGAGCTGTTCCATCCCCTTTATCATTTTGGTTGCCCTTCTCTGTACCTTCTCCATGACAACTATATCTTTCTTGAGATGCGGCGACCAGAATTGTACACAGTATTCAAGGCAGTCTCACCATGGAGCGATAGAGAGGCATTATAACATTTTCGTTTTATTAACCATTCCCTTCCTAATAATTCCTAACACTCTGCTTTTTTGACTGCTGCAGCACACTGAGCAGACAATTTTATCCACTATGATGCCTAGATCTTTATCCTGGATGGTAGCTCCTAATATGGAACCTAACATCGTGTAACTACAGCAAGGGTTATTTTTCCCTATATGCAACACCTTGCACTTGTCCACATTAAATTTCATCTGCCATTTGGATGCCCAATCTTCCAGTCTTGCAAGGTCCTCCTGTAATGTATCACAATCCGCTTGTGATTTAACTACTCTGAATAATTTTGTATCATCCACAAATTTGATAACCTCACTCGTCATATTCCTTTCCAAATTATTTATATATATTGAAAAGCATTGGTCCAAGTACAGATCCCTGAGGCACTCCACTGTTTACCCTTTTCCACTGAGAAAATTGACCATTTAATCCTACTCTCTGTTTCCTGTCTTTTAACCAGTTTGTAATCCACAAAAGGACATCGCCTCCTATCCCATGAATTTTTAGTTTTCTTAGAAGCCTCTCATGTGGGACTTTGTCAAACACCTTCCGAAAACCCAAATATACTACATCTACCGGTTCACCTTTATCCACATGTTTATTAACCCCTTCAAAAAATGAAGCAGATTTGTTAGGCAAGACTTCCCTTGGGTAAATCCATGTTGACTGTGTTCCATTAAACGATATCTTTCTATATGCTCTACGATTTTGATCTTGAGAATAGTTTCCACTATTTTTCCCGGCACTGAAGTTAGGCTCACTGGGCTATAGTTACCCGGATCGCCCCTGGTGCCTTTTTTAAATATTGGGGTTACATTGGCCACCCTCCAGTCCTCAGGTACAATGGATAATTTTAATGATAGGTTACAAATTTTAACTAATACATCAGAAATTTCATTTTTGAGTTCCTTCGGTACCCTAGGATGCATACCATCCTATCCAGGTGATTTGCTACTCTTTAGTTTGTCAATCTGGCCTACTACATCTTCCAGGTTCACAGTGATTTCGTTCAGTTCGTCTGACTCATCACCCCTGAAAACCATCTCCAGAACTGGTATCTCCCCAATATCCTCATTAGTAAACATGGAAGCAAAGAATTAATTTAGTCTTTCTGCAATGGCCTTATCTTCCCTAAGAGCCCCTTTAACCCCTCGGTCATCTAATGGTCCAACCGACTCCCTCACAGGTTTCTTGCTTCGGATATATTTTTAAAAGTTTTTATTATGAGTTTTTGCCTCTATGGCAAAATTCATTTCAAATGTTTTCTTCGCCTATCTTATCAATGTTTTACACTTAACTTGGCAATGCTTATGTTTTATCCTATTTTCTTCAGATGGATCCTTCCAATTTTTGAAGGATTTTTTTTTTTTTTGTTAAAATATCCTCTTTCATCTCACCTTTTAACCATGACGGTAATCGTTTTGCCTTCCTTCCACTTTTCTTAATGCATGGAATACATCTGGACTGCGCCTCTAGGATTGTATTTTTAAACAATGTCCATGCCTGTTGAACACTTTTAACCTTTGCAACTGCACCTTTCAGTTTTTTTCTATTTTCCTCATTTTATCAAAGTTTCCCTTTTGAAAGTTTAGTATTAGAGCTGCAGATTTACTTTTTGTCCCCCTTCCAGTTATTAGTTTAAATTTGATCATGTTATGATCACTGTTGCCAAGTGGCCCCACCACCATTACTTCTTTCACCAAATCTTGCATTCCACTAAGAATTAAATCTAAAATAGCTCCCTCTCTTATTAGTTCCTGAAACAACTGCTCCATGAAGCAATCATTTATTACATCAAGGAACTTTATGTCTCTAGCAAGTCCTGATGTTACATTTACCCAATCAATATTGGGGTAATTGAAATAACCCATTATTATTGCACTGCCAAATTGGTTTGCTTCCCTGATTTCTCTTAGCATTTCATCATCTGTCTGACCATTTTGTCCAGGTGGGATTCTACCCATATAAGGATTTCTACCCATATAGATTCTACTGAGCATTTAGTCTCTTGTATGATCTTTAGCCTGTTGGACTCTATACCCTCCCAGACATAAAGTGCCACACCTCCACCAAGTTGATCCTCCTTATCATTCTGATATAATTTGTACCCGGATATAGCACTGTCCCATTGGTTATCCTCCTTCCACCAAGTCTCTGTGATGCCAATTATGTCAATCTTATCATTTGCTGCTATACACTGACTCTCCCATCTTACATCTTAGACTTCTGGCATTGGCATACAGACATTTCAAAGTGTGTTTTTGTTTGTATTAATAACCTGCTTTTCAGTTGTTAGGGATAATTCGAAAATCATTAGCTTCGGTGATTTTTTACATATAGGCACATGGACTATGTTTGCTTTTAATGGAACCTCTCTGTTGGGATGCCCTAACTCTCCTGTTTCATTAGTATCCTTCAAGGATACATTTCTCCGAACCATGCACTGCTGAGTGACTGTCAGCTTTCCCCCTTGTTCTAGTTTAAAAGCTGCTCTATCTCCTTTTTGAAAGTTAGTGCCAGCAGCTTGGTTCCATTCTGGTTAAGGTGGAGCCCATCCTTTCAGAAAAGTCTCCCCTTTCCACAAAAGTTTCCCCAGTTCCTTACAAAGCTGAATCCCTCTTCCCTGCACATCGTCTCATCCACGCATTGAAACTCTGGAGCTCTGCCTGCCTCTGTGGACCTGCATGTGGAACAGGAAGCATTTCAGAGAATGTCACCCTGGAGGCTCTGGATTTAAGCTTTCTACCTAAAATCCTAAATTTGGCTTCCAGAATCTCTCTCCCACATTTTCCTATGTCGTTGGTGCCCACATGTACCATGACAGCCGGCTCCTCCCCAGCACTGTCTATAATCCTATCTAGGTGACGCGTGAGGTCTGCCACCTTCGCACCAGGCAGGCAAGTTACCAGCCACCCTGCTATCTACATGTCTAATAATCGAATCACCAACTATGATGGCTGGCCTAACCCTTCCCTCCTGGGCAGTAGCCCTGGGAGACTTGTCCTCAGTGCGAGAGGACAATACATCACCTGGAGAGCAGGTCCTTGCTACAAAGATCACTTCCTGCTAGACCAGGGTGATGTTCTTCTACTGGGAGACCTTTCCGATCCAAGGGAGCACTGGGGCTGCCAGACTGGATTTGGGACTTGGCTACTATGTCCCTAAAGGTCTCATCAATTGTACCTCTCTGTCTGCCTCAGCTCCTCCAAGTCTGCTACCCTAGCCTCCAGAGATCAGACTCGTTCCCTGAGAGCTAGGAGCTCTTTGCACACATACAATCTCTCACCAGCGGGTAAAAAATCATACATGTGACACTCAATGCAAAAGACTGGAAAGCCCCCCCTCTTGCTGCTGGACTGCTGCCTTCATCTTAGTTTTATTGAGTTCCTCATCTTGTCACCCAGTCCATCTTCATCCAGCCTGTCTTCCTTGTTCCTATCCTCTGTCTCCTGTGTCCACTTCTCCTTTGGCTTGCTGCTTCGGACCTCAACTCTTGACTGGATCTGACCGTATTCGCTTGCCACCTGGACCCAACTCCTTTTGCTCACTGCGTGCTCCAACCTTTACTCTCCTCCAACTTCCGTAAGCCTGCTGTCTACCTTGTCTCTGGTATGTCGCTGCGCTCCAGCCATCGCTGCTGCTGTAAGGACCCACCTAAGTCTTGCCGGCCACTAGAATCCAAGGGCCCATCCTAAGGAGAAGGCAACTGGTAAAAGTGAAGCTCCAGTAGGGTTCATTCATCAGTTGCTGGCGTGAATCTTAGGGGCTCGCTCTCAAGGCTGCATCAACTGCACCGCAGCACTAAGGACTCACACACCCTGTTACACTTAGGCGAACCTACGAGGTCTATGCCAACAGCTGGCAAATGCACGCTGAAACAGCACAGAATGAAGCATAACTTATTCCAGCTGCCTCACCTGTGTGTTGAGCCTTTGGGTTCTGGCAGACAGAAGGACTTAGGTGTGTCCCTAGGGTGGTAGTGAGATCAAGAGTTCAAAGGTGCACCAGAGTCAGGACTGGCAGCAGACTGGAGATACCAAGAACAGGTCAAGGGTTGGGGCAGGCAGTAAGCAAGCTTGGACAGGTCCAAGGCAAGAGGTCAGTACCAGGAGATCAGGCCAAGGATGGATGAAGACACACGAAAAGACACTGGACAAGACTTGGAAAGTGCAGCTAGGCTGGACAAGACAACTGGATGAGACAAGACTGAACAAGGTAAGGCTGGACACAGGAACTCAGGATCAGAGGAACACTGAAGCACAGAAATGAAGGAACAGCTGAAAGCAGGAGCAACATGTGCTGCACAAGGAGACCCATTGCTGAGGCACCAGTGGATCATTCTGGGAAGCCTTAAATCGGCAGAGCCACTAATGTCATCAAAGGGCTCTGCAGCTACTTTTCCTGTGGTAGGCCCTTTAAGTCTTGGTGCATGCCACGTGCATAGAGAGACCTCGGGAAGGAACAGGAAGATGGTGGCATCCAGGTGCCATACGCCACTCTTGGCAGAGTTCATTCATTGGCAGCATCCCTGCCGTAGAAAGAGGCCAGCACAATGGTGTGAGATCATGGAGCCATCCTGTGAGCTGCTGAATGTAAGAGTTGACTTGTGAAAAATGTCCCTTCTTGTCCTCTTAATTGCCATGACAGTCTATAAATCAAAGAATGTGCTTGGTTAGGTTAGAAAAAGTAATACTAAAAGTATCCTAGTTTTTTCTTAAGTCAAGCACAAACTGAAATTAATCTAGCTTTTATCTTTTTAAGGAATCACATGCAGAATAATCAATTTACCCAACAATATCTCTTCACTTCCAAGCTTTAAGTCACAAAATTTCCAGCAAAGCAATATTCAAATTTTTCTCACTCAAAGGTACCTTCTGCTCTCAGTGCTCTCTTAGAATTAACCATTCATTTAAAATGCTAGCATTTCCCTAATATAAACAACATCCCCAGGCTCTTGTGATTCTGTAGCCATGGGAGAGGCTGCACAATTTACAACCTGTCACACAATAAACCAACTTGAAGCTCCTTCATGCTAATTCAATATCTGTTGGAAGCTACAGCGCTTAAAGGTTTGATACAGCAGCCTTCTTTCTCAGCCCCTTAGAATGAATCTCTCTGCTTCATGCACCATCCACTTCCCTCACAGACCACTTAGAAGTAATATAAGGGGAGGGATGAAGCTTAGACTGGAGGAGACAAAGCCAAGTCACTTTTCTCCCTTATCAAGTCCCTCCCCTCCTGTCTTGAAGAGAGCTAAAAGGGAAAGGTTTGAGGTTGCAGTGGACAGAGCAAGCAGTCGGCATATGATCAATGAAAGATCTTTTTTTATTTTTCAAACCATAGACAATTTTGAAATAATTCCTGGATGGCGTGATGGTCCTTCAGAAGAATGTTGGTTTTATACGAGAGTTCTCACATATGTGGCCAATCACACACCTGTTGAGAAAGACCTGGATATATTTTGCAAGTCTGTAGCTGCTTCTGCCACACAGCTAGCAGAGCTGGCATCAACTTAAAACAGCATGACAAACTCTGCTGATGCAATGTGCAGCTTTAGCATACATATGCTCATATACTCAGAAAGATGACAGGGGCTTATTCTCAAGAATATATAAAAAGGATGGTTGCATTCCAGGTGTGCTACAATCCAAAATGAAAGCAACACTTAAGTTTCTAACTTATATATAATTACTTGATAAATAGTTGATTTTTGTACAAGGTAAATATACAATTTGAATAGAGTTTACATTTTGGTTAAAACTACGTGAAAGGTTTTCAAAAACAATCTGACTTTTCATATAGTGAGAGCTGTGAAATTTTATACAAAAATTATGCAAATTTGTCAAACAATTGCACAGAATTGTGAAAAATCTGCCACAGAATTAGCTAACGTTTGCCAAAGAATTTTGAAAAAATCTGCCTCAGGAAATAGAGGATTTGTACTTATAAATGTACAATGTGGGTACATCCTATGGAATGCAATTTTCAGAAACTATTTACTTGGGGAAATACCATGTTCCCTGCATAAATCAGGGGCCTAAAAATGGCCCACACCTTGTCCAGCTAAAAGTCTCTGCATGCTTTTAACCAGAGAAGTAGATGTTCCTCATGCATGTTTAGATTGGGGAGGAAAATAAATGTGCTTAGATTGTATTTTCAAATCTTCATGTGTTATTTCACATTGCAGTAGTCTCATTCTTTCCCTTTGAAAACTGGGGTAACACCTGTTGTGCTTTCATTGTACATTCAAATGCATATGTATATATATTTTCTTATTATGCTGCCACCTGGTGTCATTTTGTGATATTGTTAAGCTCAAATTCTCTGCCTGTTGTAGCATTCTTTTCTCTTATTGGATATTGTTTGAATGTCGATGAAATGTTTTTGGATATGTTCTTATTGGCCCGATATCTCTGCCTGTGTTCTCTCTCCTCTTCCTATTGGTCCCTTGACTCAAAGCAAACTGGGATTGTCTAACTTCCTGCTGAGGTTTCAGTTAGATTTTGTACATACACATAGAGAAATATAACTTTATATAATTAATGTGCAATATATTTATTATTGAACATATAAACAAAATACATTTTGTTTATATGTTCAATAATAAATATATTGCACATTAATTATATAAAGTTATATTTCTCTATGTGTATGTACAAAATTGATTTTTAGAGAAATTTGAGTTTATACAGTCCCTATGTGTTGTTTGCCAGAGGTTTCAGTTAGAAGCAGGCTTTTACAAGCTAATGTAGCTCTCCTTCATCCTCTTCAAGCTCCTAGAAAGCCATCATCTTTTCACCTTACTTTCTATGTCTGTTTCCCCTATGCTGCTAGTATCTACATGACCACCCTGCCTCCCCTCCCTCTCCCGCTTCCTCTCCCCCCTCCTGCTCCCCTTTTATTGTAACCCGTTAATTTAGCAGTAATCCCTGCCTATCCTCCCCCCCTTACACCTCCCTTGCCCACCCCCATGTTTTATTGTAACACGTCAAGCTCGCTGCAAATTGTTTTAACTTGTTTTAATTTCTCATAATTTGTTTTATTGTAATATTGTATAGCGCTCGCCCTCCCCTCCCCCCTGTACATAGCTTACCTGCCCCCCATGTTCCCCCTCCCACTAAATTACGATACATTTCCACCCTTCCCCCTCTTCTTTTGCTCTCCCCCCCTTGTCCCATAGTAAATCATGTTTGCTGTAAATTGTTTTAAATTGTTTTTAACTTGTTTCACTGTAACTCGTTATGTTCGCTGTAAACCGATATGATGTACTTACAAATACCGGTATAAAAAAACACTTAATAAATAAATAAATCTACAACCTCTACCACAAGCTAGTTATCTTTGCCTGATGGATGAACTCCAGAACTCACAACAGCTATCAGACTGCTGTCTGTACGGATTGTCTTCTCGCCTTGCAAGTCACTGAGCATTGAAACTGTTTTTCTTCATTCTAATAAAAATTGCCTGGCATTAAGTGAGTCTCTGATGTTTGGAAGCTGGGAAGACAAGTTTTAGCTGACTATCTAGGAATTCAAACTAGAGAGCTAACTCCAAGGGCAGGACAACACCCCAAGGATACAAAAGTACCTGTAGGCTGCATCCGTGCGGAAGCTATGAACATTTTCCCCATGGAGACACAACATAAAGTAACCAAATCTGGCGGCTGCTAGATCAACCTCTGGATTGTTCACAGATGCCAAATCAAATCATCTTACTGTACTGCAGCTGCAACCCACTTGGTTCATAGAGAACATGAGAATCAAGTCATATGAAGACATACTGTCCTGAGGCCCTCAGTTTCACATCACACAAGGCTACAAGACAAAAATGGACAGACATGGTTTTGTTGCTTTTGGCACCTACAAGCAAGCCATGTGTGTTTTACAAACTCTCAGTTTGTGTTGCTAGGGTGCAAAGAAATGAACAGCTTCTCTTTACACACAAAAAAAAAATTAAAGAAAGTTATTTTCTGGCATATACGATTTCACAATTAAACAGTAGCAGAGTCTAAATGTTGAGCTTTTCAGAATGTGGGGGAGAATATACCATCATAACATCTCATTTCTGCAGTACATGAATTACTGAAACATTACTGAATAATACTCTGATTGAATGCTTTTCTGAACACTATAATTACTTTAATTACCCAGTTGTCAGTCTCATGCACCTCTTAGTTTAGCCTTAGGGCGTTTGCATCCTTTTCTGGGTAATCTAAGTACTGACAAAAATTATTACTTAAATGTGTTTCTCGCCGTAGACTTCGCCACCATCGCTGTACAAAATGCACTTACTGTCTTTTCTATTTTGCTTTTTTATTCTACCCTTCTACACTATATTGCATTATAGCATAACCTGCATTGCCCTCTGTTGAAAAACAACAGATTTCCCATAGAATCCACAGCTGTAAACACAACAGTTTCACATTATTTCGTTTTCAGAAATATATTTAAATAAGACAGTAATGCATATTTATAAAAGCAGGAAACCCATTTTTTTGTTTAAAATGGGATTATGCTGCTTATAAAAAGTAACAATAAATGGAAGTGCTCTCATCATATGCATAACAACATACTAACATGACAATAAAAACAGATGTATTTCAAATGCTTTATTTTCTGATCATAATATCCCTCTCGGGTCAATGGAAACAGTGTCACAATCACTTCAGTCTCCAGCTGGCTCTTAATGCAGTGTCCATTCCATTTTTTAGCTCCTTCTGATAACTGAATTGAAGAGGCTACTTCTTTGTATTTGTGTTTGATAATGTCCCTCATAAAAGGCTCCTATGCAAATTATAGTTATGGGCTAGAAGGAAATGTCCTATTGAGGACTGGTAACTGATAAAAGAATAGGAAACACAGGACTAAATGGTCAGTTTTATTCCACATGGAGAGGGGACTACTGGCGTGCTCTAAAGATTAGGGATGTGCAATGGTTCATTTGTTTGCTGTGTGCACATAACTTTTTTTTTTTATATAAAGTACAATTTTATGTGCGCAAGTATGACTTTAAGCATGTTAAACCAAAGTTACATACTTAAAGAACATAAGAGATTGCCATACTGGGTCAGATCAAGGGGTCCATCAAGCCCAGCATCCTGATTCCAACAGTGGCCAATCCAGGATAGAAGTACCTGCAAGTACCCAAAAACTAAGCCTATCCCATGCTACTGATAGCAGTAATAGCAGTGGCTATTTTCTACATCAACTTGATTAATAGCAGGTAATGGACTTCTTCTCCAAGAACTTATCCAAACCTTTTTTAAACCCAGCTACACTAACTGCACTAACCACATCCTCTGGCAACAAATTCCAGAGTTTAATTGTACATTGAGTGAAAAAGAACTTTCTCCGATTAGTTTTAAATGTGCCACATGCTAACTTCATGGAGTGCCCCCTAGTCCTTCTATTATCCGAAAGAGTAAATAACCGATTCACATTTACCCATTCTAGACCTCTCATGATTTTAAAGACCTCTATCATATCCCCCCTCAGCCGTCTCTTCTCCAAGCTTAACAGCCCTAACCTCTTTAGCCTTTCCTCATAGGGGAGCTGTTCCATTCCCCTTATCATTTTGGTCACCTTTCTCTGTACTTCTCCATCACAACTATATCTTTCTTGAGATGCGGCGACCAGAATTGTACATTGCGGTCTCACCATGCAGCGATACAGAAGCATTATGACATCCTTCATTTTATTCACCATTCCCTTCCTAATAATTCTTAGCATTCTGTTTGCTTTTTTGACTGCCACAGCACACAGAGCCGATGATTTCAAAGTATTATCCATTATGTCACCTAGATCTCTTTCTTGGGTGGTAGCTCCTAATATTTATTTATTTATTTATTTTTAATTTTTACATACCGATGTTCCTGTAAAGAATACATATCGCACCGGTTTACAAGGAACTAAACAGTCGCCTCAAGGGCAGAAATACATTAAAACAGTCGCCTCAAGGCAGAATACATTAACACAAGTATACAGGAAAACTATTAAAAGAGAACTTTCATAAACTCAATTAAATGTAACTGTGAACCATAAATCAGGAACCATAAATCAGGAACATATGTACAGAGGTAGGTATATCGTCTGTCCCTTCACCAGATTTTAGCTCTCAGGGAAAGCTTGAGTGAATAGCCAAGTCTTTAGCTTCTTTTTGAATGTCGGAAGGCATGGTTCTTGGCGGAGGTCCGGTGGGAGCAGGTTCCAAAGATGGGGACCTGCAGTGGACAGAGCTCGTTTCCTCAATGAGGTTTTTGTTGGCTGGGTGTGAAGCATGTTCTGGTATGCACTTCTGATCGGTCTATTGGAGACGTGTTGCTGTAGTTGGAAGGATAGGTTGAGGGGGGAGATGTTGTGAAGAGCCTTGTGAATCATCATGAGGGATTTAAATTGTATCCTAAATTTTATGGGCAGCCAGTGAAGATTTTGGAGGATAGGGGTGATGTGATCCCATTTTTTGGTGTTAGTGAGAATTCTGGCTGTTGCGTTCTGGACCATCTGAAGTGGTTTGATGGTGTTGGCTGGCAGGCCCAGGAGGAGTGAGTTGCAATAGTCCAGTTTAGGGAGGATGATAGATTGTAGTACCAAGCGGAAGTCTTGGAAGTGTAGAAGAGGTTTTAATTTTTTTAAGACTTGCAATTTGAAGAAGCAGTCTTTGGTAGTATTGTTTATGAACTTGGTGAAGTTGAGTTGGTTGTCCAGAAGTACACCAAGATCTCTTACTTGTGGTGTGTGGTCGATTGATGTGAAGGAGAGTTGGGTATGGAACCTAACATCGTGTAACTGCAGCATGAGTTATTTTTCCCTATGTGCATCACCTTGCACTTATCCACATTAAATTTAATCTGCCATTTGGATGCCCAGTTTTCCAGTCTCACAAGGTCCTCCTGCATTTTATCACAATCCGCTTGTGATTTAACTACTCTGAATAATTTTGAATCATCCACAAATTTGATAACCTCACTCGTCGTATTCCTTTCCAGATCATTTATATATATATATATATTGAAAAGCACCGGTCCAAGCACAGATCCCTGAGGCACTCCTCTGTTTACCCTTTTCCACTGAGAAAATTGACCATTTAATCCTACTCCCTTCCTGTCTTTTAACCAGTTTGTAATCCACGAAAGGACATCACCATAGATTTCTACTATGTTATCTCTCCCATGCTTGATGGACTCTATCAAGCTAGGGTGAGAGAACACAGTAGAAATGTTTGTGAGACTTTCCTCACGTCCAATGACATCATATCTTCACTGAGATGTACTATGCAGTTCATACATCTCACTCTGCATGTCAAACTGGCCCTAAACCACCACCTCGAGTTATTAGCTGGCCTTCCTATAGTGATATAAATAGTTGAATACTGTGAAGGGCTCCCCAAAGGCTCTTTCTCTCTCTCTACTCCATTCCACTCTGCATCTCCCAAGCCCAGAAATGGCCAAAATGTAATTTGCAATCTTTATCGTGAATTGCGCTACGGCCATTTCGGGCATTTCGCACAGCATAATTCCAGGAGAAAAGGTGTAGTTATTTCCAGCATTAAAAGTGTGTGATAGTGTGTGTTACACTATCGCATAGTGCAAAAATGCCCATCATTTTACTTAATCCTGCCCAAACCCTCCCCAATCCCACTCCTATGAAAAATTTGCATTTGTGCAATGCGATAGCATTACTATCACATGCATTATGGTCTTAACGCATGCGTTATGGCATTATTGCGAGCTTTAACACCATAATGCATTTTGCTGAATGGCCCTATATGGATCATCAGTTTGCAATCAATAGCATCAGCTACTGACATGTCAATTAAGATGTGCATCTTTACCTTGATCAGCTTTAATTCTCACCTCATCAATACCTCTGTAATGTCATTGATACAGTTTCCATACTGTGATTCCCATGAAAGCCTGTTTGGAATGAAAACCATGTTCACTAAATTTCACTTTTTCCTCTATAACCATTTTTTGAATAACCTTTCCTACAGGTTTGAGACCAGTTTGTTGACTGAAGAAACTTCATCTGCTGGTGGTAAGTTGAACTTACTGGAAAAGGGCATTTAAACCTTAAAAAAGAAATTCTTAAAAGATTAAACTATTACTGGCTACGCATATCTTATAGATAACTGCAACTAAATCCTCATACCTTTCCTGATGTCTTCTCAAAGTATTTTCTTCTCCTTATGAAGTTTATTTTTATTTATTTAATAACTTTTTTATACCATCATTAAGTAATTTTACCATCATAACAGTTTACATCAAGGCACATACAATAACATTAAATATCTAAAATAAACTAAAATATTTAAAGTGCCAATGCATTAAAATCGGTTACAAAGATTCATATCATAAAATTGAATTTCAATAATTCATTCCCAGCTTCTGATTACATGTAAATTTCCTAAAATCTTTAAAATTTGTATCATGTAGAAATAGTAAAATGAAATGTTATAAAATAATAAAATGATAATCATACTCTAAAAATTGTCAAAGCTTTTCCAGATAATCATCAAGGTTCTAGTATGCGCTACCCTTTATTTGCTCTCTTCATTCACATTGCCAAATGCTTGTTTAAAAAGCCACGTTTTTAACATTCCTTTAAACAATTTGTAGTTTCTTTGTAATCTTAACTCTAATGGGAGTGCATTCCATTAATTGGGACCTGCTAAGGACAGAGCTCGTTCTCTAACCTGCGTCATTCATGTTATCTTAATTGAAGGGACAGTTAACAGTGCCTGATTAGCAGATCTAAGATTTCTCTGCGGTACGTGTAAATGAAGAGCAGTATTGAGCTAATCAGCTTTGTATTAAACATAAAGCTTTGTATTGAATTCTTTGTTCTATTGGCAGCCAATGTAAATCTGCTAATGTTGCAGTAATATGATCCCTTTTCCTTTTTCCTGTCAATATTCTTGCCGCGGAATTCTGTAGTATTTGGAGTGGTCTTATTGTAGACTATGGTAGTCCTAATAACAGTGTATTACAATAATCAGTTCTCATAAATATTAGAGATTGTAGTACTGTTCTAAAATAGGATAATGTTAACAATGGTTTCAGCTTTCTCAGTATCATCAATTTAGCATATCCTTCTTTCACTTTCAAAGATATGTGTTTAAAATTTAATTCTGGATCAACTATTATGCCTAGGTTGCGTGGTTTCTCTGCTAGTACCAATGATTGGTTATTGTTAAGAATTATTGGTGTTTTTACTACATTTATGTTTTTCCTTACTAAATTTAAAAATTCTGTTTTGTCAATATTTATCACTAGTTCCATTTGATTTAGCAATTGTTTAATGATATCAAGATAAATTTTGCTAATTTTAGTGTTTTTTCTATGGTGTCTTCAATTGGTAAAATTAGCTGTATGTCGTCAGCGTATATGTAATGCACAATTCCCAAACCTGAATGCAAGTGATAAAGTGGCAATAAGTAAATATTGAAAAGGGTCGCGGAAAGTGCTGATCCCTGTGGTACTCCCGTTTGTAGATTTATTTTCTCAGACATTGTGTTTTTGATCTGCACTTGGTAAAATCTGTTACTTAGATATGATTTGAACCATTTTATAGTATTTTTCTGAAGGCCTATGTCCATCAATCTTTTTAAAATTTCATGATTCACTGTATCAAAAGCCGAAGACAAGTCTAATAAAATTAGAATATAATGTATTCCACTATTGAAGCCTCTTAAGATAGTATCAGAGAGGGAAAGAAGTAGTGTTTCCGTACCATAGTGTTTACGAAAATCATGCTGTGAAGGATATAAAATACCATTATTCTCCAAATGTTCCGCCAATTGTTTTTGAGCTGCTTTTTCAACTAGTTTCACAAGTAGAGGTAAATTCGAAACCCGTCTATAACTATTTAATATTGATGGATCTAAATTTTTCTTCTTTATTATTTGTTTGATTGTTGCCCCTTTCAGTATATCCGGTAAAATGCCCTCTTTTAAAGATAAATTAATGATGTTCGTTATTGCAGGCGCAATCACATCAGCTAGAGTTTTCAAATTAGTTATAGGTATAATATAAAGCATACGAGGGGCTGGATTTAGATTTTTTATCATGGTTTCTACTTCTGTAATTGTAACCTCTTCAAAAGAAGACAATTTCATTAGGTCTCTTGGACACATTTATCTCTTGTTTTACAGTATTCATAATTTTGCTTCTTAAATTTATAATTTTATCACTGAAGAAATGCACTATTTTGTTACATCGATTTTCAGGTAAGTTCTGAGAAGAACTGGTGGTATCATTAGTAAGATTTTTCACAATATTGAATAGGGTTCTGGAATTATTAGCAAACTTCTCTATCTTTGTACTGTAATATTTCTTTTTGGAGTTTAAAATTACTTTTTTGTAGAATGCCAGACAAGTTTGATAATTTGTTAAATTTTCAGTCAATTTATTCTTTTTCCATTCTTTTTCCTTGTTTCTGACTTCTTTTATTTGTATTGCGACCATCGCTGCCCCACTATGCCCACCTTACCACTTTGGCGACTCCATCTTTGCCTGTTGGAAGTTTGGCTACCACAGCGTCCTCTTGCCATCCCCCTCAGGCATCCCCGGATCGGCTAGATGCTGCACACCGCCATGTTTCCCCGGATCCTAAGGGCACACACGTGACCCCGACTGAAGTACCAGCAGTGGCGCAAACCTCAGGGGCATCCCCCTGAGGTGATGTCATCCGCACTGGATATTTAAGGTCTCTGAAATCGCTAACTAATCAAGTTAGCAAGGGATTGGGTTACTTTACCTAAGCTACTCTGCCTCCACGGACTTACCAGGGGTAACCCACTCCTCAGGGGCCACGCTTTCTCTTTTGCTTTTCAGATCGCAGTCTGGAACCAGTACTCGCTCGAGGGCCCTCGTTCCCGGACTTGCTACTGAATACCACTTCTGCCAGGAAGTCATCACTGCCTACAACATCAGTGAGTTACCTTCTCTCTCTGAGCGTTCCCTGGAACCAGGTACATGCACCTCGAGGGCCTACTTCTTTCCAGCTCCTGGGCTGCTTCCAAGAAACAATTGTGTGAGTGTTACCATCAAGGTTCTGTTTCTGAACTCTGCATACCCTGCCTACTCACTATATTCAGTTTCTCTACAGCTTAGTTATCCAGGATCGCTGTTCCAGTATCTGAGTGACTACAGCCCAGCCGGGCACTTCAGCTCACTACTGCCACCTCTGGTGGTTCAATATACTGTTTAATAAAAGAACTAGTGTGTGTCTGTCTCCATACTCTGAACCTGACCAGTGGTCCCTCTCAGGATCTTCCCCGAGGGTGTGGTCATCTGCTACCGGCCCAAGGATCTAGCCACAACTACCTCAAACACTAACAATTTGTTGATTATACCAAGGATTTTTTGTTTGAATTCTTTAATGCAAATATTTTTTATTGGATTTATTTTATCAGCTATTGTGGTGGTCATTTTCAACCAAGATGTGGTTGCAGTAGAACTGTCACTGTAATCAATTTTTAGTAGATTTTCTTGAAATTCCTCTTGTAGTGTTTCATTATTAAAAGGTGAACGATAATTACATGTTATGAGTTCTTCTCTGTTTTCTTCTATTAAGTCCAAGTATTTGATGATGGTTGATTGGATAAGAAAATGATCAGACCATGGAATTTGTGTGTAAATTGTATCCATATTTTCTAGTGAATTACTGTTAATGAAAGTTAGGTCCAATGAATGGCCCGCTTTGTGTGTGGTTTTGTCTGTAATTAACTTAAATCCTAATGCATTCATTACATCAATCAATGTCTGACAAGTGCTTGATAACGGTTGAACATTGGCCTGTGTGTCGCTCTTAACCAGCCAGTCATCCAGATATGGAAACACCTGGATTCCTGGCTGGCACAGGTAAGCCCCCACCAAGGCTAGGCATTTCGTGAAAACCTACAGCGCAGAGAAGAGGGCAAATGGTAGTACAAGGTACTGAAAATGCTGGAGTCCAACCATAAAACGAAGGTACCTCCTGTGACTTGGGAGGATTGTGATGTGGGCGTATGCATCCTTTAGGCAGAGGGAACAAAGCCAGTCCCCCTGGTTCAACAGCAAAATTATGGTGCCTAAGAATACCATCTTGAGCTTTTACTTTTTTAGGAATCTGTTCAAGGCCCACAAATCCAGAATGGGATGGAGGCCTCCTGTTTTCTTTGGAATCAGGAAGTAATGGGAGTAAAGCCCCCGCCCCTGCTGCTCCTGAGGAACAGGTTCCACCTCTCTGGCCATTAGAAGGGCCGAGAATTCCTCTTCAAGATGTTCTGGATGCGAGACGGGACCCTCTGCAGGCTCGGGAGAAAATCTTGTGGAGTCTCCATGAGATTCAGCTCATAGCCACGCCAGATTTTATTTTATTTATTTCTATTATATACCGACCTTCATGACATGGGTCATATCAGATCGGTTTATATGGAACCTGGGGGTTATCATTCATTAACGACCAATTAACAAGAGGTCATTCACAGGAGGCAGCAGTTACATTTAACAAGGCAGTTACATTTAACAAGACATTTTACATTTAATAAGACCCACCAATCCAATGTCACAGCCGTGAAGAAGCGGAGCCAGCCACTGGTCCGCGAAGAAATAAAGTCGGCCCCAACCGGCAGGTCCCCGGGCACCAGAAGAGATGACTGGCATATGCCCCCTCACTGGCATCAAAACCCCATAGCGGGGCTGGCTTTGGGGGCTGGTTGAGGGCAGGGACCCCGCTGTTGTCTGGATCTACCCCCTGGTGCTCACTTGCTGCAGTCTTGGGGGGGGGGCCAGGTGGAAAATACTTCCTTGGCCTATAGAAAGGTCTCCTTGGCCCTGTCCGGGATGACCTTTTGAAAGAGACCAGTGAGGCCGAGGCATCAGCGGATAAGTGCTGAAGGGCCTCCTTGACCTTGTCGCCGAAAAGGTCATCACCGGTGCAAAGCAAGTCAACTAGCCTGTCCTGTACCTCAGGGTGAAGGTTCGAGGCCCAAAGCCAGGCCAGATGGCAAGCAGAAATACCAGCCACTGCTACATGCCCCGTCGTCTCAAAGATGTCGTAGGTAGCACGCACCTCGTGCTTACCACATTCAAGGTCATGCTGGACGAGCACCATAAGGGCCTCCTGAAGCCGCTGCGCCTGGCCATTCTCCACCTCTTAGACTTATTTCCAGAGGTTGTGGGTACATTGGGTCATGTGTATAGGAGGTAGGAGGCAATACAGGACACAAGCATGGAGCCCTGATACACCCTTCTACCCATGACATCCCATGCTCGGTTGTCCTTTCCCGGAGGGGCTGATGCATGGTTTATGATCGTTTTGCCTTCTTGAGCACCAATTCAACCATCAACTGATGGGGAAGCTGGTGGCTTTCAAAGCCCACAGCCTGTTACACGAAGTACATCCCATCGGCCTTCCGGTTAACCGGGGCGACAGAGAGGGAGTGTTCCCAGAGCCGGAGGAGTAGTTCCCTGAAAATCCCGTGCACTGACTCTGCCATAACCTCCTTCGTGGCATCGACAAACTGAAAGATCTCAAACATTTTATGGCAAGCATCCTCTTCCATCATGAGCTGGAAGGAAATAGCCTCAGCCATCGCACGAATCCAGCAAAGGTCAAGTCCTCTGGTGGAGAACACCGGCATTCCTCTGAAGGGGAAGGATCCAAGGATCAGAGTCCACCCTCAGGGTCTTCGAGACCACCCAGACAGGAGGGTCATGGAGTTCCGGGCATATCTCTGGGCGCAGGCACCGGGAGGCCCAGGGGGACTGCGGGCTCCACAGGGCTGGGCCTGGTCCAGGGAGCACCACACATAGTGCTGAGGGACCTCGAGGTGCAGAGGGCACCAACAGGCCCTCATCTCCTGAGGAATCCCCCACGAGGACTAACAGACACTTTGGGAGGACACCGAGGAGGACATAGAGATCTAGCAATGGTTCCAGCCGGGTGACCACAGTTGGCATTGGCGCAGGTGCCAGCCTCAAAGGCACTGGCAAGGGCACCGGAATCAAGGAAGGCACCAGTATCTGTGGTGGGGGCGCTGGCTCCCAATCGCGCAGAGCATGACCCATTGCCAGGCGCACCCGACATTCCAGCTCTGCCTCAAATGCCTCCAACGAGAGGGCAGGCCAAAAGAGGAGGGTTGGGCCCAACTCCTCCTCATAGCACTGAGGAGGGTTGATGCCTGGCACCAGAACCGGTGCGGATGGCTCCGGACTTCTGACATTGAGGGAGGATATGGCCTCCTTGTGATAAGGCGGCAGGGTGACAAGCACCATGGTCCTCACATGCTCGGTCCCACGCACAGGGGACTAGTGCCGAAGTTTGCAGGATCTCCCACGGTGCTCGGCCTGGTCTTTCCATGGCACTGAGGTTGAGGAAGAAGATCCTGAACTCCGGGACTTCGAGTAGACAGAGACCGGCCGATCCCCAGAGCCCCCTGCCCTGAGAGGAATCGAGGGCGATTGGTTCCTCCGGTCCTTGGGCGTCGACACCACTGATGCCGGAGAGGAGGGCTCGGACTTGCCCGAGCCAAACACTTTCTCGATTTTGTCCAGCTTAGCCTGACGGGCCTTCAGGGGTCATCAAAGCACACAGGGGCCAATGCAATACAGTGCACTCAGCTGAGCGCACTGTATCACCCGCACTCCGACGCAGGTTAAATAGGCACTAATCCACCCCCTAACGCACATTTATCGCTCAGCTATTAACGCCTTCCTGGAGCAGGCGTTAAAAGTTGAGTGTAGATAAAAGTAGTACAGAAAAGCAGAAAAAACTGCTTTTCTGTATTTTTTTTTAAGTAAAAATAAATAGCTCAGCCGACCACTGAGTTATGAAGACAGACGTCGGTAAACTCGGCATCTATTTTCATAACCAGCCGTCTGCCTGTAATGAAAATGGCCGCTGATAAACTCGCCATGCGCATGTTAGGAAAGCGGGCGCTGAAAAGTCAGCGCCCGCTTTCTGCGATTTATATTGTATCGGCCCAACAATTCGCAACCATGGATATTGTGTGATGCCCCCAGGCAGAGGATACACACTTCAAGTGGATCTGTTAGGGACATAGTCCAGGGGCACTGGGGGCATCGGCGAAAGCCCGAGGCAGCCATGAGGTGCACAGAGTCTGCAAGGGCGCGATGACTGGCGGATTCGGGAGAAGCGAAAAAAACTCGCAAACCAAGAAGAATCCGATGGGAACCGGAGAGAGTCCCAGCGCAGGAAAAAAGTACGAGAAAATCACGAAGAAAAAAACCTCACTTTTCCGAAAAAAGCAAGAGCACCACGGAAAAGAAAGGACTGGAAAGAGAGCCCGCGTGGACGCAGGGATAGTGGCGTGCTGGACATGTTCAGAGTGCCAGCCAAAGTTTCTAGAAACTTTAACAGATGTTTTCCATGCTGGGCTCCATCTGATGATGTCACCCTGCTTGCCCTAGGAGAAAACAACAGCAAAGCAACCCTTTCCCTCCTAAAATTTCTCTATAAACCTAGACTGTAGTAATACACAATATCCCTTTAAAAAAAAAAAAATAAATCAAAAGCAATGAAAAAAAAATCCCCCCTTCAAAATAAAGTCACAACACTTGAATCAAGCCAGAAAAATTACCTCACTGAGCTTCTCCAGTGCAAGACTCCTTTTTGTACTGATGGATATTTTAATAGTGACTCAGCTCAGCCACACTTCTTAGCTACATCACCTCTTCGGTTCACAGCTGGCTGCTTAGGGTTCCTGTTTCCTCCTCCTCTCCCCTCCCTCCATGCTTTCTTGTACTCTCTCTGGCTCATTCTATCCTGTGTGTAACCCCTGGACCAGATGGATCCCTTAAGATGCACACCTTGGGGCACCGAGAGAGATGGATTTTCTCTCCGTTTCTCCACGGATAGCATTAACATCTGAATGTCAGAGCTCCCTGTGGGGAGAGGCTTAACCTCAAGACCCTTTAGCACTCAACACCATACCAGCCCTTTTTCATTTTCTGTAAACAACACTGATAATGTTAACAGTCTCTTGCATCCAAAAATAACACCGAGAAGCAATGTGGTTTCTAACTTTTTTTTTTTTTTTACTGATAGTTTAGATGACTGAAGAATATTTACAGCACTCAGTTCTTGCTTCAAATGGTCAATTAAAAACAAAACAGTAGAAAGATTAATAAACTTGTGACCTCACCCCTCTAGTAAAGTCTCAGAATTCCTCTGGAAGCACATTCCTTAACACTTAATCTCTCTCCTCAGTTAACTCAGATTCCTCAAACTGAAGTGAGTTCAATCCTCCTTTTCAGTTCCAATTTTAACCCAGCTTTCTCATCATTTGATGTGGTTAGAATTTAGTCCCAATCCTCATACCTTTCCTACAGGCCAATACAGTACAGTGTGCTCCGATGGAGCGCACTGTTAGCCTGCTATTGGACACGCGTTTTCCCTTACCCCTTATTCAGTAAGGGGCGGAAAACGCGCATCCAACCCGCGGCACCTAATAGCACCCTCAACATGCAAATGCATGTTGAGGGTGCTATTAGGTATGCGCGCGGGATACAGGAAGTAAAGTGTGCAGCCAAGCCGCACATTTTACTTTCAGAAATTAGCACCTACCCAAAGGTAGGTGCTAATTTCTTCCGGCACCGGGAAAGTGCACAGAAAAGCAGTAAAAACTGCTTTTCTGTGCACCCTCCGACTTAATATCATGGCGATATTAAGTCAGAGGTCCCGAAGAGTAAAAAAAGTAAAAAAAAAAAAAAAATTTGAATTCGGCCCGCGGCTGTCAGGCTGAAAACCGGACGCTCAATTTTGCTGGCGTCCGGTTTCCGAGCCCGTGGCTGTCAGCGGGCTCGTGAACAGACGCCGGCAAAATTGAGCGTTGGCTGTCAAACCCGCTGACAGCCGCCTCTCCTGTCAAAAAGGAGGTGCTAGGGACGCGCTAGTGTCCCTAGCGCTTCCTTTTCCCCGTTTCTACCACGCCGCCTAATTTGCATAGTGAATCGCGCGCACCGGCAATGGGCCGGTGTGCGTTCCGGGAGAGCAGGCGTTCGTCCGCTCTCCCGCGGACTTTACTGTATCGGCCCGCTAATGTCTTCTCAAAGTATTTTCTTCTCCTTTTGAAGTACCAAAAGGGCACTCTCTTCTCAAGTCAGCAAACAGTTCCTTTCCTATAGCAAAGGACAGGAATCCTGCACTCATCAGGCTCTTCCCAGGTGAAAGACGCCTCTTCCCAACAGAATAAAAACTGATTCCCTGGTACAATGGGCACTCAGTTCCAGGTTGAACAAAAATAGCCTTTTACAAAAAGGGGAAAAAACAAGAGACAGGAAGGAGACTAAGGAGATAGCATGAAAGACAGGCCCTTTAAAGTTGACACTCCTCTGCATCAGATCTGCCCATTTCTATCTAGGCAGTATTGTTTTTAGTTTTATGTATTTTTATTTTAACTCTATTTTTATATTTTTTTTTATTGGTTAATTCTATTTTATTGGGGTTTTTTTTTTTTTAGAATGTATGTACGTTTTCTTTGTAAACCGCTCCGAACTTCTGAGAGGTGATATATAAGAACTTTTAAATAAAATAAATAAATATCCCCTGGAGGAATGATAGAACTCTGTCAGAATCTTCCCTACCCTTGATTTCACCATCCACAGGGTCGCCCCAATCCTCTGTGAACTGTTCATACAGAGTTTTGCAAGGAAAGTCTCAAAAAATTGGATGCAAAGAGCAAAAGCAAGTAGGTCAGCTTGACAAGTTGACCTATAAAAGAGAAAATTAGACTGTCCTTCTAGAATAATTTAGCAAACATAAACAGGAGACAGATATCCTACCTTCAAGAAATCAAAATCTAAAATCCATGCTGCTAAGAGGCTGCCTGGTGGTGATAAAGAGCTAGAGCACACCATCTGCAGCTCCCAGATGGGGGAGTAAAACCCACACCTCTCTTTTTACTGACTAGCTCTGAACCTCCCCATGATACTTGGTACACTCCTCTTGGTAAAGAATCCAGAGATTCCTTACATATGATTACCTAAAGAAATGCTTTAGAACTTGGAATGTACCAAATACAACCCCTGTACTAGGGACAGTAACTTTCTTGGGGAATCCAAGTATGTTAACCCAAATATTAACGCAAATGTGATATTTTAAAACATCTGTGAAATAAAAGCAGCAGTCAGACCACTAATAAACCAGAGACTGAATGAAAGGAATGCATTAGCAGAATTTTTTTTTTACTCTTCAAAACAGCACTGAAAAAGGTAAAATAAATAAGCAAATTTAAATAATATATATATATATACTTATACTAATTTGACATCAACAACATGCTTGAAAGAAGCGAGAGATGTTGAAAAAATAGTCATGTTCACATAGAAGAAAGATAAATATTTTTTTTTACACAGGTAATTAGGTACACAATCCAATTACCTGCAATCTACCCAAAGCAATCAATTGAATAATTTAGCTGCTCCGGGAAGTAATTGCAGCTGTAGTCACTGTCCTTTTTATCATCGGCAGCCAGCTTATGTATGTAGTATGAAACATGTTCCTTACTGAACAATACTGCACTTCCTATGCTCTAATTGATAAGTCTGTGTCTCTATACACTCCCCAGATGCTTCCATCACCACTGAGTAACAAAGAAGGGAATAAGTAACCTCTTCAGTAATAGAAATCTTCACAGCATCCTCAAAAGGCAAAATGACTTGGGATATGCATTATGGAGAAATGGACTACCTGGGCAAAAATCACTCCTCTCACAGTTAGGGGTCTCAATCTCGCTTAACTTTTCAGCTTCAGGAGAAGAGAGAACATGGAATCTGATCCAATACACGTAAGCATTGCTAGAAATAAAAACACGTAGTCAACGTTAATACCAGCAAGCACATTTCAATGCAGTATTGAGAAACCTGTAAATTGTAGAATTTGTACAACTTTATTTCTACTCCTCAGACTTGGAATAACATTGCATATCTTGCCAGTCTAGCATCATTGGTTTTTTTTTTATTGGGAGTTGTTTTATGTGACTCTTTTCTAAATGTTTTTTATGTTCCTCATGCAAGTAGTATTTTTTTTAAATAGATCATAAGTAAATAATCAGTGAAAAACAGAGTGATTTTTAACCCTTCTGGTTTGCAGCCATGTTCAGAGTAGTTTCACCAATTGATTTTAAGCAGTGGATGATACTCCAAAAAAAAAATTAAAAACTTTATTTTGGCTTTATCTGTAGAGTTTCATTTTAAACTGTTACATGGACCCCAGGATTCAATGGGCTTCTCCTCTCAGACGCAGGCTCACCACTGATTGACAGAAATTTGCCTTTTTTCAGACATGTATTGATGCTAATATTTAAATTCCTATGGCAGACCTCAAGACCCACCTGGTCTGTCTAATATTTTATATCCTTCAGCAGAACTGAAACAAATCTCAGTGTACCTGGAAAATGTATCAAATTGATAAATCACCTGAACCAGATGGTATACAATTCAGTGATGAAAGAACTGAAATATAAAATTGTTGTCCTGCTATTAGTAATTTGTAAACTATCATTAAAATAGCCTATTGTACCTAAAGACTAGAGGGTTGCCAATGTAACCAATTTTTAAGAAGGGATAAAGGGGAAACTATAGACCAGTGAGTCTGACATCTATACCAAGCAAAATGGTAGAAACTATCACAAAGAACAAAATTGCCAAACATAAGATAGTCATAGTTTAATGGGACAAAGCCAACATGGGTTTAGCCAAGGGAAGTCTTGCCTCACAAATTTGCTACAATTATTTGATGGCGTAAATAAGCATGTAGATAAAAGTGAGCCAGTTGATATAGTGTATTTGGTTTTCCAGAAAGCAACTCTTGAGCGACTTCTTAAAAACATAGAAACATAGAAAATGATGGCAGAAAATGACCAAACGGTTCATCCAGTCTGAACAGCAAGCTTATGGTACCATCTGCTGCACCATACAGGTCACCCTCTTACTTAGTTTCCCAAACTGTCAAAGTCAGAGCCCTTGTTGGTTGCTGTCTGAGTTCAATTCCTTTCATTTCCATCCTCTAGCCTTTAGGGATCCACAGTGTTTATCCCATGCCCCTTTGAAATCTTTCACCATTTTTCTCTTCACCACCAATTCCGGAAGGGCATTCCAGGCATCCACCACCCTCTCCATGAAGAAATATTTCCTGATGTTGGTTCTGAATAGTCTTCTCTAGAGTTTCATTATGACATCCCTAGTTCTGCTGATTTCTTTCCAATGGAAAAGGTTTTTCGAATGTGCATCATTAAGACCTTTCAGGTATCTAAAGGTCTGTATCATATCTCCCCTGCATCTCCTTTCCTCCAGGGATTCATATTTAGGTTCTTCAACCTCTTTTCATTAGTCATTTGATGGAGACACCCCACCATTTTTGTCACCCTTCTCTGGACAGCCTCCATCCTGTCTCTGTCCCTTTTGAGATACAATGTCTAGAACTGAACACAATACTCCAGGAGAGGCCTCAAAGTCCTGTAAAGGGGATTATCTCCTCCTTTTTCTTATTCGCTATTCCTCTCTCTAAGCAGCCCAGCATTCTTCTGGCTTTAAGTATCGCCTTGTCACATTGCTTCACTGTCTTCAGATTGCTAGACACTATCACCCCAAGGTCCCTCCGTTGCTCCATGCACATCAGTCCTTCACCCCCCAAGACATACAGCTCTTTTGGATTACCACACTTCAGATGCATGACTCTGCACACCTTGGCATTGAATCCTAGCTGCCATATCTTCGACCACCGTTCAAGCTTCCTTAAATCACGTCTCATTCTCTCTACTCCTGCTGGCATGTCCACTCTGTTGCAGATCTTGGTATCTGTAAAAAGACAAATTTTACCTTCTGTCCCTTCCGCAATGTCGCTCCCAAAGATATTGAACAGGACCGGTCCCAACACTGATCCTTGCAGCACTCCGCTTAACACTGCTCTCTCTTCAGAGTAGGTTTCATTTACCATCACACGCTGTCTTCTATCCATCAACCAGTATGTAGTCCAAGCCACCAGCTTGGCACTCCCAAACTTCTCATTTTATTCACAAGCCTCCTATGCAGGACCATATCAAAAGCTTTGCTGAAATCCAAGTAGATGACATTAAGTGCTCTTCCTCGGTCCAATTCCTTAGTTACCCAATCAAAAAAGTCAATCAGATTTATTTGACAGGACCTTCCTCATGGGTGCCATTACCATTTGTTTGAACAGAGCCCCTAGCAGGGTATCCACTATCTCTCTACTTTTGTTGGATTCTGCAGTCTATGTCTCCAACAATCACCACTTCTCCCTTCTTTTCCACCTTTTGGATGTCTTCAACCAGATCTCTGTCTAGTTCTTCTGTTTGATTCGGAGGCCTGTAAACCACTCCAGTAAAAATGGATGCACCATCCTCTTTTTTTTTTCAGGACAGCCCATAATGCTTCTTTGTTTACGCCATCTTCCTTGCTACTCAGTTACTTGTATTGTTTTTGACATAAAGAGCTACTCCTCCCCCAACTCTGTCCTTCCTTAACAAGGTATAGCCCGGTATGGTTGTATCCCAATCATGAGATTACGTGAATCGTGTCTCCATGACAGCAACAATGTCCAAGTCCGCCTCCACCATTGGGGCTTGCAGGTCTGGGATTCTACTGCCCAGACTATGAGCATTTGTGCTCATAGCTTTCCAGTTTTTCTCGTTCAGGTTACTGCTTTTCTTGGACTTCTTTTGTGCCTTATTCAGCTGAATTTTATCACCTTCACCCATTTCCTTTGTATTTGGGGGGGGGGGGTGACATTCTAATTTCCTTCTGCCACCCCTGAAATCATGGGATAGGGGGCAGTGTCCTAATGTGGACTGTGAACTGGTTAAAAGATAGAAAACAAAAAATTAAGGCTAAATGGTAAATTTTCCTAATGGAGAAAGTTGAATAGTGGAGTGCCCCAGGGATCTGTTCTGGGACTGCTGCTTTTTAATATATTTATAAATGACCTGTAAATGGGAACAACAAGTGAGGTGCTCAAATCTGTAGATGACAAAATTATTCAAAGTTGTTCAAAGAGAATTGAGAGAAATTGCAAGATGCCATTGCCAAAACTGGGAGACTGGGCAAGCAAATAGCAAATGAAATTACATAAGAACATAAGATATGCCACACTGGGTCAGACCAAGGGTCCAACAAGCCCAGTATCATGTTTCTAACAGTGGCCAATCCAGGTCAAAGTACCTGGCAAGTACCTAAACATTAAATCAATCTCAAATTACCATTGCTTAATAATTAATAGCAGTTTACAGATTTTTCCTCTAGAAACTTATCCAAACCTTTTTTTAAACCCAGTTACACTAACTGCTGTAACCACATCCTTTGGCAATGAATTCCAGTGCTTAACTATGCACTGAGTGAAAAAGAATTTTCTTCACTTTCTTTTAAATGAGCTACTTGCCAACTTCATGAGGTGCCCCCTAGTCCTTCTATTATCTGAGAGAGTAAATAACTGATTTACATAAACTTGCTTAAGTCCTTTGATGATTCTGTAGATCTCTATCCTATCTCCCCTCAGTTGTCTCTTCTCCAAACTGAACAGCCCTAACTTCTTTAGCCTTTCCACCTAGGGGAGCCGTTCCATGCCCCTTGTTTCGGTCACTCTTCTCTGCACTTTCTCCAGTGGTCAAGTACAAAGTGCGCACTAAGGGAAGAGTAACCCAAATTATATAGCTACACAATGCAAGGTTCAACATTAGGAATCACTATTCAGGAAAAGGATCTAGGCATCATCATTAATAATACTTTGAAATCTTCTGCTCAGTATGCAGCAGCAGCAATGAAAACAAATAGAATGCTAGGAAGGGAGAATGAAACACAGAATATCATAATGCCCCATTCGCTCCAAGGTTCAATCTTATATTTTTTGTTTTCTTATTTTATTAAATTTTAACAATACAATTTTGTTAGAATTCAAAAAGGATACATATTGGAATCTAAAAATTATACATATATTATCAATTCAATTACCCTATATCTAATATTTCCAGTAAGCCAAGTCCACAAAAAGGGAGGCTATAAAGAAATATTTAAAGAAAACACTGCAACATTTACAGCTTATGGAGAGAAACACAATTTCTTTACCTTAACATTCCACACATTCCATATACTAAGAAGTTTGCTTATCTTGAAGAAATATTTCTAAATGACTAGAATCTTGAAAAATAAATCTATTTTTCTGATAAATAACCAGACACTTACAGGGGTATTTCAAAAAGAAAATAGCCCCCAAGAACATAAGAACATGCCATACTGGGTCAGACCAAGGGTCCATCAAGCCCAGCATCCTGTTTCCAACAGTGGCCAATCCAGGCCATAAGAACCTGGCAAGAACCCAAAAACTAAGTCTATTCCATGTTACCTTTGCTAGTAATAGCAGTGACTATTTTCTAAGTCAACTTAATTAATAGCAGGTAATGGACTTTTCCTCCAAGAACTTATCCAATCCTTTTTTAAACACAGCTATACTAACTGCACTAACCATATCCTCTGGCAACAAATTCCAGAGTTTAATTGGTTGTTGAGTAAAAAAGAACTTTCTCCGATTAGTTTTAAATGTGCCACATGCTAAATTCATCGAGTGCCCCCTAGTTTATTATCCGAAAGAGTAAATAACTGATTCACATCTACCCGTTCTAGACCTCTCAAGATTTTAAACACCTCTATCATATCCCTCCTCAGCCGTCTCTTCTCCAAGGAAAAGTCCTTGTGAGACTGGAAAACTGGGCAACAAAATGGTAGACGAAATTTCACATGGAGAAGTGCAAGGTGATGCATATAGGGAAAAATAACCCATGCTATAGTTACACAATGTTAGGCTCCATATTAGGTGCTAGTAACCAAGAAAGAGATCTAGGTGTCATAGTGGATAACACATTGAAATCGTCGGTACAGTGTGCTGCGGCAGTCAAAAAAGCAAACAGAATGTTGGGAATTATTAGAAAGGGAATGGTGAATAAAACGGAAAATGTCATAATGCCTCTGTATCGCTCCATGGTGAGACCGCACCTTGAATACGGTGTACAGTTCTGGTCCCCACATCTCAAAAAAGATATAGTTGCGATGGAGAAGGTACAGAGAAGGGCTACCAAAATGATAAGGGGAATGGAACAGCTCCCCTATGAGGAAAGACTAAAGAGGTTAGGACTCTTCAGCTTGGAGAAGAGACAGGGAGATATGATAGAGGTCTATGATATAAGTGAAATGAAATTAGTAAACTTTTCAAACAGTACAAAGATTAGGGACACACAATGAAGTTACCAGATAAGAACATAAGAACTTGCCATGCTGGGTCAGACCAAGGGTCCATCAAGCCCAGCATCCTGTTTCCAACAGAGGCCAAACCAGGCCACAATAACCTGGCAAGCACCCAAACACTAAGAAGAACCCATGCTACTGATGCAATTAATAGCAGTGGCTATTCCCTAAGTAAACTTGATTAATAGCCATTAATGGACTTCTTCTCCAAGAACTTATCCAAACCTTTTTTGAACCCAGCTACACTAACTGCACTAACCACATCCTCTGGCAACAAATTCCAGAGCTTAATTGTGCATTGAGTGAAAAAGAATTTTCTGCAATTAGTCTTAAATGTGCTACTTGCTAACTTCATGGAATGCCCCTTAGTCCTTCTATTATTAGAAACTGTAAATAACCGATTCACATCTACTCATTCAAGACATCTCAGGATCTTAAAGATCTCTATCATATCCCCCCCTCAGCCGTCTCTTCTCCAAGCTAAACAGCCCTAACCTCTTCAGCCTTTCCTCATAGGGGAGCTGTTCCATCCCCTTCATCATTTTGGTTGCCCTTCTCTGTACCTTCTCAATTGCAACTATATCTTTTTTGAGATGCGGCGACCAGAATTGTATACAGAATTCAAGGTGAGGTCTCACCATGGAGCAATATAGAGGCATTATGACATTTTTCGTTCTATTAACCATTCCCTTCCTAATAATTCCTAACATTCTATTTGCTTTTTTGACTGCTGCAGCACACTGAGCCAATGATTTTAAAGTATTATCCACTATGATGCCTAGATCTTTTTCCTGGTTGGTAGCTCCTAATATGGAACCTAACATCATGTAACTTTTCTTGCCTCTGGCTCTTTCCAGAATTTAGTAACTGTAGTGGCCAGTATGGACCAGTCAATAATTTCAAGGCATTTCAGCCAGGTACTGAAGGCAATGATGACACTGGTCGGGGAGTACCTCAAATACCCACAGCAGCTTACAGAGTGGCAGAAGATGAAGCATGCTTTCTTCAATATAGCAGGCATGCCAAATGTAATGGTCACAATCGATTGCACCCATGTCACACTCCCCCTCCCCCCCCCCACCTCAATTGGTTGAGAAATGGCATACTATGGCAGGAATCATTTCCACTCCCTGAATATACGAGTGCAATAAGCACATGAAGATCCTCAGAGTTGCTTCCAAGTTTACCGGAAGCAGCCATGACTCCTTCATCCTCGAGCAATTGGCACTGGCTTGAAATTTCACTGAAGAGAAATTTGGCAAAACCTGGTCATTTTCAAGTAGGAATCAAACCAAAGCATAAGCTAAAATGTCAAAATGTAAGCACGCTAGCATGGGTGGGTACCAAAAGTGGAATAGTGTACACTTTCTGGTACACGATGTGAAAAACGGATATTATGCTGCCATACTATCACGCTAGCTGTTTGGACTGGGTACAAAAATTGTTGGTTGAACTATGGGGTGAGTATCAACAGGTCTACAGTGTGATTTATTTTGGTGCCTTGCACGCAACAAGTCAATGGATTGTTCTATTAATTTTTTTGTAGGAGATGCTGGTTAAGGCTGCAAGGCATGATTGCTCCCACCCAACTCTGCACCACATATGATGACAGAAATCCACTATAACAAGGCACACATGAGAACCAGGGCAGTCATTTGACCTTTTGAAAAGCTAATTCCACTGCCTTGACCGCTCCAGAGGAACACTGCAGTATTCACCAGAGAAAGTAGCAGATATTGTCCTCGGGCCAGAGTTGAATAATTTTGCACCTACCATGGATGGAGCTAGTACGGCAAGCAAAAATGAGCTCCACCACAAGGTCAAAGTGGACTATTTCGGAGATACATTTTCACACATGGTTGGGGGTGGGGAGTAGCATGGAAGAGATTCTAACTCAACATTTGTCTCTTCTCAGATTGGCACATACCCCAAGGAAGATGAATGTCAGAAGAAATACACATTGGCCATCTGTTTTTTTAAAATGTTATGAATTTTAATTTAATTTTAATAAAATAACATTTTTAATGACTGACTGATCTCCATTGGTGACACTCCATTTTATCACAAGCCTGTCAACCTTGAGCTACTGTGGAAATCCCTAACCCAAAGAGACATGGCAGGCCCTGCTTCTTTGGGCCAGGGATGTCCCTACTAATGTAGAAATCCCTGGCCCAAGGAGGCATGGCCTATGATCACTTGCCAACCAGAAAAAATAAATAAGACAAGTAACTGCCACAATCCCAGCTGCTAGGCAACCTCCCTGCCAGCAGAAGTTCTTACATAGCCACGCTTGCTTCCATCCTAGTCACTTCCTTGATGCACCTATGACTCAGCAAGGCCAGCCCTTTTTAGCCTTGCCTCTCATATCACTTATTGACTCTTTATTGAGTCACTTTGGCTCTTTGCATTGGTCTTCTTTGCATTGCTTTCCTGCTATGTGACCTTCTCGGCCTTCTGCCTTGCTTGTGGCCTTTTTGGCCTCCTTGCCCTGTGGCAATTAAGCCTTCTTGTCTTGCTTTGCTCTTATTCAGGGACTTTTTACTACTTCTTTGCCCTGCCTCAGCCTTTAGGCCTTCTAGTACTTCCTTGCCCTGCCTCGGCCTATGGGCTTTCTGTATTTCCTTGTCTTGTCTAATCCTAGCTGTAGCCCCAGCTCCCAATGGGCCTTCTGTGTCTGTCTAGTCCTCGTCTCCAGTCCCAGGCCTTGCCCTTGTCTCTGGTTTAAGCCTGTATCTCCAGTTACAGCTGTATCTTCTGTCTCGCCTTGTCTTTAGACCAGACTTTGCCTTCTGTTTAAGCCCTATCTCCAGCCCTAACTTGCCTTCAGTTCCAGCTTGTGCCTTCACTTTCAGCCTGTTCCAGTTCATCTCCAGTTCCTGTCTGATCACCTGTCCCTGCATTATCTTCAATACCTGCTCTACTCCCATTATCACCTAAGTCCTGCTGGTCACTAGAACCCAAGGGCTCAACTGGTGGTGAAGGTGGCTGGGGTCAGGCAGAAGATCCTATCCAGCCTTGCCTAGAATCTAGTTCTGCTTCTGCAGGGGAACTCCTATACCCAACCGGTCCTCACACCACGACAGTAATATTTTAAGATTATTTCACTTCAAAATTAATTACAGAAGTAAAAATGTAAGATTGATTTTGAAGCGATTGTGTAACATGCAAGGTTGCATATTCAGCAAGAGTACAGCAACATTTGAAGAGTCACGCTGACAGATAGGGAAACAGAGCATAAACAAGGTAGCATATGCAGCGAAAGTCCATAAATGCAATCAACAGATCCATAAACCGGAGACAGCCTGGCAAAGCAGACAAAGCATCCAAGAGTTGTAGATGAGTCATCATTTCAGCAAAACAGCAGCAACGAGCAAGCAGGAACAGACCCACCATTTCTGCAGACTGCAGTGATGAGCTTGGATGATGAAAATGAACCTGCTTGCAAAAAAAAGAAGAAAGAAAAGCAAACGTGAGAAATGTAAACCTGCAGCCCAGTGATTACGGTTCAGCACCCACTGTGGAACCAGCAAGAATAGTATACAGAAACGTCAGTGAGCAATTACTCACAGGAGCAGAGGAGACCAGCATTAGCCTCACAGTGAGTGATGGCTTAAACGAGGCATCTGAGTGGAAGAAGAGGAGCACAAGCACCATTTCCTAGTCCTGCATTATGAATGATGATGATGCACCATTGGAAAATAAAGCCTCTCCGCCATGAAGCCCTAAGAAAACAGGGCAGTGAGGTTCAGAGAAAATGGTGATCTGGCATGGCAGATGGCAGCTGACATTGGTGGTCCAGTAGATCAGATGACAGCTAATGTCTTGCTGTTCTCCCTGGGAGGTGGATCCTGGGGGCTTTCACTGGTCTGGATAGGGTTAAGGGACAGTCGGTCTAGCATGGCAGTTCACAGCAGTTGTGTTGCTGATCCCATGCGATGTTGGTTCCTGGAGCTGTCACTGGTCAAAATTGGTCAGGATGGGGTTCAGAGACAGTCACTGGTGGTCTGGTGTAGAAGTTAACTGCGAGATAGTCATCGGTGGTCCAGCCTAGAATAGATTCAGTTACAGTCAGGAACAGTTCAACACAGTGAGAACTTGCCTAGAGGATATGGCCTCCATCCATGGTTCCCATCTTTGGCTCTGGATGAGGGGCTGCTACATTCCATGGCTTCAGAGTTAAATGATGAGCTTGCCTCTTGGGAGAATATGAGACTGATCACACAGGTAAGGGTCCTGTTCATTTCCGTTATAGACAAGGCAAGCCTCTTAGAACACAGACAATGTTATCAGAAGAAGCTCTAATTCAAACAACCAAAAAACATTGGCTGCAGCAGTGCTCTCCTACTCAGTCTGGACTCTCACCACATCCGGGGCATCTCCTTCCTCATGCATTCTGTCTCCTCATGCATTCTGGTCTCAATAAGTTCCTGCCTTTCAAGCAGTTCTGCAGCTAACTGTTCTATCAATGCATCAATGCTGAAGAGAGGTGTTCCTATTTGGGGGCAGAATGCTGAGATATGGAGCCCCACTGCCAACGAATAAGGCTAATTTGTTTCATTCACGGGGCCCTGAAAAGAATCAGAGGCCCCCCAAATGAAACAAATCTTATTCGTTCATTTCATTTTAAACTAAGGAAGGACAGAAGAAGCTAGAGAGGGTGGCCCCAAGGGGTGGAGCCATGGAGCGGCAGCACCGGGCGCTGACATCAGATACAGCTTGGAAGTCCTTGAGAGGTGTCATGGGGTGTGTGAAGTGGGGTATACCCAAAGAGGATTCCTCTGTAGAGATGATACGGTAATGGTCTGCAAGTAGAGTACTCACTGTAGAAGTAGCGATGGTTGCAGAGGAAGCCCCAGGGAACGGGACAGCAGTCCTAGGCACAAGGCCCTCCGAGACGTGGATAGCCAGAGATGAGGAAAGGGCCCCCAAGGAGCGGGTACCCGAGACATCTCACGCCATGGAAGCAGGAGCTGGAACGGGAGGTCCATAGAGAGTGAAACGGATTCAGCAATGAGGGGACTCGTTGCCAAGTTGTAGGCAGACAGGGCCAGCCGGCTTAAGAGTCCACGATGAATGACGTCATCCGGGGGGACCCCCCCCCCCAGGTTCCCGCCATGACGTGCATAAGACTGGCCCGAGAGCGCACCCAAGCGCACCTAAGGAACTCTGAGGGCATGATGGCGGTCGGTAGCATCCACGCCATCCAGGGAGGACCGGGAATAGGGGCAGGCAGGCCGGCGATAGCTGGCAGAGGCTGCAAGTCTACCCAACGAAGTCAGTGCAGTGAGGCAAGAGGTGAGCAACAGCGGTCGCAGCCATCAGCAACCAACGGGCGTAACAGAGTTATTTGAAATGTCTGCTGTTTCTGTGATCTTAAGCATTTCTACCAGGAGGATGGTTAAGGTGGTGGGAGGGGGGCATGAGGGAGGCAACACAATATGTATTGGCCCCAGGCACCATAGACCCTTGCTACACCTCTGCATACATAAATAAAAGGTAAGTTACACATAAAAACAGCAAATAGGGATGACCTATATCACATTAACGCAAAGAGCCGAGCCATTAATAACTACAGTGCCTCAGCCCTAAATACTGTTAGCTTGGATCCATGGATCCAAATGCTTGTGAGAAGACAGGTTTTTTAAAATCATTTTTTGCATAATATTAGGTGAAGAGACACAAGTAAGCAGTTTCATTCTCTCTCTCTCTTGACAACGCTTGAAGGAATTTCTAACAGATTTTTATTTGCTGACCTTAAGACTGGAGCCGGTCTGTAAATGAGTAGCATCGCATTGGCCCATGGGACTGACGCACGGAGCAGCAATTGATGTAGAATAAGAATTTTATATTGAGTTCTGCTGCTTCCTGGGAGCCGGAGCAGAGCTGGCGTAATGTGATCGTAGAGCCTTGCAGCTGTTTACAAGCATGCCGCTGAGTCCTGAATTATCTGCGCAGGATGGATGGTACTTGCACGAGGGGCAAGACAGAGAGCATTACAGTAAGAACAAGTGCTTGCAATGCCGTTGTGAAATTGTCCGAGTCAAGACAGTGGCCTGCTGAGAGCTCGTGGCTACTTTCTTTCTTTGAAGGAGGCAGGAAGGGAGGGGTTTGGCTCGCTGGATGCAGCCCAGCCTGGCCCACTTATATTTTTGAATGTGGGTGGGTTGCTCAGAAGAATGGAATTCAGTCCATTTGGTCTGGTTAATTTTTTTTAATTGGGTGGGTTTTTATTTAGAACGGATTTTCTTTTAATGGCATGCAAATGACTAATGATGAAAAACATGGGTTTTTTTCCTATTTAGCATTTGTTTTTACACCTGGTCTAGTTGCATGCCTTTTTCTGGGTCTCCTGTTTTTACTCATGAAGTAAAACCCACTCTAAAATTTAATTCTGTTTGTAGCACATTTTAATACATTGATTAATACAATGATTACTACGTGAAAGGGAGGGCTAAATTCTGCCCTTTGCTAGCTGCATTGCCCTTTACGGATGTCTGAGTGCCCTCAGTGTGTGTAAGAGGTCTCTCAACCAGACCCAGCCCCTGTGGTGAGAGAGGGATGGGAATATTGGGAGGAGTCATTGGCGTTAATAAAACCTCCTGATGCAATGGGACAACTGGAGAGCTGAGAATTAGAAAAATGAGAACGTGGAGGACTCCTGAAGTCTACTGTGCCTTCCTTTCCCCCAAGGGACTTATCTGAGGCCTTTGTCCCTCCACAAGGAAGGCTTGGGGGAAGGAAACACGGATTGAGGCGCATTTGGGGAGAAGTGGGCCAGTCTGACTGGCGCCAAAATCAGAGGTGCTCAGGCCTTACTGGACAGAGAAGCGTGGGAAGAGAGCTTAGGAGAAATACCTCATTTATATCCCAGGAGAGAGTCTGATGGATGAAGAATATGGGAAGAGAGGTCTGCAGGGGGGAGATGTTGAAGGAAGAAGCTGCTGCCTGCCTCTTGGGGAAGTCAGTCCTGGGATAATTCATTTCAATATGGAGTCTTCGAATAGAAGTTCTTCCAAGAGGGAAGATTTGAGTGGAGAAAGAAGGTACCTGCATTACCAGCAATACTGGAGGACTCTCAGGGAGGAAGGTTTCCTATACCTGTGAGCTGACTTTAGGAGCTATGCGGAACTAGTGGACAAGAGCGAGTTCATTTTTGTGAGTTGCTGTGGACTTCCTTTTTACCACCTGCTCGTCACCATCAGCAAAGTCTGTTTCTGAACAACAAATCTGAGGGTCAGCTTGGGGATTTTTGGAATGACTGGGTAGAGAGCCAATGTGAACAAAACCATAGGGGCCTTGAAAGACTGCATGAGGCCATGCCTGGTCAGTGCTCCTCCCCGTATCCAAGAGCTGACCGGGAGGGGGACAACCTCAGTTAAGTATCCATACATTCCACATTCATAGCACTGTGACAGCAAACCCCGACACCCAGCACAATACTGTGTACAAAAGCAGAATTTCAAAGTCTAGAAAACTGAGTTAAATGGTGAAGATAAAGATGTGGCCAGCAATTATTCAGTCTTCACAACAGCCCACTAACCTGTTTCCCCCCTCCTCTATGAGTCTGAGCAATTATAGCTTGAGTAGGATTTCCATACTCACCCATATCTTATTAGTTTTGACCCAGATTGGATGCAAATACTCAGACTGTCAATGACTGATTCAGATCTGCAAATGCTGGAGTAAATCTCAATCAAACCAAATAAAAGTGGTGCAAAAAATGCTTTAAAGGTTTCAGGTTTAAACCAAATCAACGCTCACTAGCTGAATACATCTGTGTAAAATGTTCAGAGAACCGGACTTGGATTTGACCTGGACCTCCGGGCACTGAGCTATCCCTAACTTAATCTGATTCATAAAAAGTGTAAGTTTGCTTTTAGATCTCAGAATAAACAAGCAAACCGCTCGTCCCCCTCCTCTCCCACAGTAATGGAAAGATGCCATCCTACCCGTGCATTCTCTCCTGCTTCCTTTTCAGGTTGCATTCATTCTTAGCTGCACGGGGTAAACTGCAACTACCAATGACCATTTTAGCTCAACCATCATCGATGAAGGCACCTCTGGCCTTTGCAGTTCTAAACTCCCTTCATTAACATTCAGACACAGGGCCTCCCCTGCCCTCAGTAATCAACTACAAATCACCTTCCCTGTAAAATGTCAGTGCCGAGCCGTCTCCCATAGCAGCGTCAATGGCAAAGCACCTTTCATGCTAGCAATGGGATATTAAGTAGCTCTGCTATCATCACTCAGTCAAAGCCCACATTTTCCAACAGCCAGCCTTTGCTTCAGAGAATACCACAGAGCTAGACGCACACTGCGCTGGGCTGCCTGGGAAGGGCATGTGACGCAGGTCCCTCACCTCGGGAACTTGCTGCTTAGTAAAACATAGCAGAACCTGGCAGAGATAAATATCAATTGACCCATTCAGTCTGCCCACTTGCAGGTTTATAAATCAAAGCTATCAAGAAAAAGAAATGGTAAAAAGGAATTAGGAGAATAGTCTAGAGCTTCACAATTACCGAGGACAGGCTCAACACAAGAACTGTCAGACTGGATCAGACCCAGGGCTCCTCTAGGCCAGTATTCCTGTTTCTAACAGCGGCTAGCAGCAGAGGCCGAGAGGAAGTATATGAGAAATATACACATTGTAGAGATGCCCATCTCCTCCCAGTTTCTAATAGTTGTGATCCAGTTGTAGCCTCTTGGTACATCTAGACCTGCCCATCCATTATCCACGGCCATGGATTGAGCAGTCTCTGCGTGGCCAGAGCTCTGTGAGAAGCACTGGAGAGCCCACGCCACTCCCAACAAATGCTGTTCTTTTACCCCCGCTCTTGAGGGAGGGCATTTTATTATTAATAGAAGCCATTACCCCCTTTTCCTTGACGTACTGGCTCACCAGGTTACTGGGTTCCCCCTTTTCTAAAGGAGGGCTCCCAATTCTTTTTTTTGAAACTTGATGTTTATACTGAAGCTGTTCAATAGCAAAACTGCAAGTACAGAATAGTTCAGAAGTATCAGTGGTATACCATGGGCCCGATAGTATATAAGCAAACATTACAATAAGTAAACTAGAAACGGCCTCCGTTTGGATCCAACCTCGGAGTGTGTCTGGGAGAGTTCCCAGGATCTGTGGGGCCAAGAATCTATAGCTGTTGAGTGCTGCTGTAAAGTTCTCCCTCCAGCATTAGATTGTGCAATGAAAATACAGGCCAGAGGTGGTAGCAGACAGTCAACACTTAGTACTAACCTTCTTAGCCCCCTCTCCCCCATCCAACGGACATGTGTAACCCCTGGGCGGGATGGATCCTTTACTAGGTGTCCAAGGACACATAGAAAGGAAAATGTAGACACAGGCCCTTTCTGCACAATCCCTCTCAGTCTCTAACCAACTCCTTCTCCCTACCAGGGAGCTTTAACATGAGGCCTCGAGGTCCAATTTGTGGGGATGAACAATAGCTCTTATACCTAGTTCTCTTCCTTTGCAAATCAAGCCTGTTTCCATCTTTCACAGCATCTATAATTATTCAGTCTCAGCATCCAATGAACATGCAGCAAAGGATTGGTTTCCAAATTCTTTATTGACAGTTTACCCAGATAACTGAATAATAATTACTAGATATGTGAATCGGAATCGGTTCTGATTCACATCGTGAATTTTTTTTCGTGCGACCCGATCGGGTTTTTGTTTTTTGTTTTGTTTTGGGTTTTTGGTTTGGTTTTTTTGTCGGCTGCGCCTGAACCGATAAACAAAAAACCCACCCCGACCCTTTAAAACAGCTCCCTTAGCTTCCCTCACCCTCCCGACCCCTCAAAAAAACATTTTAAAATTACCTGGTGGTCCAGGGGGGTCCCAGGAGTGATCTCCCGCTCCCGGGCCGTCGGCTGCCACTAATAAAAATGGCGCCAATGGCCCTTTGCCCTTACCATGTGATAGGGTATCCGTGCCATTGGCCGGTCCCTATCACATGGTAGGTGGATGGACCGCGCCATTTTTAAAGATGGTGCCGGCCGTCTATTACTCCTACCATGTGACAGGGGCCGGCCAATGGCACGGATACCCTGTCACATGGTAAGGGCAAAGGGCCATCGGCGCCATTTTTATTAGTGGCAGCCGACGGCCCGAGAGCGGGAGATCGCTCCCGGGACCCCACTGGAGCACCAGGTAATTTTAAAACATTTGGGGGGGGGGAGGGTCGGGAGGGTAGGGAAAGTTAAGGGAGCTGTTTTAAAGGGTTGGGGTGGGTTTAGGGGTTGTTTTTGTGTGCAGTTTTTCCCGCCCTCCCCAAAAATGATAAGAGAACCCCACAAACAATTTCATGGGGTTTTCCTATCGGTTTCGGGGAACCCCCAATTTCTGACGACTTTGAAAATATCGTACGATATTTTCAATTGTCAGAAAAACGATTCACATCCCTAATAATTACACATCTTGCATTCGACTGATTAGCAGCAATAAATAATAAAACAGCAGATAGAATAAACTTGTGACTCCCTTCTTCTAGCAAAATCTCTACTTCTAGTGGAAGCTCTGTATTTACACAGAATTTCTCCTTGTTAGTATGGCAGACCCTCCCAGTCTGGCCACCAGGTGTCACTGTCCCTGTCATTTAACACTCTAAGGACCCATCCATACCCCTTAGCCCCTCCCACTGGAGAGTCTGGATTGGATGCCTGAAGTCTAGTTAGCACAGCCATTTTAATAATCTTGAGATTAAGTTTGAGGAAGCAAGGGATGAGTAATGATATTTCAGTTTTACACTCCTGGTGAGGGCCTCCCAGCCTCACCCACATGGAGTTTCTTATGGAAGTGATTCCTCACCATGCACTTCCTGCCAGAGAGTCCTTCTTCTAATTCATAGAGAGAGATTTGTAAACCTGATACCCTTAGGTATCAGGTTTACAAATCTCTCTCTAATTACTGGGTTCTTTCAAGAATGTGGTCAAGCACATGTTGAGGCAGAACCAGAACTGAGGTAGAGCCTACACTGCATAGGACTGACCAAGCCCCTCTGATGGGAGAGCATCCAGGAGGGCAGAGACTGGGGAAGCTGCTTACAGACCCAGAGGTCCAGTTCACAAATACCTCGCAGCGACAAGCATGCTGCTGGTTACCGGAGCCGGAGCCTGGCAATTTGGCACCTATGGCCAAGTGAAAAACTTTGCCCTCGCCCATTACACAACACGCAACATCACGATTGCTTGCACAGCAATGCCCATGGCCAGTGTAAGGGTATTAGGTGTCCTAGGAAAACTTTACAACCTTGCACCTCACACCCCATCACACCCTCCTTACATACAATTAAAAATTATGCATTTATAACAACAGATTTTACATGAAAAAAAAACATTCAAAGCACAGCCTTCTGAGGTAAAAATATCACTTATAAAATGTATATTATATTTTCATGCACTGCTGAGGTGCCAACCAGAAAACCCTGAAAAAAAAACAAGAGACACTTGGAATGTATATGGTATTAGGCCTACTGTAATGCATCTTGGACATGGGCATGACCCTCAGAGAACCACGAGAAAAACATTTCTATATCAAAACAGAACTAACTGCCAGCATTCAAACATCAACAATCCTACCTCTGAAAGTTAATACAATAAATATATTGCATCAGGTCTAAAACAGTAATAAACCCCTTATTAGGAAAACAGAACAAGCCAAGCTGCTATAGATCCCTACATAGAAACTACACACTAATGGAATAGCTCACTTCAGTCATACAAGCAACACACAGATAGACCCTCAAATACAGAATAAAGAGACCATACAGTATAAATAGAAATGTACAGACAAAAACTAAACTGGAAACTGCAACAAGCCAAATTTTGTATGCAGTGCAACAATATAAAAAACAGAAACATTACCATTCCTCATAAAACATGATTAGTAAAACCATACCAATAAAAAGAATAATTCAAAACAATTAATGAATAAGATAATATTCAATAATTACAAACTTGTATAAACGTCTTCCACACGAATAAAATTTTTCTAAACAGACATCAAATAACACCCACCAATTAAAATAAAGATTTTAAAAATTCCCATTTATCCCTACCTTGGAACTTTTGATTTACAGATGCCCTGAAATCGTCATGGATTAGCAGAAAGTATCTGGGATAGTTGTGCATACACATTCTCCCTCTCATACACATACATTATATCTCTCACTCTCCCACACACACATGCACACATGCTCTCTCACTCACTCTCCCACACACACATGCAAGCATGCGTTCTCTCACTCTCCCACACACAAATGTATGCATGCTCTCTCACTCACTCTCCCACACACATGCACACATGCTCTTTCACTCACTCACTCTCCCACACATGCTCTCTCCCATACAAATGCACACATGCTCAGTCTCCCACATACATGCTGTCTCATGTTCCCACACACAAGCACACATGCTCACTCTCACTCTCCCATACACAAGTGCACATGCTCTCTCTCTCTCACTTCATCCTTGATTTAACAGGCAGCAGCACTCTCCTTCAGCCCCCGTGGCCAAGGGAATGACTTCTGGCCAAGGGGCCGAGCCATGTCTAGCATTGGACTACTTCTGGCAGGGCGCGCTCCTCCTTCTCGGATGCAGTGCGGCCCTGCCAAAATTGACAGCTTGGTAAGTGCAGCCCCACCAGAATCAGCAGCGTCGCAAGCGGGGCCATGCGGCTTTTCCACTTACTTAGGCCGCGCCGACCACGCTGTTAATTTCGACGGGACCATGCTGCTTTTTCATTTGCTGAGGACCCACCAGCCACACTGCTTTAGTTGGCACATGGCAGAGCTATGGCGCTTTTTGGTAGTGGTACCTATGGCCGTGGCCATATTGGCCATAGGCACGCTACGACTCTGCTATTACAATAATATTTGTTATTCACAGGGAAATCAGAAGTTGCAGAATCCATATCCATAAGAAAATCCACAGTGCAATTGGTATATTTAATAGCAGGATGAACCTTGCCCTGATGGAGTGTCCACCATTTGGCTCAAATATTTAATATCTACCAAGACATAGCAAATAAAAAAAATCTTTTGATCAACCAGCCAGAACACATAACACCATGGCTTATAACAGGAGAAACCTTTCCTTCCAAAGAAAGATCCAAGTAATGTCCTCAAATACTACTAACCAATAACCTATCTACCTATAATCTGCAGCAGAAGCCCAACCATAGGTGGATCTCAGGTACCTGTCTCCCCTCACTTCTGGCTCAGGATCCACTCCAAGCAGCAGGTTCATGTCCCATAAAGGTGCGGTTAGAGGACCTAGAGACAATGGAATCACTGTGAGTTCATGAATATTTGTGTCTTTAAAAGAGCTAACAAATAAGAACATCAAATTTCTGTTTACTTATGGAAGGTAATTATATCCCCTCTTCTCAGCCCTTTATTTATTTAACGAGTTTTATATACCGTCATTCGGAATCGTCAAAATAATGCCATCATAACGGTTTACAAAATATAAGGTTATAGGGATAAGGTGGGGGTTAAACAAGAGTTTCAAGGTACAAACTGTTATTAAGCAAAGGGGATAACGTATAAAGTTATAGTTCAGTTTTGTGTCTCACTTATTTATAAAAAAAAACAAAAACATAAACATTCAGGAATAGGTGGAAGGCCAGAAGTGATTTTTAAAAAAGTGATGATTCAGAGGAAATGAAATCTCAGTGAACCTGGAAGATGTAAATGGGCAAATTGACAAACTGAAGAGCAGCAAATCACCTGGACCAGATGGTATACATCCCGGAATGCTGAAAGAACTGAAAGATGAAATTGCAGACCTACTGTTAGCAATTTGTAAATTATCATTAAAATCAGCTCTAGTACATGAAGATTGGAGAATGGCCTTTGTAACCCCAGTTTTTAAAAAGGGTTCTGGAGTGACCCAGAAAACTACAGACAGGTGAGCCTGACATCAGTGCTGGAAAAAATGGTTGAAACTATTAAAAGAACAAAATTACTTAACATATGTTGATGAAACAAAGCCAACTCACCTTACCATTTTTCTGAAGGTGTCAATAAACAGGTGGATAAAGGTGAGCCAGGTGATTTAAAGGTGAATTTTAAAGCCTGACGTGTGCCAAAACCAGGTGATACGTGAATATGTCGGGCCAGCGCATGGCAAGCGGATTTTAAAAGCCATCTAAGTACACACATATCACCCACTGCATACATAAATGAAAGGTTCCATAAAAAGGGGTGCGGCATGGACATGGTGTGGACGGGGCATGGGCGTTCCTGGATTTCATCTTCAAATTTGCATGAAAATACTTATTTATTTATTTTATAACTTTTATATACCGAGGTTCAATTAACAGAATTAATTATCACACACTTACACGCACATGTGTGTGCCGAGGTCCCTGGCAGCGTAACTTTACTTCTGCTATGGAGGACGTGTAAGTAATAAAATAAAGAAAAATAGATCTGTGGGGTTTTAAGGGTTGGTGTTAACAAGGGAGAAGGGAAGCTTTTAAACTAGAGGGGTCTGGAAGTCCTATCCCTTACCTGGGTGAACTGGGAATGAAGTGGGAAAATGGGTAATGGCATCAGCAGGCTATTAAAATCCCCCTACTTACATGGCACGTCCACTCAAAATTGCACGCACATTCAGACTATTTTATAACATGCACATATATATGTTATAAAATGGCCTCATCCCTGGGCACGGGCAGAACGTGTGCACACATGCGCCTGTTTAAAAGTTACCGTCATAGTGTATCTGGATTATCAGAAAGCTTACGCCAATTAAGCTTAAAAAAAAAAAAGTCTTGTCCAAATTTTTGTGGGCAGGGAAAAAACCCGGGATGGCCCTGGCAAAGTTAAAAAAAAGAATTGGAAAGAAGGAGGGATGGGCCTACCTGATACAGGGGAATATAATTGGGCAAGCTTATTGCGGGTGATTAGGGAGTGTTTTTTTGAAGGTACAATGTTCTCAGACCCTGACAGTGATAAACTACTGGTGGCCCCACTAGACCTGGGTTTTATTTTACAATCTTCGGCATCCAGTCTCCCCCCACATTTAGCTCAGCATGTTTTATCACCTTTGCGGTGGGCATGGCAATCATTGCTTAAAAAACACGGCTTGGCAACTACATACGCCTCTTTGCTGCCCATCCGCGGTAATGCTGATTTTTCGCCAGGCACATCTTCCCATAATTTTATCACCTGGCAGAGAAAGGGCATTACGCACATTCATAAGCGTCTGTCACCAGAGGGACACATATGGCCTTTCCACGTGCTGAGAGACAGATATGGCCTCCACCCCCAAGATATATTCCCTTACTTGCAGATCAATCACTATGTTCGATCTCTCTCCTCGGCGAGTCTGCAGACATCCACTGTAGATAGACTGGAAGAGTTTTTCTGTGTGGAGAGGCAAACATTTTCTTTATCCCTATTATACAAAGCTTTACAGAAGACATCAAAGGCGGATTGGATCACCACCTTGTGGGAACGTTGGAAGCAGGAAGGCGACTTCCATATGGATAACAATCCACTTACAACCTGCTTTCAAAATCTCCCTGGTGTTTCAACCAATAGTGCGCAATCAGGGAGATGTTATTTAAATTCTTCCACAAAGCATTTGTTTCCCCAACCATAGCTTTCAAAATGTATCTCACTTCATCTATTACTTGTAAAAAAATGTGCAGGGGAAAAGGGTTCTCCTACCCACTGTTTCTGGGGGTGTTCTCATATACAAACGTTCTGGTCACGCATTCACCAATATACCAATAACTTACTGTCCAGTTCACTTCCACATCGAGCGGAGGTGATTTTATTTGAAGTAGACCTCACCACATATTGTAAGAAATCAGAAGAGAGTATATTGGTTAGGAAATTTCTAGCCCAAGGAAGGCGCTCCATCCTGATGGTATGGCAGGAGGATGATAATCCTTCTTTCTGGCAATGGCGCAATACCATACATTCCATGATGACTATGGAGTCTATGGCAGCACGCACCTCAAATCAAGCCTGGCTAAAGTTTTTGAAGATCTGGAGACATTATATCGATTCTCTCTCTCTCCTCGGGCCAGAAGCCTTGTTTTGAATGTTCTTTAAGGTTGATAGCAAGAAGGTCTATGTATAGTTAAGGGGGTGGAGAATTGTTATCTACTAGTTGGGTGTACTAGAGTATGGCACTCAGCTAGTCACAGAGTTCAAGACGCAAACTAATGGCTAAGGTGGGCTCTTGAGTTGTGGTATAAATACATAAGTTTAGATGTTTTATGCTTAGTTGAAATTGGCAGGTATACTCAGTGTGTAAATGAAAATTCAATAAACAGTTTTGAACTAAAAAAAGGTTTGGACAAGTTCCTGGAAGAAAAGTCCATAAACCATTAAGGTGGACTTAGAGAAGTCCACTGCTTATCCCTATGTAACCCCACTCCCAGGTGTGGATTACTACCAGACGAGAACAAAAATTATTTATATAACTCTTTGGGACTGGTACTTCCTTGGCTAACGAACAATGACTCTTCTTTTCAGGGGCTGGATTCTTTGTCACTTGGGATGGGCAAGATTACTGCCAGGACCCCGAGCGCTAAGGGTGACCTCTCGTGTTCTTCATTATTGTCCCTGAGGAGGGATACTTGGGTATCTCGGTGTGTGCTGGAGGTGCCAGATAAAGTCCCTGGAGTCACTTTGTTAGTGTCCAAATACATCTTTACTATTGCACATGAGTGAAAATGGCACAACACTGATCCACAGCACCACAGAATCTTCTCTTTTACAGCCTCCCATCAATCTGTGCAGGAATATCAGCTGCCAGAGCCAGGGGAACCTTCTACCCTCCAGAGCTTTTGAAAAATAGTCCCCCAGGTGGGCAGGGTGACCTTTAGATGGACGGAAACCCCCAACTTCCCCCCCCCCCCCTCAACTGGAAAGGATACAAACTTACTGTCTCTGCACAGAGAAATAAACTCTCTCCTTCTCCCCCAGGCATTAGAAGCATCGGATGGATGTCTCCAATGATGTTAGGCTTTGCCTTTACTCAGAATTAGTTGATTTCTTTACTTCTGATGCAGTCCTTGTTCTTTGTTGTGATCCCTGATGGCAGGGATCTCTTGAGGCAGGACTCTCTGTGCTCCAGTCAGGAAGGAGGGACAGTCAGAACGTCCTCCTGGATCTTGAAACCAAATCTTTCAAAAACGGAGAACAATGGAGTCCATCCTTACAGCAGGTCACTGGCACCCCCCGTGCTCAGAGGGTATATGAAGGGCAGGTCTTCCTTAAACTTCCCAGGCCCAGGGAACAGGTTCATTTATTTTATTTATTTAAAAATTTTACATACTGTCATTCACAAGAAACATCACAACAGTTCACATCATAGAAAGTTCATGAATGGAACCTCCCAATGAACCATCCTAAACTAACTAGCTAATCTCTAACTTCCAGGGCTTATTGGAAGCGGACTGTAGGGTCCGCTACATTTGGGATAAACAGCTTGGAATCTATCAACCTTTTGGGATCCTGTCAGGTACTTGGGACACGGATTGGCCACTGTTGAAAACAGGATACTGGGCTAAATGGACCTTTGGTCTGTCCCAGTATGGCATGTCTTATGTTCTTAAGGCTAGAAGCATTTTACATAATTGCTTTTCAGTAGCCTGAGATATTAACTCTGATATAAAGTAGTTGTTTTAACCACAGAGAGTGAGAAACAGCAGAGATAGGACAGAGAGCACATGAAGAGACCAGAAATTGTAGTCTTAGAGCTGCTATCTTGTAGGATGGGGCTGGGTGGGGGGGGGGGACTGGCCATGTACACATCCTTGTTAACCTTTGGCCTCCAAAAAAAATTCAATTCTGACTATGCCTCTGAATGCAGATAAAATATATGATCATAAACTATCATCATGGCATATAGAATAGAAAGGCAATAAGAAGGGAAAATATGGAAGCAAAGATTAGTTATTGCTGAAAGAAGCCATCATGGCCAGCTGTAAGAAACACTAAAACTTCACTATAGCATGGACTGACTATAAAAGTTTTTGACAGCATCCCAACTCTTCGATAATAAATTGTCTTGAAATGTACAGAGTGAATCCTGGATTGATTTAGTACTACAAGTTCACCATAAACGATGACAGCCTACATTCCATCTGAATTATGAAGACAAATTTCTCATCCTTAAGATCCAGCTAGGAATAGTTCAGGGAGATTTCCTCATCACCACTCCTTATCTGGCACTGAATCCACTAATTCCTTGAACCTTAATGCTAGAGACGATGATTCAGAAATAGCATCACACCTACTAAGTGTAGATTCATTTGAAGCTTTATATTTCCTGTGATCCTCACTTAATGTAAATATTGAAGAGCTTCCCAGGTGACAGCTGGCCTGGATAAATGTGCTAACATGACCCTCCTTAGATGAAAAGGCAGAAGTGAAAACATCTTTCCCCGCTGTTTACTGCAAAATAAGGGAATTTGAGCAGAAAGGCATTAAGAGAAAGGTACAACAATCCAGCACAAATCACTCAGAGTAAAGATTGGCAAGGAGTAGTACAGGACACTGAAACAATAGTGAAGAGAGCTTTAACAGCATAGAATAAGATGCAAGCCATCAATAAGCTTGCAATCCCCACGTAGAATTGTAGACCGGCAACCAGCTGGATGCAAGAACAAGTCAACTCCTTTCTGACCACCAGGTAATCTATGAGAACCAGTGAATGCCAATGTAACATATACTCTGAGTTCAAGTCAATGTCTGGATTGTTTTCCCTTTGGTACTTACTTACCAGCTTCTCAGGAAAAAACCTGACAGGGAGAGAGTTATTTATTTTAACCAAAGATATCATTTATTTATATAAAACTTACACTTGAAAAGTTGTTTCTTCATCAATCCTAAAAGCAATATTAAATCAAGTATTCATTTAGCAAATGCAAATAATTTTTCTATAATAGTTATCCTGTAGATAAGCCATTTCACAATTTTCTAGTCCCTTTCCGCAAAGTTCAGGACTTTGTTACTTGTAAATTTTTTACATGCTAGGGATTCATTTCCTGAAGGAATCATCTTCTTTAGGAGTATTCTTCTGATCCCACTGCATTTAGGATTTACCATTAGTCCATCTGAATGGAGTCCTGCAATACCCTCTGCTTTCCACTGGCCTCCAGCTGCTTCCTCTAGAATCTGTGCAGGACTGAGGAAACCCCTATGCTCCTGCTGACTATATGCATTTATTCTATGTGCAGCTTCTTCAAATACTGGGCGTGTGTACTGCCATTAAGCATGGATACTGAAAAGCAACATTATCCAGCTGAGCAGTCACTTGTCCCTCTCTCTCAAGTCTTCTTAAAGAGAAACTGAACATTGAGTCCATGGAGGTTCCACCAAGATTATACATCCTAAGAGTCGAAGGCTGTATGTGGCTTATAGAAATAGATTACACTTACAGAGCAACTATCTTAGGCTTCCAGGCATATTTAACAGTATCAGCACATTCAAATACTCAACGAGCACTGAAGCACGAAAGTGAACAGCCACAATTAGTTTCCATCCCTAAGCCTGGACAAGCTTCCGCATAGAAGGGATGAATGAAAATTCATGATTATATATGGGGGGAAAAAAGCAACAGAATTTGCAAAACAAGAGAAAAAATGCTTTCAAGAATCATACCAGAAAACAAGGCAAACCAACTGGCAAAAATCACAAACACAGGGGAGTGATACAACAGGAATGGCAATGAAGAGGTGAACTTAAACCCAAAGATCAGATTGATAATTGCAGCAAAGGATAATGGACTACAGGCAAGACTGTTCACAGCCTCTATAGAGAAAAAATAGGCTGGGTATGACTTGCTGATGTTAGAAGGCCTGTACACAGAAAGGCTCAATAAGATGGAAATTGCATAAATACTCTAACACCATTACATCACTGTACCAGGAAAACACCGGAATCATGACCCTCACAGAACTGCTAAGGATGAAAAAGTTGTGATCACCTGAAACAGTCACACCCAAACTACTAAAAAGCTTTATACAAGAAATTCAGACATAGAGGTGAACAAAAAGATCCACAAGAACAGCATTGCTAATACAAGTGCCAGTACCGAGCAACTAATCTAGATAATGTACAGAGAGAGAGAAGATCCTTAAGTAGCACAAGATATAATCAGAGACCATGAAAACATGGCAGAAAGATACAGAAATAGTCCCAATTTGTATTGGACTCCAGCCGCCTAATTAATAAGAACTTACAAGCACACCCTGCTGTGTTGCCTGTACATATTACAGCAAATGATTTCCATAAGTAGCCTGTCTTCAGCACAATGAAAGTATTAAGATAAGCACTAGCAGTACATTTGATAGCCTAAGATCAACATTACCTGGATTGCGAGTGAACTTCATTCCTGTCCTGGTATGGGAGGAGACACTGTCCCGATTCTCTGGCAGAGGATAAAAGACGGTAGAGTCCATTTCTCAGTGTAGCATAAAACTCTATCCTCTGAAGGCTGCTGTCCATACCCCTCTGAGCTTAAGGAATAGTTTTTAATTGTCTCCTAAAATTCACACAGTTTATACACACATATTATAGATATTAATACACTCAGTTCTCCTGTAGAGTGGTTGGGGAGCCCTTTTCCGGAAGATCACATCCTCCTCCTAATGGCAGTTGATGTAGTACTGAACCTAGCAGCTGGAAAAAGGGGGTCCCTGATTCAATCCCCAAGTGGGGTCTTCTGCCCCCCTCAGTTAGGTGGAGGTGCTGCAGAGGTAGTGCTCACAGGCCCTGGGAGGTGATTAGATCCCATGATACAGGGCTCTGAAAGGCGACCCTGGTGCAACAGGGGAGGGTGAATAGGGGGGGAAAGCAGGCCATGGCGCCGGAATTCCACAACTGCCTCTAACTGAGCTGAAAGACAAAGGAGAAAGCTATTAGGCCAGAAACCAATAAACCCATTGTTCAAGACAACAAATATCTAAATATGAAAACACAACTAGTGTTAGAACATACAAATGTCTTCAGTTCCATGCATTGTCAACATAATCAACCTAAATTGGACAACAATATATTCCCCATCCTCCTTTAGTCAAAGTGATGGGGAAACCAATTGAATTGCAACATTTTTACCTTGACTAAATGAGATATGGAGGCAGTAAAATGTTTATAAATGGCCTACTTCACCCTATGAAAATAGTGAAAGACTAGTTGGTTATCAGCTTTTAACAATGCACTCCTGTGAATATAATGCCTTTTTAAATGGCATTCTGTAGGATAATAGATATATAGATTCCTGTGCAGCTTTATTTCATTTTTGTTTTATTTTTTTAATTTTCACATTATTATGTGAAATCTTATCAATTTAGAACACGGTACATATTATTCAACATGTAATTCTTTTCAATATGTAATATCAAACCATATAATTTAACATTTGAGAATATATGTACCTAAATATAAGAAATATGGGGGGCAAAGAAAAATGGTATTTGTGGATCAGGTTTTAAGGTGTGAATGTTTTAGTACTTTTGGATTTTGATGAACCAATTTTTATCTCATTATGGTACCATCCCCCCTGGACTGTTACTGGCACATATAGATTTGGTATTGGAAGAAATTCTGAGTCAATCATTGAGTTATTATCTTTTGATTACAGGAGATTTTAACTTATAAATGGGACCATTCTGACTCCACACAGGTGCAATACTTTTTTCTAGTTTAGCTACTAATGGTCTCTGACAGGCTGACTGTACAAGGTGAGACACATGAAAAAGGTCACATTTTGGATTTGTCTGGCTCAAAGAGAACTAGATTAATGGGTAGGCTAGCTTTATTAACTAGTTGTAGTTTTTATTGTTGTGGTAAACTGAAATGAACCTTGAAGAATAAGAAATTGAAAGGGACATAAGGGTTTAAAAATGTGGACCAAACTAAGGCCTGGATTTATCAAAATGCACTAAATATCGCATGCGATAGGAAAAGGAGCATTACTCAGGTAGAGAGTCCATCAAGCTATACTGAGAAAACATTGTACAAATCTCATCTTTGGGAGAGTTTCCTCACTCCGAAGGACAACAGATCTTCACAAGAGAGCACTGTTCTGTTCGTACATCTCACTTTGAATGTCTAAGTGGCCCCTAACCCCTACACTAATACCTAAACCTCACCTCAAGTAGCCAGTTGGGCCTCATATAGAGGTATAAATACCTACCTAGTATGAGGACCTTATAACTAGGCTCTGGCTCTCTCTCTCCTTGCCCTAGCAGCTTAAAATACTAAAAATGCTATTTGCGAAAAATTCGCAAAGCACAATAAAGCCATATCACACGGCTTAACGCAAATTAAAATCCGCGTTAAAGCTGTGCGATATGACTTCGCAAATTGCAAAACCAGCCCACTTGGCCAGAAATCCTGTCCCAAACTCCTCCCCTTTTCCTGATTTGCATCACAGCATGCGTTAAAGGTATTTTCGCATGTGTTAAAGGTGCTTTTTGCATATGAAAATGCCTTAACGCATGCGAAAATGCCATATAGCACTTTGATAAATGACCCCCTAAGTTCATTGAAGATGTTTCTATTTTAGTGGAAGATAGTTGGGCAGACCAATTGATTGATACTAATCATTGACTAACGATTTGGAATTCATTTTTAGAGGAAGGGATGGAACTGGTTCCAAAGACCAAAGAATACCTAAGGATAAGGTACAGCATTGTAAGGGTGGGAATGCTTCTTGGTATTCACTGCTATTACAAGATTTGGAAAGCAGGTTGCATCATTTAGACAAATGATGAAGAAAGACAGATACTGTAGAAGATAATAAATCATGGAGGGCAGCAGCAACTGAATTCTTTAGAAAAGATGTCTGCCAAGAAGAAATATTTTTCTGATATTGTTGAGAAGGCTAATATTAGGATTATTTTCAAATTGGTAGGGTCTATGCTTGTAAACGATAATGTGCATAATCTTGTTTTTGAGGGTGTTCCTGATTGTAATATCTTATGTTCCTTTTTGAGGAAAAGGTTTTACATTTGAGGAAATCATTTAAGGATGTGGGCATAAAGGCAATAGTGTAGGACACTAATGTTGGTATGCCTTCTACTATTGACTGGTATGGGACTGGGACAGGGAAAGACTATTGAGGTCATGGATGATGCTTGGACACAAAGTGAACCTATTCCTCTGATTGAAATCAGCTCAGTAGAAAAGACAGTAAAGAAGTTAAAGTGTATTTTTCACCCTTGTCCTTCTTTCCTAATTGATCTGTTACCCGATACAGTACTGAAGGGTCTTTGGAATTTGGTCAAGTCTTCACTAGTTGAGGGGTTGGTACCCATTAACACTTAAAAAAAAAATCAGTAGTTGTCCCAATTCTGAAAGGCACTGAAATGGATTCTAGCGTATGTTTTAACTACAGGCCTATTGCTAATTCGCCTTTTATATCTAAAGTGTTGGAAAGAATAATGGCCACTCAGGTTTCCAAATTCTTGGAAGAGACAGATTGGATCCAGCTGGTTTTCAGAGGGGTTGTAGCACAGAAACCATCATAACAGATCTGATGGATTCCCTACTACTTCATTTGGATAGAAGGTTCTCTATTTTGATCAAGCTTCTTGATCTCACAAGTACTTTCGACTTAGTGGATTATAACTTTTTTTTCTTTTTTAACTATTTTTAATGGTTTTTCAATTAACAAATCATAAAAACTTTGTAACAGTAGATTGATAACAAAAAAAAAAAACCAGGAGGAAAAAAATATATAAGAACTTTGTATTCAAAAAAAATACAATCCCCTATAAAAAAAGAAATTAAAGGGGAAGGAGAGAAATACAAAAGACTATAAAGAAATATAAAGGCAAAGACACTAACGAGATAAATCCTGCTATATCAATTATAAGAATTCACTGGTTCCCTAAGGGAGTAGGAGAAGATGTTAACATCTTATGAGCCTCAATAAAAGATTTCAATTGATCCTGATTAAAAAAAAAGGAAACTCTGAACGATATTTGACAAAACATGTACAAGGATAGTGTAAAACAAATGAGATTCCTAAAGACAAGGTATCCTTTCTGAGAGCCAAGAAAGTATTCCTTCTTTCCTGTGTCAACTGTGACAGATCAGGAAAAATTCTCAATTTTTGTCTCAGAAAATTCACATTTAAATTTTGGAAATATGCTACCATTATTTTACTCAAATCAGCTTTGGAAAAAAGGAAACTAATAAAATAGTTCTTTCAATTATTTCTGCACCAGACATTTCCAAGAGGCCAGTTAAATTTAAAGAAGAAACTGCAGAAGCATCTTGACCAAACACAGCGTTAGGCTGGGGAGAAGTGTCATGGACCCTGCTCGCAGGTCCCCCCACGAGCAGGCACTGCTTACCTTCCCCCCACGTTGCTGCTTTCTTCACCTGACGCTGCTGGTGCCACCGGAGTCTGGCCTCCCGCACGGCTGGAGCCGCGGAATTGCCTTCCCCTGCGGCCCGGAGGCCGCCCCAGGTATCAGTCTTCATCACGGCCGGAGCCGCAAACTTTCAGCGTCCTCTTTGCGGTGCGGAGGCTGCATCCCCAGGCTCAATTGGCGGCTGGAGTCGCCTCCGGGGTCTCCTGCAGCAGCTGGAGCCGCTGCCATCATCGGGGCCTGCTTCACAGGCCCAGCCTTGTGTCTGCGCTGAAGACATTGGTGCAGGCCACTGTCCGCGATACTGCCCAAGCTCCTGCTTCCTTCCTTAGGCGCCGGCGCGCACCTCTCTACAGGATTTAAAGGGACAGACACAGAAAGTGTGCTGGCCCCACCTAAGATTGGACTTTCTGCTCCAGCCCTATAAAGGGCTGCTCCGTCACTTCAGTCTTCATCTTGCATCGGAGTTACTTCACTCTGGAGGCTCCTGCCTGCCAGAGCTCCGTCAGGTCTTCTTCATGGAGCTCCTCTTCGTTTCATCTTCATCTCATGTCAAATCAAGTCCAGGTGTCTCATCTTTATCCTCTGCTTCCTGATGTTCCAGGTTTCTTGGCATCCTGCTCCTGTGTCGTCAACGCTCCTGAGCCTTCTGATCCTGTCGGTCTTTCTCCCTTGGACGACGTCTTTCCCGGGTTGGAGATGCCTGCAGGAGGCCCGGTGTCCTGTGCTCCCGAGCAGTCTCATCCTGCCAGCCGTGTTGGTGCTTCGGATGACATCGGCTTTGTCTGAGTCCCACCTCAACTGGATCCTCTCCTGCGCTTGTCCCACTCTCTGCGTGGTCCGTGACCAGCCCCCTCGGGCTGTGTAGGGCGCCCTGAGAGACAGGGCCAATGTCCTCCTCCCTTCTTAATGTCTCGTCTGGTCAAGTTCTGCGTCTTGCCTCTGGTGCCATTTGCATCAGCCTTGGTGTCATGTCTTCTCCTTCTATATTACAATAATTACACGTGTTAATCTCTGCTAAGGTAAGACCAAAAAAATCACACTCTTGGATCCTAATAAAATCTCACCCTATATTATGTTTATCAACTTTTAATTTATTTATTGTGAAGAGATTTGAAACAAAATAATTTATTAAAAAATTTAATAATTTTGAAAAAAATTTGTTTGCAGAATGGGGTAAGTTTCATATATTTTGATGCATGCCTCCACGGCCTTGCTTCAATTTTTGTATTATAATCATCAACTTACCACCCTCCCACTCTCTATTCTATTCAATGATTTTTTTTGCAAACTTTTCTTGGTATTTAAGTAAAAAGATGTTTATATATTGTTCAATGAACCCTTTTAACCATGTCCCAAAGTCCGCCTATTAAATGTCTCTATCAAAATTTATAGTTTTCCCAATTTCCGTTGTTGTTCTTTACTTCTTTTTCTTCTTTTTTTATTTTTTTTATTTCCCAAACATACATTTTCCCAATCCGCATACATTTCAAACAGCTTTAGGCGGTAGCAAAAGCTCTTTTGGGAAATAAAAAAAATAAAAAAAGAAGTAAGGAACAACAACAGAAATTGGGAAAACTATAAATTTTGATAGAGACATTTAATAGGCGGACTTTGGGACATGGTTAAAAGGGTTCATTGAACGATATATAAACATCTTTTTACTTAAATACCAAGAAAAGTTTGCAAAAAAATCATTGAATAGAATAGAGAGTGGGAGGGTGGTAAGTTGATGATTATAATACAAAAATTAAAGGCCGTGGAGGCATGCATCAAAATATATGAAACTTACCCCATTCTGCAAAAAAGAATTTTTCAAAATCATTAAATTTTTTAATAAATTTGTTTTGTTTCAAATCTCTTCACCATAAATAAATTAAAAGTTGATAAACATAATATAGGGTGAGATTTTATTAGGATCCAAGGATGTCTTCGCCTTCGTCATAGTGTCACGTCTTCATGTCAAGGCCCGTCTGCCCTCATCCTCAGGCCAGGCCTGCTGCTCCATGCCGCTCCAAGCGGTAGGTCCGAAAGGGCTCAGAATGGTCGGAGGACCATTCACATTCCAACATCATCCTGTTGTTGGCCTTGGGAGCTTGCAGGCCTGGCAGAGGGTAAGACCGTTAGCCATGCCGGAACACGCCATCAACCCTCGGTTCAGTCCTGGATCCATCTGGGGTCGGGCTGAGGCCCAAGGGCACATTAAAACACCTGTTATGTAACAGAATACAAGGCCTTTCGAGGCCGCCCATGTAATAAGAAGGTGGTAAAAAAAACCAATTTATTCACTGAAGGGAGCATCTCTGGAGCCCGATGTAAAATTTCTACTCAATCTATATATATATTTTTTTTTTTAAAGGTAATCCAAGGTAATTCACCCATAATTTTAAGAAAATACAAAATACAGAAGTTATGTCTTTTAGCAGAATTCTCCAGAGCTTGAATTTATCAAGACATTTCTCCTTGTTTCTGAAATAAAGCAGTTAGAAGCCCCTGCATTGTCCCAGAGTCATTCTTGATCTCAGTTGTTCCACATGCTCCTGGACTTGTGACTCAAACCTAGAAATCTGGGGTTCCAATTTTAAGGGAAGAGAATCCATCTTCTTTGCGGAAACACAAAGAATCTGGCCAAACTTGGCCATCATATCCCATAGGGAATCAAGAGTCACTTCTGCCGGTTTGCTAAGGAAATAGGTGAACTCACCAGGAAGAAAGGTCTCCCCAGAAGACACAGCAGCCAGAGCAGGAGAACCACTCAACAGAACTTCTAGCCCTTGGCTAGCTGTCGCCGCATTGCTATGGATCACTTCCAACTCCTGCAGAGATCAAGCAGACAGCAATACGTCCTCAGCCCACTCCCACACAAACAGAGAGATGTCACTCTCCTGTGTCGGGTGCAGCTTCCTGGGAGGAGTAGTGTCCGACTAACAGCAGAAAGTGTTGTGGCTGGGGGATTAATGGAAACCTCTTCTCCCAACTGAGCTGACTGTCCTTCATCAGACCCAGCAATGAAGACCTGGCCATCGGACAGAGCAGAAATTAGAGAAGCAAAAGATGTCATTGTTGGCTGACTAGGGAGGTGAGTAAGTTTGGAGGGGAAAACTCTGACCTTCCCTTCACTTTCAGGAGCCATTTAGAAAGAAGAAATAGGAAATTCCATCAGGGAGCAAATTTCAGCATCCTCCTCTCACAGCCATCTCGTTCCTCCCCCTGGATCATAACATTCTTATTGCAGGTTGTCAGTCCTTGGTATTGGAGGGTATTGTACTGAATTGGATTTCTAGTTTCTTGCAGAATAGGCCGCAAATGGTGTCTTTTCAAGAGTCAAATTTGTATTTAACCCCAGTTATTTGTGGGGTCCCTCAAGGTTCCTCACTATCCCATTTATTGTTTAACATCCACCTGGCTCTTCTGGGGAATATCTCATTTATTTGGCTTTACCCCTTTTATTTACGCTGATGTACAAATCCTAGTTCCCTTGGGATCAAATCCAGGTCAGACCATTTCCCATTTACAGAAATGTATAGTTGCTGTGAGTCTGGTTAAAAGAGAACTAGTTCTGAATTCTAAGACGACAGAGGTTTTGCAAGTGGGATCCTATATGGAGAAATTCCAGCTTCAAATTGAAGGAGAGATGGTTACAGTTAAAAATGATGTGCGATCACTTGGGGTTATATTAAATTCTAGCTGGTTATAGGATAGCCATATCAATGCGGTACTCAGAACTGTGTATGGTCGCTTACGAATAGTGGGTAACTGAAATCTTTTTTAAACATTCAGGCATTAAAATCGCTGGTTTGCAACCTTGGACTTAGACTATTGCAACATCATCTGTGGGGGCCAATGTGGAAGCTCCAAGAGGTGCAATGTATGGAATTTAGAATCATCATGGATTGATCTAGGTGGGAATCAAATGCACCTCTTCTGTTGAAGTTTCACTGGTTGCCAGTGAGGATGCGATGTAAATTTAAGCTTTTGGTTCTAGCATTTAAAGTGTTGCAAGGCTTTAGTCCTCCACACAATGTCTGGTAAGATTAATTGGAGATCTTTTTAGACATACACACTCAGTATTATCATCAATTCCAACGTCCCCCAGTCAAAGTTTACTGACATAAGAACATAAGAGGTGCCATGCTGTGTTGGTCACAGTGGCCAACCTGGGTCACACGTTACCTGGCAGATCCCAGATCCATCATTTCTTGTTCACTTCCAGGGATAATTTGTGGCTTTCCCAAATCTACCTGGCTAATAATGGTTTATGAACATCTCCAGTAGGTGAGCAAGCTCCAGGTGTACTGCTAGCCACTAACAAATCAGAGACACTCAGTAAGAAAGAGGTGATATCAGTCTTTAGATTATAACATCAGTACAACAAAATGTAACCCGTTTTGGGGGCTATCTCCTCTGCCAGCTTCCCAATCTTCTGGTCCCAAGGAGTGGGTTCTTTTCTCTTGGGGGGGGGGGGGGGGGGGAAGGATGACCTTCAAGACCCGGGTGGTGCGTGTCCCGCTTCTCGTGTACATTCTAACTGTGGTGGTGCTACGGGAGCAGGAAGGACACAGTTTGGGTGCTCAAACTAACTTTACTGTGATTCTTCTGAAACAAATAAATGTCCAGTCAGATAGACAATTGTTCCCTTTACGTCTGTGCTCACTCTGGGGTATTTACAGTGTAGACTCTTCTTCCTTTTCTGTGTGTCCTCAGTACAGAGATTACCTCTCAGGGAGTGATAGGTAACCCCATTCCCGAGTGTGAACTGCAAGCCACTGTGGCCATAAAAGAATTGTGTTAGTCTCTTCGGGGCTCAAACCGCTCAGGCTAACTTTTACACAGTCCCTCTTTCCCCCAGTGTTGGGATCCTTTGGTGGAGAGAAGGAGTTACTTTCAGGGCTCAGAGGGCGACTTTACTTTCATCTCTCTCTCCCTGGAACAGGGATACCTTTCCTTCTCTGTGAGTGCTGCAAGTGCCAATAATCACACTGGAGTCACTGATGTTGGTATCCAAAATTAGTTTTTACTGAGGCAAAATCAAATGGAATATGGCACAAACGTATTCCTCAGCACCACAGAATTTCTCAGATTTTCTAGTCTTTCCTTATCTGTGGAGGAATTTCTTGTACCGGGGCAAGGGAACTTCTACCCTGCAGGGCTTGGAAGAAGTAGAGTCCTCAGGTGGGCAGGAAAACCCCTTCTAAAACTGGTAAGAAAGGTGTCACTCGTCCCTGCACAGAGAGCCCTTTCTGCCCAGGGTGAAGACTCCTCTTGGGGGGTCCTCAGTGTCCTCAAAGCTCTCACTCACATTTAGTTGATCTTCCAATACTCAACTGAATCTGTGATGGGAGGGATCCAAGCTGGAGCAAGCAGCTCCAAATGTCTTTCAGATGGGTAGGAAGGGGGGGGGGGCATCTAAACTTCCTAGATCTTTTAAAACTATTTATTATCCCCCAAAAGATGTAAAGCACCGGAGGGTCACCATCTTCCTCCATCCTTGTTGAGGGTGCAGAGGGGGCAGGTCTCCCCTAACCCGGGCAGCCCCAGGCACAGGGCTCACCGTGCCCGGAGCCCAGGCAGTGCGCAGGCTTTCACCAGGCTTCCTACAAATTAGTCTCTTAAAGCCCCCAAAATATCCTGGCGTGCTGACCCTACCCACCGGGGAGAGGATAGGGCAGGGCAGATCCCTGACCTAGCTCACAGACTTGCAGCAGGGTTTGCTGTAGTCCTAAGAGCAGGCCCAAAAAAACAAACTTAGAAAAAGCTGCTACACACCTCCTATAACTTCAAAACCAAGCTACACTGTCTCCAGAGCTCCTAGGAGAAAAACCTTTCAAAGGGGGATGGCCATTCAAAGGGAGGGGCTGCATTGAATGGATCCTGCCCTAATTATCCATCACTAATTGCATGAGCTGAAATAAGGTTTCACCCAAGACTTACTGGTAATGTGACCGTACGGTCCATTACAGATAGAATAAGAGATCCCAGTCGGGCAGGGAAATCCCCTATGGTGTGAGGAGGATCCCTTGAGTACCTAAAGCATCCCCAAGGTCCACATGAGTCCAGTACTGCCAATCCCCAGCTTCCTTCCTGTGCCCCAGATGGAGTTATCCAAAAACTCTTGCCTCTGCTCGGAGTCTTCCCAATGTGACCCCTCTTTGGGAAAGGTCTGGTGTTGAGAGGAACCAGACTATTACAGCTGAGCTCCAGTGTGAGGAGGGGGTGGTGATAAACCTTCTCACAAAACCAAAAAGGGGCAAAGCACTTTCAAAGGCCAAAACGCTTCCTCTGTGCTGAAGCCCTGGTCCCCGTATCCGAGGGAAAGGGAAAGAGAGCACAGGTCACAGACACCCCCTTCCTCACCGAGGTTATTGAAGGGCAGGTCTTCCCTAACCTGCCCATTCCCTGGGCCCAGGAGCTAAACAGGCTCCTAACATTTAAAAAGTTAAATTAAAAATATAAGGATGTGCACTTCCCGGCTGCGACCCGGGCGGTCTCCGGCTGCGGGGGGAGAGGGTAAGTACCGTCACCGCCGCGCTCGAGGAAGTGCACCCGCTGCCTCTAGGCCGCACCCGAACTCGTCTCGCTCGGGGGCCAAGTCCACGCCAGGACCGAGGCTGCCTCTATGCCGCGCCCGAGCCCTTCTCACTCGGGGGCTAGGTCCCTGCCGCGAGCCGGCCACCGGACCGAGGCTCTTACCTCCGAGGGGACCACGGAAATCGCCTCAGGAAACTCAACTGGGTGAGTGACTGCCTGGTATCACCGCAGGAGTGCGGGGCTCGTCTTCAGGTAGGTTTCTTCTATGAATTTAGTCGTTAGAATTTGGAAGAACGCTCAGCGAGCGTGAGGGAGCTCCAAACTGCTTTGGAGACTGAAATTACTGAATTGCTACACTTCCTGCGGGGGTGTATGTACCCGTGCTGATGTCAGATCCGTCTCCAACTGCTAGCACGAGCATACTATACCCACTTGTTTTGAGTCCATCTGCTACACGCTAGGAAATGCACAGTTCGGAGTTTTCCCCCCAACCTCACTCTCGGGCAGAGTTGAGGGGTTTGTCACCTCCCACCTGTGGTAGCGCTGGACTCAGAGAAATATTTCTCTTTTTTTTTTTTAAGTCACCTCAGCCACAACCTCCCACACAAAAAGCTTCCCCCTTCCTGTGACTTGTGCTATACCTGGGCGCTAGGCCTGTTTTCTCTCTTCTCCTTTTATTTGGCTGCGAGGCTTCCATGGGTTCTTCCGGAAAGCCTTCCTGCAGCGTTTGGTCTGTGTCCTCCTCCTCCGCCTAACTTGCTCCTGCAGAAAAGAATTCCATTTCCCATTTCCTCTTCCCCCCAACCCTTCATTTCCCCTTCCAGTCACCACGGGACCCTGGGTAACTTCCTCCCACCACCCCACTGAATGTCCCACTCTTTGCCTGCTACACTGGGAGGGCGAACCAATAGTTCCTTCTCTCTATGACTATTCCATTTTCTCAGGTAGTTTTGTACTTTTGCATGGGTGAGTTCACATTTCCCTTCTACTTATCCAGCACTTGTTTTGCTCATTATGCATCCATGGCCGCAACAATATTTTAACACCTAAGAACATGTCCAGTTGAAGAGTAAATACATCCTATGGGAGCTGCCACCATTGGATCAGAAATATACAATTCCAAAGCTTTACCCCTGGAGTATAGTTAAAAAAATAAAATAAAATAAAAGGAAGGTCTTTCCATTTTAGGGACAATGTATCCATATTCAGTTGCAAAACTATGCACTATGAGCTGTCAATCAGAAACATACCCAGAACATGTATAGATTATTTCAATAAGAGCCATAGAAACGAGCATTCTTTCATTAAAACAATGGTGATCTCTTTGCTATATTAGTTTACTCTTCCACGTCAGATTTCGGTAAGGTGGATGCAGAGGAATGAAATGGGAATGATTTACCACCACTTAGCTGCTGAATAGCAAAGCAGATGAATAATCTCATGCAGTGGGATAAGTAACAGGGATCCTTGCGGAAGTATCTCCGATGGTTCAGGTGCAGAGTTGCTTGGTACGAAGGCTTCAAAATCCTGCAACGAATGATCAATGCAAAAATTAGGATTAGACTGTGCAGGAAGGGTGTAACAGAAACACCGACCATTACTGGCCTGGAACCCCAAGCAACTGCTCCATATATTGTCAGTGTTACTAGTAATGGAAAGCCGAAAAAGAAAATAAATCCTGTGGCTCAGTTCCCAACACTTCGTGATATCAGCACACAGTTTGGGAAAAAACTACCCTGTGACGGATTTAGGATTTTGCAGGTCCTGTCACCCTCTTTCCCCACCCCCACCACAAAGTTGGACAACAGGGGAGCAAAATTCTAAGGCGCAGTCCTCAGTTTCCCACATCCGTTCAGAGAGAGATTAGCGAGAACTAGAAAAGTCTGAAGCGCACGGACAAACATTGCCATCTTTTATTTTACATTAGAAACATTAAGTAGCTTTCCAGCCTTGCTCGTCTCTGTACAATTATCTAACCCCACCTCCGGGGCGGCCTACGCTCTGGTGTATTGCTCTTTGGGGCTGGAACCTGAGGTTGGCTCTCTTATCTCTTTCCCCCAAGGCCAGGATCTTTTTTTTCTATGGGGGGAGGGGGGGAGTGTCTCTCTTCCAGGGTCGGGAGTGCTAAGGTGGTCTTCGACACATACTTCTATTTACCCCTGGGGAGAGGTCTCTCTTTCCCAATGTGTGTGCAGTCACTGGGTTAGTGTCCAAATAAAAGCCTCCACTGTGGAGTGACAGTGTTCAAAGAATCCGCGGCACCACGCAGCTCTCTCTTCCCTCTATCTGTGCTGCACTCTCTTCACCAGGGCTGGGATAAGTGGAGGTCTCAGATGGGCAGGGTATCCTCTCCTTTAGCCGGGCAGAAAAACCCCTTCCGAGCTGATAAACAGCAAATTTAGGCCTTGGCACAGAGTAAAATCCCCCCTCCCCAGGGCTGAAGACAGGAGATGGGTATCCTTAGAGCAATCCTTACGCAAGTGACCTTTAGACAGAAGATTATTGTTCAATTATACATTTTTTTTAAATGGTTTTAGTTCTTCACATATTAGTCTGGGCTTGGAATTGGATTTATTTGTAATTCTATGTTGCCTTGCCAAATTGTCCAAAAAATGTTATATTACAAATACCACATAAAATGAAATACAATAAATATGCTGCTCACAAGAGACTGCTCGGAGAGGCAATCCTCTGCAGGGAGTGCACTTTCCATGACATCAAAAAGATCGGAGGATGCGTCCTCGTCTCACTTTGGGGCTCCCCCTGGGTAGCATCTGTCACTGGCATGAATGTCCTCCTGATCAGAGCCATAGATAAGCAACTGGGCATCTATGGCCAAATTAAAAGATGTGCTGCCACCACCATCCTTCCCTCTATACCCCCCTCCCCTCCATTCCCCTCCCCTGACTTCCACTATCATCAACATCGCCCCTCCCATGCTCCCAGCCACCACCAACACCCCCTTCTTCTCCCCCCAGCCACCAACATCCTCCTCCCCTCCCCCAGCCACCCTGCCCTGTGCCCCTCCCTCTACAACCAAGGTAGTGAGCGAGTGCGACAAGATGCTGGCTACAGCCAGAGGGATGCTGGGATGTAGAGGACGAGGCATTACCAGCAAAAAATAGGCAGTGACCATCGTACAGGTACTGGTGAGACCTCTCCTAGAATAGTGTGTCCAGCACACATCTAGCAAACCTGTCATACCAAAAACACCAACAGGGGCCGACAGCAGGAAAATATCAGCCCGGGGGAGCTTTTCAAAACCAGATCCCTAGGTATGTGACCCCCTCCTGCACTTTCCCTGCAGCACATGCTTCAGTAGCTCCCAAAAGGATGTCAAGCTGACCCTTCAGAGGTACAACATGTGACCTGGGACAAGGCAAAACTCAGCCAATATCATCTCCAACATAAATTTCACATAGTTCCCTAAATAACTAATGAATAGAACTTGCCCTAGATATTGGGGTTAGTAAACTGAGCTGCAATCCCTCTTCCATACAGGCAATTGGTTGGTCCCCCACAAGCTTGGTGACATCTCTCATATATACATCCTGGATTCCTGATCTGGTGTTAGTCTCTTGCTCTTGAATCAGTTACCAAATAATGAGGCAATCCCACTGCCAGCCAGTGTCTGGCATATGCGCGCACACACACTCTCACATATACACTTTGAAAGAGAGAGAGAGGGTGTGTTTTTTTCTTTTGCTGTCAGTGTGTGGTCATGTCTGTGTCTGACAGTGAAAGTGTCTGCTGTGTCTCCGTCAGAGAAAGGATACAGACATCCACCCACTGTAGTGTGGGTGGATGTCTGTTTCTGACCCAGACACAGCCACTCTCTATCTCAGCCACACATTGTGCTGTGCTGCTGCTCATGTGCTCAGTGATTACCACTGCACCAACACAGCTGCATCATTATATAAACCCTTACTTGGGGGGGTAATCCCGAGGGCCCACAAACTTAATTATACTCTTCGGGGCTGCTCTGGCTAGCAATTTACTCCCATGCTTAAATCTTAATCCGGAAGGGATTCTTTTTATGGGGGGAAGCTCTCGCTTATGGCCCGGACCATGGTGCCTTGCTTTCAGTGTGTGTAGACTGTAGGTGCATCCCATGGGGTAAGAAAAGTTTACTGATTAGTAATAATTAAATTAAAGTCTATTTCTCAATAAGGTTGAAGTTACGCCTGACTGCTGGCACATGAATGTATTTATCTGTAGGTAGGCGTCCTTTTATTTCAGGCACCTGAGTAGAGCTCCCACCCAGTGGCTGACTGGGAATCCTATTGGAGAGGTCCCCAAATTTACAGCAAAAACAGTCCTACCTTACTCCAACATCCTTCCCGGACCCCCAGCCTGTCCTGGTCCCATGAATGGAGATTCGATTGGGGTCTCCCGGTCTTGCTCCTTCATTCTTAGTCGTTGTTACTGGGGACTTCTCTTGGGGAAAAGTCAAAGGGGGGTCAGGCTATGGCAGCGCTGCATCTCTGTGGGAAGGGGGTGAGTCAAAACCTCCCCACAAAACGATATCCAAATACTTGCTCTTTGAAATCTCTCTCTGTGACTGCTGCTTTGCTCTCACTGGTGCTTGCCCCCATCTGAGGTGTAGATTGAGGCTCACAGGTCTTCAGCCCTTGTCCTTGGTGTCTGGGGAGGAGCCTTCTCCAAAGAGTCAAGGATTAAGCAGGAATCCCTTCTGAAAAAAAGTCAGGATACTTCATCTTGGCCATCAGAAATCTCACTCAGAAGATCTGTTACTGGTACCTGCCCCATCTAGGGAGTAGGGGGGCTCACAGGTCTTCAAAAGTCTCTGGGTTGAGACCTCTTTTTGCCCCAAAGAGAATCAGGCAAAAATCTCTCTCACTGCAACTAAATACAGGACAATCCTCTGGCAGGGTGTGCAGAGAGGCACAGAAAGTTCCTGATGAGGCAGGGAGGCCTCCACTTCTCCGTGCCACCCATCCCCCACCCCACCGCTACCAATCCACTAGGACCCTGTAAGGAATTTAAATACGAGCCTGCCATCCCCTTGACATGGGGAGGAGTAGGCTTGTAAGGCTCAAATGCTTTTAATTTTTTTGTCGTGGCTTGAACACAAGGGAGAGCCTCCTAGAGGTTGCATCCAGGTTGCAGACCTGGGTGGTGGGAGCTCAGTAATGCTCTGGCACCTATGAAAGGTTGGTGCCAGAGGCAGTTGTCTCTGCCTAAATCTGGGCCTGCCTATTCCCCTCCCTTCATTCTGGATTGGTGACAATAAAATGTACATATTATGTTTTCTATATTTATCAACTAAATATATTAAAGGTATTCAGACATTTTTACTACTTTTTGTAGGCCATTTTTTGAAATTATGCACGTTGAGATTAAGGGGTAGGTAATAAACGCCTACTGGAAAGCAATGTATTGGGTTATTTGATTCACAGGACAAAGCAGACAGCCAGGGCCAGTGCAAGGGTATTAGGCACCCTAGGTGAAAGTTCAGCCATGCGTCTCCGCCTTCCCCCAATCTTGGCACACTTACTCCCCCCTCCCCCTCCAAGCAGATCTCCAGTCCCTTCTGACTCATTCCCCTCTCCAATCCCCTCACACTCACTCCCCTCTCCCCCCCTCCAAGCAGGTCTCCAGTCACCTCACATTCCTTACCCCCTCCCTCCCATCCCACAAGGCAGGCAGAGCACGATTCGGTCACCTGACCCTGTTGCTTGCTCCCACTAGGCCAGGTCTGCCCCGTAAGCTGCTGCAAACCTGCCTCCTGTGCACAGAGTCCTCTTGGGCGGCTCGGCCCCAAAGCTCCTCTCTCCGTCTCTGGCCCACCCGCGGCTACGCCGTCGTCACGGACTTGAAAGGCATTCGGGTGACGGTGCACATATCCTGCCAGCTGCCGCGGCTGTCTCTTATCAGTCATCGGGGATGATCGATGCTGCTGACCCTGGTGCCCCCTAGGCAGCTGCCTAGTGCTTCCGCCGGCCCTGCAGACAGCCGGTGGGTTAAATTTCAAACAAAAACGTGGGACTGCCCTCCCATTACAGAACATTTGCCCCCATAATACTCAGATGTATATAAAACAGACAACCACTAGAGTTTTCTTTCACATCGTGTGATCTGAAAGTGACAGAGCTTCAGTAGTTTTATACAGGCCGCAGCCTCACAAATTATAAACAGACACATCCTTACCTGCTTATTAATGTTCTGATGCTTCAAAATGAGAGCAGGAGAGGACGTGGCAAACTTATCTGCCATGCCCTTGAAAATGCCAGGAAATATGCAAATCTTGGGAAGGGAGACTTGAAATCATATTCTAAGCGCTCCAGATTGTCCTCTTTTTACCATGGGATAGAAGAATTTTGCTGCTGATGACTGAAGGATGTTTTGCATTTCCCTGAAACAATACAAGTCCTGACATTTTCTTAAGCCTCTCGGTGCACAGAGATATCACTGAAGTTCTGGTGGGTAAGAGCTGCCGGGTGGAACAGCGCAGCGGAACGGGGAGAGCGCCGGAGTGCACGGAGTAAATCCAACCATTCCCACTATGACCTCTCCTCAAGCCCCCTGCCAGCTCTCTCTCTCTCTCTCTCATGCATCCTTACTGCTAGAAATCGCTGGGATACTAAGGGGAAACGGGAAGGGTTAAAGCCGGTCCATCTTTGCAAGTCCAGAAGCAGCATCGACCATGCAATCCCAGTCCTCCTAAGTGCACCGAAAATAATTTTAAGAAAATGTCAAGTCTGCAAACACCTAAAGGGCAGCAGCTAATTGATCTTCTTTATGGAGCAAATGGTTCAGGAACCGACGAGAGAGGGAGCAATTTTAGATCTAATTCTCAGTGGAGCACAGGACTTGGTGAGAGAGGTAACGGTGGTGGGGCCGCTTGGCAATAGTGATCATAATATGATCAGATTTGATTTAATGACTGGAAAAGGAACAGTGTGCAAATCCAAAGCTCTCGTGCTAAACTTTCAAAAGGGAAACTTTGATAAAATGAGAAAAATTGTTAGAAAAAAACTGAAAGGAGCAGCTACAAAAGTAAAAAATGTCCAAGAGGCGTGGTCATTGTTAAAAAATACCATTCTAGAAGCACAGTCCAGATGTATTCCACACATTAAGAAAGGTGGAAAGAAGGCAAAACGATTACCGGCATGGTTAAAAGGGGAGGTGAAAGAAGCTATTTTAGCCAAAAGATCTTCATTCAAAAATTGGAAGAAGGATCCAACAGAAGAAAATAGGATAAAGCATAAACATTGGCAAGTTAAATGTAAGACATTGATAAGACAGGCTAAGAGAGAATTTGAAAAGAAGTTGGCTGTAGAGGCAAAAACTCACAGTAAAAACTTTTTTAAATATATCCGAAGCAGAAAGCCTGTGAGGGAGTCAGTTGGACCTTTAGATGATCGAGGGGTTAAAGGGGCACTTAGAGAAGATAAGGCCATCGCGGAAAGATTAAATGATTTCTTTGCTTCGGTGTTTACTGAAGAGGATGTTGGGGAGGTACCCGTAATGGAGAAGGTTTTCATGGGTAATGATTCAGATGGACTGAATCAAATCACGGTGAACCTAGAAGATGTGGTAGGCCTGATTGACAAACTGAAGAGTAGTAAATCACCTGGACCGGATGGTATACACCCCAGAGTTCTGAAGGAACTAAAAAATGAAATTTCAGACCTATTAGTAAAAATTTGTAACTTATCATTAAAATCATCCATTGTACCTGAAGACTGGAGGATAGCAAATGTAACCCCAATATTTAAAAAGGGCTCCAGGGGCGATCCGGGAAACTACAGACCGGTTAGCCTGACTTCAGTGCCAGGAAAAATAGTGGAAAGTGTTCTAAACATCAAAATCACAGAACATATAGAAAGACATGGTTTAATGGAACAAAGTCAGCATGGCTTTACCCAGGGCAAGTCTTGCCTCACAAATCTGCTTCACTTTTTTGAAGGAGTTAATAAACATGTGGATAAAGGTGAACCGGTAGATATAGTATACTTGGATTTTCAGAAGGCGTTTGACAAAGTTCCTCATGAGAGGCTTCTAGGAAAAGTAAAAAGTCATGGGATAGGTGGCGATGTCCTTTCGTGGATTGCAAACTGGCTAAAAGACAGGAAACAGAGAGTAGGATTAAATGGGCAATTTTCTCAGTGGAAGGGAGTGGACAGTGGAGTGCCTCAGGGATCTGTATTGGGACCCTTACTGTTCAATATATTTATAAATGATCTGGAAAGAAATACGACGAGTGAGATAATCAAATTTGCAGATGACACAAAATTGTGCAGAGTAGTTAAATCACAAGCAGATTGTGATAAATTGCAGGAAGACCTTGTGAGACTGGAAAATTGGGCATCCAAATGGCAGATGAAATTTAATGTGGAAAAGTGCAAGGTGATGCATATAGGGAAAAATAACCCATGCTATAATTACACGATGTTGGGTTCCATATTAGGTGCTACAACCCAAGAAAGAGATCTAGGTGTCATAGTGGATAACACATTGAAATCGTCGGTTCAGTGTGCTGCGGCAGTCAAAAAAGCAAACAGAATGTTGGGAATTATTAGAAAAGGAATGATGAATAAAACGGAAAATGTCATAATGCCTCTGTATCGCTCCATGGTGAGACCGCACCTTGAATACTGTGTACAATTCTGGTCGCCGCATCTCAAAAAAGATATAATTGCGATGGAGAAGGTACAGAGAAGGGCTACCAAAATGATAAGGGGAATGGAACAACTCCCCTATGAGGAAAGACTAAAGAGATTAGGACTTTTCAGCTTGGAGAAGAGACGACTGAGGGGGGATATGATAGAGGTGTTTAAAATCATGAGAGGTCTAGAACGGGTAGATGTGAATCGGTTATTTACTCTTTCAGATAGTAGAAGGACTAGGGGACACTCCATGAAGTTAGCATGGGGCACATTTAAAACTAATCGGAGAAAGTTCTTTTTTACTCAACGCACAATTAAACTCTGGAATTTGTTGCCAGAGAATGTGGTTCGTGCAGGTAGTATAGCTGTGTTTAAAAAAGGATTGGATAAGTTCTTGGAGGAGAAGTCCATTACCTGCTATTAGGTTCACTTAGAGAATAGCCACTGCCATTAGCAATGGTTACATGGAATAGACTTAGTTTTTGGGTACTTGCCAGGTTCTTATGGCCTGGATTGGCCACTGTTGGAAACAGGATGCTGGGCTTGATGGACCCTTGGTCTGACCCAGTATGGCATTTTCTTATGTTCTTATGTTCTTATGTTCTCCCCTCCTGTCTTTTTATGCTGCTGCGACTGTAGCTCGGCTCTCCCTTGCATTCATGGATGGCTTCGGCTCACTTCAAGATAAAGGTCATTTTCTGAGCAGCGCCGTTTTCCTGATCTGAAAAGCTCTCTCAGTGCTGCAGCTGTAACGCACCCTATCAGCTCATTTCCCGCTGCTTAGACATTCGCCCTGTGATGTTGGGGGGAAGAGCCGAGCGGCCTTTGCAGCAGACTCACGAAATGGGCAACCACCTAGGATGGTAGGCAAACGCGCCACTTCTGTCTAACCCCCTCCGAAATAATGGGCAGCTTGCACCAGAGAAATCAAAAAGTACTTTTCTCATGTGTAAGAGAAAACCTTAGGCTGTGGACAGCACATGGACTGGCAGAGCTGGCACCTGCTCCTCGCCTCCCTCCTCACAGGCCGAGCCTGTTGCTCGCGTTTTGCACACCGAGTATTTTGCCATGGCTGGGGGGGGGGGGGGGGGGGGGAAAGCAGGCGACAAGATTTCCTAGGGTCCCCAATACCACAAGGGCCCCCCCATAGCCCAGAACAGAAAGCAGCAGCTGCAGAAAAAGTCGCAGATCCTTACCCAGCTTTCCTGGGTAAAGAAAACCCACGAGGGGAGCAGGGAAATCCCCAGGCCCTGGTATCCTTTTATGGCTATTTTGAGAGTTGTGACAGAAACCAGGGACCCTGGCAAGGTGCTCCCCCCTCCCCCCCAAACACAGACAACAGAGCAGGAGGGAAGGGGGGAGAACCTGGGTTCAATTTTTCAGGTGCTGGGGACATCAGGAAGGAAGGCCGAGAGGGGAGGGGGAGCCCGTGCTCGTACAAATCTTTCACCGCTGGGACATTGGCTTGGAGAGTAGGGGATCCGTGGGGGCCTTTTAGAAATCTTTTATCGCGAGGGCATCGGGGGAAGAGCAGTCGCAATGATAGGGATTTTTGCTTTGTAACAGTTTGAAATGAGGAGGTGGGAGAGAGGCGGGGGTTGGCTACTATCTGGCTAGTAGAATATTTTTTAGAAATCAATGTTCAGCAGCTGGTGAGCGAGTAAGTTTCCGAGTCGTTTTTCCAAACTCAGTGACCCAGCTAACGTTAGCCGGGAAATGCCAAATATCAGTCCCAGCGTTCAAATTCAGCCCCAGCCCCAGAACACGCTCGAAGGCCTCTTTTTTTCTTTTTATTATTTATCTGGCTACGTTTTGGCCATTCAGCGGGAACTTAATGTTTTAAACCTGGGGTTTGTCCAGCTAATCCCACAGGCAGGCAAACTTTGGAATATTGACCTTTTAGTGTATAAATGAGGTGCTACTGTTTCAAACTTAAGCAATATATATACTGAGCAGCCCAGAAGAAGGGTTGCAGGGCGAAGGCGGCAAGGATGGACTCTCTGGCTTTAGCTGCCAGCGCCGCGCTGCTCTGAACTGCAACGAAGCTGCTGCCACAGCAGCCTCTCGCGCCGATTCTGGGCACCGTGAAACCCAGCCCCAATTATTGCTCACTAGGGGGGGTGCTGTGCACTTGCATTTTTTTATTTTATTTATAGTTTATTTCATTTTGTTTAATTTTATTTAAATTAAAACCTATAGAATGAATGAGGGGAAAAAAAAAAAAGAATTGGGTCCAGGCCGCCATAAAAATTGAAGACTCCCTGGGAGCCTGCCCCCAGCTTCTCCCCAGCCACCCCTCCATCACTTATATCTACGCTGGTGACGTCCAAAGGAGGCAGACACAATCCCCACCGGGTCAATTTGTCAGAACAATTTGATGTACAGAGGCAGAGAGCTCGGGGCGGCTCAAGGCAATCTGCGGCCTGAGGCGAGGGACGAGATGGGGCCCTCTCTGCCTTTTCCACACACTCATTCACTTCTCTCCCTCTTCCCTTCTCACATGCACTCTCCTCGCCTCCATTCTCATTACACACAGGAGCCTCCTCTTTCCCCCAGACCCATGGGACATGCTCGCTCCACTTCCTCCTCCAGTAGCGTCGGCCGCTCTGCCCCGGTTTTATTTTTTGACGCGCAGCCCGACACTGTTGCCCCTCCTCCTCCTGCGTCCTTCAGTTTGCCGCGGAGGAGGGCGACGCGCCTGCTCGTCTTTCTCGCCGCGCAGCGCCGGGCTTCACGTTTTCTTCCAGGGGCACGGGATTCTGATGCTCCCCCCCCCCCCCCCCCAGGCCCTGCCTCTCCTGGCCTCCTGCGGCAGGGCCCCTGGAGTTGGCGGGTGTTGGGCCCGGAGGCCCGGCAATTGGTTCAGAATTCCTGAGTCTCCAGGCCAGATCTGGAGAGCTCCCGCGTCTGAGTGCGAGGCGGCAGGGGCAGGGGCAGGGGCAGGCAGTGTGAGGCAGATGGCACCGCGGCGTTCCGAGAGGGGCATTCTTGCCACCTGAAGCAGCCGCCTCTCCCTGCCTCACTATAGAGCTGCCTCTGATAGTGCTACTTCCATACAATAAACTAGCGCTAGCCTCAGGGCTAGCCAGCACCATTTTTAAAAAGCAATGCAGTTGGGCAGGAGTGGGGATTCCTTCTGCCCTCTGATAACACCAGGAAGGGGTAGGAGACCTGGAGGACAGTGGAGGGTACAGGTAGGCTCCTTTTGTTACAGGGGGGGGGGGGGGGGGGGGTTGGGTGGTGGAGAGGGGAGGGGAGGCAGCCAGACCAGGGCTAGGGGCTGTTTAGTTGAAGAATGAAGTGAAAAAAAAAATAAGAAAAAGAAATTGGTTTTCTTTCATTTTAAAAATGAAAGGAGAGAATTTGTAAAAAAAACCCTTCCTATTTCCAACGAGTGCTCATCCCTATTCTCCACAGCAGCCAGGGGGCCACTTTCACATGACGACGTAGTTGAGGACCAATTGCCCCTGAAGCCCAGTCCCTGTTTCCCTGCCACGACCTCCCCACATTGACCTGCCCCGCAGGTTATTGCCCCTGCTGCCCGCCTTCTCTCTAGAACATGGCCCATTGCAACTTTCCGCCCTCTTTCCCCATCCTCCCAGTAAAATACTTTATTTCCTATGCTGAGTGCATCCCCAGCAAGCACAGAAGCCTTCACCAAACTCAGAAGGAATGGTTTTAGACTCTTTATTGTTTGACGTTGCTTTCTGCCTCCTCAATCTTTTACTTTTAAAACGTGTTCCCGTCTTCCCCTCGTTTCTTTAGCATTCTGTTATTTTTCCTCCTCGTGTTTACCTTTCTGCCCAGCTGCTGTCTCTCCACAGCTCATTATCTGTTCTCACCTCCCACACACTCACCGCTTGCAGTCCCCCCTTCCTCTTCCCTCCACCATGATCTCCTTTCTTTTCACAAACCTTCTCTTTGTTTACCTTCCCCTCTCAGCCCCCTCCTCTGTCCCAGTAAGCTCTTCACCCAGTCCTCTCTACTTCTCTTTCCCTCTTAATTTCCCCTTCACTTAATCCCTCTCTAGTTCCTCTTATTCAAAGGCCATATCCTCTCCCCCAGCTTGTATCCCCTTCTCCCAGTCTATGTTCTCCCTCCATCCTTACAATCAGGGTCTACACCTCTCCTTTGCCTAATGCTTTACTATCACAGCCTCTACCCACCCCCCCTCACAGCTCTCCTCCTCTCTCAGCCAGGATTCTCTTTCAGTTCGGCTCCCAGACATTCACAGCAGTATTCTCTCTCACAGCCAGATCACCTTTTACAACTAATCTGCCAAACTCACTTCCTTACTCATCTCTCCTCTGTCCTTTTATCAGTACCTCAATCAGCAGCCTTCCTCCCCTCTCCACTGGCAACTCCAGTCTACAGGGCAGGAAGCCCACCAGATCTACGCTGCTGCTGCTCTCTGAGCCCCCTGCAGCCCATTGGTCAGACACTCCACAGCCAGCCAATAGGCTGCAGAGGAAGGCGGAAGCGGTGGGAGAGGAGACGAGGACTTCCTGTCTACCCTCTCCTGCAGCACAGTTCCCAAGATCTGAGCTGCAGGAAACAATATTGGGGGGTTCTCAAGCAGGAGGAGGTAGGGAGTGAGAGAACTTGTGAAAAGGCCATGGAGTAAGGAGGAAGAGGACTCAGTAAGGGGACATTAAGAGATTAAAGGAGGAGGAGAGGGCTCGGGAAGAAGGCATGTTGGGGAGGTAGGGAGGAAGAGGACATGAAGGGAGGTCATGGGGATAGGGGAGAAGCACCCTGGAAAGGGATATGCTTGAGGTAGAGGAAAGCATTTGGGACAGTCCTCGTGATTTTCCCCACTGTTATGTCCTAAAAAGTAGGCAGATTCATCCTCATAGCTTGTTTAAGCTTCTCCTGTGCATTATTACAAATTCTGAAGGTGGCTTGTTGTTAGATTATTTATAAGATCTTAATGCATATCTACCCAGGATGATGGAGAACTAATGAGGAAAGAAATCAAAATCAGTCTTGGATTAGAAGTAATATCCCACAAGATTGGAATCTGGGATGCATCTTTGCAGTGTAGGTAGGAAAAACTGAGCAGAATAAACGAGCAGACTGGTCTTTTTCTGCAGGCCATATGGGTCAGACCAAAGGTCCATTGAGCCCAATATCCTGTCTCTGACAGTGGCCAGTCTGGGTCATTAGGAAATACCCATCAGATCCCAAGGATTAGATCCAGTTCTTTGTTGCCCAGACCTCATCTACATTTCTCTGCCTCTCATCCCCTCACCAGCCCTCCAGGTCCTTCAACATCATCTCTTGTTTACCTTCCCACTCTTCTGAATTCTGGTTCATACCCTACACTCATACTTCCCCAATCCACTTGATACAACCTCACTCATATCCTCCACACAATCCCCATACTCCCCCCCCCCCCCCCAAACCTGTGTAGCCACTCTTCCCCTTCCCCGGTCTCTAAGCACTGACATTGCATGCCCTCTTACTCCCTCTGGCAGTGAGTTCTCCTTCAACAATGGTCCAGCAGTGTCACAGTTCTGGGCCTGCATGGCTCTCGATCTCTGACCCCATGTCCTGCAGCAGGCACCTCTCAGCTGGAGCTCAAACAGAAAGATCCAGCTGTTGGCAGCTGCCCTGTCACATGATGATGTTTTGGTGCAGCAGTAGCACCCTTACCACCCTGGAAGGGGGATTATGTTGAAGGATCCTGCCACACCAACATTTCTAAGCTAATCAAACAGATTAGTTGAGAACCAAGTAGTTGGGTGAGCTGATCCCTCTCTATTAGGCAAAGAACATTTAATTATGCAGGCATTTAGGTGAACTCTGGTTTCATCATTGCCTTTGAATCACTGGTTGATAGCCCTCGTATGTGGATGCAGGAAACTAAAGCATCAAGCTGTGAGCTGCCTATGCACCCAGCACAGCCCCTTCCAAGATAGCAGCAGTGTCTGTTTTAATTCAGGTACTCAGGTGCAATTAAAGTTCAAAAGGAATAGGCAGGATGGTGAAATGAGATCCGTATTGCAGATTCAAGTGCTTGAGGCGCTGCTGCTCATAGGCCAGTGCCCTGCCTAATGAAGCACTGCAGGAAGAGAGCCCAATCTCTCTGAAGGGCACCTGATAGTACTGCCCTTGAGATACCCATTCCAGTCGCCCTGACCCGGATTGGTTTGTGCTTTTTCCTATTGGAGATGCTAAGGTAATAGGACCTGCACTACAAGCAGAGCTAATTTTTAGCAAGAAGGCTGCAGTACACCTTGGGGTGCAGTATGCTAATGCCATGCAATCAGATCAGGAGTGTAGGGAAAAAAAAGGAGTGCACTAAAAGGGAAAATGCACTAACAAAATGTGAATAAAGCTAAAAATCCACATTAATGCAGGCTGGCATGGGCACAGTCTCACTCCACGGCAAGGGAAGGGGGAGGAGGAAGGGGTAAGGATGAGTAGTAAAGAGGGAGTGGAGAGAGAGCACCGTACACTGCCCTCCCCATTCATCCATCTCTCATTTCTCCAGTGTAACTGGGAGAGTAGCAGTATCCTCAGCTTCCCGCCGACACGCAGCGGTGCAACCAGGACGGAGGTTTTATAGCAGGGCCTGAGGTAGGCATTGGGCATACAGGTGCGAGTCGTGCTAGTTACACATTTATCAACCACCCCCAATCCCCTCCCCAGCCAGCAGGTCTCTCTCTGTTATCTAAATGGCTTTTGAATATTGACCTCTGTACTTTTAAATATTAACATTGTAAATAAATATCGAAATTCTGGCGTCACTCCAGTAACAGCAGCCAGAGCAGGTCCGGCACCGCACAGTTTCACAAGGCAGCACCACCCGGAGGGTCAAGCCCCCACCCAACCCGCATCACTGTGGGCCTAATACCCTACGGGATCCAAGTGGGGTTTATGCAGGGATTTCTGGCTGGCAGCACAGCAGTGCACGTCAATATAATGTAAGGGAGAGTTTTCATGTAAATCATCATAAATGCATAACTCTTAACTGTGAGTGTGGAGCGGGCTGATGGGGGAGACCTTATGCAAAGCTATAACGTTTCTACGGGGGAGGGGGTGGTGATGTCAGTAGCACAGAAGGGAGCTGGGACTTTTTTTAGTGAGCCCGGGACAGACAATGAATGAACGGGGGGGGGGGGAACAAAAAAGCCCTGAGAGCCAGAGAACCCTGCAAAAGTCAGTCCGAAACTAGAGAGCAAACCTGCAAATCCATATCCACCCTCATTAATGCCCAGAAGTGCCCCACAGGGAGGGAGCAGCTTGTTTAACCTTGCAACTGATAAAGGAGGATTATAAACCTTTGAGATTCAATTACAGTTACCTATGAAAAGGCAGTGCTGCAAGCATTACAAGAGGGCTTAGAACGTCAATGCACTTCCACCTGGACGGCTGCTCAGGAACCCCGTGCACAGCACCACAGAGCCCAGACGGACCCTCACCAAACACAAACTGGAAGCAGAAATACGGAGACAGGATGTGAGCTGGAGATCCTAAGCAGCCAGACTCTGCCAACAGGGCAGCACTGCAGAAACAGAAACAGAAGTGAACGGTGAAGCGAAAGATATCAGCGATGCACAGTCCCAAACCTGACGCTTTCCAGTCGCCAAACTGGAAGCAGAAATACGGAGACAGGATGTGAGCTGGAGATCCTAAGCAGCCAGACTCTGCCAACAGTGCAGCACTGCAGAAACAGAAGTGAACGGTGAAGCGAAAGATATCAGCGATGCATGGTCCCAAACCTGACGCTTTCCAGGCACCAAACTGAAAGCAGAAATACGGAGACAGGATGTGAGCTGGAGATCCTAAGCAGCCAGACTCTGCCAACAGTGCAGCACTGCAGAAACAGAAGTGAACGGTGAAGCGAAAGATATCAGCGATGCATGGTCCCAAACCTGACGCTTTCCAGGCACCAAACTGAAAGCAGAAATACGGACATAGGATGTGAGCTGGAGATCCTAAGCAGCCAGACTCTGCCAACAGTGCAGCACTGCAGAAACAGAAATGAACGGTGAAGCGAAAGATATCAGCGATGCACGGTCCCAAACCTGACGCTTTCCAGGCACCAAACTGAAAGCAGAAATACGGACATAGGATGTGAGCTGGAGATCCTAAGCAGCCAGACTCTGCCAACAGTGCAGCACTGCAGAAACAGAAATGAACGGTGAAGCGAAAGATATCAGCAATGCATGGTCCCAAACCTGACGCTTTCCAGGCACCAAACTGAAAGCAGAATGCTCTTTTACCTTTGGGCATTTTATTTTATTTCTCTAATTGCAATGCTCCCAGCATCTCTCCCAACTTCTTGTGCTCTCTCTCTTACCTCTTTTCCCAGAATCTCTGTTTTTCTCACCGTCTCGCTTTTCCCTCTGTTTTGCCTTTTCATTCAGAGCTAGATTTCACCTCCAGCCTCCTCCTTTTCACCTCTCCCACTTTCACTCCTTCCCAGGTATTCTCCCCACTCTCTCACTTTCCCATTCCCAGGCCCTTAATTCCACCCTTGCCACTTCCCCAGTCGTCACCTACAGTCCTTGTTCTTCCATTAGAAGATGTCTCTTCTCCCCTACCCACATTCCCATCACCCTTTTACCCACTCCCCAGCCCCATTTGTTTCGCACTCCCTACAAAGCTCCATATCTTTCCCCTGCTTCTCACTTCCCCCTCCACTTCATTCACAGCACCTCTCATCCCCTCCCCTCCCCTTAAACCCATCGCAGTCCTCCACTCCTATCCTCCCAGCCCATCTAACCTTTCTCCACACAGTCACAAAATCTCCACCTCTCCAGTCCCTCTCCATCTCGATACTCTCTCTCCAATCCCAGAGTCCCCACTCTCCCAGCACTCTCTCCCCACCTGCTCGATCTTTATCCAATCTTACAGTTCTCATGCTCCATCCAATCCACACCTAATTCAGGTCCTCCTCCTGCCCCCTACCTCCATGCAATTCTCCTGTAACCACTGTCAGCCAAATCCCTGTCCCCACTTCTCTCTCTTTCCCCTCCCCCAAATCCCAGAGACTCCCAAGCTCCCCTCAATTTTTCATTCTTCCTCACCCCCCCCCCCCCTCATCCCTCAGACCCTATATTTTCACAGAGTCCCCACTTCTCCCCCTCACCTTCCCATTCTGTAATCCTTTGCTGGAACTCAGACCAAAATGTTGCAGAGCTCCTCTAGCAGTCAGTGCCTCTCAGAAACATCCAACGCTCTTTATCTACAGAACCACGTGGGAGGAGCTCACAGGAACGGTGACTCAGGGCCTAACGATGCTCCATCCCTTCAATTCCTCTCCATGCAGCCCCTGCAGGCTCCTGAACAGGCCGATACCACCTCTTTCTGTAGACCATTCATACTCACCTGCCTCTTGCTGTTTGAGACCCTGAGCTGCACAAAATGGCCTTGTTGAGTGGGTCTAACTCCAAAGTAGATGGACCACATTCCACCCAGGCCCACCCCTCCAGGAACCCGGCCTCCCCTTTTCCTCAACATTTCCAAGGGACTTGATTAGTGAAGGGATAGCACCTTGCTGATTTGGGTAGTGGAAAGGTATGAATGTCAGGAGGCTGCATCTAGATGGGGGAACTCACAAGCCCTCACATACTTCTCCTATCCTCACCTGTGTGTGTGTGTACAGGGAGGGGAGTGGTTCAGAGAGCAGGGGGAGGTGGTGATGGTGGTGGTGTAGGGTGAGTGTGTGTACTCTTTCCCCTCCTTTCCCTTACAATCTTCTCTCCCCATGCTCCTCCTGCCCCTTTCCTTCCTTGTACTCACCAATCTGTAGCCCTTCCTTCCACCCTCCCATTTGTGTGTTTGTGGGATGGGGAAGATAATAGCATAGATAGAGTGTGTATGGGTGGGGATATCTCTTTCTCCCTCATCCTGTGTGCGTGGGGGGGGATAGCTGGTAGTGAGCAGGGGTGAGTGCACAATCCCACCCCTAACGCTAATTTGTAGCTCTCTCCTCTTATATGTATGTGCGTGGAGAGAGGGGATAATGTTAGCATGTGTGCACGTAGGAGGGGGGATAGTGTTACCCTGTGTGCACGAGGAGGAGGGGGTAGTGTTAGTATGTGTGCACATGGGGGGGTTGTAGGGGGTAGTGTGTGTGCATGGGGGAGGGGGTAGCGTTAATATGTTCACATGTGGGGGAAGGCGGTAGTGTTAGCATGTGTGTGCATGCAGGGAGGGGCAGTGTTAGCGTGTGCACGCATAGGGGAGGGGATAGTGTTAGTATGTGTGCATGTGGGGGCAAGGCGATAGTGTTAGCATTTGTGCACATGGAGGGAGGGGATAGTATTAGGATGCGTGTGCGCATGGGGGAAAGGCAATGTTAGTATATGTGTGCATGTGGAAGGCAGGGGGTAGTTTTAGAGTGTGTGTGCATTTATGTGGGTAAGGATAATTATAATTGCTTCGGCTAGCACAAAGGGCTGGTAGAAAAATGTTAGGTGCCCTAGGTAAAACTTACAGCTTTGCACCCACCCCCTCCCATGGATATTCAAAGTATAGTCTTCTGAGGTTAAAATATGACTTTCAACATGTATATTATATTTACGTTCACTACAAAACCCTGCCAAAAAGACACTTGACGCCCATGTTGGGTGTGGGCTTGGCCCTCGAAAAATGAGTGAATTTCAATTACAATATAGTAACGTTTCATAGCAAAACAGCACTCAAACAGTAACAACTCATCAATGAAAAGGCCGCACTGCAAATATTACATCAAGCTGTAAACCACACTGCCTCTCTCACTCACAATCACACATACAGCCTGTCACACAAACACAATCTCTCACTCTCACAATCACTCAACCTCTCACACAGAAACACACACAGCCTCTGTCACGCAATTACACATAGCTCTCTCACACACATACAGTTCAATCATACACACAGTCTCACACAGCCTCTCTCTCTCATACACACACACACAGCCTCTCGCACGCAATTACACATAGCTCTCTCATACACATGCAGTTCAATCATAAACACAGTCTCACACAGCCTCTCTCTCTCATACACACACACAGCCTCTCTCACGCAATTACACATAGCTCTCTCACACACATACAGTTCAATCATACACACAGTCTCACACAGCCTCTCTCTCTCTCATACACACACACACAGCCTCTCTCACTCATGGCCCCCCTCCCCACTCTACCAAGCACAAACAGTAGAAGCAGCTTCCTTCTTCAGTCCCAACCACCGACAGGACATCCTCTGTTTCTCGGCTGCTCTTCCTGACAATCTGCTCCAGCTACTGATTTGGGGGCTAAAGGCATCTTAGACACTACTTCATGGGCAAACAACACAAGTAAGAGATTTGGGAGCAATCATCGATAATCGGCTTAACTTAAAAGCTTTCATAAACCAAACCACTAAAGACTGCTTTCATAAACTGTATGTTCTAAAAAGAATAAGACCACTGTTCCACAATCATGACTACAGGACTATCTTACAAGCAATAATCTTCTCCAAGTTAGACTATTGCAATTCTTTATTATTAGGTATCCCATCAGCACATACTAAACCGCTTCAAATGGTTCAAAATACGGCAGCCAGATTTCTAACAAACACAAGGAGAAGAGAGCACATCTCCCCAATCCTTAAAGATTTACACTGGCTGCCAATCCATTTCAGAATTCTTTATAAGTCAATCACCATAATCTACAAAGCTATCCAACAAATCGCTCCTCTCAACCTACAAATCCCTTTCATAAAGCATACATCCTCCAGACCCATAAGAGAGTACTACAAAGAGTCTCTGCAAGTACCGCCTTCCAAAACTTCCCTCCACATAACTTACAGAGACAGGGCTTTCTCCACAGCAGGACCCACTCTTTGGAACTCCATACCAACGGAACTAAGACAGGAACCCTGCCTCCCGACATTCAGGAAAAGACTCAAAACATGGCTTTTCAAACAAGCCTTCCCAGACTCAGATTAAACCCAATTTTCTCCGACAAACAACCTCCAAGCAACAACTTTCTTTTTACAACCAACTTGGCAACCTACCCTAAAGCACTACCAACATCCAGAATTTCATTACTTCTGATCTCTTCCTTCTTGTTAAAAACCACATCTATGTGAACTGAACAATTCATTGTAAATCACACACTTCCCTGCTTGGTAATTCTACCATTTTACGGGTTAATATACTATGTTAAAGTTACTATCTTCTCTTCTTCTTGCTCCTAGTTGTACGCCTCCTTGTTTTATTGTAACTGCATCTATAGTATGTTTAGTACATATTATCTCGTTCTCTGTTCCGGTTATCACCCCACTGTTTATTGTAAACCGGCTTGATGTGATATTTTCACGAATGCCGGTATAGAAAAATCTAAATAAATAAAAATAAAATAAAATGGGCAGAGCAACAGAATAACAGCCACCAGAAATGTGAGCTAACTTCAACCCTACCTCCGACCCAGGAGTTACATTTCCAGCTTTAAGAAAATGTATCTTAAGCCATCAGCCCTTTAACATGTCTCCATGTTCTGCTGGGGAATAGGTAATAACTCCATTAACATGGGGACCTGCATACACCCATGTTAATCTTAGCACTGCATTTAACACCTGTTTTTTTAATTCAGATTTTTCCAGACAAAAAGCCACGTTAAATACCAAAGTTAACTTACCATGGAAAAATGCCCCTTAAGGACCAGCACGATGGTCACTGGTCCTTAAGCTTGTTTTAGGCTCCATCCCAGGTGTGATGGCTAGCTCCACCTAGCTGCCAAGGATCAAAGGTTACGTTCCACAAAGGCAGATTGGAAAAAGTGGGAAGCAACTAGCCTGACTGCAAGCTCTGCTGCATGCTCCAATAAATTTACCAGATCCAATCCTGAACCTCAGTCTCCGTGTCTGAAGCACACTGGGACCGTTACAGCAATGTTGTGACTCGGACGTCTGTGGACTTTCAGTCATGCCCGCACAGTACGCGTATTAACCAGTTAAGGAACCTGGGATCTACAGCCAGGCAAACTGATGCCAATGTTAGATACACGACTTTCATCAGGAAAAATGTCTTTTAAACACTGATTGGGTTGACTTGCTGGTTCTCTCAGCCTGGTGGCCCTTGGTAAGAGTGGAGGCCTGGTTTCAACACACCGGTATAAAAATTATAATTCTGGGGGGTCCATATACAAAAGCCATTTAGACAGATAACCTAACAGCTATCCCTTTTAAATAGCATAGCCGGCTATATTCAGCCTTTATCTGGATAAACTCTAGAACAGTAACAACTAGCTACCCGGCTAGAATTTAGCAAAAAAAGGAGCTTTCCGGGGAGGGGCTGAGATATCCGGCTAAGCCAGCGGAATATCTGGTATACAGTTACACAGCTAGGGTAGCCGGATAAAGTTAGACCTGCTTCTGCATGGCTTCCACATAGCACACTCCAGAGCTACGCTAGACGCACAGGCATCCAACGTAGCTCCTTAGCGACACTCAAGACGCCGGGTCCCAGCCACTGTAAGAGGAGAGTCCCGCGATCCGGACTGAAGGTACAAGGGAGGGGAAGGAGGGGGCCCACAGATGGAGCTTGAGCGGGGAGCACTGGGAGGGGAAGATGCTGGCGCCCCTATTTTATTATTTTTTTTAATTCCTCTTTGGGGAGGAGGCAGCAGGGTCCAACCATGAAGTTTGGACTGAGGCAGGGAGGATTTAGTTGGGGCCTGTAAGCCCACTTTTTTTTTCACTTGGTTTGCCACTTAATCAGATATCCAATTATTAAGTGGCTGGCCATCTTGCCACACGAGGCTGGATAACTTAAACATAACCGGATATTCTTTTAAATATAGCCGGTTATGTGTAAAAGTTATCCCACTGAATATCCGGCTAACTCTACACTGAATATTGGCCTCCTGAAGGGTAGTGCAGACCAGTCCTTGTTTTAATGTAAGACTGGTTCTTGGGCCTTTAAATTTTGATGCATCCTGGCATCAGCTGCTCCTGACATCAGATCCGATGTGGCCGTTTGCTGAATTGAATGAGACTTGGGTAAGTCTATGCAGTGATATCTCTTGCTGGTGTCTGGGATTATAATTTATTCTATTTTTAGACACATCAACTGGCCCCTGATGCAGACATCCATTGTCAAAACGTTGGCAGTTTAATATCTCCTGAAGCAGTACCACCGATATATGGGGGCACACGGGGTAGCGGGTGAGGCTATGGCGCAATTGGAAACCTTTTAAAAGCCAAGCGGTATTTAGTTTTGGAATCTGCAGCCTTTCTGGAACATTATCACTATTGCAGCGGCATAAGATGACTTGAAGAGGTGATTTTCAGCATTGTCGTCCCCTCCATTTACCTTCTTTGGGAAGAGTTTTTTGGGTTAATTCACTGTGGATTTTACATATATTTTTGAATTGTGATTAAACTTTTTTTTTTTTTTTAAAAGGATATAATTTCACACTGTAATGATTACATCAGAAAAATTCACATAGAAAACAAGAAGTCTGGTAAATAATTAAAACATTGGTGGACAAGCCGCATTAGAAGGCTGCAAGGCAACTTAGTGTGATGAGATTATCCCCTTCCCTTATATTTTGGAGTATAGGGTACAATTTTGGCTTAGTTTTTTTGGCTGATTTACAGGTCGATACAGTAAAGTGTGCTCCGGAGCGCACTGTCAGCCTGCTCTGGACGCGTGTTTTACCTTACCCCTTATTCAGTAAGGGGAGGAAAACACGCGGCCCACCCGCGGCACCTAATAGCGCCCTCAACATGCAAATGCATGTTGATGGCCCTATTAGGTATGCACGCGCGATTCAGTAAGTAAAATGTGCAGCCAAGCCGCACATTTTACTCTAAGAAATTAGCGCCGACCCAAAGGTCGGCGCTAATTTCTTCCGGCGCCAGGAAAGTGCACAGAAAAGCAGTAAAAACTGCTTTTCTGTGCACCCTCCGACTTAATATCATGGCGATATTAAGTCGGAGGTCCCCAAAAGTAAAAAAAAGTAAAAAAATAAATAAATTTGAATTCGGCCCGCGGCTGTCGGGCCGAAAACCGGACGCTCAATTTTGCCGGCGTCCGGTTTCCGAGCCCGTGGCTGTCAGCGGGCTCGAGAACCGACGCCGGCAAAATTGAGCGTCGGCTGTCAAACCCGCTGACAACCGCCGCTCCAGGCCAAAAGGAGGCGCTAGGGACGCGCTAGTGTCCTTAGCGCCTCCTTTTCCCCGTTTTTCCCGCGTCACCTCATTTAAATACTGAATCGCCCGCACCAGCGAGGGGCCGGTGCGCGCGCCGGGAGAGCGGGCGTTCGTCCACTCTCCCGCGGTCTTACAGTATCGACCTGATTGTAGGAAAGAATTTTGTTCGGCCAACAGCCATGCTAATTTTGGTAGCTATTTAGACTATTGTAGGGTACTGCTCAACCAGAATGGATGGGACGGAGGTTCTCCTCTCCCCCAGTGGGCTGTCCCAGACCCCTTACCCCTCCCTCTAACCTTCAGTGAGTGGAGATGGTGTGCCAGTGACTCTCAAACCTGCTTTTTTGACTCCTTTCCCACCCCTGCTGTTCAAAGCCTCAGATTAGCTTTGGGCCCATGAAGAAGGGAGAGGTACTGAAGGGACAGGTTTGAAATGGATCAGGCTTTCAGCTTCACTTGCCTGGTTGGGGGAGAGGGATTTTTTTTGGAATTTTCCAAACAATATAAGTTTCCTTTTAACGTATATTTAAATAAATGATACCAAGCTTTATGGGTAGAGATTGGAAGGGAGGGAAGGGTGCTAAATAACTTCTCTATGCTAAAGGGCAGAGTACAAAGAAGACAGACAACAAATATAATTTAGATAAGGAGTGATATCTTACAAGTGGTCATGCCCTTTGGCTGGTAGTGAGAGTATATCCTTAGCAATGTGGACAGGAATGGCCCTGCAGAATGGTCTTTTTCTGTCAACATCTACTATTAAAGTATGTGCAGCAGTAATAAGAATACTTTTTTTTCACAGCATCAGGTATATAACATTAATGATTATTAAAGTTACTACAAGTACTTTTATAGCTGGGCCCTTGACTGTGGAAATAAACACATGTTTAGAGCTAATTAACACAAAAACTTTTCTGTCGTTAAAAATGTAAACAAAACCCAATGGCTACACAGAAGGAAATTTAGAGCTTTATCTTTTCCTATAATCTAAATTCTGGGAAAGAGTATTAGAGAAGAAAAAAAGATTCAGTCTGGCCTGAATTCCACTAATTCCAAAGCAACTAGAATTTCATGTGTTTAACAGGTTTTGAATCTTCCTTTCATACTCCACTTCAGCTAGAGTTGTCCTGCATTTGTCTCTGAGCTCCCTACAATTTGCATTTTAGTGGCTTGTATAACGCACTGAGGTTGTCATGTTCATTCCCCTGGAGCCATAGAAGTCGGACAAACAACTTGCAGTTTGAGAGCTATGTCCCCTTCCACAGATGAGTGCAAATGGGTTTGGGCAAATGTTCCATTCACCTCTCCAGGGAGGTGATCTGGAGTACAAACATCTTCCGTCTAGCTCAAATAGATTTTAAGAAGTGGTGAACTACTTCTCAAACAGGATCTTCTTCTTGCATGGTCCAAACAGCTTATCTGAGATTTTCGATTGCATAGGAGGGAGACGTACCTAAGGCACATGTTTGGCATGCACTGGCCCCACCAGATTTGCTCCCTGTGGAGAGGCAGAGAATGCCATCATCAGTGATACAGCATCATCCAGAGAGGCATCGGTCCTAGGCCATCCACAGAAATCTCCATCTGGACAGTGCACTCAGCAACATGAGAAACATCAGCGAGGGGACGTTATGAGAGCAAATGTCAATGCTGCGTATGGGAGCACACAGTGTCCGAAAACTACCTTTCCACAATCCACCTAGAAGGTCGAGCACTGACCCACATGCAGTGCGCCTTTTAATCACATTTGGGGGGGGGAGGGGAGATGTGACTCCAGGTACATTTTTGGTAGGATTGGAAACCACCACACAAAACTGGATTTTAAGAACATAAGAAATTGCCATGCTGGGTCAGATCAAGGGTCCATCAAGCCCAGCATCCTGTTTCCAACAGAGGCCAAACCAGGCCACAAGAACCTGGCAAGCACCCAAACATTAAGCAGATCCCATGCTACTGATGCAATTAATAGGAGTGGCTATTCCCTAAGTAAAGTTGATTAATAGCAGTTAATGGACTTCTCCTCCAAGAACTTATCCAAACCTTTTCAGAACCCAGCTACACTAACTGCACTAACCACATCCTCTGACAACAACTTCCACATCTTAATTGTGAATTGAGTGAAAAAGATTAGTCTTAAATGTGCTACTTGCTAACTTTATAGATTGCCCCCTAGTCCTTCTATTATTCAAAAGTGTAAATAACGGATTCATATCTACTTGTTCAAGACCTCTCATGATCTTAAAGATCTTAAAGAGAAGGGCTACCCTCTCTTTAAGATTTTAAAGATCTTAAAGAGAAGGGCTACCCTTCTCTTTAAGATCTTAAAGATCTTAAAGAGAAGGGCTACCCTTCTCTTTAAGATCTTAAAGATCTTAAAGAGAAGGGCTACCAAAATGATAAGGGGAATGGAACAACTCCCCTATGAGGAAAGACTAAAGAGGTTAGGACTTTTCAGCTTGGAGAAGAGACGACTGAGAGGGGATATGATAGAGGTGTTTAAAATCATGAGAGGTCTAGAATGGGTAGATGTGAATCGGTTATTTACTCTTTCGGATAGTAGAAAGACTAGGGGACACTCCATGAAGTTAGCATGGGGCACATTTAAAACTAATTGGAGAAAGTTCTTTTTTACTCAACGCACAATTAAACTCTGGAATTTGTTGCCAGAGAATGTGGTTCGTGCAGTTAGTATAGCTGTGTTTAAAAAAGGATTGGATAAGTTCTTGGAGGAGAAGTCCATTACCTGCTATTATGTTCACTTAGAGAATAGCCACTGCCATTAGCAATGGTTACATGGAATAGACTTATTTTTTGGGTACTTGCCTGGTTCTTATGGCCTGGATTGGCCACTGTTGGAAACAGGATGCTGGGCTTGATGGACCCTTGGTCTGACCCAGTATGGCATTTTCTTATGTTTTTATGTTCTCTATCATATCCCCCCTCAGCCATCTCTTCTCCAAGCTGAACAGCCCTAACCTCTTCAGCCTTTCCTCATAGGGGAGCTGTTCCATCCCCTTTATCATTTTGGTTGCCCTTCTCTGTACCTTCTCCATCGCAACTATATCTTTTTTGAGATGCGGCGACCAGAATTGTACACAGTATTCAAGGTGCGGTCTCACCATAGAGCGATACAGAGGCATTATGACATTTTCTGTTTTATTAACCATTCCCTTCCTAATAATTCCTAACATTGTTTGCTTTTTTGACTGCTGCAGCACACTGAGCCGACGATTTCAAAAAGTCTTATCCACTATGATGCCTAGATCTTTTTCCTGGGTGGTAGCTCCTAATATGGAACCTAACATCGTGTTACTACAGCAAGGATTATTTTTCCCTATATGCAACACTTTGCACTTGTCTACATTAAATTTCATCTGCCATTTGGATGCCCAATCTTCCAGTCTTGCAAGGTCCTCCTGTAATGTATCACAGTCCGCTTGTGATTTAACTACTCTGAATAATTTTGTATCATCCACAAATTTGATAACATCACTCGTCGTATTCCTTTCCAGATCATTTATATATTTATAGAAAAGCACCGGTCCAAGTACAGATCCCTGAGGTACTCCACTGTTTACCCTTTTCCACTGAGAAAATTGGCCATTTAATCCTACTCTGTTTCCTGTCTTTTAACCAGTTTGTAATCCACAAAAGGACATCACCTCCTATTCCATGATTTTTTAGTTTTCTTAGAAGCCTCTCATGAGGAACTTTGTCAAACACCTTCTGAAAATCCAAATACTCTACATCTACCGGTTCACCTTTATCCACATATTTATTAACCCCTTCAAAAGAATTAAGCAGATTTGTTAGGCAAGACTTCCCTTGGGTAAATCCATGTTGACTGTGTTCCATTAAACCATGCCTTTCTATATGCTCTACGATTTTGAGCTTTAGAATAGTTTCCACTATTTATCCCGGCACTGAAGTCAGGCTCACTGGTCTATAGTTTCTCAGATTACCCTTGGATGCATTTTTAAATATTGGGGTTACATTGGCCACCCTCCAGTCCTCAGGTACAATGGATGATTTTAATGATAGGTTACAAATTTTAACTAATAGATCAGAAATTTAATTTGAGTTCCTATAGTACCCTAGGATGCATACCATCTGGTCCAGGTGATTTGCTACTCTTTAGTTTGTCAATCTGGCCTACTACATCTTCCAGGTTCACCGTGATTTCATTCAGTTCATCTGACTCATCACCCCTGAAAACCATCTCCAGAACTGGTATCTCCCAAACATCCTCATTAGTAAACACAGAAGCAAAGAATTCATTTAGTCTTTCTGCAATGGCCTTATCTTCCCTAAGAGCCCCTTTAACCCCTCGGTCATCTAATGGTCCAACCGACTCCCTCACAGGTTTCCTGCTTTGGATATATTTTAAAACGTTTTTATTATGCATTGTTGCATCTATGGCCAACTTCATTTCAAATTCTTTCTTCGCCTGTCTTATCAATGTTTTACACTTAACTTGACAATGCTTATGTTTTATCCTATTTTCTTCAGATGGATCCTTCTTCCAATTTTTGAAGGATGTTTTTTGGGCTAAAACAGCCTCTTTCACCTCACCTTTTAACCATGACGGTAATCGTTTTGCCTTCCTTCCACCTTTCTTAATGTGTGGAATACATATGGACTGCACCTCTAGGATTGTATTTTTAAAACAATGTCCAAGCCTGTTAAACACTTTTAACCTTTGCAACTGCACCTTTCAGTTTTTTTTCTATTTTCCTCATTTTATCTAAGTTTTCCTTTTGAAAGTTTAGTGTTAGAGCTGTTCTGTCCTGCAGAATGCAACTATGATGTGGGAAGCCAAGAATGCCTCACTATTAAGAGGGCATTGGAAGAGTGGAGACAAATATTAGAAGGAGCCAACTTTCCTATTACAATTCTTACAGATCACAAAACTTTATTTTATATTGAAGCTCTAAAACATTTGAACTCCTGGCAAGCCTGGTGGGCCATGTTTTTTTGTTAGCTTTCAATTCATTATCTCCTGGCTCAAAGAATGTTAAGGCTGATCTGTTGTCTTGACATTTTTCCTCTGAGGAGGATCCAGAACCTTGCGATAAAGGGCCCCATCATACCAGCCTCCAAGATCATTGAAAACAAATTCAAGAGAGTGATCTGATGGAGAAAATTAACCTAGAATCTTTAGTCTAGGACCCTCCTATAGGAGTTTTTATTTGACGTACTTTTGTTCTAGATCCTTGCGGCCAAGATGTTTTTAAATGGGGGCATGATTCCAAATTTGCCGGACATCTAGTGATCAAGAAAACTTTTGAATTGATTTCCAGGGAGTTTGGTGACTTTCCCTGTGCAAGGATTGGAAAACCTATGTCTTGGTCTGTCCAATATGTGCTAGAACCAATGTTCCTTGTGCTAAACCTCTGGGTGAATTGCACCTGCTCCCAATTCCTTCTGTACTGTGGACTCACTCTCAGGGAACATCAGTTGTTGATGCTCTGATTTGTTAGCAACTGAGTTTGAATCATTCAAGATTATTCATCTTGGATGATTTTACTATGCATTTTGAAGATGCTGACTCAAGTGAGGCCATGGTGTTTTGGGCAACCATGAATGTATTATGACTAATGCAGTTGGTTCAACAACCAACATATAGTGGGGGTGTATGTTGGATTTAATTTCAGTTTTGGAGAGGTTGGTTAAATATAATGTAATCCAGGATATTAAAAATATTTATGTCCCCTGGTCAGATCATAGATTACTGTTTACTTTGAATCACAATGATTTTATTCAGCTCTAAAACCAATTGCACACCTAATAGCCCCAATAATTGCTGATTGTAAACCTTTCCGTAACAGAAGGTTCCTTTCCAGAGGTTTTGAAATCTGCCATTAGACCTATCCTAAAAAAGCCCAATCTTTACCCTCATCTTCTAAGTAGCTATAGACCAATATCTAATTTATCATTTCTTTCCAAAATAATTGAGAAAATTGTCCACAAACAATTGGTGGAACATCTAGAAACTAACCATATACTGTACCCAAATCAATTCGGCTTCCGACAACATTTGAATACCGAAACTCTACTGATCTCTTTGACTGATACAGTGTTAAAAAGTTTTGATACTGGCCAAAAATATATATTAGTACTACTTGATCTGTCGGCCACGTTCGACACGGTGAACCACAATATTTTACTAACAAGATTATTAGAAATAGATTTATCCAGCAATACTATCAGATGGTTTACCGCCTTTCTCCAAGAAAGATAATTTCAAGTCAAAACTGGTATACCCCAAGGTTCGGCACTATCTGCTACCTTATTCAATATATATTTGCTTCCAATGTGTCATCTCCTAGCGGGTTTAGGCCTCAATTTTTACATCTATGCTGATGACATCCAGCTATTAGTCCCTGTGTCAGACACAATAGAACAAACATTCAAATTAATTTCCATTTATTTATCCGCTATTAAACAGTTATTAAGCCAAATGAAATTGGTGCTAAATATGGAAAAAACAAGTTATTCTGCTGGACAGGAAACCAAAAAATATCAATAACACTCTCACCAAACCAAATAACATTAAATTCATTCTCTCTGACTCAGTTAGAGACCTAGGGGTAACTATCGACTGTCAGCTAAATTTTAAAAAGCATAATACAAATAAATTAAGGGAAGGTTACTACAAACTGTTAGTTCTCAGAAGATTAAAACCCCTGCTCGACATCAATGACTTTCGATCAGTGTTATAGGCTCTGATTTTTTCATCACTGGATTACTGTAATTCTCTTCTCTTGGGCCTCCCACAATCCTCTCTATGTCCTTTACAAATTCTCCAGAACTCTGCGGCGAGAGTATTAAACTGCAAAAAGCGTGATCACATCACACCTGTTTTGATGAACTTACACTGGCTTCCAATAGCCCAAAGAATACTTTACAAAATATGTTGTACTTTACATAAGGCTATCTATGGGCAAGAAACAGATTGGCTGAACTTTTCAATTCGCCTTCATACCCCACCATAGGACATTACGATCAGCCAACAAAGTCCTTCTCCAAATCCCTTCTAATACAGCCTACCTCACGTTAGTTCGTGAGAGGATCATCTCCATTGCAGGTCCCAGTGTTTGGAATACAATGCCTGCGAACAAACTCGAAACAGTTTAAAAAATTTTAAAAAGCCTTAAAGACCTGGCTGTTCGAAAAAGCATATTCAGACAACCTTGAGAAATTATAACAACTTGTTGAGAGCCAAGGACCTTTGTTTAACTTTTAGTCATGTTTTATTTTGTTTGCTTTGAGAATGAACTATGTATTGATTGTGTGCCATAAAATTTCTGTGTTTTTCAGACTATTTGTGAACCATTGTGATGTATTTCGAATGACGGTATACAAAACTTTTTAAATAAATAATGCAGTAAGTAGTCCCACCAGAAATGGATTTGTAAGTTTTTGAGCAGAAATGGAATGAGGTAAAGCAAAAGTGTGATATGAAATCTGTCAAAGAAGCAGTAAAGTGGTGGAACCATTGTTTGTGAGAAATATATGATGAGATTGCGCCCCCATAGGTTGTTCATAGTCTGATGCATACCTCCTATGCCCCATTGTATTCTAATCAATTATTGGCACTTCGGAAGAAAGTTTGTAGTGCAGACAGAAAATGGAGGTGAGGTAAGAGTGATGCACAGAAAGAGCTATATTTGGAAGTATTAGCTAATTATAAGTGTGAGATTATCAAAACCAAAAAACATTTTATAAAACAAAAATTGGTAATGCAGCTAACAGACCATTGTAGCTATTTGGTGTCATGAAAGAGATACTAAGTCTGCATGTGCTGGTGAGATAAATGTGAATGCACAAGACTTAGCATCTTATTTCCAAAATAAAACTGAAAGTTAGATTATCTCCTCTGGTGTTTAACAGCAACCAACAGATTCCAGGTTTTAAGGAAAATGTACTGATCAATTGGTCAACCAAACTAACTAAAAATAAAATTGGTGATATATTGCCTGCGGTAAAGATCATAAATTGTATGTTAGAACTTTGCCCTTTTTTTTTAAGCAGTAAAGAATTTGTTACCTGTGTTTGTAGATAATAATAACCATTATTAATCTGTCATTATCTGAGGGTATAGTACCCGTAGAGTGGAAACAGGCTTCTAGCCATCCAGTTCAGGAGAATATGCATCAGGATGTGAACGGTAGTAGCAAACGATAGACTAATATCGAGGCTCTATTCATTGAGTATAATTGTGGAAAAATGGCTATTAATCCAGTTAGAAAATTTTTTGGAAGAACAGCAAGTAGTATTGAATGGGGAGCAATTCGGGTTTTAGAAGGGTCATGGGACAAAAACCTTATTGGTCTCCTAGCTTGATGTCCTTAGAAGTTTGGACAAGCACTGGACTGGGGCACTAATACAATTAGCTGTAGCATCAGCATTTAATACGACTTCATGTATGAATTTACTGGGGAGATTAAAGACGATTAGGGTAAAGGGCAACGTATTAGACTGGGTCAGCTCTCTATTGGAGAATTCAAGCCAGAATGTGGCATTTGGTGCACAGGAATCAATGGGTATGAAATGCCAACAGGGGTACCACAGGGTTTGGCCCTTCTGGGCAGCCTGTTTTTCTGCAATCCTTGGGAGCGCTAATGAAAGGACTGGGACTTGTGTACAAAATATATGCAGATGATGTGCAATTTTTTAAATTCCTTGCACACAACCAGGAATATTCCCCGAGCAATGCTTTTTAAAATGCTATTAAGGATTGCTTTGCTTGCAATCAATTAGTATTAAGTGAAAACCTATGGTTAGGTCAGTCAGACAACCCCAAAGATTTAGTAATTACCTTGGGGCAGCAGAATATCTGTATGTCTGATGAAAAGGAACTCAGGAGTGAAAATTAAATGGGAAGCTTTCTTTTAAAGCTTATATTAAGAATGTGGGAAATGCTGCATGTTATAAATTCCATGTGGTAAGCCACTTTGAAATTATTAGGATTTTGATTTTAGAATTACAGTTCAGGCACTAGTTTTAAGTTCTGTAGTCTATTGTATTTTATTATATGTGGTGCTGCCAAAATATCTTTTAAAGGTATTACAATTAGTAATGAATGCAGCAGTTACGATGATAAATAAATTACAGTGAGGTGTAAATGTGAATCCCTATATGAAAGAGCTCCATTGGCTTCCCATTGCACAAAGGGCTCAGTTTAAGCTGCTAACCATAATGCATAAAGCAGTATATGATTAAAGTTTCTGTTTATCAGGAAGAGTTTCGGAATATATGCCAACCCACATATTACATTCACAGACTCAGAAAATGTGTCCCTTCAATCATGGATTACAGATTGTAGCATACTCGGTTAAATGCATTATATATTGTGGGACCAGTACAATGGAAGAAAATCCCTTTAGAGCTGAGGCTTGATGAGTGTGCCTGAACAGAAAACCAACATGGAGAAAAGAAAATGACCCAGAATCCTCGGTTTTCTTAGCCTGCCTTAGCTGTCTGAACTCTAAGTGACTTATTGAGAATGACTTGCAGAATTCCTAGGACATCTGCACAGGCAGTCAAGCTGGCTCCATAAGGTGACACCTAATCATAGGGTCAAACAAAGCGGAAACCAACGGTGGGAACTTCAGGCTATATGGACACTACAGAGGCAATCTTTCTCAGGGGTTTCTATAAAACAGAGCCACAGATATGTTAATTAACCTGACCAGCAAGATTTTAACAGAACAAAAGACTATCCAAAGAGTGATGGTAAATGGGCCCCACCTTGGAGAAATACTCAGGGGTAGCTAGGGATGATTTTATCATGCTGTTGACATGATAACCAATGTAAATTATTCTCTAAGGCAGTCATGCACACTAGAATCTTCCACAGTATTGTATGTTATCTATAAAATAAAGATCACTTCCTATATACAATGAGATGATGGTGGTCTGTTTGTCAGAGGCATGGCATCAGCATCTCCCAAGAATACTTATATTGTTCAATAAAAAGTTATGTCAGGGAGACAAGTATTCTTGTCTCCCTGGCCATAAGCATCATAAAAAATGGCATGGCGCTTAACAGGCTTGAATAAAATTATAAGGCATTTCGTAAGAAGTATTTGACTTAGGAAACCTATTTTCCTGCATACTCTGTTTTTAATGTAAACCGGTATGATTTGTATCTGATACAAGAATGTCGGTATATAAAAATGCTAAATAAATAAATAAGACTTATTTGTTTAAGCAGGCATAACAGGACTAATGGATCAGAAGTACAGTGGTGATGGATGCAGTGAAGGCAAACTGTATAGATTATCTGTCTACATTAATTTTATTTTGGAGCAATATGCTTTACTGTTTTATGTGATTTTAATATGTATGTATACAATTGTTATTGAACAAGTAAGGATTTGCAGATTATAAGATTTTAAAATAAAGACTGCAATTTTGTCAGCTTCTACATTCTGTTTCTTCATCCAGTGCTCCTGTTCTCCTTCCTGGCCTCCTGGATTTCTGATTTGTTTCTGCTCTAAACCATGTGTCAAACCTCTAACTCCTTGTCCGTGTTGGAGGCTCCCGCCATTCTCATGTTTCATCAGCCATCAGCACCGGAGGGCTCATACCGAAGGGAAAGTTGCTGGCTTAGAAGGAAGTCCATCTACCATCAGTGGCCTGGATTAGAATCCCCTGAGACTAGGTTGCTCACTTCTGGGGCAACCCACATACTACACACATGCTCTCACTGAGTCCCTCACACACAAAAAGACATATGCTCTCACTGGCTCCTTTACACACACACACCCAACACAGTCTTACTGGCTCCCTCAAACACACACACACAAAATCCATGCTGGATCATGCAATCCATGATTTCTCACACTCCTCTTAATTTTTTTCTAGGTCTTATGGAAGCTGGGTTTTCTTAATAGCTTATCCATAACAAATCTCTCATCTAACAGGGACCAAATACATGCCTGAAAAACTAGTTTACCATCTCTTACTGTGATGGAGGATTTGTTGAAGGTGCCAGTAATTTTGTTTATTTTATTTTTAAAGACCATGGCAAGGTCTTGGCTTAAATTATTCGTTTCTGATATGGGGGTGTTGTTATTCTCATCTATGAGGTTTCTTACAATGTTGAAGAAGGAGTTGGAAATGTTTGTGGAGTTTTTTTTATCTTTTGGCTGTAGTAGTCACGTTTGGTGTTCAGAATAATTTTTTTTTTTTTTTTTTAATAGCTGGCGAGTTGTGTGCGGTATCTTTGAAGGGATACTGGGCATTTGGATTTTCGCCATTCTTTTTCCAATTTCCTAAGGTTGGATTTCATTGATCTAAGGTGGAAGTTGAACCATGGGTTGTTTTTTCATCTTATTTTTTATCAGTTTCAATTTCACGGGGTTTATGTTATTTGCAGTTTGTTCAGTAAGGTGGAACCAGGATTGGGTGGCGTTGTTAATATTGGAGAGGTCTAGATTTACTAGTTGTTTACCCAGTTCTTGTTGGAGTAAGTCGGATTGGAAGGGAGGTCTGTATTTGAATGATAGTGGTTCATTAGTTCTTGTGATGTAATTGGTTGTTACTTGTGTCTTGCATTGTAATAGGTGGTGATCAGACCAAGGGACAGGTTTGGATGATATTGATGTGTCTGAGAAGTAGTGGTTGGTGAAAATCAGGTCCAAAGTGGGATCTGCTTTATGAGTGGGGTTGTTCACTAGTTGGTTTAGGTTTAGGCTGGAAAGCATGTTGAGCAAGGTTTGGGCAATTTTGTGATCTGGGGTTGTCATCAGTGTGGAGGTTGAAGTCTCCGAGAATTATAGTAGGTTTTTTCAAGCTAATGTTTGTTATTAAGAATTCTAAGAGTGGGGAGATCTCGTTGTCTAGAAGTTGGGGGGGGGGGGCAATAAACTAGGCATAATTGTAGGAATTCTGAGTCAAATAGAGAAATTTCATATTTCTTAGGAAGGTTGTGATGGATCAATTTCATTGAGAGATTTTTTTTTATGATAAGGAGTAGCCCTCCGCCTCTGCGAGACTTGCGGGGGTATTGAAAATAGGTCGTAGTCATTGTTGGTTAGATGATTTGTCAGCACTTGGTCGGTGTTTTTAAACCAGGTTTCTGTTACAGTGATGAAGTCTGGGTTCATTTCTTGGATTATGTCCGATATTAGCATGAATTTTTTTGTTAATGATTGCACGATAATCAGAAAGAAGGTGAGATGAAAATAGGTTTTTGATGTGCTTCATGAGTGGGATGTTGATCAGATATCTGTTTTTGTTCTGATGAGAAATGGTGGGGGGTGGAGCCATGATTGTGTTGTATAGTGAATCTTCTTGGGGTGCTCGAGTGTTTCTCTGGTCTTGGTGTCGTGGCCTGGGTGTGATGTAGTTCAGGAGTATGTATGTAGGAGGATGGAGGCTGACAGGATGTTATGGGACGTTGGGAGGGTCTTGCAGGTAGCTGTACAGTGTCAGGGGAGGTTAAGCTGATTTCAGAGGAGATCCGTATGAGTGTAGTTGCTGGATGCAGCTGGAGTTGTATGGGACGATTACTGGCAGAGTTCTGAGAGAGTGGCTTAGTTGAGATGGGAGATAGTTGGGTGAGATTTAGATGGGTGCTAGATGAAGCAAAGATGAGTGATGGATGAAGCAAAGATGAGTGCTGGATCAATTGCCATGCTGGATCATCAGTGACTGTCTCTGAACGCCACCTGGACCACATCAGATCACCAATGACTATGCTGGAGTAGCAGAGGTCCGCTGCCTCAAGAACCACCTCCCATAGGGAACAGCAAATCATCTGCAATCAACTGGCATGCCAGTCCACCAATGACAATCTCTGAACTCCACCTAGCCCATACTAAACCACCAATGACAACCTCAAGAACCACCTCACATGGAAACTGTGACACAACCCAACTTATGGATCTTTCCTGTCACCTACCAATGGTAAACTGGCATGACAGAGCAGGTGTCAAGGATGCTGATGTCCAGGCATCTGGTTACAATTGGATATCAACCATACTGCGATCTGCACAATTGCCAAGAAGTTTTCCTACTGCACTGTCTTCTAGGGCTGCATGGTGGGAAAGGCTCTATTTTCTAATGTTGTTCCAAGTACGCCCCACTCGGATACCTCTTTTGAGCCATCGCTGGCTGTCTTCTCATGCTAGTCATTTCTATGCATCTCTATGCTGCATGGACAATTTCAAGCTACCAAGTTGCATTTATCATTTTTTGTTTTATTTATTTTTCATAGGGGGTGCTGCATCAACAATTTTTAGAAATGTGGTTCCGCTGCTGCTCTTCCTTTCAGTTCAGATGCTTATTCCACTCAGATGCCTCATCTCTAGATAGATGCTTCTCCCCCTCGTCTCTGCCATCTCTTGACCCAGTACTGACCCTTGTCTCTCCTTCCCATGAGCATTTACACTCCAACATTCCACAGACCTATTCTTGCTCGTCTCTAGAGATGCACATTTGTTAGGTCATTTGTTTTGGCGATATGCACATACCTCGCAGACTTGCAGTTCATGCATAAAATGGAGAGTATGTGCATAACCCGTTATGGAAAATATACGCATACTATCTCTGTTTTACGCATGTATCAGAAGTCCGCAAGGTACACGCACACTGCCGAAACGAATGACTCAATGAGTGCACATCCCTACACTGGTTTCCCAGTGGATGCTGAATCGTTTCAGACTGGCATTTCTCAGTTTTGCTTTTCTTTTCCCTTTTCTTTGCCGGTGGGTGTATTCTCAGCGCTAGTCACTGCAGTTTGCAGAAATGGTGATTATGCTCCTGCTCATCTTTCCAGTGCACATGCTTTGACCACTCGGACGCTTCATCCCTACGTGGACGCTGCTCCCATGTGAATGCCTTGTTTGAGCTACCTCCTCTCTTCCTGTGAGCATTTACGCGCAGATACTCCTGTGAACTACTTTTTCTGGTTTCACAGTGGGCACTGGATGGGCAATCTCTAGGCTTCTGATTTGCATTTTGTACTTTTGCAGGTGAGCTCCTCTTCATCGGTGCTCGTCCTGCAGTCTGCAGGAATGACAGCTCCATTCCTGCTCATTCGTTGCCGCTATTTGTTTGAGATGGTGGATCATCTACAATGCTTCGACCGCTTGCCAGGCTGTCAAATGTGGGTCTTCAAATCTTACTTCAGCTTATGGACCTATTGATGGAATTTGTGGACTTTTGATATATATGCAATCTTGCATTTTATGCAATTACTTTGAAGTCAATTGTAAATTTTTACATGTATAATTGCTTTTGAAAACTTTACTTGTGCTTTGGTTTTTTTTTTTTTTCTGGTTGCAAGTTAGTGCATATTAAAAACACAAAATCTGAATACATTAATTTAAAATAACAGACAGATGGCCACAGTGCACATTTCTTCTGGCATTCATCTTCCTTCGGGTTCCAACGATCTGAGAAAAAACAAATGTTGGAGTTAGAACACTTTCTTCCTCACAACCGTTCCCGGCCCTGTCAACTCTTCCCCCAACCCCTTCTGTTTTTAAATGTAAGTCCAAAATAGCCTTCTATGCCCCTGCGACAGAGCTCATTGCCCCTTGCTGCACTGCCTCCATCCCATCACAGGTGGGCACATCGGCTCTGGCCCCATGTCCAGATCTACATCTTGATAAAGGCCATGCCAGAGGGCAGTATTGTGAAGCATATAGCACATTATAATATGTGCCACTATCTCCGGCGGATACCGTACCACTTCTCCATAGTGGCCAAGGCAGCGTAATTGAGTTTTCAGAATACCAAATGTACATTCTAGGACCACGTTGGTTCTCATGTGCACCTTGCTATACTCAATTTCCACAGCTGTATGTGGCACAGCCAAGGGTGCAAGCAGCCATGATTTGTAAGTGTAACCAGCATCTCCTGCAAAAAAACTTAGAAAGTATATACTATTGTTTTCAGTACACCCCACATAGAGCTTGCATTTTAAATTGTCAGCTAACGCTTTTGGCCTCCATCCCCAGAGAGCTTAATATGTAGCAGAATAGTACACACTTTGGCACTATGTACCAGTTAGCGTGTACTATTCTGCCAATGGTACTGACCCCAGAGAGCTTACATTTACCCACTCCCAACAGCTAACATTTGATGTATAACAATAGTACGTGCGTATGACACCATGCACCAGAAAGTGTGGCTTGGAGAAGAGATGGCTGAGGAAGGATATGGTAGAGGTCTTTAAAATCATGAGAGGTCTTGAACGAGTAGATGTGAATCTTATTTACTCTTTCGCAGAATAGAAGGACTAGGGGGCACTCCATGAAGTTAACAAGTAGCACATTTAAGACTAATCGGAGAAAATTCTTTCAGTCAACACATAATAAAGCTCTGGAATTTGTTGCCAGAGGATGTGGTTAGTGCAGTTAGTGTAGCTGGATTCAAAAAAGGTTTGATAAGTTCTTGGAGAAGTCCACTAACTGCTATTAATCAAGTTGACTTGAGGAATATCCACTGCTATTGCCTGTAGTGGTAGCATGGGATAGACTTAGTTTTGGGGTAATTGCCAGGTACTTGTGACTTGAATTGGCCACTGTTGGAAACAGGATGCTGGGCTTGATGGACCCTTGGTCTGACCCAGTATGGCAATTTTTTATGTTCTTATGTGCACTATTCCACTCTTGGTATCTACCCCAAGAAGCTTACATTTTCAAATTTTAGCTTATGCTTTGGTTTGACTTCTATTTCAAACCTTCCAAGCAGCAGCCACCACATCACCTTTCAGTGAAATTTCAAGCCAGTGCCACCTGCACAAGAATGAAGGAATTATGGCTGCTTTCAGAATACTCTGAGACAATACGGAGGATCTCCCTTTATTGATTTATTTAAAGACATTTATTACACGCCCTTCCTGCGTTCAGAGCGGGGTACAATATGAACATACAGAGTCAAGTGAACAGGGGGGAAGCAATATAAAGGCATCGAGGAAGATGGTTTAATTGAGAAGGGATCACTATCAGGAACTGCACACAGTTTTCACATTCAGAGAGTGGAAATGCTTCTTGTTATGGTATGGCATTTCCCTCTCGTGTGATGGGGGAGAGCAACATGGGTGCAATCAATTGCAGCCATCAAATTTAGCACGCTAGCTCTCATGGAACAAGCACACTTCATCTCCTGCCTATCTGTAAGCTGCAGTGGGTATTGGATGTACCCCTTGACCCATTTCATTATTGCCCTCAGCATTTGGCTGAAAGGCTTTGAAAACGATGGCTGGTCCATGTCAGCTCTACAGCCACTGCATTCTGGAATGAGCCCGCGGCAATAAAATGTAAGGTAGTGAAGCTTGACCAAGCCTAGAATGGCACAACCGCGATCCGTCAGAGCAGAAGTGGCCCCAAACAGCCCTGGTTTTCAGGATATCCACAATAGGCATGAGAGAGATTTGCATACAATGCCTATTCATTGCGGATATCCTGAAAGCCAGGCTTGTGTGACTCTCGAGGACTGAAATTGGCCACCCCTGGGGTTAGAGAATCAGTATCATCTCTGATTTCAAAAAGAATTGCCCTGGAGCTCAGTCTGTATGTCCGCACCCCGTGGGTCTCCTTTAACCCCAGCAGTGCTGTCCTCAGGGTAAAATATCTGTTGCCTGCGCACCCTTCTACGAATGGCTTGAATCAAAGCAGCGTGTTCACTTTTGGACACTCCTTTGGCAATAAAGCATCGTCTTTCTCTCTTCTTCACTCTAAAGCGTCCGCCACTAATTTTCCAAGTCACCAACAATATGTACCAAATCATCTTCTAAAAAAAATTACATAATTCATGTTTGACACAGAGAAATCACTATGCACAGCAACACAATAGATAAATGGCCACCAGAAATGTGATTTAAGCTTTACTTCTGCCCGGGTATTACATTTCCTGCTTTAAAAACCATGCACTAAGATGTCTCCCTGGGCAATGCTGCTCTCTGCATTGGCTTCTGATAGCTAATCGTTTCCTTTACCTGCATCCGCCAAGCATACCATGGAGTTTCCTTAGGCTCTAATCGCCATATTACAGAAAAGAGGTAGGTTAGTGCCAAAAACCCCACACAAACAGGAGTGAAAACCCACGGAAGGCTCAGTGTGGTTTATTGCATTGGCTCCCGTATTCTCTCACTCCCTTCCTGATCTAATCCCACCCATTTAAGGCAGTAACAGCTTGCATGCTGGGAATAAGGTCATGTGCTATTGCCAGGATAGGGAGGAAAGACCATTTTCAAACCACGATTTTTGCACAGATAAATTTGAAGTTAACCACATAGAAGCTTTTGAATATTGTCCTGTGCTTTTAAAAGAAATAAAAAAGGGTAGAGTTTTGGTATTCCAAAGATGCAGCTGTAACAGGGCAAATAAATGCACAAGGAACGTTGGAAACAGGAGCCCGGGGAAGAATATCTGGCAGACACATGAGAAGCAGGGAAAGTAGTCAGGATGGCAATGGGGAACGTGGAAGAAAAGACTGCTAATAAGGTAAAGCAAAGTGACAAGGTGGTTTTTTCAGGTGTGTGAGTGAAAGGAGGAAAAGCAGATGTGGGACTGCAAGACGTAGAGGAGAAAAGGAGGCGTCATGGAAGGTGAGGAATGCAGAAATGCATTAAAGGAGGAGAGGATGAAGAGCTGCTGACTGCTGGCAGGGATACAGACGCAAGACTGCAGGCTCGGTCAGGGAGGAACAGGAATAATCCCAGGATATTAAGCGCTCAGAGAGATTCCGGTTCACTGAAGGATCTGTGGAAATGAGACTGGAGAACAGGTGATCCTAAAAGCGGTAGCACAGAGGGGCTGGAAAATTACAGGCCAGTTGGGAAAAATTAAGGATGGGGAAGCATCTAAACTTCAGGCAGTCTACAGGACCCGAGGCACAATTGCCTACTTAATGTCCCTTCTGGTAAATCCAATCGGATCAATTTCTTTGATTGGGTGACTAAAACATCAGATTAAGGATATGGATTTCAGCAAAATTTAGGATGCTGCCTGTATAGGAGGCTCATAAATAAGATGAACAGTGTGGGAGAGGTCCCCAGCCTTATAGAAACATAGAAACATAGAAACATAGAAATGACGGCAGAAGAAGACCAAATGGCCCATCTAGTCTGCCCAGCAAGCTTCACACATATTTTCTCTCATACTTATCTGTTTCTCTTAGCTCTTGGTTCTATTTCCCTTCCATCCCCACCTTTAATGTAGAGAGCAGTGATGGAGCTGCATCCAAGTGAAATATCTAGCTTGATTAGTTTGGGGTAGTAGCCGCCGCAATAAGCAAGCTGCACCCATGCTTATTTGTTTTACCCAGACTATGTTATTAGCCCTTATTGGTTGTTTTTCTTCTCCCCTGCCATTGAAGCAGGGAGCTATGCTGGATATGCGTGACGTATAAGTCTTCTCCCATGCCGTTGAAGCAGAGAGCCATGCTGGATGTGCATCAAAAGTGAAGTATCAGGCCCATTTGGTTTGGGGTAGTAACCGCCGTAACAAGCCAGCTACTCCCCGCTTTGTGAGTGCGAACCCTCTTTTCTTCTCCCCTGCCGTTGAATCAGAGAACTATGCTGTATATGCATTGAAAGTGAAGTATCAGGCTTATTTGATTTGGGGTAGTAACCGCCGTAACAAGCCAGCTACTCCCCTCTTTGTGAGTGTGAATCCTTTTTTCCACATTTCCTCTTGCTGTTGAAGCTTAGAGCGATGTTGGAGTCACGCCTGTGTATGTTTATTTAATAAGGGTATTGACTCCAGGCAGTAGCCATCATTCTGGCGAGTCACCCACTCTTCATTGGCAGCCTCTTGACTTTATGGATCCACAGTGTTTATCCCATGCCCCTTTGAAGTCCTTCACAGTTCTGGTCTTCACCACATCCTCCGGAAGGGCATTCCAGGCATCCACCACCCTCTCCGTGAAGAAATACTTCCTGACATTGGTTCTGAATCTTCCTCCCTGGAGCTTCAAATCGTGACCCCTGGTTCTGCTGATTTTTTTCCTTAGGAAAAGGTTTGTCGTTGTCTTTTGATCATTAACACCTTTCAAGTATCTGAAAGTCTGTATCATATCACCTCTGCTCCTCCTTTCCTCCAGGGTGTACATATTTAGATTCTTCAATCTCTCCTCGTACGTCATCCGATGAAGATCCTCCACCTTCCTGGTCGCCCTTCTCTGTACCGCCTCCATCTTGTCTTTGTCTTTTGAAGGTACGGTCTCCAGAACTGAACACAGTACTCCAGGTGAGGCCTCACCAAGGACCTGTACAAGGGAATAATCACTTCCCTTTTCTTACTCGATATTCCTCTCTCTATGCAGCCCAGCATTCTTCTGGCTTTAGCTATCGCCTTGTCGCATTGTTTCGCCGACTTCAGATCATTAGACACCATCACCCCAAGGTCCCTCTCCTGCTCCGTGCACATCAGCCTTTCCCCCCCCATTGAATACAGTTCATTTGGATTTCCACTCCCCATATGCATGACTTTGCACTTCTTGGCATTGAATCTCAGCTGCCATATCTTCGACCACTCTTCCAGTTTCCTTAGATCCCGTCTCATTCTCTCCACTCCTTCCGGCGTGTCCACTCTGTTGCAGATCTTAGTGTCATCCGCAAAAAGACAAACCTTACCTTCTATCCCGTCCGCAATGTCGCTCACAAAGATATTGAACAGGACCGGTCCCAACACCGATCCTTGCGGTACACCACTTAAAACCGCTCTCTCTTCAGAGAAGGTTCCATTTACCATCACACATTGTCTTCTGTCCGTCAACCAATTTGCAATCCAGGTCACCACCTCGGCACTCACTCCCAAGCTTCTCGTTTTATTCACCAGTCTCCTGTGCGGAACCGTATCAAAAGCTTTGCTGAAATCCAAGTATATGATATCGAGCGCTCTTCCTCTATCCAATTCCTTGGTTACCCAGTCAAAAAAGTCAATCAGATTTGTCTGACAGGATCTTCCTCTGGTGAATCCATGCTGCCTCTGGTCCATCAATTCTCCGGACTGTAGATAGTTCACTATTCTCTCTTTCAACAGTGACTCCATTACTTTTCCCACCACTGAAGTGAGGCTAACCGGTCTGTAGTTACCAGCCTCCTCTCTGTTCCCACTCTTGTGAAGCGGGACCACCACCGCTCTTCTCCAATCACTCGGCACCACTCCCGTTTCTAGGGATCTATTGAACAGGTCGCACAGCGGTCCCGCCAGCACATCTCTGAGCTCCCTCAATATCCTTGGATGAATCCCATCAGGCCCCATGGCTTTGTCCACTTTCAGATTCTTTAGCTCTTCCCATACATTATCTACTGTAAATGGATTTTCCTCTGTTCCGCTTCCCTCCAGTTTCTTGTTGTGTAGAGATGGTCCTTCTCCAGGGTCTTCTTTAGTGAACACAGAGCTGAAGTATTCGTTTAATATTTCTGCCATTTCTTCGTCTCCCTCCACACATTGATCATTTCCACCTTTCAATTTCACTATACCACTTTGGACCTTTCTCTTTTCGCTGATGTATCTGAAAAATGTTTTGTCACCATATTTTATCTCCTTGGCAATCCTCTCTTCTGCTTGACTTTTTGCCAACTTGATTAATTTCTTTGTCTCCCTCAGTTGATACAAATATTCTTCTTTGTGCTCCTTCCTTTGGGATCTTTTGTATTTCTTGTATGCAGTTCTTTTAGCTTTAATTTTGTCAGCCACCTCCTTTGAGAACCAGATAGGTTTCATTTTTCTTTTGCTTTTCTTTACATTTCTAACATATAGAGCAGTTGCCTTGGCGATTGCTCCTTTTAGATTGGTCCACTGTTGATCCACATCTCTCTCATTTTCCCATCCATTTAGTTCTTCCTCTAGGTACTTCCCCATTTCCTCAAAGTCTGTGTTTTTGAACTGTAAAACTCTGGTCTTTGTGCTCCTTTTCCATATTCTTTTAGTGATATTAAACCATACCGTTTGATGATCACTGGTGCTGAGGTGGGCGCCCACCTTGACATCAGAGACGATTTCTCCATTATTGAGCACTAAGTCGAGAATAGTTCCTTCTCTCGTGGGTTCCAATACCATTTGTTTGAACAAAGATACTTGCATGGCATCCAGTATTGCTCTACTGTTTTTAGATTCTGCAGATGGGATTTTCCAGTCTACATCTGGCATATTAAAGTCACCAATGATCACCACTTCCCCTTTCTTACCTATCTTATGGATGTCTTCAACCAGATCTCTGTCCAGCTCTTCCTTTTGGTTTGGAGGCCTGTAAACCACTCCAATATAAATGGATGCTCCATCTTCTGTTTTTAGGTCTACCCATAGTGCTTCTTCCTTGCCCCAACTTCCTTGCAGCTCAGATGCTTGGATATTATTTCTGACATAAAGAGCCACACCTCCCCCTTTTCTATCCACTCTGTCCTTCCTTAACAAATTATAGCCTGGTATTGCCGTATCCCAATCATGAGATTCTGTGAACCATGTCTCTGTGATAGCAACGATGTCCAGTTCTGCCTCTGTCATTAGGGCCTGCAGATCTGGGATTTTATTTCCCAAACTATGAGCATTTGTAGTCATAGCTTTCCAGGTACTCTCTTTACGGTTATTGCTTTTCCTGTACTCCTTATGAGACTTTAGTTGAGATTTGTTATTCACTTTACTTGTTCCTTTTGCAGTTGTGCCATTGATGACAGAATTATCCATCTCAATGTTTTTCTCTAGAATTACTTCAGTTAATATAGGGAGGGCTTTATGTTCTTGTTGCATTTGATACTGTGTGTGTCTCCTTGTTAGAGGTCTAATTCTACCAGAGCCCACTGTGATCCTGTTTTTTAATGATTTACTTGATGAACTGATTGAGTGGGGGGGTATACTTGTTGGCTTCCCATCTGTCAAGAATGGGTGACTGTGGGACACATGTGTTATCCTACCTGAGTCTACTGTATTTCTTTTTCTTGACTCCTGGTTATTCTTTGGTGTTGGGGAATTATTTTCTGAGTAATGCAATATGGGTGTAATTCTTTTAATTGAAGCTAATTGAGCTTTAACCTCAGTCAGCTCCGTTTTCAAAGAAGAGAGCTGTGCACAGATCGGGCAAGCTCCAAGTCTCCAGATGCTTTCCCTCAGAATAAAGGCTCTACAACAGTTGCATTGGATAGTTCTCATATTGGTTAAGTTTTGGATTGGTATGTCCTTAGCTGTTAACTTACTAATTGATCTTGTTGCTAATGCTAATTTAGACAGTCTATATTAGTAATCTAATCCCAGGGGTGGGTGGGCAGAGGGGTAGGGTGGGAGGGAAACAGTTGAACCTGGGACAAGCAGGACACTTTCTGGAACTTTATTAGTCCTTTAGCTATTAAAGGACCCCCTCAGCACTTCTGTGCCAATATTAACCAGATTATTAAAGAACAGCTATACAATAATAGAAAAGCAGGTATACTGGATCTTAAAAACAACAGTTTGCAAGCAACAGTTACAATTATTGTATAATAACAGACCTAGAGAAAGGTATAAAACACAGAAGTTCTACTGCTCAGAGAGCCCAGATTTTAGTGCAGCACAAAGCAATTAGAGGAATAGTGAAAGAAAACAAGCAGGGGTTTTTTTTTGGTTTTTTTCTTTTTTCCCTCAGAAGAGCACCCCAGAAATTTAAGAGTCTTTTATCCCCCAGAAGAAATTTAAGAGTCTTATCTGCACAGGAACAGAAGAAGGAACCTCTCTTTATCTGCACAGGAACAGAAGAAGGAACCTTGTAGTCTCTTAGAAACTGGTTGAGGAATTAGGGTTTTCCCCCCGGAATCCGGGTTACCTGAAGAAGGACAGCAGCGGATAACATCCTTTGCGACCCCGATGGTGGTAAAAAAAAACAAAAAAAACCGGGTGATTTAATCCCCGCTTCACTGCACGGAGAGGGAGCCCCTGCACTGTATGGGGAAACCACACTCAGTCCCCCAGGATTGCCGACCTCCACCACCTCCTGTGCTGCGGGAAAACGTCCAAGATGCAGCACTGGAACATGAAATTATTCCCTCGGCGGGGTGGGGGGGGGGGGGGGGGGAGCCGAGCTGGAGGAAAAGAGCTGCAAGCTTCTTTCTCCTCCAGTATGCTGGGTCCAGCATCGACAAGGCCCATAGAGGAGCTGGAAACATCGTTGTCTCCGGTTGACCCTGGTGAGGAAGAAGGAAGGATCTTGTCGGCACAGGCGGTAGACTTTCCAGGGCTACTGAAAACCCTAGAAGGGGGCGAGTTGTTTCAATTGCCCCCTAAGTCGGCTATAGAAACCCTGGACAATTTGTGGGACCTGGCAGCTCGCCTCGGACGGCTGGTTAAGGAATGTGAAAATAAATATGAAAGAATGGACTTAGAGATACAAGCCCTTAACTGTAATTTGAGTGGCCAGATAAAAGGCCTCAATAATAGAGTTGGAACAGAAAACAGTGCAAGTTCAATCTGTGAACTGGAAACTAATAAAAGATTACGGAATTCAATCTCAAAGACTTGAATCCTTGGAAAATTACATCAGACATCTCAATTTAAGATTCTTAAATTTTCCACATGCTCTGGGAGAAGATACCCAAAGTATGTTAAAGTTTTTTGTTGAAAATTTAAAATTTGAAGAATCTAAATTGCCTAACTAAAGTCAGAAGAAATATGGAAGAAAATCGATTGGAAGTTCTTGGCAACCTGACAATTTCTTGAAAGTCCTGCAGTGGGGGTTTTAGACCGAGGAACATTGTTAGTGTCGTTTGTGACAGAAAAAGATGTTAGTGATGTTACGAGAAAGTATTTCCATAATATTACTATGGCTTTTTGTGGTCAAGCTGTTAAAAATATTTCTGCATTTTGCTAGATCAACCCAAATGAGGAGAAGGGATTTCTTAAATTTGAGAATTCAGGTATACCTTCGTTTTGAAATACCCATGTAGGTGTGCAATCCTAGGGAAAAATGAAAGTTTTATTTTCACTAAGATTGAACAGCTGAAATCCTTTTTGAATGCCAGGAATTTAAACATCCATCCTATGCAGCAAGATCCCTTAATGCAATCATAAATTGAATACCACTATATCCATTAAGCCAGTTTTTCCTGTTATGTATGTTCTATATATACTCCCTTTAATTTTCCGGGGCAATTTTTTGCTTATTTGTGTTTTACCTCATAATAAAGTATTGTAATGGGAATTCCTAATTGAAGATGTAAGGTGTATTTTGCTTTCTTACATATCTTTTCTTTTTTCTCTGTAAAGTACGATGTATGATTACTTTAAGAAAATAAAATATGAATTATAAAAAAAGAAAAAACGAAACTGGTTGAGGGATAGACAATAGAGGCTAATAAGGGTTCACTTGAAGAAGAGAAAGGACATTAGTGGAATGGCGCAAGGATCATTCCTGGAGCCAGTTGTCAATAACTTTGTGAGTGATATTGTGGAGGTGTGCACCGTTGAATATCCTGGTTAAGTTAGCTGGATATGGGTATCCTGCTAACTTAGCTAGCCGCTTAGCAGCCGAATATTTACTAGGGATGTGCATTCGTTTGCGACGAAATAGGAATATTGCCTATTCAGATTAGCTTTTGTGCTTGTGTTTTTGGAGCATTTAGGATTAGTAGCTCATGGCTAGGGCTACTAACGGGGCAGAGTCTTTGGGCTTGTGGCCTAGAGTGGTGATTCTCTTATACTTTATGTCCCTAGGTCTAAAATGAACCAAGGGGATAAAGGTGCATTTGTGATTGTGTGTGCAGTGATGGGATTAAGTACTTGTCCAGTTGCTAATGCCATTTCTTTCAGTAGGATACAGCCGGCGGCTGGCTCAAGATTTCTGGTCCACTCTGATCGTCAGCTTTGACCAAATATCAATTCAAGATGGTGTTGCATTCAGGATTATCTGCTGTTAGTTTGGATATGAGTCACTTTGGGATTTATTCATTCAGAATCGGAGCTGCTATGTTGGCAGCCCACTTGGGTTTATCTGCTGTCATGATCCAGCGGATTGGGCAGTGGAATTCCAATGCCTTTCAGGAGTATGTGCATCCAGGCCTCTTTTGATGTGTCTATTATCATTAATTGTGTTCTCTTTACAGGTTTTGCATGCTGGGAGCGGAGTGCATGGATCATTGGACATTCGTATGTTGTCTGGGCGTATTTGCATGCTTGAAAGCATCCTTATGGGGCCCACCTGAATTTGTCTCAGTGTGATGCAAGTGTACATTGGTTGGGGCATAGAGGGATGCATTGGGATGAACTGATCCCTTGCCTGCATCATGGACTGGAGTGTCTTGATCAAACGCATGTGTTGATAATCCACTTGGGTGGGAATGACTGGGGGGAAAATGGCGTGCAAATGCGTCAGCATGGTTCGGAAGGATTTATTGTCCATTTCTGTGTTGTTACCTGCTGCTGTAATTTGCTGGTCTAACATAATTCCATGGCCTGTTAAGATGGACAAGAGGATCTGGCATGTAGTTGAGCCAAGTCCAATCAGGAACAGGACCCTACCTCCAACCCAAAGTTACAAGGAAAGACACCACCTTGTCAGATCCTTTCACATAACCTGTCCACGTAGAAGGGGCTAAAGATGCTCTGAGCAGCTTCCATGCTTCTGGGAACCAAATTTCCATAGGAAAGGAGGTACCAACTCTCCGAACCAATCCGCCTCTGGGGCAAGCTTCCAGAACAGGTACCACTAGCAATGAGAAAGAGAATCAGCCAAAATGTTACTTTCCCCTGAACATGACGCACCCAAGCAGTCACATTCAACTCCATGCAATGGAGTACAAACTCATGTAAGCATTTCACAGCTCTATTAATAACCTCAACCACATCTAGGTTATTGTACCAGAAAACAACCTTTTTGTTACGGAGATGCGAACCCCACAGAAATAATGCACCAACTATTGGGAACAGCTCCAAAAAAGTAATATTTTTTGTGGTACCCACTAACTTTCATTCTTCCGGCCAGGAAGCAGCACACCAAGATCCCTGACAATAAGCGCCAAAGCCAAGCAAACCAGCAGCATCCATAAAAATCTCTAAATCATGGTTCGATACTGCACTAGATTGCCAAAATGAAAGACCATTGAATTTCCTGAAAAACAGATCCCGAATACTTAAATCATCACGGTTCATTTGTGTAACCTGAATATGATGATTCTTCTTCTTCACACCAGACATCGCAGCTGCTAACCTATGCAGAAAAACCCTCCCCATGGGAATAACCCAACAGGCAAAATTCAAACTTCCCTCTAAGGATTGGATCTGTTGCAAGGTCAACTTTTTGCAGCATAGGGCTCTCCCAACCATTCCTCTCAAACTGATGACCTTCTCAGAGGGCAAATGCGAAATCATAGCAATCGAATCAAGCTCAATCCCCAGAAAAACTAGACAAGTGCATGGCCCCTCCTTTTCCCCCCGCAATAGGAATACCAAAACTGGCAGCAATCTCCAAAATGACAATGCAGTAGATCAGTACAATCAATCGAATCAGCCCAGCCCATGAACAAGAAATCATCTAAATAATGAATATTTGATGACCCAGACTGCTGTTCTAAAACCCAATGAACAAAAGTACTAAAAGCTTCGAAGTATGCACAAGAAATAGAACACCCCATATGCATACATTTGTCAAAGTAAAACGAATCATTAAAAAGAAAATCCAAATGAGGAAAGCTCTCTAGATGAACAGGCAAAAGACAAAAGGCAAACTCAATATCCACCTTGGCCATCAAAGCACCCGGGTCACTGCATTGAATCAACCACACAGCCAAACCAAAAGAAGCATAACACAACGCACACAGCTACCCCCAGGGATAAAATCATTTATGGAACTGCCTTTGAGAAATGACAAATTATGTATTAATCAAAATTTTTCTGTGGCTCCTTTTTGAGATCCACCACCAGAGGCGACAAAACCATATCTTGAAAAGGCAGTTCTACAAAAGGGCCCACAATACACCCCGATTGAATTTCACCCTGCAGCTTATTGACAACAACATGTGCCATTTTCCGAACAGAAGGACAATTCCTCCCCCCCCCCCCCCCCCAACACCAGCTGGTCCCATAAAATCTGAAAACCAAACAAACCCACAGAGCAAAAGCAGCATGATGTCCACCTTTGGATAAACCTCTAACAATGGCAAAAGTGCAGCTACCCACACCAGAGTAGGAGCCTGCTTCAATGACTCACTTGGAAGCACTCTTCACTGCAGCTCCCACGAGGGCTCCATCACTCAATCGCTTGACACATTTAGAGACTGGGTGACCAGCCCCACAACTAGAGCACACATGCTGGAACTTACAATCCAGGAAGTTACAAGCAAGTTGGTTAAAGTGCCAGCACGTCAAGTGGACTGGTTCTGGTTTTACCCGTGCCAGCTGACGTGGGACCCACTCGAAAGGGACGCCCACCGGATCTGCTAACTACCCCACCAGCACTACTTGATGAAACAGCAGGGACCTTACTATTCATATCTGTCAGTGATAAGCCGACATCACGGGTGCCCCAAGACAAACTTGTTCTCCTCCATGCAGTCATGTAATCACTCATAATTGAGCCAAAACCAACCCTCATACTCCTTACTAGCGGCCAAAATAGCATCTGCATAAGCCATCAAAGGCCCGTATTGGGTACTATCATGACGACCCACTACACTAGCTAGCCGCAAGGACCGAATCCAATTGAGAATGTTCCACGTCACCTTAGAAAATCTCTCCACCACCCCCCTTTCCTCTTTTTTCTCTTTTCACTTTCCTCTCCAACCCTCTGAGAATCGAAAATATCAGTATACTTCCTCTGCCTAATTTTCTTTCTGAGGGACCTAGTTACCTCCTCCCATAATTCTGAAAGAGACACCAATGCTGCCCCCCCCCCCCCATCTACTCCTTTGTCACCAGGCCCCACACCGCCAGCTGCAGAATCGTGCAAAGAATTCAAAGAGGAAGAAAAAGAGGAATCAGATGAACTTGACCTATCCCATTTCTTCCTACACTTAGACTTATCCCATCTCTTACTTCTAGAAGAATCACTAGTTTTATCAACAGGAGACAGTTCATCCATGACAACCCCACTCCCTGACAAACCTGCAGCATTAGGAGCCGAACCCTCGCTCACCCGTCGAGATACCGATTATCTCACCATCATGCCTTGCTTGGTACGTCCTCTCTTATGGACTGGATTGAAGGACAGGTGATGGCCACTGCTGACACAGGATCACTCCGCCATCCTTCAGCACCAGAGGGACCTGGACCATCCACAACTTCTGCAGCAGTCTGAGCCTGTGAAGAAAAAGCAGCACTTGAAGCAGCCAGACCAAGCAACCCCGATGAGCCAAAGCTCCCACAAGCTGCCCGTGAAGTATCAGGAGAAGAACCCCATCCCCAAGGAAAACCAGATGAAGGCCGCCACAAACCCGGACAAGAAGGGCCAAACGGAACCCTTGAATTGAAACCAGGTGGCCAATAACCAGCCTGGCTACCCCAATTACCCCCAACTGGAGAAGGCAGTCTCCCTAGGAAACAGGGCCCAGGCCAGAGCACTGCAGGACCATCTCCAGCAGGATAGTGACCCAAAACATCCCAGAAACCCCTCCAGTTCATGCCCTGCCCCATTCCCCAATCAGCAGCTGCACCAGCAACAGAGAAAGCAGCTGCCCATCCAACATCATTGCCTTTACGTTCAGGTGTGCAGCTACTCACTCAGGTGAAACGCTGCTTGACAACCCCTCACACACACACACACACATCAGCAGTACTACCCCCCCCCCCCACACACACACACACACACAGGCATCAGGAGAGAAACACTAGGTCCAGCAGTAAAAGGCAAGTCTGCCTGACCACTAGCAGAGGCTGAAATACCAGGACACTGACTCCCCAACCCTAGCCAATCCAGCATCATCAACCCCCACCCCCAAGCTAATAGAATAGCAGGCCCGGCCTCTGCTTGAACAGATTCAACTGCTGCCATCTTCCCCTCTGAAGCAGTCGATGCGGGCTCCTGACTGCGAGCACGAGAACGTGCACCACGACCTCCCCCACCATCGTGAGAACTCCCCCCCATTGACGCCGGCACCCGCCGTCAGGGCAGACTCCCCCTCCCCTCCCAGATGTGCCACCACAGGAACTCAAACCACTTCCCAAATGCACTGGTAAATCGGGCTTTCCTCCACGCTCGGAGGGGTTGCCCGACACACTCACCAAAGGCAAGCCCTGGCAAACTGCTCTCACTCCAACTGTGCACACCAGCCTCCCGTCGACCTCCAGCCTCCACAAACATGGCCGCCTCAGAGTCCATTTTCCCCAGCACAATTGATCACATTTTCTCAGGACGAATACAAAGCAGAGATGAAAGGGGCGGGATTAGGCAGTAGCACAGAGACGGCAGGCAAGGGTCCCTGACTGCCGCAAGTGAAGGAAAAAAAACATCCAACTCCTCCCCTTCCCTGTAAGCTCTGTGCCCTGGGAGCCAATCAGCTCTCACCCCTCCGTGGTTTGAATATAAACCACAACGGCACCGTGCACTAACCGACTGGAAGATTGCAGTCCACATCCCCCATAGCCCCCACCCCACGCTCACGAAGTGAGCCTGGTCCCCATATTACTATGGGCAAGTAGATACTCAACCTGCCTGCCCATCCATTCCAACTAAGGAGACTAAAGGGAGGAGCAGGCTAATTGTGCAAGGGCTGAATGAAGAGAAACAAAGTAACCAGAGACCCTGAGGTAGAGGAAACTCTTAAAGAGAAGAGTTAAGGTTTCTGGAACTGAGATTCTGTTTGATGCTGCATCTCCATGAAATGTCACGGTCACTATGTTTGATCCTGAAGACTCTGCAGTAAACTTGAGTCTGGAGAGTGCTTTGTGTATGTGGCGTGCTCTCAGCCCAATAGTGGCCCTGCAGTGGCAGTTTCTTCACTTTCTTAACCCTGGTTTCCTCTCTTGCATTTTGAGCTAGTGCACTGTGGATTTATAACATCCTAGCTCGCTCTGCTTTTACCAACATTTGACTGTTTTGAATGTTACACCCTTGATACAACTGGCATTTCTTTACTGTGTGTGTGATGGTACCACAGCGTACCTCTGCTACACACAGAACCAGTAGAAACAGAAGGAAAGATTAGCTCAAGGGCAAAACATGCTCAATGAAAATTGATAACCCAAAGGAAAAACAAGGCAATGGGAGTCACTGGGTGGAGCTCCATGATACGTAGGGGCCGGGTACTATACCATCCCCCCTCCAGCCTTCTAGATAACCTTAAAAGTGGGCCAGAGGAAGAAAAAGGGGGTGACCAGCCAAGGTAGAGCAGGAAGGTTGGAAGACTTCACATGGGAAAAAAACACAGACAGGAAGAAGCACTTAGGAAGCCATAACTGAAAAGCAAATCTCATCAGCAAGGCAGAAAGCACACATCAGGCAAATGCAGAGAGGATTTGGGTGTATGGACAGAATTAGGCTTTTGTTGTGTGTATGTATGGTTTCATGACTACCCCCCAACTATTACTGGGGCTGAAATAAGGGTAAGAGGTTACTAGGGTGGTCCTGAGGCAGAAAGAGAAGGGAGAGGGCACCACTGCATGCCCATGACATGATGTAGCAACAGACAGACAAAGATCTGTCCTAAAGGAAGGCTTGGATACGGACACTTGACAAACATTTAATACTGTTTCTTTCAGCAAAAAGGCGGCTTTGGAACGAGGAGTCATGTGATAAGAGTAAAAGGGCAGACACAGGAGTAGGCTTCGAAAATCTCTCTTTACAGAAACGAACCACCTCCAAGGATAGGATCTGACTTCAACAAAGAATGGGATAAGCAAAGGAGACCTCTGAAGGAATGATAGGGATTGGAGAGCTGAGTAGTTGGGGTGGATGGGCAGAGTAGATTGGCCAGTTGGTCTTTTTCTGCCATCATGTTTCAATGCTGAATGTGTTTAGGTGTACCTAAATAGGGATATATTCTTTTTATTTTAAAACATCCAGTATAAATATTAATACATATGTAATTCTAGACATACATCTAGGAACATCCATTTACACATGTAGGATATCTGCTCAGACAGTTGAAAGAAATCTGACCCATCTTCATAAGCAAATCTTTACACTTCAAGGGAAATAGTGGTTCTCAAAGTTACTTAAGAGATACATTTCATCTGCACGTGGCAGAAGCTGTCCACCACATAAATCAATATTTCACCCTAAGCACATAGCTTTCTTACATAATGCAGGGAAATGAAGGTAAAACGTAATACAGAAAGCCAAGAGAGCTACAGATGGCCCCCACTGGCTTATTTAAAATGTATTGACGACCTTCTCCTGGTGCATTTGCAGAGCTGCCTAAAACACCTGTGCACACACACTAATCTCTTCTGCAGATACACATGGGTGCTTCCTTTATTTACATTCCTCACTCCTCTCCTTCTCCAACAATTTTGCCTCATCAGAATGCTGGTTGCAAAGATGTTTTTAGCTCACACTTCTGAATACTGTGCCTTAAATCTGGTACCAGATAAAACTTTTAGTATAGTCCCAAAACACTTTTAAGGTATTTCCATTTGGAGAAATACAGCATATGGAGAATTATGGAAGGATGTAGTTAAATAGTAGCATAATAAAACTACAGCAAATAAAGAGCAATTGGCCCATCCAGTTCTCTCTCTCTTGGAAGCCCAATGTCACTGTAGCACTGCTGCTGGGGTTGCAACCATGGTTGCTTCCAGCAGCGTACTCTAACCTTATTGGAAGTCTAATGTAGTCATACTATTGATGCTAGGATTGTAACCATGGCCAATTCATGCCAGCAGTTCCCCCCTACTTCTTGGAAGCCCTAATGCTGTTATGGTTGTGACCACAGCCACTCCCATGCGGCTTTCCCCCAACCTTCTTGGAAGCTTGATGCAGTCGTCCCTCACTCTCTGTCCAATTGCTTGTTCTCTACAAAGCTCGTTTAGCTACCGTTATGTTTTATGTGAACCGATGAGATGTTCCCAATGTTCATCGGTATATAAAAGCTTATAAATATATAAATAATAAATAAAATACATAAGATTTTCCATACTGGTTCAGACCAAAGGTCCATCAGACCCAGTATCCTGTTTCCAATAGCGGTCATTCCAGGTCACAAGTATCTGGCAGATTCCCAAAAGGTCAATAGATCCCATGTTGCTTATCCCAGGGATAGGTAGTGGATTTCCCCAAGTCCAATTTAATAATGGTTTAAGGACTTTATTCCCAGGAACCTTTTTTTAAACCTAGCTACACTAACAGCTTTCGCTAAATCTTCTGGCAAAGAATTCCAGCAGAGCCATAACTAAGCAATTTGGCACTTATGGTCAAATGAAAAGATGTGCCCCCCCCTCCCCATCTGTACCCCTCTTCCCTGGCTGCCACACCCCCACCATTCACTCCCTCTATGCCCCTCCATTCCCCTCCCCTGGCCTCCACTATCAACATCCCCTACTCTCCCCAACCACCAACAGCCTCCTCCCCTCCCCCCCAGCCATGCTGCCCTGTGCCCCTCCCTCTACAACCAATAATTGTCCCCCTCAAACAAAAGATCCTGGTGTCCCAGAGCCTCCCACATAAGATAGTGAACAAGTGTGACAAGATGCTGGCTACAGCCAGAGGGATGCTGGGATGTAAAGGACGAGGCATTACCAGCAAAAAATAGGAAGTACAAGTACAAATACTGGTGAGACCTCTCCTAGAATAGTGCGTTCAGCACACATCTAGCAAACCTGTCATACCAAAAACAGCAACAGGGGCCGACTGCAGGAAAATATCAGCCCGGGGGAGTTTTTCACAACCAGATCCCTAGGTATGTGACCCCCTCCTGCACTTTCCCTTCAGTAGCTCCCAAAAGGATGTCAAGCTGACCCTTCAGAGGTACAACATGTGACCTGGGACAAGGCAAAACTAAGCCAATATCATCTCCAACATAAATTTCACATTTTTCCCTAAATTTATTTTTTATTTAAAAACTTTTCTGTACCGTCATTGAGTAATGCACCTTCACAACGGTTTAAAAATAGGCACGTAAATGTTTGGTTTGGTTTATAAATTATCTAGAAGGTGCCAATACATTTTTCAGTTACATTTACAATAATATAATCTATATGGAAAGTGAATTGGTATTTCCATGTATGTGATTAATAGGATAATGAATAGAGCATGCCCTAGATATTGGGGTTAGTAAACTGAGTTGCAAGCCCTCTTCCACCCAGGCAATTGGTTGGTCCCCCACAAGCTTGGTTATCTCTCTCATATATACATCCTGGATTCCTGATCTGGTGTTAGTCTCTTGCCAATCAATCAGCTCTTGAATCAGTTACCAAGTAATGAGGCAGTCACATTGCCAGCCAGTGTCTGGCATATGCGCACACCAGTGGGCCCAAGGTTAATATGAGTGAGCTGTAGGTTACATGTCCGATACCAACTAATTGTATTTATTGATAAATAATGCCTTAGCATACACCCTACAATGGGTTTCTAACTAGTCTACAATAGCCATTCATCATGCGTGAAAAATTTTAGAATATTTTAACTCAATTATTTCAAACACTTACCAACATATAAAATAAATACAGATTAATAAGGATTTTTTTTAAATTTATTGCAGTTTATAAATACATAAGTTTATTATATAAAAAGCAAAGACAGCAGAATCATCACATCCAATCATGTCATAAAACAAATATCAATGTATTCTTTCATGAATCTTCTCTCTAGAAAGAGAGAGATCATCATAACTACAATAAAATATCACTAATCATATGAACAGGTGCAGTTCACATTACAACCCAACTTGAAAAATCTATATTCAAATTCTGGAGTCACCTCAGCAAGAAAAACAAAAAACAAAAACAAAACACACACACACACACACACACTTTTCCCTGCTAAACAATTTGTGAAGTAACACAAATCCCTGAAAAAATAAAAATACTCCAAGAACCTTACCATAACATACAAACAGCACTGACTCTCAGGACTCAAATAACAGTAACCTTATGAAAAAGCAGCAATGCAAATTCTAACCCAGGCCCTAGAACATTGATACACTACCTACTGGGGTTACAGAAACACAAATTATGCATTTATAACAAATTTTACATGATAAAGAACATTCAAACTGAACTGCTACAAATCCCTACAGAGAAACTACATGCTAGCAAAAATACTGCACTTCAGTCACACACAGGTAGAACCACAGACCAACCCTTACCTAATTCAGAAATAAGAGACTACAAATTAGAAATAGAAACATGCAAACAAAGCCGAAACAGAAAGCCTGAGAAGCCAGACTCTAAACAGTGGAATTCTAAAGAGAAAAATACTAAAATATGGCATATTCCAATTTAAAAAAAAAAAAAAAAAATTAACTTTTGTCCTTTGATCTTTTTAATTTTCTAATCAGTTGGTCCCGGTCTTTTTCTTCCACTTTCACCTTTTCAGTCTTTTCATAATTCTTTCTCTAGGATCACTCTTCTCTTTTGGGCAGATTTTAAAAGGTATGCCCACGACGCGCATGTTATAAAATCAGGGGTCGGCGCGCACAAGGGGGTGCACACTAGTGCAGCTTGCGTGCGCCGAGCCCTCGGGGAGACCAGCTGGCTTTCCCCGTTCCCTCCCTTCCCCTACCTGTCCCACCCCCCCGTACCTTTATCTCACAAGTTACGCCTGCCAGAGACAGGGGATCGAGCGCTAGAGGCCAACTGCCGGCACTCGATCCCCCAGGCCAGTAGCCTTGCAGAGGTCTCTGGCCATGCCCCCACCACGGATGGACCGACCCACCACACCACCCCCAAACTGCCCATTTTTTGAAGCCCCAGGACTTATACTCGTCCCCGGGCTTTAGGCCCGGTGTGCATAAATCCTCCTGGATTTACACGCATAACCCTTTGAAAATCTGCCCCTGTTTCTTCTCTCCTTCCTCTCTACACACACACAAGTTCATGCTTTCTCTCATAGACTCCCTTAAACAAGCTCTCACTCATATGCTCTACCACACACAAAAGCTCATTCTCTCACTCACACACAGAGGCTCCCATTCTTACCCACACATCCACCCAGGCCTTGTGAAATATATGCAGTGTTGCCTTTTCATATATAAGGCTTTCAGGATTGTTGTGGTATGGGAGCTTTTTTACATTGTAATGGTAATTCTGTTTATTCATGGCTTTCTGAGGGCCAAGCTTACACTTCTAATTCCACAGGAGTTCAAGAATCTTTTTTTGCAGAGTTTTCTGGTTCACACCACAGAAGTGCATGTAAATATGCATGTTGTGATATTTTTGCTTCAGAAGACTGTACTTTTGAATGTTCTTTGTCATGTAAAATTTGATACACATGCATGTGTGTGTTTCTGTAAAGGGTGTGTGTGTGTGTGTGTATGTGTATGGGTGGGTGGTGTGAGTGCAAGGTTGTAAGGTTTGCCTAGGGTACCTAATACCCTTCCCTATCCATGGATTTCTGGAGTGGGTGCGGGCGTATCAGTTTTTAAAAATATAGATTGCAGGAGGGAGCTGGGCTTTATTTGATGGGCCAGAGACTGAATGAATGGGGGGGGGGGGGGGGATGTTAAGTCAGTAATTGTTCACAGAGGGCAGCACAAAAGCTAGCAGGGGCCCTGCATGCAGCAGAGAATAGCCTTCTCCTTCCTGATCCAGCTCTATCTGGGCAGTCTGTAGGGAAACAGGAGGACGGGGGGACAGCCAAGAGCAGACAGGGCACAGAGCAGGCCGAGAAAGCATCCCCTTCCTTTACTGGGATGGGAAGAGGTGAGGCAAGCATGGACACAGCAAAGAAACAGAGCCACTGTAATCCAGCCCTTCCCCTGCTACTGCTTAAGCCCCTTCCTTCCTGCGCTGCAGCTGGAGAGGACACGAGTTCAGCCTCTCTTTGCAGACTTCTGTAAGTTGTGGTCACACATTCTGTATTTGGTGAGGGTTTGCTCCGGTTTCCGTGTACCTGACCAACATAAGGGACGCTGCTAACACGGAGCTTGCGTACTGCAGCTTGCTCTGCTTTTCCAATATGGGGTGAATCCCAAGGAGAGATATTTAACGACCCAATAAGTGAGACTGAAGGCCAAACGGCGAGACTTCTCTGGTGCCGTGTGTCTGTCATATACGTCCGGAAAGATTTTGTATTATATTTTGCATAAGAAAGAAGCAACTCACAATGATATTTAGCTTTCTTTAATTTCATTTATATTGTAATTCTTTAATTCCCCACACACAATAAAAACTAACTCCTTTCATCCCCTCTTCCATTCATCATCCTAGGTGCTCCCCTTCCCCCAGCTCCTCCTAGGACCTTTCCTAATAACAGAATTTACATGAAAAATGACTTTCACAGTTCTGCCTTCTGAGGTAAAAATATCACAACAGGTAAGTTATATTGACCTGCACTGCTGTTGGGTCACCCAGGAAACCTCGCAAAAAAAAAAGACACGTAGTGCCCGGATGTTATTTGGCCTATTGTAACTCGTATTGGGGCTGATGCAATAAAAACCACGGAAAGCGGACGCTGAAAAGTCAGCGCCCGCTTTCCTAACGTGCGCATGGCACCCACAAGGGAGGGCGCCGTGCTATAACCAAATTAGGGGGTTGCGGCTGCCGGTTATGAAGAGCAACGCCGTTTTCATTACTGGCAGATGGCAGGTTATGAAAACCAATGACGAGTTTACTGGCGTCCGTCTTCATAACTTGGCGGTCTTCTGCGGTTTTTTTTGTTTTTTTACTTAACTACAAAAAAGCAGTTTTTTCTGCAGGCATTAATCGCTGAGTGCAAAATGTGCGTCAGACGCACACTTTTTTTTTTTTTTGCATGTGGAGTGAATGAGTAATAGCCTCATTCGCAGGCATTTGCATTGTGATGAGCGCTAACTCATTCACTCTGCGTCTGACGAGGGTTAAATAGGCACTAATCTCCCTATTGCATTAGGGGTGGATTAGCACCTATTTAATCCGCATAGGCGTGCAGGTTATAAGGTGCACTCGGCTGAGCGCACTGTATTGCATCGGCCCCCATTAGGTGTGGGCTTGGCCATGAATAAACAGAATTATAATTACAATATAGTAAACCTCCTATACCAAAACAGCACTGACTGACTGCACTCAAATCTACCTATGAAAAAGCAAGACTGCAAATATTTCACCAGGCTCTAAATCACCAATACACCTCCTGTTAAGAAACAGGACAAGCCAAGCTGCTATAGATCCCTCCACAGAAAGCACACACTCGAGAACGCCACACTACCTCTTCCTGGCATCCAGTGCCCTTCCTGTGAAGAAATACTTTCTGAGGTTGATTCTGAGTCATTTCCGCTGGTGTTTCATTCCTAACAGAAAAGCTTAGGCAGAGATGTGTAATAAGGTCTAGTAACATCAGGGCAGACACCCAGGCTCTGGTAGAACCGCATTTTAGGGACATCAGTATTGCTATTTTAAACAAATCAAATCCAAATTAAAAGGTCAGCCTACCTCATGCTGGCAAGGTTATAATTATTCTCAGTAAAGCTTTAGCTTACTATATAGAGTAGTCACAAGTTAAGTTTCTTTTCCGGTCTCCCAGCTCCTATGATGACTGCCCCTGTGAGACATTTCCCTGCTGGCTGATGCCCTTTGTACCATGAAACTCATGGCAATGGTTTCACCACACTCCCATACCTCCAGCACTCTTGCTCCCCAGGACTCCTCCCAGACCTTCGCAGTCTTGTTGCCCACTTGCCCAGCCTCATCTCACTCCCTTCTCACACCCATCCCCAGTAGTCTTGCTCGCTCCCCCCTCCCAATGTTAAGGTCACACTTACGTCCTCCTGCTGTCGCATTTTCCCAGGGCCACAAACAGAGCTTCGGCTTGCAGCTCCCGGCCGTCCTGGTCCCACACATGCATTCTCAGGCACTGCTTTTCGCATGAGGTAGAAGGCGGGACCTTGCTTCGAGCCTAAGCAGGTCCCGCCTTCTGTCCCACGCTGCACTGCTCTGCATCAATCTCAGGGCCTGACTTGCTTCTCCAGTGCCAGTTAGCCCCATGGTGATGAGGATCCCCGTCACAGCTTACTGCTTGGCCCAGCAGCCCCAACACCCCTCCTTCTCTTGGGCACTTCTGTAGGACTGGATGAAGTCTGCAAGCAGCCAGAGGCTGCGGTTTGTCTCTGGCTCTGAGACTGAATTTTAAAAAAAAAGCTAAAATAAAAAAATGTAAAAAAAAGGTTGAGGGCCATGGATTCACTGAATCCCTTGAAGGCCCTGACCACATGCCACTTTATAAATGCATCATACTATACTAACAATGTTTAAAAATCTATTTACATGCATGAACAATGCCATGGACAATTCAATGGCAAATACTGAACAATATTCAAAAGTCCATTTATATGGATAAAGTGCATTTACACATGTAAAACCCAATTGTAAGTGTGTAAATGCTTTTGAAAATTAGGCCCTAAGTGGGTACCTGAGGACAAGGGGAGATAAGCGACTTGCTCAAGATCACAAGGAGTGCCAGAGGGGAAGTGGTTTCCTGTTATCAGCCCATTGCACCAGCACTAGAGCATGTGGTTTCCTTGCTAGGAGGAACAGTAATGCTGTTCGAGGGCTCCGGGGCTGCCTTTTAAAGGTGATGCTGCTGCTGCTGGAGCTGTTTCGGAAGGGTAAGCCTGATAGAGAGTTTCTAAGCGACTTTCTTTTTGTGCAGGGGTGTGGGTGATTTTCCTGCTTGGAACGCAAGAAAGCTTGTGTCGATGTTACTGATGCGACAAAAAGAATTTGACTTTTTTGTTTTTTTTGTATACTGAGTATAGAAACATAGAAACGACGGCAGAAGACAACCAAACGGCCCATCCAGTCTGCCCAGCAAGCTATGTACTTTTTTTTTTTTTCACATACTTGTTACTCTTGGCTTTTAGTACCTTTTAGTTCTATTTCCCCTCCACCCCACCATTAATGCAGAGAGCAGTGTTGGAACTGCATCCAAGTGAATATCTGGCTCAATTAGGGGTAGCAGCCGCCGCAATAAGCAAGCTACACCCATGCCTCCGTCCACCCAGACTACGCAATTCGGACCCCATTGGCTGTTGTCCATATACAGATCCTCCTTTCTACATTCCCCTGCTGTTGTATCAGAGAGCTGTGCGTTGAAAGAGAAGTGTTGGACTTTCTCCCCTGCCGTTCAAGCAGAGAGCTATGCTGGATATGCATTGAAAGCAGAGGACTGGCTTATCTGGTTTTGGGGAAGTAACCGCTGTAACAAGCAAGCTACATCTCGCTTCTTTGTGAATGCAAAACCTTTTTTTCTTCCACATTTCCTCTTGCTGTTGAAGCCCAGAGCAACGCTGGAGTCTCACCAACCGTGTGCATGTACATCGAACAAGGGCATTATCTCCAGGTAGTAGCCCTCATTCTCGCGAGCCACATTAAGAATCAACAAATATTGAACAAGCCTAATAATTGGCAATACCTATAGCCTATGTCCTAACCGGTAAATTTACATACTCTTACCCACCCCTCTGTTTTTTTTGGAGACGGCAGCCCTCCATCCTTCCGTTCCATGAAGGTGGTATACCATTAGCATCCAGCTCAGTGAATGCCACTCCAGCCTTCCGCTCCGTGAAGGTGGTATACCATTAGCACCCCGCTCCGTGAAGGTGGAACACCGACCACTGGCATCCCGCTCCGTGAATGCCTCTGTGGCTCCTCCCACCCCTAAAAGGGAAATATTCTAGCTCAGTCCAGCCAGCCATGCTAGTCAACCATTTCAGATTCAACTTCAGCCACTGTGCAACTGATTTCTTCTAATTTATACATTGTATATATTTCTTGAATTTTGTTGTGGTCTACCCCAAAACTCAGAGGCATTCAGACACGGACGGTTTCTGGAAAAAAAAAATACTCAAAAGAAAGTTTTAAATATTGAAGCATGGGGGCAATTTCCAAAAATCACATTTTAGTGCAAAGTGAAAGGCACTTTTACCCAAGCTCTTTATACCAGTTCTGAAAGGGAAAGTATGAGCATCCTTTCCCTTTCAACCACGTTGAAAGGGAAAGGATGGGCAGTTTTCAAAAACCCGGATGACATTACCCACTTGGGAAGACGGCACATCCTGCTCATCTTCAGAGAATTCAGCTTCTCCAGGCACTTCCTTTGCTTCAGTGCATATTAAATTGTTCTTAATATAAAGCGTCACTCTGCCCCCTTTCTTTACGCTGTCTCTTCTTATAGCCAGGGGTGGTCACAGCCCAACCCTCGTTTCCTCTACACTGAAGTAAAACCAACAAATAGCCTTCAAATCTACATCTTATTTACACCATACAGCACATGGTGGGATAAAGGACCTTCATAACACCCGTACAGCTTAGGTCTCTGCTGCCATATAACTAGGAACAGGTCATATTTAATCATCAGTCCAGCGTGATCATTCACACTTTTTTGTTTTCAGTTTTTTGGAATTAAAACACAATGTCTTATTTCAAACAGCAAGAGTTACTTCCCTTGAACACATTCAGTCTTGATCGTGGAAACCGCTGAAGGGAAACCCGACATAGCACTATGTTTCGAGTAGGGTGCTGCATCAGGGGTTATATTGCATGTTCATATTTCATTAAATTGTTACTGAAAAGATTAATAAACACAATGAGACAAACCAGCATAGCACTGGACCAATAGTGATGTTATAAGTGGAGTCATTTACTTTCAAAAACACACTCCAAGGCCTAACAGCTCCGTTGTCATGCTTGCGTCAGCCGCACTATACAACTGAGCCTGATTTTGAAATCTGTGTCAGTCCACGGGACCACTTCAGTGACCCTGAGCATAAAAGCTGTTTGAAAACAGCCAGGAGAGACATGCTCCACTGGTGGCTCATTTTGTTGAGTTGAAACACCAGTTTTCTGATATTAAATGGTCAATCCTTGAATGTGTGAAGAGAGACTGGGGGTAATCGGGTAAAAATTCTACAGCAACATAATGGATTTATCATAATGGACTGAATGTTGATATTGAATGGGCACTGTTTTTCAATAAGTAAACTAGTTAATGTTTGACAGCTGTGTGTCATTTTTGGGCCAACTGATTGTTAGCTCATGTCACTGTCACATGGACTGATGTTCCCTACCATCCAAAACTTCTGCAGTAAATAGTACTATATGCAAATGAGAAACCTTTGAAATAAAAGGGTTTTGAAGTAGAGAAGGAAGGAGTACAAACTATACCACATTCAAAGCAGATTAAAATTGCCAGGGTAGATTTAACAACAGAAAGATACTTAAAAATATAATTAACCACCAAGACTAGTCGTCCAATAGTCTTTTCTGACTAATTGCTTCATACCTTATTTAGCTTACAATCACAAATTCAACCTGATTTCCAGAAACAACTATTTTCTAACAGACTCTGAAGATGTAGCCAAGACAAAACCCTAGACACCGAGCTTGTGCCCTCCCTGCTTTGGCAAATCCTGCAGAAGAAAAGCAGGCCACCAAAACACTTCCATTTTTGAATATGAACAAATGTTAATATTGGACTATATTGTTAGAGTCCATTGGAAAGTTTTTTTTCAAAGTCTCAATTAATATTTTAATAAGGCATAAGTAATAACTGCATTGCAGACCTTGGTGCAATATAGAAGCTAACTACTGATTGGTCTCCCCAATAACTTATGCTGTGTGCTGCAACTGATTCAGCTGCAAGGTTGATTAGTGGGGTATTGGTCCTGGTGATCACATATCTCCAATGTTGTTTAACCTTCATTGGATGCCAATAAAATGGAGGTCACAATTTAAATTGCTGTTGATAGTTCATAAATTGTTTTAGGAGGACTCATGCGCAATAGTGCATAGATTAGCATGGTACGAGCCTGCACATATATTATAGTGTTTTGGAACCAGATTGCTAGCTCTTCCTCTATTAAGTATAGGTTACAGTGAACATGAGGGAAGGCTCTCCCTTTTGTTGCCCCTACCTCATGGAATGAGTTGCCAGCAGACTCGTGAGAGGAAAGGGATATAAAAAGCTATAGAAAGAAGATAAAGGAGAGGGAAACCAAGATGGCAGCTTAGAAGGAGCTGCATGCATGCTGAGCTTCAGGCATTTAGCTGGGTTTTCCTTTTGTTTGAAGATTTAATAGGCAAGAGAAAAGGGAAGTGAAGACTTATCCTGCAGTCCCTCCTCTTTTGGGTCCAATTAACTCGTTCATGCTACGTTTTCCATCAGGCACGGAGTAGTGGTCAGTGAGTCGCATCAGGGGCGAGATTGTCCCCCTGCTTCTTCATAACCCAAGCGTTTCACTCAGCCCAGTGCAGATAGTCTCCAATGGATCTTACAGAAGGAAGATCGTGGTGCGAGGCTTCCATTTCGGTGTAGGTCGATGACGCGGTTGGTGCTGCACCGCAAGGAGACGTGAAGGATTGCAATCTGCAGTGCAGCTGGATGTTTGTTCTGCTGTCTGAAGTACCACCAACATTTTTGGATTGCCTATTTCATCAAAGGCAGATCCCTCAGTGAATCAGGTACTCAGCAGCTTGGGATCTGCTCAGGAAAAGGAGAGTGAATTCCATTTAGATAGATCACTGCAGTTCACTCTTGAAGAAATCTGGAAGGCTATTTTGGGCTTGGGAATTTCTTCAGTTGTGGACATTTACAGGCTCTTGAGGGCAGAATGAGTAGCTTGGGAATCGTATTTGGAGGAACTCAAATCTAAGTGGACACTGTTAAAGTGGAAGTAGTTAAGTTGGAGAGTCAGGATGTTTTCATGAAAGTGTTACGTCCACCAGTCGTGGCCACTCACAGCTGGCTCAACTCACCCCATGTCCGGCTTGGCCCTTTACTCCTGTGCTCTCGCAGCCAGTCACTGCATCCCTCCTGGCTTCCTGTGCTCCACGTGGCGGCTGGGATGCCACCAACCAGCATTCCGACCCTGGGCCTCTAGGCACACATGCCATCTCTCCTTCCTTTAAAGGGCTAATGGCAGGAAATTCAGGCTTGTCCCCAGCTGATGACATCACTGGCTCGGGATATTTAAGGACTTCCTCTTTCCACCACTAGCTGACTTGGCAATGAGTTCCCTGGTTCCTAGTTGGTGTTTGCTCCAGTACTCCGGACCTGTTCATCGGAACCCTGCTCTTCTCATCAGTATCCTGTTACAGTGGTCTCACTCCTCAGGGCCTGGCTCAGCGCTTCTACATCTGGGGCCCTGTCTCGGTGCTCTTGCACCTCCACACCTGGGACCCTGCCTCTACATCTAGGACCCTGTCCTTGCGCTCTTGCTCCTCGGGACCAGCCTCAGCGCTTCTATGTTGGGGATCCTGTCACTCTGCTACTACTCCTCGAGACCTGGCTCAGCTTTGCTACATCACGAGACCCATGTGGGTCTTCAGGTGCTTTTGTGGGAGAATAAATAGGGAACAGTTTTCAACCTGTTGTGTGCAATTCTGGTCATCGCATCTCAAAAAAGATAAAGCTGCACTGGAGAAAGTGCAGAGAAGAGTGACCACAATGATAAGGGGCAAGAAACAGCTGCCCTATGAGGAAAGATTATGGAAGTAAGGGCTGTTCAGTTTAGAGAAGAGACGACCGAGGAGGGGATATGATAGAAATCTACAAAATCATGAAAGGACTTGAATAATTTAATGTAAATTGGAGAAATTACATACCTGACAATTTTGTTTTCCTTAGTGTAGTTAGATGGACCTAGGACCAATGTACTCCTGCTAGCAGTTGGGAGATGGAGTCAGATTTCAATCTGACGTCAGCCTACATATATCCATGCAGGAAGCTTAGCTCTTCAGTATTCTCCTCGAAAAGCAATTGAGGATATATGTGTTTTAATAACTTGGCTAACTTGATTAACTTGTACTGGTTGAACTGATTTCCAACTGGAGACCGCCAGTGCACTCAACCGAAAAACGTCGACACCCAGCAAGTATGGGTGTCAAACTGGGAGTAAAGCCTGGCTTACTCGTGCTTGTCTTGCTCTCGGGGATTGTCCCCCGAGGTTTCTGGATTTTGGGGCAGCCGTGGGCGGGATGCTGAGTCCATCTGTCTACACTAAGGAAAACGAAATTATCAGGTAAGCAATTTCTCCATTTCTTAGCGTGTAGCAGATGGACTCAGGACCAATGGGATGTACAAAAGCTACTCCCGAACCGGGTGGGAGGCTGCCCGTGGCCCACTTAGTACTGCCCTTGCAAATGATGTCCCTCCCCGGTGCTGAACATCCAGGCGGTAGAACCTCGAGAAGGTGTGAATAGAGGACCACATCGCTGCCCGACAGATCTCGGCGGGTGACAGCATCTTGGTTTCTGCCCAGGACACTGCCTGGGCCTTGTGGAATGGGCCTTGATGTGTAGAGGTGGAGGCTTCCCTGCCTCTACGTAGGCCGCCTTGATTACTTCTTTGATCCAGCGTGCTATGGTTGCCTGCGAGGCCGCTTCCCCCTTGTTTCTTCCCACTATGAAGGACAAATAGATGGTCCGTCTTTTATACAGATTTCGATCTTTCCAGGTATCAAACTAGGAGTCTGCAAACGTTGAGGTGGCGAAGGCGGCGTGAGTCTTCCGAGTCCTTATGCTCGTCTGGAGATGGCAGAGAGATGGTTTGGTTTAGATGGAAATGAGAAACCACCTTCGGAAGGAAGGAGCAGACAGTGTGCAGCTGTAAGGATCCCGGTGTGAATCTAAGGAACAGTTCCCGACAGGACAGTGCTTGAACCTCAGAGATGCGACGGGCTGAACATATTGCCCCTAGAAATGCAGTCTTCAAGGTCAGGAGCCGTAGTGACAGACCACAAGTAGGCCTGAAGGAAGCTCCCACTAGGAAGTTTAGTACTAGATTGAGATTCCATAGGGGCACCAGCCATTTTAGTTGTGGTCGGATTTGCTTGACCCCTTCTCAGGAAGCAGGAAACGTCTGGATGGGATGATAGACTGATGCCATCCACTTTGGCTCTGAAGCAGGCCAGCGTGGCCACTTGAACCTTGATGGAGTTGAGAGACAACCCCTTCTTCAAGCCATCCTGCAGAAATTCCAGGATCATGGGGATTTTGACTGTCTGCGGAAGGATGTCGCGGTCCTCACACCAGGCTTCGAATATTCTCCATAATCAGTATGTAAGTTAGAGATGTGGAGAACTTGCGTGCTTGAAGCAAGGTGTCAATGATGGCCCCCGAATATCCGCTCTTCTTCAGGTGAGTCCTCTCAATGGCCTGACCATAAGAGAGAATAAAGTTGGGTCTTCGTGGAGGATAGACCCTTGCTGGAGCAGGTCCCTGTGTGGAGGTAGACACAGAGGGTTCCCCGCAAGAAGTCTTCGCATGTCTGCATACCATGGCCTTTTTGGCCAGTCCGGGGCCACTAAAAGTCCTAGCCCCCTGTGGTGTTCTATCTTGTGGATGATCCGCCCAGTAGTGGCCATGGGGGAAAGGCGTACAGTAGGTCTTCCCGTGACCAGGCTGGATGAGGGTGTTGATTCCCTGGGACTGTGGTTCTCATCTGCTGCTGAAGAACTTGGGAACTTGGGCTTTGGACCGGGTTGCCAGGAGCTCCATGGCTGGGGTTCCCCAGTGCTTTACTATCAACTGGAAGGCTGTGGTCAACAGCGTCCATTCCCCTGGGTCTAGACTCTCTCTGCTGAGATAATCCGCAGTGACATTGTCTTTTCCCGCGATGTGGGCAGCTGAAACCCCTTGTAGGTTTGCTACCGCCCACGCCATTAGGGGGTCTATTTCCAGGGACACCTGTTGGCTTCTGGTTCCTCCCTGGTGGTTGATGTAGGCAACTGTTGTGGCATTGTCCGACATGACTGACAAATTCGCCCCAGAGTCTGTGACTGAATCGTAGGCAGGCTAGTCTCACTGCTTGGGCTTCCAGTCAGTTTATGTTCCATCCCAACTCTTCCTTGTCCCATTGCTCCTGGGCTATCAGTTCCTGACAGTGAGTGCCCCACCCTCGTAGGCTCGCATCTGTGGTGAGCAAGACCCAGATCGGTGGGGATAGCCTTACTCCCTTGCTCAGATGGTCTTCTTGTAGCCACCATTGGAGCTGGATCTGCACCTCTGCCGGTAGCTGGAGGTGGAGTAGTTCTGGGACACTGGGTTCCATCATGACAGTAGGGAACATTGTAGTGGTTGCATGTGGGCCCTTGCCCATGGGACAACTTCTAGGGTTGATGTCATGAGGCCGAGGACTTGGAGTTAGTTCCATACCTTGCGGCGAGCATAGTTCAACAGTTTTCGCAACTGGTCCATCAATTTCCTTCTCCTTGTAGCGGGGAAGAATGACCTTGTCTTGTTTGGTGTCGAACCTGACTCCCAGGCACTCTAGCGATTAGGAGGGTTGCAGGCAGCTCTTGGTTGTGTTGATGACCCACCCGAGATTCTGCAGTAGATTCTTGACTCTGGTGGTCACCCAATGACTTTCCTCTGGAGATTTGGCCCTGATCAGCCAATCGTCCAGATACGGATGTACGCGGATTCCTTCTTTCCTCCATGTCGCTGCCACTACAACCATGATTTTGGTGAACATCCGAGGGGCAGTGGTTAGCCCAAAAGGTAGCACCTGGAACTGGTAATGATGGTCCAGTATCGCAAAGCGCAGAAAGCGCTGATGGTTGTGATGGACCGGGACGTGGAGATAGGCTTCTGACAGATCCAGAGAAATCAGGAATTCTCCCCGGTTGTACTGCCCTTATGACTGAGTGGAAGGTTTCCATGCGGAAGTGTTGTACCCTCAGGTATCAATTGACAGTCTGAGGTCCAGGATGGGCCAGAACATTCCCTCCTTCTTGGGGACGATAAAATAGATGGAAAAGTGACCAGTATTTTGTTGGTGCGTGGGCACCGAGGTTATCGCCTTTAGGCAGAGAGATTTTGCCAGTGTGGTTTGAACTTCCGTCCTCTTGGAGAGGGAGTGGCATGGTGATCTCACAAATTTGTCTGGAGGGATGCTATGGAAGTCCAGATAGTATCCCTCTCGAATGATGGTTAGGACCCAATTGTCCGACGTTATCTCAACCCATCTTTGGTAGAGGGCGAGCATGCCCCTATGGCTTCTTCCTGTGAATGGGTCTGTTGATTCTCATTGTGGGGTGCGGCTGGGGCCTGTACCTGAGCCGGCTCCCATCTTGTTGTGTCTGTTCCGAAAGGACTGGCCCCTGCCTGTGGGGCGAGATGCTTGGTATGTGGTTTTGTACGGTCTAAAACGCTGGGCTCCTCTGCCCTTGGATCTTTGGGGAGAGGGGCGTTGGTTTCTTTTGTTCCTGTCCTTCGGTAACCATGGTACTGGGATTCACCCCATTTGTCTGCTAACTTCTTCAGTTTGCTTCCGATCAGGAGGGATCCTTTAAAGGGCATTCATGTGAGTTTCGTCTTGGAGGTCACGTCGGCTGCCCAACTTCGGAGCCAGAGTTGCCTTCTGGCTGCCACTATGGATGAGACGCCCCTGGCGGAGGTGGGCAGCAGATCAGAGGTCGCATCTGTAAGGAAAGATATCGCCGGTTCTAATGTTTCAGCAGAAGTGATTGCATCCCTGGAGAGTGACAAGCAGGCACGTGTCACCATGGCACAGCAGGTGACGATCTGCAGGGTCATAGCTGCAACATCAAATGACTGTTTAAGGATGGATTCCTGACGTCTGTCCTTGGTATCCTTTGAATAGGATGGTAGTGCGCTTTGAAATAGCGCAGACCATGGCGTCCACTTTGGGGAACCCTAGGAGTTCTTTGGCAGAGGGTTCCAGGGAGTATAGCGCTTCTAGGACCCGTCCTCCTTTGAAGCTGGCCTCCGGGGCCTTCCATTCCAGGTCAATCAGTTGTTGTACGGCCTGCAGCATTGGGAAATAGCATGAGGCCTGACGGAGCAGGACCAGAACAGGGTTTGTCTTTGGCTCCGCTGTGGTACTTGTGCCTGGGATGGCCAGCGCCTTCAGACTCAGACACGAAATCTGGTAGCTCGACTTTGGAGAAGAAACGCATCATGGTTCGGTATGGGTCCATTCCTGGAGGGATTTCCCCTTCCTCCAGGGAGCCTGGCTCTTCCTCTGAGGTGTCTGTGTCCCCTAAGGGGAGGCTTTTGCATTGAGGAGGCATGTCTCAGGGAGGCAGAGAGGGACCTGGAAGGTTTTGCTCTTCTGGTGGGGACTGTGGCTGTGTCACAGGTGGCACTGACTGCAGCCTGGCTGCCACCGTTTGCAGCCCTTAGAAGAATTCCACCCAGAAAAAAGTCCCTGGGTCTATATTGAATCCAGCAGCGTTCCCAGAGGAGGCCATCTGAGGGGGGGCCGAGCCTGAGATAGAGAGGTCTGGGGTACTACCATTGGTGGAGCTGGATTACTCTACTGGCTGAGGAGGGCTTTGTCTCTGTTCCCCCAGAGCCTCTTCGCACTGCAGGCACAGGGCAGAGAGCACTTCGGGTTGCGCAGCTCTCAGGCGGCAGGCTGGGCAGAGGGCTTGTCCTTTGGCCGGCGGGGCCATGATTTGTATGTGTGGACTGGCTCAAAATTAGTCTGTGCACGTGCCGGGAGACTTAGTTGTGCGCTCCGGGTGCGCTATATGTGCGTGCAGGTCGCTATTTGTGCACTTAGCGGGGATGTGCCCGCCACTCTGTGCACAGGCCTATCTGTGCGCCCGGCACAGATGCACGCGTCGCTGTATGCACAAGTCCTTTGTGCACCCGGCTCAGTTGTGCGGACAATACGGCAATCACGGGGGGGGGGGGGGGGGAAGAGAATGGTGCAGATGACCATGTGGGCAAGATGGCGACCCCCCCCCCCCCCCCCGGAGGATATCCACGGGTGTGGACCCTCGTGCCGGATCGGGGTCTAGCCCAGACGGGGCTGCTCAACCCGATTAAACAGGCGCTGGAAGAACGATCTGTGGGTCTATCTGAGCCTCAGCTACCTTACCTTGTCTCGGCGCTTCCCGGTCTTCTGCCGGGTGGTCTCAAGCTGCGGGGGAGAAGGAAAATACCTTCACCGCCGCGCTCGGTATTGCACCCGCTGCCTCTAAGCCACTCTGGGGGCTAAGCCCACGCTCACCTCAGGAATTCTCGACAGGGAGAGGGACCCTTAGGTATCACTGCAGGAGAAGCGGGGCTTGTCTCGTAGACGTAAGATTTTTTTTTATTCTTTAGTTTGGATTTTCTAACACTGTGCAAGTGTGTGTAGTGTCCGTAACTGCTTAGGAGACTGAGAAATACTTAAGAGCTAAGCTTCCTGCACAGGTATATGTATTTATTTATTTTTATTTTATTTTTAACTTTTATATACCGACATTCTTGCATTAAATGCAAATCATGCCGGTTTACAGTGAAACAGAAAAAGCAGGAAAAAATTCCTTAGTCGAATACAATGAAACAGCTTAGTTAACAAAGGAAACATAAAAATAAATTTTTACATATACACAAAGGTTTGCACGAAGGGGTGCATAAAGGGGAGAGCGCCTTTGGCGCGCGACGCCTGGTGTTGAGGCTGTCTTAACTGTCTGATGTTAGTGACGTCATGGGGGGGCGGGTCTAATGATCGCAGCACTTACATCACTGCTTCTTTCCAGTTCCAGGTGAAGATCAAGCTGTTTCCTTCATTTCAGATTGAAACCTGACTCCGTCTCACAACTATCAGGAGCACACTATACCCATTGGTCCTGAGTCCATCTGCTATATGCTAGGAAACGGTTATTTACTCTCTCAGATAATAGAAGGACAAGGGGGTACTCCATGAAGTTAGCAAGTAGCTCATTTAAAACAAGTCAAAGAAGATTGTTTTTCACTCAGTGCATAGTTAAGCTCTGGAATTCATTGCTAGAAGATGTGGTTACAGCAATTAGTGTAACTGAGTTTAAAAAAAGGTTAGGATAAGGTCCTAAAAGAAAAAAATCCATAAACTGCTATTAATTAATAACAATAGTAGCTTGAGATTTATTTAATGTTTGGATACTTGCCAGGTGCTTGTGACTTGGATTGGCCACTGTTACTGGGCTTGATGGACCATCAAGCCCACTGATACTGGGCTTGATGGACCCTTTGTCCGACCCAGTAAGACATCTTATGTTCTTATGTTCACTGGTTGTGCCACCTTGTCCCACTCTGTATCTGCCTTGAAATTTAACTTTAATAGAAACTACCATTTTTGAGTCCAAAATAGGATGCATTGCTCACATCCCTTGACTAATGAGAAAAAAAACAAACCAACAAACAAATGACACCAACAAAAAAAAAAATGTTTTTGTTTGAAACAAATGTATCACGGAGGCAAACTGAAAAAAATGATCTGAACCATTTTTTTTTTCCTAACTTGAATTTCAGAACTCAATTCTATCTTGGTTCACCTTACTTCTCCCCCCTCATTTTTAAGTCAATGGTGGATTCTCTTCCATTGCTATCCTAATATCACTAACGGGCTAATTTACAGAAGCCCGCATGTATAAAAACAAGGGGTTACATGCATAGCTGGGCCTTACGCGCGCTGCATGCATTTTCGGAAGGGCCCAGCCATGTGCGTGAACCTTGTTACTCGCCGAAGTGCTGGGACTTTTCAAAGGGGTGGGCCAGGGCAGGCTGAGACAGCACCATTCGATATTATCCCAGGGAAGCACACACCGGCAGTCAGCTGGCGTGTGGAGATTACTTCCTGCTCCTCAGGAGCAGGAAGTAATCTAACAAAAAAAAAAGTAAGTAGCTATGAAGGGGTTAGGGATTGGGGTGGAGAGAGGAAAGGGTATTTTTATTTTATTTATTTTTATATACAGACATTCGATCTGAGATATCACACCGGTGTACATTCAGGTACTGTAGGTATTTCTCTATCCCCAGAGGGCTTACAATCTAAGGTTTGTACCTGAGGTAATGGAGGATAAAGTGATTTGCCCAAGGTCACAAGGAGCAACAGCTGGACTTGAACCCTGGTCTCCTGGTTCATAGCCCACTGCTCTACTGGGCTGTTCCTCCTAGGGAGGAAGGGTAGGAATAGGGTAATAGGGTAGGAAGGTTAGGGTAGGGATATAGGGACGTTCCCTCCCAGTCCCAGTCTGCTCATTATAAAATATCCACGTCCATGAGCACACGCCGAACGTGTGGGTCTTAAAATCGACTCCTAAGTAGCCCTCATTCTTTTTACACATTCTCTTTGTGCTCTACTCTCTTCTTACATCTTTTGTACCATTTGTATGCCAATGGTTCCCTTATCTATTTCTCTGCATCACATATTTCACCAATATGACCCCAACTCCCAGCCTGCTTGTGACATTGCTCCTAGTTACCCCACTACTTTAAACTTAACATTACTAAGATAGCACAGGTTCTATATTTCCATCCTCTAGCCACTAGGGATGCTCCATATTTATCCTACATTTTTGAATTCCATTACCATTGTCATCGCCACCTCCTCAAGGAAGGTATTCCAGGCTTCCACCACCGTTTCTGTGAAAAAGTATTACCTGATGTTGCTCCTGAGTCTACAGTCTTTGAAGCTTCGAATCATGACTTTTAGTTTATACAGCATCCTTTTCATTGGAAAAGATTTGATTCTTCTGATTTAATACATTTCAGCTATTTGTCTATATTATATCCCCCTCTCTTCTCCTCCAGGGTACACATATTTAGGTCCTCATCTCATGCCTTCTGGTGTAGACCCTGCACAATTTTGGTTGCCTCTCTTGACTGCTTCTAGTCTCTCTCTATCCTTTTTCAGACATGGTCTCCAGAGGTCAACAGTACTCCAGGTGAGGCATCACCAATGATCTGTATAGGGGTATCACTACTTTCTTTTTCTGCCTGGTTATGTCTCTTGTTATACAGTCCAGCTTCTGTCTGGTCCTAGTTGGTTGCTTCACAGATTATTTTTGTTTTTTTAGAAACTTTTATATACCGACAACCGTTTGCACATCGTATCGGTTTACAGATAACTTAAAAACTTTTAGGCATTGCCTTTACATGGAACAGTAACTGTGAACTAAGGAACAGCAAACTTCTGAATAAACATATTCATAATATTTACAATGGTCAGAGACAAATTGTCGAAATACAGATTGGAAAACTAGGAAGGCAAGGAGGCACACTATCACACTAATCATCCCAAGTTATCTCTCCCAGTCCATGGACATCAGTTATCTCTCCCAGTCCATGGACATCAATTTCTCCCCTACTCCATTACATACATCTCTTTTGGATTTCTATACCCCCAAATGAATGACTACACTTCTTTGCATTGAACCTTAGCTGCCAAACATTTGACCACATCTCAAGCTCCATTAGATCATTTCACATAATCTCTACTCCCTCTGGGAATGTCTCCCTAAATGTGAGGAGGGTATCTTCTCCTGTAAAGAGAGCAAGAATATTAAAATTTATGAAGGACCAAATAGGTCTAATTATTTTTTTTTTTTTACAGTAGCATATTTGTCCCTTGCTGAACATCTGAAGCTTAAGTGAAACTGGATTGGCCAAAGGCTTGCAGCAGTATTTAACTTCAGGAATAGAGGAATGTGTCTATTATTTCATAAATCCTTGTCCATATTAATAGATGATTCAAAATTGATTCTGATGGTTGGTATCTTTTTCTTAATTGCCAACTTTATTACAAATTTACCCTGCGAATACCTAAAGCCCTAATATTGGCCATGGAGAGGTCTTTTCCCACCACAAGCAGGTACTGGATGAGTTTTCCACAGGTCTTACACTTGCAGTGATTGGAATGTCGGTCCCTCCATCAGATTGGATGTCAAGCTCGGAGGCAGCCTCCTTCTCCTAGCTTCTTTCACTTACTTTCTCACTTTCCTTTCAGCAATATCTGAAGGGCTAAATACCCTTCCAGCAGGGATCATACCATTTTTCCTCTGAGATTTAATTCCTATAGCAGAATTGATTTTTTTCTCTGTATGCCAATGCTAAGTTTGGTCTCAGATTGTGATATTTTACTGATCACATTGCAATTTCTTTCTCAACTTTGAAGCAGGTTCTAAGAATTCCAGTATGCAGTTTAACATTTCCCTCCTCAGAAAAGAATTGTCTAGGGTTATGTATGCACCTTTGGATGGTCTCTTGCATTACAGCCAAGGAGACCATTCTCTTGCTCTCCATGCTCTGGTTCAGCCTGTTGTACAGCCTCTCCTCTATCAAGGGTCCTTAGCTAGTTACCTCCAGCTTTGCCAAGCACCTCCTTCCTGCTCACACCACACCCAAGCTCCAGCTCCATTTAACCCTGTATTGCTAGAACCTAGATGCCTCTTCATGGAGTCACCCTTGGCTCTCTAACCTGGCCGCTCTTACCTTGCGGCCTCTGGACCTTCTGTTACCTTGCTCCTTTGTCTTACAGCCTAGCTAGGCCTCTCCTTGCCTTGTGGCCTCCAGGCCTTCTTGCATCTTGCTCTTTGTCTTGTGACCCATCTAGGCTTCACCTTGCTTTGTGGCCTCTGCACCTTCTCTCTCCTTGTATCTTGCTCTGTGGCCTTACCTCACCTTGAGGCCTCTGGGACAACTTTTACCTTAGACATCTCCTTGCCAAGTGGTCTTTGGGCCTTATGTTTAGCAGCCTATGGGCTTTCTATATTGTTGCCTTTGGGTCTCAGTGTTTTTTGTCTTTTCTGACCCTGCCCAGTCCAGTTCCTAGTATCCATTCCCTACCTTGCCCCTGTCTCTATCCAGTCCTAGTCTCTACTCAGTATCCTGCCCAAAACTGTGTGTGTATCCAGTCCCAGGCCCTGCTCAGTGTCCTGTCCAAGCCTGTGTCTGTATCTAATCCTCATCCCTGCTTAGTATCCTGTTCCAGTATCCAATCCTCAGATCTCTGCCTATTCCATACCCAGATCTCTGCTTCCAGTCTCTCTCTGCCCACAACGTTCAGCCTGTGCCTGATCTCAGTTCCATCTTGTTCCTGACCTGCCTTGTCAAGCCTGTCCAACTAATCTCTACCAGTCCCCCTGAACCCAAGGGCCCAACCTGAGTGGGGTGGGGAAGGAGCTGGCTAGGGAAAAAGACTAGCCCAACTTCCTGAACTTCTGCCACTGAAGCCAAGCCCGACTGGCCTCCAGAACCCTAGGACTCAACCTGCAGGGCAAGGGGCTGGCTAGGCAGAAGACCAGCCCTTGTCCAGTACCACACCTGTGGGGATGTATCCTAACCCCAGCCAGCAGGTGGACAAATCTGAGAAATTACTGGCTAGAATGCTCAGGAAGAAGATGAAGCCCAATATAATTCATCACACTGGTACAGAAGATAGTTGGATTTGTAACCAACCGGCTGAGATTAATGAGATATTTTGGAAATGTAATGCTTCATGATATTCCTCTTTGGGGAACATAGTTGAGAAACCTAATCACTTCATTCCTGGAGGTATTCTGACTTCCTCATCTAGATTCCGTGCTGGTTGGGGGCCTTTCTGGTCTAATTATGCAACTGGAACTTCTATAAGTTCTTGCAGCCCTTCCTTATGGAAAATGCCCAGGGCTTGATGGATATCCAAATGATTTTTTATAAAAAAAAACTTTCCTGGAGAAGTTTGGGCCTCTTATATTAGACCTTTTTAATTCTTTGCAGGATCCCCACTGCATCTAATGTGGTTATTTCTGTCCTTTATAATCCAATTAAGGATCTGCTTTGACTGTGGGTCATATCGGCCTCTCCCCTTTATTAATGTGGATATTAAAATATTGACAAAACTTTTACAATTACATTTGGAGGGATTGTTGCCAAATGTAATCCATGAAGATCAAACAGGGCTCATTAAAGACAGATTCTTTATGTCTACTTAAACCTTGTTTAACATTATCCATCTGGCCTGGGATAGGCAAACTTCAGGTCTTGTGATTTCTCCTGATGCAGAAAAGGTCTCTGATAGGTTCTCTTTGCAACATTATGGAAACTTGGTATCCCGGAAGGATTTTTCCCAGGCTAATTTTCCTAACTTACTGGAACAATAAACCTACTAGGATTACATTCCCTTCTCTCTGAAAAGTGAAAGAATATGGGGGGGGGGGGGGGGGGCATAGGCCCCATTTATTTTCAATTATATTGTTTTGTAGCTTGTTTGTGGTGCCTGAAATATTGGCTGGAAATTTCACTAGACTCAGCCTGTTTATCATGGTTAGATACAAAAAAGATGTGGCACGAGAAAACAGCTTAGCTATTTTTGTTGGTCTCTTCCAGTAAGAGTTCTGAGTGCAAAAGGGTCTTCGATTGCATCAAATGATTGCCCATACTTTAAAAATCTGGCATCATATATGTAAGCACTCGAAGGATCAGCCTGGAAAGTTGCCTATTTCTCCTTTGTGGATCAATCCTAATCACTTTTTCAACCGATGCGCATTCCTCGTGGCATTCTAGTTTTCAATTTGCAACTTAGCTAAGAGACAGACAGACATATTGATTTTTGCTGATCTTGTGCTGTTTACAATTTGCTGCTGTACTCTCAATTTGTATATCTGTAACTAAGGAGGTCATTAACAAAAGACCCAAAGGGGGCAACACTTACTGGAGCCTCTTCCAGTTTGCAACATGTTATCTTATAAAGAATCCAAGAATACATTTATTTCGTGATGCTAAAGAAATATGCTGGCATTCTTTATTGGTGAGGAGACCGCCCTCTCTTTATTGCAGGCCTGGAATTCTGATATTCAGATTAATTTGGATCAGTATGACTTGTGTAAATTATGGCTCATAGCACATAAATTGTCTATTTGTTCTTGTCAAAAGAGCTAATGCTCCATGTTCATCAGTTTGGTACTATATATTTAGTAATTCTAGCCCTCTTTGTTGGACGGGCTGTTTAGTGGGGTCATTTTTACATGTGGTAGCAGTGTCCTCGTGTCCAGGATTTTTCTTGCCATGTGGAGCACAAATGCATTGCCATTACTGGGGTAGTGTTTGCATTAACACCTTTTGCTTACTGGGGGACTGGAACAATATGGACTTTCTCTTCCCTCAATCGCCCTTGGGTTCTGGTGACCGGCAGGACTTAGTTGGAATAGGGAAGGCTGTGGATGTTGGAAGCGGGCAAGGCTTGTTACAGGCAAGGCTGGAGACATGGGCTGGGACCAAGGACAAAGCCTAGGACTAGAGGCTGGGCCAATACATAGTTAATCATAAGAACAACCAAAAAGAAACATCAAATAGAAAATCCGTACAGCAGCATAAAACTCAAAATTACCTGCTTAAAAAGAAAAGATTTTAACACAAATGTTTTACAGTCAGTCTGTCACAGTACTTCAGGAAGAGTATTCCAAAATGTCCGTGCTACCACTGAGAATGAACACTCTCTTGTCTCAGTCAGCCTGGCTTGTCTAGCCAATGGTGTGTCAAGTAAACCTCACTGCTGTGGTCTCAAGGCCTGGACTGGACAATGAAGACGAACCAAAGCATTAGACCATGGGTAATCAGTTGATGTAATTAACTTATGGACAATTACACCAATTTAATGCCTTCTGTGTGTTTAATACTTAAACCTTAGTTCTTCCTGCACCCATCGATCTGGGTTCTAGACTAGGAGAAACCCCCACCATGAACAATTTCAACAGGCACAATTTTTTTGTTGGTAACAGACCATTTTGACTTTTATTTATTTATTTTTTAAAAGAAGAGAACCTGTAAATAAAAAGAATACGCCGTGGAGGTTGGGGGAAATACAGTTGGAATCTAAACCTCAAAAAAGCCTTTCAGGACAGATTGTCATGTTGGGAGTTCTTATTCAAACAGTAATTAGATGTAAATATGGGGATTGATCAACTTTGTCGATCTCTTCCATTGAGGTTGATCTTAGATGGCCCACTGATGCTTCCATAGCTCTAACAAGATGAGCCTTGACAAACCCTTATAGAATTAAGCCTACCTAGGCATAACAGAAAGAGAGATGTTTGGCTACAGCAATTCCAAGTTTATTTGAATTAAAAGAACCAAAAAGCTGAGAGGGCCAAGAACTTCAGTCCACTCCTGATAGAAGGCTAAAGCTCTCTTGCAATCCAAATTAGGGCCCTGTTCACATTTGTGGACATGTGATTTAAGAAAAATATACTGGAAGGACAATAGATTAAGGTGGAAGTCTGACAACGAAAGAGGGTGTTTTCAAGATAGTCATGGCAGGACTGTGATCTTAGCAGCTTATATGTTCCTGCTTCTTCCTCGTGTTTCCTCAACATGGTCAAGAGGAAGGGGAAATCAAGAGCTTACCCTGTTGTGTGGGTCTGATGAATGCAATACATTCAAGTGGATGGGCATTCCACATGAGCAACCACTGAGGAGGGAAGAGTTAACTTATTTGAAGTACCGCTCAACACCAGTGGTAGTACCCCTCGTCCCCCATCTGCTCATGGGAAGATGCTGTTATCAGATTTGGACAAGAGCAGTTCCAGTGGTGGTCAGGACAGTGTACAATAATTATAAGGCATTTTTCACCAATATGCAGCAGTTCTCTGCTGATACAATGGTCCATCTACTAGACAAATGGTAGTACACATTTTCACTACTAAATGGTTGAGAACATACAATTTGAGATTGAGCTGGACTCTGGAACCAGTTCAGATGAAACCTAGTTGAGAATACTCCTCTGCTAAGATTGTTGAAATATAGCTGATTCCTGTTTCCCTCTGAGGAAGCTCATGGTAGAGCAAAATGAAGGCCTTTGTAGGGTCTATTAAACATTTTGCAACAGTCAGAAGGAAACTAAGGGCTTATGTAATATCTTATAACCACTGGAGAAGAAGAACTGTCCAGGTATTCAGGAATATTTACAATAACCTGAGAGAAATCATTTCAGGTTCTTCAAACACTAATACACTGTCACTAAAAATTGCGTTTTTGATAAATATATTTGTCAGCGAATTTAAGGACTTTTACAGTATATCAGTGTGTGATAAGTAGAATAAGACCTGCTGATGGAATGGAACTGAACATACATTGAAAACCAATAGTGCTATAAATTATGAAAATGTAGTTACTTGAATGCATGTTTTGGACATTTAAATACAGTTTGCTGCTTGCCACTTTATTATAATTAGGGAGATATATAAGGACAGTTTTGTATATTTTATATTATGCTGTGAGTGAATGATTTGATAAAAATGCTTTCATTGTATAGTTTGCCTTGAGAAATTTGGTATATTTAAATCCCATGTAGTAGAATGAGCTTTATGAATATTTATTGATGAAAAATAAAAATCTATTAGTTTTGAGAAATTAGTTGACAAAGTATTTTCTACATATTGACTGTGTGAGGTGATAGACATAGTATCAAAAAAATCAAAGCTATCTATATACGATATGTCCCTGAAGGACACTTCTATAAGTCTTTGCTTGCCTCAGCTCCTGCCACTATAGGCTTTGCTTGTTCGAGAGCTAGAAACTCTGCACTTTTGACTAAAATTTTTTCTAATACAGTCATCGATTAAAAAAGTATTTTCTGCTTTGTTTTTCTCTCAAAAAAAATTATCTGTAGTTTCTTAAAGGCTTGTCCTTGTGCTGTTTATAATTAGAAACCTGTCAATTCCACCTAAGATTAGATAATGTACAAAAAACACACACCACAAGAATAACATTCTTTTTCTTCTAAGAAAAACATTTTTGGGCACAAATCAGAGAATAATTTGATATGACCAACAGAGAAGTTGATATTTTAAGAGATGGATTGTACTATTAATTTCCTGCCCTAATGATACGAGTCAGAGAAGTTTAACACTTCCACATCCCCAAAAGGTGACATTATTTCACTTTCTTAGGCATCAACCATATTATGAAACCAATAAAGAGAAGTGACCTACAGAAAAGATTATGAAAGTAAAGATATCTTTTCAGGGTAAATACATTTCCCTAAGGGCTTAAATTTGTTGTTTTTTTCTTTGAACTTTTTGACTAGTGCCATCTGTAGATTACTGGGATTAACTAGGACTACCTAAAAATGAATTGATTTTTCTGCACTGTCACAGATACATAGAAAACACAAACACAGACTATGCCAGCAAATAAATACCTTATGGTCCACACCCAGTCTACACATATACTTCTTCTCAGCTTTAAAGATAGAAAGGTGTAGAGAGACTTTCGGGGACATAGTAGCCAAGTCTCAACTCTAGTTTGGCAGCCCTTTTACTGCTTTGGAGAAGCAAGGTCACCTGGTCGGAAAGCATTATTTTGGTGTAGCAAGAAGAGATACTATAGCAAGGATCTGCTTTCCAGGTGATGCATTATCCTCTTGCACTGAAGACGAGTCTCCAAGGGCTAGTGTCCAGGAGGTAAGTGTTAAGTTGGCCATTCGATAATTAGGAATGTAGATAGTTCGGTGGCTTTTGGAGGTGAGAATCATTTGTTAACTTGCCTGCCTGGTGTGAAAGACGACTGCACAAGTTATCTAGATAAAATTTTAGCCAGGGCTGGGGTGGAGCCAGATGTCATGGTACATGCAAGGCCGGTGCTAGCTTTGTTTCTGTCCTGTGTGAACAGTTATGGTCTCCCCCAATGGCTGTGCAAGATTACCAGGTGCCCTAGGCGAACCTTATAGCCTCGCACAACACGTGCCCCCCGCCCCATTCCACACACACACAGCTAAGAGTTATGCATTTATATTTCACATGAAAAATATCAAAGTACAGTATTCTGAGGTAAAAATATCACTTGCATATTTACATGCACTGCTGTGATGCCAACCAGAAATCCCTGCAAAAAAAACCCACTTGGAACCCGTATGTTATTAGGCCTATTGAGATGTGTGTTGGGTGAGGGCTTGACCCTTTGAAAGCCCGAATACACTAACACCTTTCCTATTAGGAAAATGCCTCACCTCAGTCACACAAGCAGAACAAACAGCCCCTCACCAAATACAGAACAGAGCAACCATAAAGTAGAAATATAAATGCACAGATAAGAACTGAAGTGGAAACTGCAAGAAGTCAGACCCTCCATGCAGTGCAACAATGAAAAAAACAGAACCATCACCATTCCTCAAACATCAAACAATAAAATCGAGGAATAAAATACATAATACTAAAAAATACTAATATTTAAAAAGAGATGACTAGAAGATCAAAATTAAAAACGAGTTTTTTTTATTTAAATGTCCCAAACACCAATAAAATATTTCAAAACAGCAGATACAGCAAATACCAAAAAAATAAAACTAAAAAGAATTTTAAAAATTCACGCTCATCTTACATGGGAACTTTTGATTCTAGACACCCTGAGATTGTCATATAGTAGTGGGAGTGGGATGCACAACCTCTCCCTTATATACACAGACACACACACAAAGCTCACACATGCTCCCCTCTCAGACAAACCCACAGGCGTCTCCAGCTCTTCTTTGGTTGGTATCTACCAGCATCCCCAAGCCCTCATCTTCATTTCAACTGCTAGCAGGTTGGAATCCACCTGCAGTCCCCATTTTCTCTCTCTCTCACACACACACACAATACAGGCAGCTCCCATTCTCTATCCTTTGTCTCTCTCTCTCTCACCCCCCCTCCCCAGGCAGGCTCCCATTCACATCCATCCAAATCCCAGGCAGGCTCTCATGCATACACACACACACACGCAACCCAGGCAGGCTCCCATTCACATACACACATGCAGGCAGACCAGGCAGTCAGAGTCCAGGGGTCATTCCTCCTCCACTGCTGCTGCCAGCTTGTTCCTTCTTCTTTGTGGAGAAAAGCATTCTGCAGCTCGTCTTCTTGTGATGGCCCTAAGATAATTCAACAGTGTTGAATACCATAGGGCCAGCACAGGAGGAGCTGCTGCCAGCTGGGCTTCCTCTTCTGCTCTTGCCGCCTGCTTATTCCGCTGCCATTGGGATCAGGTCCACTGGTGGCAGCACGGGCCCTCTCCCTGTTCCTGATGCTGCCCTGCTGGGTGTGCCGCCCCGTGCAACTGCATGGTTTGCACATCCTGTGGTGCTGGGCCTGGGCACCAACGACATAGGAAGGTATGGGAGTGAAGTTTGGAAGCCAAATGTATCCCCACCCCAGTGTGCTTGTCTGGCATGGGTGAGGCCATAAAAGTATTTCTAAGTTTTTAAAGGCAGGGACCCTGACAAGCTTTTTCTTTGTTCCTTTTCCCCAGGGTAAGGGTCCTTTGGCTTGGAGGTGAAAGGGTTCCTCTCAGGTCTCAGTGCAGGGGTAGCTAAGTTCCCTTTAGGTATCCCTAGGGGAGAGGTACTTTCTATTCGCTGTGCACTGAGTGCCAAGTAACCATGCTGGAGTCACTGGATGAAGGTCCAACTTACATTTTTTTTTTTTTTTTTTTTTTTTTACAGTCCACACGAATTGGATAATGGCACAATAAATGATACAGAGCCACAGTCTTTTCTCTTCTATGATTACAATTCATTAATCCTTTATCTGTGCCAGAGTCTTTTCTAGTAGGCAAGAGAAATTCCTGCCCATCTGGATTTAAAGAACTGCAGTCACAGTGAATGAACCCTTAGATGGTCGGGAAACCCCTTCCAAGCTGGCAAAAACCTGGTGGGAGAGAGCAAAATCTCTCTCCCACCAGGGGCTTTGAGAGTCTGATTAGGTGTCCTCCAAATTGTAAACAGTTCTTACTCCTCGATGGGGATCCCTTTTTGGGAGGAATTCTGAACAGATCGCTGCTATACAGGTCCAATGATGGGTAGAAGAGGGCAGAAAACACTACCTCCCAGATTTTTAAAATATTTCCTGTTTGGGAACCAGAAGAAGTAATCACCGGAGTTGACCCTTGAAATGGGTCACCGCCACTTCAGAGGCAGGTCTTCCATATCCCTGGACATCCCAGAGGGTTGGCTGTGCCCCGGATCCAGGAAAGGCCCAGGTGTCCAGCAAGGCTCCTACCAAGTGAAAGTCCAAAAAGCCAAAATATTCCCTGGAAAACCACTCTGCAGCTTGGGAGAAGAGTACAACAGTGGCGCCCGTGAATTATCCTGAAGGAATATAGGCAGGATGGAGCTCAGGCCCCTAGATAGGCCAAACACATAACTGAAGAAAAAAAATCTCCAACCTTCCTTCTGAACTGCAAACTTAGACTCCCCCCCAGAGCCCTTGGCAGAGCTCTGCTATAAAACTTCTGAGTGGGACGTCTATTCTAGCAACTTCAAGGCAAAGAGCTGAACATGAATGGATCCTCCCCTAATTATCTGTTTAACCGCAGTAACACCTTTTCACAGGGCTTGCTGGTAGCTCGAAAAGGTGCCCGGGTTACAAATTTAGTAAGTTGAAATCCAGAATTGCCAGAGTAGCATTTTCTGAAATGCTCCCTATTCTGAGCACAAGACCCCCTGAGACAGGCAGAGCTCCAGAATCTCAATGCATGGATGAGATGATGGGGCAGGAAAAGGGCTTTAATTTTGTTAGGAAGTAGGCAATATATTAGGGAAGGGAGGCCTATTCCAAAAGGATGGGTTCCACCTTAACCAGGGTGAAACAAGGCTGCTGGCACTAACCATGAAAAGGAGATAGAGCAGCTTTTAACCTAGATCAAATGGGAAAGCCGACCGTCGCTCAGCAACAAATGATTTGGAAGCAGGTATCTTCAAAGGACACTAAAACGGAGGCGTGTAGGGCATCTCGATAGAAAGGTTCCAATTAAGCAATAGTGCCCATGTGCCTATAAGTAAAGAACCACACAAGTTAACAGATTCCAATATAGCCATCAAGTGATAGATTCTTAATACCAACACTTGAGATTAGTTGGAATTAGTCGTTTTCTCATCTCTGCAGGTTTGCTGTTTCTCTGCCATTAATGCATTTCATTTCCTTCTACCCATGATTTTTGTCCCTTTATTTTTTGTCAGGTTCCACCTACCTGTGACATGTTCCTTCTCTCTATTTCCACCGCATTTATGTCAAAGGAGGTTGCTCCTTTGTGTGCACTTTGGAAGCTTTACCAACATCATTTGATTTAAAGTTACTATATTTAATTGGTATATGTTCCTCTACAATGTTTCTTTTTTGCTTCTCATTTTCACTTCAGAGTTCCCTTTTAAACTATACCTGTTGCCAATGGCAGCAGTCTACCATTTTATCTAATTTTAACTCTTGTTAAAAGAACTAGTTGCTTTGTCAATATTAAATTCTCTATTTCCTTTCAAGCCTTCAATTATTCATTTTCCAAACATTTTTATCCTGATTAAATTAAATATGGCCTTCTTAATGCTCCATCTTCAGTTAATAAGTCACTTCATTTTTTACTAACTCTAAATCAAGGTCTTCAGCTTCTCCATAATCACATAAACCTGGCTAAAACCTGGGATATTTCTTGTTTTAAGTGTTCTTGTCCACCAAATTTCATGTTTTTCATAAAGATCAACCAAAGGAAAAAAAGGAGGTCGCATTGCCATCATAGCTTCAACATTTCTCAAATTTCTAAGGCTGAATTCTCATTCTACCACAGAATTCCTATTTCTACAGGTTCACAAACATTTTAAATTCAATCTTTTACTAATATATCAACCACCACTTGTATCTCACTCCCTGGCACAAGAACTAATTAAGCTTAATTAACGAATGTGCCATCAGAAGTGCACATTAATTATTAAATGACTTTAATTTTCATTTTGATTATTCCTGTTAAATCGGTTGTCTCAATTTCTCTCTTTGACGTCCGATCTTTCACTCATTTAGTGGGTCAAGCAACCCATGCATAATGGACACATTATTGATCAGATTTACACTACTGACAAGTTACAAATAGTAGCTAATTCTATTACACATTCCTCCTTTTCATGGATTGATCATACATTGATCACATTTTTCCTTCATCTAAAATTTTCTTTATAGCCTAATACTAATAGTAAATTTCCAAAGTTCTGCCATTAGAAGATTTCTCTCAACAATTTCCCTAATAATTTCTCTGATTTCCCATGTGATGCTAAGGTATCCACCTGAAATCAAGCTTCTCATTGCTCTTAGTCACTCCAGTTAAGATAATCAAGACCAAACCTAATACTTCTTTCATGGTATCAAAGCCTCAAAGTCCTCAAATGTCAAATATGGCAACTTGAAAGGAAATTGAGAAAATATAAAATAGCAAAATCTAATTCTGAACTCAATAGTCAAATAGAATATATATAAGTAATGAAGATAGCAAAGCTCTGAACATAGGAAGGGTGGGTAATAAGTACTTTTAAATGAATAAAAATTTACTTCAGAAATTCAGTAGCAGACCCAAAAAATTGTTCAATTTAGTTTTCAATATTTCTGGCTTTCATGAAAATTCAAACTTTTCATCCACCAATCTAACAGCTGAGGACTTTGCATGTACATTCGATACCAAGATTTCAAGTATCATGTCAGAATTTGTCAAAGACAATCATCTTTCCCCAGTTACTATTTTGACTCTAGCTTCCTCTGACGATGCAGTCAAACTACTAGTTTTAAAATCAGAGGGTTTACTATTCAATAAAGTTACACCAGCCAGCAATTAGCTCTCAAACAAATGCATTCTTCTTCCACTACATGTGACCCTTGACCTTTGAGTTTCATTTCCAATCCAGTTTTAGATCTCTGTTCCCCTTTTCTTAGCATTATCAATACCAGTTTGGAATCTGGTTACTTTTCCCCACAGCTTAAAGCTGCTAAAATACATCCTGTGCTCAAAAAAAAAAAATCTCAATAACTCACCTAACTACAGACCAATCTCCAATTTTCCTTCACTAACAAAAATCATTGTTCATTCACAGCTCTCCAATTTCCTTGACAAAAAACTCGTGGTAGACCCTAAATAGTCTGGATATTGTAAAGGGCAAAACTGCTCTGATAGATGTCAGATTGTAAGGTTATCTTAATTTTGAAAGAGGCAAGGCAGTACACTGTTTTCTTGGACATGAGTGCTGCTTTAGACATCACTGACCATGAGTTTCTTCTCATGCAACTTTCAGACATAGGTGATAGAAATCAAGCTCACAGCTAGTTAAAATCATTTATTGGAGGACAGAACATACTAGGCCATTTGGAATAATGTTTCTTCTAGTACTAAATCTCTCAAATGTGGAGTCCCTTAGGGGGACTAATACTGTCGCTCACACTCTTCAAGTTATATTTGGCCCCTCTAGCTACCTTAATTCAGATTTTTCTTCTTACATTTATGCAAACATTCAGGTGGTTGCCTCTATCAATCTCAAATCATCTCAACCCACACAGTTTTAATCAGAGTCTCTGAAGTAGCACACATTAATTAAAACGAATCCTAGTAAATCAGGGGACACTCAACCCAAATGCTCAATTAAGTTCTGGAATTCATTGTTGGAGGAGGTAGTTAAGGCAGTTAGCACAGATGGGTTTAAAAAAAAGTTTGGACACATTTCTGGAGGAGAAGTCCACAAACTATTAACCAAATCAACTTAAAGATTAGCCACTATATATCACTGCACGATAGCAGCATGTGGATATTTACTGTTTGGGATCTTGCCAGATACTTGTGACCCTGACTGGATACAAGATAACGGTCTTGATGGACCTTCAGTGTGATCCTGATGGTAAATTCTTATATTCTTATTCCTTGGAGATCCTCTGTGTTTGTCACATGCTTTTTTGAATTCTGATAACACTACCACCACCACCACCACCACAGGGAGACTGTTCCATGAGTCTACCACTCTTTCTATAATGAAATATTTCTTTACATTACTTTAGAATCTATCCCTTTTCACTTGCACTCCATGACCCCCCCCATTCCAAAATCTTTCTGTTGAAAGAGGCCCACCTGCTATGCTTGTATTCCTTGGAGTTTTTTAAATGTCTCTATTATATCTCTTCTTTCCCTCCTTTACTCAAGGGTAAAGCACATTTAGATCTATTCGCACATGCTTTATGACTAACACTGCTGACCATTTTAGTAGCCATCTTCTGGGCAGACTCTCTGCAGTTAATATTGTTTTGAAGTTGTGGACTCCATATTTGTACACAGTACTGAAAATAATCTCAAACCTGAGAACTATACAAAGGCATTAACATTTTCCTGCTGGTTATTCCTCTCCCTTCTGGCCACCTTAAGATTGGATATATATTCACCCCAGGATCCTGCTTTTGTTTTATACACAGAACTTCATCCCCTATATTTTATTTATAAAACTTTGTATACCACTTTTCATGACATATTATACCAAAATTGTTCACTATTAATATCATAATATAACAAGTACATAAAATTAAAATATAACATGGACAAGCAATATACTAGAGTTCTCAACCTTGTTGGGTGCAGGGACCTCTTTTCAATATCCAAAAGTTGTAGGGATCTCCATTCTGTCCACCTCAGTCTCTTTTCCCTCTATCAGTTACTCCCCCATCAGTCTGTTTCCCAAAACTCTCTTCATCAGTGTCTCTCCCTAGACCCTCTTTATCACTCTCTCTCCACAAGTTTCTCTCCCATCACCAGTCTTTCCCCATTAGGTCCCTAGTCCCTTCCTCAATTCCTGCTCAGCCTCACCCTACTAGTATTTCAACCCCCACATGCTGTCAGTTTTTCTCATCCCAGCATATCCTTACTAGCCTTTCCCCCAGCTGGCCCCTCACCAGTCTCTCTCTCCAGCCTCTCCTGGCTGCAGTGTCTTCTAGAAGGAAGAAATCCTAGAATCTTTGCAGGGAGAACCGTTTTATTAATTGGTAATAGAACCCACATGGGAGGGGACAATATTGGATCTGGTGCTTATCAATAAGTATCTCTGCTATAATGGACAATCATCTGGAATCCAGTGAACAACGGATGGTGTGGGTTCAGTTGTTAGAGTGCAGGAGATAAAGGTCCATTCAAAGGCAAGGGTCCTAGTCTTCAGGAAAACTAACTTTGTTAAATAGGTGGAGTATCTCAAGGCGTTAACTGGACTGGAAAAGTAGAAGAGCAGTGGGTAAAACTAAATGGAGATATTATAAGGACAACTAACCTTTATATTGGAAAAATGTTGCGTGGTTTCCTAAAGTAGCATATGAAAAGGGAAGGGAGAAAGGGTTAGCATTCATAAACTACAACAGATCGCAGAAAAAGGAAGACAGGTGACTATTTGGAAAAGCTAAGAGAAGCTGGAAAAAGTAATACGTATTTTTTTTTTTTTTTAAGATATGTTCGACTTAGAAGTAAGTGCAAAAATGGCATTGTGAGGCTCAGATGCAGGGAGGAATATGTAGAGGCTAAAGAAGCAGCAAAATTGCATAACAAATATTTCTGTTTGGTGTTCATTGTGGAAGAGACAGGAGCAGGACCACAAACACAAATAAGATTGGAAGTGAGGTAAACCTCAAATTGATTTTCAGAACAGTATGTTCCTGAGGAGCTCACTAAACTTAAAGTAGACAAAACAATGGAGCTGGACATGATATATCTGAGGGCACTAGCAGCTCCACTGGCTGACCTTTTGAATGCTTCTTTAGAGTCAGTAGTTCTGGAGGACTGGAGAGAGGCAAATGTAAGTCCTATTCATAAAAGGAAGGAAGAAGCTGGGAACTACAAGACCAGTTACTCTGACTTCTGGGTGAGCAAATTAATGGAATTGCCAAAACAGCGGATAGTGCAGTTTCTGGAATTCAATGGCTTGCAAGAACCAAGGCAGCATGGCTTTGCCAGAGGTAGATCTTGTCAGACAAACCTAATTTCTTTGACAAGGTGACCAGAGACTTAGATCAAGAGAGAGCACTAGATGTAGTGCACTTCAATTTCAGTAAGGCTTTTGACACAGTTTCACAAAAGTGACAAACTGAGCACTCTTTATATAGACCACAGAGTGACTGATTGGGTCACCAACAGGCTGAGTGGAAGACGTCAAAGGGTGGTGGTCAATGGCATTCACACTGAGGAAGGGGACATTACCAGAAGTGTGCCTCAGAGAAGAAAACTTGGACCTGTTCTTTTCAGCCTTTTCATCAGCGATATTACTGAAGGATTGACTGGAAAGATGTATATTTTTACTAATGATATTAAAATCTGCAACATGGTACACAGCCAAGGTAGTGTGGAAAATGGCGATGGATCTAGTGAAGCTTGAGGAATGGTCTAGGGTCTGGGCAGCAAAAATGTAATGCTAAAACTGCAAAGTTGTGCATTTAGGCTGCAAAACCCCAAGGGACAGGTACAGTACTGTGGATACAATTATTTTAAGCTCGAAAGGATCTGGGGTTGATTGTTTCTGGTAAGCTTAAGGTGGATAAAGTGATGGCAAAAGCCAGAAAGATGCTTGGCTGCACAGGGAGAGGAATGGTTAGCAGAGAAAGGGAGGCGATATTGCTCCTGTATAATTCCCTGGGACCTCATTAAGAATGTTGTGTACAATTTTGGAGACTACACCTTAAAAGGACATAATCCAACTGGCGTCTGTTCAGAGGGTGGCTACTAATGTTCAGTGGTCTTCGTTCTAAAGAATATGGGGACAGATTTAAAGATCTAAATAAGTATACCCTGGAGGAAAGGCGAGATAGGGGAGATATGAGAGATTCGAAAACCTCCAAAGTTTCTATGCACAGATGACGGGCCTCTTTCAAAGGAAAAGAGTTCTAGAACGAGGGTTCATGAGCTGAAGGTAAAGTGGATAGACTCAGGTGTAAACGTAGGAAGTATTTCTTTACAGACAGGTTAGTGGATGCATGGAACTGTCTCTCAGTAGAGGTGGTGGAGACTAGAAAGGTACCTGAAATTCAAGAAATCAGGAGATAAATACAGGGACTCTCCAAAAGAGTGATGGGAACTGTAATGCTAAATTAGGTGAGTGAATGGGCTGCTGTGATGTTTCTATGTTAACATTTTTATTTGAAATTTTGTTTGAAGTTTAAAAAGATAACCTTGTTTTTAGATCACAAAAAAGTGAGGTTTTATAAACATCTGGATCTTAAATTACGGAAAGTAGTAATACAACAAATGTTGTAGTGTACCCTGCCTTCCAACTTAACTTGGTCAGTTAACCATTAAAATGAACAACTGAAAGCAGGCCATAGAGAAAAAAAGTGTTTTACTTTTCAATAAATCTCCAATGAAAATTTTAGAAAGAAAATAACCAATATTCCAAATGTAGAAATCTTGAAAATGAATTTTCCTGGTTTGGAGCCTTCTAGAAGAATCCTCTCCCCCTCTTTCATACTCATTTCTTTAGTATACATTGTACAGTGTTTTTTTTTAATTAGTATCTGAAACTCCCATCGCACAGATCACAGCACTTCTCTTGCATCAGCAGTTGCGTTCTTCCATGGCTTAGCAATGGCAGTCTCATTAACTGCAGGAGGCAGGAAATTTCCATACCAAGTGACATAGGAGTTTGCCATGACTTTTTCCCCTATAGATAAATTTAAGATTAATTAGGCCAGAACAGTAATGAGGTTATAAAAAGACAAAAAAAAAAAAAAGGGAACCCATAATACAGTATTTCTAAACAAAATATTACCTTTTTCCAACGAAAATTGCCTCATCTCTGTCTACCAGAGAAAAACTGGAGGGCGAACTATCTGTTCCATTATTTTAATCTACATAAAGATCTTTCAGGGAAAAAAAGTAATCTAGATATGTAATATTGTTCACATTCTCTCACACACTTAAAATTTGCATGGTGTGTTAAAATTGGTGTGACATTATGGGGTCATAACAAAATTTGATAATCTGTGAGATGAGCTGGAACTAGGCAACTACAGTCTTTTTTTTTCTACATTTTACTCTACAAGCTTACCTATTAGACTCATTTAAAATGTAACACCATCCTCAGTCATTACTTTCCAGCACCGAAATAAAACAAAGAAAAAAAGCAGGATTACAATCAGAGGCAAAGTGATATAGAAAGCTTTGTAACATCTACATCTACTAATGTAATCCGCATTGAAAAAGCTAACTCAGTTTAAAACTGTAATGAAGTAAACACCTTGGGAGAGAGACGGAAAACTGCTGTCAAAATATACAATTTGAATTGTACACTGTTAGCTAACCTTATTTAAAAAAAAATAGTAAGCAAAGCCCCCCTCCCCTTGTCAATAATATTAAGTATCCATCTGTCATTGCAATGGGAGCATCTGGAAGATCCTAGGAAAAGGCTTCACGCACTCCCATTCTTCCTTTGGAAAGTTCTTGACAAACAGTTCTTGGCCACCCCAAGTCCTTCAAGAGTTTGTAGAGCAGCCTTTTCTGTTTCTTAGTCCAAGCTTCCAGAAAACGAGCAGCAGCCACAGACAAAATGGATTCAGAATCTCAAGTGGGATTTATTCTTTATCATATACCTGTATCAGAAACAGAAAGGAGAATGTGCTAAAACTGATCATCAGTTTGCAAACGTAAATTGAATACAGTAGTTTGGTTGCCATGTTAATCCACTTGCCTGCATGTGATTAAAGACCAAAGATTCATAGGCAATTCCTTTCTGATAGACTATATACGGCTAACTTTTCACAGCTCTACTTCCTTCATCATGGCTGCACAGAATAAGCCAAGGGTGATGCTGCTCACAAGTATAGGGGTGGCTAAGTAAAAGTATCCACCCTGGTGTATCTGGTGATGTTCAAGTGGCCAAACAGGTGGATAAAGCGATGATAAAAGTCAGAAAGATGCTCGACTGCATAGGGAGAGAAATGGTCAGCAAAAAACAGGGAGTGATATTGCCTGGTGAGACGTCACTTGGAATGCAGAGTACAATTCTGGAGACGCAACTTTCAAAAGATTATAAACAGGATGGAGTCGGTCCAGATGAGTGTGCTAGTAAAATGGCCAGTAGTGTTTGTTTTATAGCATATAGGGATAGATTTATAGACCTAAGCATATATACCCTGGTGGAAAGGCGAGATACGGGATATATGAGAGAGACATTCAAATATCTCAAAGGTTTCCATGCACAGGAGGTGCCATATTGTCTCTCTCTGCCATCATGTTTCTATAGTGCCAATACTAGACAATCTTCCTATATTAATATATATTGTGCTGTTTGCCTTTCTCACTCCTCTACAAACAGTACCCTTCCCTCCAAACCCTTTCAATTTATAATTCTTTATAGTTTTGTAAACTACCACCACTCCACTATTCTAATTCAGACTGCAATTTCCTTTTGTATGTTTGAGCAATATCTCCTGTAACTCATTTTGCATTGACCCAATGAAGGAAGCAGAGCTCTCAAAAGCCAGTCACAAATGTCATCTGGAACAAGGTCTCACCATCAACTTGTTTGGTGGTCTTTATTTTCACAATGCAAACCAGAAACTAGCAAAGTATATTCGGTATGTTCCTAGTTAAATCAAACCATAATTTCAAAACCAAAGTGCAATTCTAGTTGGTGTACTGGTCCTGGAGAAAATTAATCTTATAGTCTGTGGTACCATCAAAAGGACCAAGAAAAGATACATGGGGCTTCTGAGACTATACAGGTCCCATCCTCAGATGTTAGACTCACTAACTCAAAGTCTGCTGTACAGGAAGATTATTTAATAAAATCCAAGCATAGAAATCTTTTTCTTGATAAATTTTTGTCAGTATATATTTTTATATAAATAATGGTGGCTAATAAATAATAAAATAGATTATAGGACCATATCAGGCTAATACTTATCCATCCTTTAGCCAAAAATATACAATCAGGGGTACTAAATGACCAGCTATAAAAATATATAAATTCTAAGATTTAAAATTTTGAATTTATCTTCATAGATCTTAATTAGCAACACTTTCCTAATCTCCCCGACCCAGGATTGTGATTCGAATATATTCATCGGGGGTAATCTATCATTGCTCATAGAACAAGCATCCTGTAACACAGCGTTTTTCTAAAATGCATTCAAAATTTCCATGAGTCTGCCTTCCTCCTAAAACTGAGTGATATGTTTATCAAGAGAAAGATTTCTTTGCTGGGAAACTTACTAAACCATATCTTATTTGAATATATGTGAAAAGCTTGAAATGCCTTTCCCCTGATGTATATTCACTTCTAGAAGTTTCACATCCAGATTTTAAAGGACTATTTCCATGGCCATGCTATATTACTTCAATATCAACATCTTTTCCAGTCTGGCATATGAGTTTGTGGTATATAAGAATTTGCTTATTTCCAAACAAGGGCCAGATTCATTAAAGCTTTTCTCCCATTTTGCGTCTATAGGAAAAAAGGTTAATGAATCAGGTAAGCCAGTTTGTGACACTGATATAGGACAACATTAACGTGTGTGACAAAATCCAGACATAGAAGAGAAAAGCATGAGGGCTGTGAGCTCTGCAAGGTATCAGTCAGATTGGAAGAGCCTGGCAGCTGTTCTTACTCTACAGCAGAACTGCTAATTTGGTTTATTTTATGGAGGAGTAACTTCCTAAAGCATGCACAATTTTGGAAAGCTGTTAACAGCTTAATTACAATAATTTAATTTCACAATGTTTCAAATGAAATGATCATCCTAAATTAATAGATTCCCATTTTCAATATATTCTATGCTACTGTCATTTAAATTTTAAAGTAGTAGTTGATATGTTTGCCATAGCTTTGTACTACAAATTCATACCTTAGGGATGTAAGAATAACATTCAACTCTGTCCTTAGGGCTTAATACATTAAATAGCCTTGGTTCCTTCTCTAGTGCCAATTCAGTCACACTATGGACCTTACTGAATTAAAGGGCAAACTCAAAAATCAGCAACAGAATAGAGAGCAAAGGTACATTTAGGTTTTTAACCAGCTATTTATCTTATAAGGTAGTGTGGTGTTTTAAAGCATGGCATTAGCACAGCTGATTTTTAAGTTAATAATAAATTTTTGTATGATTTTCAAAGATAACTGTCTAGAACAATAAGGCAGCTGTTCCCACAATCTTCTTTTGAAGCACCTGGATCCTTCCGGTAGATTAGTGGGGTGGTTTTTCATCAGAAGGATTTCCCCACAACAAAACATGCCAGTACCATCTAACCCTTAGATAAGGGTTTGGTCCTTTTCAGTATTACCTGTCCAAGGTTTCCCAGAAACGTAAAAAGACAGGCCTATCCAAGTGCCGTTTGTGGTAGCTCAGTTCCAACACCGTTACATCCCATTTCTGGACATTTGGATCTAGACGCACTTCATCATACTTGAGGTGAAAAGCTTTGACTGCAAGAAATGTACACATGTATGCAATGTTACAACTATACTTTAAAAAAACAAACCTGAACTGTTGCTGCATATGATGGCAAAGAAATGAGTGCAGTAACTGGAGTTATGACAGAAAAAGAGCAAATACAGGGCATGCTTTTCATACAGCTTTGCCAACACAATTCTAATCCAGTCAACGCCAGTCGTCATGGGCTTTTCTGTCCGTTGGATACGGACTGCCATGTGGAAGGAAATCTACATGGGGTCAAAGCTGAAACCAAACTCATTTCACTTAGGACCTACTGTGGTATTTAAATTCTTAACTGCTAGAGGAGAAAGGGCTATACATTTAACCCATGATATGGTTTAGCATTTAGGGGGTAATTTTCAAAGTTACTTACTTTCATAAACCCAGATGTATGTGTCTAAGTAATGCTTTGAAAACAGCCCCAGTTGGGTATGTGTCCACATGTGGAACACAATTTTATGCATACCTTTACATGTATACTAAATAGGGAGCTCTGGGAGAAGGAGTTGAGGCACCACCAGGATTTTGGGGCAAACCTTTTTTTTGGTAACTTTTTATTTAACCATTTTCAGCCATACAAAACAGTGTAAACGTCAAGCCTGTAATAACATACAATGAAATAAGGACTCAGATCTAGCTCGTACAACCAGACTCAAGAAGACAGACAACCTATGTTTTGCTACATTTCACTCTGCTAGGTGAGAGTACTATCTAAGGTGGTTCATACAAAGAGAGAACACATGAGTAATCATTTACGGTTGATCCAGTTTATAATATGTAAGATACTGTCCCCATATCTGGTGAAACTTAAATCCCTTACTGAGCATATCATATCATAGTTTTTCAATATCCATGATGTTACGTTCCTGAGCTTTCCCAATGATCGAGGGTCTGGGTTGGATTTCCATTCAGTTGCAATGGTGAAGCGCGCAGCCAAAAGCAGCTGTCCCACCAAGGGCCGAAATTTAACCGGGACCATGGAGTCTTGCCAGAGCCCCAACAGGCCCAATTTGGGGAGAAGAGAGAGTTCATTGTGAAGAAAGTTAGCTATTTCCTTCGCCGCCACCTTCCAAAAACAGGCAACCCCAGGGCAATACCACCACATATGAATATATGAGCCAGGTTCGCCACATCCCCTCTAGCAATGTACATCCTCGTCAGGGATTAAGGCATTATAATAAAGTGGCGTACGATAAGTTCTATGCCGTAACCGTACCCCAGTTCTACCCTCCTGCAGCAAATGGAAAGTTTGTGGGCTGAGATCCAAATTCACTTCCAGGTGAAGCAGGTTAATAACCCTAGGTCTGTGTTCCACTGGTCTATAAGGGAACTGGAAGTAGAGCCCCCCCCCAATAAATATTGGTCACCCCTTTAACCGTCCCACTACCCAATAGGTTTCCAGTTTATCTAGGGGGGGGGGGGAACCGGTGCTGTAAATCAAGTTTGTATCGAAGAGCCTGGTGGAACTGTAAGTAGGATGCATGGGATGTGGCTGGGATTTATTTATTTATTTATTTAGGGTTTTTATATACCGACTTTCTTGATATATATATATCAAATCAAGTCGGTTTCCATTTAACACAACTGTCGCCGGGGGGGCGTTACATAAAAACAATAAACAAAGTATTGAACGGAGAACGTGTAGCGTTACATTTAACAATCAATAAGGTCGTTACATTAAACAATTAAACAGTAAACATAGTATTAAACAGAGAATGTGTAGAGTTACTTTAAAACAAGCAATAAGGTCCTGATGTTCCTGAGGGTATTAAGTTAGCGGTGGACTTTATATAGCGCTATTTTGTTCTTTGTCCTGTGTCGAAGTGATCCTGCAATTCTGGGAAGGCTTGCCGGAAGAGCCATGTTTTAAGGTTTTTCTTGAATGTTAGATGGCAAGTTTCGAGTCGAAGATCTGGCGGTAGTGAGTTCCAAAGGGTGGGCCCCGCTGTGGAGAGTGCTCGTTTGGCTAGCGAGGTTTTAATCGGGGGAGTGTGTAGAGAACCTTTGTAGTTATATCTGATAGGTCTTTTTGATGTGTGAAGGCGGAGTAGCGAGGTAAGATTTAGGTGGGCGCTTCCCATAATATCCTTGTGGATCATTGATAGTGTCTTGAAGGTTATTCTAGCTTTTATGGGAAGCCAGTGGAGGTAGTGCAGAATTGGAGTGATGTGGTCTCTTCTGTTGGAGTTGGTGAGTAGCCTCGCCGCGGCGTTTTGTACCATCTGTAAAGGTTTTATGGATGATAATGGAAGACCTAATAGGAGAGAATTGCAGTAGTCTAACTTGGACAATATTAAAGACTGGACTACTAAGCGGAAGTCATTGAAGTGAAGGAGAGGTTTAAGATTTTTTAGTACCTGTAGTTTGAAGTAACATTCCTTAGTTGTGTTGTGGATGAAAGGTTTAAGGTTGAATTGATTGTCGATGCGCACCCCTAAGTCTCTGACTGAAGGTGAGTGGTTGTAGGTGGAAATAAGGATTGAGTTGAATTATGGACGTTGAAGAGTGTGAGGTTTTTGTCGGGCGATATGATGAGGATTTCTGTTTTATTTGTGTTAAGTATAAGGTTGAGGCTGGATAACAGGGAGTTGATGGATAGTAAGCAATTATTCCAATGCGCCCAGGTTTTTTGGAGTGATTCTGTGATGGGAAGAAGTATCTGAATGTCATCGGCGAAGATATAGTGTTTTAGCTTGAGGCTGGAGAGTAGGTGGCAGAGTGGAAGCAAGTAGATATTAAAAAGGGTAGGGGAGAGTGAAGAACCTTGAGGTACTCCTCTGATTGATTTGATAGGAGGTGATTCTACGTTGTTTATCTTGACTTTGTAGTATCTATTTTCTAGGAATAATTGAAACCAATTGTGAGCTTCTCCTTGGATTCCTATGTCCGAAAGCCGCTCGAGGAGGATTTCATGATTTACGGTGTCAAATGCGGCGGATAGGTCAAGAAGAGCAAGGAAGTATGATTGTTTTCTTTCAAGGTTGAGGAGGATAGTGTCAGATAGTGAAGTTAGTAGAGCTTCTGTGTTTTGTGATTTCCTGAATCCAAACTGTAGGGGGGAGAGGATGTTATTGTCCTCTAGGTAATCAGACAATTGTTTGTTGACAAATCTCTCCATTACTCGTGAGATTAGAGGCAGGTTAGCTATCGGGCAGAAGCTAGCAGGGTCTGCTGTTGGCAAGTTAGGCTTTTTTAGTAGTGGTTTAAGAATGGCTATTTTCAGTTGTTCTGGGACCTTTCCTTGGGTTAAAGAACAATTAATGATGTTAGCTAATGCTTTGGAGATGGTGTTGGGAGTCGATAGTAATAGATTGGATGGAATAGTGTCCAGAGGGTGAGAAGATGGTTTAAGTTTATTGAGGATGATTTCAATTTCCAGGGATGATGGGGTCTCGAATGATGATAAACTGCATTTTTTGTTGTGAGTCGGAGTGCTGGTGGGTGTAGATGTCCAGGGTTGGGAGGAAATTGACCTAGCGGTGCTAAGGGTATTTGTTGTTTTCAGCTGTTGGGTGGTGATTGGTTTGAGGAGATTAGTGATCTTGTTGTCGAAGTAGATTGCTAATTCCAAAGCTTTATCGGCTGCTTGTTCGTCCGGGATGGTTGGTGGGGAGGGTTTAGTAAGGGATGATACAAATGAGAATAAGGCTTTAGAGTCAAATATGAAGTTATGGATTTTTTTTGCAAAAAAGTCTTTTTTTGCCTTGAGAATAGCTAGTCTGTATGTGTTGAGGTGGGATTTATAGATTAGACTCGTGTTGGTGGATGGAGATTTACGCCAGTTGTTTTCCTTTTTCCTAAGTTCTTGTTTGAGAGTTTTTAGAGTTGGGGTGTACCACGGGTGTCTATTGGCTTGCGGTGGTTTCAGAGTTTTTGTGATGGTAGGGCAGGTTAGATCTGCAACCTCCTTTGTTATTTTAAGCCAGGAGTTAATCGCTGATGAGGCGTCTGAGAGATCCAGGCGGTCAAGTTCTTTAGAGAGCACTTTATTAAGACTGTCAATGGTGCAAGGTTTCCTATAGTGAATAGTAGTTGCTGGGAAACTAAGACGAGGCTGGTCTTTGATTTGAAGTTCCGCAGAGATAAAGTAATGGTCAGACCAAGGGATTGGGACACAGGTGGGGTTGTTAGTGGAAGATTTGCCATTGTTGAGAAAGATCAGGTCTAGCGTGTGACCTGCTTTGTGCGTGGGATCTTTGATGATCTGGTTGAAGCCAAGGTGATTAAGTGCTGTGAGGAGGATGTCGCAGTTATGGGTTAAACGAGTGCTATTTACATGTAGGTTGAAGTCACCCATCAGAATAGCTGGTTTGTCTTGTTTGAAATGTTTGGTAGTGAATTCAATCAATGGTGAAGGGTCAGTATCTAAGGTACCTGGAGGTGAGTATACTAGAGCTATTTGTAGATGGTCTGAATTGAAGAAGGCAATTTCAGTATTGTTTATAGTGGTGGATAGTTGTAGTGAGAGCCTTAGGCTCTTTTTGGAGGCAAGCATGATCCCTCCACCTTTTTTTCTGATTCTGGGGATAGAATGTAAGTCATACAGGTTGTTGGGAAGTTGGTTCAAAAGAACTGAGTCAGTGGGTCTCAGCCATGTTTCTGTAATGGCACAGATGTCAGGGTTGTCATCAGTCAGGTGATCGTTGAGAAGGTGGAGTTTTTTTGTGATCGACTGTGCGTTGAACAATGTGAGCGTAAATAGGGCTAGTCCCAGTGTTTGGGCGATGGGAGAGATCATGATAGGAATCAATCTTTGTTGTCGGATGCCTAGAGTCCTGGGTTTATTGGGTGTAGGTTGGTGATTGTATGGGATTGAAGGTATAGAGAAAGGGGGCATGATGTGTTGTTAGTGAGTGATATGGAATTCTTGTGAGAGATTAGTGGTATAACCGCAATGGAGAGTGATGTGATGTAATTTGGGCTTACGTAAGGCAGAGGGTAGCAAACATAGCTGCGAAAACCTTTGAATTGTAAACTCTTATGTTGTCAGGTTTTGTGCTTACGTAGTGTTTATCTGTGGGTCCTCAAAGGGTGGTGGTTGAAGCTCCTCAGGGGCTGCAACGAAGGGGCGAGACAAAGGGGCAGGCCCCTTTGTCGTGCTCCTTCGCCGCGCGACGCTCGGCGCGCGGCGCCTGGATAGACTAAGAATTTAAAGGTATTGCTGGATTACGAGTGATTGGTTGCCTTGCAGCCGTCGACTGATTGGCCGGTTCTCGGTGGGGGGTGGGCTTCGGCCGCGAGAGTAGCGGGCCTGGAGCACTGCTCGGTCTGGTCGCGCTGTCGGCGGTGGCCCTGTTCGGGTAAGAGGTGTAAAAGAAGGGATCTCAAAGTCTTCTATCAATTCAGAGAAGGGAAGAAAACCCCTCATCTCCCCACAGTTGAGCAATGCAACAGAAACCTGACCTTTGCCAAATTGCAAAATCAGGGTGTTACGAGTACCAGGAAATGCCAGGGTTCATGAACATCAGGGTGAGAGGAGAAGTCGTCATTCCGCCGACCCACAAAATGGCACAATTGCCTCCACATCTGTAAGGTGTGAGCCACCAGGGGATTCGAGAGGCACGCTTTATGAGATATGGGGGAAATAGGGGGCATAAAAAGGAGCATGGGGAGATTTATCCCATCCAGCTGTTCCTTCTCCATTTTCAGCCAACTCGGGTCCTTGTCGCTTATCCAATAAATCAAGTTAACCAGGCAAACTGCCCAATAGTATAATCGAAAATTTGGGAGAACCATACCGCCTTGTTTTTCAGGCAACCATATAGTACTCTTTTATCCTCGCTGGCTTGAACCTCCAGATAACTTTTTGAATTAAACCAATGTAGCTCTTGAAACTGTGAGGCTCGAACATTACAAGGAACATGTTGAAAAACACAGAATCTTAGGCAAAAGAACCATTTTGACCAAGTTGATGCGACCAGTCCATGATACCTGGATATCCTCCCAGCACTTTAAACGTTGCTTCGCTTCTAAGAATAGAGGGGCTATGTTGGTGACATATAGTTTTGTATGATCTTTAGGTATAAAAATCCCCAAGTATGTGAAACAGTCACCTACCTCTCGCATCCCGGACCAGCACCCAGGTATGTACACTGTGCCTCTCAAAGGAAAAATCTCAGATTCATCATAGTTTAACATATACCTGGATAGAGACCCGTAGTGGGCCACCAAATAAAGGAAGGCGGGCCTGGATTTAGTGGCACCCATTAAGAAAAATAGTAGGTCATCAGCATAAAGTGCCAGTTTATGTTCCCTACCTCTCATTTGGATTCCAGAATATCAGGATGGGTTCTGATGGCTTCGGCTAATGGCTCAATAGCAATGTTGAATAATAAGGGGGAGAGTGGACACCCCTGTCAGGTGAATGGGGAAAGATGGGATGAAGTCCCTGTTGATGACTAGGTATGCATGAGGTTTCTTGTACATAGCTAAAATCCAAGCTGTAAACATGCCTGGGAATCCCATTTCCCTCATGGTAGCAAAGGGCCAGGACACCCTATCGAAAGCCTTTTCGGCGTCAAGGGAAATTAACAAAACCGGATTCCTCTTATTTTGGGCCTGATGAACACCCGCCTGGTGTTATGGGTGGACACTTGCCCTTTGATGAAGCTAAGGGGCTCCATTTGCACTTGTAGCACTTTTGCCAGAATTTGTGTCTCTTAATTTAATAATGAAATAGGGCGATAGGAGCCACATTCTAAGGTTTCTTTACCAAGTTTAAGGAGCAAGGTAACTGTGGCACCAGTGGGCAAACATTTTTTTGAAAATGTGTGTGTAAATCCACATGCACAAAAGTTATACTTGTTCCTGTATGTGCATGCTGCATGAACTCTGCACACACCTATGTTTTTTCAAAGTTGATTTATGTGCTTAAATCTGCTGTGAAAATTCTGGCTAACGTCTGAGGGTACAAAGAGCCTGCAGACTTTCTCCTATCATACACTCAAACCATCCCTGGAAGATTTAAAGAGGAATGTCAACCAAGTCAACTGAAAAGGCTGGTAAAGTTGAAAAGCTTTCATTTTGCATGTCTAGTTGTAAAGTGCCCTGGTAGGGTGCTAAATAAAAACTAACTAAAATATAGGCAAGAATGAATATTTACTTTAAAATTCATTTCCATATCTTTTATTGTACTTAAATTTGAAAAAGCTTCACAAGAGATGCTGTCCTAAGTTTTCCAAACAGTTATAGATCAGGCAGTAATAATCATTCCGCTTCTCTCTCCCCATTCTCCTTTGCTGTGAAAATTTGAAGACATTGTAAAGCCACAGCACGAAATAAGCCATGAATCGCAATCAAGAAAAACAGAAGTTATGTCCCCTTGGATCTTGTTTCAAAAACTCAGTCTCCTAGACCATCTTTTAAAACTGTGCTACAAGCACACATTGCATGGGCACCCTCAGATGTCTCACCAAAAGAAATCTCCAGAAACAGCTCTACAAAAATTCTAGGAAACAAAGATCAGCATGGTATATCATGTGGCACAGAAGAATGGCAAACATTCTAATATGAAGCCACGAAAAATAAAGCAAATAATTTTTGAGTGTGTCACTAGGGGACAATCATATGTAATAAGGTTATACATGCAGCATCTTTAAGAAAAATATTACATAACTTCATATGAATAAGAAATTCTGGATTTTATATAAATATTCAATGTTTATGCTATTTAAACCCTTGCATGAATAAACTGAACTGCTTTGGGGGGAGTTCTCAGCTGCTGCTGGACGGTCCCTCTCCCAACTTCGTGCACCAATGGAGACTACTGCCGGTGCTTCTTAAGTCTTCACTCGATGCCTAGCATCAGAACTCCACAATACTGGTGTTGAGGAGGTGGACCTCACCTTCTTTGATCAGGAAAAACCAGGCAAGAGCCTGTCCTTCTGGGCTCTATCGAGGTTTGACACAGAGGGAACAGACCACTCCCCCCTAATGTTTGTGCATCCTCTTCAACTGGTACAGCTCCATGGTCCTTCAATGTCAATGCTTCTGATTGGACTACTAGTATCTAACGCACTTCTCTATCAGTTCCAGTTGAGATAGTCAACCTCTCAAGGTCATGGTTGCCCACAGGCAACACCTCTGGACATTGGATGATGCATCTCTCATGAGGATCAGTGCTAGATATAACCCTGGTCCACTGAGGGCATCATTGGAAGCTGTTAGACATGGCCAACATGAAAACAAGGGAAGCAAAGACTAACTCTATGGCAGCAGGCAAACTAATGTCCATTGGACACATGTGCACACATCCAGCACAGAGACAGAATGAAAACTTACCAAAATGACCCAAAAGCCTATATATGGATACTATAAGGAGATGGAACAAGACAGAGGGTCTTAGTGAACAATTCTGTGACCAAAATACAGACCTAGGAGCAGAAAAGTAAGGAAGTACAACTTATGGGCTCCAAGGAAAAGAAGAGCAGAAGGGGCCCTCACATAGATGTGTATGTTGGCACGCTCAGTGAGGTACAGTCAAAATTCTATAAACTGACAAAAGTTCTAGGCTGGGCTCCATCAGATGTCACCCACTTGTGAGGACTGCCATCAGGCTTGTCCTCTGAGAATAAGCTGCTCATAATTCATCTCTCTCAGTTTCTCTAAATATTATGACATGTTAGTTTTTATATCATATGTTGAAACTAACTCTACATGACATATTCCACCTCTGAGTGGAGATTAGTTTTCTTTCAGAATGACAAAGCAACTTTTAAAAAAATTTTAAACAATCTTAGTTTTGCTTTCTATTCCCCTTTCCTGAAATCTAATAACTTTAAAAAGTATACTTAAGCATTTCATGTACAACATAGTCTCCTTAAAATCTAAACACACCGACAAGTACTTTAGAATATTGCAGTGCCTTTGCATTGATCCATGGTGCAACCACACCTTGAATACTGTGTACAGTTCTGGTTCCCCCATCTTAAGCATACAGCGGAACTAGAAAGGGTACAGAAGATGACAAAACAAATGGTAAAGGGGATGAAATATCTCATATGAAAGGCTGAGCAGATTAGGGCTTTTCAGTTTGTATAAGAGGCAACATAGGGGAGATAGATTTACAAAACTATGAGTTGGAAAAGATAAATAGGGAATGGCTATCTATCCTTTTCAGAAGTATTGAGACTAGAGAACACTCCATGAAACAGGCAGAAAATGTAAAACAAATTGAGGAACGTTATTTTTCATTTAATGCACAATCAAGCTGTGGAATTTGCTGCCAGAAGATATTGGAAAGGTACTCTACATAGCTAGGTTGGACAAATTCCTGGGGTAAAAATCCACAATTAGCCAGATAAACTTGAAAAAGCCACTGCATATCCCTGGGAGTGAGGAACAAGGAATGGGATCGTTTGGGGATCTGCTGGATAACTCCTAGTAACCTGGTTTAGCTAGGATCCAACACTGCAAATATTATGGCTCTTATGTACGGACAGAACCACCACCCTGCAACGAAAACTAGAAATGGTGGGGAATTAAACTTGTGACTTGATCTAGATAAACAAATGTGCACAAATAAAGAGTCTGTGAAATACGTTTCAGGCCACCAAGAAGTAGTGTAGTGCTGAATGAAAATCTACTTCACTAATATAAAGCAATAATTAAACAGGCACATGAAGGACTTGATTCTAGGACAGCCCTTGAATCTGGAGGCGGGGCCTAAGTATGACATGCTTTCTGACACCCCCACACTATTTCCATTAAAAAAAAAATTCCTAGCATCTTTAATGGTTTTGCTTAGGGGGTTAATAAAGGCCAAGAATAATAAATACATTTGATCCCATACTCATGACTTGCTTTTAAACGGAGGTGAGGGACCCCTTTCCATTGTGAAACTGATGGAGTAATGGAAGATGCTTTTAAAAGCAAAAAATCTGAAAATGGACTGAAAAGCACTGCTCGACAAAAAAGGCAAAATTTTATAGCATCACGCATAACAGCTATCAAATATCTGTATAAGTTATATCAATTTTCAAAGCGGACTTGTGTGTATAGAAACATATAGAAACATAACATAGAAATGACGGCAAATGGCCCATCCAGTCTGCCCAGCAAGCTTCACACTTTTTTTTCCTCATACTTATCTGTTTCTCTTGGCTCTTAGTAACCTTTTTTATTCTATTTCCCTTCCACCCCCGCCATTAATGTAGAGAGCAGTGTTGGAACTGCATCTAAGTGAAATAGCTTAATTAGTTAGGGGTATTAACCACCGCAATAAGCTACACCCATGCTTATCTGTTTATCCAGACTATGTAATTCAGTCCTTGTTGGTTGTTGCCTGATTATAGATCCACCTTTCTTCATTCCCCCCATCCGTTGAAGCAGAGGGCTATGCTAGATATGCGTGAAGTGTCAAACTTTCTCCCCTGCCGTTGAAGCAGGGGAGAAAATTTAAAAATCCATGCACAATTACAATGTATTTGGTATGCGCAGTTTTGCTGAGAATGAACACATTTTAAAATCAAAAAGTATGCATGTATATCCCAGCTCCATCCAGACTCCTCTCTCCCCCTTGGATTGCCTCACCCCCCCCCCCCCCCATGTGAGTAAAAGTATATGCATACATTTTATGTGCTTACTGAGTGCATAATTTTCTAATAGCACTGCTTTCCATATACAAGTCCCGTTAAAAATTACCTTCAAAAGTAATACTTTAAGCTTTTATATTAAGTCCTGCCATGCATGAAACTTTAAGAATTTAAAAAAGCATTAAGTCATTGCAAAGCACAAAAGACTGGGGCTAATGCAGGCAATCCAGCTAAATTCTTAGATTTAATGGCAACTGATTGCTCCTCTTTCAAAATTCTTATCTGTGATAACCTCCTCCAATTCTATGCTAATCAATTATGTGGACCACCACGAAGACCGACTGTTGATGTACAGCCTCTAGAAGCTGTGAGAAACAATGACTGTCATTGAACGTATAATTGTTCTTAGTTCTGAGAAACCCTGGCTGTCTCTTGCCTTTGTTCAGACAGAAGCTGATGATCGGTCTTGTTCCTGGAGATAGTGGCTCAAGTCAAGGTGGGGCACATGAGGAATGTAAGAGAAAAGGTACAAGGCCTTCTGCCTATCCATTTAAAAATACGGAGCATACTTAAGCAGTCCCGTCTTTTTTTTTTTTAATGAGATTTCTTATGGCTGCCTGCCTTTCCAGATACATGAAAGACCTTTCCTAGATGCTGTTTGATGCTGAGAAGTACGGTTGTTCATTGATGGATTTCAGGTAGCAACATTAGATGGTTGACTACTGGATTTCATCTGTAGGTCTCTGCACTCTACGACGGAGTCTGTGGTCTTGGCCATGCCTTATTATTGCTAATCAAAACATGCTCATCCCAAAATCGCCTATGAACAAACAAGGGCGATATGGCTACAGAAAGCCAGGATTACTAAACCAATCTTTCCTCTTACTAAAAGGTCTCTCAATGGAAAAAGATGATTCACCTGCAAATTACATGAGTAAAGGCCTGATTTACTAAGGCTTTCCTCACATTCTGTCTCTATAGGAAAAATGCTTAGTAAATGAGGCCCTTAGTTTGCAAATTGCTATTTTATCTTGTTTAAATTGTCTCTAGAACTTTGATTATAATCCCTTAATTTCACAGATAATTTTATCTTATCTAACTGCAGTCCCAGTTTGCTTACTAAAATCATAAGACCATAAGAATTGCCAAGCAAGGTCAGTTCAAAGGCCATCGAGCCCAGCATCCAGTCTCTGGCAGTGGCCAGTCCAAGTTGCAAGTACCTGGCACATTCCATAAAGCAGATCTAATTCCTGTTACTCACTTACAGGGGTAGCAATAGCTTTCTCTAGTCTACCTGGCCAATGTATTATGGACTTCTCTCCAAGAACTTGTCCAAACTTCTTTTAAACTCCACTATGCTAGTCACTTTGATTATGTCTTCTGGCAATAGATTCGACAGCTTGATAATATGCAGTGAAAAACTACTTTCTATGATTGAGTCTCATGGAGGTCCTTTGTTTTAGTATATTTGAAAGGGCAAATAACTAGATTCAATTTGCCCGTTCTACCCCACTTGATTTATAAACTTCTATCATGTCCCCTTCTCAGCTGTCTCTTTTCCAAGCTGAAGAGCCCTCGCCTGTATAGCTGCTCATCATAGGAGAGATGTTCCATCCCCTTCATCATTTTGTTGCTCCCTCTGTACCTTTTCTAGTTTTGCCATGTCTTTCTTGAGATGGGGCGATCAGAACTACACACAATACTCAGGGTGCAGTCACACCATGACTCAAATATAGAGGCAACATAAGATTTTTTTTTGGATCATTCCTAACATTCAATTAGCTTTTTTGACTGCTGCTACACACTGAGCAGAGGATTTCAATGTAGTGTCAGCAACAATGCCAAGGACCATTTTCCTGGGTAGGGAGTCCCAAAAATATATAACCCAACATTGTGCACCTGTAGCTGGGATTGTTTTTCCCCTATGTGCAATACTTTGCATGTTTCCACATTAAATTTAATCTGCCAGCTACCCAGTCTCCTAGTATCATGCAGTTGACTCTTCCCCATTAAGCTATGTTTGTCTATATAGTCAGTAATTTTGTTTTTAAAAACAGCTACCACCATTTTGCCCAGCATACACGTATGGCTCCCCAGTCTATGGTTTTCCACATTAACCCTGGAGCCCTTTTTAAAATTTGGCATCACTCTTCAGGAATCCTAACCGTTTTAAATGAGAGGCTACAGATTACTAGTAAAAGGTTAGCAGTTTCACGTTTTAATTCTTTAGAAGTTCGAGATGGATGCTATCTGGTTCTGATTCGTTACTCTTTACTTTGTTAATTTGATCTAGTACATCTTCCATTGTCACAGATATTTTAGTGGCTCATAATCTCCACCATCAAAGAATGTTTCAAGGGTGGGTATTGTTCCCAACAACTTCCTCCATAAAGACCGAAGCAAAGAATTCATTCAGTTTTTCTGCTATTTCCTTGCCCTCCCTGAGCATCCCTTTCCCCCCTTGGTCATCTAGCAGCCCAACAAAAAGGCCTGTGACTCCCTCACAGGCCTTTTGTTTCTTGAAAAAGATATTAGATTCTGCATCTTTGGCAAAGTCTCTCTCGGTCTAACTACTGTTTTACATCTAACTTACACCAGTGCTTATGCTCTAAGAGCAATGGGCTGGGAACCAGGGAAACCAAGGTTCAAACCCCACTGGTGATCCTTGTGATCTCAGGTAAGTTATTTCACTCTTCATTCTCTAAGGCAGCAGTTCTCAACCGGTGTGTTCCGAGACTCCAGTGTGTCACCACATTTCCTGGCCCCCACTGTTCCAAGCTGATCCTCTTTTCCTCAGCAAGATGCAAACTTTTTCCACCTGGGCGGAAAGTGGCACAACAGCTGGAGTCAGTGGCACCAGCAGCATGCTCTCTTCTTCCCATCCCTGTGGCCTGGAAGAGGAAGTGGTGTGCAGCTGCCACACGCATGGGAAGAAGAGACCATGTTCTGGGGGGAGGGGAAGAAGAGTGAGCAACTGAGCATGTATGTTTGAGACAGCATGTATGTAAGTGTGTGAGAGCGAGAGCGCCTGTGTTGTGTGTGAGAGCATGTATAAGTGTGTGATTGACAGCCAATGTAAGTGTGGGAGAGCATGTGTATGTATGGTTAAGAGCCTGTGTGTATAAGTAAGAGAGAGCGTTTGTGTGTGTGTGAGACAGAGCCTGTATTAGTGGAAGAGAGCATGTAAGTGACTGACAGCCTCTGTGTGAGAGAAAGTGAGCATAGTGTAAGTGTGTGTGATTGAAAGCCTGTGTGTAAGTGTGAGAAAGACAGTGTGTGTGTGTGTGTGTGTCAATGTGCGATTAAGAGCCTATGTATGTGTGAGAGAGAGCATGAGTATGTGTGTGTGTGACAGAGAGAGAGAGAGAGAGAGGTTGCATGTGACAGAAAGTTGCAAGCAAACTCCCTCCCCCTCCTAATTCAAAAAATCTCAGGCACTTGGATATCAAACATACCTGGGTATGGAGAGCAAAGCATTTTTATCTCATTTAATTATTTGGTCTCTGTCTGCTGTTTTGAGATATTTTATTGCTGTCTGTAAATTTGAGTTTTTAATTATTCATCAGCTGTTTTGAAATCTGTTCTTTTTATTAGTATGGTTTTACTGCTATTGATTTTTTATTTCTTGATTTGTTTTAGGACTGGTTACTCTTCTTTTTCTTTTCTTATACCGCATTCAGTCTCTCTGGCTTGTTGCGGTTTCCAGTTCAGTTTGTGTCTGCATGCTTCTAGTTATGCTTTATGGTCTCTCTATTCTTTGCTAGGTGAGGGTCAGCACATATGATTCAGGTGAGGTTCTCTGCTGGCGTTTAGTTTCTCTGTAGGGCTCTATAGCAGCCAGGCTAGTTCATTTTCCTAATAGGAGGTGTATTGGTGTTTTAAGGCCTGGTGTAATATTTACAGTATTGTAAGGTGGTTACTGTTTGAGTGCTAGAAGTTGGTGCTGTTTTGGTATGTGAGGTTTGCTATTTATATAATGTCTGTTCAGATAGGGTACTTATCTTTCCCTTGTGTCATTCTTAACAAAAATACTGGGCCTTTATTTTTATTTATTTATTTTTATTCCCGCCGTGGAATGTAATGAGCACTGTTCATCAGGAATGTCATGATGGGAAAAAAGTTGAGCACCACTGGTCTAAGGTACAGGCATTGTGAATTGGTAAATACCTAGAGTACCTGAGTGCAATCCGTTTGGAAATGCCTGAAAAGCAGAATATAAATCAAATGAAAGTCTGGGTCTGCTTTCCTTTTTTTTTTAAATGATGAATTTTTAGCTTTAACTATCTCCTATAGATTACCATTAAAACACTGGCAGTCATTTGGTCTTCCTTTGATTTTTTTTAATGCATTGAATACATTTTATCTGGGCTTCCAAAGTGGTATTTTTAAACAATATCCATGCCGCATGCAAACTTTTAACCCTTGCAACCACTAAAGTTTTTTTCCAATTTCCTCATTCTAACATAGTCTCCCTTTTTAAAGTTGTATGCTTCTGCAGTAGTTTTACTTAATGTCCTCCCCTCCAGTGATTATATCAAATGAGACTGCATTATGATCGCTACAATTCAGGACCCCACCACAGTAATGCCTCGCAGCAGGTAGTACAATCCAATGAGGTCTAGATCTAAAGTAGCTGCCCCTCTTGTCAGATCCAGGACCAGCTAACTCCATGAAGCCGTCATTTATGGCATCTAGAAACTTAACTTCTCTAGTGTGTCCTGATGAGAGACTGACTCAGTCAATATCGGGGTAATTGAAATTTTCCAATTACTGTATTGCCAAATTTATCTGCTTTAATTTCAGCTAACATTTCACAGTCCATTAATAATGTTACTAAACACAACATGAAAACAGAAGGAAAGAGGTACTGAAGGGAGAGATAGCATTAAACATAAAACCATTTTTTCTAAGCAAATCCCATATCATCAGTTATCATTGGAGACATAACATTAATGTCAACTTCTCAAAACTATTTTCAGAACGAGCTAAAAAAAAATTCAAACATCTTTTTAAAAAACACCTTACTTTTTGCAAAGATATCAACAGGTGATCCATCAGGCAGCAGCCATGGCCAGCCCTTGAATTGCCAGGCAGGGCCTTGCACGAATACTGCTACCACCCGATCCCTGTAAATAGGAAAAGGAGACAGAGACAGACAAGCTAAAGACCTTGAGCTTCAAGTTGCTGTAAATTCCCTAGGCATACAAGACTCATAACTATTCATGTGGCAGAGCCTGCTGTCAACACTACTGAGAGGCAAGTCTTGTACATTAGCATAATTTCTCTTTATAATGTCACCATTATAGCGCATTAATGACTGCTGTACTTCTACTGCAACTTATTTCTGTGCTTAGAAAAGCCTTTTCAAACAAACATATTAATATTTCTGTGTTTGATCTTTCTGGACTTTTATCTCCACTCTTACAGAAACTACATGCCAATTTCAGGTTTTCTGTTTAGCATCGCATCCAAACACTGGCGAGTGGAGATACTGTACTAGTAATTAAAAAAGAGAAACCCTCCGAAGCAATCTGTAACAAGCAGGTGTACAAGATAGTGTCAACAATGCTTCTTATGGTCCAAGACAGGGATTCTGGCCCACAGAATTGTATTTTCTAATCCACCATACGTTTCTCTCCAGTGGTCAGATCCGGGGTGAGGGGTTTTTTTTTTCTCTCAAGTGTGGCCACAGCAAAAAGGTAGGTGGAATTTCCTAGGCCCAGGCAACAAAACAGGAGCCAGACTTCCTTGATGCTACAAACAGCCACTGACGAACATGCCAGACCCTGTCAGGGAAGATCAAGCAACAGCAAGATGGGTGGGGGATGAATGAAGAGAAGGGACGGGGGGGAAAAGTAAGTGAAGGGGGATGGGAGTGAAATGAGGAGTTAGGGATTGAGAATGAGAGGGAGAGGGGAGGAAGTGGAATAGAGAAAATAGGGGGATGGAATGATAGTGAAGGAAGGGGGATGGTTTGAAAGAAAGGGGGGAGGGGGCTTAGTGAAAGGGAAGGATGGGGTTGGGATGAGAGTAAGGGAGTGTGGTGTGAGAGTAAGTGAATGGACGGAAGGGAGAAGAGAGGGGATGGAATGAAAGTGAAGGGAGGAGGATAGGTTAAGGAGGTGGGAGTAAGGGAGGGATGGTGTAAGTAAGAATGAAGGGAGGGAAGTGACAGAGCGTGTACCCCCCACACACACACCTACACCTCAGGATAGAGATGGAGGCAGCAGGATTTCTAGGGGCCTGGCACAGTTGCCAACGTCAGAGAAAACTAGATTATTGAAATTCATGGAGAATCTGCCCCCTGCTTTCTCAGCATTACAAATAAGCAAAAGGATCAGGCATGAGATCCCTTCCTCCACAAAATCCTAGAGGCAGGGGTACCCTCCTCCCGGCTCTCTGTGATACAGAATGTCCTATGTGGCCCTTCCTCTGACAAGTTTGGGGAACCCTGGTCTGAGATGGGATGAGAGCCTTGCAAAGTGAAATTCTCTGTTACATCGATCCAGCCTGAGATGCCTCTTTTGGCATAAATTATCTGCTGCTGCTGCTACTACTAATGGATTTACTACAAAGTTTTCAGTTGTACACAGGATTATGATTGCTTTTAAATATGTTTTTTTTTAAACTAGCATAACCAAGCATACACTCCTACTCCTTCAGGATGAAATGCTTTATGAGTAAAAAGTAAAAACCACAGAATTAAGCAACTGGAGTTGCTCTATATGCTGTTAGATTATACTTAGGTTTTTGATTTTAGCTTTTAAGAGATAAACCCAGATAGCAGAGTTGCTTACCTGTAACAGGTGTTCTCACAGGACAGCAGGATGTTAGTCCTCACACATGGGTGACATCATCAAGATGGAGCCCAATCACGGAACACTTTTGTCAAAGTTTCTAGAACTTTGACTGGCACCTACTGGGCATGCCCAGCATGGCACTAACCCTGCATCCAGCAGGGGTCCCCCTTCAGTCTCGTGTATGGCAAGAAATACGTGCGAAAAAATAAAATAATAAATCGTAAGTGAACCCAACTCCATGGGGTGGCGGGTGGGTTTCGTGAGGACTAACATGTCCTGTGAGAACACCTGTAACAGATGAGCAACTCTGCTTTCTCACAGGACAAGCAGGATGGTAGTCCTCACACATGGGTGAATAGCGAGCCGAGGATGTCCGAGGAATGCACCAAATGCACCCAAAGACGTGCAACAGGCACAACAACAGGGGTGGATTTTGGTAGGAGGGCATCCTGAAAACCATGAACGGGTCGCTGGAAGGATGTTGGGAAGTTAAGCTGAGAATAAGTTGCTTAGAACAGACTGGCCAAAAATGGAATCTTGTTTGCCAGCTCCATGTGGCAGCCTTACAGATGTCCAAAAGTGGAACTGAACGGAGGTGCACCACTGAGGTTGCCATGGCTCTAATAGAATGTGCTCTTACACATTGTTGGAGTGGCAGGCCTGCTTGCTGGTAGCAAAAAGCAATGTTGTCCGCCAGCCAGGAAGAGAGGGGGTCTGCTTGCCCACCGGAATACCCAGTTTGTTCTTACTGAAAGAATCAAACAGTTGAGGGGACTTCCTATGGCCGACGTGCGCTCTAGGTAGAAGGCCAGGGTACGTTTGCAGTCCAAGAAATGCAGAGTCAGTTCTCCTGGGTGGGAGTGGGGCCTGGGAAAGAAAGTAGGTAGTATGATTGATTGAGGTGAAACTCTGATAATACTTTTGGTAAAAATTTAGGGTGGGTGCGGAGCACTACTCTGTCCTGCAGAATTTTAGTGTAAGGCGGGTAGGTGACTAATGCCTGCAACTCACTAATTCTGCGAGCGGACATTTTAGCGAGAAGAAATAGCACTTTCCACATGAGATAGTGAAGGTCGCATGAGTGGAGAGGCTCAAATGGAGGTTTCATGAGTTGTCCTAAAACCAATTCAGGTCCCAAGTGGGGGCCGGAGGGAGTAGTGGAGGTTTTAGGTAGAGTAAGCCTCCCATGAAGCGTGATACTAAGGGCTGTGTTACAATAGAGACATCTCCAATCCCATTATGGAAAGCGGCTACCACGCTGACATGCACCCGAATGGAGGAAGTTTGTAGGCCAGACAGGTGCCAGAGGTAGTCCAGGAACTTCAGTGGAACTAGTGAAAGGGTCAATGGACATGGACGCGCACCACACCGTGAATCTCTTCCATTTGGAACGATAAGACTGTCTAGTGGAAGGCTTTCGGGAAGCTACTAGGACTCAAGATACCGACTCTGAAAGGTTAAAGGGCCGGAGTATCAACCTTTCAACATCCAGGCCGTCATTGGACAGTGCTGCGAGGTTGGGATGGCATAGGCGCCCGTGGTTCTGAGTTATCAGTAGCGGGTCTGCCCCCAGGCGAATGTGTTGGCATACCAAGAGGAGGATTGGAAACCAGACTTGGCGTGGCCGGTGGGGGGCTATGAGAATCATTAAGCCCTTGTCCCTTTGTAACTTCACTAGAGTCTTGGCAATGAGTGGAAGCGGAGGGTAGGCGTAGAGGAGACCGCTGGACCACGATAGGGTGAAAGCGTCCCTCTGCGGTGAGTGAAGACCGCGAGTGAGTGAGCAGAAGTTCTCTACTTTGCGGTTGTGTATGGACGCAAAGAGGTCTATGTGTGGGTAACCCCAGCGTTGAAAAATTGTGCGCGCTACCATCGTGTTGAGGGACCATTCATGTGGATGAAAGGTTCGACTCAACCGGTCCGCAAGAACATTGTCCACACCCGCCAAATAGGTCGCTCTGAGGACATAGAGTGGGAAAGAGCCCACGCCCAGATCTGTGCAGCTTCCTGATACAGCAGGTATGGTCACGTTCCCTCTTGCTTGTTGATGTACTACATTGTCACTTGGTTGTCAGTCTGGCCTTGTTGGATAGGCAATCCTGAAAAACCTGAAGGGTATATCTGATTGCCCGAAGCTCTAGGAAATTTGATGGTGGGATTCTCCCACAGACCAGGTTTCCTGAGTCAGCAGGTTGTTGACATGCGCCCCCCCCCAACCTAGGTTGGAAGCATCCGTCAATGTAACTTGAGGCTCTGGAGCCTGGAAGAGAAGGCCTTGGAGGAGATTGGAATGGTGAGTCCACCAGGCCAACGAGAGGCGGAGCTGTTTGGAGACGTGGACAATGTTGGACATTGGATGGTATGCCTGATCCCACTGGGATTTCAAGGTCCACTGTGTGAGTATCATGGCTAGACAGGCCATTGGGGTAACATGAACTGACGATGCCATGTGACCCAAAGTGAGGAAGTGATGAGCTGTTGCATACTTTTGCGCCTGGAGGTGTTGAGCCTAAGTCACGAGAGTGTGGGCCCGCTCCTGAGGGAGAAAGGCCTTTGCCAGAACGGTATCCAAATCTGCTCCTATGAAGGAGAGGATTTGAGAGGGCACCAGGTGAGACATGGGATAGTTGATTAGAAACCAGAGACAGCAGTGTGTGGAGGGTTAAATGTAAGGCAGTTAGTACGTCCTTCTGGGATGGAGCCCTTATCAACCAATCATCGAGATAAGGATAAAAATGGACCCTTCTGTCCCCTGAGGTAGGCTGCAACCACTGCGAGGCATTTGGTAAAGACTTGAGGCGCAGACGCCAGGCTGAATGGTAGTACACGATGCTGGAAGTGTCGGGAGCTGATTACGAACCGAAGGAATATGCGGTGAGATGGAGTTATCGAGATGTGTGTGTATGCGTCTTGAAGATCTAGAAAGCATAGCCAATCTCCCCTCTGCAGAAGAGGTAGCAAGGAGCCCAAGGTTACCATCCTGAACTTTTCTTTTAGTAGGAACTTGTGTAAGGCACGGAGGTCCAGAATTGGACGAATGCTTCCTGACTTTCTTGGAATGAGGAAATAATGGGAATAGACCCCCTTGTCCCTGTTGGGAGGGGGGCACTGGTTCTATTGCCCGTGAGTTGAGGAGGGATAATACCTCCTCCTCTAGAAGGGAGGAGTGGTCGGACAAGCCCCACGTCAGCTGAGGGGGGGGGGGGGGCGGAGTCTGCCGGCACGGTTAGGAAGTTGAGGTGGTAACTGAGTCACTACTGTGAGTACCCACTGATCTGTGGTGATTGTGTGCCAGGTGTTTGGGAAGTGGCACAACCAACCGCCAACTGGTACAGATGGCAGGGGAGGATGGTCTATGCTCTCTAGCAAGGAGTCAAAATCCTGACGCTGGGCCTGGCTGAGGAGCTGGCTGGGTCTTTTAGGTCGGGATTGTCTGGACTGACCCTTCTGGTAAGGCCTGGAGGGGCGACCTGGAGTAGCAGGAGGATATCATCTCCGTGGCTTGAACGATGGCCCCTTAGAGTCTCTTCTGAACGTCCTCTTGGAGGTGGACGAGAAATCAGAAGGCACTGAAGAAAGCTGACGTAGTGTCTCGTGGTGAGCTACGGTTTCTTGGATCTTGTCCCCGAAGAGATTATCCCCGGCACAGGGGAGGTCAGCCAATCGGTCCTGTACTTCTGGCCGTAGATCAGAGGACTTCAACCAGGCCCAATCGATGAACACTAATCCCCACTGTGGGCACTCTAGAGGCTGTGTCAAAGATATCATACGCAGTGTGGACTTCATGCTTGCCAGCATCTAGGCACTTTTGGACCAAGGAATTAAGTTGATCTTGAAATTGGTCAGGCAAGGAATCAGAAAAATCCTGGATTTTCTTGAAAAGGTCCCTGTTATACTGGGTCATGTATAACTAGTAGGAAGCAATGCGGGAAATAAGCATTGAGCCATGAAAAACACGTCGGCCAAAGGCATCCAGGAATCTTTGCTCCTTCCCTGGAGGCATAGAAGAATGAGGCTTAGAACAACGAGCCTTCTTCTGGGCTGATTCCACAACCACAGAATGATGGGAGAGCTGTGTTTTCTGGAATCCAGGGGCCGTCTGCACCAGGTAGGTGGCATCTGTTTTACGGTTTACCAGTGGTACAGAACCTGGATGTTCTCAGTTGCGCTTCAGCAGGTCAAGAAGGACTTCATGAACAGGGATGGACCATGATCTCCTTGGGTGCATTTACAAAATTGTAGTTCTTCCTGCATCTTGTGCCTGGAATCCTCTTCTGTCTGAAGCTGGAATGGGATGGCCTCAGACATCTCTCCTTATGAAGGACAGGTCCTCTGGAGGAGAACACCTTGTTTCCTCAGGGGAGAAGGTTCTGAGGGCAGATCATCTGAATCCTGGGAAGAATAATCTGTCAAAGGCAAGTAGAGTTGGTCTCCAGCACCCAGGGGATCCTCAGATGGAAGAAACTGTGCAATTCCTGTGGGATCCGCTCGAGGCATCAATGGCACCATAGGGGGCATCGACGGCGGCACCGAGCAAGGATGATGTGGCATAGATCGTGGAATCGGCACCGATGGAACCGGTGACATTGATGGGCGAGTTAGTGGCAGGACTCCCGATGGCCCGTGGGTGGGCTCCGGCCTCGGTGCGTCTTCCAATGATTGGAGTGGAAGGAATGGGAAATACCGGTGCCTGTGGTCCCACCGGTGGCAGGGTACTGATAGAGTCCAACCTATCCAGCAACAGTGCGAGGGCACCTGGGTATCAGGTCGGCGACTGGAGCTGGCATCTGTGCCGGTGTCTATGGAGGCTGGAAGCCCTGTAGCGCTTTTATGATGGTCTCTTGGACCATCCGGTCCAATTCCTTGAGGAAGCCTGGGGCGTGTAATCCCAGGTCTGGAGTAGGAGGCAGCGCTGGCGTAGCCGGAGGGTCCACCGGTAAAAGTAGAATCGTGGCTCCTGGCACCAATGCAGGTGGGGGAATGCCTCGGTGACCCAGTCCCAGAGGAGGATGGGGGCTTCTCTGGATGGGGCTTTTTACTAAAAGGCTCTATCAACGCCGATGCCAAGGGCTTGCCTGGCTCAGCGGACTGAGCCTTATGATGGCGGTGCCGGCGTTTTTCTCAATGGTCACCGCAGTCCTTCTCCGGCGTCGAAGACGGAGAGGAGGTCGACGCCAGAGCAGCCGGCTTCAGGTGAGAAGCTCCAGTATCCAGCTGCTGACGAGATGTCAACGGCGCCGGTTCAGACGACATCAAGGCCTTCGATGGGGTCAGATGTTTTGACTGAAAAATAAAGTCCATTTTTTCCCCAAACGGGCTTTACGGCCCTTCGGTGTCATCTGGGCACATTTGGTGCAAGTGAGAACATCATGGTCCGCCCCTAAACACAATACACAAACCCTGTGCGGGTCTGTGATGGACATTGTCCGAGGACAATCGGGGCACCGACGAAAACCAGTCGCCATGGCTTTGACAAAAACCTAGCCGCTGTGCGGTCGATGGCCTGCAGGCCCCGAAGGGAAAACTAGACAGGAATCTACTGCAACGGAGGGTAAAGCCTTACCTTCACAACCACGGGTACGAAATCGATAGGGGGACCCCGGATGGGGTAGAAATTTATTGAAATTTTAAAGAAAGTTCCGTGAGGAAAATTCCTGTCAGGAATCTCTAGAGAGCTCCTTAACCACGTGGCTTTTGCTGTGCGGAAAAAAAAAAGAGACTGAAGGAGGATCCCTGCTGGATGCAGGGTTAGTGCCATGCCCAGTAGGTGCCAGTCAAAGTTCTAGAAACTTTGACAAAAGTGTTCCGAGATTGGGCTCCATCCTGATGATGTCACCTATGTGTGAGGACTACCATCCTGCTTGTCCTGTGAGAAAATAAAAAGATAGGTTTTTAATAGATAAGCACCAGACAAACACCACTTCCCTTAGTACTCTCTCACCCCTTTCTTTACCTACCCTGGATCCTTTGCTTTATTTTGTGCCTCTTCTATGCTAACAACTCCTCAGTTGCACAAATGTATGCATCTGATTCAACCAGAAAAGATACCCAACAAGTACCTGCACCATCCAAGAACTGCTTAGAAAGGAAGATGGTAATGGGTGCAAAATAATTATTAATGCTGTAAACCTATGATCAAGTATATAGAGCAATTGTATTGAGATCAAGAAAAGGAAGGCGACTTACCAATAATGTGTTTTACAAGGACAGCAAGATCAGCCACATACAAGTGGGTAGTCCCCCAATGGCAGCAAGAAGGACAATCTCCCAGATAGTTCTGGAAAGCCTATGCCACCTTGGCCTTATTATTAGCTAACATGAATAACTCCATAAGGGAAGGAAGAAGGGAAGGGGTAGCTGCTGTTCTGAGGGAGTACCGACACCATAACTTTAATCTGCTGCTGGCAAGTTGGACTTGGAAGCTGCACTTAAATTGTATTTATTTTAAAGAATTTCTATCCCACTTCTACAACATTCGAAGTTACTGAACATTCATAAAAATTTACCAGTAAAGCAAAAAGAATACAATGGAAAAAAAAACCCAATACAATAAAGCTCAGCAGGTAATATGTACAAATTTACACATAATTAGGCTTCAGTGAAACTCTTCATTTCGTAATAAGAGTTTACTCCAATTTATTCTTCAGTACTGTTTAAGTTTAATAAGTTTTTGAACCTCACCCTGTTTGCTGTCAGCCTGATTTCTTCAGGAAGCAAATTCCATAGTAAAGGCCGTGACACAGAGAAAGCACAATCTCTAGTCTCAACTAATTGAGCAAGTTTAACAGAAGGAGCTTCTAGCAAACCCTCATTGGCTGACATTAAATTGTGGGAAGGGGGATAAATATGTAAAATAAGGAACTTAACCTTAAATTCTCTGAAATATATAACAAAAAGTGTGTATGAGACAAGCAAGTCTATTTCACATGCCAGAGTAAAGGCAACCAATGAAGGGATTGTGGATCTTACAAAAAAAAAAAAATTGTTGGAAAGTTAAGCTTTTACTGTCTGTGCATATTATCTGCTAATTTAAGGTTAGCCTTTGATTGAAGAGTGTGAGTTTGCAAAGGTCACTTACTTCATTGTAAGAAGAGGAGAGAACTGTTTTCTGGGTAAGAATCCGTTTCATTCCCACCTTCCCTCCCCTCCATCTGCCACCCACATTATTATATGACCTCATTAGGAGAAAAATGATCAAAATAAGCCAATTATAAGATCAATGAAAAATAAGCCCTGATTTTAGTGATTGACTACTTTCAGTCACAAACTAACTTTAGACACCTAAGTAATTTTCAAACCTTAGTTTTAAAAGGCACCTTTTATTGTTTTTCCTTATTTTCAGGGCTTTCTTGCTGGGACTGAGTACCGGCACTTTTTCCCCCACTTGCTCGATTTGCTCTGTGGTCCCTCAAAAAAAAACACCAAAACTCCATGTATCCTAGCACCTTGGTTTTCCTTGAAAGAAAGTACTGCCTATTTCCACTAAAGTCACTGTGGCAACATCCTCAGCTGAGGACCATCCATCAGGGCACATTCCCCAATCCTGCAAATCATGGGTGTCACGACTGCACAGTAACTGGGAATCCCTCTTGCCACAGTCCCACCAGGCCAGAGAATGAAATCCAGAACACCACCACCAATGAGGCAGTGAGGTGGCCGCTTCAGGTGGCAAAATCGCACTCGGCAAACTTCTTGCCCTTCATTCAGGCAGACCCTGGCTGCAGGAAAACCTGCAGTGCTGGCGGCATGGACCTGCAAACATGCTGGTGGGGTTTCCGCTCCCCGCCAGCAAAAGGAAGGTCCCAGCGGCGCGGACCTGTGATGTGCAGCTGGGATTCCCACGCCCCTCCAGCAAAAGGATGATCCAGCGTCAGTGGCTTACTAAGGGGGGTGCAGTATGCCCCGGGTGACAGCCAGGAGAGGGGGTGCCAGCCGTGAAGTTGGCCATGAACTGAGCCCATTCCACTCGTGGTGGAAGAGGAGGAAGGCCTCCAGGCCATGAGCAGTGGAAGCAGGGCCGGTGGAAACTACAAGTCTGGAGCCGGCAACTGCACAGCCTTTTCTTCTTCCCACCCGCGTGCTCTGGAAGAGGAAGTGGTGGATCGGTGCGGGCGGGGGAAAAAAGGAAAGGTCGTGCAGTTACGGCCCAACGCAGGAGGAAGATTAGCACGTCCCGGGTTGCATGAAAAGGCAGCATTAGCGTTTACATGTGGAGCAGCAACAGTGCTGCTTCCGTCCCCACCGCAAGTGCAAGAAGCAAAGACGCAGCAGCCCTCACGTGGCTTCAAGAAAAACAAAGGGACCTTGTCTGTCGCGGGGGCTGAAGGAGGAAGCGGGGATAGGAAGTGAGACCGAGTGCGTTTGTGTCTACATGTGTGTGTGAGCGAGTCTGAGTGCGAGCGTGCATGTGTGAAGGGGTGTGGGAAAGTGTGTGCAAAAGAGAGGGAGCCTGTGGAAAGGAGAGGGGAACCAGAGATCACCGGGGGGGGGGGGGGGGGGGGGAGAAGTGACCTGAGGGGGGTGCCAAAGAAAGTATCCATCCCGGATGCCAAATACTTTAGGTATGCCACTGTCCAAAGAGGAGTCAATGCTGTGCTGCCAGCATTTTCCCTGCAGCCAGCGGCAGAAGAGGCCTTGCTATGCAGCCAGAGAAAAGGTCCAAAATGCGTGAGAGCCTTTGTGAGTTTGTATGAGAAGGGTATGTGTGTGTGTATGCATGTTTATACATGAGAAGCATGTGTGTGTGAATTCATATATATGAGAAGGGAGTGTGCGTATATGCGTGTGTCTATGAGGGAGTGTGCTTGCGCCATGTGTGTGTATGTGAGAGGTTAAAGTCTGTGCACCCTCCTCCAATCTACGACAAATCTCAGGAGGACTGGAAATCTAAAGTTCCCAGGTATGGAGAGTGGGAGATTTTTTTTTTATCCTTGTTAGTTTTAATTATTGGATGTGATGTATCTGCTGTTTTGAAATATTTTATTAGTGTTTGGTAATATTTTAAACATTTTTATAGGTGTTTTAATTGGCTGAATTTATCAGCAGATTTGACATTCTTTGTATTGGTATGTTTAATGTTTTATATTTCTTGATTGTGTTTACATTCCTTACAGAGTCTGGCTTCTTGTATGATTTCCAGTTCACTTTTTGTCTGCACGTTTCAATTTATATTTTATGATCTCTTTATTCTGTATTTGGTGAGCGTCTATCTGTGTTCTGCTTGTGTGACTGAGGCTTTAGGTATTCTGCGTGTCTGTAGTTTCTGTGTAGGGATTTACAACAACCTGGCTTTCATCTGTTTTCCTAATAGGAGGTGTATTGGTGTTTAGGGCCTGATGTAATATTTGCAGTATGGCAATTATGATAGGAAGGCTTACTATATTGGAATTGTAGTTCAGTTTATTCCTGGCTTTCTGTGGGCCAAGTCCACACCCAGTGAACTTTAGCGTAGGCCTAATACCATATGGGATCCAGTAATCTGCCTTGATTACTATGAGAAAGGTAGTTTATTAAGTCTATTAAACTATTATTGAATGTGTGGTTTTTTTTTGCAGTGTATGCCTATATAATATAAATGTTATATTTTTACTTCAGAAGATTGTACTTTGAATGTTTATTTTCCTTATGCAATCTGCCTTTTTAGGTTGGGGAAGTTAAGTTTTAAAATGGAAAAGAATGCATGTTTTAATTATGTGGGGAGGGGAGGGAAGGGGGAATAAAAGGCTGTAAAGGTTTGTCTAGGGCATCTAATACCCTTGTATCAGTCCTAAGAGAGAGTGCGTCACACACACACACAGACTCCCACCATTCACCAACCTCTCACACCCCCAGGGGGCAGATCCTGGAGAAGGGTGGGAGGCAGGCAATAGGGAATGGAGGATCCTATTTCTAGACCCAGGAGGTGCCATTAAACAATTCTCCAGCTCTCCCTAGTGCTGACACCGAAGACTGAGAACAAAAAAATAAGAGGCCCAAAAACTGAGTGGTTAGAGCAGTGAACTGCAAACAAGGGAAGCCAGGGCTCAAATCCTATCGCCATTCCTTGTGACCTTGGGCAAGTCACTTCACCCTCCATTGCCTTCCCCCAGGGACCAGTTCATCCTTCGCCTCAGGCAGCCCCTGATTACCACTGAGCCACTGGACATACATGTGACTGCAGACAAAAGACAACACGGCCTATCTAACCTGCTCACGCACACCAAATACGCAGCTCGACAATCCCTATTCTTTTAAGAAAATAAGTTCTGTAGGAGCTAAATTTAACATTAAGTTGGACACGAATATTAACTTTGAATTATAGGCTGCAAGTTTATGAAAACACAATAAATAGTCACTGCAATTTTTGCCAAAAGAGCCCCATAAGATCTTTTTTCACTATTCAACCAAGAAAGCTTGTACAGCTTATGAAGAACTTAACCAGCCAGATTTGTGGCTGAACCCACATTTCTGCACTCACTTCTCATAAGTCCACCTTTCTATCATCGTAGAGTTATCAACGGAATTAAGGATCAGCTTTAAATAATGCAACTAGAGATACAAATAATGCAACTAGAGATACAAATCTTCATTTGGGATATTATTTCTGATATCTGCAGCTGACAGGTTTTTAATTGCGGATTTTTTTTTTCTTTTTAATACACATTAAATAGGATACAAACCCTCTGAAAATCCATAATCCATGTCACTCACTTTTTCTATTAATTCCCACAATGAATTATGCAAGGAGCAAAGCACACGATCTACTCTGAGAACAGTGCTTGATATTTTACGGCCAGACTACACAATCAAAGAAATCCGTTTCTAGCACCTCAGGAACTGGGGGGAATATGCAAGCTGAAATACCCATTTTCCCTCTGTGAGGAGAAAGTTCTGCCAACTGATATTAAGACCTGATAGAATCCAACAGTACTGGAATATATTATGTAGCAATTTCTTAAAGGTGGCTACCATAAACCATTTCCGCTTGAAATCTTGGATGTGCAAAGCTCTCAATACCTTTAACATACAAAGTTGAGCACTGACACACTCCAGCAGCCATCAGTCATCTTCCTCTCCATTACAAACTTTACATGCTAAACAGTATACACAGTCAGTGGCTGTTAATTTCAGCTTCAACATAATCCACTTTTGTGTTTAGTGTGGTTTCTGTGCTTGTGTGAGAACGAGAGGTAGTCCAAGATTAATAAGGCATAAAGCTATATGCAGTTCTGGCTGTAAAAAAAACAGGATTTCAAATTAGGAGACCTTACAAAACTAAATCGTGGAGTGGAGTAGCAGCAGCCTAGTGGCTGGAAGAGCAGGTTGACAACCAAGGAAGCCTGGGTACAAATACTGCACACGTGTGGGCATTTTCATGAAGCTGCACAGAGAACGATGGCTCCATCGAAGCTGGCTGATTTTATTGCAAACTGTTTGAGCCCTGAGACAACGTTGGCCGATTCCAATTGGCGTATTTCACTTCAGGCAGCTCTGGGGTTTTTGAGGAGTTGAGACTTTTGGATTACATACAAATTAAGCGCATGGTTTGCAGTCATACGAGTCTTTGGGAACACACAGATTTATACCCTGGAATTCAGTGACCGTGTTCATTTAAAAAATGTTTTTGAAAAAAAAAAAACACTAAAAATTTAAATTGAGAAAATCACTATTAAAAGAACAATTTTTCAATAAAGTTATAGGAGATGGGGGTTTTCTGACCAATGATTGCACAAGCTAGTATGCTTTAAGTGAGGAATCACATGAATATCCAGTGTCTAAGGACTTTTCCTCCTGTGCCATAAATCAGCTTGTGTGTTTCAAAAAACTGATCATTTCACTAAAGGAGGAAGCCAGGGTACAAATCCTGCTGCTGCTACTTGTGACCTTGGGCAGGTCACTTCACGCTCCACTGTCTCAAGTCCTCTGGGGACAGTCTGTGAATGTAAATCACTGAGTTACCAATAAAAAAAAAAAACACGAGCTAAAATCTAAATAAGCAAACATTTCCAAAACACCATAATATCATAAAACTGACCATACCAGTCTGGAGGGAGGAGTTTTAGAGGCTGGTCTACTACACGGTAAGGTACTGTAACACTGATTGTTGTGCCTCCAGGCTGTATCTGGTCCTTTCTTCTCTGGATTAGCGTTTCGTTCTCTCTCTGGCAGCCCTGCTTTTTCTTATCATCTGATGGGACAAACCTGAAATTAAAGACAGGAGATTTTATGGTCACGGAACACTAGTAAAGAAATCTATAAGGATGAGAAAACTTAAATCTTGATATAAGGGAGATGGATGTCAGTCGGTGTGAATGTTTCAGGATGTGGGCCAGGAGTTATCAGCTCAGGTCCTCAAGGGTCATAAACAGATCTGGTAGACTGAATTAGACGATTAGAAATTGGTGGAGTGACAGTCAAAGCATGGTAGTAAATAGAGTTCACTCAGAACAAAGAAAGGTGAGGATCAAAGTGCCTGAACGATCGGTCCTTGGGATTGTTTTATTCAACATCTTTGTGTTTGATACTGCGGAAGAGTTAGGAGGAAAAGTGTTCTTATAAAAATCACAACTTTTCATTTCTCGTTTTCTTGGAATCATGCTATCACCTTACAACAGGTTGGTTACAGCTTTTAGAATGTTTATACATCACCATAACAACGTGTGTTAAGGACGGAAGCACGTCATGACGTCATCACGTTTGAAACGCGCGGGCTTTTTTAAAGGGAAAGCAGTTCGGGCTTCGCTTGGTCCCACATATCGCAAAACATTTTTTGGAGACGTTTGCGTCCGGGAAGAAGGTTTGTGCTGTGTACACCTTGAGTCAAGTATTCATTCATTTATGGATTTTCTGCAAAATTACATTGTCTGATTTGTATTTTTAAATTAACAGCATCTGTCCTGAGATTTAAGCTTAAAATTACTCCTGAAGAAGCGATACAGCTATCGCGAAACACCGGCCGTTGTCGGGGCTTCTCATCTATGTTTCAAGGCACAGATGTGTGTTCCTAAGGTTTTGGTTTTTTGCAATTATTATTCCAAAAGTTGGGACTTTGAAAAATAATATATAAAAAAAAGACACAGCACTCTTCAATGTAAAGATATTGTATAGTTGACACAGCATGGAGAAATAACAATACACACAGGGTCTTTTTGTTACTTTTGGTTTTGACAGATAAGACTTTTTTGTTCGGCTTTGTCACATGTATATCACACATGACTGTCAGATATGCTGCTTAAAAAAAACATATGAGGCAAGACTAAAATTTTGGCATTACCACTTATTGCGAAGCACATTTTGGTTGCAGACTTTTCTGACATCCCTGCCACCTACCTACAGGAAGCAGTTTTGGCCTAACTGCCAAAGTCAGTCCTCTTGTATTTACTTGCAAAGAATCTAACAGAAAGTTGTTCCGCTTACAAATTCTCTCAGATTCCAAGTACATGTAAATATCTAAAGTTCTGTATATGTATTGGATTTGGGGTAATCAAAATAAACCATCAATTCTGGTGACTTTCTGTATTTAATTGTAAGTCTTATTGTTACTGGAAAGAACCCAGCTGTTTGAGGTTAGGCTAAGCAAATAGTTTACATAAAACTTAAGCTTTTCTGACAGGTAGGTTCTCTGGAATGAGCCCTGGCATATTGGCTATGTGCCAGTTCCTTTGTCAGAGGCACTTGATGCAGTCTCAAAAACACTGGACAAACTGTTCGAGGATCCTTATCAAATAGTGCTCTTAAGTCATTCGATACCTTCTGAGGAAGAATACCCGAGAGGATTCTGACCGTCTCCAAATTTTTCCATGAGTACTGACTCATGAAGAGCAGATAGGATGCTACATGGGATTATCAAAATAGCATTCTGGTAAAAGGTTTTCCCAAAAGACAAGACTGTATGGTCCATCTACTCTGCTTAGCCACCCAATTAATTTAAGCTTTATAATTCTCATCACTCCCTTAGAGATTCCCTATATTTGTCCTAAGCTTTCTTGAATTCAGATATTGCTTTTTCTCCACCACCTCTACTGGGAGGCTGTTCCACTACCCTCTCTGTAAAGAAATATTTCCTAAGATTACTCCTCAGTCTACCCCCTTTCATCCTCATCTCCTCAGCCCTCTCTCTAGTGTCCTTTGTGTTGAAAGAGGCTCGCCTACTGTGCATTGAAACCTTTGAGATTTAAATGTCTCTATCATATCTCCCCTTTCCTCTAGGGTATACATATGTTTAGGTCTTTAAGTCTAGCTATGATAAGGTGAGAGCGTGCAAATCAGTCCCTACCTGCTCTCTGCCAGCACAGACGGACCTGAGCAGAGCTAGGATAAGGATTAGAAAGCCCAGGTTAAGAAGAGAAGACTGAGAAACTTCAGCTTCCAGGATGCTTAGGGCTGGGAAAAATCCCTTGACCCAAGCAGGGGGAGAAGCAACAAGGGGGCAGTCTGAAACCGGTCTCGAGCATACAATACAAGGCATTATCACTCATCCACAACCCTGAAATGAACTGGTTCTCTAACTCATTACAATTCCATACATCTAACAGACCAACTAGAAATCAATACTTAGCCACCCTGCAAACCCTCTCTCCAAAAACATTTATTTATGCCTCCACTAAAGCCCGCGCCTTGTCCCTTGCTGGCCCCATGTTATGGAACTCCATGCCCTCTGAGTTGCATCTAGAACTGTCCACCAAGTTATTTAAACAAAAACTCAAGACATGGTTATTCACTCAAGCTTACACATGATTCCAATCTCCTCCTCCATAGCTCCCATCTCCCATTCCTTTCATTTTTTTTTCCTGCCTCTCTCACCCTATCTTTTCTTTTCTTTATAACCCTAGAGGTTCACATAGGTATCCACTATCCCGGGATATCTTTGCCACCCAGCTCTAATAATGCTTTCTTGTTTCACACTTATCGCCTTTCCTAATATGTAACGTCTGTTACAGCCTCTCTCTCCCAACTTTTTACTCTCTCTTCTACCATCCCACTCCCAATCTTCCCCGTCATACTAAGTTATTTCCAATGTTAATTTTTAAGCTATTTTTAAGTAATATCCTAAGTTGTTTTATCTATTAATTACACTTTGCTATGCATATTTAATACCTTAAGCCTTGTTTGCCTCTTCCACATTGAGTTGTTCATTGTAATAGTTTTACTTTTTATTATTTTGTTTTATGTATAATGCTTTGGCGTATAGTTTATTAACTTTTACTATCTTGTTCTATGTATAACGCTAAGGCGTATGTTAATATGTTCTCTGTACACCGACGTGATATCTTGATAAGCGGCGGTATATAAAAAACCAACAAATAAATAAATAACTCCTCAAGTTGCAATAATTGGGGGCAAATAGCATGGCAGCTATAACACAAGGAAGCCACACAGCAAGGGGGATTAATGGCTGAGCCCATGGAAGTGGAAGAGACTTCGGAGCTAAAAGATGAGATCTCCCCATGGACCCTTAAGAAAAGATCTTAGAACCCAGCGAAGTTTTGACCTAAGGTAGCATCTGGAACTGGGATGTTTCTAGTGGGTAGGTAGTGGAGGTGAAACACCCACATGGCTTCTCTATTGAACTGTGCGACAATCATTGGCTATCCCTGTATACTAGCAGGAAAACTGCAGGCTTGTGTAAGTTAAAGACATGTGGTGCTTTCTTTAAGAGGCCCTGCTCTCTGACAATCAGGAGAGACTGAGATGTCACTAATGAACTGTGGGGGAGTGGCACTAGCCAGAGATCTTGCAACATTGCTGTGAGTGATTCAAATGTTTATTTATTTGGAACTTTTATATACTGACATTCATGTGCAAAAATACATATCAGATCGGTTTACAGTGAAACGAGAAAAGCATAAACGAATGCATTACATCGAACAAGGGTTTTTATTCCCTTGTTGAGAAAAACTGCTGTGCCACAGGCAGTAAGCAAGAATGCTTAGGGCTTTTGCCATCGGACCAAGGAGGAGAGGGACCTGACAGCACAACTTGCTCCTGATTCACTAGCCTTGCAGAGGAGCCACGTTCACCAGGGGCTAAGACCCAGGGAATACTTCAGCCTCCAGATCCTGTCTGGATCACTGGGTGGCTGCCACAGCATCCCCACATTCTGTAGAATGAAGATCATTGACCACTTTAGTGGCTAGTCTCTGGACAGACTCCGTCCTATTTATATCCTTTTCAATGCTCGGTTTCCAGAATTGTACATAGTATTCCAAGGGACTTATACAGCTCCATTTTTCGGCTGACCATGCTTCTTCCTATGCAGCAAAGCACTTTTCTGGCTTTTGGAACAGACTGATAACAACTGAGGTACCACTGTTACAGATTTTTCTGTTTGGTATCAATGCCAGTGCACCAAATGTTTCCAGGATGAGCTGGATGTCAGTTTGCATTGATGTCCATGCAGTTGATGCTGGTGCACAAAATAGATCAAGTGGATGTTCCACCACCACCTGAATTTTTCTGTTCAGCTCTTCCTCGAAAACTGCTCATACTAAGAGCAGACTCTCAACCTGGGTAACATCAAGCTAGGTTGAGAGAACATTGTACAAATCTCATCTTTTTGTGAGTTTCTTCACTCCGAAGGACAGCAAATCTTCACAAGAGTAGAGTGTTCTGTTCGTACGTCTCACTCTGCATGTCAAAGTGGCCCCTAACCCTTACACTACTACCTAAACCTCACCTCGAGTTACTAGGTGGGCCTCCTAAAGACATATAAATACCTAGCTACTAGAAGGTCCTTATAGCTAGTCTCGCCCCCCCTCCCCTCCAGTGGTTGTAGGTAGGAATTACAATAATTGTGGTATTACCGCAAAGTGCGAAAAAATTATCGCACACTGTGGTAATACCTATGCGAAGCACTAACATAGCCTATTTATCGCAATGTGCGCTATTACCATAAAACACGTCCCTCTTATCGCATGCGATAATTTGATGAATCTAGCTCCAAGTGCTGTATAAGGTAATCACAAAATCCTTGGCTTACAGAAACTAATCTAGTATTTTATTTATACGGCATTATCAAGCTGCTGTTTGTAAAGGGAAAAGCAAGGTCAGATAATATCAAAGGAAAACTGGGCATCAGAACCTATAGCTCTGACTCAAAATATTGAGTAACTGATATAAAATTTTTGGAATATTCAGTGCTTACAATGGTATTTAATAAGACGATACTAATGAAGATCGCATCCAAACCATCTACCTTGGTCAGCTCTCCCCACCCCCCTTCCTGTATAGTTTCCCATAAGGCTCCATTCTCTTCCCTATCCTTTTCAGCATCTAATTAGCCCCTCTTAGCAAGTAATGAAAGAATGCCAAATATCCTATCATGCTTATGTAGATGATACCTAGCTACTGTGCTCATTAGGCACCAATCTTAACCAAACAACTGAAAACCTAAATGCCTGCCTTAAAAAGATTGCAAGCTGGCTTCACCTCAAACAATCCTCAGAAAACTGACATGCTCTGGATCGGACCACTCATTCATGCCAGAGTAATTTTAGAGGATCTACTCTGCTTTTCAGTTACCACATCAGCAGTCTTGGCTTTATTCTGGACTCTAAACTCACTTCTGCAGCTCAAATTCTATCAGTCATTTTCCTCTTATGTCAGTTCCACCTTTGTGCTCTCTTTGATAGCTCCCGCCTATGCTTATGTCATCCAGGCCTATGTAATCTCTCATTTGGATTACTGCAACTCCCTCTATATGGGCAAATGTAATCCACTTTGAAGCACTGAAAAAAGTGCGAAAAGTGGAATATAAATCTAAATAAATACTAAAAAAGGTGGACTTAACTGCAGTTCGTGCAAAACCCTGCAGCACAGACCCTGCTCAATGCTAGGAAATGTGACTGGCTCACCCCTTTGGCTCCCAATCTCCTATCGCATCACCTTCAAATGCCTGCCCCTGACTTCTCGCCTCCATCTGCGTGACTGACTGTATACCACTCTCTGCCCAACACTCACTTTGTAGTACCTGCCCCCCAGGGAAGTGCAGCTCTCAAGGACACGAAAGAACATTTGGAGGAAGTGTCTCCTCCCTCTGGAACTCCTTACCATTAGATATGAGGCAGACATCCTCTCTCTTGACCTTCAGGAAAAAGCTGAAAACATGGCTGTTTATAGAAGCTTTTGGCTCATAGACCACTAAGCTCCACCCTTCTAAATAAATCCTTACCCCCATGCTTTCCCCCTCCCCCTCAATTTTTCTTCTCTCTCTTGAGTTGCTAGTATTTTCTTCCCCTGGATCCCCCCCTGTAAATTATGCCTGTACCTACATAGCTCACTCTGCCTTCCCCTTTCTGTAATGGATTTATCTTCTTAGTTTACTGCTGAATATTACCGTATTTCCTGTTTATATTGTTCCTTACCACAGCTAGTTAGCATGCCTACCTTTGTTTTCTTGTTTGTTTTGCCTCGTGCCTTTTTTTGCATAACCTTACTACTTTGTTATAGCCCCTCACATTCTTGCTCCATATTGCAGAAAAGCTGTAAGAGGAGCCTATATGGATCTAATTGATATGCAGTCTGGTCAGCCTGAACCTATTTAGACAGTCAATGCCTCTATAAATTTGTTTAAAGGGAGTTTAATCCTCTTGATCTAGACAGGATCCAAACAGCATGGTTGGGTGGCAGGATGTTAACCCCTATGAAATAACATGTTTGTCAAAAGACCAAGAAGGTACTGTCCTAAGGTCATGACTTAGATCTTGAATTTGATCTTAACCAATAAGAAGCCAAGAAGTGATTTAATAGAAAACAATATAATATAAATCAAATATGGTAGAAGAGGTCAAGATGGAAATTAAAGATATAAGGAAAAATGTTTAACGTTAAAGACCACTCAGAAACCAATAGCAGAGTATCCAAATCTTTAATTAAAGATAATGTGATTTGGCTCCTTAGAAGTGAGCAGCCAAGACATGTTGTTGAGTTGTCCTTAGTGTGGGGGCTGCATGATGGCGGGGAAAGATTTCAAGAAGGAAATACTTTATTTTCTCTATTTTTTTTTTGAGTATGAACCTAGGAGCTGTAATTTTTCTAGGCCTTAGAAGTTTTGGGAATTGAGAGGTTGTTAGGTTCTGTGACTGTACTGGGTGGTTATGAAGGCGTCACTTTAGTACATTTTAATAAAATATTTGAATTTTTCAATATGTATAGTACACTGCTGGCCTGATTCCTTAGTGAAAATGGGGAGTGTGTTCTATCTGTATAATAAGGTGGTTATAATGGGGGTGGAGGTCAGTGTATTGAACACAGTTGATTTGGAAGCTTTGTTGTTGAGATCTCCTAAAACCCAAAGCTAGACTTTTTTGTGAGAAAGGGCTCCCTAATCATTTACCAACCACTTCCTATGATTTCAAAGGTGAAAGTGCTTAAAGAGGGGGAAAGGAGGAGTACAGATTGTTTGCTGGGACCCCGAGACGAGTGCCGTGGTGCAGAGTGAGTGATAAAGAACTTAGACTCCTCGTCGAGGGAGAAGGGAGGTGCGGCCGGAGAGCATGCCCCCTTAGTGACGTCATCTTCAGGAGCCCCGGGACAGCTTATAACAACGGGCCCTGCGGCGCGCAGCCGAAGCCGCGCGCCAAAGGGGCGCGCCCCTGGTAAATTTTTTTAGTGATCTTTCCTCTTTTTTATTTTCTTTTTTGTACCTAAAATAAGTGATTACCATGGGAAGAAAACGTAAATCAAAGACCTGGACCTCCTCGCCAACAACAACTGGCCCTAAGAAAATTGGACCCATGGACGACCATATATTACGTATGGGTGAGTCCTTAGTTAGGGATGACACAGAAGGGAATTCCCAGTTGGGAGTTTCCTTAAGCCCCAGGTCCATGCAACCTCCCTTACAGCCTTTAGGAGAGGGTATTGGTCTGACAAATGAATCCCCGACAGGGAACCAAACAAGAGTTGGTCCTACTGTAACAGGGAGTAGGTTGTCAGCAAATGTAATGGAAGAAATTGAAATAAATGTTAGTAATAATGTAGCTCCATCCCCAGTAGTTCCATGTCCAATGGTCCTACCAGATTTTAACTGAGGAGGGGAATGAATGCAATGTGGAACCAGAAAGTGTTACCCTCCTAGATGTGTGGAGGTTATCAGCAAAAATCGATAAAAAATTAACTAAATCTGTTTCACAAGTGCATGAATTCTCCCTTCAAGTGTGTTCTAAATTTGAAGATTTAGAAAGTAGAGCTACTAAGGTAGAACAAGCACTTGCAGTATTAAGTCCACAAGTAAATGTTATGTATAATACCAATACCACTTTCATCAAAGACAACTTGGTAATGCACAATCAAATAGAAAAATTGGAGAATGAACTTAGAGCTTTCAATTTAAGGTTATTGAACTTTCCGAAAACTCGATTGTTGTCAGCTACCGAATTGTTTAATAAATACGTAGTGGAGATTTTGTCCTTTGAGAGTGATAAAATTCCTGTATTATCAAGATTGTATTATTTACCTTGTAGAAGAGCGCTCCAAGGTTTAGAAGGGGGTACGGATATATTAGATAGTGCTGGAGTCTCCACATTTTTGGAGGATTCCATGGACAATGTACATACAAGAGCCACTTTGTTGGTTTCTTTTTCCTTAAGAAAGGATAAAGATTTATTCTTTTCAAAATATTTTCAGGTAAAAGATTTCATGTTTTGCGGGCAAAAAATCCAAATTTCCCTGCAAATGTTATATAACGTACCAGAATAAGTTTATTTTCACCGACCCCACTCACCTGGAACGCTTCTTAAAGGACAAGTCTCCAAATTGAGTTATTTTTATTTAAGGAGTTAGGGTTGCAAAGAAGTAAAAGAAATGCAGCAGTCAGGATCTCCACCCGTACCCCTAGATGTGGACTTTACAATGAGTATATAGTGATATTTGTATTGTGAATTGTTAAATGGTTAAAAAGTTACCTGTATGCCTTGATTATCACATTTTGTAAAGAAATGTTATAATTAATAAAATATATAAAAAAAAAAAAGAAAGTGCTTAAAGAGGGGCAACAAGATCCACTAACTGCTGCTAGGTCCCAGGGCTTGCACAACAGGCATTTTGCTAATTAGAAGGAGCGGCTTCAGAGGTAACAATTCACCTTTTGCTGCTTTCCTTGTATAAAAAGCATCAGAGTTGCTGGGTTCCTAGGACCCAGTGTAGGAGATTGAGAGGATGCTAGGGAATTTGTGTGTTTCAAGCTCGTACAAGAAATAGAGGGTTAGAGTTAATTTGTGTACTTACAAACTGTGTTAAGGAAAATAGACAGTTTAAGGTTTTTGCATGTGTCTCCAAGGTATTAAGGAAACTACAGCATTATTCTATGGGGTTGATGCTCAGTGCTTACCGGCTGAGTACAGAGACTGTCTCCTGTTGCGGGGGGAGAGGGCATCTGCCGTCACTGCCGCACTCAGCTTCCTGCACCTGCTGACTCATCTGAACGAGCAGCTAAGTCTACGACGGGAAACCCAGCTACTGGACCAAGGCACATCTCTGAGGGACCACGGAAATCACCTCAGGAATTCTCAACTTGGGCAGGGAGTGGGGCTCTCTTTTCCTTAAGTCAAATTTCTCCTACCAAAAAAACCCAAAGCAATCCCCATAGGGAAATGCACATCCATCATCTGCTGGAGATGGAGAATACTGGCAGGCTGGGGTCACTGCAGAAGTATATATACTGTTACATCAGTTTGCTCCGTCTCAATCTGCTGGCAGGGGAGCATAACCCACTGATCCTGAGTCTATGTGCTAGGAAATTTAGGATTTAAGGTTGGAAATTGAAATTCAGAAACTCCATGTTTGCATTCTCAGAAATGCTTCCTGTTCCATGTGCAGGATTCTCTGAGTCTGAGCTCTAGAATGTCAGTGAATGGATAAGACAATTGTGCATGGAGGAGAGCTTTAGCTTTGTTAGGAATTGGGAAACATTTTGGTGAAGATAATCCTATTCCAAACAGGAGGGACTCACCTTAACTAGGCTGGAACCAGGCTGCTGATGCTAACATTTAAACAGGAGTATGCAGCTTTTAAAGCAAAATCGTGGAGAAAAGCTCACAGTTGCTCAGCAGAGCAGGTTTCAAAGATCTTCAAATGATACTGGCAAAAACAAGGAAACTAGAATATCCTGATAGAGGGGTTGCCGTAAAGACTCAAGTAGCCCAGATGGAATTAAAAAGCAGATGAATATGAAAGGTTACAAATTACCTGTATCAATTGCTAATAAGCAGGTTAAGGGAAGTGGGCTAGATACATTTAAAACCAGCTTAATAGGGAAGAAAAGGTATCCAGGAAGAGCAACAAGTTAAGAGAAAAAAATCTGGAAAGCTATGAGCACAAATGCTCATAACCTGGATAATAAAATTCCAGATCTGCAAGCCCTAATGGTGGAGGCAAACCTGGATACTGTTGCTATTACGGAAACATGGTTCAACAAGTCTCATGAATAGGAAATGGCCATACTGGGCTACCACCTGTTCAGAAAGGATAGAAATGGAGTCGCTACTGTTCTTTATTTCAAAAAGAATATCCAAGAATCTGACACACAGGGGGTGTGGGCTGTCTTATAAAGAGATGGTACTTCCATTTACATTGGTATGGTCTCCAAGCCTCTGAATCAGTCAGAAGAACTGGATCGAGATCTAGCTGAAGACATTCAAAAGGTGGGAAGGAAGGGAGAAGTGTTGCTCAAAGATTTTAATCTGCCGAATATGGACTGGATAATTCCTGCTGCAGAATAGGTTAACTTTTCTATTACAACTTGGGGGTAAGCCTGCATAGTGAGGCAATAGCTACACCACACACATACACACACAAAATACAAGAAAACCAGAAACTTGCTGGGCAAACTACATGGACTGTATTTTTCTTTATCTGCTCTTATTCATATAGAAACATAGAAACATAGAAATGACGGCAGAAGACGACCAAACGGCCCATCCAGTCTGCCCAGCAAGCTTCACACGTTTTTTTCTCTCATATTTATCTGTTTCTCTTAGCTCTTGGTTCTATTTCCCTTCCACCCCCACCATTGAAATATCTAGCTTGATTAGTTAGGGGTAGTAGGGGTAGTAACCGCCGCAATAAGCAAGCTACACCCATGCTTATTTGTTTTACCCAGACTATGTTATACAGTCCTTATTGGTTGTTTTTCTTCTCCCCTGCTGTTGAAGCAGGGAGCTATGCTGGAAATGCGTGATGTTTCAGTCTTCTCCCATGCCGTTGAAGCAGAGAGCCATGCTGGATATGCATCGAAAGTGAAGTATCGGACACAATTGGTTTGGGGTAGTAACCGCCGTAACAAGCCAGCTACTCCCCACTTTGTGAGTGCGAACCCTTTTTTCTTCTCCCCTGCCGTGGAAGCAGAGAACTATGCTGTATATGCATTGAAGGTGAAGCATCAGGCTTATTTGGTTTGGGGTAGTAACCGCCGTAACAAGCCAGCTACTCCCCTCTTTGTGAGTGTAAATCCATTTTTCCACATTTCCTCTTGCTGTTGAAGCTTAGAGCGATGTTGGAGTCACAGTAAGCATGTGTATGTTTATTGAATAAGGGTATTGTCTCCAGGCAGTAGCCGTCATTCTGGCGAGTCACCCACTCTTCATTGGCGGCCTCTTGACTTTATGGATCCACAGTGTTTATCCCACGCCCCTTTGAAGTCCTTCACAGTTCTGGTCTTCACCACATCCTCCGGAAGGGCATTCCAGGCGTCCACCACCCTCTCCGTGAAGAAATACTTCCTGACATTGGTTCTGAATCTTCCTCCCTGGAGCTTCAAATCGTGACCCCTGGTTCTGCTGATTTTTTTCCTATGGAACAGGTTTGTCGTTGTCTTTGGATCATTAAAACCTTTCAAGTATCTGAAAGTCTGTATCATATCACCTCTGCTCCTCCTTTCCTCCAGGGTGTACATATTTAGATTCTTCAATCTCTCCTCGTACGTCATGCGATGAAGATCCTCCACCTTCTTTGTCGCCCTTCTCTGTACCGCTTCCATCTTGTCTTTGTCTTTTTGTAGATACGGTCTCCAGAACTGAACACAGTACTCCAGGTGAGGCCTCACCAAGGACCTGTACAAGGGAATAATCACTTCCCTTTTCTTACTCGATATTCCTCTCTCTATGCAGCCCAGCATTCTTCTGGCTTTTGCTATCGCCTTGTCGCATTGTTTCGCAGACTTCATATCATTAGACACTATCACCCCAAGGTCCCTCTCCTGCTCCGTGCACATCAGCTTTTCCCCCCCCATCGAATACAGTTCATTCGGATTTCCACTCCCCATATGCATGACTTTGCACTTCTATGCATGACTATGAATAAAAAAAACACATTTAAAATTGTCTACATGTGAATGCCAGAAGTCTAAAACAATGTTGAAGAGTTAGAATGTATTTATCGAGTTTTATATACCGTCGTTCTGTTTCGCCATCACAACGGTTTACAAAGTTTCGATGTTTAACAGTGTGTTCCAAACTTCATACGCTTGTTAACGTAATTGTCTTAGTTATAAATTGTACATGTTAAATTATGTGCTTTTACGTTATGTGTATAGGACTTATTGAGAATATAGATCTAATGGGCATCTCCGAGACCTACTGGAAAGAGACTAACTGCAATACCACCTAAGAAATTACATTAACATGGTAGTGCAGACCAAATTGGTTGAAGGGTGGCTTTATATGTTAAGGATAAAAGTCATGCAGGAAACAAAATGAACTGTGGAGTCTTTATGGATAGAAATTCCATGTATGACGGGAAAAATCTATCACTGCATGCATCCATCTAACTAGGATGAAGAAAACAACGGTAGAAGCATCTAACTAGGATGAAGAAAACAACGGTAGAAGCAGGCAACTCCCTGCTTCTAGGTATACCCGCCAACACTATCAAACCATTACAGATGGTTCAGAATTCAGCGGCTAGAATTCTAACTAGCACTAATAAAAAAGATCATATCACCCCAATCCTTCGGAACTTACATTGGCTCCCCATTAAACAAAGGATACTCTATAAGGTACTCACTATCATACACAAAGCGACAAACAAACTAGCCCCCATCACATTAAGCTCTGAACTCCAACCGCACACTTCCTCCAGACCAATCAGAAGCGCATACAGAGGAACACTGCATGCTCCGCAATTAAAATAATCATTGAGCAAACGAGCGCTATCCTCAGCAGGCCCACACCAGTGGAACACGCTTCCCCCAGATCTTAGACTAGAACCCAGCCATCAAGAATTCAAAAAAAGACTGAAGACTTTTCTCTTCCAACAAGCTTTCCCAGACGCTTAATCTTACTGTGACTGACAGACTTCCTAATTACTAGGTATCCCTTATTATGGACACTGTGTCAAATACTACTATTAAGAATCTGCAACTGGACAATTATCTTGGAGCTCAAAAATTCACTTTATTTCATATATTTATTTGGCATTGCTTATTTTTATATTTATTGCTACGTTAAATAGTTATACTTCTTATATATAAAATATTATATTTCTTTATTTATTTCCAGTTAAACTATTATCACTTTATTTAGTATTATGTTAAATTGTCAACCAGTTATACTGTTCCATATGTTCTACGGTTCCATGTAAAGCTCCGCTCTCTGTTGAGCAGTTCTTCGTTTTATGTAAACCGGAGTGATTTGTAGTCTCTACAAGAACTTCGGTATATAAAAATTAAAAATAAATAAATAAATAAATAAATAGATTTCAATTACCCCAGTATCGACTGGGTTAAAAATCACATCAGTACATGCCAGGGAGATAAAGTTTCCAGGTACCATAAGCTGCCGCCTCAAGAAGGAGCTGGGTCCTGGAACCAATGAGAGGGCAAAATATTTTAGATCTCACTGGAATGCAGGACCGTGTGAAGGGGTAACAACGGTGGGGCCACTTAGCAATAATTATAATGTAATCAAATTTTACACATCACTGAAGGGAGCACAAAGTAAAACTATGATAAAAGCATGTCACTTTAAAAAGGAAAACACAGATAAAGTGAGGGAATTAGAAAAATAAACCTAAAAGGTGTGGCCATTGTTTAAACCAATTACATTGAAAGCCCAGATAAAATATATTCCATGCGTTAAACAAGGTCAAAAGAAGACTAAACTGCCAGCATGATTATATGGTGAGGTGAAAGGCAATAAAAACCAAGAGGCAACTCTCAAAAGATGGAAATCAGATTCATATGTGGAAAACAGGTAAGAGTATAAGCTCTGGAAAGTTTGATGTAGAACATTAATAAGGCAGGCCATACGAGATTTTTAAAAGAAGCTTGCCATAAAGGCAAAAAATACCAATAAAGGTTTTCTAGTATATTCGAAGCAAGAAGCCTTTGAGGGAGTCAGCTACATTGCTAGATCAGGATTTTCTCAACCACTGGCCCATGGACCAGCAGCAGTTCCTGGCAGCATATTTGCTGGTCCACGGGGTGGCAGTCATTGTAAGAGGGAGTAGAATTGCAGCTGCCCTCTGCAGCTACACAGGTACTGGGGGCTCCCACTCTGTCACTTTCAGCCAGTGTTTCTCTAAACCACTGGGTCAAAATGCCCTGGCACGGGCTTCATTCCAGGCCCCACAGTGCAGCACACTATTGCTGCTTCGCTGCACATGGAAGCAGCAACAATGTGGAGCACCGTGAGAACTAGAATGAAGCTGCTACTCTGTACTCTCCAGCTCTTCACTGCCACTGGCTCTGATTGGACTGGCAAGCTACAGACATCAAACAACTGAGCCCCAGACTGCCCCCACTCTGGCTCTGTAAATATATATTTAAAAAATTAATCTGCTGGCTATGTAGTCATGAAGGCCTCTTAAGGGGCAGCCCCTACCCCCACTAGCTCTAGTATAAGCATTTTTAGCCTCTTGCTACACTATCTTCTGAAATAAGACTACCTGGCTTCTTTTTCCTTTCTTCCCTCATCTGGATGCAAGAACCTCAGCTTCATCATCATCATTATAATTAAAACGTTAGGGGGAGGCTGGGTTAAGTCATGGGGAGACAAAGCAGTGGGAACAGGGGAACACCAACCAGTTCTGGCATCAGAAAAGTTGATCAAGGGGTAAAAGCACTCAGTGATGATAAAATAGCAGGAAAACAAATTCTTTGCTTCAGTCTTTTACTGAGGAGGATGCTGGGAACATACCCAAACCTGAAACGTTCTTTGATGGTAATGATTCAGAGAAATGAAGGCAATCACTGTGAAAATTGAAAATTTAATAGAGCAAACTGACCGACTATAGACAGCTTTCAGCCCAGAGTTCTGGAAGAACCCAATATGACTGTTACTAGCAAACCTGTTGCTAGTAACAGAAACCTACCATTTAAAAGGATCACAATACCTTAAGACCAAAGGATGGCCTAAGTCACAACAATTTTTAAAAATGGCTCTATAGGTGATCTGTCAAATTATAGACTGGTGAGCCTGACATTGGTGTTGGGTAAAAAGGTAGAAGTTATTCTTAAAAATAAAATTAATGGCCACATAAATAAGACATAACTTAATAGGGAAGAGTTAACATGGTTTTAGCAAAGGGAAGTCTTGCCTTACCAATCATAGATTTGTTTTGAAGGTGTGAATAAAGGTAAGTGATATGATATAGTATATTTGGATTTTCAAGGACCCCGACTTTTACGGTCTGGGAAAACAAATAAGCATGGCAACTTACTGATGCGGCTGTTACTACCCTTAATCAGTAAGCCTGATACTTTTTAAGGGAACTCCGCTTCAATGGCAAGAGATAACCGTGAATTGGACTCAGACAGCAATAAACAAGGGGCCTGACTTTTATAGTCAGAAAATGATAAGCATGGGGTGACCTGTACAATGCGGCAGGTGCTGCCGTGGGCTTGACAGGCAGACTGGATGGATTGGTCTTTTTCTGCCATCATTTCTATGTTTCTATGTTATTTGACAAAGTCCCATATGAGAGAATCCTCAGGAAATTAAGAAGTAATAGGATAAGAGGCAGTGGCCTACTGTGGATTGGTAGCCAATTAACAATCAAAGGGTAGGAATAAATGGGCAGTTTACCAAATGGAGAAAAGTCATTAGAGGATTGGCGCCAGGGATCTATACTGGGCCCTGTGCTGTTTAACATTAAAAAAGGATCTGGAAAAGGAAACAAGTGAGCAAATGGAATGGAGTGGCAGCCTAGTGATTAAAGCAGCAGGAAACGAGGGGTAAAACCCCTTTGCAGCTCTTTCTGACTTTGGGCAAGTCACTTTACCTTCCATTGCCTCAAATATAAACTTAATACCTAAATGTAATCTGCTTTAAAGTGCTGACAAGCGAAATATAATTGGCAAAATTGTTCAAAATTGCTAAAACAGCAGCAGATTGTGAAGAACTGCAAGACTAGGAAACTGGGCTCCTGAAAGGCAGATACAACTGACGTGTACAAGTGCAAAGTGGGGCACACAGGGAAAAATATTCCATATTAGGAGTCACCACCCAGGAAAAGGATCTGGGAGTCCTTGTGGACAATACAGTGAAATCCTCAGTTCAGTGGGGAGTAGTTGTCTAAAAAGCAAACAGAATGTTAAGAATGAAAAGATAAGCAATGGAGAATGAGTGGACAATATATCGCCTCTGTATCGAGTCTTAGTGCGACTGCATTCAGTATCGAGTGCAGTTCTGGTCTCTGCATCTCAAAAAAGATATAGCAGAGCTAGAAAACGTGCAGAGAAGAGCATCAAAAAATGAAAGAGGATTGAACGAGGAGCTACACAGGTTAGGGCTCTTCAACTTTGAAAATAGATGGCTGAGAAGGAACTTGATAAAATTATGAATGGGTAAATAAAGGAAGGCTATTTACCCTTTCAAATACTACAACAGGGGGGAACACTTCATGAATCAACCAACCAGCAGATTTAAAACAAGTCATAGAAAATACTTTTCACTCAAAACACAATCAAGTTGTGCACGGTTGCCAGAAGATGTGGTCAACTAGTATAATGGGGTTTTCAAAGACCCATAAAACATTACCACCTAAGTAAACTAGGGAAAGCCATGACTATCCTTGGGAGTAACAAGAAATAGATTACTTTATGGGATCTGCCAGGTACCTGTGACCCAGACTGGTGACTATCGGAGACAGGATGCTGGGTTTGATGGACCTTGGTATGACCCAATATGGCCTATCTTATGAATGTGAGGCTTGGAGGGGTGTAGGATATGAGAATGCAATACGGGATCAGTGAAGAGGGATATAAAAGAATGAATCCTCCATCCCTCCTCACACCCTCTCCTGCCCTCCTGGGCCTCAGTCCATTTCCATCCATCTGACCCTGTTTCCTGAACTTCCACAGGATCTTGAGCCACTGACCCTGGGAATAGTAGGACTGAAATCCTCCCAGGTGAGTTATGGTGGAAAGTTGGGGGAAGTAGTAGTGCTATTACTTTCCGGGCTACGCCCAGCCAGAGGCTCACTGGTCCAAAGATAGACATAAGAACATAAGACCCAAATAACTTAACCGAACCTGCAAGACTAAGAAAATGAGTCTGTATAAAGTAAAGTAAATGTTATTAATATGCTTATTTATACAGGTATGCCCCATAATTGCTGCAAGATTCATCCTGAGCTGCTATGCAAAACTGGGGACTGTGGCTGGTTTCATTTCTGAGTATTGCAATGGTTTATGTATTAATGAGATAATTAACCTGGCACTACAAACCATCTCTCACATGCAGATAGAGCCCATCAATATTCATATCAAAGTAAGAAATCTAATCTATTTTACTAATCTGAAAGATATGCAACTTGACATATCTGAATATTTTCTTGCACACTCCTAAGCTGTAAACAGTCCCATTTTTAAATGCCATGGTACATTGGGGGCGGAGTGTGGGGCGCAGGTAATGCAAATTTAGAGATTCTGTTATGTTTATGGTTAAGAGATATCTGCAAAGGGGGAGGGTTGAAAAGTACCTTGTGAAGAGCAAGAAATCTGATCAGAGTGGTCTGAGGAACCATGGTAGGTAGCTCTTTGAGGATGCTTGTGAGTGAATATAAAAGGAAGAGATGTAACGACTAGACTTCGTAATTAAGGACATAAATGGCATTTCACAGACTCCTTTACAAGATATGGAATATGACACCACTAAAAGAGCCTGTATGCAAGTTAGCCAATGCCAGTAACCTGTCAGAAAAGGCTCAATATTTGTGCTATTCAGCAATCGGGGCATTCCATAAAAGAGCTTTTTATGCATAACAAATGGTAAAAACCTTCATTTAAATTACATGCAAGTACTATCAATTTGTGGCAGACCCCCAAAATTATACTGCAGAATGAACCTCCGGGCTGCCTCAGAAAATGAAAATGCCTCGATAAGAATTCAAAATGTTTAGTTCAGAACTGGGTTTTCATGCTTAATAATGGGAAGAATCAAAACAAAACCAATTACTCCTTTCCTTTTATCCATTTTATAAAGATATTTTAACTTAACCCCACCGTCTGACTTTGACAATCTAACAGAGCATGGTTATTAGGATAATACTGTGTTACAAATCCTCACGCACTGCCAAGGTATAATAATAAAGACGCTTTTGCTGGCCAAGTAGATAAGGTTAATATACTGTAACTTCACAAGAGCACACTCGCACACAGGGGCCATTTTTCATTGCACAGTAATATTTTATCAACGTGCAAACAAAAGAAGAGCAAGATACTCAAAATGTTTTTGTGGTTTAAGATTTGAATCTACGGGATACTTCCTTCTCATCTGGGTTCGGGATCAGCTGTCGACTATAAAAAGTAGTCACTTTTAGAGAGGGTTAATAATCTTTAAAACCGTTTCACAGTTCAGTCTCGGCAGACAGTAACAGATGCCTGATTAAAACTAATAATCGCTACAGCTGCACACAGTTTAACCTCTATCACACTGTTTTGCATTAAAAAAAAAAAAAGGTAGAAAGGCAGCACTCATTTGGAACAAAACTGGGAAATTCATCAACTTGTTTCTCATACTCAGCTGCAGGCAATGCTCCATTTCCTTCACTAACCGTTATAAAAATAGGGGACAAACCCTGCTGGTGCTGTAGCCCGAGAGGGACCAGTTCTGTAGGAGCTGGAAGTCAAAGGAACAGGAGGAAACTGTAGGGCCTAAAAAGCTTTTATCCAGCTGCTCTTCCTTTCTTCTTACGGCTAGGATCCCTTGGCACTAACACACAGCAGCCACCAAATTCCAGGACTCATTAGCAACAAGCTTGATTTTCAGGAGTAGCTAAAGATCCAAAGTGCTCAGAATAAGGGAGCTAAGCTACGCCACAGGGACATTTAACAAGCAGATCCAAACAGCGTGCTGTGCATTAAGCCCCAGCGTGAACAATAAACTGGGCACATACTCACATGTAAATCAGGGAATACTGTATACAAATTAGACTCTGGCAGGTACATGGTATGCTCTCATAGAAACATGACAGCCCTACCACTGCAGAGATACCAGTGCTTGTTCCATGCTTTCTGAAATTCAGATACTGTTCTCTCCACCACCTCCACGTGGATATTGTTCCAGCCTTCACCACCCCTTCTGCCCACTTCACCTTCATCCCATGATCCCTTCACTCAGAGCCTCCTTTTGATTCAAAGAGGCCCATCTTCGAGGTATTAATGTATCATCTACCCTTTTTCACCTTTCCTCCAAGGTATACATGTTTCATCTAAGTCTGTCCCCAAAGGCTTTACAGATCCTTGGTCTGGCCCAGTATGGCATATCTTATGTTCTTATAACTTATCCAAAGCTTTTTTAAACCCAGCTACACAAACTGCACTAACCTCATCCCCTGGCAACAATTCCAGAGTTTGATTGTGCGTTGAGTGAAAAAGATTTTTCGCTGATTTGTTTTAAACGTGCTACATGCTCACTTCATGGAGTGCCCCCTAATCCTATTATCCGAAAGAGTAAATAACAGATTCACATCTACTCGTTCAAGACCTCTCATGATCTTAAAGACCTCTATCATATCCCCCCCCTCAGCCATCTCTTTCCTCATAGGGGAGCTGTTCCATCCCCTTTATCATTTTGGTTGCCCTTCTCTGTACCTTCTCCATCGCAACTATATTTTTCTTGAGATGCTGCGACCAGAATTGTACACAGTATTCAAGGTACGGTCTCACTATGGAGCGACAGAGGGATTATGACATCCTCTTTTATTCACCATTCTCTTCCTAATAATTTCTAACATTCTGTTTGCTGTGGCAGTCAAAAAAGCACACCGAGCTGATGATTTCAAAGTATTATCCACTATGACACCTAGATCACTTCCCTGGGCGGTAGCTCCTAATATGGAACCTAACATCGTGTAACTACAGCATGGATTATTTTCCCTATGTGCATCATCTTGCACTTATCCACATTAAATTTCATCTGCCATTTAGATAACCAATTTTCCAGTCTCCTGCAATTTATCACAAGCCACTTGAGATTTAACTATTCTGCATACTTATGTCATCCGCAAATTTAAGCACCTGTTCACCAGAACAGTTGAGCAACTGAATATATTTCTGTACTGTTCGAGCAATGAGAGGAACTGGCGGAAATGCATACAGCAGACCTGTTGACCACAATAGCAGGAAAACATTGTGACTATTAGGACTAGGTAGAAGGGAACAGCACCTGTCTAGTTTCCTGTTTTGTTCCTTGTAAAAAGATCTATCGTGGATAGGCCCCAACAGCTGAAGATATCGTTGGCTATTCTCTGGTTGAGGGACAACTTGTGCAGATAAAACAGTTTGCCGAGTGCCCACTTTTATGTTTGCTATTCCCGGCACGTAAGTTGTTTGGAGGGAGAGAGCGGCTGTCTGCCCATTGTGATATTTGAATGGCTTCTCTGGAGAGGACTGTGAACCGGACCCTCCTTGCCTGTTTATATAAAACATGGCTACCTGATTGTCTATGTGCACCATAACAGAGTTGTTCTGTAATATGTGACCGAATGTGGTGTGGGCATTTCAAATGGTTCTTAGTTCTAAATAGACTGATCTGGTAGGCCCTCCCCTGAGGACCACCGACTCTGCATTTTTTTTGTGAAGATCTTGGAGGAGATGTCCATTACCTGCTATTAATCAAGTTGACTTAGAAAATAGCCACTGCTATTACTAGCATCAGTAGCATGGGATATACTTAGTTTTTGGATACTTGCCAGGTACTCGTAGCCTGAATTGGCCACTGTTGGCAACAGGATGCTGGGCTTGAAGGACCCTTGCTCTGACCCAGTTCTTATGTTCTTATCCTAGGTACATAAGCATACAGATTTCCTGTCCCCCCCTCCTCTCACAAAGCCTATCTGATAAAATGCATTACTCTTATTCTCATATCTTAGGATCCTCTGTTCTTATCCCATGCTAGTTACAGTTGGATGGCTGCATTGCTCTTCAATTTCTAGGTCTATTTTTTGCCCGAATATATAACTTTATGCTTTTAGAAAATAAGTGCACCTTTCCCTGAAGCATTGTCTCATTTCTGAACAGACTCTCTCCCTTCGGTCTGCTCTTCAGTTGATTGTACTACAGTTAAGTGCACACGTGGGACTCCGCACAGTGGAGAACTCATCTATGCAGATTCATAACGGCAGAAGTAGTTAAGAAGCAGCTTTAAAAATCAACATTCAGTATTAAAAATAAACATGATAAAAGGCAGATTTTAATGAGTTTGCTTGTTTTAACTGTCACTAGAATTCTTTACTGCTAGTACTTTCTTATAATTTGGATCAGTCCTTACACAGACTATTTGTGATTGGAGGACAGCTGATGACCCACTGTACAGCTGGTATGTGCAGGAAGGTGAAAGGATTTCTCCCATTAACACCTTCTTGTAACATCATTTAATTGACAGCTCCCCTACAGTTCACGCCAGGTGGAGGCTCTGCCATATATATTAATACATAATTGAAAATCTCCTCAATGCAATTACATTACTGGTTGTAACCCATGGCTCAGGTTGGCTTAGATTCAGTTTTGCTTCACAGAAAAAATATCTTTATGGTTTAAATTCTTTTCCTCTCATTCTTCCTCCGATAAACTAAAAATTGGTGGCTTAAAACTCAGCCACTACAGAACTTAACTTAGTGGATTGCATCTCTCTTTATTTTGCAGATTATGTAAATACAAATTAAAACAAAGAAAGATCAAAGATTAACAGAGCTATAACCACAATGTATAAGAGAAAAAAATACCATAGTACATACACAAACAATTTCTGAAAGATTCTGATCTCAAATTTACATAATTACTTTTAAAAGATCTGATTAAGATTTATAGAAAAAGCAGTAACAAGCACATAAGATAAATTATTCTGCTGGATGTGTGTGTTGTGTCTATTGCCATGAAATGCTCTCTACACATTTAAATACTGGAAGGGTAGTGTCATGAATACAGTAGAATTGTACAGAATATTCTAAGACAGTAACTTGCAGCTGTCCTTGGAATAAGCCATAGCAAATACAATTAATTTCTTGACTTCTAGGAGTCTTTAGGAAAGAGAATTTCATCTGCCTTTCATTTAAATATATATATTTTTTTAATTTTGCAATGGATCCCTATTTATTTTTTATGTACAAAAAGGGTACACAAATATTTGCAATTTTTTTCTTCATATAAACCTTTACATGTAGCAAGCTGTAATCATATAGTATACCAATGTTTTCACAGTTTCAAAGTTCAATTCCATGAATATAAGAACATAAGATATGAAATACTGGGTTAGATCAAGGATCCAAACCCAGTATCCTGTTTCTAACAGTGGCCAATCCAAGCCACAAGTACCTGGGCAAGTACCCAAACATTAAATAGATCCAATGCTACTAATGCCAGCAACAAGCAGTGGATATTCCTATTAACAGCAGTTTATGGACTCCTCCAGGAACTTATCCAAATCTTTCTTAAACCCAGCTACACTACCTGCCTTACCACATCCTCTGGCAATAATTCCAGAGCTTAATTGTGTGCAGAGTGAAAGATAATTTTCTCTTATTTCTTTTTAAATGTGCCACTTGCTATCTTCATGGAATGCTAGTCCTTGATTTATCCTAAAGAGTAAATAACCGGATTTCCATTTACCCATTCAAGACCTTTCATGATTTTGTAGACCTCTATCATATCCCCCCTCAGCCATCTCTTCTCCAAGCTCAACAGCCCTAATCTCATTATTCTTTCCTAATTTGGGAGCTGTACAATGTCCTTAAGAACATGCCATGCTGGGTCAGACCAAGAGTCCATCAAGCCCAGCATCCTGTTTCCAACAGTGGCCAATCCAGGCCTTAAGAACCTGGCAAGTACCCAAAAACTGTTTATTCCATGTTACTGTTGCTAGTAATAGCAGTGGCTATTTTCTAAGTCAATTTAATTAATAGCAGGTAATGGACATCTCCTCCAAGAACTTATCCAATACGTTTTTTAAACACAGCTATACTTACTGCACTAACCACATCCTCTGGCAACAAATTCCAGAGTGAAAAAGAACTTCCTCCGATTAGTTTTAAATGTGCCACATGCTAACTTCCTGGACTGCCCCCTAGTCTTTCTATTATCTGAAAGAGTAAATAACCGATTCACATCTACCTGTTCTAGACCTCTCATGATTTTAAACACCTCTATCATATCCCTCCTCAGCCATCTCTTCTCCAAGCTGAAAAGTCCTAACCTCTTTAGTCTTTTCTCATAGGGGAGCTGTTCCATTCCCTTTATCTGTACGCTCTCCATCTCAACTATATCTTTTTTGAGATGCGGCGACCAGAATTGTACACAGTATTCAAGGTGTGGTCTCACCATGGAGCAATATAGAGGCATTATGACATTTTCCGTTTTATTCACCATTCCCTTCCTAATAATTCCCAACATTGTTTGCTTTTTTGACTGTCGCAGCACACTGAACCGACGATTTCAATGTGTTATCCACTATGACGCCTAGATCTCTTTCTTGGGTGGTAGCACCTAATATGGAACCTAACATTGTGTAACTATAGCATGGGTTATTTTTCCCTATATGCATCACCTTCAACTTATCCACATTAAATTTCATCTGCCATTTGGATGCACAATTATCTAGTCTCATAAGGTCTTCCTTTATCATTTTGGCTGCCCTTCTCTGTACATTTTCCAGTGCAACCTTTTTGAGATGCAGCAACTAGAATTGCACATAGTATTCAACCTGTGGTCTCACAATGGAGCGATACACATTATGACGAGAAAGGTTATATAATCTAATGTACACTGTAACAAGTAGTGAAAGTGTATGGAGGCAAGGCTTTAGGAGTGCTTTTTAATATAGATTTGTAGAAGGGGGAGGCAAGATTTTTATACTACCAATTGAATATATATGCTATGCTTTGCTGAAACATTCAAAATTTTCAGTCTAGATTACTAGGAAAAGAAGAAAATCTCCCAGAAGAGAGGTGGCTGGGCTTTGTGTTTGCGTGTCTGCTTGTGCCATGCCTGTGTGGTTGGCTTGGAAGGCGCTTTTGCAGTGCCATTCTTCACCAGCTGCTTCAGTTTTATTTCCTACTTGCTTGGCATACTCTGGGCCAAGCTGCTGTGGCTAGAAAGTTTGGAATGGAGCAGTTGCTATCCTTCTGCAGCCTCCCATAGTAAAGTATTTTCTGAAAATACTGACTCTGTTTCCAATTTTCAAATTCATCGGAGAGAGAGTTCCATTTTCTTGCAGTGTGTCAATTTTGGTGACTTTCCCCTCCCTTCTCTGGAGAATCGTGATTATGGACAAATTTTTTCCCACATCTCATACATTGGGAAAATAACAAACACAAAGAGGGACATCGCCAATTCCTCGGTTCATGTTAGGAGTTACCACCCAGAAAAAAGATCTAGGAGTCATAGTGGACAGTACGTTAAAATTGTTGGCTCAGAGAACTCTGGCGGTCAAAAAAGCAAACAATGCTAAGAATTAAGAAGATAGGAAAGAAGGGAGAAGTGGTGATCGTTCGAGACTTTAATATGCCAGATGTAGACTGGAAAATCCCATCTGCAGAATCTAAAAATAGTAGAGCGATAGTGGATGCCCTGCATGGAGCTTTGTTCAAACAAATGGTAATGGAACCCACGAGAGAAGGAGCTATACTTGACTTAGTACTCACTAATGGAGATAATGTCTCTGATGTCCAGGTGGGCGCCCACCTCAGCATCAGTGATCAAACAGTATGGTTTAATATCACAAAAAGGTTACGGAAAAGAAACACAAAGACCCAAGTTTTGCAGTTCAAAAACACGGACTTTGAGGAAATGGGGAAGTACCTGGAGGAAGAACTAAAAGGCTGGGAGAACGAAAGAGATGTGGATCAGCAGTGGACCAATCTAAAAGGAGCAATTTACCAAGGCAACTACTCTATATGTTAGAAAAGTAAAGAAAAGCAAAAGAAAAATGAAACCTATCTGGTTCTCAAAGGAGGTGGCTGACAAAATAAAGGCCAAAAGAAAAGCGTTCAAGAAATATAAAAGATCCCAAAGGGAGGAGCACAAAGAAGAATATTTGATTGAACTGAGGGAGACGAAGAAATTCATCAAGACAGCAAAAAGTCAAGCGGAAGAGAGGATTGCCAAGGAGATAAAGAATGGTGACAAAACATTTTTCAGATACATCAGCGAAAAGAGAAAAGTTCAAAGTGGTATAGTGAAATTGAAAGGTAGAAAGGATCAATGTGTGGAGAGTGACGAAGAAATGGCAGAAATATTAAACGAATACTTCAGTTCTGTGTTCACTATAGAAGACCCTGGAGAAGGACCATCTCTACTTAACAAGAAACTGGTGGGGAGTGGAGTAGATGAAAATCCATTTACAGTAGAAAATGTATGGGAAGAGCTGAAGAATCTGAAAGTGGACAAAGCCATGGGGGGCCTGATGAAGTTCATCCCAGGATACTGAGGGAGCTCAGAGATGTGCTGGCAAGTCCGCTGTGTGACCTGTTCAATAGATCCCTAGAAACGGGAGTGGTGCCGAGTGATTGGAGAAGAGCCGTGGTGGTCCCGCTTCACAAGAGTGGGAACAGAGAAGAGGCTGGTAACTACAGAACGGTTAGCCTCACTTCGGTGGTGGGAAAAGTAATGGAGTCACTGTTAAAAGAGAGAATAGTGAACCCTGTTGAGACACCAAGATCTGCAACAGAGTGGACATGCTGGAAGGAGTGGAGAGAATGAGACTGGATTTAAGGAAGCTGGAAGAGTGGTCGAAGATATGGCAGCTGAGATTCAATGCCAAGAAGTGCAAAGTCATGCATATGGGGAGTGTCCACCGGCATCGGCGATGGCGCCGGAAGTTGTTTTTGTAATGCGTCTAATACCAGTTTTTGGACAAGGGATGTGAAATCCGGTGTAGCCGTCATCGGTGAAGGTGTCTATGTTGACGTCAAGGGTAACGAAGGTAGCGAGGTTGGAGTTTCGATGACTTTAGGTCGTTTTATCATCAGTTCTGTCGATGGCGGAATAGACGATGGTCGACTGTGCCTATGCTTGTGTTTTTGTTTAGATTCTGACACTGACCTGATCGATGCGGAGGACAGTGTCGGTGAAGCCGCATCCCCAGAACCCTCAACATGCTTCTTTTTAAGTAGGAGTTTTTTTAGTTACCCCTGTGGGTGAAGACTTGGTCAAAGTCGATGGTGACAGTTGCAGTTGAAAAACCTGAGCCATCTTCTCCCATCTGAGTTTTCGACCCTTTGGGGTCATTTGTTGGCACAGAGCATGAAGATATTTCATGTTTCTCTCCTAAGCAGATCACACATTGGGAATGTGGATCTGTAACGGACATGGTTCGGTTACAAGAACATTTCTTGAACCCGGAGGCCATGTTGAAAAAACGACAGCCGTCGATGAGAAGTCTGAGAAAAATTGTCCAAATTAATGAGAAGTCTGAGAATTTTGTCTGTCACCGTCCGGTGTCAAACAGGAATGAGACCTGATGTGGGAAAAAACTTTGAAGTTTTAAGTAACTTTTTTAGTCAAATTTGTGAGGAGACTCACGGGGCTCCAATGACAGCGGTGCTAATGGGCACGCGGAAAAACGAAGACTGGAGTGAGACCCCTGTGGCAGGGAATATCATGACATGCCGGGGCATGCTCAGTAGCCTCAGGCAGCCAGTCAAAAGTTTATAGAAACTTTGACAGAAGTTTTTCCCGCGTTCGGGCTCCGTCAGTGATGTCACCCCCATGTGAGGACTAGCATCCTGCTTGTCCTGGGATAACTGATCTTGCATCATTACATGTTTCAAAGATAATTGCAACTTTATCTTTAAGCATCAGTTGTAAATTTTCTTTTTTTTTTTCACGGTAGACTTCTTGTAAGTATGTCTCAGTCAGCTGGGTCTTTCCAGGAACTGCACCATCATTCCGAACCCTGTTGAGACACCTCTTACAAGTGGGTGTTCATTTTTGGACAGTGGGATATTGGCACCTGCAAGCCTCTTCACCCATGCTTTACAAATCTGAAAGAGGAAGACAGAATATTCTTGAGTGCCCTTATCCAACGTAACTCACATTAAATAATAAAAATCCCATGAAAGTGAAAAAGTGAAGAGACTTACATCCACACGTTCTCTGCCTGCGTTTTGTTTTTCAGTGTACTTGTGATGGTCTGGCGTTTGATTCCTCCATCCTGTCGAAGCACATCTTCCTTCAGTTTGTGTTTTCTGGATGCAAAGTGATCCAGAATCACAGATCTGCAATCATGATTGAGAACATTGCAGAATGTGCAGAATAATTTGATCCCATCTGCATGCAATTTTTCAGGGAATTCTCGAACACGGGATCCATGTGAAGGCCGATCACGATGCTGTGCAAAAGAACGAATGTCTGTTTCTTGCTGACTTTTAGGCTTGACTGGCTACATTGAGAAGTGTTTGGTTCTGACATATTTCCCAACTGGTTCGGAAAAAACTTGTTATGATGAAGATAGTATTAGGTTCACTGTTCATAAGGCAGTGTTTTTCTTGAAACCCAATGACGAAAAATACTTATTTTCTCCATTTAACTCCCATCCTCTGCAATTCTGCAAGGAAACAGCAGAGCAAAGGACAGTTTTGGCCTGATATACTAAGGCTTTCCTCCTATTCTATGTCCATAGGAAAAATGCTTAATAAATGAGGACCTAAGATTATACCTGAGGCAAAGGAGGGTGAAGTGACTTTCCAAGGTCACAAGAAATTTCGGTTGGAAAAGCTATATTATGAACCATGGCTCTTCTAGTTCTTAGTCCATTGCTCTACACATTAGGCTGCTGCTCCAGGTTTGTAGCAGAGGGCAGTGGCAATTTTGGGTAGGTCACATATGGCACCAGCAGAGTCTTGCCCCATTGAGTTCTGTCAGGAACTACAACAATGCCAGTACTGTGTTGGCAAACAGACTGGCTTCTCTTGTGCCTACTAGTAGGGGGAAGTACTTCAGTACTTTTTATCATTTCAGACTTCTTGACCTGCTCTGCTCTTCAAACCTTGAGAATTCTTCATAATATGGTTCTATCATGCACAGGTCCTGTCAGGAGGAAAGCTAATTTCAAAGGAAAGACGACTCTGGAACAAGGGATCATAGGATGAGGGTGAAAGGAAGAGACAGGTGTAAAAATGAAAAATTTCTTTCTAGAAAGGGTGATAAGTGGAAATTCTCATACAGCCACTGATAAAAATATGAATCTCAGTCAAGAGTTAGCTTTGTTTTTAAAAACAAAATCGATACACTAAATACAAAGCTGGACAAAACGCCATCACAAGAAATCGAAATGAATACCAAAGAAAGCGTAATCTGGTCTGTATTTAAAGCGACATCAATTTGTGAAGTTTCAAATCTAATACAGAGTTTAAATCCTGCACAGCATCCACTAGACTCCATATCTGCCCTGACTTTAAAACTTATTCCCCAAACAATTGCTCCAACACTCTCTATCAACATGTCACTGAATGAAGGCTCTATGCCTGAATCTCTAAAACAAGCTATAATTAAACCAATTTTAAAAAAAGAAGCATTTGGATGACAAAGTACTAAGTAATTACAGACCAACTTCTAATTTACCTATCATTGCAAAATTAATTGAAAAAGTAGTCTTAAAAAAAAAACCTCTGACCATCTAGAACAAAATGACATACTATTTCCAGCACAATTCGGTTTCAGAAAACACTTCAGCACCAAAACTCTGTTACTCTCATTACAAGATACTGTACTGAGAGGATTTGACAATGGTCACAAATACCTTCTATTGCTATTGGATCCATCAGCAGCTTTTGATACGGTCAATCATAACATTCTAATTCAGACTTATAGAAATTGGCTTAAGTGGTAAAAACATTACAAAGGTTCACCTCCTTCATTACAAAGGTTCACCTCCTAAAGAATAGAACTTACCAACTTAACATTAATAATTCATCATCTGACATTATTAAGCTTGAAACCGGAGTTCCACAAGGCTCCGCGCTATCCGCAATTCTGTTCATGTTGTCCCTCTGCCACCTTCTATCTGGTCTAGGCTTAAATTATCTTTACGCTGACGACATTCAGATCTTCATCCCAGTTTCAGACTCCTTAGATAAAACTTTTCAAATTACAGTGATTTATCTTAATGTTATAAAACAATTTATCTTAATGTTATAAAACAATTAAAGGGTCATTGGTTTATTAAATCAGATAAGTCGGGATGTTGATTGAGCTTGTTTCAAGCCTTTTTCCAACAATACAGAATGCCTGAGAGGTTGATATAGCTTGTCAAAGTACCACAAGCGTTTGATTGAATGAATGGTTATTTTTTTTGTTATAACAAACAAGTCCAACATATTGATAGAGCTCAGTCTAGCTTTTTTGCTATATTATATAATACCGGGACTGTGATATCATTTGTTCACGTTCTCATAAGCATGGAATTTACAGACAAGCAAAAAATTAAAAAAAAAACCCAATGAGTTGTTCACTTGGTATATTCACACATTATGTTTGAAAAAATGTGGATGGAGGAGGTCCGTTTCTGATTATAATATAACTATCACCTGGTGGGGGTTCATGATACCAATATATGAAACGTTCCTCTTCTCACCTAAAACATTTTTTGGATCACAAAAAAATCTTTTTAAACGCTAGACTAAATGTTTCACCCGATATTGGGGTAATTAATATACAATTTGTGCAAACAAATTTTTGTAAGGGGGGTTTGTGATTTGTTGATTGATAAAACAATTACTGACACAAATGAAGCTCAATATAAATATAGAAAAAAATTGAAATTTTAGTGCTCGAAAGGAAAACATCGATGAACAAACAGGTTCATTTCCAATTTGAGAACCATCAATTTAACTTTGAACAAAAGTAACTTTGCAACAAAAACCAAAGAAGGTTATAATACATTATTAATGCTGAGAAGATTAAAACCCTTACTTCACTTGAACGACTTTAGAACTGTACTCCAATCTCTTATCTTTACGGACACTGTATGTGTCAAGTAAGGTAATCAAATTTGCAGATGATACAAAATTGTTCAGAGTAGTTAAATCATAAGCAGATTGTGAAATTACAGGAAGACCTTCTGAGACTAGAAAATTGGGCATAAAAATGGCAGATGTAATTTAATGTGGATAAGTGCAAGGTGATGCATACAGGGAAAAATAACCCATGCTATAGATACACAATGTTAGGTTCCAAATTAGGAGCTACCACCCAAGAAAGATCTAGGCATCATAGTGGATAACACATTGAAATAATCGGTAAAGTGTGCTGCGGCAATCAAAAAAGCAGACAATATTGGGAAATATTAGAAAGGGAATGGTGAATAAAACGGAAAAATGTCACAATGCCTCTGTATCGCTCCATAGTGAGACTGCACCTTGAATACTGTGTACAATTCTCGATGCTGCATCTCAAAAAAGATATAGTTGCGATGGAGAAGGTTCAGAGAAGGGCGACCAAAATGATAAAGGGAATGGAACAGCTGCCCTATGAAGAAAGACTAAAGAGGTTAGGACTTTTCAGCTTATAGAAGAGACGGCTGAGAGGGGATATGATAGAGGTGTTTAAAATCATGAGAGGTCTAGAATGGGTTAATGTGAATCAGTTATTTACTCTTTCGGATAATAGAAAGATTAGGGGGCACTCCATGAAGTTAGCATGGGGCACACATTTAAAACTAATCAGAGAAAGTTCTTTTTTACTCAATGCACAATTAAACTCTGGAATTTGTTGCCAGAGGATGTGGTTAGTGCAGTTAGTATAGCTGTGTTTAAAAAAGGGTTGGATAAGTTCTTGGAGGAGGAGAAGTCCATTACCTGCTATTAAGTTGACTTAGAAAATAGTCACTACTATTACTAGCAACAGTAGTGTGGAATAGACTTAGTTTTTGGGAACTTGCCAGGTTCTTATGGCCTGGATTGGCCACTGTTGGAAACAGGATGCTGGGCTTGATGGACCCTTGGTCTGACCCAGTATGGCATGTTCTTATGTTCCTTGATAATTTTTTGCTTTTAGAATAATGACCAAGGATGAGTTCTTAAGCTGCACAGTTAAATCCACAACATGTCCTGACAATCAAAGAATTGCTTTCCATTTTGCCTCTACATTATCTTAGCAGCTATTGGAACAAATGCTCTCCTCCACAAGCTATCTCTAACTCTCAAAGCTCCTGGCTTCATCTCAGACATCCCTTCTTCGACCACACTGCCATCCACTTGATCATGCAAACAGATCAGGTAACCAATTTTCTTTTTTTTTTTAATGTTCTATTTATTCATTTTCAAAGTATTTCAAGACAAACACATTTGAAAAAGCAAAGGCGCATAGTACAAGAAACAAATATACAAGATATTATTTAACATAATTATCTCCATAAAGTCCACTATCTGGGATCCAATAGACAGCAATACAGGCAAAAAAAAATAAAAATAAAAATCATAGTATTGTGGAAATAGTAGAGCTGATCATAACTGCGGGAAACATAACTGACAGATAATCATCCTACTAAGGGTGAGAGGGGAGGAGCAGCCTCAATACCTCCCTTTCAAATTAGAAAGTTGAGATGGAAAAAAGAAAATATAACTTGAACCTTTATACTTAACTACACATTTACATGGGAATTTCAAGGTAAATGTCGCTCCAATTTGCAATACTCTCGGACGCATCAAGAGAAATTGACGTCTTTTTTCTGTGTCTGACGAAAAACATCAGGGTAAACTGACATTCAATTGAAGAAAAGGTTGCAATCGATGCTTGAAAAAAAAAAAAGAAAAGACGCTGAACCCATTCCTGGTCTGATTCGAAAACAAAAAGTAACAACCATAGTAGCAGGTTGAACTAAGGTGGAATCTGATGTTTCTAGTGTGGTAGAAATATCCAAATTAGGAGATAGAATGCCCAAGCCTTGTTCCCTATCCTGTTCTGGTCTTCTAAATGAATGCAGATAATAATCTTAGAGGTAGGTGGAACAGCCTCATCAGGTATTTTAAAATGTTCAATTACATATTTCTTAAACATATCTTTAGGCCCCATCTGGGGCCGTTTAGGAAAATTTATGAAGCACAGGTTCCTACTCCGGATTATATTCAAGATTTTCAATTTTAAATTGTACAGAGGAATTTTCTTTAATCCAATATTCTTGAACATTAGTAACTTGTTGAGAACCTTACTGTAAATTCACTATATCTTCCTGAATTTTGGCTTTAGATGATTCCAGATTAATAACTTTAATTTCAACTAAATTAATCCTCTGAATAATAGGGTTTAACCGATGAGAAATAGACGATCCCAGATTAGTTATAGTGTCCCAAATATTATCCAAACTAATGTTTTGAGGCCTTACCAGGAGCGGGACTTCAATCTCTCTCAATGGAGTAAAAGTTCCGGATTGAGGGTGGTCCTCACGAATCCCAAACTCTCCAGCAAGAGAACTGGCCAAACACTCAGTAGGGCCACCACTGGCAGCACTTTCAGAGGTTCCAGCATCTCCTGACCCTGCTTCAGTAAGGACACAATCTGTGGCAGCAGAAGCCCCAACCGACAGGAAGGTGTGGTCTCTATTGGCTGCAAGATTTGCCAGTGAGTCTCTGTCAATCGAAGACAACAATGTTGAAAAGTCCGGAGAGGTGGCAGCTAAAAGCATTGCTGCCTCTTTTTCTCCAAGGGTGACTCGTCCGATTTAACCACCTGTAGGACATGAGTATCCAGACTCTAGGGTGGGGGCTCTGGAAGAACTGCAGGGTAAGATCGTTCCTTTGTCTGCCTTTTCTGGGCTTAATGGAGAAAGGAAAAGCCGTGCTCACGCCAGCAGCTGTACAGGCGCCATCTTGGATCCAATAGGTCAATGGGTTAACAGTTTTCTAATCTTCCAAGACTTTCAGCTGTGTTCTGCAACAACCCAACCTTAGAAGCAGCAACTTTATTGGCACCTGTTAGAATGTATGATATCCTACATTTACTTACCTTAGTCTATGTGCCTATTTGTAAACTGTTGCGATGGTATAGAAAAGTTTTAAAATAAATAAAAAAAAATAAATTCATGGTGCTTCACGCATACTGCCCCGACTGCAGAGTAAATGTGTTAGTGTTTTCTTTTTCTGGTGGGGGGGGGGAGGCGGCGGTGCTGTGGAACATGGCACCTGAAAATGAGCTCACTGCTGGCTTTGTCTGAGGCTTATAATCCTTGGGACTTAATATTTTATCCAAAGACATCACTCCTACTACTTCATCTATCAGGATCCCCAAGAACTCGACTGAAATTTAAATTTCAGGTTGTGGCATACGGACTACAAATTGGTCCGGGTGAAACCCCAGATAGCGATAGGAAACCAGAGTCTGGTTCTTCTTACTGTTTACCATCAGGAGCTAAGGAAAAAAAAAAAAATTTCATCCACAAATCCGAACGTACACACAGTGTACAACTAGTGACTGCTATCTTGTGCTCCACCCTCCAATGTTTCCTTTTTTATGTTCTTACCTGGTATGTTTATTTCCTACTTAGTTTTGCAAATATTCCAATAATGCATGCATATAAAAATAAATGGAAACAAACAAGTACTATAAATATATTTTCAGTCCCTTGTGAAAAACACACAGGTAGGTTAATTGGTGCATACTGTTATTAGTATTGACAATACAGTGGAAACCACTTAGATGCACTACTGAACGAATGGAGCTATAAATGAATAATCTGATAAGGCAGCAGTTCAAACAACTGATGATCATCTATATTCAGTATGTAACCCTTTTTTAGTGGATTATACTGTATCCTGAGGGTCCAAAAAAGAGTTTATTTCTCATGGCTAACTCCTCTGCCACTTCCCCAATCTTCTGGTCCCAATGAGTTGATTCTTTTCTATTGGGTGGGTAGGGGGGGGGGGGGAGATGACCTTCAAAACCCAGGTATGTGATCAAATCCCTCTTCTCATGTGCCATTGTACACTCTAAATGTGACGGTGCTGCAAGAACAGGGAGGGAAATCCTACATGTGAGGGGGGGGAATCCCCTTAGTCCTGGAAAAATTGTACTTTAGGTCCAATAGATCCCTAGAAACGGGAGTGGTGCCGAGTGATTGGAGAAGAGCGGTGGTGGTCCCGCTTCACAAGAGTGGGAACAGGGAAGAGGCAGGCAACTACAGACCGGTTAGCCTCACTTCGGTGGTGGGAAAAGTAATGGAGTCACTGCTGAAAGAGAGAATAGTGAACTATCTACAGTCTGGAGAATTGATGGACCAGAGGCAGCATGGATTCACCAGGGGAAGATCCTGTCAGACAAATTTGATTGACTTTTTTGACTGGGTAACCAAGGAATTGGATCAAGGAAGAGCACTAGATGTCATCTACTTGGATTTCAGCAAAGCTTTTGATACGGTTCCGCACAGGAGACTGGTGAATAAAACAAGAAGCTTGGGAGTGAGTGCCGAGGTGGTGACCTGGATTGCAAATTGGTTGACGGACAGAAAACAATGTGTGATGGTAAATGGAGCCTTCTCTGAAGAGAGAGCGGTTTTAAGTGGTGTGCCGCAAGGATCGGTGTTGGGACCGGTCCTGTTCAATATCTTTGTGAGCGACATTGCGGACGGGGTAGAAGGTAAGGTTTGTCTTTTTGCGGATGACACTAAGATCTGCAACAGAGTGGACACGCCGGAAGGAGTGGAGAGAATGAGACGGGATCTAAGGAAACTGGAAGAGTGGTCGAAGATATGGCAGCTGAGATTCAATGCCAAGAAGTGCAAAGTCATGCATATGGGGAGTGGAAATCCGAATGAACTGTACTCGATGGGGGGGGAAAGGCTGATGTGCACGGAGCAGGAGAGGGACCTTGGGGTGATAGTGTCTAATGATGTGAAGACAGCAAAACAATGCGACAAGGCAATAGCAAAAGCCAGAAGAATGCTGGGCTGCATAGAGAGAGGAATATCAAGTAAGAAAAGGGAAGTGATTATTCCCTTGTACAGGTCCTTGGTGAGGCCTCACCTGGAGTACTGTGTTCAGTTCTGGAGACCGTATCTACAAAAAGACAAAGACAAGATGGAAGCGGTACAGAGAAGGGCGACCAGGAAGGTGGAGGATCTTCACAGGATGACGTACGAGGAGAGATTGAAGAATCTAAATATGTACACCCTGGAGGAGAGGAGGAGCAGAGGTGATATGATACAGACTTTCAGATACTTGAAAGGTTTTAATGATCCAAAAACAACGACAAACCTCTTCCGTAGGAAAATAATCAGCAGAACCAGGGGTCATGATTTGAGGCTCCAGGGAGGAAGATTCAGAACCAATGTCAGGAAGTATTTCTTCACGGAGAGGGTGGTAGATGCCTGGAATGCCCTTCCGGAGGAAGTGGTGAAGACCAGAACTGTGAAAGACTTCAAAGGGGCGTGGGATAAACACTGCGGATCCATAAAGTCAAGAGGCCGCCAATGAAGAGTGGGTGACTCGCCAGAATGATGGCTATTGACACAATACCCTTATTAAATAAACATGCACATGCTTACTGTGACTCCTACATCGCTCTAAGCTTCAACAGCAAGAGGTAATGGAAAAAAGGATTTGCACTCACAAAGAGGGGAGTAGCTGGCTTGTTACGGCGGTTACTACCCCAAACCAAATATGCCTGATACTTCACTTTCAATGCATATACAGCATACCTCTCTGCTTCAATGACAGGGGAGAAGAATAACTGATACTTCAGACATCCAGCAGAGCTCTCTGCTACAACGGCAAGGGAGAAGAAAAAGGGTTCGCACTCAAAACGCGGGGAGTAGCTGGCTTGTTACGGCGGTTACTACCCCAAACCAAATGTGCCTGATACTTCACTTTCCATGCATATCCAGCATGGTTCTCTGCTGCATCGGCATGGGAGAAAGACTGATACATCACGCATTTCCAGCATAGCTCTCTGCTTCAACGGCAGGGGGAAAAAACAAAAACAAAAAACTGATGCTTCACGCATATCCTGCATAGCTTCAACGACAGGGGTGAAGAAAAAAAGGATTCGCAATCACAAAGCGAGGAGTAGCTGGCTTGTTACGGCGGTTACTACCCCAACCAAATGCGCCTGATACTTCACTTTCAATGCATATCCAGCATGGCTCTCTGCTTCAACGGCAGGGGAGAAGAAAAAAAAAACCAACAAGAGCTGTACAACATAGTCTAGGTAAAACAAATAAGCATGGGTGTAGCTTGCTTATCGCAGCGGTTACTGCCCCTACTACCCCTAACTAATCAAGCTAGATATTTCACTTGCATGCAGCTCCATCACTGCTCTCTACATTAATGGTGGGGGTGGAAGGGGAATAGAACAAGGAGCTAAGAGTAACAGATAAGAATGAGAGAAAAAATGTGTGAGGCTTGCTGGGCAGACTGGATGGGCCATTCGGTCTTCTTCTGCCGTCATTTCTATGTTTCTATGTTTCTATAAGAGTCCAGTCTTCGCCCCAACCTGTGTCTACTGTACCCAAAGGTGGAGATCTGCTTCTAGGTCTCCAAGAATCTTCTCTTTTCTCTCTGTACTCCAGATTCCTTCGGATCTGATCTCTCAAAGAGAAAGGTCTGTTGCTGGAAAAACAGGCCATTATAGCCCAGCTTTCAAATGTGAGGAGGGCAGGATGGCACCAAATCTCCTCACAAACCAAAAAGGGGACACACTCCTCAAGTCCAAACTTCCATTGAGGTGGTAAGCCACTGCCAACTTTCACTTGCAAGGAGAGCAGCACACAGATCTTCTGACACCTGACCTCCAGATATGGGGCTTGTCCCTCAGGAGGTAAAAATCCTAAAAAAAAAATACCCAAATGCAAAGAAAGGCTATATGCCACAAAAATGGAGGGAGATCCTGACAGACAAGGGGTGCACTGTATGCATCTCCTTTCAAAAAGCGTTACCAAAATGGCCCCTTACTCTCCAGAAGCCAAATCAAAACTACCACACACCATACTACTAGCCACCGCCCCCCTTGTGCAAGAAGGAGCCCACATTTACAGCAAACCTCTAGGAGACATGCTGATAAATTGCTTCTCCCACCAAGCTGGAATACCCAGAGCAGGGATCAAGGTTCAGGGGTCTCTACAAGTACCTTTTCTGTATTCATTTATTCCACTTTTTCAGTCGCTTCAAAGCAGATTCCATTCAGGTACTGTAGGTACTTCCCTATCACCAGGAAGCTTACAATCTTGCAGCTCGATGCTGTAAGGTGCGGTTGGAGATTAACTCGCTGTGGGCGCACAATTGGGACGTGTAAGGCGATCCTGCGATACAGTCTCCAGTTTCACGGGTCCTTAGCGCTTCTTGAAACAGACCCGTAACCTTTTCCGCACGCAGCACGTATATGATATGTAAATGAACGAATTAGCTATTTAATGAACGAATTAGCTATTCCCCTCCGATACTGTGACGTGCGCGCCGATTATCTCCTTTGTAACCCGCTATTTTGCCACGTCCTTAACCTGTTAGTTTACCGCCTACCCTCTACCTGGTGTTAGTGTGGTGTTCGAACAGCTACGTACCGGACTGCACCATGGACGACCTCCATATATACTAACATTTGCAGCGTAAAGTTGATATATATATATATATACACACACACACACACACCTTGTCACTTTCCGAATCCCCCATCTCCACACGGGCGTGCGGGCATCGAGGCGGCAGCGGGAGCCGGCAGGCGCACGTTTCATCCAGGCGGCGGTGGGAGCCGGCAGGCAGGTGGGCGCCAGTTTGATCCAGGTGGTGGCGGGAGCCAGCGGGCGCGCGTTTGATCCAGGCGGCGGCGGGAGCGCATTCATCCAGGCGGAGGGAGCCGGCGGCGAAAGCAGCCTCCGGCAGCCCCCGCCGGCAGTGAATGAATGCACGCCTGTGTACGCCCGTGTGATTTTGGCGCTCAAGGCAGTCACATGCCGTGACGTCAAGCGTCGTGACGTCACGCCTTGAGCGCCGAAATCGCACGGGCGTACATATATAACACTATTCCCTTTTGTTTTAATTTTCGCCCTGCGCCTTGCTTCGGGAGGGGGGGGGAACCATCCACTTCCTGGTACCTGTCATTTCAAATGTCATTTGAAATGACAGGTACCAGCGCACCCATACTGTATAGGCGCTGTATTAAGCGCCTATACAGTAAAATGGGTTGCGCGGGCCTAACCTTCGCCTAACGCTTCGCAGACGCGGCTTGCATTTGCAATTAATTTACATAGAGTATTGAGTGCTATGTGAAGAGAACTGTGCGTGCGGGGAACGAGGGTGCGCCTGGCACTGCCGCACTCTTTCTACCGCGGCCTTAGAGTATCGACCTGTAAGTTTGTACCTGAGGCAATGGAGGGTGAAATGACTTGCCCAAGGTCTCAGACTGGTAATGGGATGTGAACACTGGTTTCCCTGGTTTGCAACCCACTGCTCTAACCACTAGACTACTCTTCCACTCCCAGAATTAAGTGGGCAGCTCTATCTATACTATACACTTTCAAGAGAGGAACATTTACCATATGCTTGACAGTCTTTGTCAACTTTTAGATAACAGAGTGCCTACACCCTAATCTGAGAGCCCTCAGCCTAGATTGGTAAGAGCTCGTGTCATGAATGGCCCTGACTGGATCCAGCAGGAAGGGCAGCACAGCCTGTGCAGTGCAAGCTTCCCCCGCCAAGATCCACAGTAGGAGGGCTGGCGAGAGCCTGTCCGGTGTGAGCTGCCCCGACAAGAGTTGCATTCTGATGTGCACCAGTTGAACAAACAGAAATTAAAACTCATATTTCAATCTATTTAAAAAGAGGAGTTGCTCATAAAATCTGGAATCCTTTTATTTCCCTTACCACTAGAACAGAAACAGCTGGTAATTTAGTACTGGGCTCATCACATTTTCTGACACACCACATAAAAAAGCTTAACTGCCTTGGTTGATTATTCTAATGTGTCAATTTGGATATAAAAACATCTTATTTTAGATCTAGAACATACAGTTTCTACTCCCGTTTTACAGATAAAATGCTTAATGGACAGACCCTTCGGTTTGAGGTTAAATACCGTCATATACAAAGGGGATAATAATGGATAAGCATTTTATATGCTGTACTGGGGGCTCTGTACTCATCAAAACAGAAAGGATCAGAGAGCAGTAGCAAACAATGTTAATCATGAACATTCTCTGCTAGGCAGCTGCTAGTAAGGTCAAGCAAGTGTTAACAGGTATTAAATGGGAATAAATACAGAAAGAAAAAAATCTGCTAGTAAAATTCTAGCAATTCCTCCACATTAATAGTACAGATCTCAATATGATTTTGTGCTTTACACCATTTCAGTGGCGATTTTGGAAATGTTCTCGGTGTGAGACTCCAATCACTGACCTATAATTAAGACATGCTCCCCTTGCTTCCTGGAAAATGAAGTCTGGTCCGTGTTGCTGCCATGTCAACAATACACCTTATAAATCAACTTAGATGAAGAAGAAAATTTAGAAGACTCTAGAGAGACCCATGGATGTGATGATTAAAAAGTGTAAAATTAGTTTTCTTTAAGTCACACATAGAATATGGTGTGTAACTATGGATTCTGCTCCAAAAAAAAATACATACCAAAGAAAAATATACAAATAATTTTAGGTCAAGTTAAAAGAATAAAAAAAGGAGTTTAACCTACGAATAGCAAATTTACTTACCGTATACTGCATTTTCTGTAGCCAGCAGGGTGAATAAGCCATTACATGTGGGTGACATCAACCGGACCCTCTCTCTCAGCTAGTAGAGTTTTTGCTCTACGAAGCATGTGCTGGAATTCCTGCTCGGGCACCACTCCCCCCTCCTCCAAGTTGATTTTAGAGCTAATTATATAGCTAGGCTGGTCAACTCTCCAGGGAGGGAAGCAGGTATTTAGTATGGCTAATTCATCCTATCTACAGAAAAAAACCCAAACCATTTATGGTAAGCAAACTTGCTTTTTCCATCAATAAGCAGGGCTGAATCAGTCATTACATTTGAGGCGTCCCAAGCTGAGGGTTGTAGCGGAGCAATTATTGAATGAGCAACCCTGATTCCACCATGGAGTGTAGACATCTGTGTGAACAGGCTATGCAAAAGTGCTTGCTCAAATTTACTGTGTCACACTGAGAAATTGTCCAGGCAGTGATGGAACACAAAGGTGTGCAATGACAACCATGTTGCAGCTCTGCAGATATCTTTCAGTGGTACAGCTCGCAGATGAGCCACTGATGCAGCCATGGCTTTAACTTGATAAGCCTTGATGGTGTCTAATTTGTAGGCTTAACCAACCAGTTGGACAATGTATGTTTAGCTACTGCTATGCCCAGTCTGTTAGGATCGTAAAAGAGAAATAGTTGAGAAACTTAACGATGCGCCTACATTCTCCCCTTATAGAAAAACCAAAGCCCTTTTACAGTCTAAGGTATAAAGGCTGTCCTGCCTTCGTGTGTGCGTGGCCTCAGGAAGAATACAGGTAACATGATGGCTTGATTAATATGAAAAGCTGATACTACTTTTGGCAGAAAATGTGGGTGGGTGTGGAGCACAATCCTACTGTGGAAGAACTGTGTACAAGGCAGATAATGGTATCGCTGACTCTTCTGGCCGATACCAGTAATATTACGTTTCAAGTTAGAAACTTTGAGAAGCCAATTCCAATGGGTCATACTGCAACTTCATTAGTTATGTAAGAATTATGTTTAAGTCCTAAAGAACAGATGGCTTTAGTATGACAGAAGCGTTTCACAGTTTTGAATACTAATGGATGAGTTGAGATAGGTTTACCCTCGATTTGAGATTCGTAAGCCACTATGGCACTGAGATGTACTCTCACTAATAAGGTGCTGAGACTTAAGCAGAAAAAGTGAGCAAATAGTTCAATAAGTTCAATAGTTCCTATACAATCACGCATCCTATACAAAACTCTTACCCTCATTCACAAAAGCATCACCCTCGAACATTACAACTGGATAAACCCACCATTCCTCCCTCACACCTCTACCAGACCAACTCGTTCCTCCCTACGTGGAACCCTCTGTGCTCCCTCTATAAAATCAACTAGACTCATCTCTACAACAAACAGAGCCCTTTCCCTTGCAGGCCCCACCCTCTGGAACTCCATGCCCCTTGATCTACGCACTGAAACTTCCACACCCAAATTCAAAAAGAAACTCAAAACATGGCTCTTCCTACAAGCCTACCCCTCCTCACACTTGCTTGCTAACTCTTCTGCCTCTGTGACCCACCTCTTAAAAAAAAAAAAAATCCATTTGCCTTATCTCAGGCCTCCCCTTTTTCCCCTCTTTCTTTCCCCCAAATAAGAATCAGCAATCGCAATGAATGTATTTTTTGAACCCTGTACATAGCATTTTCTTTTTGTTACTGTTGTTTTTCCCCCTCTCCCAACTTATGTTACCCCCAATTTGAATCTATCAACCAATTTATTCAGTTTTTTGCTTGTTATTTTGTTGACTGCTCTATGTTCTTTGTAAAGGCTATGCCTACCTATACCGTGGTTTTAAGTTATCTGTAAACAGACACGATGTGCAAATGGTTGTCGGTATATAAAACCTTTTAAATAAATAAATAAGTCTATTTAATGCTAACGGATTCAAGGTATCATGTTCATACCATGTGGAGAACTTTTTCCATTTAAAACGTAACCGCTTCTCATTGATAGTTTTCTGGCACACACTAGACATATGCGCATTCGCTGCTCCATTCTTTTGATGTGTTTCGCAGTATGTGGATATCTGATGAATGGCTAACGTGCAGAAATGAATGGTGTGCACATATGTTCGTGCATGAGACTAAATGTACAATCTATTCTTTATTTTTTTTTATTTATTTTAGATTTCTATTCTGCTTTTCGCACTTCTTTCAGTGCTTCAAAGTGGATTACATTCAGGTACTGTAAGTATTTCTCTATCCCCAGAGGGCTTACAATCTGAGGCAATGGAGGGTAAAGTGACTTTCCCATGGTCCACCTGGCAAAAATAGTGAGATGGACAGTGAAATGCCAAGAGAAATTAGGGAAGATAACCAAACTGGTAGTGCAGTAATAATGGGAGATTTCAATTACCCCAATATTGACTGAGTAAGTGAAACATCAGGGCATGCTAGAGCGATAAAGTTCCTGGAGGGAATAAAAGATTTTTATGGAGCAATTTGTTCAAGAGCAGACAAGAGAGGGAGACATTTTAGATCTAACTCTCAGTGGAGTGCAGGATTTGGCAATAGTAATCATGATCAAATTTGAATTAATGACTGGAAGGGAGATAGTAAGCAAATCCACAGCTCTAGCACTAAACTTTCAAAAGGGAAACTGAAAATGAGAAAGCAGAGTTGCTTACCTGTAACAGGTGTTCTCCCAGGACAGCAGGATGTTAGTCCTCACAAGTGGATGACATCACTGGATGGAGCCCGGTCACGGAAAACGTTTCTGTCAAAGTTTCTAGAAAGCTTTGACTGACACTGGCACACTGAGTGCACTGATCATGCCATTATCCCTGTATCCACAGGGGTCTCCCTTCAGTCTCGTGTGTAGCAAAAAGCAAAAGTGAAAAATAAAATAATAAAACATATGTGGACCCAACTACGCAGGGTGGCGGGCGGGTTCCATGAGGACTAACATCCTGCTGTCCTGGGAGAACACCTGTTACAGGTAAGCAACTTTGCTTTCTCCCAGGACAAGCAGGATGGTAGTCCTCACATGTGGGTGATTAGCAAGCTACAGGCTGACTCATATTACACCAGGCCAATAGCAGATAACCTGTGCATAGGCACAATAATTGGGGAGCTATTGGCAATGAGGCAGCCTGACATCACAGCAGGTGGTTGTAGAAGGAGTTGGGGAGCATAGTGGAAGGAAGCATTCCAAGACAGAATGGCCAAGGCAGAGTCTTGATAGACTTCCATATGTAAGCATTAGGGGGCTGCGAATGTATGAAGAGAGTTACAAGTCGCAGCCTGTTGGCAACTGGTACTGATAGTATGGTACCGATATTGTCATGTTCGTTAGAGAATTTGCTTTCATTCACCCCTGGAGAGGAAGGCCTGCTTTTCATAGCAGAATTCGATACAGTCCGCTAGTCAGTTGAAGATAATTTGTTTGTCCACTGGAACTCGCAGCTTGACTTTGTCAAAGAAGGGAAGAGGTGGGTGTGTTGTCTATTGAGTGCAGTGCGGTCTAGATAGAATGCAAGTGCACGCTTAAGGTCCAAGGTGCGGAAAATCCTCTTGCCCTGGTGAGAGAGAGGCTTTGGGAAAAATGGGCACAGCATATTCTGAGTAAGGTGAGCGGCTGCGTCTACCTTAAGAAGAATATTAGGGCGAGTACGGAGGAACCTAGCATCGGGTGAGTATGTAACAAGGCGTGCAACTCACTGACCCTTTTAGGGGAAGTGATGGCTACAAGGGAAAGGATTTCCCATGGTAGAATGTTAAGTTATAGGAATGCAAAGGCTCTCACGGGGAAAACATGAGTATTGTAAGCACTACATGTAGGCCCTATTCTGCAACCAGCCCTATGAGGAAAGGCTGAAGAGATTAGGGCTGTTCAGCTTGGAGAAGAGACGACTGAGGGGGGATATGATAGAGGTCTTTAAGATCATGAGAGGTCTTGAACGAGTAGATGTGACTCGGTTATTTTCACTTTCAAATAATAGAAGGACTAGGGGGCATTCCATTAAGTTAGCATGTGGCACATTTAAGACTAATCGGAGAAAATTCTTTTTCACTCAACGCACAATAAAGCTCTGGAATTTGTTGCCAGAGGATGTGGTTAGTGCAGTTAGTGTAGCTGGGTTCAAAAAAGATTTGGATAAGTTCTTGGAGGAGAAGTCCATTAATGGCTATTAATCAATTTTACTTAGGGAATAGCCACTGCTATTAATTGCATCAGTAGCATGGGATCTTCTTAGTGTTTGGGTAATTGCCAGGTTCTTGTGGCCTGGTTTTGACCTCTGTTGGAAACAGGATGCTGGGCTTGATGGACCCTTGGTCTGACCCAGCATGGCAATTTCTTATGTTCTTATCATAGAGGAGGCTTAATCTGTAGATAAATCATGATAAGCTGACTCATAAGGGGTTGAGCCGTTAATCGGGCATCCCCTACTCCCGGGCAGTACGGCGAAAATATTTATTATTTATTTATTTATTTGCAGATTTTTATATACAGGGGTAAGTAAGTAACATCACCTCGGTTTACATTAAAACAATAATTCAGCATTGCGCTTTACAATATAACATAGAAACTGAACAAATACAAAACCATGTATAACTCTGTATTAAAAGAATAAAATAGAACTGAGGTGTACCCATGCAAAGGATGTCTGGGGACCAGAATCCGAGGAGTATGCTAGATAGCCTAAGAGATGGAGTGGTGGAAAAAAAGGGCTAATACTTTAAGCACATCACCTGGTAAATAGTGTCCATTTGGAATGGTAAGATTTACATGAAGAAGGCTGTCTTGAAGGTACCAGTACCTAAGAACAGTAAGTTTGTGTAATGCGACTGACCTGTGGACAGGCGAATTGGTTACTGGAGTGATAGGTTGAGAAGTATGGGGAGCATACTTGTCAAGGCCAGGACGTGGTTATGAGAATTATTGGAAACCACCATCACCAGAGTTTTGGTTATATGTGGTATCGGAAGAGACGCATATAGGAGGCCTTTGTTGCAGGACGAGCAAAGGCGTCCCTGGTGCATTTCGATGCATGTGTAGGGAGTAGAATCTATCCATTCAGTGGTTTCATTCGGATGTAGAGGTCAAAATTGGTTGAACTTAGCGCTAGAAGATTTTGCTCGCTACACATGGATTCAGGGACCATTTATGAGGATGGAGACAACTATGGAGATGGTCTGTCAGAGTGTTCAATATGCCTATCAGATAAAGAGGGCCGAAGATGCATGGAGTGAGCAAGGGCTAAAGGCTAGAGCTGCACAGCCTCCTGGCAGAGCAGATAAGAGGCTGTGCATGTTTGTGTGTTTGTGCTGTCTGTATGCACAAAGGCTTGTGTTAGAGGCAGTATTTTAAGGCATAAAAAGCAGAATGCATGGCTAGTAGCTCCAGGAAGTTTATGTAAAAATGTTTATGGAGCGGAGTAGACATTTTGGGTTTGGAGGGTGTTGATACGAGCTTCTCAACTCAAGATGGATGCGACCGTGGCCAAGATCAGAGAATTTGGTACTGGACTGGTGAAATAGATCAGGGACGAAAGCGGTTGAACTGCTTAGAGCCACTGAAATTTGAAAATCCACTGAATCTTACTCATGACTAGACTGGCTATATGAGTGACGTGGATAGTAAAACCCTCCGTGGCCCAGCAAGGAAAGAATTGATGGGCTGAGGATATGTTGCACATGCACAGAGATGTGGAGAATTTGACAGGATGTCTGCGCGGTTGTTGTGCAGGAAGTCTGTTGCGACTGTAGTGCCCTGGACTGCTCCACATGGGATTTATGCTAGGTGATCAAAAATCCCAGGCAAATTTAGATTTATAGTGAGTCTCAGAGAATGTATTTATTTATTGGTTTTTATATACTGTTGTTTGGAGCAAGCCTTCACAACGGTTTACAGACTTAACAACTTATTACATATAACAAAGCTAAAAATTGAAAACATAAGTAGGTTACAGATGTAACAGCTTATTACAAATAGAGCGCAGAATTGAAGAGCATTATAATAAATAGTATGGGGGGAGGGACTTTTTCATAACTTAACTGGAGTTATAACTGATTACATAGGATAGAAAAAAAGCAAACAGGGAAAATTTAGCTTGTTGCTCAGATTGACTTCTTAGGCAGTCATACAAGCAAGGAAAGGTGTGAATGCTGTTATCTATGTAGATAAGCGGCAGTCACTGCTAGGCGTTTGATGAAATACACAAGTAGACTAATCTAGCTCAAATAGTGAACTTGGTATTGAAAATGTTGACTCATTATGAAGCACATAGAAAGACCAGAGGATAGAGGCAACCTACTTATTGTAGTAAGGAAAGCATGTTGCTCAGAGACATGATTCTGAACTTTTCTTTTTGAAGAAAAATGTTGAGATTACCGACGTGCAGGATGGGCGGAGATTGCCGGCTTTCCGTTGAAGGAAGGAAATAGTGGGATTAAAATCCTCTGCCTTGTCGCGCCCGGGAAACAGTGCCCCGAACCCTGGTGCTCAGTAGGATGGCTGCTCTGTTGCCTGGCAAGGTTGAAGAATCTAGGAGCCTGTCCGACCGCTGGTTTCAGGCGAGAGGATGAGCGGTAAAAGGTCTTTCTAGCGTCTCTCCCTGTTGTGCAAGAAAAGTACGGTGCTCGGCCCGGTCATTCTCCAGCACAGAGTAGAGAGGATTCGTATGGTGCTCGGCCCGGTCATTCTCCAGCACAGAGTAAGAGGATTCGTATGGTGCTCGGCCCGGTCATTCTCCAGCACAGAGTAAGAGGATTCGTATGGTGCTCGGCCCGGTCATTCTCCAGCGCCAAGAAAGATGCCCTTGCTATGTCAGATGGCAACTGGTGACGGACTGTCACCATGCCAGTACTGCTCCTGGTACTGTTTATCACCCAAGAAGTACATGGTGCTCTGGTTTAGAACAGAGTATGGAGCATTTATTGTTTAGTCGAGGGTATTAATTAGGTGCTTCGGTAGGAGCGATGGTATCGATGGCGGCATTGGCGAAGGCATTGATGGCATGGGTGAAGTAAGGATGGCATGGACAGAAGCACCGATAACATCAATGAAGTGATCAATGGAATCGATATGGCATTCATTAAATGGATGGCCATCGACGGCATCGGTGGAATCTATGACGGCATCGACGATGGCCCCGACAGGGGCATGGACGGAGTCTATGCAGGTATGGATGGCATCGATGGAGGCAGACACGACATTGATGGGGGCAGACAGTATCAAAAGAGGCATCGATGGCATGGATGAGGGTATCAAAGGACTTGATAGAGGCCCGATGGAATTGATGAGGTTATCGATGGCCCTGGTGGTAATGGTAACCATGACGTCCCTATCTCTCTAGCCCCGAAGAACCCGGAGGAGGATCACAGGAAGGACACTCACAGGTATTGTGGGGTTGACAGAGGGTGAAAACATAGGCGAAAGAAGGCTTCAGTTCAGTTGGTAAGCTGGGGGAAACTGTTAGTGAGGTGACAGAAACTGACCAAAACACAGGGCATAGTACTCACCAAGTGTTGATGAAATGTACGCGAAGGGAGACCTGTGTAGGGAAAAATTATTTGTGAAGTAAAACTTCAAGTGTTTCCGTGAGGAAACGTTGTGAGAAATTTCTCACAGAGCTCCTGAAAGCGATACTAACTGCAGTGTGGGAAAAAGAAGACTGAAGGGAGACCCCTGTGGACACAGGGATAATGGCATGCTAGGCATGCTCAGTGCACTAAGTGTGCCAGTGTCAGTCAAAGCTTTCTAGAAACTTTGAAAGAAAAGTTTTCCGTGACAGGGTTCCATCCAGTGACATCACTCACATGAGGACTACCATCCTGCTTGTCCTGGGAGAAAATAGTTAGAAAAATACTGAACAGTGCAGCTACAAAGGTAAAAATTGTGCAACAGGCATGGACATTGTTAAAAAATACCATCCTAGAAGCACAGACCAGATGTATTCCATGCATTAAGAAAGGTGGAAGGCAGGCAACATGATTACTGGCATGGTTAAAAGGTGAGGTGAAAGAGGCTATTTCATCCAAAAGATCTTCATTCAAAAATTGGAAAAAGGATCCATCAGAAGAAAATAGGATAAAGCATAAGCATTGGCAAGTTAAATTTAAGACATTGATAAGATAGGCTAAGAGAAAATTTGAAAATAATTTGGTCAGAGAGACAAAAACTCACAATAAAAACTTTTTAAAATATGCCTGAAGCAGAAAGCCTGCAAGGGAGTCTGTTGGACCATTGGAGTTAAAAGGGGTTAAAAAGGCACTTAGAGAAGATAGGGCCATCGTGGAAAGATTAAACTATTTCTTTGCTTCAGTGTTTATTGAAGAGGATACTGGAGAGAGACCCGTTCCGGAGAAGGTTTTCATGGGTGATGATTCAGATCAACTGAGCCAAATCACGGTGAACCTGGAAGATGTGGTAGGCCTGACTGAGAAACTGAAGAGTTGTAAATACCTGGACTAGATGGCATATACCTTAGGGTTCTGAAAGAACTAAAAAATGAAATTTCAGACGTATTAGTAAAAATTTGTAACCTATCATTAAAATCATCCTATGTACCTGAAGATTAGAAAATGACCAATGTAACCCCAATATTTAAAAAGGGATCCAGGGGTGATCTGGGAAACTATAGACTGGTGAGCCTGACTTCAGTGCTGGAAAATCGTGGAAACTTAATAAAATCACAAAACATTTAGATAAACATGGTTTGATGGGATACAACCAGCATGGATTTACCCAAGGGAAGTCTTGATTCACAAATCATACATTTTCTTTTGAAGGGTGAATAAAAATGTGGACAAAGGTGAACAGGTAGATGTGATGTATTTTGGATTTTCAGAAGGCGTTTGACAAAGTCCCGCATGAGAGGCTTCTAAGAAAACTAAAAAGTCATGGGATAGGAGGTGATGTCCTTTTGTGGATTTCAAGTTGGTTAAAAGGATTAAATGGTCAGTTTTCACAGTGGAAAAAGGTAAACAGTGGAGTGCCCCAGGAATCTGTATTTGGACCGGTGCTTTTTAATATATTTATAAATGGTCTGGAAAGGGGTAGAACAAGTGAGGTGATCAAATTTGCGGATGACACAAAATTATGCAGAGTAGTCAAACCTCAAGCGGATTATGAATTGCAGGAGGACCTTGCAAGACTAGAAGATTGAGCTTCTAAATGGCAGATGAAATTTAACGGGGACAAATGCAAAGTGATCCATATAGGGAAAAATAACTCTTGCAGTAGTTACACAATGTTAGGTTCTATCTTAGGAGTTACCCCCAGGAAAGAGATCTAGGTGTCATAGTGGATAATACATTGAAATCAGCGGCCTAATGTGCTGTGGCAATCAAAAAAGCCAACAAAATGTTAGGAATTATTAAGAAGGGAATGGAAAATAAAACAGAGGATGTCAAAATGCCTCTGTTTTGCTCCATGGTGAGACTATACCTTGAATATTATGTGCAGTTCTGGTCACCACATCTCAAAAAGGATATAGCTGCACTGGAGAAGGTGCAGAGAAGGGCGACCAAAATGATAAGGGGAATGGAATGGCTGCCCTATGAGGAAAGGCTAAAGGAGTTAGGGTTGTTTTGTTTGGAGAAGGTGGGGTAGGATAGAAACCTACAAAATTATGAAAGGACTTGAACAAGTTAATTACTCACACAGATAAAGCAGAGTTCCTTACCTGTAACAGGTGACCTCCCAGGAGAGCAGGATGTTAGTCCTCACAGATGGGTGACATCATCAGTAGGAGCCCAGCATGGAATACTTTTGCCCAGCATGCCACTAACCTCGCAGCTACGCGGGGTCCCCCCTTCAGTCTCGTATCAAAGCAGAAAAAAGCTAGCGAAAAAAATAAAACAAAATGCAGACAAACCCAACTCCACAGGGTGGTGGGCGGGTTCTGTGAGGACTAGCATCCTGCTGCCTGGGAGAACACCTGTTACAGGTAAGCAACTCTGCTTTTTCCCAGGAGAAGCAGGATGGTAGTCCTCACAGGTGGATGAATACCAAGCTGTAGGCTGCCCCTGGAACACACTGGGCCAACAGGCACCCAATAACGTGCAACAGGCACAACAGGGGTACTGCTGCAACAACGGGGCAGACAACCTCATACTAGGCCCTAGTTAGGGAGAGTTGGGTTCTCACACTGGGAATAGGTTATGGAGGACAGACTGGCTGCGAAGGTGTGGAAGGAATTCCACGCCGTGGCCTTACAGGTTTCGGCAATAGAGTGTGCCCGGAAGGGGGCTACTGACGCTGCCATGGCTCTGACTGAGTGCGCCTTCACTCTGCCTCCGAATGGAAGTCCCGCTTGCTCATAACAGAAAGCAATACAGTCCGGCAAACAGTTGGACAAGGACTGCTTGCCCACCGCAACTCCAAGTCTATTCTCGTCAAAGGAAACAGAGTTGGGTGGACTGCCTGTGGGCTGCGGTGCGCTCTAGATAAAAAAAAAAAAAGTGAGAGCACGCTTGCAGTCTAAGTGCTGATCACCTTGTAACAGCTAACATCCAAGGTAAAAAGACAAAAAAAAAATTGAAAAAACTGCCTTTGAAACTGAGGAGAGATTTCTGTGGGGAAAGCCAGGATTCTGAGACCCGCCCTCTCCCCTGACATCATCACAAACAGAGCCGGGCAGTTTGAAAGGCGCCAAGCCAGCAGGCGCTTGTGATGGGGAGGGCTACCCACCAGTGCTGATCACCTTGTAACAGCTAACATCCAAGGTAAAGACAAAAAAAAAAAATTGAAAAAACTGCCTTTGAAACTGAGGAGAGATTTCTGTGGGGAAAGCCATGATTCTGAGATCCGCCCCATGCCCTGACATCATTGCAAACAGAGCCGGGCAGTTTGAAAGGCGCCAAGCCAGCAGGTGCCGCGCGCCGAAGGGGTGCGACAAAGGGGCACTCCCCTTTGTGTTATTTGTTTAATATGCTCCTTGTTATACCTTTTGCTTAATTGTTAAGAACTTTGATTTTGATGATTTTATTTTTGTAATCTCTTAGCCTCAGGTACAAAAATTTTAGATTCTAAGCCCTTTTAGGGGATAGTGAATTACCTATTGTACCTTATTGTAAACCGATGTGATATCTCTTTTTAAAATGAACATTGGTATATAAAAATCGTAAATAAATAAATAAATATGGTGTGCAGAGCCCGCTCACCTGGGTGAGTATTGCCTCAGGAAATAGGTGGGCAACACGATGGACTGATTCAGGTGGAAATCAGTCACCACCTTAGGCAGGAACTTAGGATGAGTGCGCAGCACTACTCTGTCATAGAAGAACCTCGTATAAGGCGGATAGGTCACTAGGGCCTGCATATCACTGACTCTGCGAGCAGAAGTAACTGCCATTAGGAAGATGACCTTCCAGGTGAGGTGCTTCAACTCGCAGGAGCTCAAACGGAGGCCACATGAGCCACGCCAGAACTACGTTGAAGTACCAGGCCACAACAAGAGGACGTAGTGGAGGCTTTAGTTGAAGTAAGCATCTCATGAAGCGCCCCATTATGGGCTGCACAGAGATCGGAGTGTCGCCCACTCCAAGGTGGTAGGCGTTGATGGCACTCAGATGTACCTGGATAGAGGTAGCAACACAGACTCCAAGAGGCACCAGAGGTAGCCCAAAAGTTTAGGTGTGGGACAAGTGAAGGGGTCAAGACCCTGTTCCGTACACTAGGACGAGAACCTCCTCCACTTCACTTCGTAGGACTTCCACGTAGAAGGCTTAAGCGAAGCTACCAGGACTTGAGAGACATTGTCCGAAAGGCTGAGGGACTAACACTAGCCTTTCAAGTTCCAGGCCATGAGAGCCAACAACCGAAAGTTCAGGTGGCGCAGTAGCCCTGATCCTGTGTGATGAGGTCAGGCGAGGTGCCCAGTCAGAGGGGCTCCTAGACAGACAGGTCGCAAAGGATCGGAAACCAGACCGGATGTGGCCAGTGTGGGACTATGAGGATCATGGATCTCAGTCCTGTTGCAGCTTCACGAGAGTCCTACCTGTGAGCAAAATGGGAGGGTATACATACAGGAAGACCTGCACTCAAGGAGTGGGCGAAGGCATCTGCGGCTGGTGCCTTTCCCTCCCTGCGCAGGGAGCAGAAGCGGGTCACTTTGTGGTTCTGTGAGGACGCGAAGTGATCTACGTCCTGCTGACTCCACCGGCAGAAGATCTTGCCCGCCAGAGGGTTTTAGGAACCACTCGTGGGGGTGGAACGTCTGACTGAGGCAGTCCGCCACCACATTCTCTGTCCCTGCCAGGTAGACCGTGCGCAGGAGCATGGAACGTGACAGGGCCCAGGCCCAAATCCACGCTGCCTCTTGGCAGAGGAAATAAGAGCCTGTGCCCCCCCTGTTTGTTCATGTACCACATGGCCACTTGGCTGTCCATCTGAATCAAGATGACCCTGTTGGACAGACAGTCCTGGAACTCGTAGAGCGCATACCACATCGATCTGAGTTCCAGGAAGTTTATCTGGCATCTCGACCACACCCCTTGTGCACGGAGACAGTCAACATGAGCCCCCCAGCCCCCCAGCCTAGGTTGGAGGCACCTTTAACCCAACTACTGGGTCTCGCACTAATCTCAGTATCCCTTTTTAACGCTCAATCAATCACAAAAAAATCACACATTCTAAATGACTACCTCCTCGATGCAAACCCAGACATCTGCGCCATAACAGAAACCTGGCTTAAACCAACAGATGCAGCCCTGGTTAACCAACTACCCACTCATCAATATGATATCTTCTCTCTTCCCAGACAGAAAAAAAGAGGCGGCGGATTGCTCCTAGCAGCCAAAAAGGAACTTAAACTTACCCTCCAACCAATTAAGTCAGCCCCTAAACTAGAACTAGGCCTGTTTAAATCTGAACACCTGCAAATCCTCCTTACATACGCCCCACCTGGTCTACTAGACTCAGATGCATCTCCCATAATTGAAACCATAGCCAAACACATCAACCTAGATGCCCCCGCATTGATATTAGGGGATTTCAACCTCCATGTCGATTCAACCCCGCACTCTCCCAACTGTGAAGCATTCCTAACCTCTCTCAAGGCGATGGGCTTCACACAAATCATCAACAATCCCACCCACAAAGCGGGGCATATTCTTGACCTGATCTTCATCAACTCCAATTTTTCTCCTTCTACCCCCCCGGAATGCACTCCAGTTCCCTGGTCCGACCACTCCCTGATTACTGTCTCCCTCACAAGCAAGGAATACCACAAAACTCAACCCACCCAATCAACAATTCAATACAGGAGATCCTGCTCCTCAGAAGTCCTCAGCGAGCTCCTAACAAAGGAACTCCACAATATAGAAGTCTCTGACCCCAACTCAGCACTCTGCTCTTGGATTAGTATCACAGAATCAATAGCGAACAGAGTTTGCCCGCAGGCAACCAGAAGAAGTAAACAGACGCCTAACAGGAAACAACCATGGTTCTCCGACGAACTCAGAGAGCTTAAGCGAAACCTCAGACAAAGAGAAAACAAATGGCGTAAGACCCCATGCCCGAGCACACTAAACGCTTACAAATCGACCTTACACATTTACAGAAACGCCACGCACCGAGCAAAAAAAGATTTCTACGGCCACAGAATCCATGACCTCGTCTTTGATCCCAAGGCTCTTTTCTCCTATGTAACAGAGCTCACTAAAACCACCACCCCTTGCATCCCAGACGAACTGGCACAAACAAAGGCAAATGAATTGGCAATTTTTTTCCACAACAAAATCTCTAACTTACTAAAAGGCCTGCCCATCAATTCTTCCTCCTCTCACATCCCCAGCCCCCCCCCCACCTCAAACTCCGGACCCTCTCTGGAGTCATTTGAACCCACCTCCTCCCTGGAAATCGGATCAATTTTAAAGAAAATGAAACCTTCATACCACCCACTGGACCAAATCCCAACCAAGCTCCTTCTATCGGTGCCAGACTGCATCTCCAAATACCTAGCTGACATCATAAACTGCTCACTATCACAAGGAATCTTTCCGGACGTCCTAAAAATTGCCACCCTCAAACCCCTTCTTAAGAAAGCAAATCTAGACCCTAGAGAACCCAACAACTTCCGGCCTATTTCCAATCTACCTTTTCTAGCAAAGATCATGGAAAAAATAGTTAACACCCAATTATCAGAATACTTGGAAGATCACAACATTCTCCATTCATCTCAATATGGATTTCGCAAAGCTCTAAACACCGAATCACTCCTCATCTCCCTCACAGACCATCTCCTCATGGGTATGGACTCCGGACACTCCTTTCTGCTAATACTACTCGACATCTCAGCAGCATTCGACACGGTGAACCATACCACCCTTCTAAAACGACTTTCGGACATCGGGATAACAGGTACAGCTTTCAAATGGTTCGACTCTTTTCTCACGAACAGAGGTTATAAAGTAAAGATCAACAACAAGGAATCTCCGCTCATCAACACTACAAGAGGTGTTCCTCAGGGCTCTTCTCTGTCTCCTACACTATTCAACCTATACCTTCTCCCCCTTTGCCAGCTGCTTACGAATCTTAAACTCAAACACTATCTCTACGCCGACGATGTCCAAATCCTGATCCCTATAACCGAATCCCTTACAAAAACACTGAAATTCTGGAACAACTGCCTCAAAGAAATCAATGACCTCCTGACTACCTTAAACCTTGTACTCAACACGTCCAAGACAGAAATGCTCCTTATATCCCTCAACCACAAAGATAGCCTACTCAGAAGTCACAACACCACCCTGGTCAACCAAGCAAGAGACCTAGGAGTTATAATCGATAACCAACTAAATCTAAAAAAGTTCATCACCAACACAACCAAAGACTGCTTCTTCAAGCTGCAGGTATTAAAAAGACTCAAACCACTACTGTATTTTCAAGACTTCAGATCGGTACTCCAGGCCATTATATTCTCCAAATTGGATTACTGCAATTCCATTCTGCTAGGCCTCCCCGCCTCTTCCACCAAACCACTACAGATGCTACAAAACTCGGCTGCCAGAATTTTAACAAACTCCAATAGAAGAGACCACATCACACCTATCCTGAAAAACCTACATTGGCTCCCAGTAAACTTCAGAATTCTACACAAATGTCTCACCATCATCCATAAAGCTATATACAACAGTAAACCCATCGACTTACACAACCCTCTCACGCTGCACTTCTCTACCAGACCCATCAGAGAAGCATACAAAGGTACGCTACACCCCCCCCCAGCCAAATTCACACACCTTTCATCCACTAAAGATCGAGCCTTCTCGGCAGCAGCACCAACCATCTGGAACAACATGCCCACAGACCTTAGACAGGAACCTTGCACACAAACTTTCAGAAAGAAACTCAAGACATGGCTATTTCTACAAGCCTTCCCCGATCTATGACATCCCATACTGCTACAACTAGGTATAGGATACCATGTATAGTGGATTACATTCAGTCCTGAATACTAGAGTCTATTATAGCCTTATGTATATATCTGTATATTATTTATTTCTGAGACTAAATACTACCTATTTCTATGCTAGCCACTACTCTGGCTTTTCCTCCTCCCAGTTCAAGTACCCCTGTTTATTGTAACTTTTCACTCTCTCCCTCTCTCCTAGCCTATTGTTCACGAAGTTGTTAATTTTAATGTTATTGCACCACTGTTTATTGTAAACCGATACGATATGATTGGTATCATGAGTGTCGGTATAAAAAAGACCTAAATAAATAAATAAATAAATCTGTGGTCAGGCTCACCTGAGCAGCCTGAAGAGGAAGTTCCTTGCTCAGGTTGGATTCCTGAGCCCACCAAACAAGGGAGAGCTGAAGTGGTTCGGATATCCAGACCAGTGTAGAGTTCCTGAGAGGCTTGGTGCCACTGATACCGCAGGATCCACCGCGTAACCCTCATGGCCAGGCGGGCCATTGGGGTGACATGCACTGACGATGCCACGTGACCCAGGAACTTAAGGAGCAGGCGGGCTGGAGCCGTCTGACGGCAATAAATGGACCTGGCTAACCCAGCCAAGGTGGCTACAAGCTCGTTGGGAAGGAATGCCTTGGCCACCATGGTGTCCAGAACCACACCAATGAAACTGAGCCACTGGGATGGCGTCAGTTGGGATTTCGGGAAACTGATGAGGAACCCCAGTGATTGGAGGAGCCAGACTATCAAGTTCAGGGACTGAAGGGCTCCCTCCCTCAAAGAACCCATGATGAGCTAATTGTGAAGATATGGGAACACATGCACCCCCTTGCAGCTCAAGTGTGTTCCCATCACTTCCAGGCAATTTGTGAAGACCCAGGGTGTGGAGGCAAACCCCGAAGGGAAGAACCCTGTGTTACGCTTAGGCTGTGTTCAGGGGTAGTGAACACCACCCAGAAGGGTGGCTCCAGGTGGAGAGAGACAGGAATGGCTAGAAACGGTGTCTGGGTCCAGGCTGGGTCAAGGCAGGCGGCAAGTAGCAGTGTCTGGGTCCAGGCTGGGTCAGGGCAGGCGGCAAGTAGCAGTGTCGGGGGTCCAGGCTGGGTCAGGGCAGGCAGCAAATAGCAGTGTCTGGGTTCAGGCTGGGTCAGGGCAGGCGGCAGAGCAAGGCAGGTCAGAAGGCCCGTAGGCCACACACACACAGAAGGCCCGTAGGCCACACACAGTAAGCAGGGCAAGGCAGGTCAGAAGGCCCGTAGGCCACACACAAACAGAAGGCCCGTAGGCCACACACAGTAAGCAGGGCAAGGCAGGTCAGAAGGCCCGTAGGCCACACACACACAGAAGGCCCATAGGCCACACACAGTAAGCAGGGCAAGGCAGGTCAGAAGGCCCGTAGGCCACACACACACAGAAGGCCCGTAGGCCACACACAGTAAGCAGGGCAAGGCAGGTCAGAAGGCCCGTAGGCCACACACAGTAAAAGCAGGGCAAGGCAGAAGGCCCGAAGGCCGCGCAAGGCAAGGCAAGGAATAAGGCCCAAAGGCCGCGCAAGGCAAGGCAAAGAATGAGGCCCGAAGGCTGCGCAAGGCAAGGCAAGGCAAGGGATAAGGCCCGAAGGCCACGCAAGGCAAGGTCCAGGGACCAAACGCACAGCAAGCAAGGAAGGAAGGCTAGAGCAGGGAGCCCAGGCGAGCTCGATGCCAAAGCACCGAGGGAACTGTCAGGCAGGGTTATAAGGGAAAGCCCAGAACAGAGTGGACAGGGGAGATGGACTGGGCCTGCCAGGAGAGCCAGCACTAGAGGGACCCCTGGTGGTGAGGCGGTTGCACAGCAGCCATAGCCATAACACCCTGTACTGGAAATGCTGCTGACCTACCACAAAGCTCAGATATTTCCGATGAGGTGGAAAGATAGTGTGTGCGTAGGCATCCTGTAGATCAAGAGAGAAGAACCAGTCCCCCTGATGAAGGAGGAGTAAGGTGCCCAAGGATACCATTCTCAACCGCTCCCTCCAGAGGGAACTTGTTTAAGGCCCGGAGGCCAAGGATGGGACAGAAGGCACCTATTCTCTTTGGAATGAGAAAATACCTGGAGTAGAACCCCTCGGCCGCAGTGAGCAAGGGGAACCAGTTCGACGGCTCTGAACCGTACCAGGGCCGAGAGTTCTAATTCGAGGGTTGTTGCATGTTCCACCAGGCTCCACACTGGAGAGGGAGGGGAGTCTAGTGGGTCACTGAGAAGGTTTAGGTGGTAACCCCATGTGACGATGGATAACACCCATTGATTGGTGGTAAAGGGGGTCCCAGCTTCTTGCGAATAGGCAGAGTCGGCCCCCGACCGGTGGATCGGACAGCACGGGCACTAGGGTCAGGCTGCTGCTCTCCCTGTGCCAGTCAAAACCCAGCCGCAGGGCCAGGCTGAGGCGCTGGCTGAGCCAGAAGTACTTGCTGTTGGCATGGGTGGTTCTTTGTGGCTGCCCGAGCCGGGCGAGTGCATGAGGCCGGAGGACAGTATCTCAGTTGCCTTCCTGAAGTCACTATGAGGTGATCTGCAGGTTGCCGAAGAGGGATCCGAGGTAGTTAAAGATAACTGACGCAGGGTTTCATGATGACCCTTCAATTGGGCCCCTTTGTCTCTGACTTTGTCCCCAAACAGGTTCTCTCTCCTGTACAGGGGAGGTTGGCCAACTTTTCGTGGAACTCCGGGTGGAGGCCTTCAGCCAGGCTCAGTGCTGGGCATTAATACCGGCCGCTGAGACCTTTGCTGCAGCCTCAAAGATGTCACAGGCTGCTTTCACCTCATGCTTGCCAGCCTCAATTTCTTTCTGGACAATGGATTCCAAGCCCTCTTGGTTCCGTTATATTGGCTCATTTACAACTAGTATGCCACTAACCGGGCAATGAGCATTGCCACTTGGAAGACTTTACGGCCCAGGCATCTAAGGCTCTTTGGTCCTTCCCCAGAGGAGCGGAGTGCAGGCCCTCTTGGCATTTTTCTGAGCTGATTCCACCACCACAGACTGGTGTGGAGGCTAGCTCTTCTGGAAGTCTTGTTGCAGTAAATAAATGGCATCAGTCTTCCGGTTAACCGAAGCCTGGGTGCTCCCACAACCGGTAGAGGAGCTCTAGGAGGACCTCCTGCACCGAAAAAGCCACCACCGTCTTAAGGACATCCACAAATTGGAGGACCTCCAGCATCTTTTGTCCTCCTCCTTTAAAAGCTGGAAGGCCATGGCGGAGACCATTCCCCTCACAAAGCTCGAAGGACAAGTCCTCCGGGGCGAGCGGCGCCTTTCATCCGGAGGGTAAAGCTCCGATAGAAGATAGTCTGAGGCCTCCGAGGAAGGCTCGGAGGATGCATCTCCCCAGGAGTTGTAATGGGCCTCCTCACCACCAGTAAACTGTCTGGGTTTAGGAGGGAGGACAAAGCCTAGGTCATGGGGCACGGGCATCAATGGTCGGCAAGGGGGCACCAACAATGGCTGCGCCGGCATCAAGGGCACCGGGACCTTCGATGGGAGTCGGGGCACCGGAAGGCCCGAGGGCCTGGGAAGAGGTTCAGGCACAAATGGCACTGCCTGAGGTGGCAGGCGCGGAGCTGCATCCTCCTCCTCCAAAGAACCCGGAATCGGGATTGTATTGGAGTAAGGGACCGGTGGCAGACAGGGCACCAAAGGGCCTCCAGGCACCGGCTGCATTGGTAAAGCACCGAGCAGCACGTCCAGCCTTTCCAGCGAAGGTGCTAACATGGCGGGCACTGGTTCTGGCGCCGGTATGGAAGCCAGCGTCAGTGGTTGCTGGAGCCCCTGGAGAGCGTTTAGCATTGCCTGTTGAATCACATGGTCCAACTCCTCCCTAAACGCGGGCATGGTGAGCACCGTCCCGGGAGGAGGAAGGCGGCTAGGCGTCACCAGAGCCTCTATGGAAGTCCAGGGGGGCTCAGTGCCCGACACCGAAACCGGTGGGGAATGCCCTGGGCTCCTGGCTTTAGAGGAAGACCTCACCTCGGGGCCGCTTCGGAGGGGGTTTGGACAGTGATGACAGTCTGTACCGGTGTTTCCCACGGCGCTCGGCCTGGTCCTTTCTCCAGAGCTGAGGAAGATGACTCGAAGGTTTTTGGAGTGGCCCGATCCCCCGCATCTTGATCATTGTGGGGGGCACTGAGGGAGAAGGCCCCGATTCAGATTGATCCCCAGTGACCCGAGGTATCCGGTACTGGAGTCAATGGATCCGATTGTTAGGAGCCAAACAAGTGCTCCATCTTGTTCAGGCGGGCGTGCCGGCCTTTGGGGGTCATCTGAGCACAGCTGGGGCACCAATGGACGTCGTGGGAAGGCCCCAGGCAGAGGATGCAAGTGTCATGCCGGTCCGTAATGACAGTCCTTAGACACTGGGAACACTTCCGAAAACCCGTCGCCATTGAAAAAAAGACGGCACGAGGTCGGTGGCTGGCAGCCACCGTGAGGTAGACACTCGGGAACCGACTGCATCAACGCAAAAAATGTACCTACCGAACACCGGAGGAACAGATTCGCGACAGGGGACCCCGATGGCAGGGGGAAACAGATAAATGGTGAATTTCTTCCGTGAAGGGAAAAAAATAATAAAGAGCTCCAGAAACCAGGAGGCAACAGCACCACGGGGGGGGGGGGGGAGAGAGACTGAAGGGGGACCACATGTGGCTGCGGGGTTAGTAGCATGCCGGGCTCCATCTGATGATGCCACCCATCTGTGAGGACTACCATCCTGCTTGTCCTGGGAGAAAAAAAGGCTAAAAGCTTAGGGCTATTCAGCTTGGAAAAGAGACAGTAGAGGAGGGGGGATATGATAAAAGGTCTATAAAATCATGAAAGGACTCGAACAGTTATTTACTCTCAGATGGATGGAAATGAATGATGGAAGTGAGGATGGAAATGAAGAATGCATGGGGGTAACTTGTGTTGCGGCAGTTACTATCCTTAACCAATAAGCCCTACATATTGTTAATACAGCTCCATCAGTGCTCTCTGCTTCAACAGCAGGGGAATAGGATTCAAACAGCAACCAACAAGGGCCCTGACTCTTATGCTCTGGGGAAATGAATAAGCCTACATACTGTTAACGCAACTCCATCATTGTTCTCTGCTTCAATGGCAAGGGATAACAGGGATTCAGACATAACCAATGAGGGCCCTGACTTTTACGGTTTGGAAAACTGGGAAGAATGGGGGTAACCTGCACGGCATGACAGATACTATTATAAGCTTGCTGGGCAGACTGAATAGACCATTTGGTCCTTTTCTGCAGTCATTTCTATGTTGAAGAAAATACAAAGATTAAGGGACACTCAGTGAGTTAGATAGTAGCACATTTAAAACAAATCTGACATAATTCTTTTTCACTTAATACACAATTAAGCTCTGGAATTCATTGCCAGAGGATGTGGTTAAGACACAGTTAGTATAGCTGGGTTTAAAGGTGGTTTGGATAAGTTCTTGGAGGAGAAATCAAACTATTAAGTTGAGTTAGGGAATAGGCACTGCTTATTAACAACTTTAGTAGCATGGGATCTGTTTAATGTTTGAGTACTTGCTGGTACTTGTAACCTGGATTGGCCACTGTTAAACAGGATGCTGGGCTTGATGGACCCTTGGTCTGGCCCAGTATGGCAGCTTATGTTCCTATGCACATTTGGAAATGTAAAAATAAAGAATTTAGAAGGAAAAAACCAACACCCGCTCAACTCTGCCACACTGTGAACCTTTTACAGCATCTAGGGATGGAGAAATACATTCCCAGGGGCAAGTTTTGGGCAGGAAAATAAAATAATGCAATTTGCACACACACACACACACATGTACTTTCCTTCCCTTGGTTATTTGCTCACCTTAACACCCGATACTGCATTAGCCTGTTAGGGAAGAGTAACAAATTATGGCTACAGAATGTAAAGTTGCACATTAGGAGTCACCACTCAGGAAAAGGATCTAGATGTTATCGCTGAAAATATGTTGGCATCTGTTCAGTATGCAGCAGCAGCAGCAGCCAAGAAAGCAAACAGAATGCTAGGGCTTATTAGGAAAGGAATGGAGAATAAAACAGACTATCATAATGCATCGTTCCATAGTGCGACATTTTGAGTATTGAGTACAGTTAAGGTCACATATCAAAAAAGATAACAGAAAAGGTACAGAGAAGGGCAACCAAAATGATAAAGGGGGATGAAGCAAGGCTGAAGAGGTTAGGACTCTTCAGCTTGGAGAAGAGACGGCTGAGGGGAAGATGATATAGAGGTCTATAAAACGAGTGGAATGGAATTAATCAAACATCTCTTTTGAAAAGTATAAAGACCAAGGGATATACAATGAAGTTACTATTAATATATTTAAAACTAGTAAGAGAACAGTTTTTCACTCAGTGAATAATTAAGCTCTGGAATTCGTTGCCATAGGATGTGGTGAAAACTATTAGAGTAGCTGCATTTAGAAAAGTTTTGGACAAGTTCTTGGAGGAAAAAGTCCATTAACCATTAAGATAAAGTTGCAGAAATCCACTGCTTAGTCTTGGGATAAGCAGCTTGGAATTTACCTACCCCTTGCGATCCTGCCCAGTACTTGTGACCTGGCTTGGTCACTGTTGGAAACAGAATTCTGGGCTGGATGGACCTTTGGTCTGACCCAATATGACAAGTCTTATGTTCTTATGTTTTTATACTCAGATTTTATTTTGGACATTTACTCAATGTACTTTCATTTAAGCAAATTAGAATGGATAATTTATGTGATAGGTTATCTGCATAGTTGGTTTGCAGCTTTGGAACAAGCTCCCAGAAAAGATTAAACCTGATTGATCAGATTCCACAAGCTTCTAAAAGCTCATTAATTTATGGAAGCATTTGACAACCGGGATTGGAATGCTAGTCTGAGATAAAAACTGAAGTATATGCTTGCTTATGTCTTAGTAATGGTGAGTTTTAAGGTTCTTGGATGTTTCCTAGGGCCGTTTTACATCATGTCGTCTAACTGTATGTTTTTGAATTTTATGATATTTTGTGACTCAGTATTGTGGATGAGGGATATACATTTTTAAAATAAAGTTCCTAAAAAACAACAAGTTCACAGAGAATCTTACACACCATGGCATCATATTCCATAACTGAGGTGCCCTATACAGAAAGGACTGCTCTCTTTAGGGACCTGTTCAGCAATTCAGCAAACTGCACTCTCCGATTGCAAAACATACTTTCATGCATATTGAGCAGGTCTACAGTTAGCTGGATAAACGTATCAAGCTAATTCAAAGTTATCCCGGTATAATCAACAGTGTTGCTGTGCCACTGAATATCCCAGCTAAGTTAGCTGGATGTGTTTATCTGGCTAACTTTCCTAGTCTGCTCTCTTTTGAATATTTATCACATAGTGGATACCCAGGACTCATTCTAGGCCAAAAGGAAAAAAAAAAAATTCGGTTTATTGTGTATTTAGCTCATGACTGTTCCACTGATAGCTCAACGCAAGTTACATTCACGTACAGTAAGTATTTTGAGAATGCGATAACTGGAGGTGCTGGTTCTTTTGTACAGACCTGGGATGCTTTCTGTGAGAGGAGAGGAAAGTACCACCGAGTAGGTACACGTCTTTAAAACCAGAGAACCCAGCAAATCATCTGTTTAAAAGGGGAATCACAAAGCCTCGGAAAGCCATCTTGAACTTCTGCCTTTTCAGGAATTTGCTGAAGATCCTTGGGTCAGATAGGATGGAACCCACTTGTCTTTGGGGGTCAGGAAGTACTTGGAATAAAATCCTTACTATTCCTGCAGTGGGACAGGTTTGACTGCTCTGACATGCGAAAGAGGAAATATACAACCTGAGCACGTTTAAGTGCCCTTTTAGGTAGGTGATTGGGAGGGTTCCTTAACAGGCAAGCTTTAGCTCTCCTTTATGATCCAGAATTCAGCTATTTGAAGTTATAATGGGCTAATAGTTTACCAAAACCTTAGCCTCCTCCATATAAGGTGTTCTTCTGAAACAGAGGCTGAAATTTTGGCTCTCTCCTTTGGATCCAGTCAGAAAGCCATCACTGGTTGTACAAGGCTTATAGTTTCTGCGGTTACAATGGTGAGGCCTTGAGCCAGGTTTCCTGAGAGAAGGAGATCTTGGGAAACACTTTTTTTTTTTTTTTTTTTTAAACAAAACGTCTGCTTTGGGGGTTCTGCCGCTTCCTTCACCTTATCTCCAAAGAGGTTTGCACCACTGCAAGGTGTATTTACTAACCTTTCCTGCACATTCTCATAAAGGAATGAGGAACACAACTGTGATCAGGCCCAGAGTTAGGACCAGATAACATACAACTGATTAAGGTGCCAAATGTTGAAGGCACTAAATATCCAGGCCAAAGAAAAGCCTGCTTCTGCTGACTTTAGAGCCATGTAGTGGCACAGCTTTAAAGCGGCACCACTATGACAATGTCTATGGGTGCCAAGATCTTAAATCCGTCCTTGGCTGTGACACTCTGTAGACAATAATAAATGGCAGGGTTTCTGAATGCTCTTTCAAAAGCATTATAGATCGATAAAACTACATACTGTAAACACTCCTCACCCATTTCAATCAGGTGAGGAACACCGGCCTGTTTCTTTTGAGGGAGAAACTCAGTGAATTCCTGGGCCCCTTAAAGGATTGTGTATAATTATTATCATTTAGATTTGGTAAGACATATGTAGGACTGGAGCATAGCGTTTTGGTAATGCTTCATCCCAAAGAAACAGTTTCAGAATCATATCCAGGAGGAACACAGGAGTAAATTCTAGACTCTTTCTCCCTTTTTAAATCAGATTCATGATGCCCTCAGTTGACTGAACAGAATATGTTGTCTGGATAGGCACCATCACTAACTTTTAGGGGCATCCAAGTATTTGAGAAGATAAAGGGGTGCCCTGAGCTCATTCTCAACTTGCAACTCAAGGGGGACACCCTTTAGCCATCCCTTTGTACAAAGTCTGGAAAAGGAAGGTTTTCAGCTGGAAATATATTGACATGGCAGAGGGGGACCTAATAAGAAGTTAGTTGAGTATTCCTCTAGTAAGTATCCAAGACTCCTCAGATTACACCAACTGAAAAAGGTTATTGAATGCATCACACCGATCCTGGAACCAAAGATCTCACAGCTCCTTGTGATTTGGGACTGAGTGAAGTCAAAGGGCAAGAGATTTCCCTTTCCGAACAGATTCAACTTCAATTCAGCATGGACAGCACCGAAATGGCCATGCAGCACCCCAGGAAGGTGTTAGACGCTGGAACCCCAATACTTGATGTGTCCAAACACTTTAGTGATTCTTTGACCAAATTCTGCTTCTTACAGTGCTGATGACAGCTCTAGAAATAGCCAAGAAGAGGATCTCCTATACAACTCTCTAGAGTTTACTGTCAAAGGTTATGGACTGAATCTCTGTTGACCGGTACAGCAATGTCTCTATCTGGGAGGCGGCACTCACTTCCTGAAACCGCCATTTTTTTTCACAGTGAAGAATTGCCTGCATTTCCATGGAGCTATGCTTTGAAGCTTCAAAGCCTCCATGCTTTCAGCTTTTAGCTCTTTTGCCAGTTACTTTAAGCTATGTCCTCTGCTTGAGTGGAGAGAATGAGACTTCTGACAACTCCTGGCCTATCCTTGGCCCAAGGAGCCAAAGAGCTCAACAGCATTTTTGGCATTGTCTGGCCACCAGCACTTGGTGCAATTCCATGATCCTTGTGTTTAGCGCTTCAACTGGACTTTAGCTCACTAGCAAGGAATGCCTGAAGTATATCCTTTGGGGTCTGAACCATTTTGGTTGACATCTTGTGCAAACGTCACAGCTTGTCCCAAATACGTATAGCAGACTATGCAATGATTATTAACTATTGACACGTGGGACAGAACCTGAAGTTGCTGGACTGCTTCTTGAATATATTGAGGAAAATTGATGAAATAAAATCTGACAACAAACATGTGCCCCTCTCATAAGAGGATCAAAAAGATAAAAAGATTTGGCTGGGCAGTCTGCTGGCAGATCTGTGCTAAAGGAAAAAATGAAGGTTGTTTTGACAGAGCAAAAAAGCAAAAATAAAGCTGCGAGAGTACCAAAGAACGTGAGCAGGACAATCTAATGAACTACACACCAAAGAACCTGGAGAAAAATCAGTATTCCAAACTCTGTGATACTGCAGAACACCACACGTCTAATGGTCTAAGTGGATGAAAATGAACTGTGGGGCCACAACAGTGAGGATATAACCAGCATGGGCATTTACCTTTCTTGAAAGCTCAATAGGTGCTGAACACAATGACTCTGTGAATTGGTATCCTTCAGGGAAACTGGATCATCAATGTTTTCTCATTTGTAATGAACACAAGCAATAAAAATAAATTGACATTTTGTTCATGCCTACAAATATTCTTTGCTTTATTTATGAAGTGGTTTACCATTTTAACCAGCTTTGTACTTGCACATAATGTTGAGATTACTTACCTGATAATCTCCTTTTCCTTAGTGTATGCAGATGGACTCAAAACAAGTGGGATATAGTGTGCTCGTGCTAGCAGTTGGAGACGGATCTGACGTCAGCACGGGTACATATACCCCCACAGGAAGTGTAGCAATTCAGTAATCTTCCTTGCAAAATCTTTTATGAATATATGTGTGACTGACCGATTGTTTAAATGAACAGGATTACCCTGACCAATTGATGGTAGCTGGAGACCGCCAGTGTTCTTAACCGGAAGGAGTCAACACCCGGCAGGGTGGAAGCCCTATATAAGCAAACATGGCTTACCGTGAGTCGGCGAATCCCCATGTATACCGGCAGCCGGGCGGGATGCTGAGTCCATCTGCATACACTAAGGAAAAGGAGATTATCAGGTAAGTAATCTCAACATTTCCTAGCGTGTAGCAGATGGACTCAAAACAAGTGGGATGTACAAAAGCTACTCCCGGACTGGGCGGGAGGCTGCCCGAGGTCCGTTTAGGATTGCCCTCGCAAATGCTGTGTCCTCCCTGGCCTGAACGTCCAGACGGTAGAATCTGGAGAAGGTATGGAGGGAGGACCACGTCACTGCTCTACATATCTCTGCAGGCAACAGCATCCTAGTTTCTGCCCAAGAGGCTGCTTGCGCTCTGGTAGAATGAGCCTTGACCTGTAGAGGTGGTGGTTTTCCCGCCCCTATGTAGGCCGCCTTGATAACTTCTTTGATCCAGCGGGCGATGGTTGGCCCTGAGGCCGCTTCTCCTTGTTTCTTCCCGCTGTGAAGGACGAACAGATGGTCCGTCTTTCGTACTGCTTCTGACATTTCCAAGTATCTGGCCAGTATTCTGCCGATGTCGAGATGACGCAGTATTCGACCTTCTTCTGACTTATTCAAACCTTCCGTGGTTGGCAAGGATATGGTTTGGTTGAGGTGAAATTGGGAGACTACCTTGGGTAAGAAGGAAGGAACCGTACGAAGATGGATAGCCTCTGGAGTGATTCTGAGGAACGGATCACGGCAGGACAGTGCTTGTAGCTCTGAGATGCGGTGTGCTGAACATACAGCCAGCAGGAACACCATCTTCAAGGTCAACAAACGGAGAGACAGGCCTCGAAGGGGTCTGAAGGCGGATCCCGCTAGAAATTCCAACACTAGGTTGAGGTTCCACAGGGGCACTGGCCACTTCAGTGGCGGGCGAATGTGTTTGACTCCTTTCAGGAAACGTGAAACGTCTGGGTGTGTGGCGATGCTGTTGCCGTCACTCCGGGGGGACCATGGCAGGATAGCGCTGCCACTTGAACTTTGATGGAACTGAGGGACAGACCCTTCTGAAGTCCATCTTGCAGGAAATCCAAAATGATAGGGATCTTAGCAGCATGTGGATTGGTGCCGTGAGTGTCGCGCCAGGCTTCAAATACTCTCCAGATCCTTATATATGTTAGTAATGTGGAGAACTTGCGTGCTCGGAGGAGGGTATCTATTACCGGCCCCGAGTATCCTCGTTTCTTCAATCTAGCCCTCTCAAGGGCCAGACCATAAGAGAGAATTGAGCTGGATTCTCGTGGAGGATGGGACCTTGCCGCAGCAGGTCCCTGTGTGGAGGCAGGGGTAGTGGATTCCCTGCCAGTAGTCTTCTCATGTCTGCGTACCAGGGTCTTCTTGGCTAGTCCGGTGCCACTAGAAGAACTAGGCCTCTGTGCCGCTGAATCTTGTGTATAATGGCGCCCAGCAGGGGCCATGGAGGAAAGGCATATAGCTGGATCCCCTGAGGCCATGGCTGTACCAGGGCATCGATCCCCTGGGATAGAGGATACCGCCTGCGGCTGAAATATCTGGGTACTTGAGCGTTGGACCTGTCCGCTAGTAGGTCCATGCCCGGCATCCCCCACCGATCCACAATCATCTGGAAAGCTGTGGGCGACAACTGCCATTCCCCTGGATTTAGGCTTTCTCTGCTGAGGAAGTCTGCCGTGGTGTTGTCCTTCCCGGCGATGTGGACGGCGGAGATGTCCTGGAGATTTGTTCCCGCCCAAGTCATCAGGGGGGCTATTTCTAGGGATACCTGTTGGCTTCTGGTTCCACCCTGTCGGTTGATGTATGCCACCGTGGTGGCGTTGTCTGACATCACTCTGACCACTCTGCTGCGAAGTCTGTGGGCAAATCGCAGGCACGCTAGCCTGACTGCCCATGCCTCTAGTCAGTTGATGTTCCACCCCGACTCTTCCCTGTTCCACCGCCCTTGGGTGGTGAGTTCTTCGTAATGTGCTCGCCATCCGTTCAGGCTGGCATCCGCAGTGAGCAGGGTCCAGGTTGGGGAGGACATTCATGACCCCCGGCTCATGTGGCTGGGCTGCAACCACCACCGTATCTGATTCCGCACTCTGGCTGGTAGAGGTAGGTTTGTGGTGTAGTTCTGTGATCGTGGGCTCCACCGAGATAGGAGGGCGCGTTGTAATGGTCTCATATGAGCCCATGCCCATGGTATCACTTCCAGAGTGGATGCCATAAGGCCGAGGACCTGTAAGTAATCCCAAGCTGTGGGCTGGGTGGCGCTCAGCAGGGCTTTTAGACGATTCCGGAGCTTTGATCTTCTCTTGGAGGTCAGGCTGACCTTGTCTTCCTGGGTGTTGAATCGGACTCCTAGGTATTCCAGCGACTGAGAAGGCTGTAGGGAACTCTTGTTCAAGTTTACAACCCATCCTAGGCTTTCCAGAAGAGCTATAACTCTGTTGGTTGCCTGGCGGCTCTCCTCTGCTGACTTCGCCCGGATCAGCCAATCGTCCAGGTAGGGATGGACGAGGATTCCCTCCTTCCTGAGGGACGCTGCCACTACTATTATGACCTTGGTAAAGGTCCGCGGCGCGGTGGCTAACCCGAAGGGTAAAGCTCGGAACAGGAAGTGTAAATAGCGCTGATGATCCCGATGGATTGGGATATGCAGGTAGGCTTCCGACAGATCTAGGGATGTGAGAAACTCCCCTGGCTGTACTGAATTTTTGACAGACCTCAGAGTTTCCATGCGAAAGCTGGGGACCCGTAGGGATCGGTTGACTGACTTGAGGTCCAGGACGGGCCGGAAAGTGCCCTCCTTCTTGGGCACGATGAAATAAATGGAATAATGCCCAGAATTCATCTCCCTTGTAGGCTCTGGGATTATGGCCTCTAGGGACAGGAGCCTCCGCAAAGTGACGTTTAGGGCCGTCCTCTTGATGGGCGAACAAGGAGATTCCACAAACCTGTCTGGTGGAAGCCGAAGAAAATCCAGGTAATACCCCTCTCAGATGATGGCGAGGACCCACTGATCCGAGGTAATCTCGACCCACCTGCGGTAGAAGAGGGACAGCCTGCCCCCTATGGCTGCGACCCCCGGATGGGTCGGCTGATTGTCATTGTGGGGTATGGCCGGGACCCGAACCTGAGCCGGTTCCCCTCTTGTTGTGCTTAGGCCGAAAGGACTGGTTCCTGGCCTGCGAACGAGGTGCTTGGTAGCGAGTCCAGTAAGGGTGGAAGCGCTGAGAGTTTCTACCTCTGGATGGTCTGGGGAAGGGGCGCTGGTTCCTCCTTGACCGGTCTTCTGGTAGACGGGGTAATGGAGAGGCGCCCCATTTATTGGCCAGTTTCTCAAGGTCACTGTCGAACAGGAGGGATCCCTCAAAGGGCATTCTCGTGAGGCACGTCTTGGAGGAGTTGGCCGACCAATTACGTAGCCAGAGCTGTCTCCTGGCCTCCACTGAGGATGACACTCCCTTGGCTGCCGTATGGACTAGGTCGGAGGCTGCATCAGTGAGGAATGAGAGTGATTCCATTTCTTCTCCTGGGGTGTTGCTCCTAGCCTGTGATAAACAGGAACGTGTCACCACGGTGCAGCAGGTCGCAATCCATAGGGACATGGCTGCCACCTCAAAGGCTTGTTTCAGAATGGTGTCCATGCGCCGGTCATGTGTATCCTTGAGGGCCGTCCCCCCCTCCACCGGAATGGTGGTGCGCTTCACAATTGCGCTAACCATGGCGTTTACCTGGGGGTACGCCAGCTTCTCCTTGGTTGCCGGGTCTAAAGGATACATGCCAGCCAAGGCCCGACCCCCTTTGAATGAGGCCTCCGGCGTATTCCATTCCAGATCGATTAACTCCTGAGCTACTTGTAGGAGGGGAAAATGGTGAGACGTTTGGCGCAGGCCCTCTAGCAGGGGGTTCATTCTCGGTTCCTCTGGGGCATCATGGCCTGGAAGAGCCAGTTCCAACAGGAATTGAGAGATCAGGCCTGGGAGATCCCCTCTCAAGAAGAAGCGCCTCATGGTCCGATATGGTTCAACCCCCGAGGGAAGTTCTCCCTCCTTGGGGGACTCGTCTTCCTCAGGGCAATCTGAATCCCCATAAGTGGGGGTCCCGGGTGGCGCGTGGCCGTGCCTAGGCCTTGAGGGTCCAGGGGCCGGATCATCCGGTATGTATGGACCTGCTCGGGGAGCAACCTGCATTGAAACTAAGGCATGAATCCCCTTGAATAATTCCACCCAGGAGAGCGAAGCAGGATCTGGTCTGAGGGGTACCAGGTCCCTCGCGATCCCCGGCTGCTCACTACTGCCGGCAAGGTCCGGGGTGTTCCCTGAGGAACTGGCAAGTATGCTGGGCTGTGACCGGTCCTGGCCTCTTCACATTGGGTACATAGGGAGTCTGCTTCCTCGCTCTGTGTAGCTCTGAGTTTGCATGCTGAGCAGAGGCTCATGCCTGATGTTGGAGGGGCCAGCTCCGCTGATGCCTGGGCTCTCTTACTCTCCATGTGCGTCTAGGAACGGACGCTTATCAGCGGGTGCCTATAAACATGCGCTTTACACCGTGCGCCTAACAGCGTGCGCCTAACAAACCAGGCAGAAAAATGGCGACCTCTGTGGCGGATTGCCACCTAGGCAGACTCTGCAAAGCCTCACTTCCTCGGAGACCAAGTAAAGATGTATGCCTTACCTTGTCTTCGGTGCTTCCCGGTTGCGACCCGGGCGGTCTCCAGCTGCGGGGGGAGAGGGTAAGTACCGTCACCGCTGCGCTCGAGGAAGTGCACCCGCTGCCTCTTGGCCGCACCCGAACTCGTCTCGTTTGGGGGCCAAGTCCACGCCGGGACCGAGGCTGCCTCTATGCCGCGCCCAAGCCCTTCTCACTCGGGGGCTAGGTCCCTGCCGCGAGCCGGCCACCGGACCTCCGAGGGACCACGGAAATCGCCTCGGGAAACTCAACTGGGGGAGGGACTGACTTGTATCACCGCAGGAGTGCGGGGCTCGTCTTCAGGTAGGTTTCTTCTATGAATTTAGTCGTGTAGAATTTGGAACACGCTCAGCGAGCGTGAGGGAGCTCCAAACTGCTTTGGAGACGGAAATTACTGAATTGCTACACTTCCTGTGGGGGTATATGTACCCGTGCTGACGTCAGATCCGTCTCCAACTGCTAGCACGAGCACACTATATCTCACTTGTTTTGAGTCCATCTGCTACACGCTAGGAAAATATCAGATAACAATGACATAGGCAGTCTCCATGAGTCATGAGGATAAGAGGCAGGCTATCTCACAATCCATGTCCATCACTGGACACCTTGTTGAGTATAATTCCTTATAAAAACTCAGTTTGACTAGCAAAGCACTCCCTGTAACAGACTACCATTAAGGTCCTGGAACTTCCTGATCAGTTCTCACTTACAACAGTTAACATACATCACTTGAGGAAAGAAAGTAAAAATTGAACACTTTTTAAGCTATTTTGGCTTGCTTCTTGAATTTCATTCTTCTGAAGACCATAGAATACCACCTTTTTCTATGAAATGCCATGCTTTCATCTGCTGTACTATTCTATCCAGAAAACTTGTACAGTCTTTAAAATGTGTTTCCAAAATTAACTTTCAATTTGATAGTACTGTAGGTTTCAGTAATGTTGGTAATTACCATGCTTTTACAATACCTTTATAGCTGAAGACTTTTTTTTAATAAGAATATATTCATCAACTACTTACTTTAGATCTTGCAGAAGGTCTTTTGAATTAAGCATGGTTATTAAAGAGGTGGTAGCTGCAGGAATAATGATTATGGGTGTTCGTGATCCTGTAGATATAAAAATTACCAAAATATATAGTTTTACAGGTACAAAGTATGAAATATTCTTTCAACACACTGCAATCAAGAGATCACAGCACACCTTTATTCGTTTGAAATCATAAAATGGCAAGTAGCTAATTTCTTCCTAGTATTACAAGACATATTTTCATATAGAGGTTTGCAATTAATCATGTTTCTATAAATGGCTCACCTTTTTTTTGGTTGGGAGGAGGTCTTGCTTGAGAAACTGGAAAAAAAAAAAAAAAAGAATCTTCAGAATTAAAACTATAAAAATTTTTCTTTAGAAGTGAATATCTTGATGGGACTTAAACAAGAGATCATAAGCAATGAAAACAAAATAAAAAAACAACTTTGCACCTTCTAGTCCTTTCACGAAAGAAACCATGAAGACCATATTACTGCATGGGGTATCATGAGGCTTCTTTGTGCACTATAACATATATTCCTTGCACACAATCAGAACTAGTCAACAAAATACTAGGCTATTATCTAGGCAATGCTGTCTTTATTCTGAAACTTTCTTAATCCAGATTAAAACTATTTACCAACATAAATGGATTAAGTAGATCTGATTCTTCTTGGAAAATACATTGATTCTGACATAAAATTACCAGCCATTTATGATTTTTCCTTAGGTTTTAGTTAAGTCCAGCAGATTTTAGCAAGCCACCAGACTGGGAGTGCGTAATCTGACTCACCTAACCTATAAAACAGCAAACTCAATGTAAACAAGAATCTAAAATACACTTGAGCAAACATAACAATGTGAAGGTGCCCAGAGAAGAGACACATTAAAATTAATCAGGCCTTTAGTTACAAATTTCTGCAGCACCCAACAATTTAAAAATGTTCAGGTCAAGATTATTTGCATCATACAGCACATGCCAAAATCTGAAATTTGAGCAACCTAGATGATGAATACTGTTTCCCAACTTCTATCAGTTGGCTGGCTCCATGCACGAAAGGTTTCCTTAATTGATTTCTGATATATTCTTTCATGTTTATTTATGACTAAAGCAGAAGCAGATTCTAGCCCTATCATAAATATTCACCATCCAGCTTACTGTTGTAAGGATGAGAGGAACTCGTACTAATTATCCCTGACATACTGTCAAGAGAGTGAAAATAACTTCTGGTATTTAAATACTTTATAACTGTATGCGATTTATTAAGAAAATTGGTGACAGTTCATGACTATTAGTATTAACTGAAAGCAAACAAAATTATCAAAACACATTGAAAATGATGAATGCTATTCAATCTTTAGCACAATTATGCTAGTTTTATTTATTTTTGGGGGGTTTAATTTAATGCTCATCAAATCTGCCGCTCCATTTATCTATACAGTATAATTTATAAGGGCAATGGCATACAAAGACTCTTCATGCAATTCACAGTCTCCACTCCAAGTTCTTGATTGTTCTGTCAACAACTGTGCCAATTTTGATTTCATGTTTAAACACCTAATCATCTGTCCATGGAGAATGGAAACCTGATTATTTCACTCAAGCCATGAATGGAGGTCATACCTTGATCTTAGAAACATGTTTTAATGTACAGAATTGGGCTAATGCCATGCTTCACTTTTATCAACCCACAAGGTCCCTTTGCTGGTCACAACGTGGACTTGTGGATGTACCATCCCCAAGGCTTACCAGACTCCATGTCACACGTGAATACGCTCTCTCTATAGCAGGCCCTACTCTCTGGGATTCTTTTCCCTTCAAAATTAGGCAGACTATCAAGAATTTCAGAAAGTTAATTAAAACCTATCTTTTTAATTATGCTTATGTTTAACCCTGATTCAATTTCTTATTGCTTATATTGTTTTTAGTATTGTTTTATTTAGTTTTATGCTGACCTTGTAATATTTAATGATTTGGGGGTTTTTTAAATTTATTAATTTAAGTTTTATTCTGTTTTTACATTTTATTATTTGTACATCTCCTAGTCCTCTTTTGTGGTAGGCGATACATAAATTAAATAAAATCTAAACTCTAAACTGGCACAGTGTCCCCTCTCTGATGTCACTGGGCTCACAGTGCCCAAGCCATCCTTGTCTCCTAGGCAACAGCTTCATCCTTTCATGTTCCAGGCTTTTCCCGAACACTGAGCAGCGCTGCTAATCTCTTACTAAAAATCACGGTTTAACTTGCAGCTGCTGCCTCTCTCCTTCAGGTGCAGAAGGCCAGTGCAGCTCCCACTCCAAACTTAAAAAAAACATTTTTTTTTTTAAAGCTCCCCTGTACATGTATATTTGGCAACAGCAATCACAGGCCTGGTGGTCAAAAGAAACAAAGTTGAGTTGACTTGCTAATGGCTTTGATCTGTTCCAGGTAGGTGGCTCTCTTACAATCTAGAATGAGCAGAGCTTGTTCAACTTTGTGATTAAATCTTGCATACGGTGGATAAGGCACCAGGAGCTAGAGTTCAACTCTGAAAACTAAAGTAACTACCCCCCAAAATACAAACTTCTGAGTACACGCAAGTTTAGGTGCTTAAACAGGGCTTTAACTGCATTAATATTTATTAGGATAATTTTGTTAGGAATATTTTGAAAGAGACCCAATTGGAATAAGAACATAACGTAAGTTGCCATACTTGGTAAGACCAAGGGTCAATCAATCCCAGCATCCTATTTCCAACAGTGGCCAATGCAGGTTACAAGTACATGGCATGTACCGAAATATTAAACAGATCCCATGCTACTAAAGTTGGAAATAAGTAGTGGCTTTTTCTTAAGAGCAACCAAGACACAGATGTCTTCCTGAAGATGCAAGTGGCCAGATTCCACTGGGATTTTAAGGCCCATTGGGCTTGTCCCATGAAATACTGATGCCATGTGGTCCAACATCCTCAAGATGTCCTAATTTAATGCCTGCTGACTTTACATGACTCCCTTCACTGTCATTAACTTGATGATGCTGTTGATAAGGAGAAAGGATTTTGCAAAATGTGTTTAGCAAAGCCTCTAAAAAAAATCCAACTGAGATGACTGCCTTAATGAGAACTTTGGATAATTAAAAAACAAACCTAGAGATTCCCAGTAACTGAATAGTGCTATGCAGAATTCAACTGATTTGGCCTGAGGTTTAGAAAGGCATTTCTATTCAGTTTTTACAAGGAATTTCAGGGTTCAAGGAGCACTATAACAATATAGAATATCCCACAGAAAAACATCTCATTAAGACTTAATATATTACTAAAATATCTAATATAAAGGAACCCAAGCTACAGGGCAAAAACAGCCTAGATCCAATCATAAGACTGTAGGTCAGTTAGTCCTATACACCTAGGATGACAATATACACAGAGCAATAAAATAAGTACCCAAAAACATTAACATTCTCACCCGGCCCAAATAACAATTGCAAATAAGGGTAATTAATTATAACCCAAAAGCTAGACCTTAGTACATAAAGAAGTAAAACCAAGCACATAGTAAGAGGGGGTGGGGAAAGGGGGAGGGATATATACCCTTGACCAATCCATTATCCACACAGGTGACATATGCATCCCCAGTCTTCATAGGAAGGCAAGCACCAACAATAAACATTTCATAAACACTTGTGGTGCCAGCACTAGTTGACTGGCAAAATGAGTCACTGGAAGTGGTGCTCCCCTTATGAGTAATCTGAATTCTTGTGACTGGGATCTGTCTCTCTTCATGGGTATATGTGCTTGAGATCCAGCGAATATAGCCCATGTCCCTTGTTTAGGAGGGGCAACTGTAAAGCCTAGACAAATCTCAAATTCTTTTTCATGAGAAATTTGTTCAAGGCCATTATTTGGTCTAGGATGGGACAAACTCCCAATTTTCTTGGTTATCAGGAACTACTTGAATTCTCATCCACTTTTCTGTGGTGGAACAGGCTTGACCATTCTTATCTGCAAAAGGGAGAAGAGATCCATATGCAGCATTTTATGATGAAAAATGATACTTAAGAATGCCTTTGGAGAATATGGTGGGATATTCAATAAATGTAGTCCAACTGACCTTAATGATCTGGAGAATGAACTGTCTGATGTTATCAAGCCAACAATTCCTGTAAAATCTTAGCTTCCATACTATAGGTAGTTCTTCCAGGACAGGGATGGGAATAATGACTATGAACTCTGCATCCAGTTAAAACGCTTGACCCAGGTTTTAACTGACTTGTGAAATGGGGCTTGGAGTCTACAATCTTGAGAATGAGACATGGAGCCCTGCTGCTACAGGGGCAAGTGGACCGAGAAAGACATCTTTCTTGAAGGATAAATCAACCATTCACCCTCATACTTTCTCCTGGTGAAGGGTGTGAGGTGTTGAGCAGTGGTCTTATAAGATCTGCCACTTTTCAACTTATACCAAAAGAGGTATTCTCCACTGATAGGCACATCAGCAAGCCTATCCTACACATCTTCAATGAGGCTCACAACCATGAGTGTCTGTGGACACCTATAGCCAAGAAAGATGCTCGCGATGCAGTCTCAAAGGTAGAAGCTGAGCACATATTCCTCTCTGCTGTTCGAAGATGAACAGCAGAGAGGTTCTCTGGAGGGACAAACTGAAAATGTCTTTGCCTGTTCCAGAAAAAGTGCATATGCTCAAGTCATGAAGATCTGGTAGGATGCTATGCAGGAGCTAAACGCAGCATTCTGAAAGAACTTTTTCTGAAAAAGGTCTAGAGTCTGACTCCCTCCAGGGGTACCGAGGAGTGAACCTTAGTCCTCTGGCCTTTTCTAGGGGGATATGACCACCACAGATTGCTGTGATTACTGGACTCTCCTGAATCTGGGAACTTTCTGGAAATACATTGTGTCCACCTTCTTCCCAAATGATAGAACATAGAACACAGTTTTCCCACATTGTCTTCTAAACATCTTGAAGAAACTGGTGGACAAACAAGGTCACCAATTCCTTAGGGGCAAAACAGGTACCTGAAGCACAATAGTGCCTTGGGTTTATACGTGACCTTCAAGTTAAAAAGGAATTGTTTTGGCCATTCCCTGTACAAAATCTGGGCAGGATAAGTCTTCAGGAGAAAACAGTCCTTGTCTGCAGAGGAGGGGGGTCTCATGGGAAGCCACTATAGGGATCCTCTTCAGAATCTGATCCTTCATTCCTATACGACAGATCCCAGGGCACAGACTCAGAAATAACTACAAGAGCATCAACCTTCTAACCAGGATCTCAGAAAGATCTGGAGATGATTAGTGAGGCCCAGGATACCAACTGTGTCAAGTAATGAGAGGCTTTCCTTTTCAAAGCCAACTGAGTCAAGGTCAGTACAGATGCCATCAATATCTGTGCGCTCTCTTGAGTTTCCAGCACTGGAAACATACTACTCAATGCCAAGAATGGATTGAGACAAACTGCAGAAGGACCTTGTCAGACCCTTGGCATTGAGTGGTATGTTTCCAGTGCTGGAAACTTGACAAAACTGACCAAAAGGTTAACAAAGAAAGAAGGGGAGGAGGGTGCTATGCCTAGAAAGGCTTCTAAGCTTTTATACAGTCTTCCACAATGTTCTGAGAGATGCCTATGATATTAACCAGTTGTATGACCTGTCCTCAGAAAATTAAGATAAAAGGGGCTTGGAGATAAAGTTTGATGTGTATTAAATCCTAGCAGACAGCTTGTATGCTGAGCTTAAGAGTCCAGTGAGAGTCAGACACCAGAGGAACACCTCAAAATTACGGATGCCTTCATTTGTTTTATTTAAACTGACTTCTGTCTCTTAAGAGTCTTTCATCCCATACATCAGCACTAAACAAGTACACTTAAACATGGCTAAGTCTGGATAATTTTTACAGCAGTTTTTCAGTGAGGTCTATCACCACTAAGTACCCTTTAGTGAAATGTTTGCGTGACCATCAGGGAAAAACAGATGGTCAAGCTACAAGATGCACATAAAGCACTTACATTTTTTAGCCAAATATCACCTAAGTTACCTACATTTAATTCAATTTGAAGTGTCTCAAAGGTGGAATATTAAAAAAAAAAAAAAAAAAGACTGTGCCCAAAATGATACGCACACAGAAAGGAGCATTTAAAATACCCCAGCCCAAACTTGCTCTTCCTATCAAATGATTTTAAAGCTGGGGGGAAGCAGCATGCATGCTTTTCCAAGAGGCAGGATTCCTTCTGACATAAGGGTTTGTGTGCTTCATTCTTTGTATATTACAATACGGTTGCCAACATCAGCACAATCTTTCTGTATAGGGAAAGCACCAGTGTCAGTTTTCGTGTAGGAAAGCATACTGAATAGTAAAGGCATGGCGGTGACAGTGGTTTATCCAGTTGTCTTTCAGCTCTTGCCAGTTTTACCCTTTTCATATCTTTACCTGTCAGCTCCAGACATAATTTTATTCAACAGCCCTAGAGAGACATATGTGACAGTGACCTTTACCACTGAAACACGAGCAGAAAAAGCAAAAGGAAGCCAAATGCACCACCACTACTGCAGCTTACTTATAACAGGCAATGTTAAAAACACTTTACAACAGACTATGCCTACAGCTAATTACTAGCAATGTGCTTCATTTAGAACAGAGCAGGGTTAAGAACAAACAAATATAATCTGGAAGTACTACTAAAGTTTGTTATCATCCCCTTTTTCATATTATATGAAAGGGTTTTATAGGGAGATATTCAAACCATGAAAATAAAAAGTGTACCCCAGAACTAACCCCTTGCAGCTTAATTATTTCATGTCTGGCGTTTTTTTAATCCTCCACTTCTTGTAGGCACCTACCCTTGCTGGCCAATAGGGCTGACGTGTAGTATTTTAGAAGACTTGGGACCTTCAGCACCATTCCTTTGGAAGGCAAGGGTTGCTGTATTAGCAGTGGTGATCTTCCCTTTGTCTCTGGAATCAGGTACATCACACACCCCTGGGGCTCTGCTGACCTCAATGGACAGGAAACTTAAGGGAGCTACCTGCTATGGTGTGAGTCTGTGTGTGTGTTCAAGTGCAAGGGGCAAGTGTTCAGGCAAATTCTTGACAATTCTGAACCCTACCTTGGGTGAAACTTAAAGGTAGGAGATAAAAACGTAAATAATGAAAGCTTCCAGACCAACTCAAAACACTGCAGGCCTTTCAGAGATACGTTAACCACCATTTATGTAGTAAAATTTAAAAGAAAAAACGGTTTTGGTATTTTAAAAATATATTACTTCAATTACAGATATTATTGATTAGAAGTTAAATCTAGGTTATAAAACCTTGCACAATTAAAAAAAACTAATTATAAGCCAAAAAACTAACTCCATTTGAGTTTCATTGATTTCTCTCTTCAATACTTAACTAGTCTTTTGTTAAAGTCAATCTCTAATTTTCATTTTTCCTATTTAACTGTATATCCTCAAGTTCTTTGCCTATCACCAGCTTAGAAGAGCGGGCCCGTGAACTTTCCACATGATCCCATCCAGCCAGGTTTACAGGATATCTACCTCCCACCCGTTATACAAATCTCAATACTACCTGCAGATGTTCTGAAATCCTGACTGGTCTGGATTCCCTTATCTTAGAGCAAGGCTGCGGCTGAAAGCTGATTAAACAATTACATTATGCTTTATATGATTTTCTCTATACAATTACAAGAAAGATCAACACAAACTGAGGACGACAAACTAAAAACTAGCAGCTCTAAAATTGCATGCACTATTATGCAAGGATAGCACAGTTTACCTGTTACTGTGATTCCAGTGTCTTTAGAGAACACCGGATACTGGACAAAACTGTGTCCTCAAGCTTGGGCTGCTTTTAGTGCTCTCCTCTCTTTTCAGGCTCATGTGCTCACAGCTCGGCACCCCTAAGCAGTCCACCCTGCCCGCCCACCCTTTTGACAGCACTGGAAGGAAGCAATTACGCTTTCTCTGGAGACAAATGGGACGCGCAGCTAAGGGCTGTCATCAATACAGGGGACAACTGTCAAACACTGCCAATGGGCAAGAGAAATGTGATTTTATTGGGTAAAATATTCCTGTTTCTTATTTATTTATTGGGGGGAAAAAAATACCTACATTATAAAAAGATAGGCCTGGTTTTTGGGGGGAGTGGTGGGAGACAAACTGGGCTGTAATCTTCTCAGACTCTGAAGCATAGACTGGTCAAACCTGCAGTTGCGTTGGAGTCTGTGTCTAGGCAGTGATTTGAGGTGGACTGAACCTCCCAACACATGTTACATTTGTTTTATAACTCACTTTTTCTATACCCAAAGCGAAGTACAGTAAGCTAAGACCATTGAAACAAATATACATAAATATAAGACATCATAAACAAAAATCAGTATAAATCAAGTAAGAGCCTTTTATTTTAAAAAGGCATTAATAGTAATAAACAGGTCAAATAACTAGATCTAATATAAAAACCTGAATTTAGAAATATAAAAATTTCCACATTAAGTTCAATATCCAAATGGCCCAAGATTAATCAGGCTCTTAATTACTGTTAAAGCTTTAACTTTGTTCTAATGTATGCTGGTAACCAATGAAGGTTACCTAAACAAGAATATGATCCTTTGACACAAGCTGGAGAGAAAGAGATAGGCAGCTTATTCTGAACAGTACGAAGACAGTGGAGAAGTCTTTGGTACTACCCAAGATTAAAGCAAATTATAGGTAACCTAGTTGGTTTACTAAAGATGCTTGAATTAATGTAGCAAAATTTTGAAAGAGAAAAGGGTACAGACAAAGAAACATAGAAATGACGGCAGAAAAGGACCACTGGTCCACCAGTCTGCCCAGCAAGCTTCCCATGGCATCTACCATGCCGTGCAGGTTACCCCCCCTGTATCAGTCCTGTGCTGCTTGACGGGCTTTGCTTTTGGACTTGGCCGTAGACGCTGTCCTGTGTTTCTTCCTTAATGTCTGAGCATCAGTACCCTCAGACTGTAAAAAAAAGTCATGGCTCACATTGGTTCTCTCTAAATCCAAATTCCCTCCTTTCCTTTCACCCCCAATCCCCTACTTCGAAGCAGAGAGCAATTTTGGAATGCATCAAAAGTATCAAGGCTTATTGGTTAAGGGTAGTAACCACCGCACCAGAAAGTTATCCCCTTGATTGTTTTCTTCGTTTTTTTTAGGGCTTGGCCGTAGAAGCAATCCTGTGCTTTTTCCCTTATGTCTACATAACAGTATACCAGACCATGGAAGTCGGGCCCTCGGTTCTCTGAATCCAATTCTGTCTAAGCAGGGAGCAATGTTGTAATTACATTAAAAACATCAACGCATATTGGTTAAGGGTAGTAATCTCCATGCCTGCTAAGGGTAGTAACCACTGTAACAGCAAGTTACGCTCTTGTACACTTATCTTATTTCCGCTCTCTAGTCTTTAGAGATCCACAGTATTTATCCCATGCCCTTTTGAATTCCTTGACTGTTTTCACTTCTTCTGGAAGAGCATTCTAGGCCTCCACCACCCTCTCAGTGAAGAAATATTTCCCGACATTGGTTCTGAGTTGTACTCCCTGGAGTTTCATTTTGTGACACCTAATTCTATTGCTTTCTTTCCAATGGAAAAGGTCTGAAGTCCATATATCACTGAAACCTTTTAGGTATCTAAAGGTCTTTATCATCTCTCTCCTGCACCTCCTTTCTTCCAGGGTATACATATTCAGATTTTTCAGCCTCTCCTCAGACCCCACACCATTTTCATCACCCTTCTCTATTACCTCCATCCTATCCTGTCTCTATCCTTTTTGAGATATGGGCTCCAGAACTGAACACAATACTACTCCAGGTGAGGCCATACCAAGGACCTGTATAAGTGTTATCACCAACTTTTTCTTACTGGTTATTCCTCTCTATACAGCCCAGCATTCTTCTGGCTTTAGTTATCGTCTTGTCACATTACTTCACCATCTTCAGATCCTATCACCCCAAGATCCCTCTCAGTCTGTGCACATCAGTCTCATCCCCCATCACATTCAGCTCTTTTGGATTACCGCATCCCAGATGTATGATTCTACACTTCTTGGCACGGAATCACAAATCTTTGACCATGTTTCCAAGCTTTCTCTTAAATCACTTTAATCATCTCTACTTCTTTAGGTCTGGTCCACTCTGTTGTTAGATCGTAGTGGTGAACTGCAAATAGACAAACTTTACCTTCTATCCCCTTCTGCAATTCACTCAAAGGATATTGAACAGAAACCGTTTCCCACACACCGATCCCTGTGGCACTCTGCATAACACAGCTCTCTTCAGAGTAGGTTCCATTTATATTACATGCTGTCTCCTATTGGTCAACCAGTTTGTAATCCACACCCCACCCCTTGGCACTCACTCCCAAGTCTCTCATTTTAGTCACAAGCCTCCTATGCAGGACATCAAAAGCTTTGCTGAAATCCAAGTGGATCACATCGAGTGCACTTTCTTGATCCATTCTCTAGTCCACCCAATCAAATAATCAAACATTTGTCTGACAGGGTCCTTCCCCTGGTGAATCCATGTTACCGACCATCGGGTCCAGCAACCCACCAGAATTGTAGATAGTTTCATTATCCTTTCCTTCAGCCAGTTCTCCATTAGTTTTCCCACCATCCGATTGGTGATGCCAACCAGCCCTGTAAATTCCAGCCTTCTTTCTGCTAACCACTTTTGTGAAGTGGGACCACCATGCTCTTTCTCCAATTTCGTGGCACCACTCCCCATTTCCAGTGATCTATTGAAAAGATCTTTTAGTGGGGACCCTGCCAGCACATGTCTGAGCTGCCCTCAGTAATCCTGGGATGTACCTCATCCGGGCCCCATGACCTTGTCCCTCTTTCAGTTTGCCTAGCTTTTCCCATATATTCTGTTCCATAAAGGAGTTTCATCTACCCCTCCCATCTTGATCTTGTCTACCAGCAATAATCCTTCTCCAAGGTCTTCTTTAGTGAACACCAATCTGAAGAATTTGTTTAATATTTTCTGCCATATCTTGGTCCTCTCTCTCTCCACACATTGTTCCCTCGTCACCTTTCAATTTCACTATCACTTTGTACCTTCCTTCTTTCTCTGATATCTGAAAAATATTTTGTCACCTCATAATAATATAAGAACATGCCATTCTGGGTCAGACCAAGGGTCCATCAAGCCCAGCATCCTGTTTCCAACAGTGGCCAATCCAGGCCATAAGAACCTGGCAAGTATCCAAAAACTAAGTCTATTCCATGTTACCATTGCTAATGGCAGTGGCTATTCTCTAAGTGAACTTAAAAGCAGGTAATGGACTTCTCCAAGAACTTATCCAATCCTTTTTTAAACACAGCTACACTAAATGCACTAACCACATCCTCTGGCAACAAATTCCAGAGTTTAATTGTGTGTTGAGTGAAAAAACATTCTCCGATTAGTTTTAAATGTGCCATATGCTAACTTCAAGGCGTGCCCCTTAGTCTATTATCTGAAAGAGTAAATAACTGATTCACATTAAGCCATTCTAGACCTCTCATGATCTTAAACACCTCTATCATATCCCCCTTCAGCCATCTCTTCTCCAAGCTGAAAAGTCCTAACCTCTTTAGTCTTTTCTCATAGGGGAGCTGTTCTATTCCCTTTATCATTTTGGTCGCCCTTCTCTGTACCTTCCCCATTGCAACTATATCTTTTTTGAGATGCGGCGACCAGAATTGTACACAGTATTCAAGGTGCGGTCTCACCATGGAGTGATACAAAGGCATTATGACATTTTCCGTTTTATTCACCATTCCCTAATAATTCCCAACATTGTTTGCTTTTTTGACTGCCACAGCACACTGAACCGATGATTTCAATGTGTTATCCACTATGACGCCTAGATCTCTTTCTTGGGTGGTAGCTCCTAATATGGAACTTAACATTGTGTAATTATAAACATGGGTTACTTTTTCCCTATATGCATCACCTTTGCACTTATCCACATTAAATTTCATCAGCCATTTGGATGCCCAATTTTCCAGTCTCACAGGTCTTCCTGCAATTTATCACAATCTGCTTGTGATTTAACTACTCTGAACAATTTTGTATTATATGCAAATTTGATTACCTCACTTGTCATTTCTTTCCAGATCATTTATAAATATATTGAAAAGTACTGGTCCCAATACAGATCCCTGAGGCACTCCACAGCCCACTCCCTTCCACTGAGAAAATTGTTTATTTAATCCTACTCTGTTTCCCTGTCTTTTAGCCAGTTTGTGATCCACGAAAGATCACCACCACCTATCCCATGACTTTTTTACTTTTCCCTAGAAGCTTCTCATGAGGAACTTTGTCAAACGCCTTCTGAAAATTCAAATATACTACATCTACTGGTTCACCTTTATCTACATGGTTTATTAACACCTTCAAAAAAAGTGAAGCAGTTTTGTGAGGCAAGACATGACTTCGGTAAAAGCCATGCTGACTTTGTTCCATTAAACCATGTCTTTCTATATGTTCTGTGATTTTGATATTTAGAACACTTTCCACTATTTTTCCTGGCACTGAAGTCAGGCTAACCAGTCTGTAGTTTCCTGGATCGCCCCTGGAGCCTTTTTTAAATATTGGGGTTACATTAGCCACCCTCCAGTCTTCAGGTACAATGGATGATTTTAATGATAGGTTACAAGTTTTTACTAATAGGTCTGAAAGTTCATTTTTTAGTTCCTTCAGAATCCTGGGGTGTATACCATCTGGTCCAGGTGATTTACTACTCTTCAGTTTGTCAATCAGGCCTACCACATCTTCTAGGTTCACCATATGGTTCAATCCATCTGAATCACCCCCCATGAAAACCTTCTCCGATACGTGTATCTCACCAACATCCTCTTCAGTAAACACTGAAGCAAAAAAATCATGTAATCTTTCCGTGATGGCCTTATCTTCTCTTATTGCCCCTTTAACCCCTCGATCATCTAATGGTCTAACTGGCTCCCTCTTTGGCAATCCTTGTTTCCACGACCTTTTGCTTTCCTGATTTCTTTTGTCTCCCTCAGTTTCACCAGATATTCTTCCCTGTGCTGTTCTTTTTGGGATCCTTTATATTTCTTGAACACTGTTCTTTTTGCCTTTATTTTGTCAGCCACTTCCTTTGAAAACCAGATCTGTTTCTTTTTCCTCTTATTTTTGTTTACTTTTTTTTTTTAACATATAGATTTGTTGCTTTTGTAATAGCTGCTTTCAGTTTAGCCCACTGCTGTTCCACATCACCCATTTTCTCCCAGTCTTCTAGTTCTTCCTCTAGGAGGATTCCCATTTTGTCAAAGTTTGTAGTTGTGAAATTCAAAACTCAGGTTTTTGTGTGTCTTCTTTGTATCCTGTTTACCAACACTGGTGCTTAGGTGAGCACCTACTCTGACATTTGAGACATTATCCCTATTTGTGAGCATCAAGTCCAAGTATCACATACCCTTTCTCTTGGGTTCTATTCATAAAATGCAATTGTCAAAGTCCTCTTAGCCACAGTAACCACCTGTACCTCTAGGTTGAAAGCAGCATCTAGGACCAAGTCTAGGCTCATGACTTCAGATTTAATGGCCAGGAAGGCTCCATTCATAAAAACTAAGGGAAAAGTGAATTGATGGTTTATGATCCAAAGTACCCCCGAATTACTCAGATTCAGTGGAGTAGCTGCTTTGTGGTTAGAGCAGCAGGCTACAAAACAAGGAAGCCAGTGTTCAAATCCTTCTGCCGTTCCTTGTGACCTTTCACATGTCACTTCACCCTCCATTGGCTCAGGTACAAACTAGGGCCTGATTTATGAAACATTTTCTCCCATTCTGTCTCTATGGGGAAAAAAAAACTTAGTATATCAGGCCCTTAGACTGTAAGCCCTCTGGGGATAGGGAAATACCTACAGTGCATGAATGTAATCTATTTTAAAGTGTAACAATAGGTAATATACATTTTTTTAAACATTTGTTACAGATCACCAGAAACCTCATCAGTGCAAAAATTCAGTCTTGCCGTTATCTTTTCATGGTTTGTGCCCAGAGGTACCACCAAATCATTGGCAACAATATCAACATAGCCAAATTGTAAAACATATACATTAAAAAGGGTAGATAATAGGATGGAACTTAGGAGCCACCATATTGTGACTGATAAGGGAGAGACAAATGGTTACTAAATATCCTCCAAGAATTGATGGATTTAAAAAAAAAAAAAAAAAAAAAAGGCAAACAATTACGCGCTAACTTACAAATGCCCAGTTGAACAAGATCTAATAAAATTACATGATCAGGGTTAAAGAAGGCAGCAGCAAAATAAAGAATTTTTTAAATTTCTGCATTTTCCTAGTGCACATAAGTCATCTACAAGAACCAATATTGTAAGCTCAGTATTCTGAGTCTAAATCCCAAATGTAATGAAATTAACATCAGTGAGAGAAAGAGCTTTGTCACTTGCTGCCCCAAAACCCTGGAATAAATTACTAGTTGAAATATGATTAGAAACAAACATAATATCGTTCAGAAAAAAAGTCAAGGCATGGCTCTTTCAACAAATATTTAAAGAAGGCAACAGTAACTTGTGAAACAAGCACTATATGGTGATAAGTATTGAGAGGTTGAGTAAAAAAAACCCCAAAACAGGGTGTTGAATGTATTATATGTTTTTTGTTTAGGCCTTTTATAAAAAATATTGTAACAAAACAAATAATTTTAGGTTGTGTTTTTATATTGTCTGTATTGGTCTTTTTGTTTTATTCTATATTATAAAACTTTGTAAACCCGCATAGACATTTTTAATAAATAAAATTAATCAAGCACATTTTTCAAACAAAATATGAACAGTATTTTCTATAAGCTTCCCTAGCATTGCAAATCTCTCCTGCTGAGATTAATTCAGATTAACAATACTCTAAGACCACCAATTTCCCATATTCATGTTATGTTTACTTTTGTACTGTTTTGTTGACTTACAACCTAACTCTAGTGGTTTTATTAGTGTGTATTTTTTTAGTGTTTATTTTTTACTCTCATTTTTATGTTTGCACATTGATTTTATGTGATTTTAGTTTGTAAACTGTATAAGAAACTTATAAATACATAAATAAACTTTTAAATACATAAATAAATTCAAAGTGGGCTACTCACCCAGCCATGGACCTCACATTCTAGACTTTGACATACCTTGCTAAGGTCAACCAAAAGGGCATATGTGAACATACAATCTGCGATCCAATTAGATAATGCTTTCTTCGATACGGCAATCTCAGGTTTGTTGGGGCAAATGAAAAAGGAACACCCAAAAGCTGAGTGGACTTAAGGTCTTTAGTTTGCTCCAGAAAGTTGATGGCTCTTGTTGCATTCTTAAGCATGCAAGGCTTGTTCACTTTTATTGGAAAGTGGCCTTGGCAAAAGAGTGGAATAATGACTAATTATGGTGATGTCACAACCTTCAGCAAGACCTTAGGATGTGTGCCTACCACTACACTATTATAAGGAAAAGGTACATAAGAATATATTTGCCATACTGGGTCAGATCAAAAGGTCCACCAAATCCAGTGTCCTGTTTCCAACAGTGGCCAATCCAGGACTGGCAGGATCCCAAATGGTAGATAGATTCCATGCTGCTTATCCCAGGGATAAGCAGTGGATGTTTCCAAGTACATCTTAACAATTGATTATGGACTTTTCCTCCAGGATCTTGTCCAAACGGTCTTTTTCTTTTTAAATGCAGCTAATAGCTTTCACCACATCCTCTGGAAACAAATTCCAGTGGATAAGTCACTGGAGCCTGAAGCTCACCCATTCTGCAGGTTGAAGTGACCATCACCATAAAAGACCTTCTAGATCAGGTACTTAACCCACAGAAAGCTTGAGGATCAAAAGTAGCTTTAATCAGCTAATATCACGTTAAGGTCCCATTATACTGCAGATAGCTTAATGGGAAGCTTCAACTGAAGAAAAGCCTTCATAAATTTTGCAACTAAGGATTGAATAAAAATTAAATGCCAAATGCACCAAGACATTCCCTAGCAGAATGAACTAAGAAGGTAGTCTAGCAATTTTTGTGTAGGACAGGAAAAGGGATCTTAGACATATCCACAGGTTTTGGTGTCTTAGGGGTTAAAGCCTTCCTCTGCAGCTTTGAGTGTCCAGCAGTTTGTGTAGCTCCGTAGTTCTTATGATTTATCAGTACTTTCACTATTGGCTCAGTGGAGCCAGACCTCTTAACATCTTGCAGATGAGCTGTAATGTTATCTGTCAGAATCTGACAGCCCTTGGCAACATCCTAGAGCAGATGCTACAGTGAAACATATCAAGATCCTTGACAAGACATTTGTAGCAAGTCTTATAATGGCTGGTAATGGACATCGTCCGATAGCTGTCAGGGTACTTCTTGAAGTCACTGGCCTTCTTTGAAACTGTCTGAAAAATTGACAATGCAAAATAAAAAATATGCAACCGTGAGAGAAAGATACGATGAAGAAAAACAAAAAAAAGGGTTCTGTGGTCAGGAGAGCCCATTAGAGGCCACAAGGACTGTTGGCAGACAGAAAAATAAAATCTCAAACTTTGAAAGCTGTGAAAACCTAAGGAACCTGAAAGAAAATCAAAGAGACACAATGTTGCTACTAAAAGGAAAATTAGAGGATTAAAATGCTGAGAGCAGTAAAAAAATAAAAATAAATAAAATATATGAATGCTTAACATGACAAAGTAACTGAGGCAAGTTGCACAGCAGGATGTCAGTCCTTACATATGGGTAACATATGATGGAGTCCAGCATAGAACTTATGTCAAAGTTTCTAGAACTTTGACTGAGCATCTCTGAGCATGCTTAAGCATGCATTATACCACACAGCCATGCAGGGTCCCCTTCAGTCTTATAACAGAATTCAAGAATAAAAACCCATGAACTGAAGATCCAACTACATAGGGAGGCGAGCGGGTCTCTTGAGGACTGATATACAGGTGTCCTCGGAGAACACGTGTTATAGATAAGCAACTCTACTTTCTCAGAGGACAGGCAGGATGGTAGTCCTCACACATGGGTGAATCCCTAGCTACAGGCAGCTCCCCCAACATAAAAGGGGACCAACAAAACAGGTGCCAACAGGTATAACAAAAACATTTTGTTAACAGGAGTGGGGGCAGCATGAACAGAAATAACGTAACCTAGGCGGGAAAAGAGTTGGTTTCTAAACCTCAAATTCTGAAGGACAGATTGGCCAAACCTGCTGTCATGTCAGCCAAGCAGTAATGTGTTGTGAATGAGTGGATGAACTCCATGTTACAGCCTTGCAGATCTCCTCCATGGGAACTGCTGGGAGGTGGGTCACCGATGCTACTATGGCTCAAACAGAGTGAGCCTTGACATGGTCTCCACAATGCAATCCCGCTTGGCCATAACAGAAGCATTCTGCTAGCCAACTGGAAAGCGTCTGCTTGGCAATGGCGATCCCTAGCATGTTCTGGTCAAAAGCAGCAAAAAGCAGAGTGGACTGTTTATGGGCTTCTGTCCCTTCCAGATAGAAGGCCAAGGCTCTCAGTCCAAACTGGGCAGGGTTTGTTCACCTTGGTGTGAATGAGGCCTGGGAAAAAAATCTTGGTTAAGATGGAAGTTGGACACCACCTTAGGCAGGAACTTAGAATGTGTACACAAGACCACCCTATTGTGAAAAAACAGTGTAAAGTGGATAAGCCACTAAGGCCTGGAGCTCACTGATCTTGCATGCTGAAGTGACTGTCACCAAAAATATGACTTTTCACATCAAGTACTTTAGGTCAAAAGAGCAGAGTGGCTTCAAAGGAGCTTTCATCAGCTGAGCTAAAACCATATGGAGGACCCAGGATGCAGTGGGAGGTCTTAGGGTAGACTTCATCTAAAGCAGACCCTGCATGAAACATACTATAGGCTATACAGAGATGGACTTACCCTCTACACCACTATAGACCAGTGAGCCTGACTTCAATGCCAGGAAAAATAGTGGAAACTACGGTATTCTAAAGATCAAAATTACAGAGCACATAGAAAGACATGGTTTAATGGAACATAGCATGAATTTACCCAAACCAAGTCTTGCCTCACAAATCTGCTACATTGTTATGAAGCTATTAATAAACATGTGGAAAAAGGTGAATCAGTAGATAGTTCTGAAACTTCATTTTTTAGTGAATCAGTAGATAGTTCTGAAACTTCATTTTTTTTTTTATTTTATTTTATGTTTATTGCATTATTCAAAGTTATACATAAAATAGATACATAAGTGCATCAATCCTGGTTCACAGATATATATCATAGAAACAATTACCCACTTACTTATTATCCTATACTTAGGAAATTGAATCAAGAAAAGTTTGGGAAACTGGGTTTCAACAGAATTGGAGCATCACAACATAGAAAATTACCAATTTACATAAACTTGTTGCTTAATCTATCCCATACCAAAAACTAACTTTTCCCACATTGCACAGCATATTAAGAATGTGTATCTAAATATGTTCTTAGTTGTTCCGGCTGGGTGAAAATATATCTATTATTACCATGTCTTATTAAACATTTACAGGGGTATCTCAAATAGAATTGTGCTCCTAGAGATAACACTTCAGATCGCATAGTTATAAAGTTCTTACGTCTTAATTGAGTAGGATAAACTATATCCGGGGAAATTCTTATGGATTGACCATAAAAATTACTCTTCTGATGTTTGAAATGCAACTTCAGTACTGTATCTCTATCTGATTGAATTATAAATTGTACAATTAACGTTGCTGTAGTACTGATTTTAGATTCAAAGGATTTTTCTAAAAAAATCCGTCAAATTCAGGTCTTGTAACATTTCTCCATCCTTATCACTTTTTCCCTCCTCTGCTGTTTGTTGTAAATAATAAATTCTATTCAACTTGGGTAAATTAGACTCTGTATATTTCAAGATATTCCTAAGATAACTATTGAAAAGATCTAAAGGTGTTACAAGATGGGTCTTTGGGAAATTTAGTAATCTGAGGTTTAATTTCCTCATCTGATTTTCTATCATTTCAATCTTAATCTTATATTCAGCTTCTGTTTTAATTAAATTAGACTGAATTAATTGAACTTCCCCCAAGTTTACCTCCATATTATTTAAATTCTTTTCTAAAGAGTCTTTCTCCTGCATTTGGGTATTCTTTTTTAAAGCCTCCTGTACGTTACTAACTAGATTATTTATAGATTTTTGCATAGTAATCATCATATAACCCAATTCTTCAATTGAAAACTTTTTTGGGATAACAGAAACATTTTCACCACCATCTAAACAGATTTGTACATCATTTCCTCCTAGCTGTTGCAGTTCCTCATCATTTTGGTCTGCATTCTTCATGATATCTTTAGTTTCCCTGGGACCAGAGTCTTTTAAGTCCTCCGAGAATTTTGTCGCCTTCGCAACTTCTCTCTGGGAAACCAACAGACTTTGCAATACATTTAAGTCCACATCAATCTTAGCAGACGGAGGAGTAGGTGTATCTGGGGCACCCGGGGATAATGATATTTCTGATGCCAAAGTAGCCAACTCCTGCTCCTGGGTTGGACTACTAGCGGCTCTTCCGGGTGTTTGCATGGGATTTATCTGAAAACAGTCTGTAATAGCAGGCTGTAACAAATTAGTTGACGACATCTTTCTCAACTTTGCTTTCCTCTTCGTATGAGGCATAGCAATGTGATGAAAGAAAGCAATAACTATGAATGTTTTCAGAATTAAGCCGCAAGTTTACTCACAAATTGTTGTCCCAGATCCCGATCTGACCGCTTACAAGTAGGTTTTTACTCAATCTGCTCCAGGCCGGGCTCCAGTCCGGGCTAAGTCGGGCAAAGTCGCACGCCCCTTTACCACGCGCGGCTTAACCGTTGTGCCGGCGGCGTCGCGCCGGCGTAGGCAGATTTTTATTCGCTCCTCCGGCCCCTCCTCCTCTCGTTGGAGTCCTCGGACCTGGGCTGATATCGCGGGAAATTCAAAAAGGGCCCTCGCTGCTTGGAACCCGGAAAGGAAAAGCAAGCGGCAATCATACGCCGGCAGAGGCAGATTTTTATTCGCTCCTCCGGCCCCTCCTCCTCTCGTTGGAGTCCTCGGACCTGGGCTGATATCGCGGGAAATTCAAAAAGGGCCCTCGCTGCTTGGAACCAGGAAAGGAAAAGCAAGCGGCCCTGAAACTTCATTTTTTAGTTCTTTCAGAACCCTGGGTGTATACCATCTGGTCCAGGTAATTTTACCACTCTTCAGTTTTTTGGTCAGGCCTACCACATATTTCAGGTTCACCGAGATTTGGTTCAGTCCATCTGAATCATCACCCATGAAAACCTTCTCCAGAACAATGGCCTTATTTTTTCTAAGTGCCCCTTTAATTAATTAATTAAACTTTTCTATACCGATATTCGTGGCGACATCATATCGGTTTACATTGTAACAGCAAGGAGGAAAATACATTGAACAGGGATGGGGGCTACATAGGATATATAGGAACAGTAAGCTTAGCAAGGGAAAGATATATGAGAACCAGTCAACAACATCAACAACTAAATAATAATAAGGCAAATAAATACTCAACAATAATTATAATTGCAATTACAATCACAGACCAGTTTCTAACAAAGTTGTAACAGAGAAATGTACAAAGTACATCAAAGGGCTGGCATGTCAGGAAGGGAGGGAGGCAGAGCTGAGGTTATTGGGTGAATAGCCAGGTCTTGAGGTTAGCTCGGAATTTGGAGGGACATGTTTCGAGCCATAGGTTAGTGGGTAGGGAGTTCCAATGAGTAGGTCCAGCTATGGAAATAGCTCGTTCCTTTGTGGATGTGAGGTGAGCGTGTTTTAGGGTAGGCACATGAAGAGTCCCATTCTTGGAGGCTCTAGTGAGTCGTCTCGAGTGTTTGGGTTGGAATAGTTCTTCAAGCCTTTAACCTCTTCAAGCCTTTAACCCCTTAATCATCCAACGGTCTAACCAACTCCCTCACAGGCTTTCTGCTTCGGATATATTTTAAAAAGTTTTTTTTATTGTGAGTTTTTGCCTCTATGGCCAACTTCTTTTCAAATTCTCTCTTAGCCTGTCTTATCAATGTCTTACATTTAACTTGCCAACGCTTATGCTTTATCCTATTTTCTTCTGATGGATCCTTCTAATTTTTGAATAAAGATCTTTTGGCTAAAATAGCCTTTCACCCTCACCTTTTAACCATGCCGGTAATCGTTTTGCCTTTTTTCCACCTTTCTTAATGTGTGGAATACATCTGGACTGCGCGTCTAGGATTGTATTTTTTAACAATGTCCACGCCTGTTGCACACTTTTTACCTTTGTAACTGCACCTTTCAGTTTCTTTTCTAACTATTTTTCTCATTTTCTCAGTTTCCTTTTTGAAAGTTTAGTGCTAAGAGTCGTGAATTTACTTACTGTCCCCCTTCCAGTCAATAATTCAAATTTGATCATATTATGATCACTATTGCCAAGCAGCCCCACCATCATTACCTCTCACCAAATCCTGCGTGCCACTGAGAATTAGATCTAAAATTGCTCCCTCTCTCATTGGTTCTTAAACCAATTGCTCCATAAAACTGTCATTTATTCCATCCTGGAACTTTATCTCTCTAGCATGCCCTGTTTCACTTACCCTGTCAATATTGGGGTGACTGAAGTCTCCCAAATTGCCAAATTGGTTAGCTTTCCTGATGTCTCCTAGCATTTAATCTATCTCATCATTTTGACCAGGTGAATGGTAGTAAAACTCCTGTCACTATTCTCTTACCCAACACACATGGGATTTCTACCCATAAAGATTCTACTGAGCATTTAGTCTCTTGTATGATCTTTAGCCTGTTGGACTCTATGCCATCCTGGACATAAAGTGCCCTACCCCCACCAAATTGATCCTCCCTATCATTGCTATATAATTTGTACCCTGGCATATAGCACTGTCCCGTTGGTTATCCTCCTCCTACCAGGTCTCTGAGATGTCACTTATGTTTCTCATTAACACTCCCATCTTAACTTCTTAGATTCCTGGCACTGGCATACAGACATTTCAAGGTGTGGGTTTGTTTGTTTGTATTAACAACCTGCTTTTCGGTTGATAGGGATATTTTGGAATCCTTTAGCTCTGTTGATAAGAGCCCCCCTGACTCAGCTTTGTTTATACTAATAATTGTTCTTCTGTCTCAAGCCTTTCCTTCCTTCCAGCAGTCTATGCTTCCAAGTTTAATTTCCCTGTTAAATGTAACTTTATCTTTCATGTTCAACCTATTGTTTGGTTACTGTTCTTGGTTCAGTTCCCCAATTCGATGTAAACCGATCTGATATGGTCACCACCATGAAGGTCGGTATAGAAAAGTGTTAAATAAATTAAATAAAAATGTAGTGTATTTGGATTTTCAGAAGGCATTTGACAAAGTCCCTCATGAGAGGCTAAGAAAACTAGAGAGTCATGGGATAGGAAGCGTTGTCCTTTCGTGGTTTACAAACTGGTTAAAAGACAGGAAACAGTAGGATTAAATGGTCAATTTTCTCAGTGGAAAACTATAAACAGTTGAGTGCCTCAGGGATCTGTACTTGGATCAGAGCTTTTTAATATATTTATAAATGATCTGGAAAGGAATACGATAAGGTAATCAGATTTGCAGATGATACAAAATTATTCAGAGTAGTTAAATCACAAGCGGATTGTGAAATTGCAGGAGGACCTTGAGAGACTGGAAGATTGGGTATCCAAATGGCAAATGAAATTTAATGTGGACAAGAGCAAGGTGATGTATATAGGTAAAAATAATCAATGCTGTGGTTACACAATGTTAGGTTCCATATTAGGAGCCATCAGTCAGGAAAAAAGATCTAGGCGTCAGTCTATAATACATTGAAATCATCAGCTCGGTGTGTTGTGGCAGTCAAAAAAGCAAACTGTTAGGAATTATTAGGAAGGGAATGGTGAATACAATGGAAAATGCCAATGCCTCTGTATCAAGCCATGGTGAGACCACACCTTGAGTACTGTGTACAATTCTGGTAGTCACAACTCAAAGATATAGTTGCGATAGAGAAGGTACAGAGAAGGGTGACCAAAATGATAAATGGGATGGAACAGCTTCCCTATGAGGAAAGGCTAAAGAGGTTAGGGCTGTTCAGCTTGTAGAAGAGACAGCTGAGGGGGTATATGACAGAGGTCTTTAATATTATGAGAGTTCTAGAATGGGTATATCTGAATTGGCTATTTTCTTGGGTATATCTGAATTGGCTATTTTCTCTTTCGGATAATAGGGATACTCCATGAAGTTAGCAAGTAGTACATTGAAAACTAATTGGAGAAAATTCTCACTCAATGAACAATTAAGCTCTGGAATTTGTTGCCAGAGGTTGTGTTAGGGTAGTTATTGTGGCTGGGTTTAAAAAAAGGTTTGGACAAGTTCTTGGAAGAGAAGTCCATTAATTGCTATTAATCAAATTGACTTAGAAAAAAGCCATTGCTATTACTGGCATCAGGAGCATGGGATCTTGCCAGGTCCTTATGGCCTGGATTGGCCACTGTTGGAAATAGGATGCTGAGCTTGATGGATCCTTGGTCTGACCCAGTATGGCAATTTCTTATGTTCTTATATGCATCAACTGCACTAAACTGAACCTTAACTGAGTTGGTCTTGAGACCAGTTTTGGAGAGGTGTAGAAGGTAGTAGAGCAGGTCTAGGACCTTTTGCTCACACCACACAGAAAATGTCCTCCACTTCAGGCCATAGGACTTTCTGGTGGAAGGCTTTTGGGAAGCTACAAGGACATAAGACATCTTGTGAAAGATATGGGAGTTGCAAAATCAACTGCTTAACATCCAAGCTGTGAGCGACAAGGCATGAAGACTGGGATGCTGCAATTTGCCCCGATCCTGGGTGATGAGATCTGGGGAAGTCCCCAGTCTGATCAGTGTTTAGATACACAACTCCCAAGGGAGTGGAAACCAGACCTGTCGCAACCAATTGGGGGGGGGGGGGGGGCGGGGGTTTATGAGAACCATAGTTCCTTTGCCTCCCTGAACTTAAACAAAGTCTTCCCCACCAGCAGAGCTGGAGGATATGCATATAGGACCCTGGCCCCAATAAAGGGCAAAACCATCTGAGGTTAGCTTGCTCTGTGTCATAGCAGAACTGAGGAACCTTTCTGTTCTAAGGGATCACAGACAGATCCACCTCCAGACTTCCTGAGAGATGGAAGATCCGGTTTGCAACCCCTTGGGTCCAGAGACTTTTTAGGGGGTCTGAGGAGTGACTCAGTCTGTTATCCCATTTTCCATACTGGCTAGATATGTGGCCCTGAGCACTGTCTCATGGGAGAGGGTCTATGACCATATCTGGACCACCTCTTGATGCATGAGTTAACAGTCCATATCTCCCTGCTTGTTGGCATACTATATCACCATGGCTGTCTATCTGGATCAACATGATTTAGTTGGGACAGCTGACCTTGAAAGTCTATAGCACATACCTGATCACTGAGACCTCCAGGAAGTTGGTTTCACAGAGACTTTCCTAGGTAGACCAGAGACCCTGGGCGCTGAGCCCATCTCCATGGAATCCCCAGCCTAGGCTGGAAGCATCCATTGTTAGGATAATTTGAACCTGAAGAATTTGCAAGGACACCCCCTGTTCCAAACTGGAAATTTCCCATCACCAGGACAAAGAATCCCAGACGGACGAAGTGACTTGGATGTAGTCCTGCAGATCCTGAATAGCCTGAAGCCACAGAGTCCTCAGAATCCATTGACCTCTCTGCATGTGCAGGCATGCCAAAGGATTAACATGTACTGTTGTGGCCCCTACCCCCAGCTATGAGGATCGACCCCGGAGAAGGACAAGGCAGCAATTCGACTGAACCAGCAATTACCCGAGGGCTAACATTCCACAAGGACACCCCACCCACGCTGAGGGGACTTCGCCTATGCCTTAGATCACCACCTCTTTGAAGTGTGCCGACGGACGACCGAGCCCACAATGCTGACAGCCATTCACCCCCTCGGTATGTAAACAATTGACCACCCACCACAATAAAGGGTCCTTCCCCTTCAACCCCGCGCTGGGATGATCACACCCCCCCAAGCACGACTACCACAACCAATGACCCTCGACAACACCACTCACTGGATGCCCGAACACTATACATGAGAGGAAGCCATCAGAGCAGCAGCCCTCCCATCAAGGAGACAACACGCATTCAGCACGACCCCTCAGAGTCCCGCAGGACTCAATGTTTCCTTTCACAGACACTCAACCCCTGAACCCACCGCAGAAGAGACCCACTCGCCACCCATACCAAACAAACAGCGATGAATCCCTAGGGACAGAAACAAACCACAGGACCCGCACGCAAGATACAATACACTTAAGGAGCGCGACCAGACATCCAAACCCGCGGAACCACACCTTGAATATTAACCTCACATCTTAAACTAAGCCAAAACCAAGAAAGCATACTCAAACATTCAACCACTCAAACTGATGATCCACGAGACCTCAAAACTCCCTTTAATGAGACAACGAAACCTAACAAATATATCCAATGAAACACTAAAATACCTGATATGCCTCACCTACATACTCAAACGCTCAATCCATCACCAAAAAAATCACGCTAATAACAGACATGCTGCAAAAACAAAAACCTGACTTCATTGCTATAACCGAAACATGGCTCAAAAATACAATGTATTAACAAACCAATTAGCCAATAGCACATACGACATTTCTCGATTCCCAGGATAAACCGCAAAGGCGGCGGAATAATGCTAATAGTCAAAAAATATCTTGCTATGAAACTAACACCTAACTCACTACCCAAACAATATGAAATTGCCTTATTCGATTCTACTAAGCTCCAAATAATACAGATCTACAGTCCCCTCAAACTACTTGAGAACATCTCCCCATTAATCGAGTTCATCACTTCTACCATCAAAAACAAGAAACCCACAATCATATTAGGAGATCTCAATCTCCACGCCAACAAACCCCCCCCCCTTCCCACCCCACCCAAACACTGATAGATATCCTAACCACTCAACTTCACGCAACTAACAAACCAACACACAAGGCAGGACACTCAATAGACTTGATATTCCCAAATGATAAATTTCAATCAAACCCCACAGTAAATTACATGCCTGTGCCATGGTCCAACTACTGTCTCAAACTGCAAGACAAAAATTGTATCTACCTTTACCCAGGAAACTAACAAACCATACTCCTTCAAATACCATCCAGGAATCCATCACCAAATCCCTCAAATTCTGGGAAACCTGCCTCGCATCCATTAATACCCTCCTCTCTAACCTTCACCTTGCCTTAAACTCTGCCAAAACCGAACTCCTCATCATCTCAAAGCACTCAGACATTACCCCACTCACCGCCAGCGACCCCTTCTCCCCCTCCACTGCACTCCCTTACTTTGTACGAGACCTAGGGGGTAACAGACCATCAGCTCAATTTCAAAGACCACATTAACACAAAGGGTGGATTTTACAAACTCCATATCCTCAAAAAACTTAAACCGTTACTTCACTCCCAAGACTTCCGCACAGTCCTGGAAGCGACATGGTCATCAAAAATGGACTACTGCAACTCCTTGCTTCTAGGTCTCCCCTATGCTACCATCAGACCCTTGCAAATGCTACAGAATGCCATGGCAAGAATCCTCACAAATACACGTAAATCCGAGCACATCACCCCTATATTGAAGGAACTCCACTGGTTGCCCATCTCCTCTCGAATTAAATACAAAACCCTTACCATTATCCACTCCTCACTGCACAATCACCATCATCCCTGGCTTGAGGACCCTATAAGCTTCCACTCTTCAAATCGTACCATCAGAAATATGCATTCCGGCACCCATCCACACCCCCCTCTCTCAAGTGTGCCACCACACTGGCAACCAGAGAAAGAGCCTTGTCCATTGCAGGACCGACCCTCTGGAACTCGATGCCAGCTGAACTCAGTCGAGAACCATGCATTATGAAGTTCAAAACAGGGGTTAAAACCTGGCTCTTTAAAACTGGCCTACCCTGACCCGGATCCTACGTAGCCTCCCCCCGTCACTCCCGCCCCTCCTTTCTTCCTCTCCTCCCGTAAGTTAATGCTCTCCAGTGTACATAGTGCCTCTTTTGTGAATACACTTCTATACATAGATGTATAACACTATACTAATCTGTATAAAGTTGACCGAAGTGCCTTTCGCCTAGTGCGTACTCTACGATGTCGTAATTGTTAATCTCTCCGGTGGCCCCCTCCCACCAATGGTCCTTCCCCCCTTGCCTTTTCTTCCTGCTTCTCCCTTCTCCTCCCTTCCAGCTGCTCCCCCCACCCTTGTTTTATGCATTTTCTGCCTTTGTTACATTGTAAACCGGCATGATGTATTCACGAATGTCGGTATATTTAAAAGCTTATAAATAAATACAGACCAACCCACCAAAACCCCCCACCCCCCCCCCCCCGAACCACTTTAACAAGAACTGGGTAAACAATTAAAGGACATAGACCTTACCAGCAAAAACAACTCCACACAATCTTGGCAAAAAATTACCACAAATATAGCCAATAATCTAAATCCGGAAAGAACAAAAAAGATTAACAACAAAAGAAATAATGATAACCCATGGTTCAAAGATCTAAGAATAGCCAAATCACTCAGAAAAAAGGAAAAAGAATGGTTCGATATCTGACACTAGCCAGATATCAAACCTACCTAGCAATATACAAAAACCTGATAAAGCTAAGAGACTACTATAGTGAAAAAATCCAAAACTACACAAAACCCAAAAACCCTGTTCAACATAGTAAAAAACCTAACAGACAAGAACAACACTAACACCCATACAAACAAAAATCTAAGCCAAGATCTAGCAATCTTCTTCAAAAACAAAATATGTAAAATTACGGAAAACATAATCAAAACACCCAACCAAAACATACAAACTAAACATTAAAATAACTCCATGGTCATCATTTGATACGATATCGTCCATCGAAACTGAGAATCTAATCAAAACTCTAAATCCAGCAAGCCATGATCTTGATAAAATACCAACTCAAACCTTAAAAGAACTATCCCACACCATTGCACCAATCATCACTGCAATCATTAACAAATCACTCGAAGAAGGCGATCTTCCAGACAAAATGGCAATCAAACCCATTATTAAGAAAAAGAACCTGGACCCCACTGAACTCAACTACCGCCTCATCTCAAACTTACCATTCCTAGCCAAACAGAAAGGTGGTCATGAAACAATTGAATGAACATCTAGATATAAACAACATTCTATACCCCACACAACATGGATTCTGGAAATACCACAGCACAGAAACACTACTTCTTAACCTATCCAACACAATACTAAAAGGATTCAAAGGACAACAATACATCCTCATACTACTGGACCTATCAGCAGCCTTTGATATGGTCAACCATCAAACACTGCTCCACAGATTATCTGAAATTGGCCTAAATGGAAAAATTTTTAACTGGTTCAAATCATTCCTTCAAAACAGATAATTTCAAGTAAACATTAACAACTCTATCTCAGAACTAATTCCTCTTGAAATCGGAGTACCTCAGGGCTCAGCCCTCTGCCACACTTTTCAACATCTACTTACTCCCCCTTATGCCTCCTACTTTCAAGACTCAACATTATTTACTATATGTATGCAGATGACATTCAACTACTCATCCCCGTAACAAACAGTTGAAAATGCCCTCAAACTAGCCGCCACCCATCTTACCATAATAAAAAATACTCTAAATCACATGAATTTATGCCTTAACATGGAAAAGACCGAATGCATACTGCTTGAAAGAAAAAGCCAACAACCAACCCAGGGACTCAATCCAAATTGACAAATCCATGATCAAACTAAGTGAAAATGTAAAAGACCTGGGGATTTGGCTCAACCCTGAAATGAACTTCAAAAAACATAACCATGAAAACCAAAGAAGGATTCTACAAGCTCTCAATACTTGAGACTAAACCCACTCCTAAACCAATCTGAATTCAGAACCATTCTCCAATCCCTAATATTCACAACCTTCAACTACTCCAACTCACTACTAATAGGTCTACCCAAATCAACTACACGCCCCCTTCAGTTGCTACAGAATGCCACAGCAAGAATACTCTCCAATCACGAAAGATCGGAACATATTACCCCAGTACTAAAGAAACTACACTGGCTGCCCATAGTGAAACGCATAGAATACAAATTACTTACCATAATATACAAAAACATGACAATGAAAAAGAATGCTTAAAAACTATATTCCAGAAACATATCCCACAGCGCAACACCAGATCAGCTAATAAGGCTCTGCTCGCCATACCATCAGTAACAACTGCTAGCCTAACTACAACTAGAGAAAGAGCAGCTTCCATAGCCGGACCTTGCCGATGGAACTCACTACCTGAAAACCTCAGGTTACAAACGACACGAAACTATTCAAAAAACTCAAAACATTCCTATTTAAAAAAACTTACAAAGACGGCATCGGTTAACAAAATCACCGCCAAATATTCACATCAAGATTAGAAACCTTAGCACTGAAAAAAACTCAGCCAACACTACCAATGCGCAAAAGTAACCATCAACTACCTAAACTGCTAGTAAAGTTCAATGTATCCAATAACTACCCCGACTGTTTGCAAAGTTAAAGGTAACCGAGCTACCTTTAACAAATCGAAATATCGCCATGTTACTTATAGTGAAGTTAAATCTTAACTAGTGTACCTGTTTTTAACTGCTATGACATTCATTGTAAGAATCTGTTATATAGTTATTTTTGCTGTTATATTTGTTATGACATCTATTGCAATAAGTTGTTTTACTTGTAAAACAGAGTGAAGGTGTGTACCAAACTTCGGTATATAAAAACACACAAATAAAATAAATAAATAAAATGCTGCCCAATATGTGCTATGCTAATACCTGTGGCTCTTTTGAATATCCGGCATGATGATCATCAAGGAGGCAGAAAGGCCCTGGCCTGAGCCAAAGTCCAATAGAGGTGATGGGCTTAGATGAGACTTGGGGTAGTTGATGAACCCTAGCAACTCCAGCACATAGACAGCTGAGTGCATAGATCCTTCAGCCCCTGGCTGAGAGGTGCTATTGACCAGCCAATTATGCAGATAGGGGAAAACGTAATTCACAATCTACAAAAGGTGTGCTGCCACCACAGCCAGGCATTTTGTAAAGACCCACGGGGAAGACACCAGCCCAAACGGTAGGATGCGGTACTGCAAGTGATGTTTTCCCCACCATGAATCAGAGATACTTCCAGTGGCTGGGGAAGATCAATGTGAGTATGCATCTTTTAGACAGAGAGCATAGCCAATCCCCTTTTTGCAGAAACTGGATCAAGGTGCCCAAGAAAATCATTTTGAACTTTTCTCTTTCAGAAACTTGTTCAAGGCTTTTAGATGTAGGATGGGAAGGAGTTCCCCTATTTTCTTTGGAATCAAGAAGTACCCAGAGTAAAATCCCCATCCTCTCTGCCCTTGTGGAATGGGCTCAACCGCTCTGGCTGTTAAGAGGGAAGAGAGCTCTGACACAAACACTTCCTGATGTGCCACCAGTTCCCAAAATGAATTCAGTGGGTGATTTAGTAGGGCATATAATAGATTTAATTTGTACCCTCTGCGAAAGATGGCAAGGATGCACTAGTTCGAGGTTATACTGGACTACTGACTCACATAGAATTTCAGCCTGCTACTGACTGGGAAATCAGTCATTACAGGTACAAGGGTTTTGGTATCGCTCCTGCAGACCCAGTCAAAATTCCATCCCACGAGTTGAGTGAGGCACCATCTGGGGCTTTGGGGCCCTCTGTTGCCTTGGCAGCTACGAGGGGGCCTGCAGATACGGACATGACCAAGAAGATGGAGGATTGTCTCTCCTAGGGCAGAAGAAAGATTTCCTTGGGCCCGATCTTAAGGCCCTCCTAGATGAGGAGCCCAGGTCTTGAGTGCCAGTGGAAAGTGCTGTAGCGTTGCACAGTGATCACAGATCTGTGCTACTGCATCCTTCACCTGATCTCCAAAGAGATATTCTTCTATGCATTGCACATCGCAGAGTCTTTCCTGCACCTTTTAATGGAGATCTGAGGCCCGCAGCCAAGCTAGTCTGCGAGTGACATTCCCTGTGGCAGAGACTCGATGACTCCATTTTTTCCACACTCCAGTGGCTGGAGGGAGTCCTGCTGCTGCTGAGGCAGCTGCTTAGCCACCTCTTGCACCTGTTTCAGGTTGTACCACATGTAGTGGCCAATGGAATGCTGATAGGCCCCTATGCAGGCAATAAGCATAGCTCCCTGAAACACCTTCCTCCCAAGAGTATCTATGCCTCTGATTCCTCCCTGGGGGCAGCAAGGAGTGGGTCCAAAGATGGTTAGCCTTCTGCGGAAAGATTTGACCACCACAAATTGGCATGACAGCTGATGCATGTCAAATCTAGGAGCCTTCTGGATGAGGCAGACCGTGTCTGCCTTCTTAACAGGAGACACAGAGGGGGTTTTCCCACATCCTCATCAGCAACTCCATTAGGATCTTTTGCATTTAGACAACTACAAGCTCCTTAGGAGGCTCCAAGTGTTGAAGGATATCCAGCATCTTGTGTCTGGTATCCTCCATTTGTAAAGTAAATGGGCTGGCCTCAACCATCAGTCAGACAAAACCTGCGAAGGAGGTCTTCTGGTGGAGACTTCCTTCTGCTGGTGTGAAAAGAAGAGTTGAAGGGGAGGCCACGCAATGCTTCATCTTCCAGAGCCTCCCCACAAGGATTAAAAGGATTGACAGGGGATAGATCCTGCGATGTTTGGTCCTCGACAGGATCAACTAGCCAAGTGGGCCTAGACCCCTGAGTCTGCCCTGTTTTCAGAGAGCTTCATCCTCTGAGGAACCATGCTAGTTGGCAGAGGCTCAGATGCTCATCAATGCCTCCATGGGGACAGACACTGGTGTTGGTAGGGCACCAATAAGCGCCTGAAGGGAGCTGAACAGCGGTGCCAGTCCTGGGCCATCTGTGTTGCAATGCAGATGCCCTACAGTGCCTTTTCCATGGCAAGCTGCACTTGCTTCTTCACCTCATCCTTGAATATCACAGATGTCAAGATGGATTGGAATCCAGGAGGCATGACCATATCCTCTTCAAAACTGGTAGGAGGATTGGTAGTGGACATCTGGGGTGGTGGAAGCTGTGGAGAGCCTCTGGCTCGGTCCTTCTCTGGTGCTGAGGTGAAGACGATGAACCTAACGTCTTTGACCTGGAAGAACTGGGTGATGGCTCATCTCCGGAGTCCCTGCTAGTCCCAGACACAGTGGAGTCAAGGGCCCTGCTAACATCAATGGCTTGACAACTATCGGTGCGGGTCAGAGGTCTCTCGATGTAGAAGCCTCCAATGCATCGGTCTTCCGGTGTCTGGTCCATCTTCTCCAAGCGGACCTGGTGTCCTTTAAGGCTTATCTGTGTGCATTTGTGGCAACCCTGAATGTCACGTGATGCCCACAGGTAGAAAACACATCTATCATGGGGATTTCATGATAAGACAGTCCTCCTGCACTGGGGACATTGCTGAAACCCTGAAGTTGACATGGCATTGTGAAAGGAAAGGGATGAGATAATCTATGGCGGTGGCCGTTAGGCAATGAGCACACTGTTGCCCCGGAGATCAAAATGAAATTGAACAGCCAAAAACATTGAAAACATACCTAGGGAACATGAGGGAGCCCCATGTCAACCCACATGATCCCAAAACTACCAAGCAAACACACCAGGAAAAAATCTGAGACTCACTCTACCACGAAAAAACGGGCTCCTCGGAAAAGAAAAGACTGAAGGGATCTTGCATGACATAATACATGCCCAAGCATGCTCAGAGACTGAAAGTTCTAGAAACTTTGACATAAGTTTTCCATGATGGGCTTCACTGGATGATGTCACCCAGGTGTGAGGACTGCCATCCTGCTTGTCCTTGGAAACCTTAACCCCCCCCCCCCCCCCCCCCAAAAAAAAAAAAAACCCCTTAAAAACCCCAAAACCCTAAAGTAGTACGTCCACATATTCCAGTGGCTGGGGTAGAAAAGGCTCTTCAGTTTCAATGAAGTCCTATTACTCAAAAAATAAGGGATAAGGAATAAGAGCAATTATATCAAAATATAAAAAGGGGACCCTTACTGATAAAGGGATTGAAGGAGGGGTGATCATAGCACAGCACTTAAAGCAGCAATTTAGTATCAACTATCTGTAGGGCAGTAGACTCAAGTGATAGGATACCAGTGTTGTCAAGCTTACTGTGCTATCCCAGAATTAAAAGCCCAGCCTACCTTCCATTCAAGTACATTTTGGTCTTTGCCAAACTGCGAGATCAGAATACATTCTCATAGGAACAAAGATTGAATAGGCAAATCAATGGCTTAAACAGCCTCTCCTACTTCACACCTCCATCAGACCGACACACACCGTCCACCAAGGAACCTTACACCTTCCTTCCCATAAGCTCACAAAACTTGCCTCCACAATGAAAAGAGCTCTCTCTCTAGCTGGTCCAATCTTGTGGAACTCCATGCCCCATGACCTCCGTACAGAAACCTTCACACCCAAATTTAAAAAAAACTAAACACATGGCTGTTTCAACAGGCCTTTACCTAAACAGCCACCTCTCCACATCCCGCTCACTAAATTATACTTGCGCCTCTTCGAAGCATACCTCCTAATCATTTCCTTGAGTCTGGACTAAGCCTAGCAGTCCATCCCGGCTTGTACATAAGCTAACTTCCCCCCTCCCTTCCCCCTTTTATATATAATACCTTCAATAAATAACTAACTTATTTCCCTCCTCAATTGCCCTCCCCTCCCCTTAAGTCACTAAGATTTGTACAGTCTCTACCTTCTCATAACTGTAAAACAATTTATACCTTTGTATTATATGACTAACTTGTATTATATGACTTTCACATGCTATCAAATGTTTTCCTATGTTCTTTAAATGCGTTCAAATGTTCTCTTATGCGTTCCATGTAACAGTTGAGCCTTTTCTCCTGGCCTTCCGCTTGTTCCTTGTAAACCGGTACGATGTGCAAACGGCTATCGGTATATAAAAAATGTTAAATAAATAAATAAAATGAACATGGCAACCGACTAAGGATGAAAATGATTGCAAGGGCCAAGTTAAAATTAGACCTGTAAAGGAATACACTAGTGGTTGGGAGATTCCTGAGGAAATAGCTGCACAACCCACTATCGATTATCACCTGTTTAACTAGAGCCTTGGAGAGAACGGGTCTTTCCCCATCCAACACAGATAAGATCAGTGATGGACCTGGGGGATTACTGACAGTTATTTAATTGCACTTTATCATCACACAAACTTCAGACTGACAGCAAAGAAATAAAAGGATTGTACTTTGTGGTCAAATAAAGCAGAATTTGTTTTAGTACCAAAGTTCTTAGATTAGATTAAGGAGTGTTTAATGCTGTCATACAAACTGAAAAAGGTACAGAGATCAATTCTGATCAAACTTTCAGATGGGTAACTGTGTTAATGTGTAGTAAGCGCAACACTTATCAGCATGAACACCATCCTTGAAAATGCCATGCCTCAACGAATGTTAGTTTACCTGCCTGTTAGTTTTCCAACACTCTGATAAGTAACAGGGACAGTCCATAAAGTTTTACCTGGTCTTGGAACAGGTTGGGCTGCTGGAGTCGGAGTCTTTCTGGCAGATGCACCTTCCTATAAAAAAAACACACAGATTCCCACAATGTAATTTCAGAGACCAACACGTGCTTCACTGCTGACAAACGTTTGTAAAGAACTCGGACAATTCTTTGATTTCTTAGGCTAGAAAAATTCGGGAAACCCCTTTCTTCCCCACAAAAAATACGCTTTGAAGATTGAAACCTCTTCTTGAAGCAGAAGATTTTCAAACTGTATTCCAAACCCTAATCTTCTCAGGAACAGGTAACTGTAATTCCTTATTTTGGGGGCTTCCAGTCCCTCAGTACTCGCTGGTCAGAAGCAAAAAATTTTTTCAGTCCTTTTAATTTGTTACGACCCTGGCATTCAAGCTCTTCCCAGCAAGGGAAGCTTAAACTTTTGTACTCTGTTGGCCCTATTCATTGTATTTCTGCCATGATATTTTTATGTACATTTTATTATAAACCACTGCAACTGTAGGAGCATGCGGTATAAAAAAAGAATTGTAAATAAAAAAAATATACACATCTGAGAGCTGAAGTAGCACTTCTAATACATTTAAGAATAATTTGGGCTGGAGATACAGGGACTCGAGCAGGGATACCAGCCACAGGTTATAGTCCTGGATCTGCTGTTGCCCTGTGTGTGGCCTTTAACAAGCCATTTTTGTAACCAGAACTTCGCAACCAGGGATGGGTGGTATTTTAGGAGCTGCCTTTTTAAACCATTTTCTGAAACTTTGAATAAAACAGAGGACTGTGATCCAATACCAAAGATTAGGAAGCTGGTTTTGGAAAGATATCCCCACACACAAAGGACCCATCTGTAATTAAATAATATACCAGAGGGGCGTTTCAATTGTGATTATCGTTGTATACCATCATGCATGCTATATCCACACATGCTTATCTAGATGTTCACATTTTATCTGAAATTAATTTGTGAATAAGAATGTTGCCTCTTAATTGCTCTCATTCACATTTTTTTTCTGGACAATTACATAGACATGAAAGGTCAAACAAGTTGCAGATGATACCTTCATACTGGACTAACAATACATTGGTTTTTGAGAACTATGCTTGTTTTCAGGTTACTGCAGCATGAGCTGATATTGCTTCAATATACCATTGTACACTGGATACAAATAATCACAATTCTTTCTGTATTTATCTGTAACAAGATTGGAAAGGTGTACTCCACAACATTTTCAAAGTTTTTTTTTTTTTTTTTAAACTTCCAGCAATCTAGGAATGGCTGGTGTCCTGGATCCAGAGCGGAGCTGGTCAGTTTTTTGTTTTTTTTTAAGGTATGCTCCGGAGCTAGAGACAGGATTGCTGGAACAGAGCTGAAATCAGAACTCCAGAACTTGGAGTGTGGAGAGAGTGGAGCAGTTCCAGAACTCGGAGTTGAGATTCTGGAACTGCTCTACTCTCTGCACCTTACAATACTGATAATGCGTACTGAAAGTAACAAAATGCAGTTTGTAATTCATTTCACAAGAGCAAAACAAACCTCATGCCAACTATTTGAGAAAGAACATTTTTATTTTTGTAATCTTTGTGATGCCTTCCCTTTTTGGTGCTAGAGTTTAGCATTTTGGAAACCATGCAAAGGTTCACTGTCTTTGTAGGCATAAATCTCATTGTTTTTGTGCACCAGCAACATCTGTAGAACATGAAAGACTTCTCTAAAGCGAGAGTCTGCAGGATAAGACTGTCCTGCAAATTTTGAGAAAATCATTTTGATAAAAAAAAAAAAAAAGTAGTTTAATTTCAAATTAAAACTTGCAACAGAAATAGAAATAACCAGCCATCAATGATACACAGAGAAATAAAAAAATACCCCAACTGGTTAATCCTACTAGTCCATCATTATGAGAACAGTCACAAATCCAAAAATTAAATTTATGATAGAAAAAGAAGCAACATACATCAAAACATTATACAGTATAAGCAACTGGCCTTCAACCTAAGTAACTGAAATGCCTGCAGATGGACTCACTTCTGGAATGCAATAATCTTACTATGAAAACTAAACTACCCTTGTATACGCACAGGGAAAAAAGGCAGTTTAAGGGACAAAAGAAAATGGAAACAAGTCTGTTTAGGAAGTTGGGTTTTTTTTTTTTGTCAAAATCATTTTTATTAGGGAACATGCGTCGACAGTTTCAACAGCCTCGATAGAGGCAAGTCATGCCAACCAATAACAAGAGTAGAAAAACAACAGAGCGTAATAAACGTTGGCATACAAGTAACCATACAAATGTTGCAGCCCCGCATACCTCCCTTTGTTTCCAATGTTTATCCGCCCCCCACTCACCCCTCCTAACATCCATCACAAACACTCACACCCAGCCACTCGGTCATCCGCCCTGTAACTGCCTACCCCCCCCCCCCCAGGAGATGGTGTTAGAACCAACAACAGCAGAGTCAAGTGGCTACAAAAGCAATAAAGCATTAATACAGAGAGAGCCGCACTTATGTCCATACATTTTGATATCCAGTATTTAAAAGTTGGGTTTGTATATCCAGAGGTAATAAATCAAAACAAGTAGTCCAGTGAGCCACAGAAGTAGCGTCCATAGTGCGTCCCGTTGAAAGAAGATTGAGGCGTGTCAACTGCATAGTTATCGCAAGCTTAGAATACCAGGCTCTCAACGTTGGTTGTGTCGTAGGATCAATCCAAACAGCCAATATCAATTGGCAGGCCAACAAGATAGCAGTACGTCCAAAACGTCCAGCAGGAGCAGTATGAGGGGTAATATTGCTGCGCATCCCAGACAGCAAGAGCTTCCCCGACCTCAGGATATGTGAAGTAGTGCAACATGCCACATGCGTCAATACGCCATCCCAGAATGACCGAAGGGTCGGGCATTGCAAGAGTCGGTGTGCCAATGTACCAGGTACAACACCACATTTGACACATTGGGGGGAGGGCAACCTGCCCATTTGGTAACGTCGAACGTCATCACAGACAATATGATGCAGGATCCGAAATTGCAGGTCCCGCAGGGTATGGTCTGGCACCGTGGCGTTTATAGTTTTAAAACATAGCAAAATTTCCTCAGTAGAAATAGGTCGCTCCCAGGCTTCCAACCAATACTCCGCCAGGGCCCGCAGATGGTAAGGTTTTCTGTTTTTTTGGCTCAGTATACACCAGCCCCTGATAGAATTATGTAGAAGGGCAGTATCAAAAAATCGATGTGCAAAGTTAGACTCCTGTCGGAATGCTTCCTCTGTCCATTTGAACGACTGGATATAATGGCGAGCTTGCAGATAAGCAAAGAAATGTTTGGAGGGTAGCGTGTAGGTGCGTGCCAAAGTGGCAAAATCCTGCACCGCTGGAATATCCGGAAGATAGAAATGAAAAAGGAAGTTGTTTTAGTATCCAACTGTCATACAAATGTAGTTTTTGTGTAAGTTAATTGTTTAAGAGAGAAATATGTCATTCCTAGCCCTATTCATTATGCCATAGCTGCATAATTATCCTGGAATATTTATTATCCAGAACATCAGTTAGAGCAGGGATGGGCAAACTACAGCATATGGGATAAATCCAGCCTGATGACCAGCTTTTTGTGGCCCTCCAGCCTAATGAGTTTGCCCCATTACCTCTGGCCCGCTGGTACTTTGCAATGATGTCATTAAAAATGGCCTACCATTGTGGACATAAGAACATAAGAACGCCATGCTGGTTCAGACCAAAGGTCCATCAAGCCCAGCATCCTGTTTCCAACAGTGGCCAAACCAGACCACAAGAACCTAGCAAGTACCCAAAAACTAAGTATATCCCATGCTACTGATGCTAGTAATAGCAGTGGCTATTTTCTAAGTCAACTTTAATAGCAGTTAATGGACTTCTCCTCCAAGAACTTAGCCAATCCTTTTTTAAACACAGCTACACTAACTGCACTAACCACATCCTCTGGCAACAAATACCAGAGTTTAATTGTGCGTTGAGTGAAGAAGAACTTTCTCAGATTAGTTTTAAATGTGCCACATGCTAACTACATGGAGTGCCACCTAGTCTATTATCTGAAAGACTAAATAACTGATTCACATCTACCCGTTCTAGACCTCTCATGATTTTAAACATCTCTATCATATCCCCCCTCAGCTGTCTCTTCTCCAAGCTGAAAAGTCCTAACCTCTTTAGTCTTTCCTCATAGGGGAGTTGTTCCATTCCCCTTATTTTGGTCGCCCTTCTGTGTACCTTCTCCATCGCAATTATATCTTTTTTGAGATGCGGCGACCAGAATTGTACACAGTATTCAAGGTGGGGTCTCACCATGGAGCGATACAGAGGCATTATGAAATTTTATGTATTATTCACCATTCCCTTTCTAATAATTCCCAACATTCTGTTTGCTTTTTTGACTGCCGCAGCACACTGAACCGACGATTTCAATGTGTTATCCACTATAACGCCTAGATCTCTTTCTTGGGTGGTAGCACCTAATATGGAACCTAACATTGTGTAACTATAGCATGGGTTATTTTTCCCTATATGTATCACCTTGCAGTTATCCACATTAAATTTCATCTGCCATTTTGATGCCCAATGTTCCAGTCTCACAAGCTCTTCCTGCAATTTATCACAATCTGCTTGTGATTTAACTACCCTGAACAATTTTGTACCATCTGTAAATGATTACCTCACTCGTATTTCTTTCCAGATCATTTATAAATATATTGAAAAGTAAGGGTCCCAATACAGATCCATGAGGCACTCCACTGCCTACTCCCTTCCACTGAGAAAATTTTCCATTTAATCCTACTCTGTTTCCTGTCTTTTAGCCAGTTTGTAATCCACGAAAGGACATCGCCACCTATCCCATGTCTTTTTACTTTTCATAGAAGCCTCTCATGAGGAACGTTATCAAACGCCTTCTGAAAATCCAAATACACTATATCTACAGGTTCACCTTTATTCACATGTTTATTAACTCCTTCAAAAAGAAGCAGATTTGTGAGGCAAGACTTGCCTTGGGTAAAGCCATAATGACTTTGTTCCATTAAACCATGTCTTTCTATATGTTCTGTGATTTTGATGTTTAGAATACTTTCCACTATTTTTCCTGGCACTGAAGTCAGGCTAACTGGTCTGTAGTTTCCCGGATCACCCCTGGAGCCCTTTTTAAATATTGGGGTTGCATTAGCCTCCCTCCAGTCTTCAGGTACAATGGACTATTTTAATGATAGGTTACAAATTTTTACTAATAGGTCTGAAATTTCATTTTTGAGTTCCTATAGAACCCTGGGGTGTATAACCATCCGGTCCAGGTGATTTACTACTCTTCATTTTATCAATCAGGCCTACCACATCTTCTAGGTTCACCGTGATTTGGTTCAGTCCATCTGAATCATTACCCATGAAAACCTTCTCCGGAACGGGTATCTCCCCAACATACTCTTTAGTAAACACCGAAGCAAAGAAATCATTTAATCTTTCCGCGATGGTCTTATCTTCTCTAAGTGCCCCTTTAACCCCTCGATCATCTAACGGTCCAACTGACTCCCTCACAGGCTTTCTGCTTCGGATATGTTAAAAACTTTAACTGAGTTTTTGCCCGTATGGCCAAATTCTTTTCAAATTCTCTCTTAGCCTGTCTTATCAATGTCTTACATTTAACTTGCCAATGCTTATGCATTATCCTGTTGGATCCTTCTTCCAATTCTTGAATGAAGATCTTTTGGCTAAAATAGCTTCTTTCACCTCCCCTTTTAACCATGCCGGTAATCGTTTTGCTTTCTTTCCACCTTTTTTTTTTAAGAGTGTGGAATACATCTGGACTATGCTTCTAGGAATTTTTTTTTTTTTTTTAAATTACCATGCCTCTCGCACACTTTTTACCTTTGTAGCTGCTCCTTTCAGTTTTTTTCTTACAATTTTTCTCATTTTCTCAAAGTTTCCCTTTCGAAAGTTTAGCACAAGAGCTGTGGATTTGCTTACTGTCCCCCTTCCAGTCATTAATTCAAATTTGATCATATTACGATCACTATTGGCAAGCGGCCCCACCACCGTTACCTCTCTCACCAAATCCTGTCCTCCACTGAGAATTAGATCTGAAATTGTTCCCTCTCTTGTCTTTTCCTGGGCCAATTGCTCCATAAAAATGTCATTTATTCCATCCAGGAACTTTATACCTCTAGCATGTACCGATGATCCATTTACCCAGTCAATATTGGGGTAACTGAAGTCTCCCATTATTACCGCACTACCAATTTGGTTAGCTTCCCTAATTTCTCTTAGCATTTCACTGTCCGTCTCACCATCTTGACCAGGTGGATGGTAGTATACTCCTATCACTATAGTCTTCCCCGACACACAAGGGATTTCTATCCATAAAGATTCAATTGTGCATTTAGTCTCATGCAGGATGTTTATCCTGTTGGACTCTATGCCATCCCGGACATAAAGCGCCACACCACCTCCCGTGTGCTCCTCTCTGTCATTGCGATATAATTTGTACCCCGGTATAGCACGGTCCCATTGGTTGTCCTCCTTCCACCATGTCTCGGAGATGCCAATTAAGTCTATGTCATCATTTACTGCTATACATTCTATTTCTCAGATCTTACTTCTTAGACTTCTGGCATTAGCATACAAACATTTCAAAGTTTGTTTTTTGTTTGTATTTTCATTCTGTTTTTTAATTGATAGGGATAAGTTAGAATTTTTTATCTCAGCGGAGCATTTAGTTACAGGCACTTGGACTACTTTTCTTATAATTGGAACCTCACTGTCGGGATGCCCTAATTCTAATGCATCATTAGTATCTGAAGATACCTCTCTCCGAACCATGCGCTGCTGAGCGACTGTCTGCTTTCCCCTTTGTTCTAGTTTAAAAGCTGCTCTGTCTCCTTTTTAAAAGTTAGCGCCAGCAGTCTGGTTCCACCCTGTAAGGTGGAGCCCATCCCTTCGGAAAAGACTCCCCTCTTCCCCAAAAGGTTCCCCAGTTCCTAACAAAACTGAATCCTCTTCTTTGTACCATTATCTCAGCCACGCATTGAGACTCCGAGCTCTGCCTGCCTCTGGGGACCTGCGCGTGGAACAGGGAGCATTTCAGAGAATGCTACCCTGGAGGTTCTGGATTTAAGCTTTCTACCTAAGAGTCTAAATTTGGCTTCCAGAACCTCCCTCCCACATTTTCCTATGTCACTGGTGCCCACATGTACCACGACAGCCAGCTCCTCCCCAGCACTGTCTAAAATCCTATCTAGGTGACGCATGAGGTCCGCCACCTTCGCATCAGGTAGGCATGTTACCAGGCGATCCTCATGCCCACCAGCCACCCAGCTGTCTACATTCCTAATAATCGCATCACTAAGTATGACGGCCGACCTAACCCTTCCCTCCTGGGCAGGTGTAACTGTGCATATATATTATGCACATGTTTGAAGATAAAAATATACAAGTAAATCATGTCCCTACCCAAATTCTACCCTCAAACATCTCTATAGTACATGTAAAGGTACACACAATCACTTTTGTGCATACGATCCCCAGGCTAATTTTAAAAAGTAATTTGCATGCATAAAACCAGTATTTACACACAGAAATCCTTTTGAAAATTACTCCCAAGATGAATTCAAGAAGAATGTAGGGTATAGAAGCATGCAGAAGACACACTGTGGCCAAATCTGCAAGATTCAGATACGAGTTCTAGGTAAAGTACTAAACTTGTTTATACTTTCTCCCAAAATTTCTAACATTAAAGATTACCTCTGCAATATCTTTTCTTCCCTAATATATAGTACGAGTTAGACCAGTGATGGCGAACTCCAGTCCTCAAATGCCACAAAATAAGCCAGGTTTTCAGTATTTTTTTTCAATGAATATGCACGAGAAAGATTTGCATGCACTGCCTCCATTGTATGCAAATCTCTCATGCATATTCATTGTGGATATCCTGAAAACCAGGCCTGTTTGGCACTTGAGGACTGGAGTTCACTATCACTGAGATAGACGCAAATAGAAGCACTACTTAAAAAAAAAAAATACTATGTAACCAAACTGATCATGCTAATTATTCAAAGAAAGGCTGAAAAACCAATACAGTTATCTTAAATAACCAGCTTGCTGACTTAAAAAAATACCCAAGAATGAGAAACTTACAGCACAATTGTATGTCTGTTGAAATAACTATTAACATGTATAATTTATTAAAATTATATAAGCTTTGCATTAATCATGCTTTTATACAAACCTCCATGAAAAAGGTGATAGCATTGTTCTCCGAATATGAAGAATGTGTACAACTGCTAAAGCACACAGTCTCAGTGTGAAATAAACAAGGCAATTTCTTTTTAATTACTACTAAATAACAAAATGAAACAGAATGATACAGATTTAGAATATTAACAGATTTTTATAAGGTTAACCAAGTTAAGTACCACAGTACCTAGACCTGTCTACTATGAACTTTAGCATTTTATTTTTAAAAACTTATATCCTGCCCATATCTATATAACTCATGGTAGTTTACAAAAGTAGACATTCACAATAAGAACGTTTCATGACAGCTGCTTAAATGGGAAGTTTCAGTTGGGCCCTATCCTCCATTCTTTCATTTGCAATCATTTTTATCTAGAAAGCTAGCTAGTTTTGTTTTTTTTCCCAGCAAATCAAGTCCCAGTAGGCAGCTCTGCACTAGTACACAAAGGAGAGACTATTCCTTTCTATACTGTGCAAAGGGGCAGATTGCAGGGAGGACAACCCTTATCCTCATTGTGAAAAGTTACAAAGGGTTTCTCCAGGGCAGTCAACACTGAACACGCGCGACCAAAAAGGAGAAAATGCATGGCAAAAAGGAGTACTGAATCGGCATATAGAATATGCTAATATGTTTATACAGATGCAACAACCTTGATCCTGAAATCCTTACCAACTACCGCCCAATATCAAACCTTTCGTTCATTGCCAAAACCATTGAAAAAATCGTACACACTCAACTTTATGATTATCTTGAATCAAACAAAATCCTACCCCCATCCCAATATGGATTTAGGATAAATCTCAACACAGAATCTCTCATCTCCCTAAATGACACCATTTTAAGAGGCTTTGACAAAAGAGAAAAATACCTCCTCATACTCCTCGACCTCTCAGCCACCTTCGACACAGTAAACCACAAGATACTGTTAGAGCGACTTTCACAAATTGGATTAACAGGCACCACATTACAATGGTTCTCTTCTTATCTCTCTGACCGAACTTACCAAGTAATAATCAACACCACCACATCAAAATTGATCAACCTCAACACTGGCGTCCCCCAAGGATCAGCATTATCTGCCACCCTTTTCAACATATACCTTCTTCCCCTCTGCCAACTTCTCCAAAAAAAACAAAACACATTTCCTATATGCTGATGACATACAACTTTTGATCCCCATAAAAAAATCAATTGAAGACACCTACAGGAAAACCTCAGATCTACTAATCTCTATCAAACAACTTCTAAATTCCCTAAAACTCATAATCAATTTTGACAAAACCGAAATTATACTGATGGACAAAAAACAGAATCCTGCTCCTCTACCCCTGATAATTCCTGACAAACACATGACAACTATAATTCCTACCTCCCACACCAGGAACCTCGGAATTATCATCGACAAAGATCTGTCATTTAAGAACCACATATCAAACAAAACCAAAGAAGGTTACCACAGACTCCTAACCCTAAGACATTTAAAACAATTTCTCAACACTGACGATTTCAGAACCGTACTTCAAATTCTTATCTTCTCCACCTTCGACTATTGTAACTCCCTACTAATAGGTATACCCTTCTCATCCCTCAAACCACTACAAATACTTCAAAACTCTGCTGCCAGAGTCCTAACTGGAACAAAAAGTAATGACCATATTACACCCATCTTGTCCTCTCTTCACTGGCTCCCGATTACTGCACGAATCACCTACAAATCCATGACTATCATCCATAAAGTCCTTAACAATGATCATCAAGGACTTAACACCCTTAACATAACTCTTCAAAACTCCTCAAGAAACCTACGATCCAATAATTCAAACTACTTATTAATCCCCACTATCAAAGATGCTCATCTAACAACAAGAGAGCCTTCTCCATCGCCTCCCCCAATCTTTGGAACACTCTACCTGAAGACCTAAGAACTCAACAGTATAAAAACCTTCAAAAAAGACCTAAAAACTTTACTGTTTTGCAAATTCTTCATGGACCCCCCCAATCATCTGCTCATACCAACTCTCAAATGAACTTATAACCCTAATTCTCAACCAAACTTACCTCCCTCCACATCCAACCTTATATTTCTTCAGAGACTTGTTAGGTTATGTTTATTACTGTAATTGCAATATGCTATGAGATTTCAAAACCTCCATGTTAAAAATCCTGTGCACTATGTAAACAGTTATGATTTTATTTATTTAAAAACTTTTCTATACCGTCGCTAAGTTATATACCATCGCAACGGTTTACAAATAGGCACATAGACTAAGGTAAGTAAATGTATGATGGCTTTTCCGAATAACGGTATATAAAACTCTTCAAATAAACAAACATTACAAAATATAATTTAAACAAATACAATTCACCCCATTGTAGAAGGCTAACCAAGTAACGCAGATTATAGCATATTTAAGTCCAGGTACAATAATTCCCTGATCCAAAAGAACTTACTACCTATGTGGGTTCCTTACTCCATCTTGTTCTAGCTCCCTACCCCCATGACCTTATCATCTATGGAAGTACCTTGCCCCGCTTCCCCATTTCATCTCTCTCTTGCCCCTATGTCCAAGCCCAGCACCAGGTCCCTCAATCCATCCCCTTCTCCCCATGTCCAGCAGCAGATCCATGAGCCCCTATCCCTGGCTAAGGTACTGGTACAGGTCTCCCTTTCCCACCAATCTCTTCCTCCTCCCCAGCACCCCTTCCCCTGAACCCACCATTTGGTCTCTAACAAAACACAGGATTAAGGAGGTAAGTGCTCGAAGTTGGTAGGAGTGTGACCAGAATGGCCTTGCATGCAAGACTGGCATTGGGCATCCCAACTTGAGCACAATCACACATGCAAGGCATGCCAAGTGAAATCAAAGGGTAAGCTCTATAGAATTAGGGACGCACAGCAGCAAAGTGCATACACTGTTCAGCTGTCGGTGCCCCCCCTCCCCCTTTGCCTTCATTTGGCATGCAAAAAATTGTGCCCATGTTGGGATGCCTGGTGCCAATTTTGCATGCAAGGCCATTTCATTAACACTACTTCCAAATTCAAGCACCTCTCTCCTTACTCCTTTTTTTGAACACACATTTTAAAGCACTTTTCTTCATTAGTGTGGATTTTTCAGTTTAAAAAAAAAAAAAAACTGCACTAAACTGAGTTAAACACACTTGCTCAATTTGCATTCCATTAGCTTACTGTAAGCAACAGGGATCTGTTTTTAATAAGCGTGCATAACTGACAGCCAGTCTGTGAACCTAAGAGTTCACCCAGGCATTAATGGTAGGTATCTAGATGGTATAGTTTAGTATGTGTGTGTATTTTGGGGGAGACACCATTCAAGTTCAGCCCCTCCCTTTGTGGTATCTAGCTTTACAACAGCTCTCCCCCCGAGAAGCCGTGGACAGCCCTTCATGGCTTTTGGAGAGTGGTGAGGAGCTTAACCTGTTTCGTGATTTTTCAAGCAGTCAAAGGAGGCAGGCTAATCCAGCCTGGGGATCCTGACCAGGGTCAGGAGGGGTCTTCATTCGTCTACTCACTAGCTGGTTGGGACATCTTTTGGGGCTTTTTTTTTAGTGGTAGAAGCCTTGTGAAAGCCAGTCTACCTCCTGGTTCCAGGGCATGGGGAACCCTGTGTCTAAGGCTGGGCAGGTAAGGGAAGATCTGCCCTCCATACCCTCAACGAGGACAGGGGTCCCCAGTGACCTGCTGCAAGGAGAAAGTTTCAGCAGTGGTTTCCATGGAAGGGAAAAGGACAATGAGTTTCCAGATTTAGGAGGAAGACTTTGGATGCTCCTTCCTTCCTGCATCCAGGGATCCCTTCCATCAGGGATCCAGAGGAGAGTGAATCTGTGAAAAACCTAATGAATCTGAAGAGCTGCTAACCGTGAGTAAAAACTATAAAGACCATTGAGGACACCTAGCCCCCTTCCCTTGGGGAAAGAGATTTGGACTCTCTGTGTAGACAGAAGGATTTTTAAATTTTTATCAACCACACAACTAAGGGTTATGCCCCCCTGGGAACCCTAGTTATCCAAACCCTGGAGAGTGGATGTTCCTTGCCCCTGGCATGTGAGTCCTGCACAGACAGAGGGGAAAGAGACTGTAAGAAGAAAACAAGGGAATTCTATGGTGCTACAGTGAAAGTTATTGCGCCATTGATCAGCAGCATTTGAACAGTAAAAACTAATTTTGGACACCAACCAAAGGGTTCCCAGAGTGCTTATTTGAGCACACAGTAAGTACACACATCCCTTTCCCAGGAGATCCAGACAGAGAAGCAGAACAAGCAAGATCCCTCTTCCAGGGACAGCGCAAACAAAGAGTCACCCTTAGCACTTGGGTCCTGAAAGTTAACTCTCTCCCCCATCTAAAAAAAAGGATCCACACCCTAGGGAAGGAGTCTGAGGAGAGCTCGTCAGGTGACCCTGCCCCAAGAACTATAAATAAGTTTATGGCTCCGCCCATGCAGAGGTGGGGTTACATGCATTAAATAAAACGGTGCTAACATTGGACTCCGATTTGACTGCAGATTTTATTACATCGGCTCCTCTCTGACAGACCTACACACGTTCTCTCTGGCATGTGTGCACACTCCTGCTGTGGCTCATACATCAATCTGCAAGGGCTTCCACACAAGTCCCCCTCACCCCAAACAGGCCCTTTAGCAGGATCAGCAAGTTCTTGTGGGGCTACTAGCCCTTAGCCAGCCCGCAGCAGCGACGACATAACAGAACAGCAAGAGAAAAAAGAAAAGAAGAGGAAAAAATATGCAATGTGGTCCCATTCAGGGTGGGGCTGGCACAGAAGCATTGGGATACCAAATGACGCAGTAACCTGCACTAGTCAAGCGTCCTTGAAGGGCTGAGGAGAGGAGAGAGTAATAAGCGAGCCCAACAGTCGGCATATAGCAGCAACTTTCTAATACATTCACTGGCTTGGTCCACAGTGGGCACATTATTCTTCGCATCCAAACTCAGGCTGGCTCCATGCTGCTTGTAAGTTGTCTTGCAGATCGTAAGTGACTGCCGCTCCCCATCTCCATAGGAGTCACTGGCACAGGAGTTTCCCCCTAACTCTTCCTCCTCCCTTCCTAAGACTAAGCTGTCCACAGCCCTTCCCATATTCCACAGCCCTGCTGACTTCCTGGTGCTTGCCACACAATGCTACAATCTGCAGGACCCGAATTGAGAATTTTCTTATGCTAGACAGGAGAGAGGCTGGGCTCGGGCTCCTGAAAAGAGGAACAGAAAAAAGGCCTATTGGATGGACACCTAGGTTTCTGGAATGCCATGTCTAAAAGAAGCTACCAAATCCTCAGTAAGTTTAGCACACGATAGTTAATGGAATTTTATATTACCAACTAGAAAAATGTAGGTTCCTTGGTCAAAACGCCACAAAATTAAGGGCTATTTAATTTACTTTCATTTGATATGGCTCTTCCTGCAATAGTTTAGATTTCAATTTTTGCTTCTACAATTGTCTTCAACAAATCCCTTAACTACTTTTGCTCAACCTTTGAGCCATACTCATTAAGGATTTTTTCCATAGGAATCAAATATAAATGCTTGAGGCAGAGCCATTGCAAAGTACTAAATCTTGCAAAGTACCAAGGATACTGATGGAGCAAAATAAATACATCAAGTAGGAACTATAACAGCATGACTAATATCTAGGGTTTGCTCAACATATAGATTAGAAGCACTATGTTATAAAGTGCTCTTGCCAACTTGAATGTAATGATGGCTTCTTTCAGATAAGATATTTGAATTTATTGATCAAAACTTCCAAGAAACTCTGGGGTTTATGATACATGCATTACTTATGGTCAATATTAGCAAATGCTCTTAACACAATGTTAGGCAATTCCTAACAAACAGAGTGAGTTAAGTCTGGAACCGTGGAAGATGCAACTGTAATTACAGAGTAATCTTATCTTTGTGACCTATTAAATTTACATGGGAAAGGACCGCAAATTTAATGCTTTGCTTCAAGGCAAGGAAGAGAGGAAGAACCACCAATTGTGCTTTTGTGATGGCTCTGTATGGCAACATTCTGAATCGGTCAAACTGGCAGCTCTGATGCATGTGATCATTTCCTCTCCAGCACGGCGCTGTTTAGCATGGGACGGAAAGGCACAATGGGCACATTATGCTAAATGCCAGTATCGTGCTGGGAAACATGCAGAGATGTTCACAGCCTAACAATAAGTTAACTGTGCCTAATGCAGAAGCTTTACAAAACATAACCCTGATTAAAACAAAAAAACAAAAAAACCCACAAACCTAGTCTAGCATCATAAAGTAGATTCACATAAGTACCCTGGTCCAGTTTGAGAATATGTAAGCATATCTATCCATTCTAAAAAGGGATAATCTGAAGATCCCAAATCACTGAAAAGATGGCCAATAATGTGAAAGAAATTTGACAGTTACAGTGAAAAGTTGAAAACTCACATTGTAAAAAATTACTTACCACTACTCTGTGTGCATTCAAGACGCTGCTAAAATGTGCTTCCTTCTATGACACCAAACTCCACTATTAAAAGGGTGGCCAACTCCAGACCTCAAAAGCCACACACAGGCCTGGCTTTCAGAATATCCTGCATACAAATCAGTCTTATGCAGGATATACTATTATATCATGCTTAAGGCTATTGTAACCTGCTTCTCACAGGTCTCCCAGTGAACCATCTCCACAAGTCTCTTCAAAATTCAGCTATATGACAACTTCCGCCAATGTCCCTCAAGTGGGGTAACATCTGCTTATCCACACAGTTCAAGCTCCTATTTGCCTACTTAACTCTATAGCTTTATTTGCTTTTCCTATCTCCCCAAACACCTTTGGTTGTGAACACTGTTCATCAGGCAAGTTGCATCTGTCTGTGCCCTTCTAACATCAACATCTGAGTCCATGCTTTCCAACTGGCTGGACCATATGCCTGAAACATGCTTCCTAAAGTGGAGTCTCATCCATTCTCTGGCCATATTCAAATCCCATCTAAAACCTCAACATTTCATTAAAATATCCAAAGTACCTGAAGACTGGAAGATGGCCAATGCAACCCCTATATTTAAAAAAAGGGATCCAAGGGTGATCCAGGAAACTATAGACCAGTGAACTTGACTTCAGTGCTGGGAAAAATCATGGAAGCTGTTATAAAGAATAAAATCACAAAACATTTAGATAGACATGGTTTGATGGGACACAGCCAGCATGGATTTACCCAAGGGAAGTCTTGCCTCACAAATCTCCTACATTTTTTTGATGGTGGTGAACAAAAATGCGGACTAAGGCTAACCAGTAGATGTGGTGTATTTGGATTTTCAGAAGGTGTTCGACAAAGTCCTGCATGAGAGGATTCTAAGAAAACTAAAAAGTCATGGGATAGGAGGTGATGTCCTTCTGTGGATTGCAAATTAGTTAAAAGACAGGAAACAGTAGGATTAAATGGTCAGTTTTCACAGGGAAAAAAGTAAACAGTGGAGTGCCTCAGGGATCTGTACTTGGACTGGTGTTTTTTAATACATTTATGAATGATCTGGAAAGGGGTACAATGAATGAGGTGATCACGTTTGAGGACTCAAAATTATGCAGAATAGTTAAATCTCAAGCAGATTGTGATGAATTGCAGGAGGACTTCGTGAGACTGGAAGATTGGGCTTCCAAATGGCAAGTGAACTTTAACATGGACAAGTGCAAATTGATGTATATAGGGGAAAACAGCCCTTGCTGTACTTACACAATGTTAGGAGTTACCACCCAGGAAAGATCTATGCATTAGTGGATAATACATTGAAATTGTCGGCTCAATGTGCTGTGGCAATCAAAAAAGCAAACGGAAAATAAAACAGGATGTCGAAATGCCTCTGTATCATTCCATGGTGAGACCTCACCTTGAAGTCTGTGTGCAGTTCTGGTTGTAGCGTCTCAAAAAAGAATAGCTGCACTGGAGAAAGTGCAGAGAAGGGCGGCCAAAATGATAAGGGGGATGGAACAGCTGCCCTATGAGGAAAGGCTAAAGAAGTTAGGGCTGTTCAGTTTGGAGAAGGTGGGGTATGATAGAAGTCTACAAAATCATGAGAGGACTTGAACAAGTTAATGTAAATCAGTTATTTACTCTCTGATAATAGAAGGACCAGGGGGGGAACTCCATGAAGTTAGCAAGTAGCTCATTTAAAACAAATCAAAGAAAATTCTCTCTCACTCAGCGCATAGTTAAGCTCTGGAATTCATTGCCAGAGAATGTGGTTACAGCAGTTAGTGTAACTGGGTTTAAAAAAAAGTTTGGATAAGTTCCTAGAGGATAAATCCGTAATCTGCTATGACAGTAATTAATAAGCAATAGTAGCTTGTGATCTATCTATTGTTTGGGTACTTGCAACTTGGATTAGCCACTGCTGGAAATAGGATACCGTGCTTGATAGACCCTTGGTCTGACCCAGTATGGCATATCTTATTTTATATATATGAAAGCATTTCCAGACCCTTAAGGATTCACTTCCATCAATTGCAGCAAAATCAAATACAGCAATACTGAACATTTTCTATCAAATAGAATATTTATTTAAAAGAACAATTATTTAATTGAACATTCTCTACTAAACTGAATCAGACACTACAAACCAATCACTACAATGTTTTACTTCTTGTTAAACTTGTTTATCTTTCCTTTAACTCTAATCCCAGTTAGAATAACCCCTGTTTCATTGTAACTTTCTCTTCCGTGCACTTGTTTATACTCCTGTAATGTATACTCTTATGTTTTAGTTATGTATGTTATAATGTATTGATCACCCCTTGTTTTATGTAAACCGACATGATACGAACTCCCGTGAATGCCGGTATAGAAAAACACAAATAAATAAATAAATAAAAATATTCTCCTGTAACACATTCAGGAGCACCTTTTGTGATGAGCATTCCTCTCCTTATGCACCCTAGCATTTTTATGGATTTTGACTGTTTTATCCACCTGTTCGGCCACCTTAAGATCATCAGATATGACCATCCCCAGATCCCATTCTTTCATGCTTAGAATTTCACCACATATCGTACCATTCCCTTGGGTTTTTGCAATCTAAATGCATTATTCTACTTTTGGTTTTTTTTTTTTTTTTTAAGCATTAAATCTTAGCTGCCAGACCCTAGACCATTCCTTGAGCTTTGCTAGATCTCTTCTCATGTTTTCTACATCTTCCTGGCTGTCTTAACCTGCAGCAGATTTTGGTTACCTGAAAAAAGACAAGCCTTTCCAGATAATCCTTCCTCAGCATTGCTCATGAAAATGTTGAAAAGAATAGGCCCAAGGACCAATACCTGTGGCCCACTGCTAGTAATGTCCCTTTCCTCAGACTGAGCTCCATTTATCCCTACTCTTTGTTACCTCCCGCTCAACTAGTTTCTAAATCCAGTCAATTACTCTAATATAAATTGAGCATGCTTGGTATATACAAGTTGTCTACGTGGAACTCTCTCAAAGGCCTTAATGAAACCCAAGTACATTACATCCAGTGCTCTCCCCTGATCCAAAACTGATCACTCAAAGAAAATGATAAAATTCATCTGACAAGACCTACATCTGGTAAAGCCATACTGCCTTGATCTTGTAATCCACTGGATTCCAGAACCTGCTCTATCCTCTATTTTAGCAGAGGTCGTATATAGTTCCCAGCCTCCTCCTCACTTCCAATTTTGTTAACAGCAACCACATCTACCTTTTTCCAGTCCTCCAGAACTACTCCCAACTGAAAAGCAGATTTGAAAAGATCAGCCAACATAGCTGCAAGAACTTTCCCATGCCATGGTCTTTGGGAGGGACAGGTTCTTTCACCAACTGGCTGAGAAGCAACTCATCCATGAGATGGATTCATGGCAAGGCGACAGACTGTTCACCGGCATTGTATAAAGCCACGCTGAGACGCTTCATCACAGCCAGACAAGATTGACTCATAATACCTTCTGTGCCGGCAAGATTTATATCAGACTCCCTGAAGGAAGTTTTCTTTCTCCGAAACACTGCATGTCTGACAGCGTCAAATTTTTCCTTACTCAGCCAGATGACATTTGGGTTGCTGCACTTGTGCTCTCAACTGTAAAATTTGGACTGGAGAGCTTTATAAGATAAGTGTATATCGATTCAGCTTCAGGCATGGAAGCGTTTCAAAAAAATACCTCACTGTGACCAATGATTAAAAAAAAGGCCCTTGCCGCTGAAAGCTTTAAGCCTGTAGCCCTTTCGGCACCTTATATGGAGGTCACTGAGTCTTTACTTAAATTATTTTCCCACTACACAGTATACAGGATTTGTATTGCTATAGTGAAGATCTCGCTACAGCATCAAATGATTCATACATGGAGCAGAGAAAACAATGTTCTGATAGTCTCTGGACTGAGAACATGCAGACTATTAAGGGTTTCAGCTTATCCATGCAATAATATAAATACCGCACCATGTAGAATTGGCAGGCCACAATGTGGTCATTTAGCATAGAGCTCCGAAAGACTCTTCCCAAAATTATTTAATAGTTTAAGTTCTTGCCCAGTAAAGGGTTTGAGAAAATGCTGGTCGACTTAGCCTTTTCAGCACCAACTCCATTACTACCGATTGATGCGATAGCTGGACTACCCCAAACCCTGGGATTTGATGATTTCTATATCTGATATCCAGTTTCCTGATTACAGTGGTACATACTCTATTTTCTAACATTTTAGTTTGTAAATCCTATAGTATTGATTGCATTGGGATCATTGCAGGCAGAATTTTCAGAATTCAAAAACATCAGTGCAGGGGTCTTTGTCCTTGTGGATGTTGACCCTCAATATCTTACAGATGTTATCCAAGAATCTGAAGTATGATAGGTTTTCTGGTAGCAAAGAGTGCTCCATCAGATCAGGTAGGTGATCTGAAGAAATCCCTGAAGACCCTTCTTCAGAAATGAGAGATGAGTCATTAACTTATGACCCAAATGATGTTGAATGTGATTGGGCGAGATCCTTGGTAATCTCAGAAATGAATATTCTTAGAAATAGAACATTCTCTGAACAGTCTCCCTCCTCGACTAGCTAGATTCCTCCACAGAGGGGGAAGATTGGGAGCTAGATATTGCTACTATGGGGAGCTCCTAAGGTGGGATCTTGCCCCCGATCATCTGATACATTGGACATAAGAGGTTCAAGGGTGCCTCCTTGTCAGTAGTTGCCAGCAAGCAAAGAAAAACCAATTCCGCTACCCAGTCTATGGACCTCTATGTCTTCTGACCAAGAGTTGGGGGGGGGGGGAGGGGAGGGGGAGACATTCTTTGACACCAGTATTGGCTCATCCTCTTGAGAAGCTCCAACGGACTCAAGGATGTAGCACCATCCTGGGTGAAACAAATTGGTGGATGCATGGAAACCAAAGCTACCACAGAATATATCAGATCTGATATCTCCAGGCGAAGTCTTTGCTCAAGGAGATGAGATGGAAAGCAAAGTGTAGTGAATTACCCTTCAGTCTTTTACTGATCACTCCTGCCTCGAATACATCGGGTGCACCAATGGGACAAAATACCGGTGCTCTAACTGTCCTGGGGTGTGGAGCGTTGATGGATCCAATACTGAACTGCCATATTCTAGACCAGGGGTGGGTAATTCTCATCCTTGAGGTCCACAAACCAGTTTGGTTTCAGGATATCCCTAATGAATATACATGAAATAGATATGCATACAATTGAGGCAGAGTGCATGCAACTCTCATGTATATTCTTTAGGGATATCCTGAAAACACAAGTGGTTCTCGGCCCTCGAGGACCAGAATTGCCTACCCATTCTCTAGACTATTCCTCAAGCTTTGCTAATTTCCTCATGTTTTCACCACATTCCCCACTGTCAATCCTGTTGCAGATTTTGATATCATCCTCAAAAGGAAGAGTTCCTGACAATCCTTCCGCGATGTCACTTAGAAAAATGTTGAAAAGAACCAGTTTAAGGATCAATCCCTGTAGCACAATACAACGAATGCCCCACTTCCTCCTTGGAGTGAAATTTATTTACCACTATCCTTTGTTACCACTCAACCAGTTTCTTATCAAGTCAGTAACTTTAGGGTTCAAAGGTACCCAGTTTGTGTCACCTATTCAGAACCCTATCAAAGGCCTTTCTTAAACCAAAATGCATTACATCTAGCACTCTCCCTGAATCATCCCTGGTCACCCAAAGAAATGGATCAGATCTGTCTGATTAGATTTACCTCTGCTAAAACTACGCTGCCTCAGATCTTGCAATCCATTAGATTCCAGGAACTGTACTATCCTCTGTTTTAACAATGATTTCATTAATTTACTCACTACAAAGGTCACACTTGACTGGCTTATAAATTCCTAGCCTTATCCTCTTTCACTTTTGTGAAAAGGAACCACATCCACTTGCCTCCAAGCCCTCTAAACGACTCCAGAGTCTAAAGCAGCATTGAAAAGGTCAGCCAGTGTAGTTGCTAGAACTCTAAATTCCCCTTAACACTTGGATGTATCTCATCCAGTCCCATCGTTTTATCTACTTTTAGTTTAGATAGCTCTTCAATCTTCTGGAAATTGTTTGAAGTTTACCTCACTTCCTTTCCTATTTGTATCCATTTCTGTGATCTAACTCCTGGCCTACTCAAGCGAACCTTGACAGAAATATTTGTTAAGCAATCCTGCTTTTTCCTCATCCGCTACATATTTCTCACCTTCACCTCAGAGTCTAACAATGCTACTTTTGCACTTCCTTATATCACTAACTTAAAAAAAAAAAAGGTACACACTATTTACTTTTTCTTCTATTTGTATCTTTGCTCTCAGACTTTCCCAGCTTCTCTTATTCTTAGCTTTTCCAGATATTGTGCCTGTCTTCTCTTTACTTTATGAATGCTAACTTCTCTTTCATGTACAGCTACTTCTTTAGAAAATCAAAGCACCGTTTTTGACTATTTACTTTAACAAAAGGGTTAGGTATCATTTTAAATTTTGCCCACTGCTCTTCTACTTCCCCAGCTAACAACTCCTTGAGCTACTACTCCCTGTTAACAAAATTAGTTTTCCAGAAGTGTAGGACCCTCGCCTTTGAATGAAACTTTGCTCCTGCATCTACTACTGAACACCATCATCCAGCGATCACTGGATTCTAGATCACTAGGACATCAGAAACTCTGCCCATTTGTACGTACCAGGTCCAGTACCACCCACTCCTGGGTGCATTCTGTTGTCAGCTGCCAGAACAGTCCTCCCTGCAGAGAATCCAAGAAAGCACCACTGCCAGGCAGACTGAAATCCTTTAGCCACACCCGCTCCCTTTTCATAACAATTTTGTGAAAGTCCATTAAATCTCTATTTCTTCTGGCTGTGTGAGATAGTTACATATCACCAATATAAACAGATCTACATACCCTCTTTCCAATTTAATCTACAGTGCCTTCTACCTTAATAGGCTCTGCAGTTCTGTGGTTTAATATTTTTTTTATATATAGTGCCACTCTCCCTTTCTCTCTCCTGTCACTGAGTAGATTATAGCCTGGTGTAACTAAATCCCATTCATGGTTTTCCTTGTACCATGTCTCTGATTACAACTACATCCAAGTCAGCCTTCTTGGATGATTGTCTCTTGAACTGGGACTTAATTTCCCATACTATAAGCATTGGCATACACAGATTTCCAGATGTGTTCCTATTTCGCCACACGTTTAAAGATTCACTTTCCTGAGTACTTTTACTTATTTATTTATTTATAGATTCTTTTATATCGCGGTACGTATAAATATACATCACCTCGGTTTACAGTGAAACAATAAATTAGCAACAGGCTTTACATATAACAGTTTAAACAGTAGAACATTTAACCGCTACAACCTTTACAGTAAAGAAAAACTTTGTTCTTAGGCTTTGTTCATCCATCCCCAAAAATCCTAGTTTAAACCCCTCAGTGGGTTAAGCTAGTCTGTTCTGAAAGACACTATATGCTCCCTTCAACAGCTGGATCACAGTTTTGCTCCACAGTCCTTGAAACAGCATCCCATGACCCAGGAAGCTGAAATGCTCTCATCGACACCATCTACAGCTCCATTCACCTCCAGAGTGCAATAAGATAAGCTTTGATTCCGATGACCTGAACAATTATCACCCAGGCTCAAACCTTCTCCTCAAGTAAAATCATTGAAAAAGCAGTATCACTATAACTATACATTAACCTGTACACTACAAAGGTCCTAAATCCCTTCCAGCTTTGAAACACTAAGCCTAGATGAACTCAGACTGTCATGATCAGGGAAGTTAAGCCTTGCTCATCCTCTTCAACCTCGTGCAGCTGCATGATATAGGATTAGTAGGCCCAGGGCTTATCAGGTTCTCATGGAAAAACTGTCACCATGGAAGCCACTTGCTTCCTCCAAACTGCAATCACTTCCTTGTAGAGTACCCCAAGGCTCCATTTTCTCACCCACTTTATTCAATATCTACTTAACCCCCCTTAGGCAAACTCATGAGGGACAGTCATCACCCACTACTCAAATACTACCAACCTCAATCGGCATAAAGGAGAATCAAACTACACACCTCAACTGATCCTTAAAGAAAATTGCACACAACAGATTTCACAAAATCAAACTAAGCCTCAATTCCCAAAAGACAGATGTTAAGGATGAAGAGAAAGATCCCAGGCACACTGCCCTGAATGTGATCCTTAGCTCACAAGCCCAGAATCTAGGTTTTATACTGAATTCCCAATTTACCACCAAAGCCCAGGTTCATAGAGTAACCAAAAGAGCCTTCTCCCACTTCCACCAACTCTACCATCTCCACCCATTACTGGAAAACACTGCCTTAATATCTGGGGGGAATCCCCAATGCCCTAAAATGCTTCTTGAAGCTCATACAAAATGCAACAGCCAAAATGTTAATTAACAACACATTTGACAGAAATAATCCTAGTCCTGATACCAACACTACTGTACCAATTCAATACTTTTATGATTTTAGCTCATGACTTTTCATTGGTAGCACAACGCGTTGTTACATCAAGGTAGAATAGCTATTTCCCTGTCCCCGGAGGGCTTCCAATCTAAGTACGTACCTGAGGTAAGGTAACAAGAGTGATCTGAAACCTTGCTTCCCTGGTTCTCAGCCCATTGCTCTAACCACTAGGCCGGTCTATAATTCCTCAAAGATCTGATTCTAACCCATTTTAGCAGCTCTCACACACTCTAGAACACCATCCTGTTCACTATCTCAGGGCCATTTTGTCATACCATCCCAAGAAATATGTTCCCTCACCAACACCAGAAAAAACAACTTCACAGGCTCTGCCTTTATCCTTAAACTCCCAACTCCTTTACATCATAATTGCCCCAGAATTCCTAATGTTCAGAAAAAAAAAAAAAAAAAAAAGGTGAGAACTCGGCAATTTGAAGCAGCATTTGGTAGTAGCTAATATGACCACCACTAGAACCTACATATACTATAGCATTTTTTGGACCCACTGAAACTCCCCATCTTATCTGCACAGGTTATTTAACCAAACAATGCATTAAGCTATCTATGCCACTGACTAATTTCTGTAGCCCTTCAAACATCCCAAAGAGATGTGCCTTAACTGAGTGATTATGCGCTTAAATTACAATTCACATTGACAATTACCTCAAATACTAACTGAATACTAATCTATTGTTACTCACTTTGGACTCTCTTCTTGGAAGAGTATGTCAAATAGTGATCATAATCATGATGATATCATCAAAGGCAGGCATACCAGAACCTTGCTTCTGAGCTGCTGTGTGAGAGGAGCATGCAGGAGTTCATCCTTGCCAGGGTAAAAGCGATTTCTAGTTACCAGCTGCTGAACTGCAGGAGTCTACGTCTAGGAAACAGGGTACTGCTACAAGGGACCCCCAAATTAGGGCACTATGCAGAAAAGTAGCCTGGAAGAGAATAGAGAGGATGGGGATCCTGACATGCATAGATCTCTGTAGTTTTACCACAAATCTGATTGTGGTTTTTTTTGGAGTATGAATGCCATCACATCCAAGGGTGTTTGCAAGATAATTGGTCCACATCAAACTCCAATAAGATACTAATTTTTGGATAACTGAGCCCAGCATATGTTATTCTTTCTGGGATTTCCAGAAGGCAATCCACAAGCCTAGGACTTACGACTTACTTTTCACCATAAGGAAAGAACCCAGAAAAGTATGCGCTTGTTCCAGGGATTCCAGATGTGCCCCAAGTTTTACCAGCCAACAAAACAAGGCTTATATAAATAAAAAAATGATCCCTTAAACAAGAATATAGAGCAAGGAGGTAAAGAGCACAGTTACTCGTTATGTAGAGAGAGGATATCCTTTTATATACTGCTGGTCACATTAATTCCTTCCTACCTTTAATGAAAATCAGAGCAATAAGTCTTCTGGCAGATTAGAAAATGAATGTCTCAAAAGCCTAAAATACATCCCCTTGTATTATCTCAATCCAGGGGATTTGTGGGAAGTGAGTGGAAGAGGCGGCAGGCGAACAAAGTCCCTTTATTTCTCTTAAAGGGAATATTGGGCTCTTAAATATCAGAGTTTTTTTTTTATTCCCAGGGAGTCAAATGACCTTTTTAGCTTAATTACCCCCTCTTTTTGAAAATTGTTTATACTTTATTAATTATAAACTTTGCACAGAAACACAAAGACAGAAAGTTCTCAAACAGCTATACAACCAAAAGTAACCTAAAACAAATGCTCTCTCATTACTTTAGTCCACTACATAGGGAGGAGAAATTATATGCTAAAGGAAACACTAAATAAAAGGAGAAAAGAAAGCGCCTTAATGTGAACACTCTCTTACCCGAAAGCTTGAGGGGCAACTGCAGGAACGCTGGAGAATTCAATGTTTGGAGACGGAAGTCCAAAATATTCCGTCTGTTAATGTCAGGCTTAATTAGGAGTGGGGGTGTTCTTTGTAGGAGAGCTGAATTTATTGAAAATCACTTGCTTTTGGGAATCTCCCCAGAGTGACAGGAGACTTGCCACGTGTGAATAAGGAAATATTGTAAAGTAGTTTTACATAGGCCCTCAGATGTAATTTGCCTTTTTAACGGGATACATTTTTTTGCCTTTTGGGTGATATTTGAGGGTGCTGCAATCTGTTTGGAAACTTCTACTCCCACAGATAATAGATAGGTCTACTCTTAGCATCTTTTGTTCCCGAACAAGATTCAAGGGTTCTGAAATCATTAGAATTTACCCAGATTTGGCAAGGGCCACTCAGGAGAGGAAGAAGGGGATCTTGGCACAGCATTAAGAGACACGTGGTTCGGGCGCATCCTCTCTCAAGATACCCCTGCAAATGTGTGGTTAATACAATGTGGATTGTTACTTTTTTGGCTCCTTTTATAGATACTAGCAGTTACATCCTTACCAGCTCCTAATCAGGATCAAAAATAGATTGGTAAAAAATGTAAATAAGACCATCGGAGGTGACAGGATAACCATAATTAAAATTTACCTCCATGAGTACATTTTCTTTCGAAATACACCCCCATTTGTCCTCCAAGTATATTTTTTTAACTAACTCAGTAAAACCTATTAGCACCTTTATTTGGAATATCTGTTTGAGTGAGTCACATGATGCAAGGGAAGGTAAGGACTTGCTCCGGGACCTTGCTCCCCCATTGCAATTGAAACAAAGCTCCGATCAAAAAACTGCACTTTGAAGCATATTTTGAAGCATAATCAGACTGTGCGCATCAACTGGAGCACTTGGATGGTCGAACAGTTGTGGTTATGGCTAAAAAAAAAAAAAAATCCAGCGGAGAGAGGAGGATAAAGCCATGGCTGCAGATGGTACCTAAGCGTAATCTGCTTTGAAGTGCCAAATAATTGGAATATAAATCCAATAAATAAAAAATAAAGAGTAACCCTACCTCACCACTGGCCTTCGACTCTAGGGTGAAAGAGAGAATCCCATGGTAGTTACAGCACTGGAGGACAAATATAAGGTATCTTCTCAGTTTAATGAAGCCTACTTGCTACTCGCTGATAAGAACATAAGATTTGGCATTCTGAGCCAGACCAAAGGTCCAGCAAGCCCAGCATCCCGTTTCCAACAGTGGCCAATCCAGATCACAAGTATTTGGTGGGATCTCAAAAAGTTGACCGATTCCATGCTGCTTCCCAGGGATAAGCAGTGGATCTTTTTCCAAGTCTACCTTAATTGTTTATGGATTTTTCCTCCAATAACTTGTCCAAACCTTTTTTTAAACCCAGCTACACTGCCAGCTTTTACTACATCCTCTTGCAATGAATTCCAGAGTTTAATTATGTGATGAGTAAAAAAAAATATTTTGTCCTATTTGTCTTAAACGTATAACCTAGTGACTTTCATTGCATGTCCAATTCTTTGTACTTTTTAAAAAAAGAGTAAACCACCGATTTGCGTTCACTTGTTCCACTCCACTCATTTCATAGAACTATCATATCTCCCCTAAGCCTTTTCCTCTCCAAGGTGAAGAGCCTTAAACCCTTAAGCCTTTCCTCACAGGGGAATTGTTCCATCCCCCTTTATCTTTTTGGTCGCCCTTCTCTAATTCTGCAATATCTTTTTTGAGATGCATTGAACACAACTGCACCCAAGAGTCAAGGTGTGGACGCACCATGAAGTGATACAGACATGATATTCTCTGTTTTATTCTCCATTCCTTTCCTAATAAGTCCTAGCATTCTGTTTGCTTTCTTAGCTGCCGCCACATTCTAAACAGAGGATTTCAACATATCCACAATGAAACAAAGATCCAATTCCCAATGCCCTCTATATCGGTTGAAACTGTTACAGTATTGTACCCCACCAGCTTTAGTAGGCTATTCCATGCCTCGTCATCTTACTTTTGATTCTTACAAGTCCCGTACTTAATCCAATACCCAGCTTCTCTTCTACATCTTACCAGCAAGCTTTGCAATAATCTAGACACTAAACCTAGCAAGACTGTAGTGTGAAACATCTGGCCACACTGTGCTTGTTGATATTATAACCATGGCTGTTCTGTGCAGGCTGGTGATGGCGGAGATATAGCAACTTTCGTGCATTATGCGTGTCACGTGAAATTGGAGGACATCTCATGTTCCTATATGCTGCGTTGTCTAGTAGCGCTCTATCAATGATAAACAGTAATATAAGACCCTCTTCATGTACAACAGTCTCACTGCTTTGACGAGAGGAAGGCTGGTCTGATTTTAGCTAGTGCTTCGGTTCTGAAGGGGGCTCTAGCTAGCCCGAGAGAGGAGAAAAGTACTCTCTCAGCAGGAAGATGCTGACTGGTTCTCAGAAGTTAGAAGAACCATAAGCCCCGAGACACAAAGTAAGGAGTGCTCAGCACTTTTCAAAAGGTACAGAAGGGGGATGAGGAAGAGTTGGACAGAGAAGAGATTAATTCTCCAAATTTATATTAACAATCCTTTGGGTACCCTACCACCTCGATGCATGTATGCTTGTGCATGTGTCTGTGTCACTGTATGGGTGTCTCTTCCTCCTCCATTTCATTTATTTACTATATACTACCAGACCAGGCACAAAAGCCTGCCAATAGTGTTGTACAATTTAATAACAAACTCCACAATGTGATCTAACTCTTCCAGAGTGCTCTACCGTCTGCTTATTTTCACATAATCATTTCATAAAAATGTTAGACAGGCAAGACTTCACAGTGCTGCTCATATGCCAAGGTTCAGTTCATGTGTCAGAAAAGCTTCCTGCTTTTTCTAAAAGCTAATTTAAAAGTGCGTTTGTTTTTTTTTTTTTAAACATATCTTGAAAGAAGCCACTAATGAATCATAGCTGATGCAGGCAGCGTTTCACCTATCGGCTGTTTCAGGGATTGATTCAACAGTCTACTTAAAGAGTGAGCAAACACCTACCCAACATCTTCCTAAACAAAATATAAAAACAGTTTTTAAAATGCTCCCCCTAACAAAAACTAACACTAAACTAAACACACCAAATGTTCCAACCATCCATCAATAACACAACTGCAATGAACACATCTGTCTGTCTCTCTCTGTACCTGTATGTTTCTGTGGTCTTGCCAGTGTCAAATAGGAAGCATCACATTTTGATCCAGACCACATTTTTGCTACTTCTATGCTAACCTCAGTATAAGGCCAGACCCCTTTCAGTTGCTCAGGTACTGCTGTAGTCCCTAAACATTAATTTCATTGCTATTCATTAATGGGAAGCTCATACCCAGGTTACCGTAACAAAAAAAAAAAAAAGACAGACTACAACTTATGTGTAGGGAGTGAAAATAGAAACCTAGCAGGGTTTAATGGAAGATCACGTGGGCTTAATGAGTTGTAAGTGTAGTTTTGCTCATATACAATGGCGCATCCTGGATATCTACTGGAAGTTTATTACCAAGAAAACAGAAAGTGGTAAAAAGACTTGAAAGCTAGAAGAGATTCTGGTGCGAGGGAAAACAAAATGCACAGGGGTTAGAGAAGACCAGGATATCCGCCATGAATATTCAGCGGTCTGAGAACCATGTTCATTTACATAATCTGGGTTGTGCAGAAAAGCAGACCCGTCTGCAGTCTCAGAGCAGGGGTTCTCAACCCTGTCCTCAGGATACACCCTGCCAAGCTGGTTTTCAGGATAGCCATAATGAATATGGATGAGACAGATTTGCATGCACTGCCTCCACTGAATGCAAGTCTCTCTCATCCATATTCTTTATGGAAATGCTGAAAACCACTGGCTAGGTGTGTCCTAAGGAATGGGTTGAGAACCCCTGCCCGAGAGGACCAGGCCTGTGCAACATTTTCAAGCAACTAGTTTTATATACATGTATACATGCTGATGAGAAGATGAGAACATTTGAGTTTTAAATCTTGAAAAGATAATTTCCTCATTTGAAGCTTGTTGGATTACTAGAGGGGAGTACAGAGGGAGTGATAAATCATCTGCTACTGGTAAATTGGACTTGCAGAGAAAAAAACACTTCAATCTGGGTAAAAGTGTTCTTAAAAGATTAAATTAGTATTGGGTATACTGTCTGTTAACTTACCAATACTAGCCTTAAAAACTAAGAATTGTGTGCTTAGGGAAAACAGAATTTGCAGTAAATTTGGGAGCCAGCAAAGGTTAGCATTTATAAAGTATTAGAATTGTGAGCTTGCAAAAGGATCCAGTATAAAATAGCCATGATAATACACTCTTTACTAAATAACTCAGACTCAATTTGGTTATGCTCGACCCCACGGTTAGACAAACCCACTGGAGAACTCAGATCAGCTGCAAACAATTTACTAGAAATACCATCGGTAAGAATGGCAGCGTTGAACGTCAAAGAGCCTTTTCGGTTACGGGCCCTATTTTGGGGAACTCCGTGCCGAATCCTTTAAGGCAAATATCAAATAGGATTGATTTTAAGAAAGCATTAAAAACTTAATTAAGGAAACATTCGGTAATAATGGCCCCTCACAATAACTATCAAATTATAAATTTTATTTAACAGTTTTTCTACACAGACATTAAAGTACACATCATATCGGTTTACATGGTAACGAAAGGTGGAAAGTACAAATAACAGGGGGAGGGGAGGTGGAGAACTAAGAGAAACTGTGGGTCGGAGGGGGACCCCAACAAATTAGAGAAGGAGTGGAACGGTAACACTTGGTTAAATATGATTCAAGTGTACAAGCTATATATGGTTAGGTAATATATATGGTGCAAGGGTACAAATTATACAGGGGGTGCACGGGTAGAGAAAGATAGAGGTACAAAAGGAATAAGGTTAAATAAGGAGTGAGGGTACAAGATATACAGGATATACAAGAATAAGGTTAAAAAGGAACGAGGGTACAAGATATACAAGAGGAATAAGAGTACAGAACGGTGGGTTGAGATGGCAATTATAGAATATGCAAGGGTTATGAAGATTAAAGGGGGGTAAAGAGAAGAGCCGGGTTATCTTAAATGTCAAGATCATCCTTATTAGCCTGTCAGGATTGTACATCTTATTTCTCATCTGTCCTAGTTTTGTTAAAATAATGGTAATTAATCTATAGGTATACAATACTGGGTTCTGTACTGAAATCATCACTTAGAAAAAGGACTTTGTCATCATGGACAATACATTGAATTTGTTTTCTCAGTGCGTTGCGGCAATCAATAAAGCAAATAGAAGGTCAGGAATGATCCGAAAAGGAATGGAGAATAAAACTGAAAATATATTGCCTCTGTATTCAGTCATGATGCAACGACACCTTAAGTATTGTGTGCATTTCAGGTCACCCATCTCAAGAAAGACACAGTGGAACTATAAAGATGCGGAGGGGAGGACGACAAGAACGATAAAGGGGATGGAATATCTCTCCTATGATGAGACTGCGCAGGCTAGGGTTTTTCAGCTTGGAAAAGAAATGGCTTAGAGGGGACATGAAGTTTATAAAATTATAGAATGGTTAAATAAAGGACGGTTATTTAACCTTTCAAATAATACCAAAACAAAGGGACACTCCACGAAGAGATTCAAAACAGATCCTAGAAAGTACATTTTCACTCAGTGAAGTTATAGAATCTGTTGCCAGAGGTCATGATGAAGACAACTAGCAGAGTGGGGTTTAAAAGGGGTTTGGACAAAGTTCTGGGAGGAAAAGTCCACAACACATTAGTAGCCAGGCAGACTAGAAAAAGCCATTGTTATCCCTGGGAGTGAGTAACAAGAAATAGATCTACTTTATAGGATCTTCCAGGTACTTGTGACCTGGATTGGCCATTGATGGCTCTTGGTCTGACCCTACATGGCGATTCATGGTGGCTGTAGGCAATTGCTAGTGGAACCAGTTAACAAAACTATTAAATGGTAACACCTTACAGAACAAAAAGATCATTTTCAGCTGCTCTGACACCAGAGCAAGTTCATGAGAGTCGGTTACTTGATTTGTGTGTCCTTTGGGAAAAACAGGACACGAGAGAGATATGAAAGAGCACATGATGATTTTGAATTGCTGCATTTATTTATATTTAAATGTATGAATTACTTCTTTCAAACCAGCCTCAAGCAATTTACACATTGTATATAAAATACCTCCTGGAAAAGCATGCATATCCTATACAAATACAATGCCCTTGAAAGCATCCACCAGCTCCTCTAAATACCTTGCAAAATAAGATTCTCTTTCATATAAAACTCTCCATTCATATCCGTAAATATAAAATGCAAAAATCTAAATATCCCAACATTACATATAACAAATCTTAATTTGGTCTGTTACTCTACCCCTCTCTGAAATGGCCCAGATAATCTTAGGAAAGCAAAAAAATATCCCTACAATCTTAGGGCAATAAACCTTTGAGAATCAGTCCTTGTAGGAGCTGTTCTGGGCTGCATTTGCTATATTGTGAGTGTTCAGTAAACCAATTTCTCCTGTCACTAGTCTCTCCTATATAATTTTCCCTGGGGGACCAGTCTGAGCAAAAGCTGTCAGCGAGCCCCTGACAATATAATAAAAACTTAAGCGTGCTACAAACAGGTGTTCAACTAGCACCAACAATTCTTTCTGATAAACACTGCAACCTTAAGGCTGCAGGAGGCAAAAGCACGCTGTCAGACAGCTGCACCTTGGAATATGTACTGTAGTGGCACCAGCAGAGACTGTGCCTAGTTGATATAGTAAGCATGCAAATCCCAGGGCATAGAAATAAATTAGCTTAAAAAAATAAAGTCTAACACTGCCTAGCAGAGAAAATAAAAAAAACTTTGCAACTTCTATTAAGCCAAGATGCAAACACTATAAAAATTATACAGATGGTACATCCCCCTTTAGGTCACACAACCTTGAGACAGCACACTGACAGGGTCAAGTCCTGCCCAAACCAAAATTACAGAAAAACAATGGGCCAAAACCTCTATTATTTTTTTTTTTACATTCTCTGCCCACCATGAAATGATCTCCACTGATATACAATATGTAATACACACCTAAGAGCTCTTCCAGAAACAGGTCTTAATTTCCTGGCTAAGAAAGATATTCTCCATGCATAGCTATTTGAACCCAACATGGCTCTCTCACAATAGACTAAAACTAAATCCAAAAAAAAAACAGAAATAGTCCACCTCTCATCAATTACAGATTCATCCATAGGTCCCCCCCCTCAATTAGTATTTAATGGTATCACTATCCCCATCTCCAAATCTGCAAAACATTTAGGTATAACCATTAATTCAGATCTTTCATTAAAACAACACATATCCATAATTACCAGAGATTCATTTTATAAGCTTCAACTCTTGAAACGGCTTCGTCCTCTACTTTTCTTTCACGATTTTCGGACTATACTTCAATCACTCATCTTTTCTGGGCTTGACTACTGTAATTCTCTTTATATAGGTCTCCCAGATAACACACTTCACTCACTTCAACTGATCCAAAACGCAGCAGCACGTATCTTAAACTCTTCCATAAAAAATCACATCACTCCGATACTTCAATCATTACATTGGTTACCAATTAAATACAGAATACAATTCAAGATCCTGTCCATTATACACTCTCTCATCTACACTCCTAATTCAATTACCTTATGTTTCATTCTCCGGATTTACAAACCCACCAGACATCTAAGATCACTGGACAAAAACCTCTTAGACATCCCATCACCACGACAGGCCCGTCTTGACATCACCAGAAAAAGATCATTCTCTGTCATTGGACCAATCTTATGGAATGCATTACCAGACTCTTTAAGATCCATATCCAACTCCAAACACTTCAAAAAATCCCTAAAAACACATTTATTTCAATCTGCTTTCCATATATCACACACTAAATAACATAACTACTTCTCCATCACACAGGGCACAACATTATTATATATTGATTTATTTTTTATGTAAACTATTCATTGTTTTAGATTTTTATTTTTATTATATATTTTTGTAATTTTGAGCTTTTATAATTTGATAATCTTTATGTTCTTTTAAATTTAAATCTTTATTTACATTTGTTTTTTATTTAATTATGTAAACCGTTTTGATTAAACACTGTTTGTAAAGACGGTATACAAACACTTTTAAATAAAATAAATAAATAAATCCCGCACAGGTAACCATGAAATAAAGGAAATGGCTTGGATACTACAAGCTGCTAGCCTTCCTGTAGTGCAAATGCACTAGTTATAGTATATTTAAAAATAGGAGAAGACGGTTTATAAGCCAAGATCCTATGTCATACCTTTTATGCAGAAGGTTAAAAAAAAAAAGTATTACATTTTAAACAGACTAGGTTTCTAAAATCATAGCTCTGAATGGGGTTTAATGTATTACCTGCCCCGTACTCAAGGCAACAAAATCTCAAATTAAACATAGGCAAGGGATCACAAAAAAAAAGATATCTTCAGTCCCTAGACCTGGGGGAATGGGGAAGGAAGGGTTTAAGACTCTTAGACCAGATTTGGATATGGGGGCGGGCATCAATTTAGGAGTTTCCCAGGAACATCCAAGCTGAATTTCATATTGGACAACACATTATGGTATATATATATTCTCTCAATTACAAGGAGCCATAATGAGGCGCCCAGAAAGTGGTGGGCTATTGATTCTTGTACAGGCCTGGAATCCTTCTTGATTCAATCTAAATCTCAGAAACGCTTGATATCCAGAATGTGTATGTTCTTGATGGATGGCATCTTTGATTCAGACATGTCCCACCTTATAAAGTGGTGGAATGAAGATCTAACGATGGTTGAAGAGTGGAAGGAAACATGGAGCTCGACTATTAAACTGTCCCAATGTAACAAGGACAGGGAGCTGTTTCATTTATTACACAGAACATAAAGATATCCCCTGTTTTTCTAAATTTAGCACCTCTAGCCCCTTGTGTTGGCAGGGGTATTGCGAGCCTACTTCTAATTTTCATATATGTTGAAACTGTCTCGTTGTTAGTAATTTTTGGCAGCAAGTTGAGACTTTGGGAACAATTGGATCAGTCTCTTCAACTTAATGCCTCTGTTTATTGGGACATTGATTTAAATAAATCAGCTAAAATTCTTGCTATCCATTTATTACATGCTGCCTGCATCACTATTGCTTATTATTGGAAGTCAACTATTGATCATTCATTGGAAGCTGGTGGTGGCCAACATTGCAATAATGGAAAAGATGTATTTTCAACAAACAGGAGACCTCTGGCAACATATAAAAGGCATACTGGCAGTGGGGACAATATACAGACTGACATTTCTACATGCTATCCTTTTGTGACAAATGCCTTAAATTAAGTTCTTATTAAGTCATCCTACCATGTGTGTTTAATGCCTTGTGGGTGTTGCAGTTACTATTTTACTCTGATGTTAAGTATTGTTACTTCCCTAAATAGAGGAAAAAAAAAAACATCTGCAGTACATAGGTGCCAGGGTTTCAGGGGCTACCCCGGACAGAAGGTGCATATCTGGAGAGGCTAGGGCAGAGAAGGGATGGTAGAACAGAAACACTGGAAAAGGAATAGGTTAGCAAAACAGGAACACAGTAAGCAGAGACCAAATGAGCAGAGCTTCCACCCAGTGGATGCTGAAAGATTTGTTGGACCAGCACTGTCTCTTCTATGTGGATCTCAATTAAGGGCACACTAAGTATTGATCAAACAGGAAGCCTTCAAAGGTATGTCTAGCTCTCTCGAGTCTTTGGGGTAAATGTTCTATGACTTCCTGGAAAGCCAGCAGCCTCGAAAGTTCTACTGTAGCTTCTCAAATTGCAACTCCCATGGTCACAAGTTCAAAAACCCTGCTGGCTCTAAAAATAGGAATATAAAATGTGCCATGTTGGGTCAGAACAAAAGGTCCACTGAGCCTAGCATCCTGTTTCTAACAATGGCCAATTTAGGTCATTAGAAAGTACATGAGTAGATCCATTCCTTATAGCTCACTTCCCAGAATAGACCATGGACTTCTCCAAGAATTTGTCCAAGCCTCTTTTAAACCTAGCAATGCTAGTTGCCTTGATCAATGATCACATACTCTAGCAACAAAGTTTACAGCTTGTATATTGAGTGAAAAAAAGTGCTCTCTCTGATTTTTTATATTACTTGTTTCATGAAGTGTCCCCTAGTCTTAGTATTTGAAAGGGTAAATAAATATTTTCTATTTACCAGTTCCACACCACTCATGATTTTATAAATCTATCATGGTGTCTCTTCAACATGAAGAGCCCTAATCTGTTTGGCCTTTCTGTACCTAAAACCTCTACTTGGGTTAAAGATGTTTGCATTGATGTCCATCGATTTATCTGCTAGGAAAACAATTATTTTGTCATAAGCTAGCCCTTAATATTGATAAGGCAGAAGTGATTATACTGAATTAGTTTCCAATTAAGTAGTACTCCATCTAATTTCCACGTTGAACATTGTATTATCCCCATTTGGTATGTGTTACGAGCCTTGGCATTTGTTGGAGGCTGACCTATCCCTATGTGAACAAGTGAGATCAGTTGCAAGTGGTATCCTCTTCAAGCTCCATACGATATGCTGGCTTAAGATATTTTAGAGACCGGAGGACTTTCAGCCAGTCCTACAGGCACCGATTCTAACAGCCCTGGGCTTCTGTAACTCAATCTACACTGGGGTTCCAACCAATATCCTCAGGACATTACAAATAATTCAGTCCATTAACCATTCCATTGGCTTCCAATTGAACACCGATCAAACACACACACACACTGTGCTGGTCAATTTAAGTGATGGCATCTCACCCTGGTTTTGTGTAATACTTTGTTATCTATACCTCGTGGACTTTGCTCATAAACAGGTTTTATTCTGCTTTAGCTTATTCTAGTATTTGTTCGCATGTATTGTGCATAAGTTATTTTGGGTGTATTACCACATTGAACTGTGAAAAGGCAGAAAATAGATTCTTTTACATAAATTAAAGAAATAATGGGGCCATTCCATTCCCTTTATTTTTGTCACTCTTTGTACCTTTAGTTCTACTTTATCTTTGAGATAAAATAAATGCATACAATACTCAAGGTAGATTGTTACAGGGATATGCTCTCCATTCCAAATTCCTAAAATTATATTTACTTTTGTGAGCGCTTTCACACACTAAACTAAGGATTTCAATGTATTCTCCACAATGACTCCAAGATCCTGAGAAACCACATTGTGTACCTATACTTAGGATTATTTTCCCCTATATACATCATTTTGCACTTGTTCACATTAAATGTAATCTGCCATTTAAATGCCAAGTTCCCCGGACTGGCATGGTCCTCTAATAGCTCCTCACAGTCCACTTGTTTTTAAAATTAGGAATTGTCATCTACAAATTTGATCATCTCACTTGTTCCCTTTTCCAGATCATTTATGAATGTGTTAAACAGCATTGGTCTCAGTACAAAATCCTCGGACATTCCACTATTCACTACAAAAACCGATCATTAAGTCTAACACTGTTTCCTATCTTTTAACCAATTACCAATCCATAACAGAACACTGCCTTCTATCTTGCGACTTTTTCATTTCCTGGAGTCTGAGAGACTTTGTTGAATGCCCTCAGAAAATTCAAATGCACAATTTGACTGACTCACTCTTACCTACGTTTGTTTATATATATATTTTTTAAATTCTAATAGATTGGTAAGGCCTTTGCTAAAGCCGTTTGATCTTCCCTATTCTGCACGTCTTGTCTATATGACCAGTTATTGTGTTCTTAACTTTTACTATTTAGCATGATGATACCGACAGGATCACAGGACTATGTGTTCTCAAATCACCCCGGGGCACTTGTTAAAAATTGGCATTACACTGGCCACCCTCCAAGTCTTCAGGCACAGTGGGCAATTTTAATAAAAGGTTATAAATAGCTAGTAACAGGTCTCCAATTTCTTATTTGAGTTTTTAGAACTCTGGGGTTAATACTATCCAATTTTGATTTGCGATGTTTTAAATTTGTCAAGTTGCTCTATTTCAGCTTCTAATTTTGCATTTGTTTCAGGTCCTCTGAATCATCATCACGGGTGTGGGAATCTCCCCAATACCCTCTCCACAGTTTGTCTGCTATGGTCCTGTGCTCCCTAAGCATTCCTTTTACCTATCTGATCAAACAGCAGTCCAACTGTCTCCCTCATACGCTTCTTGCTTTTGATATATTTGAAAATGTTTCCATTAGTTTTTGTCTCTATGGCAAGTTTCGTTTTGAAGTCTTCCTTATTCATGTTTTACACCTAACTTACCTTTCATATTTGGATCTGCATTCCACTGTTTGAAGAAACCCTTTTTTAAGACAATAAACAAAAATGTAATAGCCTCTTATCTTACCATGCTGGTAATTATTTGGTCTTTATCAAGCTTCAACACATGAAATCTACTTTACGTGGGCTTTCATAGTAACATAGTAAACGTAGGCAGAAAAAGACCCAAATGGTCCATCAAGCCTGCCCAGCTATTTTTTTTTTTTTAATGTAGGGCCACTTTTTTCTATATATTCCTCTATTTCAGGCATTTCAAAGCAGATTATATTCAGATACTTTATTTTTCTGTCCCCAGAGGGCTTACAATCTAAGGCCTAGAATTAAAATGTTATAAAGCAGAAATATGGCAAGTTAACAACCACGCCAAAAAAAATAAAAAAAAGGTATGTAAGGAAACTTCCTGATATACTGCACCGCGTAGGTAAGTTGTGCAACTCACGATAATTTATTGCATCACGTGATTATCGCATTGTGCGACAGCACGACATTTTACACGTCTTGTCATTTTACACCTGGCACGCTATTTTGTTTATATATACTGGCTTCCTGTAGCTGCCTCTTCGAGGGTGTGTCAGGCATGGGAGAGAGGAGAAGTGGTGAGTTCTTGGAGTTCAGTAGAGTTGAAGTTTTGCGATTTCTGAGTGAGTTGTCCTGATTGCTGTTATCTGTCTACCTTTACCTTTGTCTTGTCAATCTGCATGTGGAAGTTTGTGTGTGTTTACCAAGTTTGTCAGTTGCCTTTGTTTGGTGGTGGTGGAGTGGAGGAGGAGGAGGAGGAGAAGAGTGGTGGTGGTGAGGAATGCAGAGTGCTGGAGAGGATGAAGCTTAGAAGAAATGGGGAAAGAGGAGGGAGATGGAGGAAAGGATGGGGCAGGAATAGTAGTAGGAGGAGGATGAGCAGGGACAGGAGTAGAAATAGGAGAGAAGGGATAAGAAGCAGAGGAAGGAGGAAGGGGAAAGGCAAGCAAATATGGTGGGAGGAGGATGGCAGGGTAGGGATAGACAGAGGGCAGAGTGGGGGGGGGATATGGCAGGATAAGGGCAGGAAGGGGAAGAAGGGAGGGGAACAGGGAGTAGGAGCAAGAGCGAGGAAAGTGATGCCTCTCTGGAAGTGAAAGTGAAATTTTGCTCATCTGGCAGTTAGGCAACAGGTTGGACTTGTTTTCATGCATACAAGTTCAGTGCCGAGGCCAATGAGATGCTCATTGCCAGTGTCCGAGAACACCAGCATGCTGTTTGGGAACCATGCCACATAGACATCCAGGGCAGCCAAGGGCCAGATATGGGGCACCACTGCCCAGGCCATATCCCTGCACAGCAGAATAAAGATGACTGGAGATAGGTGGCGCACCACTACCATGATAAAGGCAGAGCTGAAAACCAAGGTGGCAAGCTAGAACAAGTACCTGCGGCAGATTGGAGGAGGAGTCCCTTGCATCATAGTTCTGACACCCATGGAGGAGCGCCTCATTCAACAGCTGGGACCAGATGACTCAGAGGAGATGGACGAGTCCCTGACACCACGCGAGACAGGGCCATTAAGTTCACATCACTTGTAAATGTTAAGTCTGCTTCAGATGTCCACATATTTTGGCATAAGATGCTCACATACGTTGATTGATGTAAAGTGTACATCTTATGCCAAACAGTACATGTGCACTTCTTAGCATTCATAATTATATCTGTTTACACAGCTCTCATCCAGGAAACCTCTTGTCCTAGCAATGACGTCCCAGGGACCAGTAGCACAGCATTAGCTCTAAGTGTAGCCTTGCAATTGGACCCCAGACACAGTGGAGCAAGGAAGAGGAGCAGCAGCCACCAAAAGAACACCAACTACTTCCACCCCTTGGCTCACCCCTCCAATTTGACATGAGATTAAACCTCTCCAACCTAATGCCATGGGATGAAGCTGACTAGTCCCCACCTGCCTTCAGCACGCCACATCGCCAGAGGGATGCACCGGACACCCAGCCAGATCAACGACCTGCCTGGAAATGCCAGCTTTAGACCCACAGGCAGCACACCCCAGCCATCACTAACCACAGTATTAGAGCGGACAGTCAACTGCTTAGAGAGAGGCATGAGATCCATCTGCACCACATATGGGCAGAGCTAATGCGGTTGAGGAAGATTCAGATCACCCAAATGAATGCCCTATAGACACAGACAGCCCTTACGCAAGGCCTAACCACCATCTCCCACCTCCATCAACAACTTGACATGCGCCATTATGCAACGTACTCAAAGACTGGTAGAGCCTGCATCTGTGCCATCCCCATGCTCCCACCACTCCGCGAAGCACTCCCTGGCTCTTGGGATGGCCCAGGGATAGGCCTAGCAAAGATATGCCAACTCCGAATAGCCAAAAGCCCAGGTGAGGAAAAGGGCCATGACGGCCCAAGTTGTAAAGGCTCCAAAATGTCAAGCAAATATGTAAACAAGCCAGCAACAAGGATGAAGCTATGGCAAGCTATGGACACTGTGTTAGCAATCCTATATGAATGCTATGGCAAGATGTGACTCTTGACTGATAAATCACTGTGAATACATTACGCTAGCTACATCTCTTTGGTATTAGGTTTGTCTTTGACCACTACTGTCTACTGCACCTACTGCTTCATATCACATTGCCGCCTAGCTAGGCCTACGTGGTTTTTGTTACACACTGAACTAGTCAAAGGATCTGTGAATAAAAGAAAGATTAGATCAGCTAGAACCACTCTGCTGGGTTCTCTTCCATGGAAGGGGAAGGACCAGATGAGAACTAACAGGCAACACAGAGCTCCAGAGTTTCAATGCATGGATGAGACGATCGTGCAGGGAAGAGGGATTCAGTTTTGTAAGGAACTGGGGAAACCTTTGGGGGAAGGGGGAGACTCTTCTGAAAGGATGGGCTCCACCTTAACCAGAGTGGAACCAAGCTGCTGGCACTAACTTTCAAAAAGGAGATAGAGCAGCTTTTAAACTAGAACATGGGGGAAAGCAGATAGCAGTACATGTTTTGGAGAAATGTATCCTTGAAGGATACTAATGAAACAGGAGAGTTAGGGCATCCCAACAGAGAGGTTCCAATAAAAGCAAACGTAGTCCATGTGCCTATATGTAAAAAAATCACCGAAGCTAATGATTTCCAAATTATCCCTAACAACTGAAAAGCAGGTTGTTAATACAAACAAAAAACACACTTTGAAATGTCTGTATGCCAATGCCAGAAGTCTAAGAAGTAAGATGGGAGAGTTAGAGTGTATTGCAGTAAATGCTGAGATTGACATAATTGGCATCACAGAGACTTGGTAGAAGGAGGATAACTAATGGGACAGTGCTATATCAGGGTACAAATTATATCGCAATGATAGGGAGGATCAACTTCGTGGGGGTGTGGCCTTTATGTCTGTGAGGGTATAGAGTCCAACAGGATAAAGATCATAAAGAGACTAAATGCTCAGCAAAATCTATATGGTAGAAATCCCATGTATTTTGGGTAAGAGTATAGTGATAGTATACTATCTTCCACCTGGACAAAATGGTCAGATGATGAAATGCTAAGAGAAATCAGGGAAGCTAACCAATTTGGCAGTGCAATAATAATGGGAGATTTCAATTAAATTTACCCAGTCAATACTGGGGTAACATCAGGACTTGCTAGAGACAATGTTTCTGGATGTAATAAATGACTGCTTCATGGAGCAATTGGTTCAGGAACCAATACGAGAGGGAGCTATTTTAGATTTAATTCTTAGTGGAACACAGGATTTGGTGAATGAGGTAAGGTGGTGGGGCCACTTTGCAATAGTGATCATAACATGATCAAGTTTAAACTAGTAACAGGAAGGGGGCCAATAAGTAAATCTACAGTTCTAATACTAAACTTTCAAAAGGGAAACTGATAAAATGAGGAAAATAGAAAAAACTGAAAGGTGCAGCTGCAAAGGTTAAAAGTGTTCAACAGGCATGGACATTGTTTAAAAATACAATCCTAGAGGCGCAGTCCATATGTATTCCACGCATTAAGAAAGGTGGAAGGAAAGCAAAACGATTAGCGGCATGGTTAAAAGGTGATGTGAAAGACTATTTTAGCCCCAAAAAATCATCCTTCAAAAATTGGAAGAAGGATCCATCTGAAGAAAATAGGATAAAACATAAGCATTGTCAAGTTAAGTGTAAAACATTGATAAGGCAGGAGAAGAGAGAATTTGAAATGAAGTTGGCCAAAGAAGCAAAAACTCAAAAACTTTTAAAAATATAACTGAAGCAAGAAACCTGTGAGGGTGTCGGCTGGACTATTAGATGACTGAGGGGTTAAAGGGGCTCTTAGGGAAGATAAGGCCATTGAAGAAAGACTAAATGAATTCCTTGCTTCCGTGGTTACTAATGAGGATGTTGGGGAGATACCAGTTCCAGAGATTGTTTTCAAGGGTGATGAGTCAGACAAAATGTACCAAATCACTGTGAACCGGGAAGATGTGGTAGACCTGATTGACAAACTGAAGAGTAGCAAATCACCTGGACTGGATGGTATGCATCCTAGGGTTCGGAAGTACTAAAAAATGAAATTTCTGATCTATTAGTTAAAATTTGTAACCTATCATTAAAATCATCCATTGTACCTGAAGACTGGAGGGTGGCCAATGAAACCCCAAAATTTAAAAAGGGCTCCAGGGGCGATCCGAGTAAGTATAGACCAGTGACCCTGACTTCAGTGCCAGGAAAAATAGTGGAAACTAATCTAAAGATGAAAATCATAGAGGATATTGAAAGACATGGTTTAAATGAAAAAGTCAGCATGGATTTACCCAAGGGATGTCTTGCCTAACAAATCAGCTTCAATTTTTTGAAGGGTTAATAAACATGTGGATAAAGATGAACCGGTAGATGTAGTGTATTTGGATTTTCAGAAGGCATTTGAAAAAGTCCCTTATGAGAGGATTCAAAGAAAACTAAATGTCATGGAATAGAAAGCGGTGTCCTTTCATTGATTAGAAACTGGTTAAAAGACAGGAAACAGTAGGATTAAATGGTCAATTTTCTCAGTGGAAAAGGGTACACACACACACACACACACATATATATGATCTTGAAAGGGATACAACAAGCGAGGTTATCAAATTTGCAGACGATACAAAATTATTCAGAGTAGTTAAATCACAAGCAGATTGTGATATATTATAGGAGGACCTTGCAAGACTGGAAGATTGGGCATCCAAATGGCAGATGAAATTTAATGTGGACAGGTGCAAGGTGTTGCATATAGGGAAAAATAACCCTTGCTGTAGTTACACGTTGTTAGGTTCCATATTAAGAACCACCACCCAGGAAGAAGTTCTAGGCATCATAGTGGATAATACTTTAAAAATAGTTGGCACAGTTTGCTGCAGCACTCAAAAAAGCAATGTTAGGAATTTTTAGTAAGGGAATGGTTAATAAAACGGAAAATGTCATAATGCCTCTGTATCACTCCATGGTGAGACCACACCTTGAATACTGTGTACAATTCTGGTCGCCACATCTAAAAAAAAAAAAGAAAAAAAAAAAAAGATATAGTTGCGATGGAGAAGGTACAGAGAAGGGCAACCACAATGATAAAGGGGATGGAACAGCTCCCCTATGAGGAAAGGCTGAAGAGGTTAGGGCTGTTCACCTTGGAGAAGAGATGGCTGAGGGGGGATATGATAGAGATCTTTAAGATCATGAGAGGTCTTGAACGAGTAGAAGTGAATCGGTTATTTACATTTTTGGATAATAGAAGGACTAGGGGGCATGCCATGAAGTTAGCAAGTAGTACATTTAAGACTAATTGGAGAAAATTCTCTCTCACTCAACACACAATTAAGATGTGGAATTTGTTGCCAGAGGATGTGGTTAGCTCAGTTAGTGTAGCTGGGTTCAAAAAAGGTTTGGATAAGTTCTTGGAGAAGTCCATTAACTGCTATTAATCAAGTTTACTTAGGGAATAGCCACTGCTATTAATTGCAACATTAGCATGGAATTTTCTTTGTGTTTGGTAATTGCCAGGTTCTTGTGGCCCGGTTTGGCCTCTGTTGGAAACAGGATGCTAGGCCTGATGGACCCTTGGTCTGACCCAGCATGGCAATTTATTATGTTCTTATGTATGATGCTTTGCCGAAGCTGGCTGCAGTCCATGTGGTATCCTCCGCTTCTGCAGGGGGACATGGGGGATCTTTGGGTAGATGTGGAACAAAGTCTACTGGGATACCATATTGTAGAGCCAGATCATGGAATACACAGCAGAGCAGCACTACCTCAGCAACTCTGGGTGGAGCATACATTAAAGTTAGCCCCCCCACCCATTTTGTCAAAATGTGAAATTACTTTTGAGAATGCCAAAAGTGCATTCTATGACACAGCGGGTAGATCATAAGGCCTCACTGCACCTTGTCTTCACTGGCTTGCTGGGAATAGCGACTGTCATGAGAAGCCAGGTCTTGTAACCATATCCTGAATCTCCTGCTGCAAAGAGACAATGGTTGCTTCACTCACACCACCGTGAAAATGTCACCAAGATATTGGGCATGTTGAGATGTATGAATTTATTTTTATTTATTTAACATTTTTCTATGTTTTTTTTTTTTTTTTAATTTATTTAACATTTTGAACAAGTATTGTCTATGGAAAATGTGTTTGGAAATTCAAAGTTGGGATTTCCAAGGATCATTATTTCAGTTTTGAAAGATTTAGGCAAAGTTTATTGTAGGCCAACCATTTCATGATGGAGGATAAACAAAAAAAAAAAATTATTTGAGCCGTGGATTGCCAGTCAGTTCTATTGGGTTGTAAAGTGGAATTGAATGTCATCTGTATAGAGATGATAGGAAAGACTCAAGGTAGAAAGCAGCTGACAGACTGGAGAAAGATATGTATTGAAAAGTACCGCAGAAAGTGCTGAACACTGTGGGACCAGTTGTTACGCTTGGGCTGTGTTCAGGGGTAGTGAACACCACCCAGAAGGGTGGCTCCAGGTGGAGAGAGACAGGAATGGCTAGAAACCGTGTCTGGGTCCAGGCTGGGTCAGGGCAGGCGGCAAGTAGCAGTGTCTGGGTCCAGGCTGGGTCAGGGCAGGCGGCAAGTAGCAGTGTCTGGGTCCAGGCTGGGTCAGGGCAGGCGGCAAATAGCAGTGTCTGGGTTCAGGCTGGGTCAGGGCAGGCGGCAGAGCCAGGCAGGTCAGAAGGCCCGTAGGCCACACACACACACAAAAGGCCCGTAGGCCACACACACACACAGAAGGCCCGTAGGCCACACACACACAGAAGGCCTGTAGGCCACACACAGTAAGCGGCAAGGCAGGTCAGAAGGCCCGTAGGCCACACACACACAGAAGGCCCGTAGGCCACACACAGTAAGCAGGGCAAGGCAGGTCAGAAGGCCCGAAGGCCGCGCAAGGCAAGGCAAGGAATAAGGCCCGAAGGCTGCGCAAGGCAAGGCAAGGCAAGGTCCAGGGACCAAACGCACAGCAAGCAAGGAAGGAAGGCTAGAGCAGGGAGCCCAGGCGAGCTCGATGCCGAAGCCTCGAGGGAACTGTCAGGCAGGGCTATGAGGGAAAGCCCAGAACATAGAGTGGACAGGGGAGATGGACTGGGCCTGTCAGGAGAGCCAGCACTAGAGGGACCCCTGGTGGTGAGGCGGTTGCACAGCAGCCATAGCCGTAACAGTACCCCCTCCTCAAGGCCTCCCCCTCCTCCTGGGTCCCATCTTAGCAGGGGGTACTCAATAATGAAGTCAAACCCCTCCTGGGGCGATGCGGCAGGTTCAACTCCTTCCCGAGGCAGCAAGGCAGTCCATAACCCCTCCTGGGACAAGGCGGCAGAGTTAGACCCCTCCTGGGGTAGCAGAATAGTCCGTAATCCCTCCTGAGACGACAGCAGGACTGGTCTGGACCCCTCCAGGGTCGGCATTAAGACCAGCACAGACCCCTCCAGGGTCGGCGACAGCAGGACCAGTACGGACCCCTCCAGGGTCGGCAGCTGGACCGGTACAGCAGGCTCAGATGGTTGAGTAACAAAGTCTGTTGGCAGGCCCGGTTCGGACCCCTCCGGGGACTGCAGCAGGACCGGTTCGGACCCCTCCGGGGACTGCAGCAGGACCAGTTCAGTAGACTCAGATGGCTGAGTCAGAAAGTCTGTCAAGTAGGACCAGTTCGGATCCCTCCGGGGACGACAGCAGGACCGGTTCAGACCCCTCAGAGGACGGCAGCAGGACCAGTTCGAGCCCCTCCGGGGGCGGCAGCAGGACCGGTTCAGTAGACTCAGATGGTTGAGTCAGAAAGTCTGTCAGTAGGACCAGTTTGGACCCCTCCGGGGACAGCAGCAGGACCGGTTCGGACCCCTCCGGGGACGGTAGCAGGACCGGTTCAGCAGGCTCAGATGGCTGAGTCAGAAAGTCTGTCAGTAGGACCGGTTCGGACCCCTCCGGGGACGACAGCAGGACCGGTTCGGACCCCTCCGGGGACGACAGCAGGACCGGTTCAAACCCCTCCGGGGACGACAGCAGGACCGGTTCGAGCCCCTCTGGGGATGACAGCAGGACCGGTTCAGTAGACTCAGATGGCTGAGTCAAAAAGTCTGTTAGTAGGACCGGTTTGGACCCATCCGAGGACAGCAGCAGGACTGGTTCGGACCCCTCCGGGGGCGATACAGCAGACTCAGGCTCTTCTCGGAGTAGTGCATCAGGCTCGGACCCCTCTCGAGGCGATGCAGCGGACTCGGACCCCTCTCGAGGCGATGCAGCGGACTCGGACCCCTCTCGGGGCGATGCAGCGGACTCGGACCCCTCTCGGGGCGATGCAGCGGACTCGGACCCCTCTCGGGGCGATGCAGCGGACTCGGACCCCTCTCGGGGCGATGCAGCGGACTCGGACCCCTCTCGGGGCGATGCAGCAGGCTCGGACCCCTCTTGGGGTGATGCAGCAGGCTCAGATGGCAGAGCAGCAAGGTTAAAAGCAGTGCACATGGAAGACACAGATTGCACTGCTGTGGGCTTGATACCTCGAGCCAAACTCTGAGGCTCCTTATTTTGTTTCTGGAGGAGCAGTTTAGAGAAGGCACAGGCAGTTCTAGGACGTCTAGGGAAAGTGCTCGTTATTGTCTCAACAGCAGCTGTGGGAAGCAGAGCCCTGCTAGAGTTAATCAGCTCTCTCCGTTTAAGAGAAACCTGTTCCCGAGGGTCTAGCACTGGTATCACAGAAGCCTCCTTGGTCAGGTAAGTCCTGGGTTTTTCTTTCCACAAACTGCCAGCTAAAATGTCTGTTTTAGTTGAGCCAGAAGCAGAATACCGGTTAGGAGAGCTGATTGTTTTTTCTAATGGAACAGCTAGTCCTAGAGCAGAACAACAGGGGCAGGGTTTGCCTGGTGGTAACAGACACGGAACACAGGAGCATTTCCACCACCCTGGTTTTGGAGTTAGACAATTTAAACATTCCTGATAGACCGAGACGTTCCTCTTATGACAACTGCTGCAAACCCAGTGCTCTTGGTCTGAGAGTTGACATGCAAGACAGTTCTTGTAACTGGGATAGTTCAAAGTCTGGCAACAAGCACAGACATAAAAACTTGGAGGCTGAGGCATAATGTGAGTAGAGGTAAAAGAAAAATTGGCTCACCGGTAGTACCAAGACCTCTCTCTTCCCCTGGAAATTGGTGGCTTCGGCATACTGTTACGCTTGGGCTGTGTTCAGGGGTAGTGAACACCACCCAGAAGGGTGGCTCCAGGTGGAGAGAGACAGGAATGGCTAGAAACCGTGTCTGGGTCCAGGCTGGGTCAGGGCAGGCGGCAAGTAGCAGTGTCTGGGTCCAGGCTGGGTCAGGGCAGGCGGCAAGTAGCAGTGTCTGGGTCCAGGCTGGGTCAGGGCAGGCGGCAAATAGCAGTGTCTGGGTTCAGGCTGGGTCAGGGCAGGCGGCAGATCAAGGCAGGTCAGAAGGCCCGTAGGCCACACACACACAGAAGACCCGTAGGCCACACACACACAGAAGGCCCGTAGGCCACACACAGTAAGCGGCAAGGCAGGTCAGAAGGCCCGTAGGCCACACACACACAGAAGGCCCGTAGGCCACACACAGTAAGCAGGGCAAGGCAGGTCAGAAGGCCCGTAGGCCACACACACACAGAAGGCCCGTAGGCCACACACAGTAAGCAGGGCAAGGCAGGTCAGAAGGCCCGAAGGCCGCGCAAGGCAAGGCAAGGAATAAGGCCCGAAGGCCGCACAAGGCAAGGCAAGGCAAGGTCCAGGGACCAAACGCACAGCAAGCAAGGAAGGAAGGCTAGAGCAGGGAGCCCAGGCGAGCTCGATGCCGAAGCCTCGAGGGACCTGTCAGGCAGGGCTATGAGGGAAAGCTCAGAACATAGAGTGGACAGGGGAGATGGACTGGGCCTGTCAGGAGAGCCAGCACTAGAGGGACCCCTGGTGGTGAGGCGGTTGCACAGCAGCCATAGCCGTAACACCAGTATTCATTGTAAGCCATTATGAGTTGGCAGAATTTATATGTATTTGTTGAGACCGGTCCTGTAGATAGACTTAAACCAGAAAATAACTGTGCCAGTCAAGCCAATGCTGTTAAGGGGAGAGAGATGTCTCGTGATTGATCGTGTCAAGCACAGCAGATCGGCCTAGAAAAATTAAGATATGACATACCGGAATCAAACCTTGATGGATGATATCTGTACCAGATAAGCATTTCGGTGCTGCGGTGTGATCTGAAACCAAATTGATATTGGTCGAGTAGAGTGTTCATTCAGATAGTGAGTTGTTTTAAAACTACAGATTCTATTTTGGAGAGGAATGGAAGTGAGGAGATAAGACTGAATTTACTGTAGTCAATGTTAGAAGTTGTGAATTTTGTACTGACCACATTGAAATGGCTTTTAGAGGGTCAGGTAGAACACCTGTAGACAGAGAGGGATTAGTCTGGGCAATAGGCGAGGCGATATCTTTGATGAGTTTTAATAAACCTGTTGAACAGGGCATTAGAGAAAATTAGAGAAAAACTGTGAAAAATATACAGAAACCTCTCAATTGACATGAAACTGTTTAATCTTTATATTTCTCCATGCCTCCTACCTCGTCTAAATATCTCCCCTATTGTTTAGTATTTAATCAGTGTGTTAACTTATATGCTTTAAACTTATGTGATTTCCTCCTGTATTATACATCAGCACCTCCCTCAATCTTTTATATTCCAATGCCCCTCCCTCTTCCCTCCTTATCCTCCTCTCTCTCCTTCCCCTAAACTCTAACAATTTAAACCTTTGTACTGTTCATACATTGTTAAAACCTTGTACCTAGTTAATCTGTACATAATTTACCTAATTCATATAGTTTCCTTTCCTATTTATCATAAAGTTTTTTGTTCTGTGTAAAGGCTCACGCCTAAATAGTTTCAAGTTATTTGTAAACCGATACGACGTGCAAATGGTTGTCGGTATATAAAAAATTGTAAATAAATAAAATAAAAATTAGAGAGCAAGAAGAGCGATGCCCGAAGGGGACAGCTGACTAGCAGATATCAACAGGTCGTTGGCTGGAGCCCCAACACCGGGAGTAGCAGGAAGTTGTGCTGCTCGCACTCCACCCCCCCCCCCCCCCATTTGGTGAGCAGGTGGTGATGAGATGGCAGGCGAGTCCGCCTCCCACGTAACCACTGCCATTCACCCACCCACCAGCCCGGCAAGGAGATCCCGGCAGCGACACCAGAAGGGGAAAGCAGACCAACCAACATCAATGGGTCCATGGCTGGAGCCCCAGGAAGTCATGCTACTCATGCTCCACTCCCCTGTTTGGCAAGCAGGAGAGGTCACCGGCACCAAGTAGGCGGGCCCTCCTCCCACCCCGCAGTCATGCCCTGAGGCGCACGCACATAGGTGCACAACCAAGAGCTTGCGCCTTCGTATATGCCTGAAGTGCAAACCCAAAATAGTTTATAGTTTATTATTCTTTATATACCGACATATCGGAATTCTATCGGTTTGCAATAAACATAAGCAGAAAACGCGCATTAAAATATGGTTAAACATTAATTAAAATACAAATCACAATATAAGTAACAATAAATAAGTACTAAAATTCAATACTAAAAATACATTAAGTACAATAATATACTAAAATAACTGCTAGCTGAACCCTGCGATCCAACTCCTCTTTAAAGTCTGCTGAAGAAAAAAATGAACTGAGGAGTCACCAGAGCCTCCTCTGAGCCCAGAGCAGGCTCAGCACCCAGTACCAACACTAGTGGAGAATGCCTGGGACTCCCGGGTATGATAGAGGCCAAGGGCATCCTCTTCACGAGGTTGCTTTGGTGATGGCACAGCAGACGGTGCTGCACTTGACCCGGTGCTGTGTAAAGACTGTGACCGGTGACGATATCTCCAGACTTCCCTTGGTGCTCAGTCTGGTCCTTCCCCGGCACAGAGGCAGGCTAAGATCCTGATGTCTTGGAATGCAAGGTCACTGGAGATGGCCTATCTCCGGCCCCTCCCTCTCAAGAAGGTCCCTATGGAGGAGTGGAGAGGGATGGCGTGTTTAGTGGCTCCCTGCGGCCTCCCGGTGTCGATGCCCCCGATGCCGTAGTAGATTGGTCAGACTTTGTGCCCAAAAAGCTTTTCCATCTTATCCAGCTAAGCGCAACGACCTTTGGGGGTCATCTAATCACAGAGATCGCACCCCTGGACGTCATGCAACACCCCCAGGCAGAGGATACAAACCTCATGCGGATTAGTGATAGACATGATCCGCGAGCACTCGGGCCACTGTCGAAAACCGGCTGATGCCATAAAAAATAGCTGGTGAGCAGTTGATGGCCAGCAGCCACCGAGAAGTGACACACCAGAAATCGGCTTGATGGACTTTGAGATCTGATTCAGCATGGCAGCAGACCAGCACTTCAGATTACAGCCTTGACCGTTAAACATTTTCATCTGTAATTAAAGTGAACCTAGTTTGCTATTTTCTATACATCAACACCTTTATATTATGAATTGTGATAGTTTCTATAAGCTTTCATGATAGTAGCCAAGTGGTGATTGTCATATTTCTCCAGTGAATGCCAATCTATTCCTTTTATTTTGACAGACAGTAAGTAGTTCAGAAATGGAGCCAGAGAAATAAGATTTTTTGCCTGGCTTTTAGTCAAATGTCCATGCTACACAAAATCAATTTATCAGGCAAGAAAACAATGAAAATTAAATTTGCTAACAGATGAAGAAAGCAAGATGCCAATAATCTGAAAATCAGGGCAGTGTGTATCTAGAAAATTCTGTCTTAGCTTATTACATTAAATACAACCATTTCAAAATTAGAGTTCATGGGAATGTTTACAATATTTTCTAGCCCCTCAATAATTTGATAGTCATGATGAGTCCATACATTTCTACTGGTCACACTCTTAAGTTCAATACTAAATGTATTAACCAACAAAAAATAATAGTACTAAAGGTTCAAATGTTTACTTCCAAGTTTTAATTTGGCCACAATAAGGATAGCAACCTTGAAAGAAGTTAACGAGCTATTTACAAAATAAAATTAAAATTTAATGGGCTAAGAGCAAACAAAACATTTCAGCTATTATTGGTATCCTGCTAGATACTCGTGTTGGAAACAGGATACTGGGCTTGATCTGACCCAGTGTTATGGCTCATGTTCTTAATCCTCTTCTCTTAACTCATGTCCTAAATTAATTACTTTCTTGATGCCACTTGTGCTCAAAAACATGATCAGAAACATCATGAAAATTAAAGCCATTTTCTCAACCCCCAATTAAATTCTTTTCAATAGAAATTTTACTGTAATGGTCAACCCCCATTCTCTTCGCAGGTCACAAACAGGTCTCATTACTAAGGTATCCACAATTAATACTATACTAATGATATATCTAATTCAGTTTTGCATATTTTGATTATTCTTAAAACTAGACCAATGCTTGGTTCTCAGGGAACAGAGAGAGCTACCACTGCTTAAGAAAATAACCCACTCACTAGTAGGAAGCTGTTTTAAGCAACAGAACTATGACATAAAACACATTGCTACGCTGGCATCTGGATTAGATTCAATGGATCTTCTAATGTCTAATCATAAATCTTAGGACTATAGTAACAGAATTGGTTCTGCTAGAGTCAAATGCCTTCCCACTATTAAAATCACAATTGTTTAGATAGGATTTTCTTGATGTAACAGCCTGAAACAAATAGCCATTAAAACTATAGACTTTATTCAGTTCCAAAAATGAAGCTTCAACATCAAGGGAAATAATCTCTGTCATGACCAATATTGTTTTTTTCCAAGTCAATAATCTTGATGTCCACCCCAAAGTCATTATCGTCTTATGGTTACATTTGCTCTTAATAAATCAAATAAGTTTTTAACATGACCTCTGATGTAATTAGCCTTTATAAATGAAAGATTTGATTGGCTTTCAAGTGTCCAAAATAGCTACATGAGATTTTGAGATCTTAGATACCATAAGATTAGGTTGGAATTTACTATCCACACTCATGTGCACAAAGAAAAAGCACTCAATTTAAAAGATCTCTCTCATAAATGCCAAAATTGATTTTCTGTTTCTTCTCATTATCAAATTTAAAAACCTGCCCCAGCCCAAAATAACTAGTCAAACTGCTGGTTAGCAAGTGTTAGTGTTGCATCTTAACACAGGAAACTGTAGAACTGTGACTCTGGCTATAGTTTTTTTAGGTTCGCTTCCTTTGGAAATAAAAATATACTGTCATAAGAATGCAAGAATGAAATTTATCCACATTTGCTTACTGTGCTACAAATGTACGTGAGTCTACGTCTGGAAAGGCAAAGCACACTAAATAGATTTGGGAGCCTATGTGATGAAAACTGTGCATGCTAAATTCCTTTAGCATATGCTAAAATTAACACACTGTACAGTAGCTGCCTAGCATGCATACTAAACCAGAGTCCGAAGATGTTGGTATGTAGGTGCTAAAATTAATGTGCATGTAAAAATAGGGATAATATATACTGCACAACCCCTAGCTGACCTCATTAACACATCCCTGACCTCTGGCAACGTTCCCAACCAACTTAAACTAGCCATCGTAAAACCCATTTTAAAAAAGCCTAAACTAGATCCTACTGACCTAACCAACTTTCGCCCCATTTCCAATCTACCGTTTCTTGCGAAAGTCCTTGAAAAAACTGTCAACACGCAATTATCCAATTATTTAGACCAGCGCCAAATTCTTCTACCTTCACAGCATGGCTTTCGCAAACAATTTAGTACCGAAACCCTCCTGACATCACTCTCTGACCACATCATTAGAGGACTAGACATAGGTCACACATACATCTTAGCCCTATTAGACATATCAGCAGCCTTCGACACCATCAATCACTCCATACTAATCGACAGACTGACTGAAATTGGAATCTCAGAAATCCCCCTCCTATGGTTCAAATCCTTCATTAATGACAGACACTTCAAAGTCAAAATCGGAAAGCATGAATCCAAACCCATCAATATCTCGTGCGGAGTACCCCAAGGCTCTTCCCTATCTTCAACCCTATTTAACATATATCTCCTACCCCTCTGCCACCTCCTTCTGAACCTTGGTCTCCCACATTTTGTTTACGCCGACGACGTACAAGTCCTCATTCCCATCACAGACTCACTACCCGATGCCCTACTAAAATGGGAAAGTGCCCTCTCCGCCATCAACAGCCTTCTCACACAACTCAATCTAGCGCTAAACACTAATAAAACTGAACTAATGATCATCGCCCCCCAACACCTCAATCCCTTACCCACCCATGTCAGAACTCTGCACCCCCTCCCGGACTTTGCACAATATGTAAGATCTTGGTGTAATTCTTGACACCCAATTCAACCTGCAAAAATTCATCACCACCACCCTTAAAGAATGCTACTTCAAACTACACACACTCAAAAAACTAAAACCACTCCATCCCAGCGACTTCAGAACTGTGCTTCAGGCACTCATCCTATCCAAAATAAATTACGCAAATGCCATGCTACTAGGCCTTCCCAAAAATGCCACCTCCCCCCTGCAGCTCCTTCTAAATGCAGCTGTGCGCATACTAACAGGCACACGCAGAAACGAACACATCACGCCCATCCTCAAACAACTACATTGGCTCCCCATATCCTCAAGAATCATCTTTAAGACTCTCTCATACATAAAGCCATCCACAACCCAAACATGCATTGGTTCTCTGACACCCTCCACCTTCGCACTACCTCAAGACCAACCAGATCACCATACCTTGCAACAATACCCACTCCTACACCCAAACTATCCCACCTCGCTTCCACTAAACAACGCTCCATCTCCTTAGCTGGTCCCAAGCTATGGAACTCAATGCCCACCAGTCTACGCCTCGAGATCTGTCCAAAGAAATTCAGACAAACTTAAAACATGGCTTTTCATGCACGCCTACTCTTAATCCGCCCTCCCAGTTCCATTCCCCTCCTACCCCTCTTCTAATCCACTCAACCACCCACCCAGATTCATTCCTCCCCCTCTACCCCCCCTCCACCCCCCACCCCTTCCCCACCCCCCCAACCTCCCATCTCTCTCTAACCTAGCCCCCCCTCTTCCCCCAGCTCCTCCCCTCCACCCCCTCTCCTTGTATATAGAATGTACATAATTCCTGCATCTTGTAAATAAACCTCCCTCATTCCCTCCTCTGTTCCCTGTATACTCAAAGTTCCAAGTTACTTCCCTGCCCCATCCCTTCCCTCCCCCCCCCCCCCCCAGTTATAATATCAGTTACAATGTAAAGCCCTGTTGGCTGAATTTGCTGTTGTCTGGAAACCGATGTGATGTCTCGTGCGAATGTCGTTATAGAAAAATGTTAAATAAATAAATAAATGTGAGGCAGTATGCACACAGGAAATAGTATAGTATGCTCTCCCCCACCCACTATTTAGCATGTGCTTGTTAAAGCCAGAAATGTAACACCTATCTCTGACTAGGCCTTAACTTTATAGCATGAACACTAATGGAAGGGCACAACAACAATTATGCACTGTTGTTTTGGAAAAAAAAAAAAAAGAAGGCACAAGGCTTTTATTGTCTCTAATAATTCATACAGAAGGGCAGGATTCTGATGAGATCTTCTATTATAGAAGTGGGTAGGCTGCTCAACCACCACTGCAAGTATTCTGAGTCTTGAGCCAGAACAGCAGTATGGGCGTTTCAGGCTCCTTGGAGAACAATTCATTTTGACCACAGAGCGCTCATTACAGAGGCTCTCTCAGACTGTTATGCTATTATTCTACCTACGAGCAGGGTTTGCAGGTCATCGCTATCTTCCCATTTTTTCATGCCACAGGGCATCAGCAGGGCCAAGGCCAGCCAACACTATAGATTTACACAGATTTATGATGTCTTCTTACCCAGAATGAAAAAAAAGGAGGAGGTCTCCTAATAGCTGCAAAAAAAACTTTTTAACCTCACTCAACAACCAATCTATACTATACCTAAACTTGAGGTAGGCTTATTCAAATCTAAGTCGCTTCAAATCCTCCTTACCTATGCTCCTCCCGGACTTTTAGATCAAGACGCCTCTCCTATGGTAGAAGTTATAGCCAAATACATAAAACCAGACTCTCCAGCCATAATCATTGGAGATTTTAACCTCCACATTGATGCCAATCCTCGATCGTCCAATTGTGAAGCTTTCCTATCAGCCCTCTCAGACATGGGTTTCAAACAGCACATCAACCAACCAACACATAAAGCAGGTCACACCCTTGACCTTATCTTCACAAACTCCAATCTCACTCCACTATCACCTCCCTTATGCCTCCCAGTTCCATGGTCAGATCACTTTATGATCAACTCCACCTTCAGGTCACTGACAGGATTGTCCGCACCTCATCAGCCTACCACTCTATACTATAGGAAAACTTGTCCTTCAGAAGATCTCGGCAAATCCCTGATCAGAAAACTTTCTAACTTGGATCTTTCCAATCCTAATTCAGCTATCACCTCATGGCAAAACATTACCGAAACGATAGCCAACGTTTTATGCCCACTATCAAAAAAAATATATAAATCCTTCTCAAAAAAATAAGCAACCTTGGTTCTCAAATGAACTCCGTACTCAGAAGCAAAATCTAAGACGGAAAGAAAAAGAATGGAGGAAGAATCCTAATCCCCTCTCTCTTTCCTTATACAAAACAGCTCTACATCATTACAGATCAGCAACACTCAGAACAAAAAGAGATTTCTATGCTCACCGTATCCATGATATGTTGTATGATGCGAAGGCCCTCTTTTCATATGTATCGGAACTTACCAAAACGGTTCCTCCTACAATCCCTGACAATATAGCCCAATCAAAGGCCAATGACCTGGCCTTATTCTTTCAGAACAAAATCTCCAACACCCTGGCAAAATTACCTAACAGCCCAAATCCTCTGCTTCTGGACACAGTTCTCCTTCCAAACACAGACATAAGATTGGATTCCTTTGATCTTACCCACACTTTAGAGGTAGAATCCCTGATAAAAAGAATGAAACCTTCGACCCACCCCCTGGACCAAATACCTTCCAAGTTACTGATTCTCATACCAGAATACATTTCCAAATATCTGGCCGATATCATCAATTGTTCCCTTTCACAAGGAACATTCCCAGACGCTCTCAAATTGGCCACTCTCAAACCCATACTCAAAAAATCAAACCTGGACCCGGAAGACCTCAACAATTACCGCCCCATATCAAATCTCCCATTTGTAGCTAAGATCATGGAGAAAATTGTAAATAAGCAACTTTCAAATTACCTAGAAGACCACAACATACTACACACGTCTCAATATGGTTTCCGAAAAGAACACAATACCGAAACCCTTCTCACCTCACTCCTTGATCAAGTATATATTGGCTTTGACAAAGGACAGTCATTCCTCTTAGCTCTCCTCGACATCTCTGCGGCTTTTGATACGGTAAATCACAATATCCCTCTAAACCGGCTTTCAGACATAGGAATTACAGGTTCAGCCCTCAGATGGTTCGAATCCTTCCTTAGCAATAGAGGCTATAAGGTAAAAATCAAAAACAAGGAATCACCTCATACTAATGCTCCTTTTGGCGTCCCCCAGGGCTCCTCCTTATCACCCACCCTGTTTAACATTTACATACTCCCCCTCTGTCACCTACTCTCAAACCTCAAACTCAAATTTTATATTTACGCAGATGACGTTCAAATTTTAATCCCCATATCCAACTCACTGGACTCAACACTCAGGTTATGGAACTCTCATCTACAAACTATTAACCATTACCTATCAAGCCTCAACCTTGTGCTCAACACTTCTAAAACCGAACTCTTGCTAATTACTCCAGAAGGCAGTCCCATCCTTCACCACTCACAAACTATTCCACATATTTCACATGCCAGAGATCTTGGAGTTTTAATTGACAGTCACCTGAACCTAAAGCATTTTATAAAACACACTACTAAGGAGTGCTTCTACAAGCTACAAGTACTCAAAAAACTCAAACCGCTCCTATTCCATTACGATTTCAGATCTGTCCTCCAAGCTATTCTGTTCTCAAAGATCGACTATTGCAATTCCATTCTGCATGGTCTTCCAGCCTCTATCAAACCTCTCCAGTTGCTACAAAATGCAGCGGCAATAATTCTGACAAATACCAATGGGAGAGAGCACATTTCTCCCATTCTAAAAGATCTCCACTGGCTCCCAGTAAACTTCCGGATCCTTCATAAATCTCTCACAATCATTCATAAAACCATCCACCATCAGACCCCTCCTTGATCTGCTTCATCCTCTCAGATTGCACTCCACGGCCAGGCCTTTAAGGGATGCCTACAAGGGTTCCTTACACGTTCCTCCAATCAAATTAGTGCACCACTCAAATATCAGAGACCGATCATTTTCTACTTGCAGGCCCTTCCATTTGGAACGCCATGCCTCCGGACCTCAGACTGGAGACCTGTCTAATAACTTTTAAAAATAAACTTAAGACATGGTTGTTCAGCCAAGCCTTCCCCACTACAAACTCCATTACCTGATCAAGAATTGTTCCATCACTCATGTAAACAAATTTTTTCCATATTTGTTCCATCACTCATGTAAACAAATTTTTTCCATATTTCATGCATAGTATCTATTAACGAGGTTGGCTTCTTGCCCCCCTCTTTTGTATATAGTATTTATGTACTCATTCACCCCCTCTTTATTTCTTACTCCAGGTTAAGGCATCCTTGTTATAATGTAACTTTCATGCTCCTTTACTTCTTGTTGATTGGTTAATTATATTTTTTGCTTAGTTCATTGTAAACCGAGTTGATTTGATTTGTATCAAGAAAGTCGGTATATAAAAGCCTTAAATAAATAAAAAATAAAATATAGGGTGCTCATAAAGGGTGGAAGATCAGACACAGATACCAGGAGTCCGGGCTAGTTTCCTTCTCTGACATTAATTTGGTGGAGCTGGGATGCTTTGGGGATGACAAATGAAGGCAATATGGTGGCTGCAACAGGGGTTATGGAAGATGCATAGTAGAGGACAGGGGGCGGATGGAGAGCAACAAGAAGAGAGGCAATGTCAGAGCCGCCATACTAAACACACCCCCGAGCAGTTAAACTGCTCTCTGTATTTACACAACACAAACATTTCCAAGCAGCAGTTTAATAGATATGTTGGCATGGGTGCTGGTATTTGATAATCCCCAGAGCAAGAGCAGAGATGGATCCAGATTGAGCAGACTTATGCGGGACGGGACTGGCCTGGTACCAGGATCTTCTGCCTGAACTGGCCACCTCTCCCCTCAAGTTCAGCCCTCAGGCGCTGGAGGTTGGCAGGACGTGCACTCAGAAACAGGTATAAAGACACCCATTAAGACAGACCTGGGCTGCAGGAAACTGAATGATGTCCAAAAATAGATAAGGGAGAAGGAAGTGCACAACATAGGGAGAAAGAGAAAAAATAGAATAGGACAAAGACCAAGCAGAGTATGCGGCCACAAACTTGAGCCAAATACAGGGCAAACAGATATAAATCAAGATCAAACACAGAATATCAGAAAGCCACAGGCCTGGGCCAATACAAGATATAACAAGGCAAGTCAAGAACAAATACACCAAGGGCCACAACAAGGAACATGAATAGGAACTCCAGGCTGAGACACCGGACTCACAGAAAGGCAGGCTTTTAAGCTGTGTCAGTGCAGGAACATGGACACCAAAAGGACCTCTCAGTAGCAGAGAACATGGCCCACCGAGGGCCTCTCCTGGTGGGAGGAGAGCACTGCTCATAGATCCTCACAAAATCTATTTGCTGTCACTCGCATTTTCAGTGCAAAGACCAGATTAGAAATTGAGGCCATACTGTGGTCTGAGCCTTAAAAACGTTGAGCTTACCAGTTGGTTTTTGTTTGAGTGCAGAGCTCTATTTTTTCATCTTTGAGACCCTAGCAGACCATCAAGTAGCCTCTGTAAGGACCAGAGTTGCTTATGAGGGAGGGGAATGGAGTATGGTCAGATGCCTTCCGAGTCAAAATAATCTGGTTTCTCCCTGAGTTGCCCTTTGCAAGCTCCCTTCTCTCAGCAAACACATCCTTCTCACACTGCTGTTTCAAAGACAATAGAGAAACATGCACAGCCTGGTTTGTCCTCTCATGTCATTTCCCAGAACCCAGCAGCTCCCCTACTTCTTCCATCATGAACAAATCGCTATGCACTGGTCTAACTCTCTCCTAACTCTGAAGCTAGGAGCTAGAGTTAGGAGAGAGAGAACCGAATGTTCGATTCACCATGCGTTCAATATATTGCTTTCCTGATGCTATGCAACATTCTCACATTTGGGAATTGTATTTTCAAGTTAACAGACTAATTCTCTCAGAGAAACGTTTTACAGCACACACACTAAAATTATTGCATCACAAGTTAAATGGCTTTCTAATATGCATTCTAAATGTTTTACTGACTAGCATGCTTTTTAGTTGTATTGCATAAGCCCCTTTATATAGGGAAAAGTAACCCGTTTCCAACTTTTACTACATGCTTATCCTTAACAGGATTTCAACCTCTGCCGTCTTAAATAGCGCTACGCCTTGCTCATTTGTGACATACAGGGCAAAGCCAACGCCAGTTCAGCATGAATCAAGTTTTCCCTCCCAGACATGAAAAGAGCAGATTGTTTGGCCTCTGGTCTTCTTTCTGCATCGCTCATAAGAGCCAAACAATTTGAATCTGTATTGTCCAAGGCCACATTCCTTCAGTTGCCCCTCCTTATTGCTCAGTATTCTACTTCCAACATAAAAGAAATATCTAGATATAAATATCTAGGATGGTGGGGTAGTGGATTATGAAATGTTTAAACAAAACTTTAAAATGCTTCTTTTCCTTTGTAAAAGAAATTCACCAAGAAAGAGGTGCCTTTATATTTTGTTTCCGCTGCTGAAGTCTTTTTCCTCCTTGCTGTTTTAATAATTGGTAGGCTTGAGAACGGTTTTTTGCTGGAGCTGCATTTAAAGCATGTTTGTTTGTAAAAGTGCCGTTTAAAATTCACTTAAAATCCGTACAGAAAATGTCATTTGTAATCTAGATTAAGTAACCAATAAAGCAGGACAAAGTATCAATTGTTTTATTATAGACCTCAGGCATGAATGGTGAACTAAGATACAGAGGTTGAACCACCTAAGCAGAATTTCACTAGGAAAATACATGCCGTTAGTGGTTTAATACTAATCTAAAATGCTAGGGGCTGCTAATGGTGGTCTTGCAGTAATTTTGTTTCAACTGGGTTTTAGCATCTCAGTGTTATAAGGCAGAGCTAATCAAGGATATGGACCATGTTTTACTTATTAGACTATGGCTAGCAAATTGACACAAATATGACTTATTGCCCAAAACACAGCATTCAAAATCCTTTTTTTTTCCCCCCAAAAAAATGTTTTTTTCTTGCAAACTGTGAAGCAAGACGTGTCAAAATGATCAGAATGTAAAATGGATGCATATTTTTAAAATTCAATGCAAAGGCTGCCATGAATATTTCAGCATGGTGCCCCAATTTTCAGCATCATGATACACTTAAGCCCACCTGTCATCGGATACCCCCGATATGGAAGTTTTGATTGCATACTGCAATTTAGGTAATTTCTAGAAAAGGCCTCCTCGCATAACCACAGAATAGTTCAAAGGAGTCCAGAGATGCAGCCATTGTCCACGTACACTGTGGCTAGAGTGGAAAAAAAAAAGTGTAACCCCCCTCAGATAAAATAATTCATGCAACAGTCACCATCAGATTCAAACACCCCAAAAAAAGATGACCTATAAATAGAGAAATTTGCAAATTAGGAGAATTCATTCCTCCAGACACATGGGAGAATAATGAATTGCACCTACATCTAACAGGTTACATAGTGGCTGGTAATCTAGATGTGCCTGTCTTGCTTATTACTCTTGCTTCATCCAGGGAATAGTTTTAATAACTTTGTTTTATGATTAAATAGATTAATCTTGGAATACAAATCCCAAATATAGAATTTTAACAGAAAAGAGAAGCAAGTCAGATTTGGTCAAGGATTTCCTGAAAATAATCAGCACGTGTTACCCTATAATAGATCAAGTATTATAATGATTAAAAACTTTATTATCCATGTTCTCTACAGTTTGTGGCAGGGAACAAACATTGATAAAATAAAATCAGAATGATCAAAACTTGAATCAGTTCAATATAAGAAGATATTACAATAAGATTTTACAGAGCACGTAGCTTAAACTATTAATTCAGATACCTTCCTGAAAAGGTATGCCTTAAATTGTTTCCTGAACCGAGGGTGGGACTCAATAGACTAGGGAAACAGGAAGAGTTCCAAAACTCTAGTCCAGCAACAGAAAAAGCTCTTTCCCGAGCATCAACTTCGGGGATGGAACCTCCAAAAGACTCAGACTATTTAAACAAGGAGGTTCGATATATTCTCAATCAATTTCTCTCTAATTTAGGTAAAAATCTGACACGCTACCAGGCTCATATTTGTGAACATCTGGTACACAAAGAGAAAAGATGTAATATCTGGGGGAAGACGGCAGGAAGAGGGGACACAGTGTACACTAATTGTCAATATGGGGAAGCATTATATAAGTAAACATCAGTATTTTAACCTTAATATGCCCATCTGATCAAAAATATATATACAGACTTATCCGATGCCAGCTAGGACAATGCCTGTGAGTAGCCATACACTACTGTGCACACAGAAGTACGGCTGTGCGCAATTTGGTATTTTATATATCAATAGCCCAGCACACCTTGCATGAACAGTAGAAGTTTCTGACAAACTAAATCTTTAGGCATAAAAGAGTTGCACGACATCCAGGAAGGAAAATGCAGTAGGCAACACTGACACTGCTGGTCATTCCTGTATTGCTCTCTCATATTCACCTATGAAGAGTTTATGTGCCGTTTGGAATGAACAATTCAGAGAGCAGGATCTCAAAGCAGGAACAATTTATCAAATATAAAAAAAGGGCAATTAAGAGCTACAACATTCTTCCCCCACACGGGACACTTCATTATCCAGGAAGACTCCTGCCTTAGATAAAAACGGTCACATGGAGATGTTGTAAAGAAAGCAGAGTGAAAACAGTGAACATTAAACCAAGGATGATGCACAAGATTTTCACTAGCTGACATTCAAAAGAAAAGCAAATTGGGATTGAATGGATATTTGCTTTGTGCCTTTAAGGTTATATATAATCAAAAACCTTTAATTCTGATTAAAATGGGTAGCAAGAGGTAGCCCTGCCCACTAGGAACACGGAATCCCTTCCAAGTTCCCGCAAGATTTTGCAGTGCGAGGAAACCCGGGCAGTGGCCCCAGCCCAGAGGCAGCTGGCTCTGACAGAGGGAGACCTATGGGAGCAGAAGGAAGCAGCTGACATTACTTCCGAAATCCCTTCAAGGCCTGTGCTTCCTTTTATTGGATTTATTTACCTCCCTCCATGTGAACTGTAAGAATGTTTATGGAATGGAAACCAACAGGATTAAGAGAAAACACCTCCAGAGTGCCCCATCTCACAACCCTTGAGATGTTAAGAAGGGACAGACGACAGGAAAAAAAACACCATTTCATAAACATCCCCCTTTCATAATGTGGCCCATTACCACCCTGGCTTTGATTATATATCATCTTTCAACTAGAAGCAAGCCCTGTACAGAACTGCTGTTGCCTTCCAATTTAGCAGAACTGAATACAAACAATCACGTGGGCTTCAGCCAAGCAATGACGTTAAATTCTGCTCTGTCAGAAGGCAGCATCTGTCAAAGCCCACATTTAAGCCGCTTCCTGCCTGTGCAGCAGACGAAGAAGCAGGGACTGCATTTCCCTAGCCCAAAAGCCCCTCTCCATCAGCCTTTCTGGAGCTGCCTAGCAACAGAGGAGGAAGCCAGGTAAATCCCATTCTTGCACGGAAAACCCGCTGGAACCGCTGCATGCTAGAGAGGGAGAAGCTGCTGCCCAAATTCCTGGTCCCTGCAATCTCAGACAGGGCTATGGAGGAGAGGAGCCAGCACTGCATCATCCGACCAGGCAAGCACCGGAGATAGAAAAGGAGGCGGCAAAAAAAAAAATCGACACGGGGATTTCAATGCAGCAATTGTTAGCAACAGACACGCTCTTCAGTCGATGAATGGGAAGCAGAAACCGGGCTGCTTCTGTCTAAGGCGAAAAGGGAGAAATCCGGCAGCCACATGAATGGGGGAGGCAGCACAGCGACAAGCAGACAGATGGACAGACGGATTTCTGCAAACGTTTTCCACACCAGCCAGCCAGCCGGGGGGATGTGCGCATGTTCGATAGCATCCTTTTGCCGAAGTGATGGCGTGTCCAAACTATTTCCAGCATGCATAATCCTGTCGGCATGAATGGCCTGAGCGAGGAAGGTACGTCAAAATCTTGCATTTGCTAGTTGGGGGGTGGGGAGGGAGATTTGGGGGGGGGGGGGGGTTGCAGGAGGAGGGTCCCCTTTCGTCCATGAAGATTTCATAACCACTACTGCAGAAAATAAAGCCCCCAACATCCAGGAGAGCAAAGCTTTTCTCTTCAGGCTTTAATACAGCTGCTCGCACAAGGAGGCGGCTTACAATGCATTTTCATGTACATGAAAAAGGGAGAGGGGAGAGTGGTCGGGGGAATGCAATATACACTATTCAAAAGATGTAATTAAAAGCACTCTCGCCAATAAAATAGGACTGAACTCCCTTTAAAACTGGGTCATATTTAATCCTGCTCTGAAATGCTCTTCTACAGCAGTGGTAGAAAGGGCTCCGGCGAGCCACGCTGAGTGCGCTGAACCATCCAAACCATACCACACGGTCAAGCTGCATTAGTTAAAGAGGATTCGGGGTTACGTTTCGGCTGTGCTCTTCAAACGCCCAGAAAAACGTTGCCCCATTACCTATCGCCCAGCATTAATTTCAAACAAGTATAACCCTGAGAGCTATCGGCTGGAGGATTAATAACTACAGCTTTAATGAGCAGCACCGGACTGTAGAGAGCTCCCTGAAACAAAAGCTTTGTAGCTTAAATTTGCCTTTATCTACACTAGTCGGCTAGAAGTTGTTTACCTGATTACATTTAAAATGCTGCTGTGGCAAACTTTTCTCTTCCAAGATCATTAATCCTAAGCCATTACTACTCTGTGCCTGCTGACTTCTAACCTTTGCAAGCTTTTCTTTGGAGTCAGCCCTGAAACAATTAAAATATTAATTTGGTCGTTAAAACAAACTGAGGGGGGAAAAAAAAAAAGCTTGCGTCACTGTTCACACCACAAATTTAATCTTTAGGAAACCCAAACAAACCCACACGGTGAAAGCGCCAAGCAGAAAAACTGAATAACCTATATAATAAACCATTAAAAGGTAGTAAATAAAATTCCCCTAGCTCCATCCTAGGCTGTGCTAAGACGTAATAAAACAAAGTTCAACAATTGTAATAAAGGCTGAGAGTATTACTGAATGTAATACGCAAGCAGGTCATTGCCAGGATGCTCTCTCATCATTATTTTTAAGCTCACTGTAGAGGACTTGTGCACCTTGCTTTGTTTTGCATTTAAATCTGAACAAACATGAAAGCACTAAAGCTAAACCATGCACGCACTATTAAATACTGAAGTCCAAGCCTACCTGAGGCAGACGATAAATCAGAAGGCTGCGCAGAAGGAGAACACAATTTGGAGCCGATCCCTTTCGTGGGCTTAGGATTCCAGGTCATAATTCTGATGAGATGTTAGGCCCTGAATAATGAGGCTCTACTAGCTGTGGAAGCCAGCAAGGAATCACCCCCGGCCTGTAATCGAGTGCTTAACACGGCAGCAAGAACATCCAGACTTGAAAGGCATTTCTCATTTCAGTGCCACAGCTCAGAACTGTTCCCTCAACGCAGCAGCTACAGCTGAAACGTCCTCCCGAGTGTCGATGCAGGGCATGGCAATATGAGAACATCGCCTTACCTGTACAGCTCATCGGGGGGGTTTGTGGGCAGAGCCAAAAAACACAGGCCACTAAAGGTTTTATGAAAAATCCGACTATCTAAACCTTTACTTACTTAAAAAGCTTTGCATTCTAATATCACCAAATAAAGTGGGAATAGCTGGATTACACATTAACCATACTTCCCAAGTAGCATCCAGCTGTGTGTCCTTGGGCGGAGCACCAGGGAGCGAGATTAATCGCCTTTAAGTACCAAGCAAAAATGCCACTATCATAACAGTTCCTTCAACTGCATATGAAAGATCAAAGTCCAGGTAGAAGGCAGGTTTTCACCCCTAGCAGGACCCCGAAGTGGACCAGAAAGGAGACATTCCCTCACCGATTCAGATTCCCTCCGCCACAATCTGCATGCAGCGGCTGTCAGCCAGCAGAGAAAGTTCATGTCACATTTTTCCAAAACAATCTTTATACTTCCATATTTGAAAAGCACCATTTTTATTTCACGGTTTTAAGTATTTTTAATTAAATGCTAAAGGGAAGGCTTTTATATCTAAATGCATTCAAAATACTGAATTGCAACAACATTCACTGGAAAATAAACACACATCCGACAGCAAAGACCAACCAGGGCAAGATTTAGTTTGAATTTGCCTGGTCAATAAGATGTTCACCAAAACCCAAACATGGAATCAAAAAGTGAAGACCAACTGAATTCTGTACTTCCTCCTAAAAGCATAGGATGCGAGGTGCATTCCCGGCCTACAGCACCTGAATATAATCCTCTCTGAAGTGATTGAAAGGCAGAACAGCAATCAGATTAATTCAGGCTCAAAAATGCACGTCGGGTCAGACATATTTGGGTTTTCTTCCATACAAAAAGGTTTAGCAGGTATCTCATTTGGTTGGATTCTTGCTTAAAATGTTGGACTTTCTTTTTCACTAAAAAAAGCAATGGCTAGAGATTACAAACACTACACATCCCAGTGTGGAGCTGTAGTGCTGGCTCCTCCTGAGCCTCCAGGAACGCGAGCAGCTGGGAAGGAGCTTCGGTGGTGACGGGCCGCTGCTCCCATTTCCCGGCTTGCTGTCCACCAGCTGACAGCTTGCAGATGCTGGTGCAGGGGGCCAGAGGAAGGCCTCGTGCTCTCTCTTCTGCGCTCCTCTTTCAGAAGCCCCTGGAAGATCTTGCGTAAAACTCTAGGGACTCCAGTGTAAACAGAAGCAAGCCTCGAGAAGCGCCAAGCTCAACTGAAAACGCAAGTTTTTCGTATTTAAAAGCAAGTAACTGTGGGCAAAAACACACAAAGCAACAACAACACAAGCCTGGTTTGATGCGCGCACCGAACATGTTTTTAAACGAGTGCAACTGCTCTCTGAGCCTTACACAAAACATGAGGTTTAATGAAACACATGACCATGACTGCTTGAAGGGTCATAAACACGTCCGTGCATTTACTGGTGGAGAGAGGACCCTGAGACACATGGACCTTAGGTCTGGGCCACTTTGGCAGTTTTTATTGCATCTTATTGCAAAACTGCTGCAGAACATTTACTGCTGGTTTCAAAGCAGTGCAAGTTTGTAGCTGACCCACTCCCCCACTGGGAGAAACCGCAACCTTTAGAAGCAACTCCCTGGCAGGCCAGTTTATAGGCCCAGTTCAGGATACAGTTATTGCAAGCAAAGGACCAAAACGTTTGTACTCGGAGAAAACGTCCGTAGGGCCACCAGCAGAAGGGCTGATAGGAGTTGGGAGAGGCGCATTTGCTGTTTGTTTCAGGATCCCGGCTTAACTGACCCCGAAAGTAACAGCCTGCACTTTGTCGAGAGGCTCCTGAACCCGGCTGAGAGGCAGGCATTTATTTCTATGATCACTTAAAGATCCCATCATGTGTATTTACAGCTGTAGAGTATAAACCACCACTGCCTATTTCCTTCACTGAACACTACACCATGGAAGGCGCTCTGGAGGACAGGCCCTATCCCCATCACACGATGGTTGCATACTCAAAAGAAAGTGGCATGCTATGGCACAGTTTCTGATCCCATCTAGTCCGCCGGGCATTGCCACTGCTACTGCAGAAATGCACACCTCACTGTACAGTGCAGCCTCTTTCTTCAGCACAGGGAAGTTTCAATATCTAATTATGGCTTTTTTCCCTCCAGTATCCTTAAAAAAAAAATGTTATAAGCACAAGCCAAAATCTTCACTTCTTGCTCCTTCTAGTGGAAGCTCATGAAACTCGTTCACTGGAAGCCAGGATTTCTATCACTGAATCCTACCGAGCCATGTTACATGAAAACTGCTTTCTATGCAAAGGCAGAAAGCTACATTTATTCTCTGAAACGCCCGCTGTTATATGCAAGAGGACACCTGTTCATCTTGCCTTGACCTTTAAATTCATCAACTTCTCTTGTATGTCAAGGAAGACATACTTAGCTCAGGGTTTTCTATATAAAAATAATTAAAATGTTTTCCAGCTGTATAAAAAAAAAAAAATGTCTACTTAATTTGTTGCCGTTTTTCCCTACCAAGCAATTTGAAGATCAGTTTTAATTCTTGTAATTAGCTACATATCACTTCTAAAATTTGTCCTCCATAAACGACGAAGCAAAATATTGGCTTGGTAAAAGGGGACATTAAGTTGATTATATGAGAGAGGGTGGCCAAGCTGTTAGAACAATGAGAACCAGCGGGCTGCCCCTGCTTGTGACTAAATCAATCTCCTATCATCTCACGCACCCACTTACAGGCCGGAAGTGTAAAGTGCGCTCAGCCGAGTGCACTGTTTTACTTGCAGTTGGACACGCATCCACTACCCCTCATACAGTAAGGGGTTTAGCACATCGAGGTGCACGTTCACCTCCCCCCCAAAAACTAGGTGATCACCACATGCAAATGCATGTTGATGAGGCTGTTAAGTATAGAAAAGCAGAAAATACTGCTTTTCTGTACACTCTCCAACTTAATATCCTAGTGATATTAAGTCGGAGGAACCAAAAATATTTTTTAAAAAATTAAAAAAAGATGTGCCGGCCAGTCAGGTTAGGAAAGCGGACGCTCAAATTTTTACCAGCTTCCGATTTCCTAACCCATGGCTGTCGGCGGGTTCAGAAAAGAGACGCTCGTAAAACTGAGTGTTGGGTTTTTGAACCCGCTGATAGCCACCTGTCCCTGGGCCAAGGAGGTGCTAGGTGTGCGTAATCGTCCCCAGCACCTCCTTTTAGTGCAACCCCTCATTTAAATACAGGATTGCGCACCCAGGAGAGGTAGCTGGGAGAGCGGCTGCTCACTTACAATCTAACAGGCCGATCCTGTGACACTCTTTGGATAAGGGTCTTAGACCTGAATGCAATGTGTTCCACAGATTGTCATATAAATGCTAAACCACCACCGCCTCTATAAAAGGGGTCGAAAACTGAGGGTCTAGAAACACGGCAGAGCAAAATATCCTCAAATCTTTTTAGTGCAATGAAAGCCTGAATTTTTCTCTTTGCTATGCATAATCAAACTTTCCTACTGTCTGACACTGGCATGCTCAGCATTTTTAATGAGAAAAGGAGGTGTTAACATCTAAGAAAACTCCCAGGCGCCCAATAATTTTCCATCACCAAAGTAGCAAGCCTGCTCTTCATGCTGGAGCTTAAGCAATCCTTATGTCCCCTATGCAGACAAGGTGGCAGGAACGTGACAGTCGCAGAGACGACCCAGGCCAGGCTCAGCACAATATTCTGCACATGTGGGAAACTGTTCGAGGCATCGCACGTACAAATAAAACTGTGCGGTTAACATAAGCAATGCATAGAGGACCATTATTTACTGATAGTTTTAATTTAAACCTTTATTACCTTCTGCCTTGCTAAGAGTCCCAGATAATGCTAGGACTTTGCACTCAGAATCCTGGTGAGATAAGCGGGCCTCATCAGCACTTCCAGGTTTAAAGGGGGAGGTAGAGGCGAACATAAGGGTGAGTCCCCAACTTGGTACCACTGCAGGGAAGTTAGCAGGCTATGAAAATTAAATTTTGATAGGTGTCCTGTCTCGTTCACAGTACAGGGCAAGGAAAACATGCCAAGCAGTGCATTGGGACTACCAGAAGTTGGCTGTAACTTTGAACAGTCTGTGGCACTACTGATATAGGAACACCTTGCAAAAAAAACCCCAAAACACCTTTACATCTGCCGTGATCCCCACTGGGAGGCACACAGATTTTAATACTAACTGTTTTTGGTATGGAGACCTTCTCACCTCGCTCTCAATAGCGCGTAGTGGTAATAACCCTGGCGCAAAAGTCATTCTGGCTCTGTGTTATGAAAATGTAAGCTAGGCAGCTGACGTGAAGAGGACCCCCAACCATAGCTAGCAGCAGCCTAGAAGCTGCTTTCAATAAAGTACAGAGGGTTTCTCGCCATCTACTGAAGTTTGGCTTGCATTATTAGTACATTTCTTCCAATTGTTTGTATATGCAAATTCCATTAAGGAAACTTAATTTAGAAGTGGTTTAAAGTTTGTTATATACATGAATACGGTCTCTCGCTCAAAAGCAGTTAAATAATTGAATTTCAGAAGAGCTAATTCAATGCTAATTATTCACAGCATTTTCTCACCTTTAACCTGAATTCTTTGCAGAGAACCACTCAAACTGTGAAACAAGGAGAAGATGAAAACCAAAGAATAGCAGCAAGTGGAGAAAGCACAGCCCGTCAGCTCCCCTGCCTCGCGTTCCCACTGGATCCCTACAACATGCTTCAGTGCAGGAGACGACACTGCTGCTTTGCCAAGATGACATGGAATAGTAAGAGGTCCCTGTTTCGTACCCACCTCATTGGGCTTCTCTCACTGGTCTTTCTTTTTGCCATGTTTTTGTTTTGTAATCACCACGACTGGCTGCCGGGCAAAGCTGGATTCAAAGAAAACCCTGTGGCTTACACGATACGAGGATTTAAGTCAACGAGAAGCGAGACCAACAGCTCCCTGAGAAGCCTATGGAAGGAGGCCGTCCCTCAGACTCTTAGGCCTCAGACAGCAGTGAACACCAACAATACGGACTTGTCGCCACAAGGAGTAACTGGATTAGAGAACACTCTCAGGGCCAATGGAAGTATTTACAATGAAAAAGGCACTGGCCATCCAAGTTCTTACTTTAAATACATCATAAATGAGCCTGAGAAGTGCAAAGAGAAAAATCCTTTTCTGATATTACTCATTGCTACAGAACCAGGCCAAGCAGAAGCCAGACAAGCTATTCGTCAAACTTGGGGAAATGAGAGCCTGGCATCCGGTATCCAAATTGTTCGCATTTTTATGTTGGGTTTGAATGTTAAATCAAACGGATATTTACAGAGAGCTATTTTGGAAGAGAGCAGGCAATATCATGACATTATTCAACAAGAATATTTAGACACCTACTACAATTTGACTATTAAAACTCTCATGGGCATGAACTGGGTCGCCACCTACTGTCCGCGCATCTCATACGTCATGAAAACAGACAGCGATATGTTCGTCAATACCGAGTATTTGATACACAAGCTGCTGAAGCCAGACCTACCACCCAGACACAACTATTTCACAGGTTATCTGATGAGAGGGTATGCACCCAATCGGAATAAGGATAGCAAGTGGTACATGCCACCAGATTTGTATCCAAGTGAACGCTACCCTGTGTTCTGTTCCGGAACCGGCTACGTATTTTCTGGGGACCTGGCAGGCAAGATCTTTAAGGTCTCTCTGAGCATTCGCCGCTTGCATTTGGAGGATGTGTACGTGGGGATCTGTCTCGCTAAACTGAGAATTGACCCAGTGCCCCCACCCAATGAATTTGTCTTCAATCATTGGCGCGTTTCATATTCCAGCTGTAAATACAGTCACCTAATTACCTCCCATCAGTTCCAGCCTAGCGAGCTGATCAAATATTGGAACCATTTACAACAAAATAAGCACAATGCCTGTGCCAACGCTGCTAAAGAAAAAGCTGGCAGGTATCGCCATCGTAAACTGCTCTGAAGAGGCAGTAGTTGGCCCCTAACCTCCTCTTCATGTAAAGTATTCCATGTGCAATTTGTAAATATCAAAGCATGTACAGTGAAAAAGGGAGAAACTTAATGGGGGATTTTGGCATTCAAATATCTTTTTTAATTTCAGAAGAGTATGACGTTTATGAACAAGGTAAACCAACTTTTGAGATTGTATACAAGGATTTTGTGTGTTAATATGTGCAATAAGCAGCATGCACACCTTGGTAGTACACCTGTTATTTATGTGCCAATAAAATACCTGAGGAGGCTGTCCCACTTTACAAACAAAAAAAATGTATTTTTATAACATTTGGAAGGATTAAATGTCACTAGTCAAACATTTACCCCACTTTGGTCTTTACAGCAATGAGGAGTTCCTGTTACTTGCCAAACATGATTCTGTCATTTCAACTGGCCAAAATAACCTCCACAAACCAAGCTTCCTTAAATATGGCTACAATATATGATTTCATATAATTCTCTAGTCTAAAAGCTGGCCACCAGATTTCAAACTGTAGTCCAATAAGGCATTTGGATGGTACCAGATAGCTTTCTAAACAAACGAGAAATGTAGAGAGGCAGCCAATGACTCAGCCTGCTGCGCTGCATGCCAGGGAGCAGAGTTCAAGCCAGGAGCTCAACCAAGACGAGGCTGCGTTTACAGGGAGTATCCCAACATCTACTGGATGGCTGACAACACAACTGTGATGGCTTCTGAAGGGAAGCTACCCTTCAGTCAGAGGACTAGGATTAAAAAGGACGTTAAAGCCCACTCAGGTGGCGCCAAATGACCTCGTATGGTGCTCTAGCTTCAACAGGGGCCTGTTCTAAATGAGTGACCGCCCAAAAGAGAGAGAAAGGGAGCTGCTGGAATATAAATCCCGGCAGATAGAAATTTAGGAGTCTGTTGCCCTTCATTTGTCAAATACTCTTGTCCTTTTACAGCAGGCAGATGAAATGCTCCCCACATTACTCATGTTTTGTAATTTGGATTAAATGAGTATAATATTAGCAAATATTAGCAAGTGCATGTATATTCTGTGCAGGATGTAATTTGAGGTCTTGTAAATCAAAAGGTGCAACTTACAAGTATGTTTCCCTGTTGATAATTACATGGTGGCCCCAACATTGCCTGGCCAGGCAAGGAAAATTCATAGGCTAAAATGTTCAAGGTCCAAAATAATATACAAGAATGGTATAAAAACGGGAGACATTTTTGGGCAAGGAGAAAGGAAGGGTTTCCTGGCCAGAGATTCCCATGACTTGGTCAGGGCTACTGAAATGACTAACCAAGAACCTTCCTGGGCCTTAGTTTGCTTGACCGCAATTGAATACTCCTTAAAATGTACTTTTGCCCTGCATTGGAAAGTAATTATATAGTATATAAGAACTCCCGCATGCACAGCCAGCCATCCAGGTGCAGACTGCATACATACGTGATGTGGAAAGGTTTGAGAGCGCTCAGCTAGATGTAAGGGGCAGTGTACAATTACTTTATAGAAATGAATTTAGGTTGCACTATTACAATCAACTCAAAATTCCATGTCAGATCATGATCCCGGATATGTGAAATGTGAAGCCTTACCTGCTCCGATTGCCATGCCATCTACTAGATGCACACTTGTTACTTTAACAGTCACAAAACTATACATTAATTCAAAATGATTGAACATTTGATAGGAAGCAATAGTTTATGTGCATCCTCCTGCTCAAACCTGCTGTCCACACTCACTTCCCTAAACAGTTACCCAAGCTTACCAAACTCTAAGGCACTCTCTCACCAGTGTATTGCTTTTCACTTCCCACTAATGAGGCTTCTGTGCCAGATGTCATGAGAGCCAGGCATATGGATGATGCATGGCTCAAAAGATAAAAAAGGCAGAGAACAAAACTGATCATCACTGGCAGGGAACAAGTCTCCAACTACAGAGGATATGAGAAGCCTTTTCCCCTGACAGCAGGTAAGACATCCCCTAGCACTATTTTTTATTACCAGTGCACCATGTATACAAGTTTGCAATTTTAACACCTTCTAGCCTTTATCTGCTGGATAAACTATTGCTCTGCATCTCAGTTAAGCCCAAAGAAGAGAATTCAATAAAATATGAAGTATGCCAGTATGCTGCTGCTTTTTTTTTCTGGCCTGGCAGTCTGTCTTGGCTGGAATCTGGTATGATAAGCCTTCATTTACAACTACCTGCAGAGTTTTGCTCCTTATTCCACATCCAAATCGGTAACGTCAGCAACTGTACTCAGCTGGAGGCCATGTATCGCTATTGCACAGTAACTGTCCCTGCCCGAGGAGTGGCCAGCAGCGCTGCTATGCAGCAATTCCAGCCTCAGGCAGCCCAGAAAGGCAGCAGGAGGACAGGGCTAGCATCCATCAGGCCTTATGCTAGTGAACGGAGCTGGACTGTTTTGCTTGCTGCAACCTGAAACGAGCAAATTGGTGAAGAGTTCTCCTCAAATCCTTCTGATTGTAAGCAGGCATCCACCCCATACCAGTAAGACCTGTGCAGTAGGGAAGACAGATGGACCCCTTGTTTTGAGGCCTGCAAAGGATGTCCCAGTGCCAGGTGAGTCAGGAAAGGATATTTTGGGGAAGAGAGCAGAGAAGGATGCTGGGGGGGGGATGGACAGAAGCGAGTGAGTAGGAAGAAGGGGGGGAGAATGCCCCTGGGCTGAGGGTTACCTAGGGCATCTAATACCCTTAGTAACATAGCAACATAGTAATTAGAAGAAAGAGACCAAAATGGTCCATGCAATCTGTCCAGTAAAGCCTTTTTATTTAGGGTTGTACCTGCCATTTGCACTTTGTGCAACTCTAATTAGAAAGAGAGACTCTTAAGGATTTTACTTTATCTACAATTGCCTATGAAAATATTTAACATTATTGCTTTAAGATCTGAAGAAAATTATTACAGAAAAAAACCCTTCACATAGGAATGCAGAAGCAAGCATTAGATGCTTTCTTCTTCCACATGCTAGAGTTGCATGGTTGAAAAAGAAAACTAGTCTAGCCCTACAAAATTACTGTCAAAAAGTGAAAATGAACTGAGAAAGAAAAAAAAGTCTGGAACAAGCGATTTGGTTGATCAGTCAATGGCAAGACAAACACTTACAACCGATTTATCACGGTTTCTCATTTCCCAAGTCTAGCAGACGCTAGGTTCACGGGGATGATTTATGTATGCCCACCATCACATCATTACTGATAAATGCTACTTTTGTTTTCTGAGCAGTCTCCTGCTGCTGCTAAAAGGATACTAGAATTAAAGACAAGCCAAAAGCACCTACTTCTATCTCAGTGAGCTGAAAATCAATACCGACTTATGGAGAAAACCTCTTTGCTTTCTCCCAGTTTTTTTTTTTGGTTTGCACACGTTAACCTGTACAAACTCAGCAAAAATTGCTTTCTTGCCGGCCTGCTTTTTCAATTATTTTGTTCACAATCAGAATTTACTCTTGCTGCAATGCCATTTTAATGGCACTAATTTTGGAAGGAATATCAAGCAAAAGGGGGATTTTTCTTGCTTCCATTATTAGTCAGAGTCTGTAGTTAAGCAATATGCTGGGATAACCGTTTTCTTACCACTGACTCACTTTACCTCCAAGACTGTTCGAGATCTGATTAAAAAAAAAAAAATTAGCTAAACCATAAATAAAAGCTCCCACAAAACTATGGAGTTCTCCAAATGACAGGTGATTTAGCTTCCCACTGGTTACAGGTTAGGAAGGAAGGAAGAGAAGTGGTTTGGGGTTATGACTTTAGAACATGGGTTGAAGACCTCCTGGGCTGCTGAAAGATACTATGTTAAAGGCATGCCAAGTCATTTCTTCTGGAGTGGATGGACCAGAAGAGAAAACTTCATTCCCAAACACCAGATTTTTATTTATTTATTTATTTAGATTAGGTCCCACCCGCTTCCTCCAAGACCACAATCCCTGGATGCCACACTTAAGTGTTGTGGTGGTGGGGTTCTTGCTGGGAGATTCTCCCCAGGGTCCGAGGATGCACTACTTGTTTTCTGTGAACAGGGAAATCCTGTCTCTTCATTTCAACTCAATGTGTCAAGGAGACAAACATTTCAATTAAATGGCAGAAGCAAAAAAGCATTCCAGCTGCAAGAGATGAACCAGAATCGACCGCCAACACAACATTCTCTTACTAGAGCTCCATAATTAAAATATCATAGGAACATAATAGCAAAGAGAGACCATAGGACCAATCTAGTCTGCTCATTCATACAATCCCTACTACTCCCTCAGAGATCCCCTTTGCATGTCTCATACGTTCTTGAATTCCACTACCTAAACTGGAAGGCTGTTCCGTACATCCACCGCCTTTCACCCTCATCCCATAACGCCTCGCTCTACAGCAGTGGCTCTCAACCTTTTTCCTATCAGGACACATCTAAGAGATGACGCTCACATGCGTGACCCACTGAACACATGACCATCATGGGACTTAATAGAAGCACATGCTCTGCATCCACAGGAGTCCCCCGCTTGCTAACAATGAGTGCGGAGCAGAACTAAGACATTTCCCTGTACAACTCACCATACAAAAAAGATATTCTGATTCTGGTCTCCTCAATAACAGCAACTCCCTCTGCTAACAGATGCATTGTAAATATACAAACAAACCCCACTCTGTACGTGCCTATCAAACCTGCCATACCTCAGCAGCACTAACTCCAGGAAATGAAACAGCAATAGCCCTGCCCATGAAAAGGCAGCACTTCACCCCCCAGTGCAATATCATACTGAGAAAATACAGCAAATAAGGTTGATACAAACCTCTAGTAAAGTACCTCATCTCAGTCACAAACACAGAGCACAGACAGACCTGCCTTCACCAAATCTACTAGATAAATGAAGCTTGACCGACGTGCCGCAAATGCACAGTAGAGAGCAACTCTACCGCGCATGCGCGGGCAGCACGGTCAGAGATTGCCTGTAACAAAAATGGCGTGGCAAGGAGCAGTAGCGGCGGCGGCACGTGCGAGGGAGGGAGCGACCTCTGGCGAGGTGAGAGCAGTAGCGGCTGCGCGCGAAGGAGGGAGGGAGGGACCTCTGGCGCGGCGAGGAGCAGTAGCGGTGGTGGCGCATGCGAGGAAGGGAGGGAGGGAGCTCCCTCCCCCGGAGATCTTCCGTCTGCGCCATCCGAAGGGGTTGTGAATGAGCTGAGAGGGGGAGTGACTGAGGGGAGAGGGAGACTAGAGGGAGAATGGGGGGGGGGGGGAGGAGGAGGAGAATGAGGGTTAAGGAAATGGACCGAAAAAAAAAAAGGTAATGTAGCCCGTTGTTACGGGCTTAACGGCTACTATAGAATAAGAGACCACAAATTACAAATGCAGAAACAAAAACTGGAATGGAAACCCCAAGATGACCTTCTGCAGGCAATGCAAAACTGGAGAACTAGAAACAGAAAATATTTCCTCCTACACTAAGCAAAGTTCAAAGAAGTAATGCATATTCTGAAAACTGACATAGTATGGCTCTTGTACTCCGTCACTCCCCTCCATGTTCCCATCACCCCTCACTTCTTCCAAATACTCAATCATTCCTATCCAACATTCCCAACACCCCCAACCCCACATCCTCTTCCCCATGCTCCCCCTCTCCCCTGTTCAACACTTTCTGCCCTTCACTCCCTAGGATACCTCTGACCACCTCTTTCCTTCCCCTTCCTGCTCAGCACCCCCAACTCCCCCAACCCAGCCACTCCACACCTCCATCGCTCCACATCCATCTCTTCCCTGCTCAGCAGCCCCAAACCTCAGGAACCCCAACCTCCTTTCCCCTCACTGACTCCCTATCTTCCCACACCTTCCTGCCCAGTGCATTTCCCCCTTCGCCTGGCTCCCAGCCAGCAAAAAAGACGTGTCCAATCCAGAGTCTCCCTCCCTAATTATCAGCAGCAGATGAAGGCAAGAAGCACTGAGGAGAGGAAGATGAGGAGGCAGCAGCAGATCTACAGAGCATGCACATTTCTCCCTTATGCTTCTGCTTTCACATCCAGGCCCCATGGGGTAAAGAGCACATCAGCAGCCTCACTGGCAGGTCAGGCAGGGGAAGATAAAGTTGGTGTCCTGCTGGGCCCATATGAACAGGAGTTGCTGATATCGCGCTCTGATCTGGGTGAAGGAGGATGGAACAACTTCCCTCTGACCAGGAAGAGAAGGAAGCAAGAGCAGCTTCCTGTCATACCCAACGAAAGAGAAGTCAGCCAACTCCTGCCCAGACTGATGAGGAAAGATCAGTCTTCTGTTGTGTCTGAGACCCACCTCCCAGGACTTCGAGACACACCTGTTGAGAACCACTGTTCTAGAGCTTCCATTGCATTAATACCATGGAGATATTTAAATGTCTCTATCCCATCTCCTCTTTTCTTTCCTCCTGGGTATACATGTTTAGATTTTTTTAAACCCTTTATTTAACAAAGCTTGCAGACCTATAACATTACAGCTGTGATGTATAACAAGAATTGAGCATGAACAATAGATTCTGACTGCTTTTCAACAAAGACCACTGACCATTTTAGTAGCCATCCTTTGGACCATGTTCATCCAGTTTATATCCTTTTGAAGATGAGGGCTTCAGAAATGTACACAGGATTTCAAATGATGTCTTTACCAGGGACTTACAAAACAGACTGGAAGGTGGTCTGTCAAAGCCAGAAGGCAAATAGAGAAGACGACAGACCAGTCACCTTAGGTGGGGATAATTTATATGCACATATAGCTTGATAAAAGAGCCCAACGCTGGCCGAGTTTCGCACAAGGCTGCTTCAGGGGCTAAAACAAAACAGTGAGGTAAATCTAAATAAGAAAAAAATGTGTAAAACCACAGACTAACTCCTTTCTATAGAAAGACATGCTGGATTGACGAAAACGAATCATTAACGTACTGCGATATCAAACATTGTAATAGACTACTCGGGTGGGGGGATAATAGCCATGTTTAGTGCAATATAATCATGAGCCAAAAGATTGACTATACTCACTGTAGTCATGACAGATTAAACTTGTACGGTGTGCTGTATGCATCAGTCTCTTGGTTCAATTGCTAAACTTTACAAAATTAGCACGACAATCGATGTAAAATGCACAGAAAAATATATCAATGAATGATTTAATTTGACTTAAAATCTGCATATTTTGTTCCTAAAAATTAAGAAATCATTGTGGAGCGATACAAGTGCCCTTGTATTGATTAATTTAATTTTTTAATTATTTATCACTCCACAATGATTCTTCAATCCAGCATGTCTTTCTATAGACCGTATTTACACTTGTAAAATGGAGTTACCCCACAATCAGGTCGATACAGTTATGCCGCGTTAGAAAGAGTGCGGCAGTGCAGGGCGCACCCTCGTTCCCCGCACGCACAGTTCTCTTCACATATCGCTCGATACTCTATTCAAATTGCTTGCAAATGCAAGCCGCGTCTGCGAAGCGTTAGGCCCGCGCAACCCATTTTACTGTATAGATGCTTAATACAGTGCCTATACAGTATCCTGAGTGCGCTGGTACCTGTCATTTCAACTGACATTTGAAATGACAGGTACCAGGAAGTGGATGGTTTTCCCCCTCCCGAAGCAAGGCGGGAAGGGGGAAACCATCAAAACTAAAACAACCAAAACTAAAACAAAAGTTGTTATATATATATATATATATATATATATATATATATATATATATATATACACACACACCTAGATGTCACTTTCCGAATTCCCCATCTCCACGCGCGTTCATCCAGGTGGCGGCGGGAGCCGGCGAGCGGGTGGGCACCCATTCATCCAGGCGGCGGCGGGAGGCGGCGGGCGGGTGGGCGTTCATCCAGGCGGAGAGAGCCGGCAGCAAAAGCGGCCTCCAGCAGCCCCCGCCGGCAGTGAATGAATGCACGCCTGTTTACACCCGTGCAATTTCGGTGCTCAAGGCGTGACGTCACGACGCTTGATGTCACGGCATGCGACTGTCTTGAGCACCGAAATTGCACGGCCGTAAACAAGTGTGCATTCATTCACTGCCGGCGGGGGCTGCTGGATGCCGCTTTCGCCGCTGGCTCCCTCCGCCTGGATGAACGGACGCCCACCCGCCTGCCGGCTCCCGCCGCCTGGATAAACGCGCGCCCACCCGCCCGCCGGCTCCCGCCGCCGCCTGGATGAACGGGCGCCCACCCGCCCGCCGGCTCCCGCCGCCGCCTGGATGAACGGGCGCCAACCCGCCCGCCGCCTCAAGCATTCTTCCGGCTTCTGTTGTCTTACTACCTGTTTGGCCGCCTTAAGATCATCAGATACCAGCACCCAGATCTCATTCTTGTTTCATGCACAGAATTACACACTTTATACTGTACCTTTCTCTTGGGATTTTGCAGTCCAGATGCATGACCCTACATTTTAGTATTAAATCTCAGCTGCCAGATAGACCATTCCTCAGGCTTTACTAGATCCACCTGTGACGGGTTAATATGCCAGTCAGGGGAGGTAGAATAAAGCTAGGAACAAAATCTCCCTGGAACCAAAGTTCTAGAAGGAGGGGGAAGATTACCCAGGGGACACAGAGTCAAGCATATACACTGGTGGCTTTCCCTTTAACCATAGAGACAAACACAGGTGTGGGAGATTAAGGGTGGAACTTCCCCAGAGCCAATCAGCGGGCAGAGGAGGAGGAGTTTGTAGAGTATAAAAGGGACTCCCTAACCCAGCAGTCTCAGTCTCCCTAACCCAGCAGTCTCAGTCTCCTGCTGGGGACTGAAGGAGAAGGACGATGCTACCTGCTGTGCTGCAAGACTGGAACTTTGGTGCTCCTGTTAAGATGGATGACTGGTGTGACTTCCAGGAAGGTGAGCCGGGAGATACAGGCTGTTTGACTGTCCGGATGTACAGACTTAAAAGGATATTGTTTGAGAGTCTGCCTGTGGGTGGTTGTACCTTTGGGGGAAGAGTTGATATCCCAGAGGTACGGAGGGAGGTGGCAGTTAGGCCCATGGGGCCAGACTTTGGACTTTGAGATGAACTTCTGAAGCCAGCCTTTGGAAATTGAGTTGCTGGCTCAGTGGGAAGGGCTTCTGCTTTCCATTCAGGCTGGGAGGGTTCAAACCCTGCCTGAGGATTTGTAAAGATAAATAACCTTGAACTTCTATTTGAGTTTTTGAATGGTCAGGAAAGCTTGTTCAGGGATTGGACCCTGGAACTGACGCAATTGACGGTGTACGGACCGGTGAAAGTGTCACACCACCACACTTTCGAGTGTCTCCCCTTTAGCACATATCGATCATAAGAATCAAACACTGCCAGAAGACTGAAAAGTATCCATTGACTGATCATATTCAGAGCCTTGGCAGAGGTGTAAATTTGTTAGAAAATGGACTATTGAGTGTTGACTTCAATATTAAAACTCCAAGCTATCAGACCACACCCAAGGAAATTCCACTTATGCACATCCATAATGAAGTAGATGAGTTTGTTCTGAAATATCTCTTTTCATTAGAGATGAATCTATCTCCTACTGAGACTGGCAGTCAGAATTGAAGGACAGGAGTTATCATCTGATTGATCCTCAAACAACTTAAGTGTAACCAGTGGAGTATTAAGAACACAGAATTCTTGTGTTCAAAGATTCATGAACCCAGAGTTATGGTTTATTTTTCCACACTGAAGTTAGTAACATGGATTTTGCACAAGCAATGAATGATAAGAGTTGCATGTTTTAGGGATATAACTCAGAGGAAGCAAGCATGCCCATAACAGTACTCACAGAATTAAAATGTTTTAGCTGTTGAAGAACCTAACAGATATGCAGGTTTTACAAACTGAAATTAAAAATAATTTAAGATGTGCACTGTAAAAGCTGTACCCAATGATACAAAACACTTGCATGCTTGCATAAAAAAAATGGGTGTGGAAAGTAAAGGGGAAAATGAATTTAAAACAGTTTTAAACCACAAGAAAGGAACTAATCCCTAAGACCCCTACTGACCTAAATTGTGGGATGAACCTCAGAGGTGTACATGAAATAAAAATTGTGTTACAATATCAAGTAGGAAAGATTTCCTAGAATTCAGAGAAGGAATAGATTTGGGTTATAAAAATCTTGCATCCATATGTACCTATTAGATTGAAAAACTGGCACTGTGCTGGTTTAAAAACACCATTATTTGCTTAGATCATACACGAGAAAGGAAGAGCACGGAGAACAATTCATGAGCAATCAAATATACAGGACATAACTGGAATACAATTCAATTTTCTAGATATTTTATGTGAAATTTTTATGCACTATAATTAAGTTTGGAATTGTCATTCTAGGTTTTAAAACATTCAAATGGTCGAGACTACACATACATATCTATTGGTAGATCACATCTTTTTCCACTAAGTAGACAGTCAAAATTTGTGCCATACAACATTTGACCCTTAAATCTGGCAATCCTGATTTCACATAAATACTGACCCTTTTTTGGCCTCTTGATGTTAATATTTGGATTTTCAGAAGGCGTTTGACATTAGTCTTAAATTTTTAAACTCTGCAGGTGACCAGAAGTTATTATGCACAACAGAAAACCTTTATGGGACAGATGGACTCTCCTCTGTCTGGGGCCTAAATATCCTGTTTTGAAGCATGAGAAAATCTTGTTGCAAATATCCCTAGATATTTATTAGCATAGAATGCTTAAGAATTTTGAAGAGGGGCCTCTAAAAATTGGCTATATTTAAGATGTGCAGTGTTCAAGAAAAGGCAAATCCTACCAATATCAAAAATACATCTAACAAAATAATCAAAGGCAATATTGAAATTTACCATGTGAATTATGTTATGCCATAGAAACTCCTACCAGGATAAGCTCCATTTAAAATAAAAATAAAAACCTGAAACTCTTAATAAAAGAATTAATCAGATGTTCATAAAGATTCTTAAAAATCATAAACACAACATAAGAACATAAGAAAATGCCATACTGGGTCAGACCAAGGGTCCATCAAGCCCAGCATCCTGTTTCCAACAGTGGCCAATCCAGGCCATAAGAACCTGGCAAGTACCCAAAAACTAAGTCTATTCCATGTTGCCATTGCTAATGGCAGTGGCTATTCTCTAAGTGAACTTAATAGCAGGTAATGGACTTAGCAAAATTGCTTACCTTGTAATAGGTGTTATCCCAGGACAGCAGGATGTAGTCCTCACATATGGGTGACATCGGTAATGGAGCCCTATGTACGGAAAACTTCTGTAAAAGTTTCTATGAAACTTTTGACTGGCACCAGAGTGCCTACTGAGCATGCCCAGCATGTCATGATATTCCCTGCCACAGGGGTCTCCCTTTAGTCTTTGTTTGTAGCAAATAGCGTTAGCCAAAAATAAAATAATAAAACGTATCGGACCCAACTCCGCGGGGTGGCGGGTGGGTTTCGTGAGGACTACATCCTGCTGTCCTGGGATAACACCTATTACAAGGTAAGCAATTTTGCTTTATCCCAGGACAAGCAGGATGCTAGTCCTCACATATGGGTGATTAGCAAGCTAGAGGCTGATTCATTTGGTGCTGAAATGACCGTAAGGTATTGTTATTGAAATGAATCAGTCGAAATCACAGCAGGTTGGATGTAGAAGGAGTTGGGATTAAACTGGAAACAAGTTCTTTAAGACGGATTGTCCATATGCTGAATCTTGTCTTCCCTCTTTGTCTAGACAGTAGTGAGCTGCAAAGGTGTGAAGAGAACTCCATGTTGCTGCTTTACAAATGTCCAGAATAGGTACAGAGCGAAGGTGTGCTACTGAAGTTGACATTGCTCTGACTGAATGTGCTTTTACTCGCCCTTGGAGAGTAAGGCCTGCTTTTTCATAACAAAATTGTATGCAATCTGCTAGCCAGTTTGACAGAGTATGCTTACCCACTGCCTTACCTGGTTTGTTTGGATCATAGGACACAAACAGTTGATTTGATTTTCTTTGGGCTGTAGTGCGGTTTAAATAGAAAGATAACGCACGTTTACAGTCCAAAGTGTGTAAGGCTCTCTCTCCCTGGTGAGAGTGAGGCCTAGGAAAGAATGTAGGTAAAACTATGGTTTGGTTCAAATGAAATTCCGTGACAACCTTAGGAAGGAATTTTGGATGTGTACGGAGGACTACTCTGTCATGAAGGAACTTCGTGAAGGGTTCGTAAGTTACTAGTGCTTGTAGTTCACTGACCCTTCTAGCTGATGTAATGGCTATGAGAAATACCGTTTTCCAAGTAAGGAATTTAAGGTCACAGGTATTTATGGGTTCAAATGGAGAACGCATAAGCTTGGTTAAAACTACGTTCAGGTCCCATTGAATGCTTGGGGAATGAACTGGAGGTTTAATGTGAGTTAGGCCTCTCATGAATTTACTGACGAGAGGCTGCGTGGAGATCGATGCATCTCCTAGCTTGTTATGATAAGCTGAGATTGCACTCAAGTGTACCCTTACCGATGACGTCTTAAGACCAGAGTCTGAGAGATGGTAAAGGTAATCTAGTAGCGAGGTAGTGGGGCAAGTGAAAGGATCTAAATCTTTCTGAGTGCACCATAAAGTAAATCTTTTCCATTTGTAGGAGTAATTCTTTCTAGTGGAGGGTTTACGTGCAGCTATTAGTACCTGAGATATACTAGTTGAAAGGTTGAATGGTTGTAAGATCAGGCTTTCAACATCCATGCTGTCAGGGACAGGGATTGAAGGTTGGGATGGCGCAACTGACCCTGTTCCTGAGTTATGAGATTGGGAGCTACTCCCAGGCGAATTGGATCCCTGACTGAGAGATCTAGCAGTGTGGGGAACCATACTTGTCGAGGCCAATATGGGGCTATGAGTATCATGGACCCCTTGTCCTGTTGTAGCTTTACTAATGTTTTGGTTATGAGCGGTATTGGTGGATACGCGTATAACAGGCCTGAGTTCCAATGGCGGGCAAACGCGTCCTTTGGTAAGCTGTTCTGCCGGAAGAGGAGAGAGCAGTAATTGTTCACCTTGTAGTTCAGATGTGACGCAAAGAGATCTATTGTTGGTTGACCCCAGCGTTGAAATATCTTGATTGCTAACGCTGGGTCGAGGGACCACTCGTGTGGTTGAAAGTGACGGCTGAGGCGATCCGCTACTGTGTTGTGGATGCCTGCTAGGTAGGTGGCCCGTAGTAGGATTGAGTGTGCTAGGGCCCAGTCCCATATTTGAGCCGCTTCCTGGCAAAGGAGGTACGAGCCCGTACCACCCTGTTTGTTGATGTACCACATGGCTACTGTATTGTCCGTTTGGATCAGAACAGTCTTGTGTGAAAGGCAGTCCTTGAATGCATATAGAGCATAGCGTATAGCTCGAAGCTCCAGGAAATTTATCTGAAAGGAGGCTTCTTGCTTTGTCCACTTGCCCTGTGTTTTCAGATGAGCAATGTGCGCTCCCCATCCCAAGGTGGACGCATCTGTAGTTAAAGTCACTTGTGAAACTGGTTGTTGGAAAGGTAGGCCTTTGAGCAAGTTGATTGGTGATGTCCACCAGAGAAGGGAATACTTCAGCTCTGGTGTTATCTGGATGTGAGTGGACAGTGGTTGAATGGCTTGAATCCATTGAGATTTGAGTGTCCATTGCATTAGTCGCATGGTCAGTCTGGCCATGGGAGTGACGTGAACTGTTGAGGCCATGTGTCCGAGTAGGATGAGGCACTGATGAGCTGTGACTGTATATTGATTGCGAATAGAATGTACTAGGAGAACGAGCGATTGAGCCCGGTCTTCCGGAAGAAAAGCCTTTGCTGTGATGGTGTTGAGATCTGCACCTATGAACTGCAACTGGTGAGATGGTGTGAGCTGGGATTTGTCGTAATTGATGAGAAATCCCAAGGAGTGAAGCAATCTTATTGTGAGATGGAGAGAAGTGACAGCTCCGCTCTGTGTATGACTCTTGATGAGCCAATCGTCCAAGTAGGGGAACACATGTACTTGTTGCTTGTGAAGATGTGCCACCGCTACTGCTAGACACTTTGTGAACACTCGAGGTGCTGAGGCAAGGCCGAAAGGTAGCACCCTGTATTGGAAGTGTTGACCTTGTACCAGAAATCGGAGGAACTGTCGATGAGGTGGAAATATGGGAATGTGAGCGTAAGCGTCTTGAAGATCCAGAGAGCAGAGCCAATCTCCTTTTTGAAGAAGAGGTAGCATGGTGCCTAAGGACACCATCCTGAATTTTTCCTTCCTTAAAAATTTGTTGAGATTTCTTAGGTCCAGGATAGGACGTAGACCCCCGGTTTTCTTTGGAATGAGGAAATATCGGGAGTAGAATCCTGTGCCCCACTGAGGCCTGGGAACTCTTTCGATGGCCCTGGCAGTCAGGAGGGTAGATAATTCTGCTTGCAGGATTGTGTAATGATGAGACACTGTCCAAGACGGCATAGGGGGATTGTCTTTTGGTACAGTGAGGAAGTCCAAGTGGTACCCCTGAGATATGATTGAGAGTACCCATTGGTCCGTAGTGATGGAGGTCCAAGTTTGAAGATGGTGAGCAACTCGGCCTCCAACCGGTACTTGTGGATAGGGATTTTGATAATGACTCATGCCCTCTGGTTGAACTTCAAAATCCGGAAGTGGACGCCGCAGGCGGAGGTTGTTGAGGCCTAGCAGGTCTTTGGCGAGGCTGAGACCGTTGAGCAGGTCTTTGTTGTCTGGGCCTGGCTACTGGTGGATAATACCGCCTAGGGCGGTAATATGGCTTTCTTTGTTCCCTTCTTGGAGGCCTCCTTGAAGGTTGATGTACCTCTTGTGGCAGCTGAGAAAGCTGTTTGAGGGTTTCTGTATGGTCCTTGATGGTGGCTACTGCCTCCTTGACCTTATCGCCAAAGAGGTTCTCCCCTAAGCAGGGCAGGTCCGCCAAGCGCTCCTGTACCTCTGGTCTCAGCTCTGAAGATTTAAGCCAGGCCCATCTTCTCGCTGTTATTCCAGCTGCAGATAATCTGGAGGTTGTCTCGAATGAATCATACGTGGCCCGAACCTCGTGTTTCCCTGCCTCTAGGCCCTTATGTACTAGGTTTTGAAAACCTTCCTGAAGATGGTCAGGTAACTGCTGAGACAGGGATTCCACTTGCTTCCATAGGTCACGCTGGTACTGGTTCATAAAAAGCTGGTATGAATTTATTCTAGCTACCAGCATCGCAGCTTGGAAGATTTTCCGACCAAGATTGTCCAAGAACCTATTATCCTTTCCAGGAGGTATGGAGGCGTGTTGCTTTAATCTTTTGGCCTTCTTTTGGGCCGACTCGACCACCACTGACTGGTGCGGTAGTTGAGTTTTTTGGAACCCCGGGATGGGTTGTACTAGGTAAGTGGCATCCGCCCGCTTATTAACAGCTGCCACCGACCCAGGGTGTTCCCATATCCTGTACATAAGTTCTTGTAAAACTTCATGAACAGGAATAGCAAGAATTTCCTTGGGAGGGTCCACGAATTGAAGCACCTCCAAGGTTTTTTGCCTGCTGTCCACTTCAGAGATGAGAGAAAAGGGAATTGTTTGAGACATCTCCTTAATAAAGTTGGAGAAAGAGAGATCCTCCGGTGGTGACTTTCTTCTATCTTCTGGGGGAGAAGGCTCAGAAAGGAGGTCTTCATCCGAGGAGAAATCTTCGTCACTATCATCCAGAGGGAGCTCCAACGGCCTAGTAGGCTTAGTTGGCATTTCAGAAAGTGGAGTCTGAGGTCTGAGGGGTGGTGGGACACCCGAAGGACCTGGTATTGGCTCTTGACTGTCATCTACATCTATAGGTTGTGGTGGAGATGAGAAGCAATGTATTAGTGAGTCCAGCTTGTCCATTAAAGGTTGAAAAATGGACTCTTGAAAAGGCATCGAGGGTGCCATCGGGATCGATGGCCGTGGTGGAATCGATGGTACCCGGGGAATCGGCAATGCTGAATCCGGTGGCTGCGGCCTAGGTAGAACCGGTAATGGAATCGGCGCCATCGAGGAGAGCGGTGATTTCCTTGGCATCGGTAGTGAAGGAATCGGTGATGGAACCGGAGATCCTCCTATGACCGGTGTCGATGGCAGAACCGGAGTGGCAGGCCGTGGCATCGCCTCGATAAAGGCATCCTTAACCGCTTGACGTATGTAATTGTCAAGTTCCGCCCGCATGGATGATGTGAACAGAGCACCCATGGGGGGAGGCGGTGGCGGCGACAGTAGTACAACCTCAGGGCCCTGAGGAGGTACGATTCCTTCCGCCGGAATCGGCGAGGGTTGGTCTGTCGGTGGCTCGGAAGCCTTACTTTGGAGCCGGGCTTTCTTACTCGGTGCCCCGTCCTCCGCCGATGGCTCGCCGGGTATCGGAGCGATGGTTGCTGGTTGCGGCCTGCGATGCCGATGGCGATGTTTATCTTTTTCGCGCCCTTTTTCGCTACTCGATGTGGACGCTCTGGACGATGGTGAGGGGGAGGAAAAAGGAGCGTCTCCCGAGTCACCGGAGTGACGTTTCTTCAAGACCACTTTCCTAATCGCCCCAGCCGGAGACGATTGTGTGGAAGTAGACGGAGCAGTAATCAGTTGAATTTTGAATAATTGCTCCATCTTGTCCATCCGTAAACGTCGACCTTTCGAGGTCATCGTAGCGCATAAGGGACAATTTTTTACATCATGACCTTCACCAAGGCAAAGTACACAGTCTTGGTGAGGGTCTGTAATAGACATATTTCTCGCGCATTTCGGACATTTTTTAAAACCTGTAGCCATTTTGTGGCCGGGCAGCCGTCGACGGCCTAAGGCTCAGGTAAATTTTGTTTTTAACGAAAAAACGGCACGGAACCGCGAGAACGGGAAAAACTCACCGCGATGATCAAACTAAGGGAGACCCTCTGCGGTTGAAGTTTTTTAAAGCTTTCCGTAAGGAAAATATGTGGAGAATCCCACAGGACTCCTGATAACCGCGAGGCTAATTGCTTCGCGGAAAAAAGAAGACTAAAGGGAGACCCCTGTGGCAGGGAATATCATGACATGCTGGGCATGCTCAGTAGGCACTCTGGTGCCAGTCAAAAGTTTCATAGAAACTTTTACAGAAGTTTTCCGTACATAGGGCTCCATTACCGATGTCACCCATATGTGAGGACTAGCATCCTGCTTGTCCTGGGATAACTCCTCCAAGAACTTATCCAATCCTTTTTTAAACACAGCTATACTAACTGCACTAACCACATCCTCTGGCAACAAATTCCAGAGTTTAATTGTGCGTTGAGTAAAAAAGAACTCTCAGATTAGTTTTAAATGTGCCCCATGCTAACTTCATGGAGTGGCCCCTAGTCTTTCTACTATCCGAAAAAGTAAATAACCAATTCACATCTACCCGTTCTAGACCTCTCATGATTTTAAACACCTCTATCATATCCCCCCTCAGTCGTCTCTTCTCCAAGCTGAAAAGTCCTAACCTCTTTAGTCTTTCCTCATATGGGAGTTGTTCCATTCACCTTATTTTGGTAGCCCTTCTCTGTACCTTCTCCATCGCAATTATCTTTTTTGAGATGCGGAGACCAGAATGGTACACAGTATTCAAGGTGCGGTCTCACCATGGAGCGATACAGAGGCATTATGACATTTTCCATTTTCACCATTCCCTTTCTAATAATTCCCAACATTATTTGCTTTTTTGACTGCCGCAGCACACTGTACCGACTTTCAATGTGTTATCCACTGACACCTAGATCTTTCTTGGATTGTAGCACCTAATATGGAACCCAACATTGTGTAATTATAGCATGGGTTATTTTTCCCTATATGCATCACCTTGCACTTATCCACATTAAATTTCATCTGCCATTTGGATGCCCAATTTTCCAGTCTCAAGGTCTTTCTGCAATTTATCACAATCTGCTTGTGATTTAACTACTCTGAACAATTTTGTGTCATCTGCAAATTTGATTATCTCACTAGTCGTATTTCTTTCCAGATCATTTATAAATATTGAAAAGTAAGGGTCCCAATACAGATCCCTGAGGCACTCCACTGTCCACTCCCTTCCACTGAGAAAATTGCCCATTTAATCCTACTGTTTCCTGTCTTTTAGCCAGTTTGCAATCCACAAAAGGACATCGCCACCTATCCCATGACTTTTTACTTTTCCTAGAAGCCTCATGAGGAACTTTGTCAAACGCCTTCTGAAAATCCAAGTATACTATATCTACTGGTTCACCTTTATCCACATGTTTATTAACTCCTTCAAAAAAGTGAAGCAGATTTGTGAGGCAAGACTTGCCCTGGGTAAAGCCATGCTGACTTTGTTCCATTAAACATGTCTTTCTATATGTTCTGTGATTTTGATGTTTAGAACACTTTCTACTATTTTTCCTGGCACTGAAGTCAGGCTAACCGGTCTATAGTTTCCCGGATCGCCCCTGGAGCCCTTTTTAAATATTGGGTTTACATTTGCTATCCTCCAGTCTTCAGGTACAATGGATGATTTTAATGATAAGTTACAAATTTTTACTAATAGGTCTGAAATTTCATTTTTTAGTTCCTTCAGAACTCTGGCGTGTATACCATCCGGTCCAAGTGATTTACTACTCTTCAGTTTGTCAATCAGGCCTACCACATCTTCTAGGTTCACCGTGATTTGATTCAGTCCATCTGAATCATTGCCCATGAAAACCTTCTCCATTACGGGTACCTCCCCAACATCCTCTTCAGTAAACACCGAAGCAAAGAAATCATTTAATCTTTCCGCGATGGCCTTATCTTCTCTAAGTGCCCCTTTAACCCCTCGATCATCTAACGGTCCAACTGACTCCCTCACAGGCTTTCTGCTTCAGATATATTAAAGGTTTTTGCCTCTACAGCCAAATTCTTTTCAAATTCTCTCTTAGCCTGTCTTATCAATGTCTTACATTTAACTTGCCAATGTTTATGCTTTATCCTATTTTCTTCTGTTGGATCCTTCTTCCAATTTTTGAATAAAGATCTTTTGCCTAAAATAGCTTCTTTCACCTCCCCTTTTAACCATGCCTGTAATCGTTTTGCCTTCTTTCCACCTTTCTTAATGTGTGGAATACATCTGGACTGTGCTTCTAGAATGGTATTTAACAATGACCATGCCTCTTGGACATTTTTTACTTTTGTAGCTGCTCCTTTCAGTTTTTTTCTAACAATTTTTCTCATTTTATCAAAGTTTTCCTTTTGAAAGTTTAGCACACTGTTCCTCTTCCAGTCATTAAATCAAATTTGATCATATGATCACTATTGCCAAGTGCCCCCAACAGTTACCTCTCTCACCAAGTTCTGTGCTCCACTGAGAATTAGATCTATAATTGCTCCCTCTCTCGTCTGTTCTTGAACCAATTGCTCCACAAAGCTATCATTTATTCCATCCAGGAACATTATCTCTCTAGCATGTCCCGATGATACATTTACCCAGTCAATATTGGGGTAATTGAAGTCTCCCATTATTACCGCACTACCAATTTGGTTAGTTTCCCTAATTTCCCTTAGCATTTCACTGTCCATCTCACCATCTTGGCCAGGTGGACGGTAGTATACTCCTATCACTATAGTCTTCCGACAAGGGATTTCTACCTATAAAGATTCAATTTTGTATTTAGTCTCATGCATGATGTTTATCCTGTTGGACTCTATGCCATCCCGGACATAAAGTGCCACACCTCCTCCCTGGTGCTCCTCTCTATCATTGCGATATAATTTGTACCCCGGTAGTGCACTGTCCCATTGGTTATCCTCTTTCCACCATGTCTCCGAGATGCCAATTAAGTCTGTATCATCATTCACTGCTATACATTCTAATTCTCCCATCTTACTACTTAGACTTCTGGCATTAGCATACAAACATTTCAAAGTTTGTTTTGTTTGTATTTTCATTCTGCTTTTTAATTGATAGGGATAAGTTAGAATATTTTAGCTCAGGTGATTTTTTTAGTTACAGGCACTTGGACTACTTTTTTTTTAGTATTGGAACCTCACTGTCGGGATGACCTAATTCTAATGCATCATTAGTATCCTTTGAAGATACCTCTCTCCGAACCATGCGCTGCTGAGTGACTGTCGGCTTTCCCCTTTGTTTTAGATTAAAAGCTGCTTTCTCCTTTTTAAAGGTTAGCGCCAGCAGTCTGGTTCCACCCTGGTTAAGGTGGAGCAATTAGACTTCTGCCAATTTCTCTGGGGAACCTGTGCAGATCGCCTCGGAGTCACTCTGGTTTGCCATTAAGGGACTGGAGCAATCTGTGTCTAGATTTGATAATCTTATTGCAACTGGTGGTCAGATTCAAAAATCTGATTTATGGGCAAGACCAAGTTTTAAAGCAAAATACACAGCATATTTCCCTTTTGGAGCAAGAATGAGAGTTAGTAGGTAAAAGTGATGTGACTGATTAAGGGCCAGGAAGTTTACCAATGCTGATTAGAAGTCCTAGAGAACAACTCTAGAAGATAGCATTTGAGAATACAACATTTTCCTAAGTCTGTTTCTATTTCTCCTATTGAGTTGCTCAGGAAGTTTTATATTGAGGTTCTTAAGGTTCCTCAATCTTCTATTCCACCTATTACTAAAGCTTTTTAGCTATCTTCTACCTTTATCACTCTGCAGTCCTTCCTTACAACCAAATCCTATAATAATTTGACAGCTATGTTACAGGATTCTCAGATTGAAATATCTGGTTGTGCTACCTTACTACTTATATTTGTCCTCGAACCCAATAAAATATGGACTATGAAAATGTTTTTTCGTGCTACTGATAAGTTTTTTAGGCCAACAACTTGCTATATTTTCCTGATGTCACTAGAGTGACTCAGTTGAGGAGGAAAGTTTTTTTTTGTTAAAAGACGAGTGATTGACATAGGAGCATCATTTCTTCTCCAATTTCTTTGTAAGTGTATTGTCAAACTTGGAACTTCTAAGTACATTTTCTTTGATCCTGATCAGTTGGAAGGTTTCTTGCAAAATAGGGATAGACCCTCTATTGTACCTCCCTAGTTTTTTTTCCCCCATTGGTCTCTGTTTAAAGAGTGTAAACTAGAGATGTGCTTCGGGTAAAAACTTCGTGTCCTGCTTCGTTTCCCCTGTGGTTTGAGGTTTTTTTTTCAGGGGCCCTGATTTTTGGATTAGTGCGCACTATCGGAAGTTAGTACGCACTAACTCAAAAGAATTTTCTCAATCGTTTTTCGGTTCTCCTGAACCATTCTGAATTAGGCAATTTTGTTGACATTGCCTAATTCGGGAAAAATGATTGCACATCCATAGTGTAAATAATTGTTGAGCTCTTTTTCTTTATTCTTTTTTCCTCTAGTCAATCCCCTTTTGTGGTCTTACTAGACAATTTTTTTTTCTTTGTGAAATTTACATTTTGTTTAAATGCTTGATCGAGAAAAGTGAGTCAGTGTTTGACTGAAAATATGTGATACATTTTGAAAATAAAGAGTTACATTCTTTACATTCCCCTTTGATTGAGGAATGTTGCTCATGTTTCAAGGGATCTTTATTCTGTAATGTAACTGTTGGAAAAAGCAATTTTTATTAATAAAAGTGAAGGAGCAATTGAATAGAATTTATATAGCACATCAGGGGGCAAACAACTTGAAACCCCTTGGGGGATTTGTAGCTTAGGAGAAGGAATTAAAGAATTGGAGAAAGGAGTGATCAAATGTGGATGATCTGTGGAAATGTTCTCGCTCGCCTGAAGTGATTGAGCAGCACTACAGAATTATTTTGCACATCTACTATGTGCCAGCGCGGCTGAAGGTGATGTACCCTGATGCATCGGATCTCTGTTGGAGAGCCTATAGTCAAGTTGGTACTCTTTCCCATATTTTGTATTTTTATCTGGTTATGAAGGAATACTGAAACAATATTGCAGATGCAGTATGGGCAATGTTCTCCTTAGAAGTACCTGATGATCAAAGAATCCTTATCCTATATTTCTAGCTGGATCTTACACAGGGAAAATTTTACTCTATGAAGTTAATAGCTATTGGGAGACATGTGCTGCTTAGCTTTTGGAAAAGGCTATGTTCACCCTCTTGAGGAGTGGTTTGAGGAGGTCTGAAAAGGGATGAGCTGGAGCTACTTTGTGCCAGGATTTGTGGGAAAGCAAATCAGCCCAACAATTTTGGGAGCTGGTAATCTGCCATTTTACAACAGAATCATAAGTATGTGGGGTATTTTTATGCTTAGTCTCTCCTTTTATTATTGCTATTGTTACTTTCTCTGGTAATAAGCATTCTCTAGAGGTTGGTGGGTGTAGAAAGAGGGAAGAAGATTTCAAAAAAATGTTTGAGTGCTATAATAATGGCAAGTCTGACTGACTGGTTTATAGCTGCAATTATAGAGGTTAGGTTCCTCTTTGTGGTGTGACTTTTTTTTAGATTTGATAAGATTGGTTTTCCTGGCCTATATTTGTTGCACAAGATATTGAATGTTCAATTTCTGTATTATTGGATGTATAAAATATTTTAAACAAATTTAACTTTTCAGTCATAATAAAAATGTTTAGCAAAAACAAATACGGGTATTCATAAGAACCTCATCCTATCAAGCATGATGGTGAAGTGATCATGGAGTGAGACTGCTTTGCTACACTGGGACCTGAACAGCTCGCCACCATTGATGGAACTATGAATTCTGCTTTATGTCAGAAAATTCGAGAGGCAAATGTCAGGCCATCCATCCATAAGCTGAAACTGAGCCAAAAGTGGGGCATGAAGTTAAAACCACCCTAAGAGCTAGTCAACTGAGTTTTAAATTATGTATTTAAATATGTATTAGTTTGTGTTTTAAATATTGTTTTTGTGTTTTATGAATGTCTGGTGAAAAAACTGCACTGAACAGATATGTCTTGGAAGTGGCAAAATGTAAGATTTTTAAACAAAGCATTCAAATAAATCTACCGCAGGAAGGCTGAAGAGATTTTGTGTTTTGGATCGGCCAGAAAAAAGTTCCAACCAAGACCCTATTGAAATGTAGCGAGACCTGAACTGAGCTGTTCATGCAAGGAAGACCTCAGAGTGGAAAGAGTTCTGTATGGAAAATTGGACCCAAATTCCTCAAGACTAATATCAGTGACTAAATATATCCTGTCAGTTATTTTCCAATAGGGTTTAGATTATTTTAAAATATTTGGATTCCACCAATCTACAAATCTTGGTGGATAACTACATGTATAATTGAAGCAAGCAGTATTACAGACACTATTTTACACAACAAATTAATGTTAATTACAAATATTAGGTCTCTTCCTACAAAACTGAGCTCCTATATACAGATCCCCGCCATCGTGACCTAAGGCTTTAGGATGAAATCAAGTTTTGAGACAAACTGTGCTAAAATACTGACCAACCTAGGGGTTTCATAAAGTCTCAGCACTGTAGTTTCTAGAATGCACATAAGCATGGATCCAAAATGAGGGGAAAAAAAGCACTCCTAACAGGTTCCCCCCTTTAGCCTCTTGACATGTACAAAAAATTGTTGGGTGTGGGGGAAGAGGAGGAAGCACACCAAGCGTTCTTCCCATTGGAATGTTTTACTAAAAAGTAGAACGTTCAATTGTCTTGTGAAAGTGGCAATTTACATAAATAAAGATACAACCCCCCCCCCAAATTTTCATGAAAAACTATTGGGTCAATTTGCAATTATGAATACAAATACATCTTTAAGCAAACATAGCCCAAACAGAAATAATGCAAGTGATATACAAACCCAACTGGTCCATAATCTCCGCAGCACTTCTATAAAGATGTTAATGACTTCTAATAAAATCAGAAAATACCTTTATCATGGACGTACAATGTACATGTACAACTATTTTAAGCACTATCTAGTTTTATTAGCAACTCAAAAGATCCTCTTGCTTCCAATCTATACTCCCACAATTGAAAAGCTATTAAATTGGCTATGAAGTAGTGTCTGATCTTGTTTTCCAATTACAGCCTTATGTAAAGGTTCATCTGAACATGGTTATAGATGAGCACCACCGTGCCGCCTTCCTGATATCACCACAGCAACAGCTACAAGAGCCCTCTCCTGCTGTAAGTGTTTAAAATCTGACAGCTTCAAGATGAGCCTGAAAACTGAACCATGAGTGTACTGGAGTTCATTTACGAGCTGCCCACTGTGCAGCTCCAATTCATGCAATCTAACTGCCCTGAATTCTCCAGCACATTTCAGAAAAGCTTCCAACCACAAGGCCATCTTCTCTAACAAACATAAGAAACAGTAAAAAAGTGACAGGTAAATTACATTTCAACTACTTAGTCATTTTTGCTGGCATTTGAAAAGCTTGCCCTATATTTTGTATCCATTTTTACATTAGAAATGTTCGTATCTCGAGGGTCGGAAACCGTTAATGCAAAGTGCAGGTGGAAAGGCCAATATATCTTTCCTTTGCTTTCAATAAAGTTAACTTGAATGATTTGCATTCTAGATTGAAAAACCGGAAAGGAGTTTGCCTGGAATCCCACAGAACAAACTGAAGAGAAGTGCAAATCTTCAAGTTCAGTTTCTTTGCAGAGGCTTGCACAGGCCAACATAAAACCAAAAGGCACTATTGCAGACAACACTGCTGCGATATTTTCACCAAGCATAAATGTTTAGCCAGCACAGAAAACGAATGACGAATGCACTAAGCCAGAGTGTGTGATGTATCCAAATCTCACAGCATCACTTATCCTGAAGGAGAACTCCTACCAGTTCAGACTGCAATCACATGTGCAGTGGAAGGCAGCCACAACATAAAGCAATCAAATTAAAATGTCCCCATTTTCAGCACATCTTAACATTTTAATATAAATCCAGATAACAAGAGAGCCAGAGCCATTCTGTTTAACAGTGATTTGTCACAGGTAGGCGTTCCCCTACAGTATAAACCAGATGAAGCTATATCGTTTTAAATAACCAATTTTCCTCATGTTACTTCCTCTGAACATTTGCTATGCACAATTTAAAACAGTTTTTTAGTGGACTGGTATGTTTAAAAAACCCCAAAACAATGTGGTCAATAACTTCACTATATGTTTCTTTCCAGGATAAGTGGATTGTATAATAAAGCGCTATACAAACCTTTTACAATGGAAGCATTCTGATTGTATCATGGATACTTCTAGCATACACGGATACAGTCCAAATTGACATGGAAAACAATTCTCCTTATACTGGGCCAGAATGTGGTAGAGAGGGTAGAAAGTAAGGCCTGAGTCAAAGAGCGTTGTACAATTTCACTAACTCCTTTGTAATAAAATGTTTTCACTTCCTAGATTGGTGAACATGTCTATAAATATCTGAATCCCCCTCCCCAACTATTCTGGGGCACGAACACTACTGTGCTTTCCTCCACATCACAGAACCAGAGCTCAATTTGGGATTAACCCCAATAACCAATTAACTAGTTGGGATTCATTTTGGGAAGAAACAGCTATTTTTTATAAATTGACGAGACTGTGGGCGACGGGCCATGAGTGACTTACAGTTTGACTATCTGGAACACAAAAACAAAATTCTTTGAGCTATAGTAATACATTTAGGGGCGGATTTTAAGAGCCCTGCTCGCGTAAATCCGCCCGGATTTACGCGAGCAGGGCCCTGCGCGCCAGTGCACCTATGTTCAATAGGCCTACTGGCGCGCGCAGAGCCCCGGGACTCGCATAAGTCCCGGGGTTTTCTGAGGGGGGGGCGTGTCGGGGGCGGGGCCGAGCGGCGCGCCGTTTTCGGGGCGGGACGTGGTGTTTCGGGGGCGGGCCCGGGGGCGTGGTTTCAGCCCAGGGCGGTCCAGGGGCGTGGCCGCGCCCTCCTGAACCGCCCCCGGGTTGTGTCTAGGCGCGCCAGCAGCCCGCTGGCACGCGGGGATTTACTTCTCCCTCTGGGAGGCGTAAATCCCCCAACAAAGGTAGGGGGGGTTTAGACAAGGCCGGGGGGGGGGGGGGGTGGGTTAGGTAGAGGAAGGGAAGGGAAGGTGAGGGGAGGGCATTAGCGAATTCCCTCCGAGGCCGCTCCGATTTCGGAGCGGCCTCGGAGGGAACGGAGGCAGGCTGTGCGGCTCGGCGCGCGCCTGCTACACGAAATCTGTAGCCTTGCGTGCGCCGATCCAGGATTTTAGCGGCTACGCGCGTATCTGCTAAAATCCCACGTACTTTTGTTTGCGCCTGGAGCGCCAACAAAAGTACGCCAACGCGCCGTTTTTGAAAATCTACCCCTTAGATTTTAAAAGTTACATACAAATTTCGGCTCATGAAACATCCACATCTAGATAAATAGAAATGCAAACTTAACTGCAAACTGGCAGCCAAGCTGCCAGCCTGCAAATATTGCACAGGATTTTCTTTAGAATATGGCAAGAGGGAGTGGATCTAAAAGGAGTTCACCAATTTACCTGGATTCACTAAATTAAGTACATTTAACATTTTTTTTATACCGTTGCTCAGAGTCCATCGAAACGGTTCACAACAAATATACAATAAAAAATTAAAAATATAATAAAAGCATAGAGCTAACCTACAATACTAAAATACATTGTAAAATCTAAGGCTAGCATACATTACATCCATAACAAAATTATTAACCTAACATTATTCCCCTACTTTAAAACTCCTAAAAGCTAGATTCCTTCAGGTCTTACAAACCCCCGGATTCTCCTTCAAAATATAAATACGTCTAAAATTACTACTAGCATCTAATAAAATCTCCTTCCTCTAATGTAAAATTGACATACTTCAGGCTCACCATAGAGATTCTACTCTAGTCTATTTGTAGTAACAGAAGACGTATATTGGACTAACCCGGATAAGCTAAGCTAAAAAACCAAGTCTTGAGCTCTTGTTTAAACTTTTTAAAATTTGACTAGTCTCAGGGGCGCTGGGAGAGAATTCCAGTTTCCTGGACCAGCCAGCGATAGCGCTCGGTCTCTCACCTGATTAAGACGTGCTGACTGAACAGCTGGCAGAGTCAGCAACCCCTTATTTGCTGACCGCAAATTTCTCTGTGGAACATGTAGTTTTACGGCTGCATTCAGCCAATCTACCTGATCAGAGAAAATTAATTTGTGCAGAATATACATAGCTTTAAATTTAATTCTAAACTCAATCGGCAGCCAGTGCAGTTTAATGTGGGCGTAATATATGCTCGTTTTTCCTCAACCCTGTCAATACTCTGGCTGCCGCATTCTGCAATGGACGAATTGCAGATGCTGGCAGACCCAGCAAAAGGGAGTTGCAATAATCCAAACTCCCAAATACGAGAGCTTGTAACACTGTGCGGAAATCATTAGTTTCTAATAATGGCCTGAGCCTTCTTAGCATTAATAGTTTTGCGAAGCCTTCTCTCATTTTTGCTAAAATACGTTTTATTAAAAGTAAATTCTGGATCAATTATAAAACCTAGATCCCTAATCGAATCTGCAAATTTTAGAGTAATGTTATCATGAAGCAATATCTGATTTATATTTCTAGGGGAAGTCTCTCTCTCCAGTAAGATAATCTCTCTCTCCAGTAAGATAATCTCAGTCTTCTCAACATTGAGAAGACTGAGTCTCAATTGGTCCAACACCTGTTTAATCGCCTTCAAATATATTGATAGCAATTTACAAGTGTCTTCTACTGATTTTTCAATTGGTAATAAAATTTGAATGTCGTCTGCATACAAAAACACACTTTAGTCCAAGACCTGAAAGTAGCTGACAAATTGGCAACATGTATATGTTAAAGGGGGTGATACTGCCGAACCCTGTGGGACACCTGGAGTCAACTCTAAGTGGAGCATGAATTGTTCACTTGTACTTGGAAAAATAGATTTGACAGAAAAGATTCGAACCATTTTAATACAGTTCCTGCTATTCCTATTTCCGTTAATCTTGTAATTAAAAATTGATGGTTAACGGTGTCGAAAGCTGCCGACAGATCCAACAAGATTAGTAAGTAAGCTTTTCCATGATCCATCCCTCTTAATACAGTATCTAAGAGGGATAGCAGCAATGTCTCCGTACTAAAATAACATCTAAAACTGAATTGGGAGGGATATAAAACATCATTGGATTCCAGGTGATGATTCAACTGTTTCAACACTTTTTTCATCGAATTTAGCCACACAGGAAAGATTGGATACCGGCCGATAATTTAGGGCGCACTATTGCACCCTTAAGGTTTGAAGGGAGAGTTCCTTCGGTCAGACACGTATTAATCGGTTTTGTAAGAATTGGGGCAGTTACTTCTGAGATTAACTTTAAATCAGATATATAGTATCTAATGGATGGCTTGCTGGATTCATAGAATTTAGCAAGACTTCAGTTTCAATTTCTGAAATTTCCTCAAAACTCTCCCATTTAATCAGATCTCTAGTATCAAGAGTTATAGTCTGCTGTGTAATATTGTCAAAATTGGCAAGTAGCTTCTCTATTTTGTCTTTAAAAAAACATGCCATTTCATTACAACGATCTTCCTTAAGATTCATATTTGCTTGTCTTGAGATATAAAACAATAGAAAATGATCAAAATAAAAAAATGCTTTTGCAATCTGTTTAGCATTGGTTCTCAACAATTCTCAGCACGTACCTAAACTAGCCAGGTCCTCAGGTTACCCATAGTGAATATGCATGAAATCTCTCATACATGTTCAACTGTGGATATCCTGGAAACCAGACAGGCTATAGGTGTGTCCCAAGGACTGGGTTGAGAACCCTTGAGCTACAGAGCAGAATTTAAATATGAAATCTTCACTATGCAGTGCTTTGATAAGAAGGAAAATAGTCCTTACTTTCCCTGAGTGTCTACAGAAGATGTCTTGGGAATCTTATCTTTCAAACCATCAGGTTATGATCATGATCCATGCCCTACAGTTTGATTTGCTACCTGAAGACTTCATTTGTAAAGTCTTTTTGGCAAAAGGAATTGTCCCAGATACCTTGGAAACAAAAAGCCATCATCAGACCTGCATTGAACAACAAGTTGGAGCCCTCTGAAATAGCTATATGCCTAAAACAAATCTTCCAACTTGAAGCAAGATGTTCAAGAAAGAATTATAAGAGGAATTAGCATAATAAAATAAAATAAAGTTGGACTTATGAGTAAAAGCAGTGACTGATATATATAGACTATGTACTTGGAGGTCCCACATAAATAAATAAATATTGAAAAAGAGTAAGACTGGTGCATACAATCAATGGATTTAAATATTACTGGGAGACTTGTGGTAATTTGAATTGTGATTTTCTATATAAACCCCCACATTACTTTAAGGACTGGGCATGGAGTTGGTCAAGAAATAAGTAGTACAGTAATTAAATGATTTTATTGCAGAGAACCATCTATTAGATCACCACAAAGCAGTTCCAGGGCTCATCTTAGTAAGAAAATGCTTATGATTTCAAAGGTAGACTCCCTAATAAGCAAGGGCTGCTTTAATGGTTTTGTTAGATATTTCCAGTGCCAAACACTGATAAAAAAGATCAGCTGTGTGCCTACAGTACAAAGGAGATTATCCATCTAATAACCAACAGGCAGCACTTTTCAGGTGAATTTACATGGCTTACTGTATGTGGTCTCTCAAGGATCTGTCCTATCTGCAACCTTATTTAATTTATATTTATACCCATTTGGACGCTTACTTGGCTGAACAAAAACGTTCAGAATCAATTTTATTCTGATAATATAGCTGATTGTACCTGTGCATACACCACCAGATGTGGTTACCAAAGTATCTGACATCCTGACTGAACACTGCCGAGGCATGAATGATCAAAAATCTGGTGCTAAATTTATTCAAAACAAATTCTGCAGGTCAGCCACAAGCCAAAGCTCAATGATTTACATGAACTACAGCTTATCCAGTTGTACTGAAGGTTTGTAATTTAGGTTAATTCGATTCTAAGCTACAAACGAGGGCTGTTTTGAAAAATCAATTTTGCTCACCCTAAGCCAGCATTTCCCAACTGGTATGCCACAACAGACTCTTTCCCCAATAGCTGGCCTGCAGATTTCCTCCCATCACCAGGGGGAGTCAGAGAGCAGTGCTTTGTTGCTGCTGGCTTCCCCCATCTGCAATTGAAATGGCATGGGAAGCCCTGCAGACTCAAGGTCTGCTGGCCACATGCAGTTCCAATTACAGAAGGAAACAGGCATAGAAGAAAGAAGCAGCACCAAGTATTGCTAGAAGCAGCAGCTGAATTTGCTAGCAAGCTGGGGGTGTTGGGGGAGAGGAAAGGAAAGAGAAAATACTGATGCCAAGGAGGGGAGAGGGTGGAGTGAGAGGATAGGAGAGAGGTTGATTGAGATTTTATCGGGGAGGGTTGGTAGAAGGTAGAAAAGGGAAGGTGATGGAGATTTCAAGGAGTGGAGGAAGAGGATAGGAAGAGGAAGGTGATGGCGATTCTAGCAGGGTGGAGGGGGAGGGAAAGGTAACAGTAGCAGGGCATGAAGGGAGAGAAAAGGAAATATGGTGATGATGCGTGGTGGGGAGTAGAGAGGATAGAACAAGAAAGGTAATGATGCCAGAGATAAAGAGAAAGGGATATATATATATGAATGATCTGGAAAGGAATATGACGAGTGAGGTTATCAAATTTGCGGACAATACAAAATTATTCAGAGTAGTTAAATCACAAGCGGATTGTGATACATTACAGGAGGACCTTGCAAGACTGGAAGACTGGGCATCCAAATGGCAGATGAAATTTAATGTGGACAAGTGCAAGGTGTTGCATAAAGGGAAAAATAACCCTTGCTACAGTTACATGTTAGGTTCCATATTAGGAACTACCACCTAGGAAAAAGATCTAAGCATCATAGTGGATAATACTTTAAAATCGTTGGCTCAGTGTGCTGCAGCATTCAAAAAAGCAAACAGAATGTTAGGAATTATTAGGAAGGGAATGGTTAATAAAACGGAGATTGTCATAATGCCTCTTTATCGCTCCATGGTGAGACCACACCTTGAATACTGTGTACAATTCTGGTCGCCACATCTCAAAAAAGATATAGTTGCGATAGAGAAGGTAAAGAGAAGGGCAACCAAAATGATAAAGGGGATGAACAGCTTCCCTATGAGGAAAGGCTGAAGAGGTTAGGGCTGTTCAGCTTGGAGAAGAGACGGCTAAGGGGGGATATGATAGAGGGCTTTAAGATCACGAGATGTCTTAAACGAGTAGATGTGAATCTGTTATTTACACTTTCGAATAAAAGAAGGACAAGGGGGCATTTCATGAAGTTAGCAAGTAACACATTTAAGACTAATCAGAGAAAATTCTTTCACTCAACACACAAAGCTCTGGAATTTGTTGCCAGAGGATGTGGTTACTGCAGTTAGTGTAGCTGGGTTCAAAAAAGGTTTAGATAAGTTCTTGGAGAAGTCCATTAACGGCTATTAATCAAGTTTACTTAGGGAATAGCCACTGCTATTAATTGCATTAGTAGCATGGGATCTTCTTAGTGTTTGGGTAATTGCCCAGTTTGGCATCTGTTGGAAACAGGTTGCTGGGCTTGATGGACCCTTGATCTGACCCAGCATGGCAATTTCTTATGTTCATACAGGGAAAAGGTATCTATTATGATGCAGAATATCCTAGACGACCTCGCATACCAAGTTATACCTCAAAGCCGCTTACAAATCAATTAGGAAAGTGTTGTTCCAATAAACAAACTAGTGGTTGAAGAATAAAGTGAAATATTTTTGATCTATTAGAAACTCTAGAGTTGCTTCTGCGGTAAGAAAGCTCTCTTACTATTTGCCATTAATTTAGATATTATTTATCAGCATTCTTGCTTCCTGCTCTGCACTATAGAATTGTGAAGCATGTTTGTGCAAAATGAGCTCATCTGAAGCAGTTTTCATAATATAATTAGATTTAGAAAGGCTATGAATATTTATCAGAAAAGGATATATTGCTTTTCCTTGTTTCTGAATTAAAAGGAATTCCTAGGGGAATTAATGGTTGTTTTCTACAGTTATTAAATATATTCAGAAAGTGATAAAAAAAAGAATGTGTGTCCTTTTGCTGTTAATGCTGCCATGTGTAAGTCTAGCACTATTCCTGGTGACCAGGCTTTTGATAGCATGTCTGGCTGGACTAGTTACAAACAGTTTAATGTTCCAGCACAATTACTGAACCAAATAGACACTGCAGATTTAAGGGACCTTATAGCATTAGGACAAAAGCTCTGATTTGATTTCAGAGCTTGCTAACTTGTCTTTTGTAGCAAATGTCAAAAACTATTTAGAATCAGGTCTTAGGCTGTTCTGATTGCCCTTGCAGTGAAGAACTGCTGTCTGCCCAATTCCCAGAGCAGGGAATGGCTTCAGATCCAGGAATCACAGCCCAGCCTCCATTTACACTTGCAGTAGACTTGCACAATTGTGTAGGGATATTGACAATTTGATTGCTGTAGAAGCAATTACTAGTGTTAAAATGTTAGAACTTGAAAGGACACAGCAGTTAAGGGGTTAGCAGCAGAGAGAAAGCGGGGTGAGTGGGGAATGCAGGAAAGTGTTTCTCATGAAGAAAAAAATGGAGAAAACTCCTTTCAATGAACTGATCTTTCAGTTTAAAAGTTATGAACAGAGTGGTGGGGAATTAAAGATATTTGTAGAAAATAACCTTGATTTAGCAAGAATGTTTAATTTTGTTTAGAGTGAATTGAAATCTGCATCTTGTCAGAACAGGGAATGTATACCCCTTAATGACTAGCACTGAATTTGTATGGAAACTAATAAGGTTTGGTTTCTTTAAGTTGGTTAACTATACTTGTATGACATGGATCAGCATTGCTTTATGGTTCTGATCTGGAAATACAGAGAGACCAGATGTCATTTAAGCCTTTTTTCACTTCTGCATCAGGCACATGGGCAATGTAGTCTGTATGTCTAATAGTAAGGATCCTGCTACAAGAAAGGGAAGTAAGAATAAAAGAAAATTCTTCTGGTCCTGAATGAACAGACCGGAAAGCCTGTCACATGACTAAATGTGTTCATTAATTTTTTTATATTATCCCTATTATATGCAATAAAATATTAGGGAAGGAACTTGTATGGCAGAATGAGTTGAAACATGCAGTTAGTTTTCTGAGTGCCTCGATCTTTGAACAAAGCAGATGTTTGTAGTTGTTTATAGGGAGATCTGATATAAGATGAGATAAGCTTTCTCCTTGTCTTATTGCTTTTTGCTTCAGAAATTAGAGGGTGATTTCTTCCTCAGTTTCTTTTGCTTAATCTGAATGTTTATCTTATATGCACCCATTTAAACGTATTACCCTGTCCAGTAATAATTTGTCAGACATCTTAATAGACTTCAAAATGAACAGTTTGATATATTTTTGAAAGGCGTTATGTTTGGTTTTTTTTTTATGAGCTCTTCTTTTTGGGAAGAGTTCTGTGTAAGTGGGTTATTACTGTAAGTTATTTGAAGAGGTGAGTTATGGCATGGTAATACATAAGGAAGAAAAAATGGACTAAAGATAAGTAGTATTTAATTCAATAGTTGTAAAAAAAAAAAAAAAGAATATATATATTCAAGGCTAAAGTAGTTTATTAATTGAAATTGTGATATTTTAATGATACCAGATGTATCACACCCCTGTCTAAGTGTCTAATTAGAGTTAACCACTCAGAAATAATTCCTGGCCAGTTTTAAATTTAAGGATTCAGAATTAACCATGATTTATAGTATTTATAGTTTTATGTATTCTACCTCAGCTATCCCCAGGAGTTAAGATACTTCAGTATGTTAATGATCTTCTTGTATTATCTCATCCAGTTTTGTGTAGGCAATACTGAAGTGCTTGTTTCCTGCATTCATTAGGTCTTAAGGTGTCAAGAGGTAAACTTCAAATGTGTCAATTACAAGTGAAATATTTAGGTCTTTGCTGTCTAAGGGGGAGAAATGCATGACCACTGAGCAAATTGAAGCTGTTTTAGTAGTACAGGTCCCTACAACATTAAAGTTATGAGCATTTCTGGGAATGGTAAATTTTTGTAGAATGTGGTTTTCTGATTTTACCTCTTCGGCTAAACCTCTGTACCAAGAACAGAGACAGGGATAAGCCTCAAGGCAGTCAGTAATCCTGTATCACCCTTTGCATCTTTGCTTGCCACATGCTTTGTTCATAGTTTTAAATAATGCATATGAACATATGACAGAAATATGAACTTCTTTTACAGTCAGGGAATATCAGGGAAAGTTTAAAAGATGTCCCATCTAATGCTGATGCAGTTTATTTTTAAGATAGCTCCGCTGGGGGGCTCAGGAAGATGGCCGACGCATAAGACACGCAGGAGGAGCTCTCTCAGCGTTCCTTTGTAATTTCCTCAAATATTGCCTTAAACTATTTGCTTTGCAGGATGCCGCACACAAAGCGTAAAGCTAAATTGAAGAACATTTTACCTCTGAAACTTGAGGACACCCAGCAAAGCAGAATCGAGAGCTTTTTCGATTCCAACTTGAAGACGCCGGAAACGAGGGCCGCGATGAGTGAGGGCCAGGAGCTCGGCTCTCCCTCAATGGCCGAAATTATTTCGTTGAACCCGGGGGATCCGGACACTCCCTCCCCGCCGCGGATTCAGACGGAGGTTGGAACTGAAGATCTACCGCAGTCCCCGAGTGAGGGTGAGAGGGAGTTGGCGACTTCTGGTCTGGATGAGGCGAGCGAGGAAGGAGTAGACGAGGGGGATGTGAATGTCCTGGTGAGAGGAATCACATCGACACCTAGAACCCCAATGGCTCCACCGGCAATAAACACCGAAGGACCTGATCTGCCCCAAATGGTGGCAGGATTAATTTCAGGTAAAACGTTCTCATTGAATAAACCCTCGATTGTGACACTAGACACTGTTTGGTCAGCTTTAGTGTCTATTGAAACTGCGATAACAACTTTGACTCAGGTGTGTGTGGAAACAAATAAAAGAGGGTTAAAAATAGAAAAAACTGTGATGCAACAACAAGAAAATTTAGAGAAAGTACAAAAGAAGATAGTATCGATGGATCAGATTCAGACAAACTTGATTAAGTCAAATATTGTGACTGAGCAAAAATGTGAGAATATTGAAAATTCTTTACGTATGTTAAATCTACGGGTGGTGAATTTTCCTGAGTTAAAAAAAGTATCACCGATAGATATGTTTAAGAATTATATGAAGGAGTGTCTTAAAATGCCACAAGAGATTTTTCCTGTAATAACAAAAGCCTTTTTTACATCAAGAAAAACTGGACTACAAAAGAGCCCAGGAGTTCAAGAACAATCTACAATGAATATAATAACTGAGTTACTGGAGTTATCAGTTCAAGATCAGATTACCACAAGAGGAACGTTGTTAATATCATTTGCACTGGAATAGGATAGAAACTTAGTATTAAGAATTTTTTTCAGAAATAGATTGGCTTGTTTCCTTGGCCAACAGGTCTGGATTTGCCCAGACATTGTACATACTACACAAGAACGTAGGAAAAAATTTATTCTGATGAGAACAGAAGTTATGGAAAGAGGGGCTAGCATGATACTCAGATATCCTTGCAGATGTTTGATAAAATATAATAATGAAAAATGTTTTTCTTGAACCAGAACAATTAAGGGGATTTCTGGATGGGAAACCAAGTGGGGTATAACAGGTGGGAATAATGTTGGTACCGTCTTATGCGTGGCAATACTTGTAATTGTATTGTAAATGAGCTCCTATTTTCCTGTAATAGTTCTTGGCTCCCAATTTTCCTTTAATTAGAGATCTTGACTTGTGAATATAGCAGTTTTGTTTCCTGTGAAGTTCTGAAAATAGAAATGATGTATGATCTCTTATTTTCCTTTATTGTGATATATCTGAAAATGCAAAATTAAAAATTAAAAAAAAAAAAAGATAGCTCCGCTCTTCGTGATGATACAGGTTCACTGAAGGTTGGATGTGCTGGGTGTGTACCCAGTGGGAAGTGGAAGTGTTTGAAGACTGACCTCTTACTCATGCCCAATCAGCACAAACAGCAGAATTAGTAGCCCTTACCAGGGCTTGTCTTACGCCTCATGGTCTATAAGGACTCCTTATGCTTTTGGGGTGGTTCGTGATTATGGAGCATTATGGAGAATGAGGGGGATTTCTGACTGCTACTGGTGAGGTGATTAAAAATGGATCTTTTGTTAAGGACTTGCTTGATGCAAACCAGCTTCCCTCTGAACTGGAAGTAGTCACATGTGCTGGGCACAGCGAAGACGACTCAGATGTAACCAGGGTTAACAAACCTGGCAGAGAAGGCAGCTAAGCATGCGGCCTTGGCAAATTACACTGTGGCAGTTGTTAGATGCCAACTAATGTTGCAAACACCACCTGGTGAAAATGCAGACTCCAATTTTGACAGTTTGGTTCTCTGGTAAGCACAGGATAAAGATTATTGGAAACTATGGGCTAAAGGAGAGGCCACAGTAAAAATTCAGGGACAGAATAAGTTGTGGTTTGGCCCGAATGGCAAGGTAGTGGCCCCCCCTGATTTGTAATGCCTGACATTTTACTCAATACATCAGACATCTTAGGCAGCTCCTTCAGCATTGGGGGGATGATTTCAGTGGTCAAGGCTTTGGCCACGATATGTCCTCAATGCAATTTGTACAAGGCATCTAAAGGTTTGGTTATCACACCTGCACATTTGAAGCGCCCCCTGGGCCCCTTCTTACAGATCCAAATTGATTTCATTGAGTTGCCCTTGTGTCAAGATAATAAATATGCATTAACAATGGTTTGCTGTTTCTCAGTGTGGAGGGGGAGGCTTTCCCTGTGGTAAAGGAAGATAGAATCTCTGTAGCTAAGATTGTATTGAGAGAATTTATCCCGAGGTATGGGATTCCAGAGTCAATTGATAGTGATCAGGGAATACATTTTATAAATGACATAGTAGTGTCATTAAGTAAGGCGCCGAGTATCTCTCTCGGGTTTCACACCCCTTATAGGCCACGGGCCTCTGCTCTTGTGGAGAATTTCAATGGCAGGTTAAAAACTAAGCTGAGTATCATAATTGCTTTGGCAAAATTAACCTGGATATGGACTCTCCCCTTACCATTAATGGCCTTCAGGGTACCACCTCATTCAAGGACAGGGCTCACTCATTTGAAATAGTCACTGGTAGGTCAATGGCTATTGGCCCAATTCCAAAACCTTCCACTGCTCATTTTCTCAGGAGGAGTTTTTAAATCATTATCCGTTTTCTTGCAGAAAGTATTGACCACACTGGCAGAAAGTATGAGCATCTTTTCCTCCAGTGGACCCTGTGCCTACTGAAAGCATGTAATCAGATTTTGTGTTTCTGAAGATTTTTCGACGGAAGAATTCCCCGGCCCCCAGGTGGAGGGGGGCCCTATCAGGTACTATTAATCTCACATTCTGCTATAAAATTAGAAGGACACCCTACTTGAGTGCATCTTTCCCACAGTAAGGAAGCCTACAGTGCTGAGACAGCAGGAAGCACCTGAACATTGAACTGTCTTCTCTGGGCTTTCTGACCCGGTGCTACAGCAACATGATCCTGGCTTTCTCTTCTGATTTGTCTATATTCCACAACAGCATGAGCATTTTTGGGACCAAATATACAGACTTATTTGGCCTATACCAAAATGTTGCAGAAAACTGACTCTTTCAGATTGCTGACTATGCTAGCACTTGAAGCCGGACGGCTCTGGGTTTGATCCTGTACCTTTCAACAAATACTTCATCCTTAACTGAGATACCTATCTTGCACCCACCGCTGTCTCTCTTACCCACTCTAATCGTTATGCCCTACACCCCTGCGCACCAAACAGGCAGGATGGTGTTTTCAGCCTGAGAATGCCACACTTTGGGCAAACTGTGCTAACATGAGTGTCCAAGAAGAAAGGATCCCACTGTGTGGTGAAATACTACTTGTCTACACGATGGAAATTTTTGCACATATGCTTCCACCATGAACAAAACATGACTGTCCATTTGTACAAGGTCAACAACAGAATGGTGGCCTTTCCTGGAGCACACCCTTCGTACTGTGGGGACTACTGACACAAGTGCCCCACCTATCCTCCGTGCCTTAAGGACTCTGCGTTGTCATTGTAGTGGGGGTAGCGGTTCAGTACATTCCATTCGTCAGTTGTGCCCTATGGAAGTTGGAAGCCTCATCTGAGGGACATGTTCTACAGGATATGGATGTAACCCCAGATATACTCATGATGAGTACACCCCCTTCTCCCATGTTCCTGCTTCGCAAGGCTTACACTGAAGCACAGGGCTGCTTGGTATTGGGCCTTCCTTATGTCAGTGGAGGAAACATTTCAAAGGTTTACTTTGCCACCTTTGAGATACAATGTCCCATTATTTTCCCTGGATAAATATCACTGGAACTGGTTCACTTCTAAGAGGACACGAAGGTCCTTATTTGATTTCCAGTTGGACAATGATCCCTTTCATTGTGTTTTAAGAACCTTCTCCCCTAGTTTAGGAGTTCTTGAACTTGAAAGTACTTAAAAAAAAATCTTTCTGCCACTGTGAAAATCAATGAAAATTATGGGACTGATGCAACAAGAAATGAAGTCTCTTAAAGAAATAGTCTTAGATAATTTCATGGCTTTGGATATGTTGCTTGCTGACAAAGGAGGGGTTTGCCAATTCATTAATAATTTTTGCTGTTCTTATATTGATGGGAATATTAGAAATCACATGCAGGCCATAGATAGATGGTTAGTGCAGTTAGTGTAGCTGGGTTAAAAAAAGGTTTGGATAAGTTCTTGGAGGAGAAGTCCATTAATGGCTATTAATCAATTTTACTTAGGGAATAGCCACTGCTATTAATTGCATCAGTAGCATGGGATCTTCTTAGTGTTTGGGTAATTGCCAGGTTCTTATGGCCTGGTTTTGGCCTCTGTTGGAAACAGGATGCTGGGCTTGATGGACCCTTGGTCTGACCCAGCATGGCAATTTCTTATGTTCTTATACTTTCACGCCTCATTCACTTTACTGACATAGAAAATCCCTCTTGGGACACCATGGGTTTGGGAAAAATGCTAGGGATTTGGGGTCAAAGGTTACTAATGATACTTATAACTGTAATAGTATTCCTTCTAGTTTTGTGTGTATCAATTCAATGTATCAATGTTATGTAAAAGAAGCATTCTTAAAATCATGCTCTCAGTGACACTTGCAATACCCCAGAATGTCCCTTCAGATGAAGAAATCAATATGTTATGTGCTATAAGTGATCGTGCATTAGAAATTTCTTTAATCAGTGCTCCTGGACCTTAAAGAGGGACTGAGAAAATTTATTAAAAACATCTTTTCAATGAAAAAACACCAGTACAATAGTGTGAGGTCCAGGAGGCACTGCAGAGTCTGGAATCTGTCTCACACTAGATAACAGGAGACAAATGTATTTCTTTGTAGCTCTAGAAATCACAGGGAGGGTTGTAAAAGTATGTCTTCAAGGTTAGGTTGGAACTCCCAACCTAACTGTTTATAGTAACATCCTGGAAGGAAAGTGTATTTAAGTGATGTCAATTGGATACCTAATCAAGTCAGACTCTGCAACTTTAAGAGTAGCTTTCTTATGTACATAAGAATAAAAGCTTTTAATTGTGAGGAACATCTTGTCTCCACTGCTTGCTGTGTCTTTGGTATATATTTATTTATTACAGTACCAAATTACATGCTATGTTTTATCAATGGCCCCCAGCAAATCAAGAAAAGATACAGATAACGTGCTTTGGCTTTCTCAGTTGCAGGACCAATTCTATGAGAGGGATCACTGGCTATTTCAATATTTAGGAAGCTGTTAAAAGCTCATTTACGGAAGATCATCATATGCTAGTTTCTTAAAAGTTTTTACATAATTTTATTCTTGGTTTTATACAATATATTGTTTATGGTTATATCTATGTTTTGTGTATGTATGAATATTGGAATCTGCATTGCAATATAATTTTGTTAAAAGTGGTTTAAATAGGATAAATAAATAGATAAGCAGTTTAAATAAATAGGGATGAAAATTTTGTGAACAGAATACTTCTGTTTTTAGGATTTATTTAAGAAATCTATTTTGATTTGGATATTTTACTAGAGATATTTACTTCCATAAATGTCTGTGATGTTGAAAAGTACTTTGTCTATAGAGCACTAAACACCATAGGGAAGTAAAAACTTCTGAAATACTATTATCTCCATGTCTTTTGCTTAAAAACTATTAGGAAAAGCTTCCTCCTTTCCTTGGTAGACTGTTTACAGCCCTGACACTGTTTCGCAAAATTGCTTCAAGCCTTAAAAGTAAGACAGGTACCAACATTTATTAAACAAATGTATATGCCTCCCCATCAAAATATGGCTTGCTTACTGGATGGGACTGGCCCAATGGCTCAGTAGTAATAGTAGGTGGAGTAGCAGTCTAGTGGTTAGGGCAGCAGCGAAGCTGCCAGTGAAGCCAGGGTTCAAAATCCCACTACTCTGACCCTTCCTATGATCTTGGGCCGCTGATAAAAACGTACTTTGTGAGCCCTCTGAAGACAGAGAAAAATCTCCTATATTTGATTGTAACTTGTGTCAGTGAAAAGTAAATAAAAAAGATGTCCAAAAGAATTTTCACATTGCTTTCACTCTCCGGCTAGCTGGGACTGCGATGGAAACAGTGTCCCCAAAGCCCATGGAGAGAGCAGAGGGTCCCAAAACAAAACTAAAGATAACAAAACTGGCCAGCATGCAAATTACAGCTAAACAAAAGTAAACAGAGAATTATTTAAAGACTGAATCATATAGGGGGCATGGTCATAGCACTGCTCATCATTTTTGTCTATGATAACATAACAGCATTCATACAAACATCCACATTGTGTGTGCTGTCATGTTGACATCTATTCTTTGTAGCATGATTTTAATGGATGGTTAGTGTACATCTACAAAATTTGTGTGTTTTAGGATCTAACCATCCTGGAGCATTCTGGCCTTGAGCAAGAAACAAATGCAAAAAAAGAAACCCAGTCAAAACCAAGCTGCCCATTTCCAGGAGGGAGACTACAAATATCACACTGCATTGAGATATAAATTTAAAATCAGCAATGGCCAAAAGGTCACCCTCCTGGAACTGGGTAGCTTGGCAGATCTAGTCAAAATTAATTGAAATATTTAAAAGTAAAAAATTAAGGGTGATGTTTTGTGTTCAATTATTTTCTCATTAAATTGCCTGCTTTAAAATGTATAGTCCACAACATGTAAATTTCAATCCATTGGACATGCTTGGAAACTTTAAACAGCTTGCTTACAATTCTGGAGTCCATATATCAAAAGGGACAAAGTCAGGATGGAGGCAGTCCAGAGAAGAGCAACCAAAATGATGTAGTGTCTGTATGAGAAGACCTATGAGGAGAGGCTGAAGGATCTGAATAAGTGTACCCTGGAAGAGAGGAGTTGCAGGAGAGATATGATAGAGACCTTCAGATATCTGAAAGGTTTTAGTGATGCACATTCAACAAACCTTTGCCTTTGGAAAGAACTGGGGGTCACGCAATGAAACTCCAAGGAGGATGACAGAACAGTCTGGAAATATTTCTTCACAGAGAGGGTGGTGGGTACCTGGAATGCCCTTCCGGAGGAGAAGATGGAAACAGTAAAATAGTTCAAAGGGGCATGGGATAAACACTATGGACTAAAGGCTAGAGGATGGAAATGAAGAAAAGCATGCATGGGGTAACAATGTGCGGTGGTTACTACCCTTAACCAAAAAGCTTTCATACTCTTGATGAAACTCCATCATGGCTCTCTGCTTCAATGCAGAGACGCACTTGAGGTCCAGAATGGGATGAAAAGAGCCCTTCTTTGGCACAACGAAATAAATGAAATATTGCCCCGTAATTTGAGACGTGGGCACTGGGACCACAGTCCTCAGACTGAGGAGCATTGTCAATATACTCTCCACTGCCTGCTTCTTCTGCGGAGAGTGGCAGGGGGACTCCATGAACATGTCGAGGAACACTGCAAAACTCCATCACATATCCTTCTCGTATCACCTCCACTACCCAGATGGGATTTCAACCCACCTCTGATAAAAGAGGCGTTCCCCTATCTCATGTTCCTCGGGGTGGTTTGGTGAACCTTCATTGGGAGGCTCGGGAGGTTCCACTACCCGAGTGTGCGCCTCTTCTGGGCTGTCGGGGATGAAAGGACTGAGACCTACCGAAGGATCAAGTCCACTGAAAGGTCACTCCTCTATAAGGTCAAAACTACTTCTCATGTTAATGTACTGCGCCTGCTTCTTATCCTCCGGCAAACGAGGAACCAGAGATTCACCCAACTTACTGGCCAGTTTCTCCAACTCGCTGCCAAACAAAAGCGAGGCGTTAAAGGGCAATTTGGCGAGGTGAGCCTTGGAGGTGACATCAGCCAACCAATTTCTCAACCATAACTGACACTGCTACTATTGAAGTCACCCCTCTGGTTGAAGTACAGACCAAATCATAGCCCACATCTGTCAAGGCAGCAGCTGGTTCCATAACTGCTCTGGAGTTTACCCCAGAGTCATCAACCTCATGAAAGAGACAAGAGTGAGTGAGACCCCAAGTAACAACAAGAAGCGATCTGCAAGATCATTGCCATTGCTGCAATTGCTTGCTTAAGGATAGCCTCAAACTTATCATGAGCATCTTTCAAGGCCACTCCTCCCTTCCACAGGAGACTGCATACACCCTTTCTTTAAAATGAAGCAATCCCCAGTGAGGAGATGCATGTCCATCTGCTGGAGACTGAGAATAGTGGAAGGCTAATGTCACTGCAGGGGTATATATACTGTGATTTCAGTTTGCTCCATCTCTATCTGCTGGTAGAGGTGCTTAACCCACTTGTTCTGGCTTCATCTGATTGGATGCTAAAAAAATATGATTTTGCCAGACTTCAGCAAGGCAACTGCCCAATGGGCTCTAATTTAAGTTTTATTTCTTTGAATGTGAAGTCTGCAAAATCCAATTAAGAGGAAGAAAATCCTCATACATCTTAATGGCAAGAGCACTTTTTTTTTTTTTTTTGCAAGAGACTCATTTATAATATAAGGGATCAGTGAAACTGGCTATTCTGGCTTTTT